>NC_140417.1:30410203-31610203 GCF_965140295.1 Lepidochelys olivacea
AGATAAGCTATTACCAGCAGGACAGTGGGCTGGGAGGAGGTATTGTTTCATATTCTCTGTGTATATATAAAGTCTGCTGCAGTTTCCACGGCATGCATCCGATGAAGTGAGCTGTAGCTCACGAAAGCTCATGCTCAAATAAATTGGTTAGTCTCTAAGGTGCCACAAGTACTCCTTTTCTTTTTGCGAATACAGACTAACACGGCTGTTACTCTGAATCCTGTGGTTAGGAGGGGCTACATGGGTTTAAGTGCTATGATGGGTGGAGCATGGCTGAAGCTTTTCACTACCTCCTGCTTCTCCCACTCTCCTCTGGGAGCTGGGAACAGAACCCAGGGGTCCTGGCTCCCAGCCCCCCTGTTCTAGCCCAATTAACCCCACTCCCTGTTAGGGCAAGGAATAGAACCCGGGGTCCCGAGCCTCAGTCCCCTCTGTTCTACCACGGGGACCCACTCTCTTCCCAGAACCAGGGATAGAGCCCGGAAGCCCAGACTCCCAGCCTTCCCTCCTCTAACTCTCCCCCAAAGCCTCTCAAAATGCCACCCCAACTTCCCCCACAATCCCTTGCTTACCCCAGCCACTCACTCCAGAACATCTCATCCCCCAGTCCCATATATTCCCCCGCAAAACACTCCTCCCTTCACACCCTTCCCTCAAAACTCCCCCCTACACGTTCAGACTCAGGGCTTTGGAGACCTGGGATGTGCCTGCTTCTATTTCCATGCGGGAGGGAGAGAACTGCTGGGGTAGTGTATGGGCTCTGAACTCTCAACATCCTGCGCATTAAAATTTGCTCCATGGACCTTTGCAGACGCCCTCCCGACGCGTGTGTCTCAGTGAGGGAATTCATTCATTCTTAGTCTTGCCATGAAGGCAGGGGGCTGGCCTGGATGACCCCCCTTCCAGTCCTTCCAGTCTAAAAGTTTCCTGCCAAGTTGCTTTTCCGGCCTGGCTAAGTGCAGCCTGGCTAACGTCCAGCCAGCGAACCCACACCGTGCTGACATTCCCCTCCAACGCAACCTGCACCACCCCGCTGACTTGTCCCTTGAAACAGGAGCAGACGCCTCCAGATGGAGCTGAGCTGCACCCCGGAATAAACAGCGCAGCTTCTCTTTCCCACCCCTTCCCCTGGGGCTCTTGGGACTAACATCTATTGTTGGCTGCAGGAACCCTGAGACATCTGAGGCCTGATTCCCAGGGCTTCAGTGCCCCACAATTGAGGGGGTGGATTTTGCACAGGGATCCGTACCACCAGCCAGGTCTCATTTTGGGGGGATTGTCGTAAGAGACGGGGACGCGGAGCCCTGTGGAGAGATCTCAGCAGCTTATTTCCATGCCTAAATGAGAGGAGAGCAAGGTGGGGTTATGGGAGCTCGGTGCCGCTAGTGATCAGGTGCAAGGTGTCCCTGGTCGGGCAGCCATGAAACCAGGCCTCCTCCTTGATTCTGCCATCTCCTAGGCATGGGCAGAACCCTGTGCCAGCCACTGAGAGTTAGGCTTGGGGTCCTGGGGACCGCCCAGTGAGATCTGGCCTGTTAGTTGATGGAAAATCTCAGAGTGAGTGCATACGTGGGTGCATTAGTGCAGGTGTTTTTTGCACCAGATCACACTCATGCAAACCACCTTGGCACATGCACACTAGAGGGTCACACTAGTGCGACTCACTATGAATTCTGGTGCCGTACCTCCACCACCAGGCCAATGCAGTGTAAGTTGCTGTTCACACCAGTCCAGTGTTGTGCGCATGGGGGTGTGTGTGTGTGATACACTGGGACGGGGGGGCGGGAGAGGGGAGGAGCGACACTGGTTTAAAACACCTGGAGTGTGGCCAGGTCCTTATGGCCAATCACGGACCTGGACCAAGAAAATACCTTTCCTGGTGTTAAATTCAATGGCATCAAGGTCCAGCTGTTCGGGTCAACCTGGGTTGGACTGATCGGCACTCAGGACCACAGCGTGTTCACTGCACCTCCTCCTCTCTGCTCTGCCTCCCGCTGCACTCCCTCCAGGAGTGTGTGTTCACGCCCCTGGTCAAGCCCCCGCCCCAAGCGGCTCCCACTTCGGACACGCTGAAGCATCAAGAAAACAAAGGGGGGGGCGCCCCCAGCAGTGGGTGACACACAATCTCCTCCTGGCAGGGAACCGGTCGGGCAGGTAGCGTACAGGTGGGTGACACCGTTATTTCCAAACGCATGCGCCATCCCCACCCCCTCCTTCAAAAACAAACTCGCTAATGAGCTCAGCGCAGGTACAGTTCTTTCCCCTTCCCGATCCGATCCGTCCCTCCGGATCGGAGCCCGCAAAAGTCCTGGCTCTCCCGGCAGGGGAGCGGTTAGCGGAGAACCCGGGGAGCCTGCCCGCTCCGTAGCCCGCCCCGGTCGCTTCCCCCGCCACTTCAGCGGCTGTACCTCCTGGGAGGCTGAGACTGAGCGGAGCGCAGGCTGCGCGCGGAGAACGGCGCTGGGTGAAACCGACCAGGACCCAGCGGTCCATCCCCCGGGCGCTGCGGGCCTGGCTTGTTGTAAGCTTCCATCCTAGAACGTTGAGGAAACTTTTGTTCGCTGCTCTCCTTGCAACGTCACCTGCTCCCTGGAAATCCCTCTGGCTGCTGACTTATTGTTTTATTTTATTTTATTTGAAAGGAAAAACCCCTTCCCAAGTTGGGTGAAAGTTTGTCCCTGTTTTTATGCTAAGAGGCAGACGCCTTGGTATTTATTTATTGATCTGTTTAAGAATCCCAGGCAATTTAATTGATCTCGGAGATGCCTCGGGCTTTCTTAGTGAAAAAATCCCGTGTGTCTGTGGGCAAGAGGAACTGGAGTGAATTGCCTGATGAAGAGAGAGGAGAGATCTATGTACCAGGTGAGTCTGATTGGAGGAAGGATGCTAGATCTGTGCAGATACTTATCTGCCCCCAGCACCTGCAATCTGAGCACCTCACAGCCCTCAAGGGAGACAGGACAGGGCAATCATGCCCATTGCTCAGAAAGGGAAAGTGAAGCACAGAGAGGCTAAGTGACTTGCCAAGGTCCTAAGGGAGAAGGGGGGGGTTCTGTGGCGGAGAGGGAATTTAACTCGTCTCCCGAGGCAAGAGCCCTAACCGCTAGACCAGCCTTCCTTGCTGGAGATTAGAGCTCTTTGAAATATTGCCATTCGTGCTTGTGGATAGCATACAACCGTGCCGGCTGCTGGAGTGGCAAGTCAGTCACCTGTTCAAAGCTCAGCACAGGAGGCTGGGGGACAGCAGCGCTGGGGAACCAGGTGAAGTGGCTTGGCCTGGTGGGAGTGGGGCTTGCCACACAAAGTAATGGCAGTTCCCTGACATACAGCTCCAGGCCGGCTGGAATGTGGGGGCCGATGATTCGTGCTCCCTCTCTGCACGGAACAGCCCGCAACGGTTTCTTGGTGCCGGGAGTCGGATTCCAGGAGTGTGACCTTTGGACCCAGCTCATTTCCTTAACTGATCTGCTGATGGCAGCCTGTGCGTGTGTCTAGGGCCTGGAGCCAGGATCCCAATAGGGACCCACGAGGGTTTCCAATCAGCATTTTCTGGGCACTGCTCTTCCCCTGGGACTCTTTGCCAGGCCAGGCTCCCATTTCCTCTCCTGGCCATTCAGCCCGGGGAGCCCCCGTGCGGTGCCTGCTGGGGCAGTGGGGGAAGCGCAGTTATGCAGAACTCCAGCGGCCATGATTGGGAAGTGGCTTTTAATGTTTAAACTCCCTCTTGGGATTGGCTTGTTTGTTAGCTGAGGGGCTGGGAGGTGTGTGGGGATGCTGGCTCCCAGCTGTGAGGGGGGCAGGGCCCGGGAGTGCTACAACTGCCAAGTCAGGAACACCAGAACCAATTGTACTGTCACCCTTCTTGGGAAGGATCCCAGAGTCCTGACTCCATCTAACCACTGGACCCCACTCCCCCCTTTGAGCTGAGAATAGAATCCAGGGGTCTGGACTTCCAGCCCCCCTTCCTAACCCTAGACTCCACTTCCTTCACAGAGCTGGGAATGAGACTAGAAGTCAGGACTCCTGGGTTTACTCTGCTCAAGCCACTAGGAAGCCCTGCCATAGCTTTAATTCTAAGAGATGTTTTGCCAGCTAGTATATTTTAAAGAGCAAGGCTGGTGCTGTGGTTAGGGCACTAGCCTAGGACTTGGGAAACCTGGGTTCAATTCCTTGCAATGCCACAGACTTCCCCTGTGACATTGGGCAAGTCACTTAGCTTCTCTGTGCCTCTGTTTCCCCATCTGTAAAATGGGGGTGATAGCACTCAAGGTGTGTGTGTGGGAGAGATTCTAGACAGTGAGGCACCCAGGTACCTCTGTGATGGTGGGCTAGACAGGTACTGGGAGAGTGTTTTTTCTTCTGGAGGCTAGTGAAATATCTTTGATCTGTGAGTGCAGGGTGCTGGGTCTGAATGCTCCAGTGAATGGAGCTTTAGAAACCAGTTTAATTGAATGGTCTCAAAGTTTAATTGAATGGGGTTTTTTTCTTTTTTAAAAAAAGAATCCCATGCAAGCAAAGAAATCCTAGCTTGGGCCTATTCTACCTGTTCAACCTGTCTAGAATCCAGACCAACCTTAAACTCAAAGGCTGGAGAACATGAGCTCAAGCCTCTCGCTGGAAGGCAATCTGATTTAACTTCTCAAAAAGAACCTTGAGCGGTAACTTGATGACAGTGTCTAAGAGCAAACAGTGTACTGAAAAGTCTTTAATCTAGCTGTGAGAGGCAGAACAAGAACCCATGTGTGGGTTAAAGCCAAACACCTTCAAGTGAGAAAGGAGGCCCCAGGTGTTTAAGTGTGAGAGTGATTAACATTGGAACAAATGGCCAAGGCAAGTGGTGGCATCTCCATCTCTTGGAGAAGCCTGGATGCCTTTTGGGAACATGCTTTCGTCAAACACAAGTAACTGAGCTCAGTGCAGGGGTGACTAGAGGGTCTAAAGGTCCCTTTAAATCTATGGCTGTTGGGGTAGATTAAGGGATTTGCCACATGTCTGGCAGCAGGTCAGGGCTGGGGCTAGAACCCAGTCTGGTGCCATAAGCGCTTGACTGTAAACTTGGATGTCACTTATTTTTGGTTGGGTCCAGGTCAGATCCTTCCCCTGCTGGTGCCACCTGAGCACCCCTTTGAATTTGGGTGTCCCCCCAGATTGGTGGCAGGGAGAGCTCCCTCCAGCAGGGAGCTCCCCCAACTCCTCAATGGGGGGAGAGGAGACTGATCTCTATATCACTTCTGTCACTTTTGCCCCCTGGTGGGCAATAGGCAATGGGCTCAAACCACTAGACCCCACTCCTCTCCCAGAACTGGGGATAGAGGCCATGAGGGCTGCAGGAGATGATCAGAGCAAGGGGACCTGTAAATCTGATGGTGGGAGGGGAATCAGGGCTGGTGAGCAAGGACCCCCAATGAAATCAACGGGACACTGAGTACCTGGCTCATGACCCACCCTGCAGCACGCAGGGAGTGTGCATTAGCACCCCACCTGGGAGTGCCTGGCCCTGGAGTCTGTAATTAGCTGGTAATTAATACCCAGATGCTCTATGAGTAGCTGTCTGTGGATTCCAACCTGCTGATTCCTGGCAGAACCTGGCGTCCATCTGGGTCATTAACTAATCCAAAGGGCCTGATTTCAGTTAGACACCCCCTGCCCTGCCTGGTCCTCAGGGCCAATGTGAGATCTGAGGGAAAACGGAGAGCCAATGAGGGGAAAGAAATTGACCCTTTCTGGCAGAGCTGGCATAGAACCCAGGAGTCCTGGGTCCCAGCTGTATCCACTTCTCCCTAGACAGATTACTAACTCACTGATTGGCTGGTCCCGATTCCCTTTAACCCTGTCTCATCCCCCTGACGGGTCAGGCTTTGCTGACCCCTCTGATCAGATAAGCCTTTCAGCCCTACTCTGGGGTGTCCCTTCAAATTGGCACCACCCCTTGGAGCCAATGGCTTAAATATCAACCAGTGCAGGTTAGACACTTGCAGAGGGGGCTGGGCGCCAGGACTCCTGGGTTCTATCCCAGCTCTGGGAGTGGAGGGAGGGCTGAATCCTGGTCCCGCCTTTCCCTCTATGAATTCTGGCATGACTAAATCAGGCCATGATATGATTGGGAGGCTCAAGGGAGGGCATCAGAAGTGTGGGTGCCAGTGATCCCATTAGCACAGCAGGTGTAGGGGGAAGTGCTGCTCCTGGAAGCTGTCTCTGCACGCGGGATCAGCTGATCGGACACTGGGACTAAGGACACCTGGGTTCTATTCCCAGCTCTGCCACTGACCCTGGGCAAAGTTTCCTCTCTGGGCCTTTGTTTCCCCTCCCATCCTTTGGCTGTTTACACTATGAGCTCTTGGGAGCAGGGGCTGTCTCTCATTGTTTGTGGGAGAGATCAGATGGCTACCAGGGTCTGCAAGTAAGCCAGGGCCAGGGAGGCCCCTACATGTCACAGGCTCTGGGGGCCATGTGCATCCTATCTCTGACCCAGTGCTCCTGGCCCATGCTCCAATGTTGGGGGGGGGGGGAAGGTGGATCCTAGCATCAGTTCCTGGGGAATTCCCTGGGGGACAGCAGTGTTGTCTGCCCCCTGCAGCCTGTATTCCTGGCTCTCCCCTTTGTCTTAAGCGCTGGCTGCTCCATTCCAAGTCACAGCAAGGTAGGGGCTGATCCCCTCTCCTCACCCTTACCGTGTGAGCAGCACTAGATCCTTACCCCTGCCCTCCTTTCTCAGGGCAAGGAACCACGAGGTAGAGATAGCACAGATGACCCAGGAGTCCTGACTCCTAGCCCTGCCCGCTCTTACCCGCTACACAGCACTGCTCTCCCAGAGTCAATATTCTACAACCTAGGCAGTTATAAGCCTGTCAGCCTGATGTCATTCCTGGGCAAGATAAGGGAGTGACTGATGCAGGAGAGAATGAATGCCAGTCAACCTGGGTTTATGGCAAACCCGATCCTGTCAAATTAACTTGATATCTCTTTTGGTGGGATTACAAGTTTGGTTGATAAAGGCATAGGGGTGATGTAATAGATGTAGATTTCAGTAAAGCATTTGTTTGGTTGTCACATGCTATTGTGAGGTTAAAACAAACTAGAATGATCCCAGATCAATATGGCCCCTGAAATGGATTGACAGTGGGTCAGCTAATAGGTCCCGAAATGTAACTAAACAGGGACTCAGCATTGAAGAGGTGTTTCTAGTGGGGTCCCACTAGGATTGGTTCTTGGTACTGTGCTTTCTGACATTTATCAAGGACCTCAAAGAAAACAAAAAATCATTACTAATGACGCTTGCGCAGACAGACGGAGAGTGGGGAGCGGGGAATAATGAAGAGGATAAGTCACTGCTACAGAGCTATCTGGATCACTTCGTAAACAATATGCATTTCAGCTGAGCCAAATATAAACCTATACAGTGAGGAACCAAGACTGCAGCCATACTTACAGGAGAGGGGACTCTATGCTGGGGACCAGTGACTCTGAGAAAGGTTTGGGAGAGGGGTGTCCTGGTGGCTAATCAGCTGAACATGAGCTCTCAGTGCAAGGCTAATGCAACCCCTGGCTGTATAAACAAGGGAAACTCACGTACGATTAGGGAGGTTCTGTTACCTCTGTATGTGGCACTGGTGTGACCACTGCTGGAATCCTGTGTCCCATTCTGGTGGCCACAATGCAAGAAGGATGCTGATAAATTGGAGAGGGCTCAGAGAAGAGCCACCAGAATGATTAAAAATTTGGAAAACATGCCTCATAGTGAGAGACTCCAGGAGCTTTGTCTATTTAGCTCAACACAGCAAAGGTTAAGGGATGACTTGATCCCAGTCTAACTACCTACCGGGGGTGGAGGGGAGAGGAAATATTTGATAAGGGTTTCCTCAATCTAGCAATGGTCTAACAAGATCCAATGGCTGGAAACTGACATTGGACAAATTCAGACGGGAAATAAGGAGCAAATTGGTACCCATGAGGGTAATTAACCATTGGAACAACAGACCAAAGATTCTCCATCACTGGCCATTTTTAAACCAAGACTGGCTGGCTTTCTAGAAGATCTACTCTGGTTCAGCCTGGCTTTCACACAGGTCCTAGGGCTTCCCTATGCTACACAGGAGGTCAGACTAGGTGATCCCAGCGGTTCCTTCTCCCTTTGGAATCTGTTTACGTGCACACAGGCCCTGATCCTGCAAACAGGCTCCCAAGGCAGGTTGGAGCAGCACTGTCCTTGGGGGGGAGGGGGGTTTAAGACCAGGTTGGACAAACACCTGTCAGAGATGGTTGGGGTTTCCTTGGTCCTGCCTCAGCAGGGGCTGATGGACTAGGTGATGCCACGAGGTCAGCCCCATATTTCTATGTCTGACCACACATGTGCTTTGCTGTCCTCTGATGGCTATTTGGGCCCTGTTGTGCTTGGCGCTGTACAATCCTGGCCCCCAGGGGCATACATATTAGGATGTAATTGTTCAGTGGCAGACAAAAGTTGAAGGAAGAGCTCTGGCTTTATAAATGATCCCCCTGCAAAAGCCTCCAGGAATAGCCCCCGCTTCTAGCAACTTTAGCAGAGGGGTCAGAATTTCAGGCCATTGTGCAGCGAGCTGGTGGGGGGAAAAAACGGTTACTCACCCTTTTTGTAACTCTTGCTCTTCCAGCTGTGCTGCTCATGTCTATTCCAGTTAGGTGTGTGCGAGTGATGTGTGCATGGCTGTCGGAAACTTTTCCCTAGCAGCTACCCGTCGGGCCGGCTGTGGAGCCCCCTGGAGTGGTGCTCTATATACCACCCTGCCAGCCCAGCCCCCCTTCAGTTCCTTCTTGCCGGCAACTCTGGCCCCTGGCTAGGCAGGCCGAGTCCTTTTTCGGTGCCGTTCGGAGGAGCGCTCCGCACCGAAGCGCGTGGGGCTGGGTCCTGCTGCGACCGGAGGGCTGACTCCATGAGCAGTTGTTTCAATTGAATATCCCTCTCTTTTCTGGTGTGAGGCTTGAAGGCCTTGCAGATCTTCCACTTGTCTACCTGATGGGCTGCTCCCAGACACCGGAGACAGGAGTCGTGGGAGTCGCCCGTGGGCATAGGCTTGGCGCAGGAGCTCCAGGGTTTGACGCCCTGGGACGGCATGCCCCAGGGCCCCGCAGGGCACTTGGTGAAGGGGAAACCCCCCCAGCCGTTAAAGACTACAATTAACAACTAGAAGAGAAACACTTAACTAACAATGGGTAACTATACACAAAGAGCTAGGGATTTGTGGGACACCTGCGAGCAAGAGACCGCTGTTCCAACAACCGTCACTGGCGGTAAGAAGAAGCTGAAGGGGGTCCGGCTGGCAGGGTGGTATATAGAGCTCTGTACCGGTGCCACTCCAGGGGGCTCCACAGCCGGCCCGACGGGTAGCTGCTAGGGAAACATTTCCGACAGCCGTGCACACAGCGCACGTACACACCTAACTGGAATTGATATGAGCAAGCACTCGAGGAAGAACGCTGCAGAACCACTTGAGAAAATGCAGAACTTTCCATGGCAGAGGTCCAGATAATCCCTGTCTCTCCTCCACAGCAGCACCGGATCTGCTTTAATTCAGCCAGGAATTAATGCAGGGAAGCCCTATGGCCTGGGTCCTACAGGAAGTCAGACTAGATGATCACACGGGGGCCAGCTTCAGTGAATGATGCACAGGCTCCAGCCAGTACAGAAAGCAGCCATAGCTCAGGTCTGTGCTTGAGTCCCTCCACTGGCTCCCAGCTGACTCCTGGGGTCAGTTTAAAGCCTTGATCCCTAATTTTCAAAGCAATTAGGGGATCATGCCCCAGCTGCACCAAAGCCCATATCTGATCTATAAACCACAGTGAGTGCTGCACTCCTTGGGACGTGCAGGTCCCATCACCCAGTGTGAAGGTGAGCTAGGGACAAAGCGTTCTCCAGGGAGAGGACCCAGCCATGCGACCGTCCTCCAGAGACCAGGCTAGCCCGGAGTCTGATCAGCTCTAGGAAACGCTGCAAAGCCAACACCAGCTAAAAGGGACCTCCTGCGCCGTTGTGTCCACGCCCTGCTATCACAGCCATCCACCCCCCTGACAGAAATGCATCCAGCTCCGTCCTCAGCTGGGTTGGGCTCTCGGCGTTGGTAAATGCAAAGTAACACACACTGGAAAACATAAGCCCAACTATCCACCCAAAAAGAGGGGGGTTTAAATTAGCTGCTACCGCTCAGGAAAAAGACCTTGGTGTCACTGCGGGTAGTTCCCTGACAACATCTGCTCAAGGGACAGTGGGAGTCAAAAATGCTCCGCGAATGTTAGGACCCATTAGAAAAGGGTGCAGTAATAAGACAGAAAATATCATAATCCCACTGGAGAAAGCCCTGGGACGTCCACACCTTGAATCCTGCATGCCGTTCTGCTCACCCCCAACTCAAAAAAGAGACGTTAGAATTGAAAAAGGAACAGAGAAGAGCAATGAAAATGATGAGGGGGATGGAGCAGCTTTCCTATGAGGAGAGATTAAAAAGATGGTGTTTGTTCAGTTTAGAAAAGAGATAACTAAGGGGGGGATGTGAAAGAGGTCTATAAAATCCTGAATTATTTACCCCTTCCCATAACACAAGGACCAGAGGTCACCCAACAAAGTAACAGGCAGCAGGTTTGAAACAAACGCAAGGCCGTATTTCTTCACACAATGTACAGTCAGCCTGTGGAACTCCTTGCCAGAGGATGTTGTGAAGGCCAAAAGTCTAACTGGGTTCAAAAAAAAATTAGGTAAGTTCCTGGAGGACGGGTCCATCAATGGCTATCAGCCAAGATTGTCAGGATGCAGCCCTGTGCTCTTGGTGTCCCTAGTCTCCGACGGCCAGAAGCTGGGACTGAATGACAGGGGATGGATCACTTAAAATTGCCCTGTTCTGTTCATTCCCTCGGAAGCATCTGGAATGGGCTGCTATCAGAGACAGGATACGGGGCTAGATGGACCATTGGTCTGACCCAGTGTGGCCTTCTTGCATTATTTATTTTGCCTCCACCCTTCCTAAGGGGAGGCTGTTCCAGAACATCTCACCTCTGATGGGTAGAAACCTTCTTATCTCCAGCCTCAGTTGCTTCCTTCCCAGTTTATCCCCATTTGCTCTTGTCCAACACTGTCCTTTAGCTTCAGTAGCCCTTTCCCTTCCATATTTATAGACACAACCAGATGCCAGCTCAGCCTTCACCAGGCCAGGCTAAACAGGCCGAGCCTTTCAGTCTCCTCTCGTAAGATCAGTTCTCCGTTCCCCTGATCAGCCTGGGAGCCCTTCTCTGCACTGGGGCAGTTTGGATCCCTTGTTCCTGAACACGGGTGACCAGAACTGCACACGGTGTTCCCGCTGAGCTCTTCCCAGTGCCTCGCCCAGGGGCATTAATGCTTCCCTATCGCCCCTGGAAATCCCTCACCGGATCCAGCCTAGGCTCTTTGATGGAGCCTTTCTGCTCTCAGTGACACTCACAATTTGATCACCCCCTTCCCCATGCAGGGTTCTGACCCTGTAAAGGGAGAAGGGCCAGAGACTCCATGGAGTCCACTCAGGACCTTTGTGTTGCTATTGGTTTCATGTGGAAGGTGCCGGGATGCTATGGTGGTGGGCTGCAGGACAAAAAACTTGGAGGGGCTGGACCCTGTGGGGCAGGGGAGATTTATTGAGGCTGTTCTGCAGTGGGAGGGGAGTGCTGGGGTGACTGGCTAGCTGGACTAGTTCTCCCCCCACCCAGCTGGCCTAGGGGCAGGTGACACCCAGGTGGAAACACTCAATTAACCAGCTGGGCTGGGCCAGACTTTTCAATAACATCTCGGGGAACCGGTTCCAGGGGCTTGTTTACTGCAGCGCTAGGCAATGGGGTACAGGGAGGTTCCCCTCTGGGGGGCACTGGCTCCAATCTGGGTGGGGAAGGGAGCCCTTCTCCTCTAGGGGGCGCTGGCTCTGATCCATTGCACAGCTGGGGGACTGGCTGGCTCTTGGGGTGGGGACTGGGTGTGGGTGTGGGGTTCCTCCTGTGTTGCCATAACCCTAGCCTGGCTCCCCACTCTCTCCAGGCTGCCAGGCTGACCCCCTCCCCAGTCCGTGGCTGCTGCCTTTCGGGGGGGGGGGGGGAGTGTGAACAAGCCAATGGCTGCCCCATGCGGGTGACGCCACCTGGTGCCTCTTTCACCTTGTTCCATTCTGATTGGGGGGGCCGGGGGCGGGGAGGGAAGACAGTGAACACTGGGCTTGAGGGTGGGGTGGCGAGCCTGCCGGGGGAATGGGGAATCCCCTGGAAACTCCCCACTGCTGGGGCATCACCCCCCTGTTGCATGCGGTGTGGGTCCGGTGGATGATGGGTGAGGCCGGCTGGGGGCGAGGGGGCTTGCAAGCTCATGGGGCCATGCGGAGCCCAGGTGGCTCATCTACCATATGGCCTTGGTGGAACGGGCCTGATTCCCACCCTCCACTGCCTGTACCCCTCACCCCAGATCTTAGGGAGCAAAGCCCTCCCTATAACCCTCCCCTCTGCTTTCTCCTAGTCTGCCTGGGGGGCTGTGCCCTGGGCAAGGACTTGGAGCCCTCGGTGGCTGAAGCCCCCTCGTATCCGATGCCCCTGGACCTGACCCTGCGAGATCCAAGCTACACGGCTGCCCAGCTCCCCGGGGAGGGGCCCCCAGCTGGGGAGCACAATGGGTTCCTGCGGCCCAAAATGAAGGTATGAATTGGGGGCCAGGAGAGGCAGGGGAGCTCTTCCAGGCTCAGGGTGCATAGGGCCCCCGTGTGGCCAATCTGGGCTGTGCAGGGTTGATTGCCCACGGGAACCTCAGGATCTGTGGGGGGTGTTTGGGGGTCCCTGTTTGTGAGTGTCCAGGGAGGTGGGGGCTGGTTTGGGGAGGGGAATGGAGCAGTGGAGGCTCTGGTGCTTGGGACGGCCTCCCCAGGGCTCCTGGGGTTGCTGGGGGTGCCCTTGGGCCTGGGGGAGGAGACAGAGCCCTGTCACTGGGCACCCCCTCCTTGGGATCCGTGGGTGACAGCTCCATCCCCGCCCCCAGCAGGTGACGCTGGGCGAGGGGCCGGGCGAGCTGTTCTCCTGCCCCGTGTGCCAGAAGGGCTTCAGCTACCAGCGCATGCTCAACCGGCACCTCAAGTGCCACAGCGAGGTCAAGCGTCACCTGTGCCCCTACTGCGGGAAGGGCTTCAACGACACCTTCGACCTCAAACGCCACGTCCGCACCCACACCGGTGAGAGACCTGCCCCCGCCCGGGCACCTCCCCACCAGCCCTGCCCCCGCCCCCGCGCCCGCACCGGCGAGAGCCCTGCCCCCGCCCGGGCACCTCCCCACCAGCCCTGCCCCCGCGCCCGCACCGGCGAAAGCCCTGCCCCCGCCCCGACACCTCCCCACCAGCCCTGCCCCCGCGCCCGCACCCGCACCGGCGAGAGCCCTGCCCCCGCCCCGACACCTCCCCACCAGCCCTGCCCCCGCGCCGGTGAGAGCCCTGCCCCCGCCCCTGCCCGGACACCTCCCCACCAGCCCTGCCCCCGCGCCCACACCGGTGAGAGCCCTGCCTCCCCCAGCCCCGCCCCCGTGCACACACAAGGTGAGAGCCCTGCCCCTTCTGGGACACGCCCCAGCCAGCCCCGCCCCCCACAAGTGAGAGCCCTACCCCCGCTGGGACACGTCCCCATCAGCTCCGTCCCCGTGCCCGTGCAGCCTAGACCCTTTTCCCCACCAGCCCTGCCCCAGCACCTGCACAGGTGAGCCTTGGCAACAGGCCCCACCCCTTAGCCCTCCCCGTAGGGTTCTGGGGGGATTTCTTAACCCTCTCCACCCTCTGCACTGGTGGAATGAACGGGCCCTTGGGGCTGGGATTGTGGGGTGCTGTGTCTGTCTGTGTGCACACACCAGGGGGGGTTACTGGGTTTCTGGGCAGTGGGGCTGGCTCTGTGCAGGCGGGAGTCGGGGGGGCTAGGTCCCTGGGGATGAAGGGAGGCACGAGGGGGGGAATGTGCGCGGGGAGTGCTAACCCTTCGTGTCCGTCCCCGCCCCCGCTGCAGGCGTGCGGCCGTACAAGTGCAACCTGTGCGACAAGGCCTTCACGCAGCGCTGCTCCCTGGAGTCGCACCTGAAGAAGATCCATGGGGTGCAGCAGCGCTACGCCTACAAGGAGCGGCGGGCCAAGCTCTACGTGTGCGAGGAGTGCGGCTGCACGGCCGACAGCCAGGAGGGCCACCTGCTCCATCTGCGGGAGCAGCACCCTGACAGCCCCCTGCTGCTCAAGGCCTCGCGCAAGACGGCTGCCTCCCTGCACAGTGCCCTCCCCACCCTGCTGCAGAGCAGCCCGTGCCTGTGAGACGGTGCCCCCTGCAGGGCAGCCCGTGCCTGGGAGACGGCGCCCCCTGCAGGGCACCCAGGTGCCTGGGAGACGGCGCCCCCTGCAGGGCACCCCGCGCCTGGGAGACAGCGCCCCCTGCAGGGCACCCAGGTGCCTGGGAGACGGCGCCCCCTGCAGGGCACCCCGTGCCTGGGAGACGGCGCCCCCTGCAGGGCACCCAGGTGCCTGGGAGACGGCACCCCCTGGAGGCTGGGCAGGGCCCTATACAGCAGTGAGCCCCCGTGAGACAGTGTCCCCTGGTGGGCGCCCAACACTGGGGCAGGACCAGTGACTGAGCCCTGCTGCCTGGAGGCTGGACACCACATGCTCCCTCCCAACAGTGGCCTGGGACGTGGACAGCACGTGGCAAATGCTCCGAAGAAGCCCCCACCCCCTGTGGAGGAGAAGTCCTCAATGCTACGCTGTCCTCCCGCCCCCCAGGGGCAGCCAGCTATCCACAGGCCACTGACTTTGCACTGCTCCTTCCCCGAAGCCTTGGGGGAGATGCGGGCAGCTCCCTTCTGTGGGCTGCGTGGGTGCCCCACACCCTCCCTGGGCTGGCACTGCCCAGTCCCCCGGAGGCTCTGCCCACAGGCTGGGCAAACAGGATTTTTTACTATTGTGCTTTTCTGATGGGGGCTGGGCAGCAGGAGTGGGGTGGGGAGGAGCATTTACCCCCCCCCCCCATCTCCATCTCGGTGCCATCCCCATCCATTCCCCCTCACATACACACTCAGGAAGAACCCAGGGGCAGCTCCATTCCCTGCCCCCATTGATCCCATCAGGACCATTCTGCCCTGGATTTCCCAGTCCCACCTTGGCCCCACACCCAGCTGTTCCTGCCTGAAGTTTGCCCTGAGATTTGCTCCCGGGCTGCTGCTGCTTTGGGGAAGGCATTGACATTACAAATCCCAGCTGTCCCCACCCCGGGAGTCTCCGTGGCTGACAGGAGACCTGTGCTGGGGGCCTGAGAATGCCTGGGAAGGGGACAAGGCTCATTCAACTCCAGGGCCCCAACCCCACTTGGGAGAAATATCCATGACGTTAAAATCTGGGCACCAGGTTTGACTCTGGGTAGAGACGCCTCCTCAGACATATCTAGGAGTTGCGGGGGGATCCTCCATTTCTATAGCGCCAATTCCCCAGGCCCCTCTGTGCCACCGTTCCCCCCCCCCACTGCCGTTGCAGAGCTGTCACTAACCTGGACAGCTGGGGGGATCATGGTGACTGGAGAATGTTGATCAGGGATGTGGGATTTATCTGAATCCCCCCGCATCCTCCGCCTTATTTGTGCTGCTCTCCTGAGGCGGGGGGCTGGGGTACAAATGCTTTAATGGGGAAGGGGGAGGCTGCAGGGAGCCCCCACACCCAGTAGGTCCCCTTCCCGCTGCCTGCTCCCCTCCAACACCTTCTTTATACACCAGAGAACACCTGGTAATTGGGGTCCCCGGGATCAGAGCAATTGCAGACCTCCACCTGCATGGCCAGCCCCAGAGCATCTACTCACCGGGGCGGGGAGGTGGTCATAGCAGACACCCTAGGTCAGAGGGAATGGGTAGGGCCTCACCATGGCCACGCATGGGTCTGCACCCCACATATGACCAGCTGGGCTGTTACCCCCACCACCACCCACCCTCTTCTGGGCCCACCGTGACTGCAGTGGGGCAATGCCAAAGACCCAGCTTCCCCCACACATACTAACTCAAATCCCTTTAAATCTGGGAGTGGCTGCCTCTCCTCCTTGGGTAGATATTGGGGGACTGCCAATCCCCAGTGCCAAGAGGATGAGTAGAGGGATCAGTTTCCAGCTTAGCAGGGAGCTTCCCCCCAGGGCAGAGGGGACCCCGCATCCCACTAAGCTGGGCTGCTCTAACTGCGTCCATCCTGTCCCCCACCCCCTGCACATACAGAGGTGGGGCAGTGGGTCCTGGCAGGGGTGTAGTAGGAGGTGTCGGGGTGCCAGGGCCTGGATCGTGTTTACAGTTTGGCTGTGGGAAACGAGCCAGACAGTTTGTTAGTAATTGTGAGTTTGTATCTTTGTCTGTTTGTGAGTCTATTAAAATCAGGGAATTGAACCAGCTCTGAGCAGTACTCCGCACTCCTGTCCAGCGGCCCTTGCCTACCCCAGCCTGCTGCTGTCCCATCCCTGGAGCCCCCTTCAGCGCTCCCAGCACCACACGGCATGCCCCCTCCAGCTAAGGCTTGTCTAGCTGAATATGCAGAGTGCGGCTGCCCTCCCCCCCCCGCCCACTTGCCACAAACTATGTGTTCCCATAGCCAAGCCGGGGGGGTGGGGGAGAGGGGGAATGGGACCGGGGGGGGGGTGTACTGCCAGAACTCACAGAAAGGGGGGCAGCCAGGACCATGGCTTGGCTAGGAGGCAGTAATGGATCCAGAGCAGAGACAGCAGCTATCCCACCGGTATCCACCCCCCGCACCCAATTGCAATCAGACCCATGGGTCCCTCCAGCCTGGGATTGCCCCCCCTCCCCCCCGGATCAGATGCATGAGCCCACCCAGTGGCCTCCTTCAGCCTGGCGTCCCTCCCCCTCCAGTTGCTAATTGTCCTGCTGGCTGGTTATTCCAAGAAATACCGGGTTTTTCAGGGCCCCGGCCAGGTTTGCAAACCAAGGGCTGCGTTCTGGGACAGCGGCTGGAGCCGTGCTGCCTTCTCAGCCCTTACAGAGCTGTGGCTGCCCCAGAGTAATGCCTAGCACCAGCCGCGCAGCCATCCCACAAGAAAGGAAGCAGCGGGCCCTGCTGGCCTGGGAAGTCTGTGTCAGGCTCTGGCAAGCAGGGGCTTTGTGCCACCCCACCCAGACCTGCCCTTAGCTCCCCCGACCCCAGTTACAAATCCCAGCTCTGTGCCCGCGTGCCCCCTGCAAAGCCTGGCTGGTGTGTAAAGAGAAGGAGCCATTGCCCGCTGGCAATGTAAAGCGTCCTTCGCCTGCCCGGCTCTGGCACTGCCAGTATTAGCCGGCTGTTTGAGTGCAGCAGACCCCTGTGCCCCACACACTCCTCCCTCCAGCAGGGCGGGGTCTCCCGCCACGCTGATGGGTATTAGAGGGGAGCGCCCACTCAGCCTTAACTCTGCCCCGCTGTGGAGCGGGCAGTAGCTGCTGTGGAGTCTCGGCACACATGCCTGCCGCAGGCCCTGTGTTAGGTGAAGCTGTATTGAGCGGTGGAGGGGTTAGTTGGCCCAGCTTGGCAGTACTGTACTTGGACCATGAGATGATCTGCGTGGGGTGGGGTGGGTGCCTCTGCCTCCCCTCCTCCCTCCCCGCCGTGTGTATGATCAAAGGCTAGAGGCTCATGTGGACTGTGCTGTGGTATGTACCTCACCCTGGCAGTGATAGGGTGAAGGGGAGCTAGTGAGGCCAATCAGCCCATCTGTGGCACCTCTCCGGGAGAAGCGCCACAGAGGGGCCTGCAGGCAGCGCTTGGGTCCTGTCCCTGAAGGGAGGCCAGGACCAAGCCCTGGGAGGCAGCACGGTGGGCTAGAGTCAGGACGGACTCTGCAGAGCCCTGTGGCTGCAACAGAAGGGGTGGGAGCAGTTGAGCTGGCCCGTGGGGCAGGGGCAGGGGCAGGGGCAGGACGCTCTGTGTGGCCTGGCCGGATGGCCGAGTCACCACCCAGCTGGCCAAAGCCCAGAGGAGAGTGAGGCAGAGGGCCTGCGACGCTGGGTCTCCCCAGAAGGAGGCGCCCCAGGCTGGTGAGTCTGTGACAACACCCCTTGGGAGCCCCATCAGGCCTGGCTCCAGCTCTGCGTTTTGTGGGTTTTCGCTAGCCAGGCCCCCGGGGATTGTCAGCGGCCAGGTGGGTGCTGGGCCTGCTCTGGGAGGCTGATGAAGGGCGAGTGGCAGTCCGGCGTTAGCAGTCGGCTGAGGGGAGAGGGGCTGGTGGGTCAGGCTCAGAAGCAGGCACGGGCTGAGTGCAGAGCCGTGGCCGGAAGCCCCCGCTCGGTACAGCACAGAGGGTGGCTCTGGGTGCTGAGGCGATGCTCAGAAAGGCCCGAGTGAAGGTTGTGGGGCCGTTTCCCTGCGCTCGGCATTTCCTGGCATTGCCGTTCTGTGGCACTCGCCGGTCGGGAAGGGACTGAGCTGCACCGGGCACTGCACGAAGCCAGGTCAGGTCGGGGGGATTCTGCAGTGCCCAGCAGGCACCAGCTGCTGGCTATTTTCCTCCCTAAGGCTGGGCATGTGGCCCCCTCCTCTCAGCCTTTGATCACCCAAGGCTGCTCCCCAGCACCCTGCACTCGCTCAGGTGGGAGTTACCCCTTGAGTTGCTTCTGTCGAACTCACCAGTGTCCGGCTTCCAGACAAGCAAAGGGCCAGCAGGGTGCTCAGGAGTAACGTCAGGCATAGAGACCCCCTCGTTGCCAGTTGGATGGGCTGAGCTGGGCACATCACCTAGCCCAGGGCATCGAACAGTCTGGGCATTGTGAGCTTCACTGACTCGCTACACTGGCGAAGTACCCACCGTGGCAGTCAGATCCACAGAGACCATGGGGTTATAGCGGGCAAGGTGAGGGGTGTGTGTCACAGAACGGGGACGTGCACCCATCGACTGCCCCACCACAGTGAGGCCCTGCCCATCTCCCACCTGGTACAGCAGGGCCCGCTCTGTGGCCCGCACCCAGCCTGAGATAACAGCCCCCACAGGTGGCCTTCCAAGGCCACATGGAGTCGTAGCGGTTTAGGGCCGTCGGGCTCCATTAGCGCATCAAGGCTGACCTTCTGGACGGCACAGGCCAGAGCTTGTCACCCAGTTCCCCCTGCTGGAGCCCAATCACTTGAGTTGGACTAAAGCATCTACCAGAAGGGCAGCCAGTCTGGACCTGGAGCCATCAGGAGATGGAGGCGCTACCCTGGCCCATAGGGGCATGTTCCGACGGTTACTCACCCTGTGCTAAGCTGGATGTGAGCTGAGTAAGTAACCTGCACGAAGGCACTCCCCAGCCTCCATGTCAGCGCAAACAGCCCATCCCGGCGCTGTTCCCCAGGGGGGCAGCAATGTGCTGAGCGATCCTCCACAAAGGCAGCTTCTCCGCTGCAGGGGCTCAGCCTGAAATCCAGCTCGCCCGCTGGCCTGTGGGCAAAGAGCTTGCCGGGTCTCCGATCCCAGCAGGACACGTGCCCATGGTACCCCTGACACCCCCCTGGCTGGCAGCACCGACGGAGAATCTGCCTCCACAAAGCCAGAAGCCTGCGGGAGCTGCAAGGGACCCTGCCTGAGAGCTCGGGTGCCTGTGTGATCCCCGCTGTGCCCGCTGCCACCCTCAGGGCCAGCGAACTGCGCACAGGGCCTGGGGCTGGTGCCCTCTAGAGGGGACAGGCCCCCGTGTCCCAGTCCCCACCCCACTGAGCCAACCAGGCAGTCCGCCCCACCCTGGGGCTGGCGCAGAGGGGAAAGGGTCCAGCTCCCAACCGGAACAATTTCTGTTGCTAGTAGCAATGGGAGGCAGGATCGCTCTACAGATGGCTGCTCCCCGGGCCTGGCAGCCTCCCTGTGCACGAGCCTGAGGGGCGCCCAGCCGCCTGTGAAGAGCTGGGGGCCCCTTGAGTGGAGTTTAATTTACCAGTCCACTGGAGCAGTGGGTGAAGGGGGTGGCATTCAGAACAGTGCAAAGGGCTGGCAAGGCTCCTGGGGTGTGTGTGCATGGGGATGGCTATGTACGGGAGGGAAGGGTAAGGCTTTAAATCCCTATTTGAGGCCTTCAGTAACTCAGCCAGAGCTGCTGGGCCTATTGCAGGAGTGGGACGAGGAGGTTCTGTGGCCTGTGATGTGCAGATCTATGGCCTGCGATGGTCCCTTCTGGCCTTGAAGTCTATGAGCCTATGCTGGGTGGGGCAGAGCAGTGATGGTGGGACGGGGCTAGGCATGTGGCTAGATGGAGGTGTGTGTATGGGGATAGAGGGGTAGGTGGATGCAGATATAGATGGGGCATGTATTGCGCTAGAAAGAGAAGGATGGATGGGGATGGGGAAGTGAGCTAATCAATGAGTCAAGCACTCCCAGTGGAGGAAATGCCAGGCTAAAGGTACCCATAACGCTGCCCCTGGCAGTCGTCCTTTCCAGGATCTCGTACCCAACCAGGTCATCACTGGGCACTGAACTAACAATCTTCACATCCACACCCAGACCGTGGTCTCTTGAGCTAAAGGACTAGCAGAAGTAGGTTGTTATCCTCTGTATAGTGCAACCAGCCCAAGGAGTGCAGCTCTCTCTCACCCACCCGCCTATTTGCTACAGTCTTGGGCATTTGGACTCCCGGCTTCCATCCTCAGTTTGGGCACGGGGGTCTAGTGGTTAGAGCAGAAGGGGGCTGTGAGTCAGGGCTTTTGGGGTCTCTCCTGCTCAAGGAGGGTAGTGGGTTATAGTGCGGGAGGGGACGGCCTGGGAGTGAGGACTTGTGGGGTCTAGCAGTTACAGATCACGCAGCCAGGTGTGTGGATTGTGCACAGCTGTGGTGAATGAGGGTTTTGTGACTCAGTTTCTCTTTGACTGGGGGGGCTATAGGGGTTACTTGCTTGTCCTGGCAGGGGGTAAGGGCTGGGGGGGGGCGGGGGGTGAATGTGCCATCCACACACATGAATGGAAGAGCCAAGGCTGGAGCACAAAGGCCCAGTGCCCAGCAGCCAGGCAGGGGCGCATAGGGAAGGATCGTGGGTTGAACAGGGTGGTTGTCAAGGTTGCTCCTGGGACACCCGGTGACGCTCCACCTTGCAGAGACCTGCTGGAGCTAGCTCTCCTTGAGCGCGCGTGCTGGCCGGGGTAGCACAGGCAGAAGCATGGGCTAGCAGCTCCAAGTGCAAACCTGCCCCTACCCCACATACCCGGCAAGGCTGCCCCATGCCGCCCCAGCTAGTCTCAGTGCACTGGCTCCATGAGTTAGATGTTGGGGGGGGGGCAACTTACCGACCCTCCGAGCCACGTATGACAATCGTCAGCAGTTCGAGAGCCGGGACGCGCCTGCTGGGGCTTTAGCTGGCCGAGAGGGGGCTACCAGGGCTCCAGCCCTACTCCCGCTGAAGCTCTGAGAACCCCTCCCTGCTGGGCATAAGCCAGAGGTGATGCGGGGGGGGGAGGGGTGTGGAGTCATGTGCCCCCCCCCAAATTTTTGCCACGGTTTGCTGGCCCCACTAGGTGTTGCTCTCGGGCCCCCTCCCTGCACGGCAGCTGCTAGAGCCACCAAGCTGGGAGCTGTGGCCATGGGGAGCGGCCACAGCAAACAGCTGGGAGCTGCAGGGAGGGGCTGCTTAGGGTAACTGGGGGGGGGGATGTGACTCAAGCTGTTGGGGGGGGAAACCTTTAAATTGTGTCCCCCACTCTCAGCAGGCACCAGTTGTCTCTGGCAGAAGCCCCCGCCCCCGCCCCCACCCCCACCCCACAGGGCAGAAGCCCCAAGCTTTCCTCTCCCCCCAGTCTGGTAGGCAGAGAATGGGGGTCAGAGGGGGGCACTGTGGGAGCCGCACTGTAAAATGCTGCACGCGGCTCACATGCTGCAGTTTGGCCACCCCTGAGTGAGAGCCTTAGGGAGGCCACTCGCCCAGTTTTCCCCAGACAAGCTGCTTTGGGTGGGAGGGATTTTTCCCCGTCTGCTACTGGACCAAAGCCGGCTGTGGTTTTGTCCGGTATCGGACAGGGGATGCTATCTTACCGCTCCTCCTGCGGCATGTCCTCCCGTGCGCGGGACCAGGCCATTTCAGCCCCACCGGAGTGCCCCATAGTCCAGGAACGGGTGTGGCCACCCAGGACCGGCCCACAACATTTTGGCACCTGAGGCGGGGAGCTCAAATGACACCCCGAAGCCCGCTCGCGTGGGCCAAAACTTTGAAACGCTGGGTCCTAGTGGTACCCCCACAGTCTGGCACCTGAGGTGGCCGCCTCATGGTAAGGCCAGCCCTGTGGCCACCCTAGGGAGTCGGGACGTCACCCCCAGCTCCCAGTGCAGACATACCCAGGAGCTGGAAGCTGAGAGGGCACCCAGCCCAGCACGGCTGGCTAAGCCTGGGCAACCCTTCAAATGTAGGTGGACAGAGCTGTGTTGCTCAGGGGTCTGCCACTTCCCCAGCCATGGGACGTAGCTCTGCCCACCTGACCCCAGTGCAGCCTCAGCTGGTCGCATGTTGGGGCCGTTGGCAGCCTGGGCTCTCACTCGAGCTTGGCTTCGCCACGCTGCCCTAAGAGCTCCCCGAGGGGCTTTGCCAAGGGACTAATATACCCCAGCTTGCTCCGAGCGGGCCACACTGTGGCCCGGTGAGTGGCTCCCTGAAGCGTGCTGTGGCGAGCGCATGGCCTGATACGGGGGCTGGAGCCAGCAGGCCGGGGCGTGGAGCTGAAGAGCTGCGGCACTCACCCTTGTGGGTGCCTAAGTGGTGGGCTCGGCAGAGGCATGGGGATCCTGCTGCGAGTCGGTGGAAAGGCCAGGGTAGCACGCGCTGTCAATCGGGGCCAGCCCTTGAGAGAGGCAGCGCGGCAGAGTGGAGTGATTGTGTGTGTGTGTTTCGTGGCCTCCCTCTAACAGGGGTACTGAAGTGCAGAGAACTATTCACAGCAGGGAGCAGAAAAGGAGGAGACCAGACCCATGATCTCCTAGCCCAAAGACCTTCCCCTAGGCAGGGGTGGGTCAGTCCTAGGCCGCTGTGACTGGGCTGAGAGTCCTGTGGCAGGCACAGCTGCAGAGTATTGTATTAATTCTCTTAAAGCACAGAAGGGAGCTGACTTATTAACGACCCCGGCAGTGTAACGAGCTGGTGGGAGCGGCTCAAGGAGCTTGGGGCTGCCATGCCAGATTGCAATGTCCTTCAAAGAGAAGCGCCAACTCTTGCTCCCCAGCCAGGGGCTCCTTCCGCACTTTCACACACATCATCCCTGGTGCTTCTGGAGTTGGGGGGCAGGGGCTGTTTACACAGGGATCTCTTGCCTGGTGCTGAGACACTGCCTCCTGGAGGGCTGTTTACGCCGGGGACCTGCTGTGGAACATCCCCGCTAGTAACACCCGGGCAGCATTTCACTCAGCATCTCCGCCCAGCACCAGGCAACTGCTCCGCTCTGGGTTTGGAGCCGTCTGCCTCAGGGCTGGGCTGAGACCTGGCACCTCATGCAGCAGCCAGGTGCCCTGGTCCTGGGGACAAGACTTAGTGCCTGTGGGTTGGTGTGCGGGTGAAGGGAGCCCCCGTCTGGTCAGTGTGAGCAGTGCCGGCTGGGGGATGCAGCCCAAAGGGGTCTGTCTGGGGGATGGTGCCCTGTATTCAAGCCCCTGCCCTCCCTAAGTCAGCCCCACCCCGGGCCCAGCTCAGAGCCAGCCTCCCCCAGAGGGGAAAGTCCCTATGACTCATTCCCACCCACCCCGATTCCATGTCATCTCACCCTAGCTCACTACGCTTCCTGAGCTGACGGCATCACGTTCTGTTGGCATGGCAGCTACTTGGAAGCCACGGTTTTC
Source organism: Lepidochelys olivacea (assembly GCF_965140295.1). Taxonomy (NCBI): domain Eukaryota; kingdom Metazoa; phylum Chordata; order Testudines; family Cheloniidae; genus Lepidochelys; species Lepidochelys olivacea. The sequence continues at coordinate 30,433,983 of NC_140417.1, forward strand.
CTTTCAGACGGGAGGGCGTGAATTTTGAACGGGGCCAAAGTGAGAACCAGGCTGCGCCATCTGCACCCACTGTCCCTGCTAGCCCAGCCCTGGACACCCCCCGCCCCCCAGCTCTGCAGGTGCCCCTTAGCCCTGCCCAGCAACATAAGGCTGCTGGTTGGGAGTGATGGGCTTCGGCTGAGCTGGGACTGGCGTAGCTGGGGGCACCCCACAGCGAGTGCTCCCCACACGCAGGCAGCCATACCAGCGGCAGTCTGGAGTCTATCCAGCAGGAGGCAGGCTGCCCCCAATTCTCTGGTCTTGTCACAAACTCAGCCAGGCCAGCAGTGAGCGGTTAGTGAGATGAGTTTTATTGCCCAGCAGGGGGCCGGCCCCTCAGGGACCCCGGGTCACTGAGTCCTTCCCAAAACGGCCTTGATCCTTCCAGTCCAACGGGGCGCTAACGGAATCCCACTTGGCAGCTCCTGCACTGCAGACTGTCCTCATGGATGTGAGGTTTGTTCCCGTGCCCTCAGGCAGGGGGAGGGATTTCACCCCTCTCCCCCAGCCCTGGGCAGACAACCCTGTAAACATCTGACACCCCTCCCAACCTAAAACCCAGCATGATTGCGTTGGTCGCTACCCAGTGGGTGCCCCCTCTCACCACCACTCGGTCCTGTGCCCCCACAGAAGGCCCCATCCAGATCGACACGAGGATGGGGTCGCCAGGGAGCAGGGGTGGGGGCAATCCATGGCTAGTGATACCCCTGAGTCCCCCCCTGCTCTGAAGGGGGGAGGGGCATACATATTTGGGGGCAGGGATTGGCAATTAAGACAATAGAAAAGATTCTGCATTAGACTAGCCCTGGGTTCAAGCAGCAAGAGGAGCCCCCGCAGCTGAGGGGGTCCCCTGAGGCAGCATGGCAGGGGAAAGGAGCCCCTCCCCGTCCCCCTCTCCCCCCCACAGCTGGGGGCAGGACCAGGACTCAGGTGGGGCACTGTTCTCCCCCCAAGGGAGAAAGGAGTCATGGTTGAGCTGGGGAGGGACAGCAGCTATTGGGTGGGCATAGAAAGCAGTGGCAGCCTGTGGGGAAGGTGCCCTCCAGAGTTGGGGGGGTACCTGGGCTGGAGGCGCAGGGGGCCAGCACCCCATATGGTGCAGGGGGGTAACTGGGCTGGATGGGGCAGCGCCTCCTGGCAGTTGATGGGTATAATGCAATTGGCAGCAGAGTAAGTGGGATGGGAGGGGACAGCACCTCCCCAGCAATGCTTAGCCTCTGAGATCAGATGCCCCCTGGTGGAGACAGAGGGAACTGCACCTCTCGGCTGCATGATGCGGACACACACTTGTGACTTCTTTGTACAGTTATGAACTGACTGGCCACTTTGCATCGCTGCCCGCCGGGGGGGAAGAGCTGATTGTGTCCGTGGGTTAAGAAGCTAAAGGAAGGGGTCTGCCATGCCTGCTGCCTGGCCTGGAACCGGACCGGACTGCAATGGACACACAACTGGGAAGACCCTGCATTGGCAAGGGCCTGCCCATGGGCCCACGGGCCCCTCCACGGCCAATGGCAGGACATTAACCACACGGACAGCTGAGAGCAGGGACTCCCTCCAGCACTCGGCAGGGAGGCGGAGGCCAAAGACCTGGAGCTGGAAACTAAGGGAGAACAGGGGTGAGCAGCAGCGGAAGGGAGCAAAGCTGGGTCTCCGGGCAGCAGGACATGCTGAGGTCCTGGCTGCCACCAACACGGGCTCCGGCCTGAGGACCCTGCGACTAATCAATGCTCCCTTGGCCTGGCCAGGCTGCCCAGCCTTGCTGATGATCCTCCCTGGGCACTTCGCTCCCGGAGAAGGGAGAGTCTCTGCCTCAGTCTGATCACAGCTGGACTGGCTGGAGCTCACGGGGGGAGCAGGCGGTGGTGGTGCCCAAAGGCCCGGTCCTGGAGTTGCTGAGGCTGCATGGGTGCCTGGGGAAAGTGTGGGTCTGGCACACCGCCGGGGTCACTGCCAAAAGACTGGGGTAACACAGCCCTGTCAATCCATAATAGGTGCACAGACACCCCCTGGTGGCGGCAGAAGGAATTGCACCCCAGGCTGCATGATGCACAGGCTCCCCTGATGGCGGTGGAAGGAACTGCGCGTCCCCCATAAGGTGCCTGACTGAGGCTAAGCAGGACTTCGGAGGGGGTGTGGGGAAAGAAAGAAGCTGGTGCATCTCCTGCAAGCAAAGGGTTAAAAGTGGGCGGGGCACGCCCTTAAAGTGACAGCGTGCCGGCTGCATCCGACACATTGGGGGGCAGGTCTCTGTCCGGGATGGGGGAGGGGAAGCAGAATGCAGCGGGGGGGAGGAGGCGGGGGCCTATTCTATTTCCAGGATGAGGTCATCCCCTTCTAGGTTCATGTCGGGTTTGACGTAGATCTTTTTGACAGTGCCGGCCATGGGGGAGTTGACCACGGTCTCCATCTTCATGGCGCTGAGCACACAGAGGGGCTGTCCCTTGTCGACCTTTGCCCCCTCCTCCACCTTGATGTCAATGACCTTGCCGGGCATGGGGGCCCCGATCTGGCCCTTGATGTCCTTCAGTGCCTTGGGGTGGAAATGCATCTCCTGGGGGGCGGGGCAGAGAGACAAGGTTAGTCAACACATCTCATGCAACAAGGCCTTAGATCGGGACAGACCCGTGTGCCCAGCTCGCAACATCAGACCCAGAGGCTCTTCCAGCCCAGTATCTACCCCCTTGGCACCTTCATGGCTTGTGTGTCCTTGACCAGGATGGAGCGCAGCTGCCCATTGAGTTCGAAGAAGACCTCACGTTGGCCAGCCCGGTTCAGGTCTCCCAGCGCAAGGGCTTTGATGTGCAGGGTCTTTCCACGTTCCAGCTCCACCTGCAGGGGGAGACCGAGCGTGGTGAGGCCCCCAGGGCTTCCTGAGTCTGCAGAGAGTTGGAATCAATTGCTCTGGGGGAGGGGCGCTGCCTTGAGTGTAACTGACACGGTGATGTTTCCTGAGTCTGCAAAGAGCCTGAGCTGATCCCTCCGAGAATGGGGAGCCGCCCGACCTGGAACTCCTCCCAGTGTCCCGCTGATCCCAAAGGCCCCCCAAACGTAGGGCTTGATAGTCTCCCTTAACCCTATTTCCCACAATCTCCAACCTTCCTGCCTCAAACTTCTCCTCAGGCTCCCCCGACCCCTACTCCCAGGTCCAACCAGTCCCCCCAGAGCCTTATCTCCCCCCGTACAGCCCATGGTCCAAGTCTGCCCACCTGGGTCTGGCCCCTCCCACCCTGACTCCCATACCTCAAACTCCTCGGCGATCTTGGGCCCCTCCAGGAAGAGACGGGTGTTGAGGCACTCGACGGGGCCAAAGGTGGCCGTGAACTCCTTGAACTCATCGAACACCTTGGGGTACATGGCAGCTGAGAGCACGTCCTCAGGGGTGATCTCCTCCTCCTGGTGCCGCATGCGCAGCTCCTTCTCCAGCTGCTGGAAGTCCAGGGCGGGCAGCGAGGCCCCCGGGCGTCCCTCAATGCGGGGCAGGTCCTTCAGCACCTGGGAGGGAGAGCATCAGGATTCCATGCCGGGGGGCTGGAGCAATGGGAGCCCAGGGAAGGGGATACCGCCCACTTCGTGGTCCCCATGGCTCACCTTGGAGTGAAAGGACTCAGGGAAGTCCCAGCAGAGGAACCTGATCTAGCCCTGCCTCCCACATGCCCGGGATTCCCCTGCAGCCCCACCCCACCCATTGCCCAGCCCCACCTTGGAGCGGAAGGGCTCAGGGAAGCCCCCATAGGGGATCCCAATGTAGCCCTGCAGGAACTCCACCACGGAGAGCGGGAAGGAGAGCTCGTCTGCCATGGCCTCCACCTCCTGCCGCGACAGGTTGTTCTGCACCATGAACTGCGCCAGGTCCCCCACGATCTTCGATGATGGCGTCACCTGCATGGGCGGGAGACGGGTCAGTGCAGGCAGGTCCCCGTCCTGGGGCTGGTCAGAAGTGGTGCTCCCTAGAGGGGACAAAACCCCATGTCCCATTCCCCACCGTCCCGAGCCAGCCAGGCCCCCTGGGCGGGATCAGAGCTGGCAGCTCTGGACGACTGTGGAGGGCTCTGACCTTGATGAGATCCCCCAGCAGCTTGTTGGCTTCGACGAAGGCCTTCTTGACCTGCTTGAACTTGTTGCCCAGCCCCATGCTGTGGGCCTGGAAGTGCAGGTTGGTGTACTGGCCACCCGGGATCTCGTTCTCGTACACGTCGGCGTTGCCCGACTTCATGGTGGCTGTGCAGTCGAAGGCGGCGTAAAGGCCCCGCGCCATCTCCCAGTACTCGCTGTAGTCAAACACCTTCTCTATCTGGATGCCTGAGGCGGGGAGAGGGAGGAGATGGGGCTTGTCCAGGCTGCAGGGGTTGGACTTGGCCCATCCTGGTGAGTGGGACAGAGGCGGGGCTCTGGGATGATCCACCACCCTGAGATCTTGGCTCCAGAGAGCATGGGGGCAGAGCTGGGTCATGTGTCCTCCTCGCTCTTTGCCCTAGCCCATCTCATGATGTTCTTAGACTGGATCGGGGCAGATGCCTTGTCTGACTCTGCGCCCTCCCTGCTCTAAGCACTAGATCCCCTTCCCCTCCCAGAGCCAGGCGTTTAGCGCCCGGGGGCCCTGGCTCCTGCGGCTGGTACCTGTGTCCTGGCTGGTGCCCCGGGTGCAGGCCACCAAGGCGCCCATGCTGGGCTGCGAGGTCATGCCGGACATGGCGTCCACGGCCACGTCGACGATGTCAGCGCCGGCGGCGGTGCAGGCCAGCATGGAGGCCACCCCCGCCCCAGAGGTGTCATGGGTGTGGATGTGGATGGGCACCTCGGGGAAGCGCTGGCGGAGCGCCCCCACCAGCAGCTCCGAGGCGCGCGGCTTCAGCAGCCCAGCCATGTCCTGCAAGGGAGAAGAGAGCTGAGCGTGGGGGGGCAGAAACAGGGGGAGGGTGGGGAGGGGTGAAAGGGTAGGGAGCAGGGAAGGTGCAGGGGGAACCAGCTGTGGGGGGGCAGAGACGAGGGCAGGGGCTGTGGGAGCGGAGGGGGAAGGCTGGGGCAGGAGGGGATGAGGAGGCAAGTATGACAGGGTGAGCGAGCTCTGGACACCCTCCCCAGTGCCATGATGCCCCCCAAAGGGTGGCATCTCAGTCCATGATGTCCTGCGTTATGGGTCCCCCCGGGCTCTGCTCCCCAGTGCTGCCAGTGCCCCCACCCGCAGCCCCCGGCTACCCCAGTCCTGGGCTCCCCTAGGTACCTTGATGCAGAGGATGTGCGTCCCAGCTTTCACCAGCTCCTCGGCCAGCTGGACATAGTATTCCAGTGTGTATTTGGTGCGGGTGGGGTCGGCCACATCTCCCGTGTAGGAGATTGCAGCCTCCACCACCCCCCCGGCTTGCCCCGCTGCCTCCATCCCCAGCAGCATGTTGGGCAAGTAATTGAGGGAGTCGAAGACCCGGAAGATGTCCATGCCGTTCTCCTTTGCCACTTCACAGAACCTGGGGGACCAGGGTCACCTGGTGAGTCCTGGGGGAGAAGGATCCCCATGGGGACTGGGTGCCAGGCCCCCCCATGTAGAGTTATCCCTGCTGATGCACCCCTCAGGTCTGGCGTCAGGGTGAGTCAGCCAGGCGACTCTGGAATCCCACCCCCTTTCCTCACTCCCTCCCCTGGGGGGTCTGAAGCCCTGACCCTCAATCCTACCCCACGGCTCTCTGCTGTCCCAGACTTGAGCCCCCACCTGCCCAGCCCGGCTGATGCCCTGTCAGCCCACCCCGCCAGCTCACTTGAAGACGGAGTTGTCGGGGTAGTTGGTGTACCCCACGGCGTTGGCCCCCCGCAGCAGCATCTGGAAGGGGATGTTGGGGATGAGCTCACGGAGCTCCTGCAGCCGCTGCCATGGGCACTCATACAGGAAACGCATGGCAACGTCAAACGTGGCACCTGGTGGGGTGGGGCAGAGAGGTGAGTACGTGTGACCTGCCTCCACCGGTGTTACCCACAAGTTCTTCCCTCAGCCCTGCCCCTCCCCCCAATCCCATAGTGGATGTTCCCTAGAGGGGAAAGGCCTGTGTCCCATTCCCCACCCCGCCGGGGCCAGCCAGCCCCCCACCCTGGGGCTGGATCAGAACCAGCGCCCCCTAGAGTGGAAAGGCCCCATGTCCTGCTCTGACCTCCCCAGTTCTCAATGCTGAAGAGGTTGTTGAAGTTGTGAGCCACGAAGGGCGAGATCTTCTTGAGGTCATGTGTGCGGACGCGGGTGGCCAGCAGGGACTGGTGAGCATCCCGGAAGGTCGTGTCCATGAGCAGCAGCCCACGGTGCTGCCGCACGGCCTTGGCAAAGCCCTGGGGACCCTCCCGGAGCAGGATATCTCGGAAGCCAGTAGGGGGGTCACCTGAAAAGCAGGGGGCGGATACCATTGCTGTAGGGTTGCAGAGAGACCCCTACACGGCTCCCTGCAGCCCCCCAGGGTGTCGTTACTTAGCCTGGAAGGAGTCACTTACACTCAGCGCTGCTGGTGCTAGGAGGCGCTGCGCTGCAAGGAGGGAGGTGGGGACACAATAGGGGGTGCTCTCCCTTACTCACAGTCAGTGGCTGACCCTAGCATGATGCTAGAGGACGCCAGGAGAGGGATCCCTGAATAAACAGCCCTTGCGCCCCACCCCAGAGGCGGCTGCATCTCAGTACTGGGCCAGGGATCCCTGTACATGACGTGCTCTGTGGGGCTGATGCCTGGTAAATCTTTTCTGACTGCAACTAGCCTGGAACCAGCTCCATGAAATGGGTTGGACAGCTGAGCCGTGGGCCTGAGGTTCCCAGCACGCATGTGACCGATGCACAGGGCTGGCTTTAATTAGCCAGGATTGCAGCTACGTCAGGTTATTATCGCAGTTTATTTCTTTGTCAGCCGCTAATCCTCAGCCTGAACCAGGCATTAAGAGAATGAACAACGGTGGCTTACAGCTCATTAAGGTTCTCCCAAGCAGCCTGTTAAATCCGTTTTGAGCTGACAGACCCCTAAGTGCTCCCTCCCTGGGCCAGGGAGCAGGCTGGAGCAGAATACAGCACAGCTAATGATTTGCTGGGCAGCCTGGCAAATGGGGCAGGTAGCCACCGAACTGGGAGCGCTGACTCCCAGCCCTCCCCGCGCCAACCCACTAGAACCCACTGCCCTCCGAAGGGAAGAACAGGGCCCAGAAAGGCCCTGACTCCTGGGAGCGGGGGAGGAAGTGGAGTCCAGCCACAAGGGCAGAAGGGAGGGCACGTGGCACAGGGAACCCAGGCATCCTGCCCCCCCACTCCATCCATGGGGAAGGGAGTGGGAGGGGGCCATAGTGCGGGGGAGGGGCCCTGTGGGCAGCAGACCCAGCAGGTGGGAGGTGCCGGGGTGGGGGACAGGAGAGGAGGGAACTCACCCAAAGGCACAATGGGCACGACGGGATCAATGGGGGATGGGCGGGCCTTGACAGGGATGGGCGTGGTGGGGCCGTTGACCATCACGTGGCCTGGAGAGAGAATGTCAGAGTTAGACAGCACAGTGCATGGAACACGGCCTGGGCCAGGTATCCCGCCCCCGCCATACCGACTGGGGATCCCGACCCATGGCCCTTATGTTACAGAACCAGCTGGTGATCCCAGCCCTGAGCCTGACGCTGCGGTACGGGATGGACAACATACCCATGGCCCTGACCTGTGGTACTGGATGGGGACTCCGCCCCCTGGGGCTGATCCCACAGTACTGGACAGGCACCCCACAGATGGTCCCAACCCACAGTACCAGCTGAGGATTTTGCCTTCTGGGGGGCTCCTGCCTTCTGGGCCTACCCCACAGTACCAATTGGGGATCCTGCCCCGGGGCCAGATCTCATGGTACCAGCTGGAGAATCCCACCCATGGCTCTGACCTCACAGATCTGGCCCTGTGGTACCAGACGGGGACCCCATACCTTGGGCCTAACCCCACAGTACTGGAAAGGGACCCTGCTCGGGGTCCAACCCCATGGTCCTGTCTGGAGAGCCCACCCATTGGCCTGAGTCTGTGGTCCCAGCTTGTGGCCTGTACCCAGATAATGTAGCAGCTTCTGGGCCCTGTTCTGGCCCGGGCGCAGATTGAAGAGCTCAGGGTTCTCATCGATGAACTGTGTGTCCACCGTGCCCCGCAGGAACTGGTCATTGCTCAGCACATTCTGCAGGAAGGGGATGTTGGTCTGGGAACAAACAGTAACAGGCTATCAGCATGGCTCTGGCATCCCGTGGGTTTAATCCTGGAGGGGGGGAGGCCCCCCCCAAGAACCCAAGGCATTAACCCTTCCCCTCCTGGCCCCAGCAAGCCCTGACCCAGAGCTGGACGCCAGGATGGAGAAGATGAGACCTAGCGCTGTCTATGCTGGGGCTTTGGTTGGCGTAACTACCTTTCCCCGGGATGTGAATTTTGTCACCCCTCCCCTCATCGAGTTAGCTAGGTAGAGCTAAATTTTAGGTGCAGACCAGGCCTGAGGCTCCGAGAGGGAGGGAGTTGCCCTGATGGTTACTGACACAGGGATGCTGCCTGAGTCTGCAGGGAGCCTGAGCTGATTGCTCTGAGGTGGGGCAGCTGCCCCAGTGTTAGTGAGTCAGTGCCGCCCTCCTTCCCCAAGGGATTATGTCCTGGCCTGATGCCAGGGTGAGGTACACCAGGCAAGGCACTCCAGAGGAGAAGCAACGCCTTTGTAGCTGGTTATTAAAGCCTCTTCCTCTCTTTGAATCAAATACGTAAAAGGTTGTTACAAGAAGGAGGGGAAAAATTTGTTCTCCTTAACCCCTGAGGATAGGACAAGAGGCAGTGGGCTTAAATTGCAGCAAGGGCGGTGTAGGTTGGACATTAGGAAAACTTCCTGTCAGGGTGGTTAACCACTGGAATCAGTTGCCTAGGGAGCTTGGGGAATCTCTGTCACTGGGGATTTTTCAGAGCAGGTTGGACAAACACCTGTCAGGGGTGGTCTAGACAGGGGCGGCTCTACCAATTTTGCCGCCCCAAGCAGTCGCCGCCGAAGTGCCGCCGCGGTGGGAAGAGCAGCGGAGCTGCTGCCGAATTGCCGCCGCAGGACACGGGCTGCTGTCCCATTCTGACTGCCGCCCCAAGCACCTGCTTGGAAAGCACCGGCCCTGGACCTAGTTAATACTTAGTCCTGTCTTGAGTGCAGGGGCCTGGACTCGATGACCTTTCGAGGTCCCTTCCAGTCCTATGATTCTATGATTGAATTCAGTTCTCCCTGCTCCCAGCCAATCAGCTCTCATCGCGCTGCAAATACTGCTAACAAATCTAATGACAGATCGAGGCCCATCTCGTACAAGATGTGACAATGGTAGCATGGTCTGGTGGGTTAGAGCAGAGGGTGTGGAGAGTCAGGACTCCTGGGTTCTCTCCTCTGCTCTGGGAGGTGAGTGGTTAGAACTATGGGGAGGTGGAAAGAAGAGGCTGGGAACCAGGACTCCTGGTTCTATCCCTGGCCCTGGGAGAGGAGTGGCATCTAATGGTTAGATTGGGGTGGTGGTGGTGGAAGGCAGGATGCCTGGGTTCTAGTCGCAGCAGCACAGCTGTCCAGCTGCTTGTGTCCAAGGGGTGGGGAGGGGCAGCTACCAGGCTCATGCTTGTGCATTGCCGGGGAGAATGGGGACTGGCTGCTGGATGGGAAAGGCTGGAGTAAGCTGAGCCCCCCTGAGCGTTGTCAGAGCTGTCAAGAGGGATTAGACTCTGGGGAGCTGGACTGTGTCTCATGGGCTGGACGGAACAGCTGCTGCTTGGGGAAGGGCAGAGCACAGATGGGTAGTGGGGGTGCAATGGGGGATCTGGGAATTGCAGAGCGGGGGCGCAGGGGTCAGCAGCTACACTGGGGCAGGGCACTGGGGCAGGGCATGTTAGACTCCCCAGGAGCCTAGCCTTGAGTTCAAGGTGAACCCTCTTGCTCTCATAGGCACACAATCACAGCATAGGCTCAAAGAAGTAAAAGGTGCAGGACTGAATCTAGCCAGCAGAGGACAGTGCCTCTCTCACACACCCCTTTACACAGAAGGGGAAACGGAGGGTCTATCCCCAGCTCTTGGAAGGGAGGGGAGGTCTAGTGGGTTAGTGCAGGGGATACAGTTAGCGAATGGGTTCAGGACACCTGGGTCTGGGTTCCCTGGCTCTGAGAGAGAAGTAGGGTCTAATGGTTGAGCGGGGGGTGGGGGTGAGAACCAGGACTCCTGAGTTCCATCCCCATCTCTGTTGCATGACCCTCAGCCCGCCTTGTCCCCTCTCTGCACCGCCATATCCCACTCTGCCATGGCGACCCTGACCTGACCTACAAAAACCATGCTGAGCCCCCTGTGAGCAAACCCCTCCTCTCCCAACAACTCCGTTATTTAATGTGCTGCTGAGGTCCTGAAACAGCCCCCTCCGGCCACGGCCAGTGATCCTGGCGCCTGGCTCTGCATGCTGAGAAGCTAACGGGCTCCTGGTACCATGGCCAGGGGCAAGGCCTTCATCAGGGATAATTATCCTGCTGAGAACTGATCGCCCTCCTCAATGCCATCACCCAGGGATGGGGGGAAGGGCACTGCACCTGCCATCCTGTGCCCTCCTTTCAGTGCCCATATGCCAGCTCCTCTGCCTGCAGGGGCCGTGCCATGGCTGCAGAGATCCTGCGCTTTTCCTGTTCACTCCTGTGTTAAGGCCCAAATGATGATGTCGGCAGCTGGGCTCCCCCACGGCTGCCCACAGTGGGGCCTCTGCTCCTACCTTACCCACCACCTGATTCCCAGGAGACCGGTCTCCTGGGCTGTATTCCCAGCTCTGTCCCGACTCACTACGTACCCGGCAGCCTTGCTGTAGTTTTTAAATGGGGAGATGGGAAAACCATGAACTCAAAAGAAACCCAAGGTAAAATAGCAGAGCTGGGAAGTTCTGACACATACACGGAGCAGGGCTGATTCTCTCCAGCAGAGGGCAGCAGAACAGCTAATCCACACTTCAAATAATGCCTGCTGCACTCTGAGCTGCTAGGAAGTAGGGATAGAACCCAGGAGTCCAAACTCCCAGCACCCCCCTAACCTGCTAGAGACCTCCCATTTCCCTCCTAGAGCAGGAGATAGACCCCAGGAGACCTGGATTCTCAGCCACTGCTCCCTCCCCTCCCCTTCCCTTCCCTCCCAGAGACGGGGCTAGAACCTGGAACGCTGCTCCCCCCCCGCCCGCTCTAACCTCCAGACCTCATTCCCTTCTACGATTCTGGTTAATAACTTCCCTGGCCAGTCAGCTAAGGAGGTGCCAAACCCAGGACTCCTGGGTGAGATTCTGTACCCCACTAATGGCTCATTAGCAGCCCCAGAGTGGGCCGGGCTCGGCAAAGGTAATCATAGCCCTATATTAGCTTTATGGGTCCCTTCCCCAGAGCTCTTGGTGGGGGGTAGCAGGAGGCTGAGCCTCATGGAAGTTCAGGGGGGCACAGAGGGCTGAAGCTGGGTTTGAAGGGCAAAAGGGACCAAAGCATTGTTGGGAATGGGGGCTGTTTATACAGGGATCTCTCCCCATTCCTGGCCCTCCCAGCCAGCCTATCCCTCCGCCCTGGGACTGCATCATAGCCAGCACCCCCTTCAGGGGAAAGGCCCCATACCCCATTTCCTGACTTCCTCCCCCCTTACCCAGTCAGCCCCGCAGTGGGAGCGAAGTCTAAGCTAAGTTCCTTCCCACCCTCTACTCTTGCTGCATTTCCTCATTAATTAATTAATCAATCAGGGCACTCAGCAGTTAATGAAGGAAGAACGTAAGCTAGGTGCAGGGAGAAGGGCCTTGGAGCAGGAGGCTCTTGGCTGAAGGAGGTTTCAGAGAGGGAGCTACGCCCTCAGTTCCCACCTAATTCCTCACCCCATGGTAGGGCTGTCTCCTTCAATCAGGTCCCCAGAGCTCTAGGAGTGAATGTCCCTCAGCGATGGGGCTCTGAGCCCTTCCCTTGCGGATATTGACTACCAGCCCCCCCCCAACTCATAACAGCACTCTCCCCTCCCAGGGCTGGGGATGGAACCCAGGGGTCCTAGCTCCCAGCCCCCCAACCATTAGACTTGACTCGACTCCCCTCCCCTCCCAGAGCTGGGGATGGAGTCCAGGGGTCTTAGCTCCTAGCCCTGCAACCATTAGACTCCCAGAGTTGGGGCTAGAACCCAGGAATCCTAACTCTGAGTCACTTCTGCTCTAACCACTAGATCCAACTCCTGTAAGTTTGAGCAAATTGCAATTCTGCTCAGTAGGGGGCAGTGGTGTGTCCCCTCCCCCACAGTATCATCTTTAACCCAATCTTAAACCTCTTAAACAGAAACCCCCTCATCGCCCCCCCCCCGCTGTAATCCCCATCACACCCAGGCCTAACCTTGCCCCTGTTCGTCTAAGTGAACATCTGTTCAGCATCTGGCTGGGAGGAGAAAGACTCAGAGCCCCAGCTGGCATAAGCCAGCACTCACTGGGGGGGGCTGGCAGAGAGTACCTTCCCCTGCACAGCTCTGCCAATGCCCCTCAGTCCTGACCTGCAATGCCCTGCCCTGGGCTTCCCCCCACACCCCGCTCTGCCAATGCCCCTCAATGCTGACCCGTCACCCCCTGCCATCCCAGCCCCAAGGTCTGCAGGGGGCATGTGTGAAGTTTGTCCATAGCACAGAACTGCTGGGCTCTCTGGTCCCCAGGACACGACAGGGACCCCTGGGCTCTGCAGCTCATAAACTCCAGACTTAGAAATGTGAATTGTGACAGGAGTCAGAAGCTACGAACCTGGAGGGAAAGCCCAGCTCCCTGTACTGGGGATCGAGGCGGCTGCAAACAGCCGGGTATTACAGGGTATTGGAAGGGGGTCAGTAAGGTCTAGTGGTTAGAGCGCAGCAGGGCTAGGAATCAGGATTCCATTGCCAGTTCTGAGGGGGGGGGGGTCTAGTAGTTAGAGTAGAAGGGGCTGGGAACCAGGACTCCTGGGTTCTGTTTTTGTGATTGGAAGTGTGATTCTGATTCCCTTTGTCCCTGCTCTAACCATTAGCCTCCACTCCCTATCTGCAGCTGGGACCAGGCATCAGCGCCCTCAGCCCCTCACCTGGCGAAAAGGGACCATGCACCACCATTCCCACCCGCCCAAGTCCAACTGACAACCTCCCCCACCCCATCCTGGTATATGGGGACCAGCACCAGCCTCCACTCCCCATCCCTCTCTTCCCCCAGCTCCAGCTGCCAGCCTTGCACCCCCCTCTCCCTTCTGACCCCCCCTCCTGATGTACGGTGACCGTGCAACATCCCCTGCCCCCTCCCCAGTGAAAGGGGACCTTGCACCAGCCTCCCCTCCCCTTTAGCTACAGCTGCCAACCCCCTTCCCCGCCTCACCCCACTCTTGCCCTCCAGCTGCCACCTCCCCCATCCTGGTGTATGGGGCTCATGCATCAGCCAGCCCACCCCCACCTGCCCTATCCCACCAGCTCCCAGTCCCCTTTCTCCACCTGCTGATTTGATTCCCCCCCCCCCGCATCCTGCTGGAAAAGAACCGTGCACCCCCCACCAAGCCTTGCCCCCCCTCCCCGCACGGTGCAGAGGGACCATGCACGACCCCTCCCCCCCCCGCCAGCCGGGAAGGGGCAGAGCTGGCGCCGTGCGGGGAGGGGAGGGGAGGGGAGGCCGGATCCTCCTCGCAGCCCTCCCATCCCCCACCCCGCGGCACAGCTCCGGCGCCCGGGCAGGGACCGGAGGGCGCGCGCGGTTCCCACCTCCCGCCGCCGTCTGCAGGGGGGGGGGGGGGCGGCGCTGGGGTTTAGGGCTCGGCGCCAGGAAGCGGCGGGTCGGGGTGCGGGGGTGGGGGGCAGCCGATGCCCCTTCGCCCCCAGCGGACCCGTGCGCCCCAGAACCGGCCCCAAGGCGGGTGTGGGGAGGGGATGGGCCCGGGGGAGCCCGGCCGCTGCGGGCGATAGAACCCGGGCGTGTGGCGAGTTTGGAATAGAACCCAGGAGTCCGGGAGACAGAGACGGGGTGGGGGTGGGGGTGTGCTGTCCCCTGCCTGGGACCGAGCTATAAAGGGATCGCACCCCTGAATACTACAGCGGATGGGACCCAGGCATCCGGGAGGCTGCGTCTCCACTGCCTGGAGCTGACAGCGGACCATATTCACGAGGACCCCCCGAGGATAAAACCCAGGCGTCCGGAGACTCAGTGCTGGGGGTGACCATCCCCCCTTCCCGGATTTATAACTTGATTAGACAGCACGGACTGAACCCACCTCCCGGTGGATAGAACCCAGGCGTCCGGCGAGTGCCCCCAGAGTGGATCTAGCCCGCGCCCGGTTACTGGATTGAAAACGGATTGGACCCCCCCCGCCTTGCCGGGGGACAGAATCCAGGCGTCCGGGGAGCGGAGAGGGGGGCTTTAGGAAGTATATGTAACCCCCTGCCTGGAGCTATAACTGGATTGGATAAAACGGATTGCACCCCGGGTGGATAGAACCCAGGCGTCCGGGGGGCAGAGGGGGTGCCCCCCAGAGTGTACATGCCCGACCCCCCTCGGATATATAACCGGATTGCACAATATCGATTGCACCCGCCACGCCGCCGGCGGAGAGAACCCAGGCGTCCGGCGATGCTGGGGGGAGTCTGCGCTGGTGCTGCAGGGGGCTGCTAGCCGTGGAGGGCGCTCGGATCTGGCCGCACTCGCGTAGCCCCGTTCATGCCACCGCAAGCCCGGCACAAGTTGAGCCGCGCCGCAGCGGAGAGGAGCCGCCAGGGGAGAGAGGGGCCTGCTGGCCCCCCGGGGCCGGGGGACGGCTGGGATGGGGGGCCCCTTTGGCCAGGGTGACTCCGGTCCCCGGGCGTGAGCAGCCCGCAAGGACGCGCGGAGGTGGCGTGGGGGGAATCGCAGTCCCGGGGATGAGCCAGGGCGCGGGTGGGGGGCCCGGAGACAGGAGACGTGGCCCCCCCTAGAGACAGAGCGCAAGGTAAAAGCATCGGCCGCTGTGCATGGGGCGGGGGGGGGGAGGCGTCTGGGGAGGGGGAACTGGATCGGAGCTTGGGGAGGGCGTGTGGGGGCCTGAAACGGGGCTGTGGATCAGGGACGTGGGGGCCAGGAGGGGAGCTGAAAGGCCTGGAGGGGTGAGTGGCTGCGGGCTGGACCGGAGGAACCTGGAGGGGCTGCAGAGGGGCTGCGAGGGAGCAGGAGGGAAGCTAGGCGGAGGATAGGGGGTTGGATTGGGGCTCTGCACGAGCTAGGCAGGAGCTGGGGGGCTGGACTGGGGCAGTAGGGGGAGCTAGGCAGGAGCTGGGGGCTGGAAGGGGCGATGAGGGAACAAGGCAGGAGCTGGGGGGGCTGAATGTTTCTCATTACCTGTCAAAGCACTGGTTGAAGGGCACCAGAGGGTGTGTGCAGGGGAGGGGAGGAACAGTAGAGATCCACTCCCAATCTCACCCCCCGCCCCGAAACAGGGGTGCTGCTGGCCCCTCTGGCTAAGGACAGAGCCTGTGGGTGGGCTGGGTACAGAGGGGAGGAGTTTCTGAGGGGGGTGGAAGGAAGCAGTTACCTGCCAACTTCCCGTCCCCCACCACAGGCCCCATCCCGGTCAGAGGCTGCCAGGGATGGGGGCAGCTGGTTGTAGTGACCCCACCCTTCCAAAGAACAACACCCCACCCACAGCAGAGCTGGACACAGCTCCCCTCACCCACCAACAGGGGGCATCCTGCTGCCCACGCTGGTGCGGAGGGGCAGTTTGGTCCAGAGCAGTGGGTGCCTGGGGGAGACATGGACAGACACGTCACTCTCCCCCAATGGCGGACACACACACACCATTGAGCCCACACCTACTCACTCGCATAAGCCCACCCAGATAAGCGCGCAGATACTCAGAAGGGTGCACCTGGCAACTCGTGCAGAGCCGTGAGCACACACCAAAACCCCAGCTCCTCCACACCCACAGGACCCCCAGAAATAAATAGCCGCAGACAGAGCAAGTGTCTCGCACCCTCCCTCTTTCCCAGAGCCAGGAATAGAACCCAGGCATGCTGGTTGCCAGTGCCACCCTACGCCAACCCCCTAGACTCCATCTGAAAGCCTGCTCCCTGGGTATATTCTCCCAGCCAGGCCTCCGGTCAGTCTTTGAGCCCTCTGACCTGGGAGCAGGTACAGTTCCCCACCCCTTATGTTTCTGCTGGCTCTGCCAGAGCTTATGTACCATCAGGAGAGCAAAGAAGGTGACAACTGTGCCTCCCTTTGGAAGGACCATGAGGGATCTGGGGCAAATAGAATTGAGGAGTCCTGGCTCCCAGCCCTCCCTGCTCTAACCACTAGAACCTACTCCCCTCCCAGAGCTGGGAATAGTGTTTGGAGCACAATCAGGTGAGGATTCGGGACTCTGGGTTCTATTCCCGGCTCTGCCACTGACCTTGGACAAGTCCCTTTGTTGCTCTGTGCCTCAGTTTCCCCTTAGCAAAATGAGGAGAGTAATTCTCACTCCTGCTTTGGGAATTACTCAGGGATCTGCTGGCCCAGCAAACTCTGGATTGACACCTGTGTGTGTTAATGCTTTGACACCAATAATTCTCTTCATGGGGGTGCCCCGTAGACACGCTTTTGGGTCTCTTTGGCTACAGATTTCCCCCTAAGCCCCAGTACAAACACTGCCAGAAATCTCTTCCCTGCCTTTCTTCAAATGCACTGGAAACAGGATTATGAATATGTTTATCCAGCCCTTCCCCCTGCAGCCTCCATGTTCCAGCCCAGGTCATAGGCAAGAGCGAAATTGACTAGAAATGCAAAGAGAAACTGACTAGTCTCTTTCATTGTTGGGAGCTGAGTGAAATAGAGGACTCAGGAGTCCTGACTCCCAGCTTCCTGTTCTTAGTGCTACACCACACTCCCTCCCAGAGCTGGGGAGTGAACCCAGGAGTCCTGACCCCTAGTCCCCTCCTTTCTCAGCATCTGTGGTAGGAACTCCACTTTGATTATTTGAGGGATCTGTTTCTGGGGCATATGAGGGGCGTGTGGAGTTGGCATAAAGTGGGGGGATGGGAGGGGAGCTCAGGGAAAGGGGGAGGGGAGGGAAAATGGCTATTTCTGGTTTACCCAGTGGTTATCTGAAGCCCTGACATGATCCCTCTAAAAAGACAAGGTGGGTGAGGTAACGGCTTTTATTGTTGGGGAGAGAGAAGCTTTCAAGCTACACAGAGCTCTTCATGTCCCTCTACAGCAGCTCTGTGACTGTTCTCCCTGCACAGTGCTGTGTCCCAGACCCCCCCAGCCACAGTTAGCCAAGCAGCCTGGAGCAACTCCATCCATGCACCAGGAGCTCTGGAGAAAGATGATCCTGCCTGACCCCCCCCCCCCCCGCCCCACCAATTATATGCCCATGTCCCTGGCGTTATCAGGGTGACCTGAATGCTGGCGCTTATTAAATCAATAACTTCCCTTGGCACTACCCTTCAGACAGAAAGGGATGTTGCACAGGAAATGGAGTGCTGGCGGGCTCCCAATCACCTCTGCGTTACCCTCCTACACCCCACTGCCCCTCCCAAACCTGGGATAGAACCCAGGAGTCCTGACTCCCCCTCCCGATCTAACCACTGTACGTAGAATGTAAGTTCTTTGGGCCATGGCCTGTCAGGACTCCTGGCTTCTATCCCCAGATCAGGGAGGAGAATAGTGTCTGTCTGGTGGCTAGAGGGGGGTGGGGGGAATACTGGAAGCCAGGATTTCTGGCTCCCTTCAGGAGTAGCAGCCATATCTGCTGTCCAGAAAACCAGTTCATCCTCCTCAGCCCTCCTCTCTCTTCGCCCCTCCCAATTGCCTGGCTGTGCGGGGGCTGGGGGGGGGAGTAGCTCATGAAACAGTGTGTCCAGTGGGGAGGATGCTGGGCTCTGGGACGGATGTAGGAACCAGATAGATCTTTAAAAATTCAGTGGCTGAACTATCAATCTGGCTGGTTCCCTGTCTGCGGCACTGGGCGGTGGTGGGGGCGGCAGGATTATGCGGGGGGAAAGGTGAGTTGCACAGAGAACACAGGCCAGGGGGACTGGGGAGGGACCCTGTCAGCGAGGGAAGGAGCTGGCGTGGGGAACACAGGCTGGAGTGGGGAATCTGGGAGGGATCCAAGCCTGGGGGAGATGGCTGGCATGGGGAGTGCAGGCTAGAGGTGGGGAAGGGATCCCAGCAGCGGGGGAGACCCCCTCCACTCCCAGAACTCAGCGCTCCTGACTCCCAGCTCCTCCAGCTCTAAGACGCCAGACCTCACTCCCCTCCGAGCGCAGAGAACAGAACCATAGGGTTCTATAGGCCACAACAGAGACCACAGGCCCTGGATTAGTTCCTAAGCACTTTCTATGGCCCCAGCTCCTGGAGTCATGGGACTGTACTAGAACTGAAGCTTCCATTTCTCATCCTTGTGGTTGGGGAGAAAAGTTGGAAAACAAAACCCAGGTGTAGCTGTCCCAGCCATACCTGCCTGAGTCTGCAGATAGCCTGAGCCAATGGCTCCAAGACAGGGGAGCGGACCTGGGCATCTCAATCCCCACTGCTCTGGGGGTTCTACCAGTTCCACCCAACCTAAGCAGCCATACCCCAGTTAGTAGGGGGCCTGCTGGCAACCCATCCTCCCTGTGCAGCTGTCACTATAAATGGGGCCAGGCCACACTGCACAGGTGGGGCCACTGTTTGTGAAAGGAGCTACAGTGCAGGGTTGGGGGCCATAGGGGATGGGACTGCAGTGCAGGGCGAGACCATGGTAGGTGGGGGTTGCGCTACAGACAGTGTTTGGAGCAGGATTACGGTGCAGGGGGTACAGCCCTGGTGAAGGGGTGTGGGTATGGTGTGGGGGTGGGGTCATACAGGAGGGGTGTGATCATGGTGTGGCAGGCAGGTATCTGATGCAGGGGTACCGCCCTGGTATCGAGCCATGATGCTGGGGCGTGGCTGTGGGATGGAGTTGGGGCTACAGTGCAGGGGTGTGGCTATGGCATGGAGGTGGGGCTCACATAGAGGGTGGGGCTATGGTATGAGGGCTGTAGCCCCATGCCGCAAGCTGCCTATACCCCCTAGACCACCTTTTCCCCAGGTCCCTGCTCTTGGCTGACCTTCGCTCACTCCATTCTCTGATCCCCTCTCTCCTCTGCCTCCCAGGCACTGCCGACCCACCAACCATGGCTTGCCTGCTGCTGGTGCTGCTTCTGATGGCAGGGACCCTGGTGTCCTGGGCTGCCTCCTGCCCCTTCCACTGTGTGTGCCAGAATCTCTCCGAGTCACTAAGCACCCTGTGTGCCAACAAGGGCCTGCTCTTCATCCCAGCCAACATTGACCGGCGCACAGTGGAGCTGCGCCTGGCCGACAACTACATCCGCGTGCTGGAGCCCCAGGACTTCCTCAACATGAGCGGCCTGGTGGACTTGACCCTCTCCCGCAACACCATCGACAGCATCCGGCCCTTCGCCTTCGGTGACCTGGAGAGCCTGCGTTCCCTGCACCTGGACAGCAACCGGCTGACGGAGATCGGCGAGGAGGCCCTGCGCGGGATGCTCAACCTGCAGCACCTCATCCTCAACAACAACCAGCTGGTGAGCATCTCGGCTGCTGCCTTTGACGACTTCCTGCTGACGCTGGAGGACCTGGACCTGTCCTACAACAACTTGCGCCGCGTCCCCTGGGAGGGCATCCGAGGCATGCTCTGCCTGCACACCCTCAACCTGGACCACAACCTCATTGACTCCATCATGGAAGGCACGTTCTCCGAGCTCTACAAGCTGTCCCGCTTGGACATGACCTCCAACCGGTTATACACCCTGCCCCCTGACCCGCTCTTTGCCCGCTCCCAGACAGGCGTCATCAGTCCCACCCCCTACACTGCCACCATCATGCTGAGCTTCGGGGGCAACCCCCTACACTGCAACTGTGAGCTGCTGTGGCTGCGACGGCTGGCACGGGAGGATGACATGGAGACGTGCGCCTCGCCGCCCCACGTGGCTGGCCGCTACTTCTGGTCAGTGCCCGAGGAGGAGTTCACCTGCGAGCCGCCCCTCATCACCCGTCACACGCACAAGCTGTGGGTGCTGGAGGGCCAGCGGGCCACCCTGAAGTGCCGTGCCATCGGGGACCCTGAGCCAGTGATCCACTGGGTGTCACCGGATGACAAGATCATCTCCAATTCCTCCCGGACCGTCTCCTTCCGCAATGGCACCTTAGATGTGCTGGTAACCACAGTCCGGGACGACGGCCCCTACACCTGCATCGCCATCAATGCAGCGGGTGAGTCCACAGCCCTGGTGGACCTCAAGATTATCCCTTTGCCCCATCAGGGCAATGGGAGCAGTGGCCCAGTGCCGCACCATGACCCGGGCTCCTCCGACATTGCCACCAAGACAGCGGCCAACACCACCGACTTGGGGGTGGGTGAGAGGAGTGTGGAGGTGTCCGATGTGACAGCTGACTCAGCCTTGGTGCACTGGGCTGTAGACAAGTCGGCCCCCACTGCCTGGATGTACCAGATCCAGTACAACTGCACCGTGGATGACACTCTGATCTACAGGTAGGGGGTGCCGCAGCAAGGATGAGATTGGGGGAGTGGGTGGGGATGGATGCCATGGCACAGGAGGCTCCGGGAAGAGAGACCATGCTTGGTCGTGCCCCAGCCACATCACTGGACCACTGAGAGCCTTGAGTAGGGGTGTGTGGCTGCATTGCATTGCATTGCATTGCATTATTCTCCAGGGAAGGGGGTGTGCCTGGAACACATGGCACCACGGATTTTCTCTAACATGGGGAGTGGCCATAGTACACAGCATTATGGGTATTCTGCGGGAGGCATGGCTGGGCCACCCTGCGTTATGGACACGCCTGTGTGAAGCTTATGGTTAGAGCAGCCCTGGGGTTGTTCTGACTACTCCGGGGAAGCAGAGAGAGGGCTTAGCTGTGAATTAGTCTCTCTGCTCATGTGGCACCCAGCTGCCAATCCTGCCCGGGTTCTGAGTCCTGTGTCCAAGCCCAGAGGCAGCTGGCAGGGACTCCTGTACGAACAGCTCCGTGCCCCAACCCAGAGGTGGCTGCATCTCAGTGCTGGGTGAGGGATCCTTGTATAAACAGCCCCCACGCCCCAACCCAGAGGAGGCTAAATCAGCACCAGGAGCTTGTTGGAGTGGCAGCGGCAAGTCCATTGGCAGCAGACGATGGGGGTCGGGGGGTGGAGAAGGCCATGCCATCCCAGTGGTTTAGGCTGAGACTATTAAAGTTCAGGCTAGAGATGCGAGTAGGGGCTAGACATGTGGGGGCGGGGGCAAGAAAAGGGCAGCAATGTCAGGGGTGGGTCTAGATGCAGGGAACCTAGGTTCAGAACTGCTGGGGGTGGGGAGTGTGGTCTAGTGGTTAGGGCAGGGGACTGGGAGCTAGGACTCCTGGGTTCTATCACAGCACCCCTCTCTGTGCCTCAGTTTCACCCTCCCTCTCATTGCCTATTTAGATAGTAAGCCCTTCCCCTATTTTGTACGTAGAGGTGACTCAATCCAGGTCTGAAAGCCCTTATAGTGGGAGGAGACTTTGGAGGGCAGAGGGCTTTTCAACCAGCCAACAAAGGCAGATCAAGACCCCATGGCTGGGAGCTGAAGCTTGACAAACTGAGGTTAGAAACGAGGCCATTTGTAACAAGGAGGGGGATTAATGACTGGAATAGCTGACTCAGCGATGGGTGGATTCCCCAGCACCTGAAGGCTTTTCCAAAGCACCTACATGCCTTAGGAATTTAAGTCCCTGTTCAAAAGTGAGGTGGGGTCTGCACTCCAGAGGCAGTGTGGCCTGTTGGTTACAGCCCTGGACTTGGGACTCAGAACTCCTGTATTGTATTCCTGGCTTGGCCACTGACTGACCCTGGCCAATGACACCCCCCTGTGCCTCAGTTTCCCCATCTGTAAAATGGGGATAGGATACTGACCACCTTTGTAAAGTGTTTGAGCTCCAGGGATGAAAAGTGCTGGATAAGAACTAGGTGTTCTTATGAAATGATTCTGGGGAGGCCACATCTTGAAACACCTTAAAGGGTCCTGAGTGTCGGTGGTAGGTACTGAGCAATTTTTGGAAACCCTTTTGGGAGTCTCAGTATGCACCCCCCAAATCACAAATCACTTGAGGCCTGTTGTTGAAGCTGTTTGGGTGAGGGCCCCTGACGCCCTTGCTTGGCCAGAAATGACAGAGCAGGAGAAAGAGCTGAATGCGTTGGTTGATCACAGGATGACTGTGAACCACCATGAAAACCAAAGCGATCCTAGGCTGGCTCGGGATTTCAGTTGAGGTAGGGAAGTATTAATGCTCCTGGCCGAGGCACTGGGAAGAGCTCAGCGGGAACACCGTGTGCAGTTCTGGTCACCCGTGTTCTAGAAAGATGAATCAAACTGGCCCGGTGCAGAGAAGGGCTCCCAGGCTGATCAGGGCAATGGGGAGCTGATCTTACGAGAGGAGACTGAGTGAGCTGGGCCTGTTTAGCCTGGCTGGGCGAAGGCTGAGAGGGGATCTGCTATCTGAAAACACACCAGGGGGTAACCCCAGGGAGGGAGAAGAGCTACTGAAGCTAAAGGACAGTGTTGGCACAAGGACAAATGGGGACAAACTGGCCAGGAATCAACTGAGACTGGAGCTGAGAAGATTTGTGACCAACAGCGAAGGGAGGGTCTGGAGCAGCCTCCCAGGAGTAGCAGTGGGGGGCAAACACCCCACTCATTTGAAGATGGGGCTGGATATGTTTCTGACTGGGATTCTATGCAGGGGTTGGGTTGGCTGCGATAGCAGAGACTGGACTCAGTGACCCAGGAGGCTTCTTCTAGTCCTGGGTGTTATGAGCAGCAGATCTGGGGCTGGATGCAGGCAAGGCTGGGAGATTCCCCAGCCTGGGGGGGTCAGCGGGGCTGCTCAGAATGGTTCTTTACGCTCCCTAAAGTCTCTCTCTTTCAGGATCATCCCGGCCAGCAGCCACCACTTCATGCTGAAGCACCTAGTCCCAGGCGTGGACTACGATCTGTGTGTCCTGGCCATCTTCCATGACTCAGCCACCTCGCTGGCTGCCACACGCCTGCTGGGCTGTGCCCAGTTCTCCACGGAGGAGGCGTACCCGGACTGCCACTCGCTCCACGCCCACTTCCTGGGGGGCACTCTGACGGTCATCGTGGGGGGCATTATCGTGGTGACCCTGCTGGTTTCCACCGTGGTCATGATGGTGAAGTATAAGATCTGTGGCAGCACCCACCCTGGCATGCCCAACGTCTCCAACACGTACTCACAGACCAATGGCGGGCAGCCAGGGGTGC
This sequence comes from Lepidochelys olivacea, assembly GCF_965140295.1. Classification (NCBI taxonomy): domain Eukaryota; kingdom Metazoa; phylum Chordata; order Testudines; family Cheloniidae; genus Lepidochelys; species Lepidochelys olivacea. The sequence continues at coordinate 30,457,281 of NC_140417.1, forward strand.
CCAATGGGATGCTGCCGCAGCGGGGTCCTCAGCTGGAGCGGGGGCCGAAGGCGCAGCGCCGGAGGGCGAGGGGCAAGCCCACCCGGCAAGAGGCACCAGACCCCAGGACGGCAGAGGGGGTGGTGGCGGGCCAGTGTGACCAGCCAGACCTGGGGACCTCCAAGGCCAAGCGGAGCTGCTCGTTGGACATGGGGGAGATCTCCACCAGTGCCTGCTATGGTTATGCCAAGCGGCTGAGCATCATGTGGACCAAGCGCAGCCAGTCAGTGCACGGGATGCTGGCCAGCTGCGCGGCTGAGGGGGCGGGCAAGGGGGGTGCTGCTTTCGCCAGCACGGAGGAGCTGGAGGAGAGCGTGGTATGACGCAGGCGGGTGGGAGCGCACCGCACTGGAGCAGCTGGCTGAACGCCGGGGATGGGACAGCTGAGCCAGGCGAGGAGTGCCTCTGAGCTGACACGGTGACACTCCATGGGATGTGGTGACATGGCAATGTGCAAACCACCCCGGCAACCACCTCTCTGAGCTGGTGACACTCCAGCCAACGTGGCAACCCCGATCCGACCCGGCGACACTTGAGCCAACGCGGTGACCCCTGATCTGACACCACCAGGCCAGGGACAGCACAACAGCCCCCCTCCGACACTGGATTTTCCCCAGGGAGAGTGCCCCGTTGGCCAGAGACAGAACCCTACATGGTTGGAGGTGGGTTTGGGTTTTGCCATCGGACCTGGTTTGACTTGACACCTGAGGCTGGGAATGTCTGGAAACCCCCGGCTCTTCCTGCTTGCGCCCCCACCTTGATGCACATGGTGTGAGACACACAGATTGGAAAAGGAGAGTTAGGGGGGAATTGGTGCTGGATCAGAGAAGGGGGGCCTGGACAGGCAATCAGTACCAGATCAGAGAGGGGGTGGGCTTGGATGGGGGATTGGTACTAGAATGGAGAAGGGGGGTCCTTTACAGGGAATGGGCCCCAGATCAGAGAGGGGGTGCCTGGACAAGACATAGGCTGTGGATGGGAGAGGGGCCCGGATGAGGGAAGGGCTCTGGATTGGAGAGGGGCCCGGATGGGGGATGGGCTCTGGATTGAAGAGGGGGATGGGCCCTGGATTGGAGAAGGACCTGGATGGGGAATGGGTCCTGGATTGGAGAGGGGCCAGGATGGGGGATGGGCTCTGGATTGGAGAGGGGGCCCGAAGGGGCATAAAGACTGAATCGCAGAGGGTGCACCTGGATGGGGAATTGGTACTGGGTTGGGGGGCTGGATGGGAAATCAGTGCCAGACTGGACGGGGAATTGGTACCAAGGATTTTATGTTTTGGTTTTGTTTTTAAAATCATTTGCCTAAATAAATAAATAAACCAGAGTCACTGAGAGTGATGGGTTTGTGAGCACTGGCCCTCTGCCCCACTCCAGAGGCTGCTGCATCTCTGCACCAGGTGGGGAAATCGCTGTATTAACAGCCTGCTGCAGCAGCTCTGCCTGTAACTAAGTGTAACTGATGCAGTGATGTGCCGGGAGCCTGAGCCCATGCCCTGAGAAGGGAGAGCTGCCCTGAGTGTGCGTGTAATGTGTTGTTGTGGGTCACCAACCCACACTGGGTGCCTGGCAAGGGCATGAGACTGTGGGAGCTGGAATGGGGGGAGGGGCTGTGGGGAGCTAGACTTTGAGAGCTGCAGCTCCAGACCTTGACATTTCTACACAACACGAATTGCCACGGCAACAACAGCCACATTAAAGAGCCTGTAGCCTTGAAAGTGAAAGATTTCCTGGGCGCCTCACAGCTGGGGATGGCAAGGTGAGAGCGTCTTGCTGCAGAAGAGATGCACCTTCCTAGAGAGATCATTAACTCCCCCCTCCCCCCTTTCTCGTGAGATCCCAAAGGTGCACATTCACTCGGGACCATGCCCCTCCCCTCAAAGCGATTGGCGCAGGCTCTCGGCAGACTCAGGCTGGTGTCGTGGTGGTAGTTACACTCTGGGGAGCTCCCGTGCTCAGAGCAATAGGCTCAGGCTCTTGGCAGACTCAGGCTGGTGTTGTTGTGGTGATTATACCCGGACAGTCCCCCTCTCGGAGCAGTTGGCTCAGGCTCTCAGCAGACTCAGGCAGGCACTGGTCACACCTGGGTCACCTCTTCTCCTCAACCACGATGCCTGGGAGAGGTGATCCTACCACAATCACCTGACTCCAGGAGCTCAGGCCTTGGGTCTAAGCCTGTAGTACCAGTGCAATTGCCCAGCATAGGAGGGGTGCCCAGGATGGGACACCCTCAGATGAGCAGTCACCTGCACTCAGAAACCCCCCATACTCAGTGCACCCCTATCTCAGTGTGCCAGGCCACTGTGTTGGCTCTCCCACCTTCCAGGTGCTCTTTGGAGCACAAGGGAAGATAAAAGCCAGGCATTGATGACAACAGGGGAGAGGAGAGCAGGATGAAATGGGCTCCGCCGGGGGTGGAATCTGACTGAGGAAGAAATTGGGAGCAGGAAGCAGAATGGAAGGGGAGCTGGGGATGAGATGGCTGGTCAGGGAAGGAGTAAAGAAATCGGGGTGGGGGAGGTATGAATATGGATAGATGGAGGGGTGTAGGGAGGTAGGGGGATGGATGGATAGAGGGGTGGATTGAGGGGTGTGTGGGGTAAGGAGGTGGAGGGGGATGGATGGATCGAGGGGTGGTGAAAGGAGGTGGGGGGATGGATGGATTGAGGGGAGGTGGATGGATGGATTGAGGGGTAGGAGTAGGGAGGTGAAGGTGGATGGCTGGCTGGAGGGGTGTTGAAAGGAGGGAGGTGGAGGGCGATGGATGGATCGAGGATTGGGGGGTACGGAAGGGGACGGGAATGGATAGACAGAGGGGTGAGGGGTAGGGAGGAGAAGGGGGATGGCAGGCTGGAGGGGTTTTGAAAGGAGGGAGGGGGAGGATGACTGGAGGGCTGAGGGGCAGGGAGGTGGAGGGCGATGGATGGCTCAAGGGCTGGGTGGGTAGGAAGGTGGAGGAGGATGGCTGGCTGGAGGGATGTTGAAAGGGGGGAAGGGGAGGGAGATGGATGGATGGAGGGATGGATCGAGGGGCGGGGGGTAGGGAGGTGAGGGGATGGACAGATTGAGGGGTTGGGATAGGGAGGTGAAGGAGGATGGCTGGCTGGAGGGGTGTGGAAAGGAGGGAGAGGGAGGGAGATGGATGGATGGATCGAGGAGGGTGGGGCATAGACATGGAGGGCTGTGTTTGGGGATGACTCACGGGTGTGGTGCTGACTTTCCCCAGCTGGTCTGGGGTCCTTAATGAAACCCGATTCAGTGGCCTTGGCCCGAGTGAGCTTGGCCAGGCGGGGGGAAAGGAGCTGGCAGACGGGCGGTGGTTAGATTGCAGAGCCCCAGGGCTAGGGGAGACACTCAGACTGGGCTGTCAAAGAAAGCTCAGGAACGCAGGTGCCCATGCCCAGATCAGTGGGTTTGAGGTATTGAGGGTCTGCACATCCCAGCCTGAAGCTGGTGGGCAGATTCCCAAAGAGCTGGTGGGCGTCCCCTGCAGGGCTCATAGGTTTCAAGGCCAGAAGTGCCCTTTGCCCATCTCCTCTGATCTGTATAACCCAGGATCTCCTACAGCCATTCCTGCCTCCAGCTCAGATCTGCTGGTTGAGCTACAGCGCAGCTTCGAGACGTCCGATCTTGATACAGAGACTCCAGCGCGGGAGAACTCACTGCAGTGAAGGGGTCTGACTATGCATGGGAATCTAGTCTTTGTCCCAGACACCAATGATTGTGGTTTTCTCTATACAAGAGAAGACAGAGCTACAAACTCCAAGCTAGGCAAAGTGGGCTCTTGTACAATAAGATTCCAGGATTGTCACCTGTCCGAGTGTCACTCGGAGGCCCAGACTCTCTGTGGAGTCAGTGTGAAGGGATGGAGGCAGCTACAAGCATGGCTGAGAGCTCTTCTGGTTCAGAATATCACCAGGTTCAGTCATCATGGGGCTTTGCAGCCTGCTACCATCCAGCTTTTAAGTTCTCAGCCATTCTGAGGTGACAAATGACACCCGTGCGGTGTAACAGCCACAGTAAGGCATGTATCCATGCTATACTAAGAGTTCTAGACCATTGTGAGATCAGCTGTAACTCAACCAATCGCCACCCTTGCTCTACAGTTAATTTGCATGCAACAATTTCACTGGTTGGAGGAGGGAGATTGCACAGGTGGTGAATTACTTGGCCCAGCTACCACACCGGTGTGATGGCCTGGGCTTTCAGCTGCCAGTATCATAACAACAATCCCTAGCTCTTTTCATCCCTCGATCGCCAGGTGCTTTACAAAGGAGGTCAGAATCATGATTCCCATTGCACAGGTGGGGAAACTGAGGCACGGAGAGGGACTGTGACTTGCTCAGTGCCACCCAGCGGGCCAGCGGTTGAGCCGGGAATAGAATTCAGGTCTCCTGAGTCTCAGTCCAGTAGACTAACCACTAGGCGGTGCTGCCATCATCAGTTTGCCAGCCCCAGACGCTCCAAAGATCATCAGGCTGAGAGAAATCGCAAGATTGTCTTACCAAACATGTGACATTATTAAAAACCCATCCAGGTTCTGTTTACATTCTGGGCTTCTTAGCTTCTAGAGGGGGACAGTCCCCTAGTTATTAGCGTTATGTCTGGCCTAATAATTCAGTATATACATAAATAAAATGAACTAAAAGGGACTAGAGGATGCTGATTAGCAACATGGACCCTTTCAGAGATGGAAAACTGAAACCACTCAGCCAGCAATCAAAAAACACAGTTAATTTGCCAGTGTGATCATGTGTCTGTTTCAGGGCCACTTCCTGCTTTGGGATGCTAGATGATTTCTAGGTCTGTCTAAGGAGCTGGGTTAATGTAGCTACCGGCTTCTATTTAACACCCTAGCTCTGTGCAAAATAAGCCAGCAAACTTGAAAATCACATCATTGGTGAGGGTCTGTAAATGGGGAACTCTGTGAGCGAACAGCCCCACATTTGTACCACAGACTCCACCCCAGGCCCCCCAACCTGCATGGCAATTTGCAGGGGTATCAGACTTTGTGTGGAGATCTCAAGTGTTTCAAAACCCTGTCCTTTCATCAGACAGCCCCGCAAGCTGTTTTCCCACAGGGACGGGTCTCATGGCGGAGATGCTCCCTAGCCTCAGTTCCCACATTGTTTCTTTCATCCCTTCCTCCAACCCCACTGCGAACCCTGCTACACAATCCTCTCCTTGGAGTTTGCATCCAGCCCATCCACTTCAGAGATTCACAGAAGTCCAGAAGGGCCCCTCAGACCATCTCTGCTGAACTCCTGCATGGCCCAGGCCAGAGACTGTTACCCAGTTACCCCTGCATGGAGCACCATAATTTGGGTTGGACTAAAGCATCTCCCACTTGGGGTTTGAAGCCATCAAGATGGAGAATCCACCCCTTCCCTGGGGATTTTCTTCCAATGGATCTTCACCCGCACTGTGAAACACGGGGGCATTATTCCTCAGTGGAAGGTGTCTGGCTTTATCCTCTAGCCACTGGTTCTTGTTCTGCCTCTGTCTGCCAGATTAAAGAGTGCTAAGTGTTTAGACACTATAATCAAGCCACCTCTTGAGCTTTATTACAAGAAGTTAAGTAGATTTAAGTGTAGGCCAACTCCAAGTTAGATCAGTTTAGCCATGTCGGCAGAGTGGGAAAAAACCACACCCCTGACCCACAGCGGTGGTGACAAAACCCTAGGGCACACACAGCTAGGGCCACAGAAAAGTGCTTCAGGGATGCGGCGTTCGACGGATGCTGCATCTGCACTAGGGGGCTCTGTCAGTATCGGTTCTGCAGTGTAGACACAGCCTCAGTCTCTCATTGGCATGCTTTTTTTCTAGGCCTCGAATAATTTTTGTGGCTCTTTTCTGCCCCTTCTCCAATTCTTCAACACCCTTTCTAACACCTGGCCCCCAGAAGTGGCCGCAACATCCTAGGACGGGTCTCCCCTGTGCCATATGCAGAGGTAAAATCCCCGCCCTGCTCCTACTCCCTGTTCCTCTGTCTACTCAGCCAAGGGTCGAATGGGGAGCTCACGGTCAGTTGCTCTTCCTCTATGACCCCAGAATCCTGTCCGGAGACACTACTCTCCAGGATACAGTCCCTGTTCTATAGGCACGGCTTGTGCCCCTTCGATGTCTGGCCTTGCCTTTGGCGGCATGAAAACACATGGTGTTTTGAATGGACCCAGGAGCCCAGAGAGCCCTGGAGAACTGCCCTGTCCTCAGCATTATTTATTACGGCAATGTGCCACCCGCCAATCTGATCAGCAGTGGTTTTATGCTGACCTCCAGATCACTGATAAAGTCATTGAACAGCATGGGGCAGAGAACAGGTTCCAGCAGAATCTGGAGTTGCTGAACGCTCAGTGTCCTTACAAATCACCTCCATCCCCTACCCCCGCTACTCTCCCTTCCCAGCCCTGCAGGGATAAGCCAGATGCCAATGGATCTCTCTCAACTGAAGGCTGCGTGGAAGGGACTGATGTCCCCCTGAGATTCACTAACAGGCTGCAGCATGGATCAATAATGCATCGCCACAGCAGCATGGGGACAAGCCCCGGCTGGCACAGCATGCCAGTCACATCAAAATCCATTCAATGCTTGATGGGGTCGGGGTCACTGGGAGTGCAAAGTCCCTGCATGGCTGGCAGGCTCGGGGTGAGGATGGGGTGGCACAGAGGTGAACAGGGCTCTGCACATTGCGGACGTCGAGATGCCCCCACTTGTGGGAATGGCGGAGAAGGGGCATGTGCCATGCCCGGCTGCGGTACCCAGCAAGAGGGAATGCTGGAAACGGTGCTGGATGGGGAATCCTGGATTCTATTCCAGGCTCTGGGAGGGGGGAGTGGGATCTATTGGTTAGAGCAGTGGGGGGAAGGGTTAGAGTCAGGACTCTTGGGTTCTGTTCCTGGCTATGGGAGGAAAAGGGGAACAGAGACCTAATGGTGAGGGTGGGGGTGTTAGGAGTCAGGGCTTCTGGGTTCTATTCCTGGCAAGCAGGGGTGGGTTCAGTGCCCAGACTTGCTGGGTGATCCTGGGCAAGTCGCTTCCCCTCTTTGGGTCTCTGTTTCCCCTCCTGCCCTTTGATTAGCCCGTGGCAGCTCTTCGGGGCACCAGCGAGAGGAGCATTGTAAGTGATCACCACACACAGACCAGGGGAGGGCTCCTGGGCAATTGCATTTTAACCCACATAAGTTTGTAATGTGGGCTTGACATGCTGTCCCATCCCTGGACTCCCATCTCCCAGCTCTCCCAGTGCCCTCAATCCCAACCCACAACCTCCTGCTATCCCCGCCTGGGCTCCCTGCTCAGTCCTACCGACGCCCCTCAATCTTGACCGGCAGTCCCCTGCTGTCCCAGCCCTTGGATCCCCCCTGCAGCTCTGCTGGTGGCCCTAAGTCCTGACCAACAGCCCCCAGCTCTCTCAGCTCCACTGGAGCGGTATTCTGCTACGTGTACACACTGGCTTTGGCTCATGCATCACTAGCATAGATCAGCAGCAGGGAACAAGCTCTCGGAGCCCCGTGGGCCATGGATAAACTCAGAGGAATCGTGGCTGCGTGTGGCAGCATCTGGAGTGAATTGTGCTGGGGTCACAGGGGGAGAACTGCACCAGGCCTCTCAATCCCAACCCACACCCCCCTGCCACTCAAGCCCTGCCCCCCGCCCCGATTTGCCGATGCCCCTCAATCTCAGCCTGCAGCCCCGTGCTATCCCAGCCTGGGCTCCCCTGGCCCCCTTCACAGCTCTGTTGGTGTCCCTCAATCCTGACCCACAGCCCCTGGCTATTCAAGCTCCGGGGCTCCCCCCACATGTTTAAAAACAACCTCATCTGTCAAGACACTGCACAGATCCTCACCTGAGCTTCTGTCCTCAAAATACACAGCCAGCCTCCTCGGGGAGGGGGAACTTGGGAGTGGGGTCTAGGGGTTAGAACAGGGGGAGCTGTGAGCCTGGATTCCTGGGTTCTCATCTGTGCCTCGGTTTCCCCCAGGTGGTTGGTGACGTGTGAGGTGTAGTTACGATTCTCTGGGCCCTGTCTATTACTCATGACAGGCTCCTGCTGTCTGACTCCACTGGCACCAGGACAGGATAGGCGAGAGAGCCACCGGCTGAGCTTTGGGGTGTGTGAGGGGATGGGATCCCAGCCAGCCCATGGATACTGTGGGCTCAGCTGTCCCCCTCCCTTAACTGTGCAACCCCAGTGGGAGGGCCTGCAGCATGGCTCCCTCATTTTGCCCTGCCAGGCAAAGCCTGGTGTAAGCTAACCAGGACATTGCCGCCTCAGGGGTACTGCTGCTCCCTCTTCTGCCTGTCAGCACCATGGGTGGCTCCTGTGAACGGCAGTAGTCTGCGGCTGTACTCTGTGGCTCTCAGAGCTCTACTACAGAGGGGAAACTGAGGCACACAGCTGGGGTGGGACTTGACCACGATCACCCACCAGGCCAGATCTGGGGATAGAACACACGAGTCTTGACTCCCAGCACCCCACAACCCACCATCTCTAACCACGAGCCCCACTCCTCTCTCTGAGCTGGGATAGAACCCAGGAGTCCTCAATCTCAGCTCCCTCTGCTCCACGCACACTTGAGTCACTGATTTCAAGGCCAGAAAGAACAGCTCTGTGACTCTGGGAGGAGAGTGGTGGTTAGTGATTACAGCAGGGAGGCTGGAAGCCAGGACTCCTGTGTTCTACCCCCAACTCGAAGAGGGGAGTGGTGTCTAGTGGTTAGAATAGGATCTGAGGATTGTGATCAGCCAGCCAGCTCAACCTCTGGGATATCCCAGCCCTGAGACTCACCCCCAGCCATTCCCCCATGTCACTCAGTAACTTTTGCTTATATCAGCTCTTTCAACTCCAAGAGCAGCATGGAGCCTCAGTTCACCCCGCGGGTGGTGGGGCTGGGAACCTCAAATCGGCCATACCTAGGAGCTGATCCCAGAATCCTTTGGGGCTGGGGGTGCCAGCCCTACCCCATTCTCCAGCCCTAGCTCTGCAGTGACTTGGCTAGCAGTCCCTCCAGGCCCAATTAGCCCACTCTAATGAAGCACCCTGGCTAAGCCCTCCTCCCCATTGCATGGTTTAATGAGGTGGTCTTTGGGAAAGGCTGGGTTTTAATTAACTCTGCTGCCCAAGCCAGCCTGAGTGCATGGACAGTTCAGCCCCTCCCCCACTGCCCCTAGGGAAGAGGCTGCTGTTGGGGTCAAGGAGGGTTGGATTTCATTCACCCCCAGTTTGGGTCTGCAAGGTGGCTCCTCAGGGATTAGGGATAGATATTGAAAGGGGAAGAAAAGCTGTCTACAGTGCTTAGACAGCTGGGACAATGTATACACCAACCACCAGATCCCACTTCCCTCCCAAAGCTGAGGATAACCCCAGGAGGCCTGACTCCCAGCCCCCCTGCTCTAACCAGTAGACCCCACTTCCTCCCCCGAGCTGGGGACAGAACCCAGGAGTCCTTGCTCACATACATCTCCCTGCTTGCTCTAACTACTGCCCCCCCCCAAAAAAAACCCAAGAGCAGAGCCCAGGAATCCTGATTTTCAACCCTTCTTGCTCTAACCCCTAGACACCTCTCTCAGCACAGATATAACCCAGAAGCCCTGGCTCCCAGCCCCTTCTGGCTCAGAAGATCAGACCCCACACCCCTCCAAGAATCATAGCTAGAACCCAGGAGCCCTGAATTCCAGCCCCCCTAGCCACTAGACCACACTTCCCTCCCATAGCTGGGGATAGAACTCAGGTTGGGCACAGAAGCTGTTTACCCAAGAACCCCTCGCCCAGAGCTGAGATGCAGCCACCTCTGGGATGGGGCATGGAGGCTGTTTATACAGGGGTCCCTTGCTTGGTGCTGAGATGCAGCTGCCTTTGGGGTGGGGTGAAAGGCTGTTTTATTCTGACACTTGTTACACTGCACAGTAATTTAGCCTATGAAGTGAAGCAGAGTCCTTTGTCCAGTTGAAAATGCAGAGTGGGATCTTCAGAGTGGGAATTTGGCTTGGACACCTGGGTTTGCAGTCCAAACGCTGTGAAAAATCCTAAAGGATCATTAATAACCACAACTGGCCAAAACTTTAATTTATATTTTATCTGAAATGCAGCCCAGTGCCCCCTAGCTTTACCCTGGGGCATCAGGGTCAGCACTCACTGCAAGTAGCCCAGAGGGGAGCTGGGATGGGGTGGAACTATTTTTCACTGTGTATCTGTATGGTACCTGGCAGAACAGGAGCCCGGTCTTGGTTGGGGCCTTTAGGTGCTACTGGAATAATCATCCAAGGGGCACGCAGTCTGCCTAGTGTTCCAGGACAAGCAGATACAATCTCCAAAGTACTGGCAGGATCGAGAGTCAAGCAGACCCTTAAAATGGAAGGTGAGACATGAAGGGATTCAGAATGACATGATCTTAAGATCCGATGCCTCAGGCATTTACTAGCGCTCCATGCTGCTAGGATCTCCACCCCCATTTGCTCCTAGCTCCAATGTTTTCCAAGTTACACTGGGCCCTGGGGTAGTCTCAGGTGGCTGAAACGTGTGTGTGTGTTTGCATGCATGCCTGTGCCAGGGAAAAGTGCCCAGAGGGGAGCTGGAATGGGGTGGAACTGCTTTCTCGGTGGAAGATGGGGACTGAAGGGAACATGGTAAACTCTCCTCTTCTTGTATCTCAGTTACTGCAACACCCCTGCTGTTCCCAACGTGCCTTGCTCACGTCCATTCAGCAGGTGGCTGCAATGATCATCCATCCTCCCAGCCCATTACTTTGAGCCTGTCCCCCCTCTCTCTGCATCCCTCCACTGCTCCCCCTTCTCCATCACACCAAACGTAACCCACTCCTCTTCCCTTTCAAGGCCCTTCGTGGCCAATCCCCACCCAACCCATCAGCTCTCATTCACTCCTGAGATGTCAGCTCCCACCTCCGATCAGCCCGAGGTGCCGGCCTCCATCGCCCACTTGATTTACAATCAAGCCCCTTTGTGCTTTAGCCCAAGCTGCTCCGCACACTTGGGAGGAGCTGCAAACAGCCTCACTGGCCTTCTTCAAACTCTCCTGTGCCGTGAAGCCTACAAAAAATTAATGGTTAGGCTGCTGGTGTGCAGAGACAACTGCCCGTCCCGCTGTCCAGTGCTGAGACATTGTTTCCTTGGGCTCCCCCATCTGTCCGTAACCACCGGTCGCCTCTTATTTTGGCTTACATTGGAAGCTCATTAGGGAAGGGGCTGTCTTTCTGTTCTGTGTTTGTACAGTGCCTGGCACAAAGGGGGCCCTGGTCCATGTCACGTCCACAATTCAAACGATATATCGGGATCACAATAAACTCCCTGTATAGGGCAATCCCAGCTAGATCTGACAAGCGACTGGAATCCCCCTGCAACTGACGCTGCTGGCAGGTGCCTCAGGTGAATTATGGGCTGGAAACAGGATGTGCCAGCAACCCGTGGCTGTAATTCATAGCTGATCATGGGGCGTCAGGAACTGGGATCCCCTCTGCAGGCCATCAGTGCCGTGGGTTGTATATCTACAGGGGAAGTGACTGCAGGTTGTAGGCAGCCTGAGAGTAGCTGTCAGATTCGATAGCTGAGATCCCCTTATGGCTTCAGAGTGCTCCTTGGCTTTGAAGGAGAGGGGGACAGGCAGAAATAGAGGCAGAGGGTAAGAGAGCTGTGATGTTAAGTGGGGACAGGAAATGGGATATGGGGCCTTCCCCTCTTGGGGGCATTGGCTCCATTCCAACCCCAGGGCAGGGGAACTGGCTGGCTCAAGCAGCAGGGAATGAGCCTCTCCCCTCTAGAAGGTGCTCCCTGCTATCTGGATCCAGGTCAGGGGACCAGCTGGCTCAGAGATATAGTGACTAAAAATCAATTCCATCCACTCCATATGGGTCTCAGCCCAGTTTCCCATCACTAAACCTCTCTTGTAAATGCTTGCCCTGAGCTACATCATGTTCCAGTTTCCCACCTTGCTTTGCATGGTCATCTGATTGGGGGAGGTAAAACAGCGGGCTCTTCTGAGCTTATAGACAACATCTGGGGCTGCCATTAGTCAGGAGTGGACTCAGATCTGTGCAGTCCCTGGCATAATGGGGCTCTGATCCTTGCTTCCATCAAAACGTAGAGAAATATGAGGGATCATCTCGCATCCCCACGGCCAAGCAGTAGCAGATTTAGAGGATCTGCAAGTCAGTTTCCCATCGAAGGAGCAATCAGTGGAGTAATTTATTTCGACTATACACAGCAGTCCTGGGACAGAAATGGTTGAACATGGTATGCACGATCCTTTCTCTCAGATATCTCTGCCCACACACCAGTGCCTGACTCCCAGGGATCAATTGAGTCTCATTAAGGGGATTCAAGCAGGGAGCAAACTCTCCAACTGCTTGCAACAGCTCCCCACAAGAAGGAACAGCACCCATCAAACTAACAACAACATAGCATTTGTTCAAAGACTGGACCCCGCTGGCACGCTGGGAACTTGTGAGACAATGTGCAACAGTACCACGTGCTGACTGCCTCAGAATACTAGCTGTCAGGACTCCAGCCTGCAAACTCAACAGGCTCTACGAAGGAGCACAATGAGTCAGTATGTTAAGCCCTGGGCATTGAGCAAAAGACCTGAGTTCTAGTCCTGGCTCTGCCATTGACCTTGTGCCTTCGTTTCTCCTCCTGCCCCTTGTCTGTCTAGAATGTACATTCTTGGAGGCAGGGTCTGTGACTGTCTCTCACTGTATCAGTGCAGCATGGGGGCCTTGATCTCAGTCATGGGCTGTGCAGCACCTGGGGCTCCTGATCTCAGTGGGAGCCTCTAGGTGCTACCATAATCATCAACTGGTGGGACAAATGCCCTGGTATGTTTTTATGACCATAGGAGGTCAAGGGTTGTGTGTCTGTGGTCATCTGCAATGAGCCTTTGGCCAAGTGCTGTACAGACCCCGACCGAGCTTGGGGCCCTTGCTGTGCCAGGTGCCGCACAGACACATAGTGAGAGGCAATCCCTGTCCTGAATAGCGAAACAAAGTTTATGAATGGAAACTGAGGCACAGAGTGGGGAAGGGACTTACCCAAGGTCTCACAGGCCAGGCAGCACCAGGAATGGAACCTTGGAATCCTGACTCCCACTGGACCATGCTACCCACTAGACCACAGTACCTTTCACTCAACCCATCCCCAAACCTGATTTCTGTTCCCTTATGGAGGTCTAGTTCCTAAGATAGAAAGGTTCAGGAGATACAAGAAAGCCAGGTGTGGGCTTTAATGGGTACAGGGAGGAGTCTGTCTCCCCTTGCTGTTCTGGGGATGGGTCCAGTTGCTGGTGCCATCCTATGTACCCACCTGGGCAAAGCAGTCACTGCAGCACGGAGAGACTGCGAACTGCCTGCAAAATGAGACAGTGATAAATCACGGAGCTCACGGGACGGGATAGCCCTGAACTAAAACATATTGATATACGAGGAGGGGTAATTTTTAGTGCTAACAGGCCAGATGGTGCCAGCCAACCGCGCTGTGACGAACACAGATTGTGGGATGTGCCAGCCCATGGACTGAACGAACAATACGAATGGCATGGGCTGTCGGCGAGAGGAGAAGGGTGAGTTATGGAACAGAGGGAGGGGAGGTGTGAGCAATCTCTAGCAAGGCGGATGCGCGTGTCTTAGAGATCTCACTACCAAGGGGGGGGGTGTCTGTGTTCTCTAGCCAGGTGTCTGTGGCAGGGGGCTGTGTGGGTGTCCTGGCCCTCGATCATACTTTTAAACCAGGCAGCGTGGGCTAGTAGATGGAGCAGCACACTGAGACTCAGGGCACCTGGGAGCTATTCTGGGCTCTCCCACTGACCTTGGGCAAGTTTCTTTCCCTCTTGGTGCCTGTTTCCCCTCCCACCCAAATCAATCAATCAGCCAACCTATCCTAATCTATCTATCCATCGTCCTTATCCAGCCCCATCATTACAGTATCTGGGTACCTTGTAACCGCAATGTATTTATTGTAACAACACCCCTGGGAGGTTGGTATTACCCCAGTATAAAGACTGGGAAACTGAGGCCCTGCCAGGCATAATATGAAGTGAGCTGTAGCTCATGAAAGCTTACACTCAAATAAATTTGTTAGTCTCTAAGGTGCCACAAGTACTCCTTTTCTTTTAACCCACCCACCAATTACTAGATGACAATCCTCTCCCAGAGCTGGGAAGAGAACCTAGGAATCCTGATCCCAGGCCCCTGGTTTAGCCCACTAGACCCCAATCCCCTCACAGACCTAGGAGGAGAACCTGGGTGTGCTGCAGTCTAGCCCAGCCCGCAATCCATTAGCCAACCCTCCCTCCCAATTAGGATTGTCAAGGTGACCCAGGGCTGCTTGCTTGGGCCCTATCCTGCCTTAAAGAGCAGGCTACATGGGGTTAGGGGCTCTGAGATGCCCAAAGAAACCTGCAGCAGCCTAGTCCCCCTGCCCACAGCTGAGCTGGCAGCCGTGCCAGGCTCCCTGCGCCCCACTCTCCTGCCCTTATTGCTGTCTAGATTAATGGCAGAGGCTAGCACGCAGAGCACATTTCAGCTGATGCTCTCCCGCCCCTCCCCTCCCCTTCCCCTAACTCTTTTGCCTGGAAGCCAAGAGAGCTGGGCCAGGCTATTGACCCCGTGCCATTTGGGCGCCTGCCAGGGCCTGGGAAATTTGTGTCACCTCAGTGGAGGCCGTGCTCTGGAGGCACTAGGCCCAGGGGAGGAGGGGAGGGCTGTTCTGAGGAGCCCACTGCTGCCACGGCTTGTGGAGGAGGAGCGGGGAGCCGGGCAGCGGTGCCAAGTTTGCTCAGCTGTGGGCAGTAGATGGGGCAAGTTCCTTCTGGCATCTCAGACCTCTTAACCCCATGCAGGACGGGGAGGGGGGAATCCTGAGCTGGTGTCTTTAGGGAGGGGACATGGGGCTGGAAGCACAGAAGCCCTCGGTGCAGTCAGTGTAACCCATTCCTGCCTATCCTATCCCGCCAGTGATATCGACACTGTTTGGGGGCGCAGGCGGGTGCTATCAGCTTGCCAGGGAGTTGACGCAGTGTCTGGAGGAGAGTGGATCCCTCCTTTTCTAGAGCCAGGCTGCAGGTTGCCTTCTGCAAGTTACAGACTAAGCCCACTGACCCCCCAGGGGATCAAAGGTAAGATAGATGCGCCAGGGCAGCTTGGGGGAAGTGCGGTCTAGTGGATCAGAAGTCAGGACTTGGGGGTTCTATTCCCAGCTTTGGGAAGGGAGTGGGGGCTAGTGGTTAGTGCAGAGGGAAGCCTGGGAGCCAGGGCTCCTGGATTCCATTCCCAAGTATGGGAAAGGTGTGAGTTCTCATGCATTCGCGCAAGGGGGCGTTGTCAGGACTCCTGGGTTCTATTCTTGGAAAGGGGAGTGTGTGTGTGTGTGTGGGTGTCTAATGGTTACAGCACAGGGTGGAGCACAACGGAGGTTCAGATTTCTGGGTTCCAGCCCCAGCCCTGAGAGGGGATCTAGTGGGTTAGAGTAGGGAGAACTGTCAGGACTCCTGGGTCCCATTCTTAGCTCTGGGAGGGGAGTGAAGTCTAGTGGCTCTCTCTCCTCCTGCAGCTGAGAATAGAACCCAGGGGGTCCTGAGCCCCAGTCCAGTCCCTATACGCTAGACCTCAATGCCTTACAGCCTGACACAGCCTAAGAAACCCAGGAGGACTCTGGGCCCTTTGCAGAGGGAAAAGGACTGTATTCCACAAAGCAGAAACCAGCTGCCATTTCCTCTGGAACAGCAGGGTCAGCTGCAGGAGGTGGGGGCGGGGGGCCTAGAACAGCACCTCTCGAGCTGTGGGGAAGGGAAAAGGCTGATTTCTCAAGGGATCGATTTTGCTAAGGATTTATCCAAAGCCGAAACAGGCGTTGAATATTCACGAGGTGTCCCCAGTCATGCTGGAATCCTAAGCAGATGCGACCAGGCAAGAGGGAGAAATTAACAAGCTGTCAGAGCAGCATGTGTAAATACAGCGCCTTGCCACAAAGCATAAACACAACCTTCCTGGCTTGGAACAGCCCCCAGAGTCCCCTGAGCAGGTCAGGCACGTGGGACAACATGATCTCTCTTACAACCATTATCCTATTAGCATCTAGAGATCCTGCCCGAGATCAGGCGCTGCATGGATCCCCACCAACATCGTGTCTCTCATTGTACTGGGCACTGCCCAGACACACAGCGAGAGGCAGTCTCTGCCCCAAGAGCTCACAGTCCGAACAGACAAATAGTGGGGGGGAAACTGAGGCGCAGAGGTGGAAGGGACTTGCCCAAGGTGACGCAGCAGGTCAGTGGTACAGCCAGGAGGCCTGACTCCTGGCCCTTCCGAGCTTGAACCACTAGACCGCTCTCCAGGTGCTGGGAATAGAATCCAGGAGCTCTGACTTACCGCCCCACTGCACTAACCACCACTCCCCTTCCAGTGGCAGGAATAGAACCAAGGGCTCCTGAATCCCACACTCCTGCCCTAACTTACGCTGCCTCCCCAAGTCCTCCTTCAATCCAGCTAGCCCCACGTCTGGAACATTTAGCTCCCTTTTCACTTTCCAAGCCAGCGATTTCTCTCGAGACCCCCATCCACCACTCGGGGACAGCAAAATAACCCTTTGCCAAATCCAGGCTCTTCTCTTTGATTTATCTCTGGATCATTTCCATGCAGCAAAAATCCTGTTCCATTTTCCTTTACAGGCCCCTGGAATCTCTTTCCCTCCAGCTGAGTCAAGGGCATATAATTAAGATCAAATCCCCCACTAACTGACCCCATCACGCCTGCTGCGGTGCAATATATTCTCAGCTCATATGCAGACAGAGAGACTTATTAAGCCAAGCTCCAATAAAAACTGAATTCCCAAAACCGAGAGAGATGGCAGTGGATCACCAAGGAGTCATTTATTTAAAGGCCCTGCTGCACGGCAAAATAAATGAACAGGAATGCAACCAAGAAGTTACAAACCTATCTGAATCCTGAATCACTGCTACAAATGCTAGACCAGATACTAGGGTGATGGGCAACAGTATAAACCCCACTAGAAATGTGTTAGTTAAGATCTTGTCTGGATCCAGTGATGATCTCACAGATCTCTGGCTTCCATTATTAGGGCACTGCCTGGGTCCTAGACGGGAGCCCCCCAGGCCTGGCATCATACACACACTGGCCCAAGAGACAGGCCCTGTCTCAGAGAGCTCACAACGAGACAAAGGGTGGGAGGGGAAAGAGGGGTGCAGGGATTTCCTCAAGGGCAGGGCCAGGGCCAGAATCCAGAGACAGAGCTGCAGGGATGCTTTCCATATCTTGACTGCACATGGAGACATATTTTCCCCTCCTCTCCTCCATGCCAGTTGCCCATCAAGGAGCAGTGCCAGTGGGTACTGGACGGCAGGGCTGACTGGGAGGGGGGCTGATTGAAGGAGGGTTTTTGTCACAGGGGTGGAGCGGAGTCATGGCACAGGGGTGGAGTCATGGAAGGGGGCGGGTTCATGGCAAAGGGGATGGGAGGGCAGGGCTGGGGGATGGAGTCATGGCACGGGGTGGAGTCATGGAAGAAGGGCAGGATCATGGCAAAGGGGATGAGAGGGCAGGGCTGGGGAGTGCAGTCATGGCATATTGCCTCTCCAAGACCCACTCTGAGTTGAGGCCAGCAGGGACCACCAGTCCCCTAGCCTGACCTATACATCAACCCCCCACTGCTCAGGGGAATAAAGTCTCCGCTCCTTGGAGGAACTGATGGCGGCATGTGTGAGTAGAGGGGAGTTCAGCAGTTGTTACATCAATCCCACACAGAGGCGCAGCCCATACCCCTCCTCCCCCCCGGTACCATGGCCTAGCATCAATCTAGCCCCTTCTCCAGCACTGATCTGACGGGTTTCCTGGTGCTGGGCACAGATTTCTCTCTCCAGCAGAGCTGGCACATGGGGACGATGCTTCTCTGCCCTGGAGGGATCTTTCAATTCAAGATTCAATTCTTCCCCCCGCCCCCGCCAATATGCCTGCCTGACTCATGCTTTTCTGCCAAGGCAATGGGGCACACGTGTATCATCCCTGTGAGACCCCCCCCCGCGACTTCCCAGGGTGATGTCTTGGGGACACTGAGTGGGCTGCTGAAGACGACTGAGCCTGAGCTGGAGGAAGCAAGGCAGCATGGTCAAGTGGTTGGGAGTCAGGACTCCTGGGTTCTGTCCCTGGTTCTGCGAGGGGAGTGGGGTCCAGTCGGGTAGAGTCGAGGAGAAGGCTGGGCATCAGGACTCCTGAGTTCTGACCCTGGCCCTGTGAGAGGAGTGAAGTCCAGTCGGGTAGAGCCGAGGAGAAGGCAGGGCATCAGGACGCCTGGTCTCTATTCCCAGCTCTGCTAGTGAACTTGGGCAAATCTCTTCTCCTCTGTGTGCCTGTGTAAAATGGGTATAAACCATCCTAGAGGTAATGTGGCTCAAGTCAGTGCATTGAGAGACAGCGTGGGCGAGTGGGAAGTACACTCATAACGCCCAGGTTTTATTCCTGGCTCTGCCATTGATGTGCTGTCTGGGCAAGTCCCTTTCCCGCTTTGTGCCTGAATCTCCACCTACCCCTTTGTCTGGTCAGACTGCGAGCTCTTTGGGGCAGGGACTGTCTCTCACTGTGTGTCTGTGCATTGCCTGGTGCAATGGGAGCCCTGAGCTAGGCCCGCTCCCTCCTTAAATTAGGAATAGAACCCAGGAGTCCTAGCTCCCAGTCCGCCTTGCTCTAACCCACTAGACGTCCTCTGTGAAGAACAGAAAAAGTACGGGAGGGGAAACTGAAGCACAGAGAGTCAAAGGGACCTGCCCAGGGTCACACACTGAGTCAGTGGCAGAACTAGGAATAGAACCAGGTTCCTGACGCTAAGTCTCAGGGTTTTCCATTCCCTGTCTTGTTCTTGTGGCTCTTTCTCTGCAATGTTTGAAGTGTGCACCCGAGAGCTGGATGCAGCGTTCCAGTCACTGATGCTGCATACAGACGTGATGCCACCTCCCTGCCGATTCGCCCGAGGATTGTGTCCAACCTCAGCGCCACATCACATTGGGAGCATCACAACTGGGTCAGCTGGGTTGCACTAGGACCACTTTCTGGTTCCAGGATTCCTAGACCAGCAGGCCAGAAGGGACCACTGTGATCATTTAGTCTGATCTCCTGCCTAACACAGGCCACACGCCTGTCCTGAATTAATTCCTGGCTGAACTAGAGCAGAGCTTTTTGAAATAAATGAGCTTCTTGATTTAAACAGTGCCAACGATGGCGAATCCACCCCAGCCCTTGGGAAGTTGTTCTCATGGTTAATTCCCCTCAGTGGTGAAAATTTGGGCCTTAGTTCCAGTCTGAATTTGTCCAGCTTCAACTTCCAGCCACTGGCTCTTGTTAGACTTTCGGCTGCTAGACTGCAGAGCCCAGTATCAAATATTTGTTCCCCATGCAGACTGGGATTAAGTCACCCCTTAACCTTCTCTTTGTTAAGCCAAACAGACGGAGTCTCCCACTCTAAGGGACGTTTTCCAACCCTTTAAAGATTCTCGCTCTTCTCTGACCCCTCTGTAATTTATCAACCTCCTTGTTGAATTGTAGCCATCAGAACTGGACGCAGGATTCCAGCAGCGGTCGCACCACCGCCACATACAGAGGTAAGAACACCTCCCTAATCCTACTTGAGAGCCCCTACATCGATGGGTACAGTCCCCCATCCTGTAAATCCCCCCAACATGCTTCATTCACTCAAACTGACACAATCATTTTGTGCCTCTCTGATACATTGGGTTGGATTCTGCTCTCCTCCCGGCACCAATCTGGAGTGACCCACTAGGCTCTCTGCAGAGGCTATATTCCCTCCCTGGTCCCTGTTAGGATATAGATATTCAGGCCTGTCTGTAAAGGCCTATACTCTAATAATTTAGGTGTATTCTTATCACTTGGCTAATTATAGAGGTATAAAAGAAAGAATCAAAATCACTGTCTGCTGGTGTAAGGGCCTTTTCTTACTGTGACAGTCTGAGGCCCTGTTCTTAGACTAAGGCCTTTGGCTAAGCAGCAGAGGCAGCCATAAGCTGGGAAGCGAACAGTCACATCCTCACATTCCAAACTAGTCACATTGAAATAAGGTGCTATTGGGCTGTTAGGCACTATCAGGACAGGATTGTATTCCTATCACCTCCAGAGAAAGAGAAGTGCCTAGAAAATGTAAAAGGAAACTTAGTTTGATAGCATCCTGTCTGGCAAGAACTCACTTATCAATAGCTGGGATGTGAAATCCTCAGTTCTGTATTGTTTTGTCACTATAGTTCCCACTTTGCTGTTGTGTGTCTATATAATCTCTGTCTGGTTCTGTGATTGTTCCTGTCTGCTGTATAATTAATTTTGCTGGGTGTAAACTAATTAAGGTGGTGGAATATAATTGGTTACATAATCATGTTACAATATGTTAGGATTGGTTAGTTAAATTTCAGGAAAATGATTGGTTAAGGTATAGCTAAGCAGAACTCAAGTTTTACTATATAATCTGTAGTCAATGAGGAAGTGAGTGGGTGGGGGTGGGCATGGGTATGTGTGTGGGGGAGATGGGAACAGGGAATGGGGGTAAGAAAATTGGAATCATGTTTTGCTAAAGGGGGAAATGGGAACAGGGAATGGGAGTAAGAAAGTTGGAATCATGTTTGGCTAAGGGTAGGAATGGGAACAGGGACACAGGTGTAAGGCTCTGTGGTGTCAGAGCTGGGAAGGAGGATACTAAGGAAGGAAACTGGAATCATGCTTGCTGGAAGTTCACCCCAATAAACATCGAATTGTTTGCACCTTTGGACTTCGGGTATTGTTGCTCTCTGTTCATGCGAGAAGGACCAGGGAAGTAAGTGGGTGAAGGAATAAGCCCCCTAACAGTCCCAGTTGGTATCCCCCTGATCACCCCCACCCCCCAGCATCCCATTAGATCTCTTAGCCCCTGTGATGCACTGGGAGCTCATGTTCAGCGAGTGGTGGGCATACACCCCACAGGAGTAGATGGCTCTCCCACCAGACCCCTGCTCTGATGTAGCAGGGATCCCAAGGAGCAAAGGGGTTATTCAGAGAGCATGCGAGGGAATGGATCCTCCAGCAATGCAAAGGAGCAATCAGACTGGACATGCCCACTGAGATAGCTTGTTTGTACTCAGTTCTCCAGTCCGCCCCTCACCTTCCAGGCCCTGGGTCCAAACACCATTGAAAGAACGGGGCTGATGCCCTAAATACCCAGGACTAATGCTCTACAGCCACAAGGGGCAGGAGACAGCAATGAGGTAACTGACCAAGGCGGAGGCACCTTTATTCACCCCATAAACAGGAAGAAAGCCCCACACCAACACCTGAATAAAACCATACTAAAAGAGGGCTGATCCCCCACCATTCTGGGGTCCCAATCCTGCTCCAGAGGGTGGGGTCAGGATCCAAATACAGGATCAGGCCCAAAGGTCAGAGTTAATTCAGCCCCCTCTCCTTGGAGATGATGGAGACGGGGTGAAGGCTGCTGGCTTTTCTGTAGGTAATGCCAACCTGTTGACAGCCTAAGCTAATGAGGACATCCCCGCAGGAACACCCCCGGCACCTATAGACCCTACCACAGTCATCACAAACAAACTTCCAGGCTCTGCAGTGCTGCCCTGGCCCTCCAACCGATACCTGAGCAATGCCCCTCTCCCTCTGCACACTGAACATAAGGCCACCAGCTGGCTCTCCTGCAGGCCACCATGAGCGGCACCATATGTTACTGTCCTACCAGAACAAGCACCGCTGGAAGTAGCCCACACCAAGCCTGAGGGAGGGACTGTTTGACAGACAGGCAGTGCAGGGCCGCCTCTGATATCACAGTTGATGGGTGTGTGGGGGAAGGGGGGGGGAGAGCTTGAAAGTGCAATGCCTCCTACTGCCACTAGGGGCTGCATTGTTTGGCAGGGTGCAGAACCTCTTGCCAGCAAATTTGGGGAACTTGTCCACCTCTACCCCCCAGCGGTTGCATTATACCCAGTGGCCACCAGGGGAGATTATGAAACACATGATCTGCATGCAGCAGAGGGAAGAGGCTCAGGCCAGGGAACACAGGCAGGGATGGGGCTGATTCAGCTCTGCCCCACTCTACTGCGGCATGTAATACCTCTGGCTACAACCAGGGGATGCAGGGTGTAGTACCTCTGGCTACCACTGGGGGGAGGCAGGGTGTAGTACCTCCTGCCACCCCTGGCGGATGCATTGCTCACTGCAGGGTGTAGTGTAGTACTTCCTGCAGAACTTGAGGCTTGATTAATCACTGCAGGGTGTACTACTTCCTGCTACCATCAGGGGTTGCATTGACCACTGCTGAGTGCAGTACCAACTGCCACCACTGGGGGATGCATTATATATAAGGACTTCAGATTTTAGGTTTAAATCAATAAAACACCCCAATACAAAAGGAAAAAAAAAAAAGAGAGAGGGAGAAAAGTCAGTGTTTATCCAATAAACACTGGAAAATTACCAGAAATGGTTACTTGTATCTAAGAGCTTGTCTACACAGAGCAGTTAATGCAGACTACGGGGAGGTAATTTCTAAAAAGAACGATTGTCTCGCACATTAATTGGTCCGTGTAGACCCCGCTGGTGTGCACAAAAGGTTCCCAAGTGTGCTTTAAAGAAGTGCTGTTTGAAACAGTGCTACCTTAAAGCGCACTAGGGAATATTACATGGCGATTACCCATCACTGTATATTCTACTGTAATGAGTAGTTTATACGATATACATTACTCATCACCATATACACATAGAGGAATCCCTGAACATTTTTTGGACAGCTGGATAAAATTCAAAAATTGATAAAAATAAATCCTGAAAATGAAATTAATACATCCCCAAAACGAGAAGCCCTAATTGCACACCACAGGGTGTAGTACCTCCAGCTACCACCGGGGGATGAAGGCCACACTGCAGGCTGCAGAACCCTCCCATTCGTCCCACCCCTCCACCAGACCAGAACGCTCCCTACTGCCCGCAGTCCCCAGCAGAGGCCCCTGCAAAACGAATCAGGGCTGCATCAGTGCCCGCTGAGCCTCTCCTACCTTGACGCCTCTGATGCGGAACTCGGCCAGGGCTCGGCTCATCTTGGAGGCAGCCGTGGGGTGGTCCTTCCCATGGGCAATCACCTTGACCAGCAAGGAATCATAGTGAGGGGAGATGACAGCCCCCTGGAAGGCAGAGGCGCTGTCCAGACGGATACCCATGCCCTCACCGCTTCGGAAAACCTGCACGAGGGATACAGGAGAAAAGAAGCATGAGGTTATGGCCCTGATCCTGCTCTCTTATTACGCATGCTATGATAGCAGCAATTCAGAGGGGGCAGTGTTGTGATGGGGTAGAACAGATCCCACTGAAATTGGGATCCCAATGCATTAGGTGCTGCCCAGGCCCCGACTGAGATCAGGGTCCCCATTGTGCCAGGTGCTGCACAGACCCCAACTGAGATCAGGGCCCCCATTGTGCCAGGTGCTGCGCAGGCCCCGACTGAGATCAGGGTCCCTGTTGTGCCAGGCACTGCACAGACCCTGACCGAGATCAGTGCCCCCATTCTGCCAGGTGCTCAGTTGGGTCCTCCAGGTGCTACAGCAATATAAACAATCAGAACAAATGATCTTTCCCTTGTCAGTGCTGCTTATTGCCTTTTTTGATGCTCAGTTTGGGCAGCGCAACCAGCCCGGTCAGTTTCAATTTGTATTTCTAGTCAGTTTCATTTTTTAGTCTGAAGCCCTGGTCTGAGGCTGAGAGGTTCAGTCTGAAAATTCCCCTGGGCAACTCCAAAGAAAACACTGTTTACAGCGGGAGAATGAAAAAAAACAAAACCCCGCAGATCTATATGCACAGTGACGTTTCAATCATGCTTAGGCTCAGGGGGAAGCTAAGCCGACCTGACAGTGCCTCTTTAGACACACACAGCACAGCCACAGCATTTGCCAGCATGGATCACATCATTGGACCTCCAAACCCAGTCTCCAGAAACAGTTGCTCATGAAAGCTTATGTAGCATAGGGAAGTGCCCCCCCATCTCCCAAAGCATGTCACTTCTGGCTTGTGCCCTAGATTGGGGGAACTGGCTGCCTCAGGGGTAAGAGAGCTGGGATGCTAAATGGGGTCTGCATCAGACAGGGGTGGGGTGAGGGGGAATATGCTACGGGCCTTTCCCTTCTAGGGGGCACTGCCTCTGATCTGGCCTCAGTGTGCAGGGACTGCCTAGCTCAGGGATGTGGGGAAGTGGACACTGGGTCTTTCCCCTCCAGGGGGTGCTGCCTCCAATCTGATCCCAGGGCGGGGGATTCAGGGAAGTGGGGAATTGGGATACAGGGTCTTTCCTTGTTAGCAGTGATTTTAAGAGAGGTTTGAAGGGACAATTATTAAAGCTGCAGATATTATTCCCACAAGAAATTTTCTTCTTGGGAAGTATAGCTTGGTTGAAATGGATGTTTTGCTGTAGAAAAGCTCAGGCTTGGACAACACTTTCCAGCTGCCTTGACTTAATATTATAATTTGTATTGCAGTGATGCCACAGACCAGGCCCCCAGTGTGCTGTACAACAAAGATGGTCCCTGCCCCAAGAAGCTTCCAATCTACGTAAAACAGGACTTTACTCCCCCTTTTAATTTGCCCCTCATTGGAAAAAGAAGGAAAATGATTTTTAATAAATGTGAAGGGGGAAGGAAAAAATGAGCATTTCTCATACTGAGATTCCTGCAGAAAATCCAATTTTTTTCTCATTGAAATATTTCAGAAGGTTAGGTGTTTTCCAGGAAAATGTTTTCCACCAGTGCCCTGTTATGCCAGGCGCCGCACAGACCCTGACCAAGATCAGATCCCGCACTGTGCTGGGTGCTGCCAAGACCCCGACCGAGATCAGGGCCCCATTGTGCAAGGCGCTGCACAGACCTCGACCGAGATCAGGCCCCCGTTGTGCTGGGTGCTGCGCAGACCCCGACCAAGATCAGGGCCCCTGTTGTGCACGGTGAGTTGTGGTGATGTGAGATGACTTGTTGGGTCTTTGGGATTTCTCCTACTGAAAGAAAGGGAGGGATTTTTTATAGGAACCCCTTGGATTCCAGGGCAGCATGTCTAGCAGCTGGAATAATTCATGCCTCAGCAACCTCCATCCTCTCCCTTTTGCTTCTAATGAAGCTAATATATCAGAACAATAAACAAGGACGAAGCTGGGGGGTTTGCTTACAAATGCTCCTTAATTGGGCTCCTTGTCAGAGGACGATTAAAGCTGTTTGCTTGTTTCTACAGTGGAGGAGCCTTTCCACACCTTACTGGAGGGGGACTGACTGGGTCAGGTGCGCGCAGAAAGGGATCCAAGGTCTTTCCCTGGATCCAGTCCATCCTCAGGTCTATTGTACTAATTTAGCTCCACTGTTAGCCAATGTTCCCTCTAATTTTTGACAGGCCGTGTGCGCAAAAAATTTCTTCTGTGCAAATTGTTGTGCTTCTGTGCAAACTGTTGTGTGCGTGGGGTTTCGGATCTGTGTGCGTGTGTACATGTGCACAGCTTAGAGGGAACAGTGCTGTTAGCAGGACTCCCAGCCCCCTCCCCGCTCTAACCGTTAGAGCTCAGAGATGGGGATAGAACCCAGGCGTCCAGGAACTGCGATCCTTCCTGACCTCCCCCCCCCCCCCCGATTCTAAGCTGAGGCAATAACCCAAGGTGAGATGCCTGCAGAGTCTGCTGGCAGCCAAGGGGTTAATGTGCAAGCCAGACTTCAGACAGGCTCCTGTCATTCCCTGCCTGTGATTGACAGCTGTCAGGTTGCCATCACAACAACCTGACATGGGATGACATAAGGTGAAAATGAAATCAGATGCCGTGCAAACGTCTAGCTCCCGGGGGCTTCTGGCTCTGACTGCAACAGCTTGTGAGAGATTTTCCCAACTCTCCCCAGTGGGCTGCAGCATGGGGCTGTGTGCAAGGCTGGCCTGAGCTCAGAGTGTCAGCTCTGATCATAGCTTCCACTGAAAAATAAAATGAGTTTCTAACCCTTTCGGTTGGGCACAAAAGCTGGAACTTGTGACTGACGCCTGCCTGAGTCTTCAGAGAGCCTGAGCTCATCGCTCCAAGCAGGAGAGCTGCCCTGGGAACAGAATGCGGGAGTCCTGACACCCTACGCCACTTGCTCTACCCACTAGACCCCACGCCACTGCCAGCATTGGGGATAGAATCCAGGAGTCCTGGCTCCCATCCCTGCTCTAACAAAGTGAGTAAGAGACCTTTTACTGCACTGGCTAAGGGATCACTTCGGGTTCAAGTGGTTGCGGAGCTAACAGACAAGGGGTCTAGTCCCTGCTCTCTCCGCTGGTGCGTTATGGGTTCTAGGCCCCACTCTCTCTGTGCGTGGATCATGGGTTCTAGGGCTCTCTCCTTCTAGGCCCTGCTCCCCCGTGTGTGGATCGACGGTTCTAGCCCTAGTGGTATTCGAGCCCCAGCTGGCTGTGTGTTGAATAAGCAACTCACTGAGATATGGATTCTAGTTCTGGCAGGGGCCATCTGAGCTTTCTCAGTGGCTGTGAGAGGGGAACTGAGACCCACCCACAAACCCTTGCATAGCCCCTGGCATGGGTTTGCTTGTCTCCTGGTCCATGTGGTGCTAGCAAGGGAGTTACAGGGAGCTCTCCTCCGTGTAGTGCATTCTGCCATGGGTGAAGGAGAAGGGCTGACATTCCTGTGTCTCTCACCTTCCCTGCAGCCTGTACATGGGGTGGGTGTGGTGTGGAGGGCTGGGGGGTAAATTTACTCTGCCAGACTCACTCCAACATACTGCTAATTATTTCTCTCAGTGAGAAAAATGAAGAGATAATTAACTTCCTCTGGTCCCCATTCAGCTGTATGAGAGGGGTCAGCGGGGCCGAGCAGCGAGAGGCAGGATGGCCTTGTGGCAGACGGTGCTGAACGGGGGAGTCAGGACTCCTGGGTTCTATCCGCCAGGTCTCGGAGGGGAGTGGGGTCTAGAGCACAGGGAGGGTCCCTGTGTGTCAGCAATTCCCTCCCCCTCAATGGCACTGTCTCTGTACAGACATATTCGCAGTGTCAGCGCTTATTAAAACCCACTCGCTGTGGGGAACCAGCCCTTTGACTGACACGCATGAGGGTGCATGAGAGTGGGAGCTGAGCCAAAAAGAGGGCTCCCACTCCACCCCACCCCCCACAGCCAACCCGCCCTGGCTCGCTTTCCTTCACAGCTCCCTGACGGTATCTGAGTTGAGACGCCTGCCACAGTGCTGACGCATACTGCATGCCCGGCAGGGTCTGGCTGGGAGACGGGGGCTGTGGGATGCTCAGTAGGGGGTGCTGTGGTGCAAAGAGTGGGGCATAGTAAGGAGTGCTCACCCACTCCAGCTGGGCTGGCCCTTGGGCGAGCTAATCCCATGTGAGCAGGAGGGATTCTACCAATGGAATTCCAGGGCCATATGTTCCCTGGGGGCCAGCTGCTGTTTTGGCCCTCACACAGCTGCCCCGGGGCTCTCTGCAGCTTGGGAGAGCTCCTGAGACTCGAGCCATCCTCTCCCCTTACCCCAGCCTACATCCTGATGCAGTGTGCCTCCTCCCAAAGGGTCTGGGCTGCAATGCCCCTACGTGGCTTCGGACATACAGAACCGAGAGCCGCCTCTCTCTCTGCAGCCACTGCGGGAAGTCAAAGGAGAGAGAGAGATCCAGATTAGGACACTGGAGTAGGAGTCAGGACTCCTGGGTTCTGCCCCAGCTCTGGGAGGAAAGTGGGTGTAGTGGTTAGAGCAGGGAGGGCTGGAACTCCAAACAATTGGGTTCTGTTCCCAGCTCTGCTGCTGACCTGCTGTGTGACCTTAGCTACTTCACTTCCCCTCTCTGTGGCCTAGTCTCCCCTCCCAGCCACAGGCCTAGGCACTCAGGACAACTGGGATCCCTTCCCAGCTCCACAGCTGAGTCGCCATGTGACCTTGGGTAAGTCCCTCACCTCTCTGTGCCTGTTTCCCCTCCCACCCTCTGTGTATTCACACTGTGAGCTCCTGTCTCTCACTGTGCGTCTATGCAGCGCCCAGCACAATGGGGCACTAATCCTGACCAGGGTCTGGCAGCATCCTTTTAAGACACATGCATAACCTCAACTCTGCCCTCTGGTGCATAGGCACAATCAAGGCTAAAAATGAAGATGGTCACAAACCTATTCTCCAGAACTGCAGCTTCCATTCTAAAGAAGTCAGTGTTTTATCCTAAAGTTTGGGGAGAAAAGCTAGAAAATGGGACCTGACTGTATCCAATGAGGTGATGCCTGCCTGAGTCTGCAGAGAGCCTGAGCCCATCACTCCGAGGGGGGGGAGCTGCCCCGAATGTAACTGACACAGCGACACTGTCTGAGCCTGCAGAGAGCCTGAGCATTGCTCTGAGAGTGGGGAGCTGCCCTGGGTATCTCAGTAGGGTGTGAACTCCCAACCCTGTTGCTCAGGGGGTCCCTGAGAGTCTCACCCCAGTGGGGGGAGACAGATGCACAAGGATGGCATTCAGTTCACACCCCTCCGAGGGAGCTGGGAGGGCTGGGTGCTGGGGCAGGCAAAAGCAGGGCAGGGAGGGGGCCCCCAGGTGCGAACAGAAGATCCCGCAGTTCAGTGGGGACGGGGGCATGAAAGGTTACAGTGTGTTTGTGGGGTAGACAGTGGCTCTGGCTTAACCTGCTGTGAGGCTGTGGCCAGTGTAGTCTGAGGGCACTGCAGTGGGTTGCAGGATGCCTGGGTTCTATCCCTGGCTCTGCCACTGGCTTATCATTATCCAGTGTATTGGCAAGTCCCCTCCCAGGTGTCCTGCGCCTCACATACTGGATCAGCAACACAGCCAGCAATGGAACCCAGGCATCCTGTGTCCCAACATACTAGATCAGCAGCACAGCCAGGAATGGAACCCAGGCGTCCTGCGCCCCAATACAATAGATCAGGAATGGAACCCAGGCATCCTGCACCCCAATACAATAGATCAGCAGCACTGCCAGGAATACAGCTCAGGCATCCTGGCACCCTGTCCAGAGCCCAACCCACTAGAATACACTGTCTGCCCTTCAGCACTCCAGTGATGGTGTTCCCAAATAATGGATATTTATTAACACCCCTCCTTACCTTAACCTAGCTGTGTGTGTATGAATGACAAATGTGCCTTAATGATTAATGGTCAATTGGCCAGGAACCTTCTCTGCACAGGTTAGTTACTGGGCTATAAATACAACTGCTCCAGCTTGGGATCCATCACCTGAAACCTCAGCTAAGAGCTTGGCTTCGTCTCTTTATAAACCTGTGGTGGTTTTTTTAATCAAAATTAGATGCTTATAATAGCTACTATTAAAAGCCACAACCATGAGTTCATGGGGAAAATGTGCCCTGCTGCTATTAGATGTATTACAGTAGTGCTTAGAGGCCTCCACCAAGATCGGGGACCCACTGTGCTACGCATTGTGCAGACCCCAACAGAGATCAGGACCCCATTTGTGCCGGGTGTTACACAGACCCCAAGATCGGGGCCCCATTTGTGCCGGGTGTTACACAGACCCCAACTGCGATTGGGGCCTTCCTTGTGCTGGGTGCTGCACAGACCCCAACAGAGATCAGGGCCCCCTTTGTGCTGGCTCTACACAGACCCTAACAGAGATTGGGGGGCCCTTTTGGGCTGGGTGCTGAACAGACCCTGATTGAGAGGAAGTTTTTCTAGCCTAAATCCTCCCTTGACTCAATTTTATCCCCTTACTCCCAGTTAAATCCTCTGGACCCACCATCTGTGTGTGAAAGTTGACTTTGAAGTAACTCCAGGAGAAGATCCCAAACATTCTCATACGCAGTCTGACCTTCTGCATACCACCAGCCTGAGATTCACCGTGTAGCCATTCCTGCCTCCAGCCCAGATCTGGTGGTCGAGCTAGAGAGCAGCTTTTAGACAGATGACTGGTCTTGCTTTAGAAATTCCATGTGATGGAGAATCCACCTGTCACGATGTCCCACAATGAAACACACACAACAGAAGGAGAGCCACCATGAAACACATCCGCTTCTCTCTCTAAAGCAATTTTCTGGGATTTCCCTCTGGCAGCTACTTCCTCAGGTCCCAAAAAGTGATTTCACCCCTGTCTACGCCAGCTGGGAGACCATGACTGGGATACTGCATCCTGTTCTGGTGTCAAGACATTGTAGAGGGGGTCTGACAAAGAGCCACTAGAATGACGAGGTCTCGAAAAAGTCTGCTGTGACTGGTACTGGAATCCTGCATCCAGTTCTGGTGCCCCCAGTTCAAGAAGGAGGTTGATAAACTGAGAGGGGTCTGATTGAGAAGAGTCATGAGAATGCTTCCAGGACTGGTAAACATGCCTTATAGCAAGAGATTCCAGGAGCTCAATCTATTTAAGGTTGAGGCTGACTTCATCCCAGTCTGTAAGCAATGTTCCCTCTAATTTTATACATCCATGTGCAGAATGAATTTTATGATGTGCACCAATGTGGAGGTGATGTGGGGCAGGTGGGGCTGAGGGGTTTGGAGTGTGGGAGGGGGCTCAGGGCTGGGTGCTGAGCTGCGGGGAGGGGTTGAGAACTCTGGCTGGGGGTGCAGGCTCTGGAGTGGGGCCAGGGATGGGTGCTGAGATGCGGGAAGGGGTTGAGAACTCTGGCTGGGGGTGCAGGCTCTGGAGTGGGGCCAGGGATGAGGGGTTTGGGGTGCGGGAGGGGGCTCAGGGCTAGGGCAGAGGGTTGGGGTACAGGGGGGTGAGGGCTCTGGCTGGGGATGTGGACTCTGGGGAGGAGCTGGGGAAGAGGGGTTTGGGGTGCATGCTGCCCTGGGGCTGTGGTGGGGAGAGAGGACTCCCCCTAGGCCTCTCTCGCCGCAGCAGCCCGGGGCTGGAGAAGAGCGCCTCTCCCTACCTTGGCAGCCCCGGGGCTGGGGGAGAGGTGCCTCTCCAGTCCAGGCCCCTGTGGCTGCACACCTGCAAGGCCCTTGGTAGCCTTAGAGAGAACTTAGACTCCATCACTGGCGATTCTTAAATCAAGGTTGGATTTTTTCTAAAATATCTGCTCTAGTTTAACCAGGAATTAATCCAGGACTGTCCTATGGACTGTGTTATACAGGAGATCAGACTAAATGACCACTGTGGGCCCTTCTGGCCTGAGAACCTACACAAATCTGAGGGTTGGGGAGCTCGATCTGTTTGACTACTGACCTCAGCCCATAAGCACCTCTACAGGGAGATCTGGGAGAGCAGAGGGCTCTTCAGTGCGGCAGACAAAGGCAGAATGAGGCCCAATGGCTGGGAGCTGAAGCCGGACAAATTGCGACCAGGTAGAAGGTGCAGATTTTTAACAGCTGACCTAGGGACTGGTAGAGCCTCCATTAGCTGGAATTTTCAAATTGAAACTTGACTTCTCTCTGTCAGACAGAGTCTAGCCCAACCATCTGATCTGGGTCGGAGGCTGTGACGGCTGGGGGAAATTCTCAGGCCTGTGTTACACAGAACATCAGACTGGGTGACAATGGTCCCTGCTAGCCTTGAAATCTATGGATTTATGGAGAGGGCAGAGAAGAGCCCCGGAAACTATCTGAGGGCTCGGAAATGTGTCGTACAGTCAGAGACTTATGGAGCTCAATCGGTTCAGCCTCTCAAAAGGATCAAGGGTGACTTGGTTCCAGTGCATAAAGGACCTTCCTGGGGAGAAAACACCAGGTACGAAAGGGCTCTTTAATTGAGCAGCCAGAGGCAGAACAAGACTCAATGGCTGGAAGTTAAAGCCAGGCACGTGCCACTGAGAAACAAGGCATCAAGCACCGGTGATGGTGATTATTGGAACAGGCTCCCAAGGGAACTGGTGGATTCTCCATCTCTCTGTGTCTTCAAATCCAGCCTGGCTGCCCTTCTGGCACGTGCTTGAGTCAAACACAAGTGACTGGGCTCAGTCCTGGGGGTCAGGGGGACCCTCTCTGGCCTGTGCTGTATAGGAGGTCAGACTGGATGATCTTAATGGTCCCTTCTGGCCTTGGACTCTATGAACAAACTGTGCAGATTCTTCTCTGAGCTGAAGACAAAGATGTCTTCTCTTTGTGGTGTGCTCTCAAGTGCTTACAAGGCAACTATTTTTCCTTGGCTATCTCAAAAAATCTCAGTGATTTAAAGGAAGTTGACAAAGGGATATTATTTATAAGACTGATGAGGGGGGCAGCTAATTAAGTGAGACAGGTGGAAGGACTCACTGGCAAGGGACTCAGCTCTCTTAACCTGCTGGATAATGAAAGAGCTGAGATGCTTTGGCTCTTTATATCCCAGATGGAAAAAAAGACCTGTGTTTGCTTGGACACGAGAGCTGGCTTTATGCACAGGAATAACTTACATGCAAACTGAAGGGAATGTGTTATAATAATATAACAATACCGACTTCATTGATAGCATTTTTCATTGGTAGATCTCAAAACACTCTACTAAGGAAGTCAGGATCATTATCCCCATTTTACAGATGGGGAAACTGAGGCACAGAGAGGGAAAGGAACTTGTCGCACATCAGAACAGAGCCATACATAGGACCCAGGAGTAGGTTCTAACCATTAGCCCCCCACTCCCTTCCCAGAGCTGTGAACTGAACCCAGGAGTCCTGACTAGTGCTGGCCAGACAACAAGAATCCGTTTTGCAAAAAATGGTGAAGTTTTGCGGTTTGTTTCCATTCCGATGTGGAATGAAACCAAGACCCATTGAAAATGTTCATAGAAAAATGAGAGAGCAAGCAGGTGGGGAGATCCACACGCAGCCCAAGTGGCTGCCGAGCTCCCGCTGTGGAGCTGGGAACTGAGAGCCCGGGAGGCAGCCATGTTCCCGGTGGGGAGCCTTGGTGCAGTGTGGAGTGGGAAGTCCAGGCAGTAACCTGGCTGGGAGCAGGGAGCCAGGATCCCAGGGGCAGCCTGGCTCTGAGCAGGGAGCCTGGGCAAGCAGCCCAGCTGAAAGCAGGGACCCCGGGAGGCAGCCAGGCTCTAGCTGGAGCGTCGCATCCATCCCAGGGAGACAGTCCAAGCTGTGAGTAGTTTTCTTGTGAA
The DNA here is from genome assembly GCF_965140295.1 of Lepidochelys olivacea. Classification (NCBI taxonomy): domain Eukaryota; kingdom Metazoa; phylum Chordata; order Testudines; family Cheloniidae; genus Lepidochelys; species Lepidochelys olivacea. The sequence goes on from NC_140417.1 coordinate 30,490,356, forward strand.
CTTCATGGCTCCAGCATGGAGCTGTGAAATTGACAAGAATGAGAGCCAACAGCTGATGTAAGTAACCAGCAATGTCTACAGGGCCACCACCTCACCCTAACTGCACCAACCACAAGCCCTATGCCTCTCGTGGAGGTGGAGTTATAATGTTGGTGTAGTAGGGCACTTACATCAGCAGGAGCAAGGCTGTAGTGTAGACACTGACATAGTTAGATCGACACAAGCTGCCTTAAGTCGACCTAACTGTGTAATGTAGGCCAGGCCTAAGACACCTGCCTGGCACAATTTTGGTTGAAAGTGACCCTGTATCATGAAAAGTTTCAGTTTTGATAAACTGGTATTTTCTGATAAGAAAATGTTTTGTGAAAAAGTTCCCAACCAGCTTCTGGCACAGTGGGAGCTCCAATCTTGGTCAGGGTCTTTGCAGCTTCTGACACAAAGGGGCCCTGATTTCAGCTGAGGTCTGTGCAGTGCTGGAAAATAGGAGCCCTCAATCTCAGCTGAGCCTTCTCTGTGCTACAATAATACATCTAATTGTTATTATTATGGTAGCTCCTAGGGTTCCCACCCAAGATAAATTCAGGCTAGAAATCTGGCACAAATTTTTAACAGGGAGCAACTGACGCAGGATCAGGATGGGTTCTCCATCACTTGGAGTCTTTAAATCAAGAGCAAATGTTTCTCTAAAAGCTCTAGCTAGACCACCAGATAGCGGCTGGGGGCAAGAGTGGCTGGGGAGGGATTCTCAGGCCTGAGTTATGCAGGAGGTCAGACTGGATGATCTCACGCTCTCTTTCTGGCCTTGAAATCGATGGATTTCTGAATGCTCCCTTGGAAGAGGGTCTACTTGGATAGGAACTGGGCTATACCCGCCACACAAAGGAAATCTAAATAAGATCAAGCTTTAAAATTAAAGTTCTCCCCCAGAAGCTTGTGAACAGATCCCTGAGCCCAGAATTAACTAAAGACAGATGAGTCTCATAATGAGGGGATTTCATAACAGGTTCAGGAAGCCAATATAACTGGAGCGCTGCCCTGGACAAAACATGCATGGAGCAATGCAGGGCCTTGCAAATGGGGTGGGAGGAGGAGGAGGAGGAGAGAGGAGCGGGACAGGGCAATGGAGCGAGCATAGCCTTTCTAAAATACTGAGGAGGGTTCACATCTGGGACTCCTGGGTTCTATCCCTAGCTCTGGGAGAGGAGTGAATGGTTAGAGAAGGAGCAGGGGCTGAGAATCAGGAATCCTTGGTTCTAGCCCCAGTCCTGGGAGGCAGTGTTACCTTGTGGTCAGAGCAGGAGGATGGGCTGGGAGTCAGGACTCCTGGCTTCTATTCCAGGCTGTGGGAAGGCAGTATGGTCCAGTGATTAGAGCCTGAGTGCCTGGAAGTCAGGACTCCTGGAGTCTATTCCCAACATTGAGAGGAAATCAAGGTCTATTTGTTAGAGCAGGGGTGACTGGGAGGCAGGTGGATTCTAGCCTCTGCTCTGGAAAGGGAAGAGGGCTAATGGCTCCAGTAAGCACGTGACTGGGATCCAGGAATCCTGGGTTCAGTAAAACAGCACTGCAGCAGCCAGTAGATACAGAGCCTATAGTTTGCAAAGTGCCAATTTTTTCTGTTGCCTGGAGCTTGCGAGAACAGTAAGTGGGGCTGGGCTGGGGTTTCTCATCTCCATGAAACAGGCATGGCTAGAGATTGGTTCTGAGTTTACAGATCAGTGCTAATTAACCTCAATTGTGCTGAAACAGTGGTTCCTGCCAAGAGTTATTGAGCCTCTCCCCAAATTCATCGACAAACAAATCCCTGTGGTGGGTAAAGAATGCAATTAGCAGTTCCTCTGTTGAGTCACATTGCTAGGTCACGGGACAGCTCCCAGCATTTTCCATCCAATCCTACATTCGGCACAGTTACTTCCAACAGCATTTTATTGGGGATGGAAGACAGCCTGGTCTAGTGGTTAGGGGACTACACTGGGAGTCAGGGCTCCTGGGTTCTCTTCCCCACTCTGGGAGAGGAGAGAGGTCTAGTGGCAGAGAGGACTGGAAAACAGAACTCCTGGGTTCTGATAACCACACACAACTTCCCAACGACAGTGAAGCTGTGATTCACAACCCCGCAAAACACAGAGGGGAATCACCCCTGGTCCTTGGCAGTATAGAGTTTATGACACACAGGTCAGCATCAGAGATTCCATTGCTCACACTAGCTGCCTTCTGTGACTTCCCCTCTCAGCTCGACGGCCTGCTGCAGGCACCTGGGCTGCTTGGCTTTCTATTAACACGCTAAATGAGGCAGAGAATGAAACCTAAAAGTAAGAGCTAATGGAAAACGTTAACAGCTACTATGATCACCTGTTCTGGGTCCACAAGGGATGGTGGAAAATCAGATACACATTTTTGAAACCACATTCAACCTAAACTCTCCTCCCTTTGAGTGATGCCTCAACACTCCAGTAACACACATGCTGGTCCCCCACCCTCACAGATGGCACAATGCACACAAGCACTGTGCAACAAAGTCTAACACTGGCAAAACTTGGGTTTAGATCCAGCTTAGCAACAAGAGCTACCTACACTGGCTGTGTTTAAACACAGGCCTAAACCATCACAGTGGTCCTTCAAATGGCCCCTTCTGGCCTTAGAGGCTAGGAATCTATTAATCTCCTCCCTGAGTAGGTGTCTATAGACAGGGACCAAATCAACCCTTAACCTTCTTGTGGAGAAACTACATAGATGAACATTGTGAAGTCCATCCTGGAAACAGACTCACTTTAAGGCCGCTCTGATCATCAAGTCTGAGCTCTTGTATAATCCAGTCCATAGAATCTCCTCCCCACTATTCCTGCATCCAGCCCAGATATAGTGATTGAGCCAGAGCACGGCTTTTAGACAGATGTCTCATCTTGATTACAAACCGCAAGTTATTAGTAGATTCTAAGGCCAGAAGGAACCATTGTGCTCATCTAGTCTGATCTCCTGTCTAATGCGGGCCATAGGACTGCCCTGAAATAATTCCTGGATGAACTAGAGCAGATCTCTTAGAAAAACATCCAACTTTGGTTTAAGAATCGCCAGTGATAGAGAATCCATCACAGCCCTTGGTCAGTTGTTCCAATGGTTAATTATCCTCATGGGTAAATATTTACAGTCTGAATTTGTCTTGCTTTAACTTCCGGCCATTGGATCTTGTTAGACCTTTGTCTGCTAGACTGAACAGCCCATTATCAAATTTCTATCCTCTATATAGGTACTTATAGACTGGGCTCAAGTCACTCCTTAACCCTCTTTGTTAAGCAAAACAGATTGAGCTTCTGGTGTCTCTCACTACAAGGCATGTTTTCCAATCCTTTAATCATTCTTGTGTCTCTTAAAGAATGAAGAATGTGTGCCAGCATAATATCCCACTTGAAACATACTCCCCAAGGGCAAAGAATGTCTCTCAATGGTTCCCACATGCAGCCCATATCTGGTGGTCGAGCTGGAGTGTAATAATAACAATCCCTAGCTCTTATGTAGCACATTTCTTTAGTAGATCTCTAAGTGCTTTGCAAAGGAAGTTGGTGGCATTATCTCCATTTCACAGATGGACAAACTGAAGCACAGGGAGGGAATTTGCCCCCAGGTCACCCAGCAGCTCAGAGATGGGAATAGAAGGCAGGTGTCCTGATTCCCAGCCCCCTCTGCTCTAACCCACTAGACCTCACTCCCCTCCCAGAGCAGAGTTTAGTAGTTACAGCGTTGGGGGGGGGGGAAAGAGGGCGAGGGAGAGGACTCCTTGGTTCTATACCCAGCTCTGCCACTGACTTCCTTTATGATCTGGGGTTAGTCATTTAATTTCTCAATGCCTCAGTTTCCATTTCTGCATAGTGGGGGTAATAATAACTGAAAGGCAGTGTGGTCTAGCTAGCAGACAGTACATGGCCTCAGGACACCTGGGTTCTATTTCCACCATTGACCTGCCATAAAACCATGGGCAAGTGTGGAGGTAGCAAGAGTCACTAGACAAAAGTTTCTGGCCAGGGTTACGCAGGAGGTCAGGCTGGATGATCAGAATGGTCCATTCTGACCTTGAAGTCTATTCATCTTGATTCCACCAGCTCTGATGCAGCCGCTCCCCCCCAATCAGAATCACTGTCACTGACATGTCCTTCGTAAATGTCGCCCAGCTGCCTCTCACCCAGCTGTCCCAGGGGGAAAGAAGAACCAACCTGCATTTGCGTTTCCACAGCCTGACACCTCACCCCGGCACAGCATGGCCTGGAACTCTCAAGGCAGTATAGAAGGGATTGGGGTGCTGGCAGGGGAAAGCTCAACACACGTGGTGTTAGCTAAAGGGACTTTTAAGGACCTTGTTGATTCTATGTAGATTCCCCCACACATACACCTCTCTTTGAGGTATCTTTCAGGAGAATCTCCATCCACTGAGCATCTCCTACAAGCACTGAATTTCCTTTTCCAGTGGAATATATATTATCTATATTACAGTAGCGCCTGTAAGCCACAAGTGACATCAGGCCGATTGTGGTATGTGTATTATTAGTGGCATTATGGTAGCGGGTAGAGTATCCCATTATGGTGTGTACATTCTTAAGAGCATTACGGTCGTACCTGATGCACCCCAAATGAGACCAACAATCCATTGTGGTGTGTGTATTAGTAGTATTACGGTAGCTACTAGGATGCCCACTGCTGCCCAGATACAGTCAGCTAGAGCTCTGCAGTGCAGAGACTAAATAGACAAAGGGTGGAGGAGAAACTGAGGCACAGTGAGAAAAAGGGACCTATCTGGGGTCATGCAGCAAGTCAGGGACAGAGAGATGGGGATAGAAGCCAGGAGTCCTGACTCCCCACCCCTCCTGCTCTAACCACTAGAGCCCACTTCCCTCCCACAGGTGGGGATAGGACCCAGGAGCTCTGACACTCACTGCAGTGCCCTAGCCACTAGATCACACTTACATGGGCAGCTCATGCCCACTGGTGCAAATGATGTCAGGAGCTAAAGGCCAATAGAGAATCAAGCACTCTGTCTAATCCATGCTGACAGGTTTCAGAGTAGCAGCCGTGTTAGTCTGTATTCGCAAAAAGAAAAGGAATCCATGCTGGCGTTTCTAGCGTGCCCATCCCTGGGGGATCTGGGCTCTGCCCTTCATGGGCTCTCAGCACCTTGGGGGTAGGAGCTTGGAAGCTCAGAGCTCACGGTGTTCAGCTCCCAGGGACAAAACAATAATCCCATGAAGATCAGGAGCAGAAGCACCAAGATTTGAGGGCGTGTTTGACCCCCAGCTTCCTGTGCTTTTCTCTCTCTCTCTCTCTCTCTCTCTCTCACACACACACACACACACACACACACACAATCCGGCCCCCCAGCAAGGGGATGGCAGCCTCATGTGTACGATCGCAGCTAGCTTTTCGTTGTGCTTTCCACAATCAAGCCAAGGCACCACATGACACGGGTTAATTACAGTGATGCCTGTGTGTTCAGCACGGTCCTTGGGCCTGATGAGTTTCGATCCATCCTTGGGGAGGAGGACGAAAGACGCACAGAGAGAGGATCAGAGACACGACCGGTGCGTGAGCCCTACAAAAACAAAGAGCTGGACCTCACTTCTTTTGGAGCCCTGCTGACCCCATGCTGGGTGACCTTGCCCATGGGCAGCAAAACAGGGGGCAGGGGTGTCACTATACTCCTGCCAGGACGCTTCGGCCTGTGCAGTGGTAAAGAGCTCCCCTTTGCCCCACCTTTGGGGGGGAAGGGAATGCCAGCAGCACTGACCACAGGGGAGGCAGGGACAAGGGCGTAATGAAGGAGGGGGCCCAGGTCTTCCACTCCCAGGCCGGCTCTGAGCAGAGACCCAGCTGCCACCGCCTCACCTCCCAGTCACGCTCAAGGCCGCAGTGTGGGTTAGCCCTGAGGCTGGGGACCCGCCACCAACACAGGAGGTAACAGACTGGGGCGCCCACATCCCTGGCACCAGGGGACCCCTGCCAGACTTCCAGCAATGTGGGCTGGGCGGGGAGACCCTGGCACTTCCCTGAGCCCCTTGCCCTGGGGGGTGAGGGGGCGGGCTGCAGCCTGAATGCCAGGGCTTTCCAAGGGGAGCAGGGAGCCTGCACAGTACCTCCCTCTGTACCCTGCCTGGCCCTCGGGAGCCAGGGCTGGAAGCACTGGGATGTGCTGAGCCTGGGCTCCCTTGGCATGGCAGGGCCCAGCCTAGAGAGCACTGAGGGAGGTACCATGCAGCCCTGCAGGCCCCCAGTACCTCTCCTCCCCTTGCAAAGCCCTGGCATCCAGTCCCCCTCCCACTGTTACCCCCAGGGCAGGAGGCTCAGGGAAATGCTGGGGTCTCCCCTCCCAGCCCGGAGTGCTGGAACTCCAGGAGGGGCTCCCCTGTTGGGCAGGGATACGGGTGCCCAGCCCGATACCTCCCGCATGGGTAGAAGGTCTCCAGCCCCAGGGCCACCTTGCGCTGCTGTCTTGGGCATGATTTTGGGGGGTGAGGTGGGGGCTCCTAGGTCTACACTCAGAGCCGACCAAGGAAGGGCAGGGGGAGGTCTGGGCCAGTCAGACGCTGTGCCATTCAGAAGTACCAAAATTCCATTCTGGATCACCAAAAAAGTGCTAGAATGCCCTCTGGAGCATCCCAGCCCTGCTCACACTCTGGACACAACCTCCACCCCACACCCACACAATTAGAGACATAAAGCACCACACCCACAGACACACAATCAGCCCCCACCATGCACACATACAATCAGATACACACAGCAGCAGGATCAAGGTCACATACACTCTCTTGGTTCTGTTACCAGTTCTGGGCGGGCAGAGTGTCTATTAGTTACAGCATGGGGAGGGGGTGCTGGGAGCCAGGACACCTGGGTTCTATCACTGATGGATGTGATGGAAGTGGTGTCTAGTAGGTAGAGCAGGGAGAGGATGGGAGCCAACGTTCCCGGGTTCTACCCCCAGTTCTGGGAGGGAAGTGGGGTCCATGGCTACAACAGAGAAGGCTGGGAGTCAGAACTCCTGGGTTCTATTCCCAGCTTCCTCTTCACTATTTTATTCATGCAGGCTATTTTATTCATGAAAACTAGCTCTCTAAATGGCTTATCTTAACAAGCAGCTCTTCTCTCAAGCACTTGCTGAAGGAAACACACACAGATTTATTTCACATTGGTAGTATTAAAGTAGCACAGAGGCTCTAACATGCTCCTGCCAGGTGGGCGCTGCACAGATCCCAACCAAGACCGGGGCCCTTGGGGTGCCAGGTGCTGCACAGACCGTGACCGAGTTCAGGGCCCGCATTGCACTGGGCGCCATACAGAGCTCAACTGAGACTGGGGCCCCCAGTGTGCCAGGCGCTGCACAGACACAGTGAGAGACAGTCCCAGCCCCAAAGACTTCACAGTCTAAATAGACAAGAGGTAAGAGGGGAGACAGGCCCCCAGAGCAGAAGACACTTGCCCAGGTAACACAGCAGGCCTGGGTCCCACCAGCCTGCTCTACCCATTCCCCTCCTAGAGGAGGGGATACAACCCAGGAGTCCTGACTGCCCCCTTCCCAGAACTTGGAACAGACTCCAGGAATCTTTACCCACTGAACAACACTGCCTCTCTCTTCCCGGGAATTGCTCCTGCCAGACTGCTGCGTCTGTATGAATTGAGGGATTTGTTTAAGCATTGACTGACATCTTTAGCAGGATGAAATGTCCCAGGTGGGGTTTTTTCTCTAATTCAGTGCTTTGATCCGCTCCGATCCACATCCCATGGAGCTGCTGTTTCCTCCGTCTGAACTTTAGCAACCCCGCTCTTTGCATGACACCTCCCCACACCCTACCTTAGTGGGTGTCTCAATCCATGGCAGAAAACAGCTTTTGACAGGTCCCTGTTTGTTAACCTTTCGACTGCGAAACCAAGCCTGGTTTTTGAGACCCAGACGCTGCTCCTTTTCCAACCAATAGATTCCTGCCACGTCTTGGAGATTATGGGGGTTCCAATCTCCCCCAGGGATGGTACAAGCCTCAGATTTAGGTTTGGTTCAGAGCTAGACTCAGTAGAAATGTAATGACCACAATATTATCCCCCATCTTGGCTGGGGTCTATACGGCACCTGGCACAATGAGGGCCCTGAACTTGGCCAGGGTCTGTGCACCATCCAGCACAATGGGGGCCCTGATCACAATCAAAGTCTGTGCAGTGTCTGGAACAACGGGGTCCCTGTCTCAGGGAAAGGGCAGGATGAAGTTTTTAGGCACGGTACATAGTTAGTTTCTCAGTAATTAGGCCAGTAAACTACTCCTGGTAGTGGCAAAGCCTTCGCCATATCCCAGAGAGGCTGGATGTGACAGGCAACTCTGACAAAATGCACGGCCCAAATCCGGAGACACTTTTCAAAGCACATTAGGAATTTTCCTCACCTCCGCAGCGGCTGATTCACACCAGAGCATGCTGGTCCGGGGAGGCTGCGTTCAATTAATTTTTTTGGAAGAGACGAGTTGCTAATCTATTCCTTTTCAAGCCCCCTAATTAGCCCTTTGATTAATTATGCATCTGTAAGCGGCTAGGGCAGCCTGCTTTTGAAGAGCCATTTCCTTGCATTTCACTATAAGTTCCGGCTCACAGAGAGTCTTACCTATTCCTGGCTCTCCGCGGGCAGTGCGGTCTGCTGCTCAGAGCAGGGGGCTGGGAGTCAGGCCTCATGGAGTCTTTCCCCAGGCCTGGGAGGCTAGTGGGTTAGAGTGGAGGCAAGGAGTGCCTAGGAGTCAGGACTGCAGTGGAAGCTTCCTAAAAGTGAGGGGGCCACCTTAGCCTTGGCCCTGCTCCCATGCCGGCCCCTCCTCTCCCCTGTGGCCCCGCTCCCACACCACCTCTTTCCCCCAAGACCCCACCCCTGCTTGCTCACCCTTATGGCCAGTAAAAAGTATGAGGGCCATGGCCTCCTGGCCCCCCCCATTCCAGCGCCCCTGCCTCAGTTTCCCCTCAGATCCTTTATCTTTTTAGTCTTTGAGCTCTTTGAAGCGGGGACAGTCTCTCCTTCTGTGTCGCTGCAGCATTCGGCACAACAAAGGGCCTGATCGCAGGCGCTGTGCAGCCCCTGGCACAACGGGGCCAGATTTCAACGAGGAAATGCACAGCCCCCAGCAATAAGGGGCAGCTGGTCCACAACTGCAGCTTCTAGGTGCTACTGCCATCCCACTAATGAATAATAACGTAACAAACTTCCTTTGCAATTGCCCTTAAACGGGAGCAGCAGTGGGAGAATTGCGGGGGGGAAGGGCAGGGAAGGATTTTAAGAGCTGGGTCCCAGACTTTAAGTGCTTTTTACAAAGATGAGTTTCCGATCATATGTCAGCAGCAGCAAGGTATCAAAACACATTTATTCACCGCTGCAGCTGGGCCAGCTCCCAGCAGACATTAGGGGCTAATGATATTTATTCAGCCTATTATGCTCCCTGCATACCAAGGTGTGATCCCATTATCTATTAACCAGTGGGCCAGTCCTGTTCCACTATTCATACAAACAAGCCTTGATGGGGTGGAGCGACTAGTCGCTAATACATATTCATCTGGACCCGTGGATTTCCAAATCCCATTGCCCTGAGGGGGCGGAACGCTTCCAGAGCGCGGGAGAGATTATTTATTATTGTGAGTAGGGCTCCGGACTGGGAGGCAGGACTCCTGGATTCTAGCCCTGGCTCTGGGAGGCAGCAGAGTCTAGTGGTTAGAACAGGAGGGCTGGGTTCTATTCCTGACTCTGACACTGACCTGGGGCAAGTCCCTTCTCCTGTCGTTTCCCTCTCCTGCTAGCTCTTTGGAGCAGGGACTGTCTCTCAGGCTGTTTTGGCAGCGCCTTTCCCGGTAATGCTCAGAGCTACCTCTGCGTTCGGGGGGTGTGTGTACAGCTCCTAGCACAGCCGGGCTCTGATCCCTCATTGGTGGCCCTTGCTACTACTGTACTATCTCTAATCCCTAGGGAAGAGAAACATTTCCCACGTCTAGAATGTAGCTGACTGTGCATTCCAGCTGGGCTCTGGGCCACCCTTATTAAAGGGCCAATAACTTCTTTTATAAGGGAGCCTGGGGGTAGGGATACAACACAGCTGACTTAGGACCCCCCCCCCGCCCCGTCCTTGCGAAGGACTGTTATGTCAAGAACAATGACTGTCTCCAGCTCCCAGACCCGTCCCCCCTCACATCACTCCCTTCAGAGCTGGGGATTGAGGCCATGAGTCCCGGCTCCTTGAACCCCCTAGACCCCACCGCCTCCAGAGCTGGGGTCCAGCCCGCAGGTTCTAGGGCGGTAAAGTGGGGGGTGCTGGGAGGCAGGACTTCTGGGTTCTATTCCCAGCCCCAAGGCAGCTGCAAGCCAAACAATAAATGTGACGGATGTTCCTCTCTCACCTTCCTGTCTTTTGATGCTTTTGAGATGCGTTGCCATGGAAATCAGACCCCGAGGGAAAGTGGCGTGGGGGGGCGGAGATGAGCGTGGAATGGAGAGTGCCTTGTGCCCTTACTCCTCTGCTATCCCCCTACTTCACCTCTCACTGGCCCCAGCCCCCCAACGATCTCCTGCAAGGTGACACCAGGGCAGACTGGGGGAGTGCTCTGAGTCCCATGGCACCCTGGGTAGTCATACTTTTCCACAATACCTGTGCTCCCCCCATCCCCCTCCGGCAAACAGAATCCTCCTTTCCACCCACTTTAAGGGTTCTTCACACTGTGCAAACAGGCCTGAGCTTTGCTTTCAGGGTATGACTGGCTTCCCCAGAATCCCAGTCCACTCCCTGGGGTCTCCCCTGCCCTGCGTGCCAAGAATTCAGCCGTCCTCACTCCCCTGGACTGGCAAGATGCCTAGCTTGGGTTGCAAGAGTCCACTGCCTTGAGGCATCATTGACCATAGCAGAGACAGTACTCGCAATTTGGTTATAGCCCCCTGCATCTTCCCCAGCATCTCATGTTCCTGTGCGCCATCCCGCTCCATCTTTCCTCCCTACTGTTGCCAAATACCTTGAAATTACATTTCTCTCTCTCGTATTCAGCACTGCCCATGCTGCATGCTCCCACCCCAACTAGACTGTAGCACAAATGGTACAGGCCCGTGGCTGGGCTCCCAGCATCAAGTGACTGCAGCTTCCATTAAAAAAAAATAATGCAGTTTTTAGCCTTTGGGGAGAAAACCAGGAAGATGTGGCCGATGCCAACCATAGCCTGCAGAGAGCCTCAGCTGATTGGGTCAAGGGCAGGTGTGGGAGTGGCCCTGAGTGTAACTGATGTGATGCCTGTCTGAGTCTGTAGAGAGCCTGAGCTGATTGCTCTGAGAAGGGGAGCTGCCCCAGGCATCTCAATGGGGTGACAAACTCCCACTTCTCTGAAGCACTGCCAGCCCCAGCCCAGCATGGGGCTCCTGTATGTGGGGGCGGGGGCTGGTACTCCAATCTGCCCCAGCCCCAGAAGAAAGGAAGGATCATTATACACATTTTACAGATGAAGAAATTGCAGCACAGAGAGGGGAAATGACCTGCCCAAAGTCATTTAGGGAGCAAGTGGCAGAGCTGAGAACAGAATCCAGGTGGGCTGAGTCCCACTCTGTCATCTTAACCATAAAAATGGGATTGATTTAGAGAGCTGAAAGGATAAATTCCTCCCTTCCTCTACCTCAGGGGTTCCCAGGGTGGGAGGCCAGATCCCTGGGGGTCCGCTGTGAGTTAAGTGGGGGTATGTCCCCTGAGCCAGGGCCGGAACAGCATTTTGCTGCATGGAGGGAGCCATTTTGTTCCCAAAATGGCATACTCTGCCCATCGTGACCTCATATGCACTGTGGCTGAGAGTCACGCAGGCAGGGCCATTCCCACACTGGCGGAGATGTGCCGGTAGTACTGGAAACAAAAGGAGTCCGGGACATTTCATCAGTTGCCAAAGGGGTCCTTTGTGGAAAAAAGTTTGAGACCCACTGCTCTGGGGAGCTGATAGAATTCAGATCTCAGTGCAGTAGAGCGGTTGAGTAGGGGCTTAAAAACAGCAAAGGACTGCTCACCCGCTTGAAGCGATGCACGTGCTCAAGCAGTTTGCAGAATCAAGGCCCAGCTGCACTGGATTTAAGCACATCCTTGAACGCTTTGCAGAATCGCACCCAAATGTGTGAAATTGACAAAAGAGAAATGGGAATCATTTAGAACCCAGATGCCGCTTTCCAACTAAGCTTCCTAGCAGGGGGAAGAAAACCCAATAGTGCTACAGCTCTGTTTATTTTAGCACAAGTGGGGCTGGCTGCCTGTTTGCGTTAAATTATTTTCACACTCTGCAGCGTGACCTTCCTCTCGTCTGTTATTTGAAAATGAATCGCTGGAAATTAAATTTGCACTGATTCGGGGTTTTTTTAAGTTTCTCAAGTTGGCAGACAGCTTAAAAAACCGTTGACAGCAAAACATTCCCAGCGTGAGGGCGTCAGGAAGACGTATTACAACAGCGCAGCTAGCTCTGGGATCCTGGGTCCTATGTTTTAATTCGAGGTGGGAGAAAGGTTTCCAAGGAGCAGGTTTCCACTTGAAATCAGTGCTTCACCTAAATCAAAGCAGGGCCCAGGGACACGGCGACTGAAACGTTTCCATTGAAAATGTTGTACAATAAGTTGAATCAAAATGGAGGATTTTGTTTTGGCTTTTTCATTTTGACTTATTTTTTTATAAAATTTTTCATTCATATTAATATATTAACACCACATGAATAGTTTGCATATATATATATAGAGAGAGAGTGCTTTTGACCATTTATATTTACATATTATATGTAATGCATACTAGAAAATGTAAATAGGTATAAATGTAACCTATTAATGTGTTCTTATAAAATATGTTAATGTTATTACACATGTAATATTCATATATGCTCTATTCAATGTTTTATATTACAATGTTTCAATGAGGTCCTTTTGATGTGTCCAAAATGAAAAGATTGGGGAATTTTTGTTCTGCTGTAAATTTAGAAATACAACTTTTCATCCCGATTTGGGACAAAAGGAAATGCACAGGACAGAAATTCCATTTTCCAATTCGCTGGCTCTTTATATCTCAAGAGGCAGGGTCAAGCATACAGGGACAAGGAACTTCAGCCAGACTTACAGGCTGTGCCCTGGGACACATGGACTCTGGAAAGGACTCAGGGATCCTGTGGAAACCAATTAATGATGAGCTGCTGGGGTAATGCAGGGGTGGATCAGTAGGGGGTGTCAAGCAGGAGCATGGAGATGGTGTCACCTCTGTATGTGGCACTGGTGACTGAAACACTGCGCCCAGCTCTGGGGTGCGCACTTTGAAATATCGCCACGAGAACAATCGAAGGGCTGGGAACACCTGAGAGTTAAGGAACAACATTTATTTAGTTTATCCAAGAGAAGGTTAAGAGGTGACATGATCGTGATCATTACCGATGCAGGGAGGAGATTCTGGAGAGCAGACAGCCCCTTAATCTTGCAAAGGCAGAACCCGGCCCAACGGCTGGGAGCAGAAGCTGGACAAATTCAGACCAAAACCAAGTGCCAATTTTTAGCAGGGAGGGAGACTAACCATTGAACAGCTCACCCAGGGCCAGGGTGGATTTTCCATCATGGAGTTTTTCAGTGGAAATTGGACCTCTCTCTAAAAATTCTAGCTCGACCACCATATCTGTGCTGGATGCAGGAATGTCTCTCAGGGGGGCAGGGAATTCTCTGGCTTGTGTGATTCACAGAATTTAAGGCCAGAAGGGACCATCAGATCATCTAATCTGAATCTCCTGTGCAGCAGAGGCCATTCCATTTGATCTAAACTCCCTTACACTGAGCCCAAAATCTTAGTCCTCAGAAGACTAACCTGTTGTGAGCCCCAGGCAGGGAACAGCAACACGAGGGGCCCCCCCATTCCTGAGACCCCTGACATGGCAGGGAATTGCTGAGGTGATCCCCCCAGGCGACCTGTACCCCATGCTGCAGAGGCAGGCAAAAAACCTCTAATGTTCCTAACAATCTGACCAGGGGGAAATTTCTTCCTGACTCCCAGTCTCGTAATCAGCTGGACCCTGAGATCCTGAGCAAGTCGTGCAGGAGGAGGGCAGACTGGACCCGCAGAATGGTCTCTTCTGGCTTTAAAAAGAAATCAAATAAAAATCTATGGTTCTCTGAAAAAAACAAACAAACCACCAAACAAAAGCAGCAGCCTGAATACCATAGCATCTTCCTATCCTACTGTGGACTAGCGCCTGCAAATGTAACCATCAGAAAAGGCACCCGAGCCAAGAGTTTGTTCTGCTGTTTAGAGACATCATTCAAAGCGCTCTCTGGCACGCTCGGCATTGTGCTGTGTCAGTTTAACAGTCCCCACCCTCCGCGCATACACCTTGCCCCCGCCACACATTTCCTTGCAAAGTCTGAAAGAAAAATCCATTTCCTTCAGAAAAATCTGAGCTTTTCACGAGTGCAGGGCAAGCAGGACGGTGACGGAGTTACCCAGCTGGAGGGAGAGGTGAGTTTGGGAGTTCCAGTGCTAACGATCAGCAGTGCTGTGCCATAGCCCCGGCATGGATGCTGCACAGCAGTCAAGTGTGTGGTTTAGATGGTGGGACTCCTAGTGACCAGCCTTTTACCTTTAGCGCTTTAAAGCCAGGAATCCCAAAGTGCTTTGCTGAGGAGATCAATGCCATTTTGTTCAGTTTTACAGAGGGGGAAACTGAGGCACACGGCGAGGCAGGGCTGTGCCAACGTTACATAGTAGAAGTGGGCAGATTTCCCACGTCTCTGTCCAGGAGTCTGCACCATACCGCCTCTAAGACCCTCGCTGAGAGCTCTATTTCCCAATATGCCCCACTTCACCTCTGTGCTCAGTGCTACGCTAGCTCCCCCAGCTTCTCGGAGGAGAAAGCCTCAGCCTGCGAGCGGAGGAGCCCCCGGCAGACTGTGTATGTCTGCAGCGTTCACTCTAATAAAACGATCACACACATAACCCAGCCGCAGCCGCCAGGATTCCCGAGCAGATGCCAAATCCAGCATGGGCTCTTTAGCTAGCTCTGCACTCCAGGCTCAGGGAGCAGATGTGAACTGAAATACATCTATTGGCAGTGGCTCAGCTGCTTTCCAAGCATAATTCTGATGGTCAGATCCATAGAGCCATAGATTTACGGCCAGAAGGGACTCTGGCATCCTGGATAGCACAGGCCAGAGAACGTCAACCAGGTCCTCCTCTATTGAGCCAGTCACTTGTGGTTGATTAAAGCATCTTCCAGACAGGCTGGATTTGGAGACTCAGCGAGGAGAAGAATCCCCCCCACCCCCTTTCCCAACAGAGTTTGCGCCATGGGTTAATCGCCCACACTACTAAAACGCTGTGCCTGATTTCTCCTTGGAAAGTGTCTAGCTTTAACTTCCAGACCAGGGTTCTTGTTTGGCTTCTCTCCATTAGGCTGAAGAACCCTGGGATCTTCTCCCCATGAAGGGGAGAAATGTCATCCCTTGCTCTTCTTTACAAGAAGCTGAGCAGATGGGGTCTCTCACCCTAAGGCATTTTTTCCAGCCCTCAGATCATTGTGGTAGCTCTTCTTGGCCCCCCTCCAACATCCAGCTGCCCCACACACTGCTTCTCCTCTGGCCCTGAACTATAGCACAGCAGAGCCACCGTGTCTGCTACGAACCAGGGCAAGACCCATGGCTGATGGTTACATCCATAGGCCTGAAGACAATGCTGGTCATCCCAGTGTGACCTCCTGCATACCACAGGCTGGAGAACTCCCCTCGCCATTCCAGCCTCCAGCCCAAATTGGATAGTTGAGCTAGCCACTAGGTAACATTTTTGAAGTCCTCAAAAGGCACTGAGAGGCCTAACTCCCATTTAAATCAATGCGAGAGGACCAGGCTTTCGGGCCAGATTCACAGTGGTATTGCGGTGTCTAAGGATGCAGATAGGCAGCTAATGGCTTTCACAAAAGTGCTCAGGGGAAGTGCCTGACTCCTCTGGAGAGACAATGGAAATCATGTGCCTAATTCACTTAGTCTGTGCAGTGCCCAGCATGAAGGGGGGCCTTCCCCAGCATCTTGATTGGAGCTCGGCACAACTTTAATGTAAATTAAACCATGGATACCACAGAAAGTAGAAACGTGGAAGAATTGCTAAGGAGGTACACAGAAGAACAGCACAAACATGTAAGGACAAAAATCAGAAAGGTTAAGGCACAAAATGAGTTATACCCAGCAAGGACATAAAAGTCTACAGGAAATGGTTCTTTAAATACATTAGGACCAAGAGAAAGATGAAGGAAAGTACAGGTCCTCTTCTTAGCAGACACTCATCCCAAGTAATATTAAAAACAAGGGAGAAGGGACAAGCCAAAACAGGGAAAGAATGGGTTAAAGAATATTTAGAAAGATTAGATGTATTCAAGTCAGCACGGCCCGTTCAAATTCATCTTAGGGTACTTAAGGAACAAGCTAAAGCAATTATCTTCAAGAACTTGGGGAGGACAGGTGAGGTTCCAGAGGACTGGGGAAGGACAAATATAGTACCTAAGTTTAAAACGGGGAACAAAGAGGACAGAGAATAATAGACCAGTCAGCCTAACTTTGACGCCTGCAAAGATACTGGAACAGATTATTAAACAATCAATTTGTAAGTACCCAGAGGATAATGGGGTTATAAGGAATAGCCAGCATAGATTTGTCAAGAACAAATCATGCCAAACCAACCTAATTTCTTTCTTGACAGTGTTACTGGCCTAGTGGATGGGGTGGAAGCAGTAGATGCAATATATCTTGATTTTCGTAAGGCATTTGACACACTCCCAAGTGACATTCTCATAAGCAAACTAAGGAAATGTAACCTAGATGAAATTATTATAAGGTGGGTGCACAACTGGTTGAAAGTCCTTACTCAAAGAATAGTTACCAATGGTTTGCTGTCCAACTAGGAGGGCATATCTAGTGGGATACCATAGGGGTCAGTCCTGGGTCTGTTCAGTATTTTCAGTAAGGACTTGGATAATGGAGCTGGGAGAGGCTGCTGGGAGAGGCTGCAAGCGCTTTGGAGGACAGGCTTAGAATTCGAAACAACTTTGACAAATTAGAGACCTGGTCTGAAATTAACAAGATGAAATTCAATACAGACAAATGCAAAGCACTGCACTTAGGAAGGAAAAAATCAAATGCCCAACTACAAAATGGGAAATAACTGGCTAGGCAGTAATGCTGCTGAGAAGGATCCAGAGGTTATACCAGGTCACAAATTGAATATGAGTCAACAATGTGATGCAGTTGCAAAAAAGACTAATATTCTGGGGTGTATTAGCAGAAGTGTCATATGTAAGACCTGGGCCGTAACTGCCCTGCTCTGCTCGGCACTGGGGAGGTCTCAGCTGCAGTGCTGTGTCCAGTTTTGGGTGCCACACTTCAGGAAAGATGTGGACAAACCGGAGAATCCAGAGGAGAGCAACAAAAACGAGAAAAGGTTTAGAAAACCCGACCTGTGAAGAAAAGAAAAAAAATGACCCTGTTTCGCCCTGAGAAAAGACAGCTGAGTGAGTGACAGGGGCGGGGAGGGGGGGCTGCTAACCCACACACACCCAGGAAGAACAGGAGGACTTGTGGCACCTTAGAGACTAACAAATTGATTTGAGCATAAGCTTTCGTGAGCATAAGCATCCGATGAAGTGAGCTGTAGCTCACGAAAGCTTATGCTCAAATCAATTGGTTAGTCTCTAAGGTGCCACAAGTCCTCCTTTTCTTTTTGCAGATACAGACTAACACGGCTGCTACTCTGATACCCAGGAAGGTTTGCGAGCAAATAGAGTCATTTACAACCAATTGTCCTAGTCAACGGGAGCCATCAAGATTCGAAACCACCATTAGTGGCCCACACTTTGCATAATTACAATAGGACCTCAGAGTTATACTTCATCTTTCTAGCTTCAGATACAAGAATGATACATGCATATAAAAAGGATGAACACACTTAATTATAAGCTTTGTAATGATACCTAACAAGAGACCTTTTGCCTAAAGCATATTCCAGTTACATCATATTCATACTCATAAGCATATTTCCATAAAACATATGGAATGCAACATCACAATGAAGAAGAACTTTCGGACTCAAAGGGCAGCTAAGTTCTGGAATCGGCTTCTCAGGGAGGCTGGCCTCCCAGTCATTGAAGGTTTTTAAGAACAGGTTGGACAAACCCAACAGGGATGGTCTAGGTTTACTTGGTTCTGGCTCAGTGCAGGGCCTGGACTAGATAACCTCTCCAGGCCCCTTCCAGCCCCACATGTCTGTGCACAGTTGCTCCTTCCAGTTTTTTTAGGGTTACAGAAAGGACCAAAGCCCTGACAGGAGTCTCTGCCATTTGAGCTGCCAGAAAGAGTCCTGACCGACCTCCCCAACCTGCACCGCACTTAGAAAGCGCTCTCCATCCCAGCTTAAACAGTGTATGGGCTGGATCAGCCTGGCCAACCCACAGCCCACACCCTTCTACCACAGGGCAGAGCGGTACTCTGTGCCGTGTCAATTACCCTCTCCTTCCTCCTGCTCGCAGGCGCTGAGCAGCAGCCCAGCTGCCTTGCCCCCCTTTGGCTCTGTGCAGAAAGGCATCATTGAAGCACTGAGGTGAAGGGGAAGCCGGGCAGAATTTCAGCTCCGTAAAGCAGACATGATTGATGACTCAACTCCCCAACTGCCCCTGCAGCCAAAGGGAGCTCACAGTCGTTCTGCTTTGTGATTCTATGGGCACAAAGCGAATAAGGAGCTGGGAGGCTTGAATCCCAGCTCGGCCCTGCTCTAACCCCACTCCCTGCTCAACAGGTGAGAAGAGAACTCAGGAGTCCTGGCTCCCGGCCCAGCCCTCATCCACTGGGCCATGCTGCCTCCCACACCAAGAATCTGAGAGTCTGCTGAGCCAGCCGTGGCCACGTCTGGGAAGGCTGCACTATTGTCCGGCCCTCCAGGGCTCTGATGTGTGGAGCAGCAGAGACCTCCTCAGAGAGTAGTTGGGGCTCCAGACTCAGATCTGCCCAGAACAATTGCACTTAGGTCAGCAGCCAGGGCTCAGCATCCCCCTCTGAGCAAAATCACCCAGCCTGCAGGAAGGAGGGGGTCACGAGCGAGTGCTGCGAGGGGTGGGAGGTAGAGTAGGGAGGGCTGAGAACAAAGTGGGGGTGGCAGGGGCTGGGATAGGACCCAGAGTCTAATCACACTCACTACCTGAGTCTGCACTTCCTGCATTAACCCCTATCCCCACTCTCCTCCCACAATTGGAATGGAACCCAGGAGTCCTAGCAGCCAGCCCTCCTGCTCTAATGCCCAGAGTATAGACCACAGGAGGCCTGGCCCCCCGTACATCCCACCAGAGCTCTGGCAGGGAGTATAGTCTAATGGCTACAACAAAGGGGATTTCAGCCAAAATCCTGGATTCTCTTTATGGCTTGGGGAGGGGAGTGGGGTCCCATGGCTAGAGCAGGGGGCTGGGAGTCAGGACTCCTGGCTTCTGTTCCCAGATCTGTCACTGACCTGCTGTGTGAACTGGGGCAAGTCCCTCCCCACTTGGTACCTGTGTTTCCGTCCCACCCTTTGTCCATGAGATTACAAAATCTGTGGGGGGCAGGTACAGTCCCTCGCTGTGTCTGTGAGATGCCCACTGTGTCTGTGAGACGCCTGGCCCAACCGGGCCCTGCTCATGGTGGGGGCCTGCAGACTTTACTAGAATATTATTTCCTACTCCTAGTTAATAATTAAGAGACAGCTGCAGATGCATGAGTCTCCTCCTTAATCCCCAGGGCTTTTCAATCAGAGCTGGAACGGTCTGCGTGTGAGACGGAACAGAAACTGCTAGCAGATACCAGCTGGCAGCGCTGTGCTCCGAGCCAAGGACACTGGTCAAGGCAGAGAGCTGGGTAATTTGCCGAGCCAGCCAACCTTAACAGCACAGGCCAATGAGCTCCCCTGTTGCTGCTCCGACCCAGGCCGCAGGGAGTCTAAGACAGCTGGATCACATCCCAGATCAGCTCTCATCTCCCCTTCTCGCATCACTCGACC
Organism: Lepidochelys olivacea; assembly: GCF_965140295.1. Lineage (NCBI taxonomy): Eukaryota > Metazoa > Chordata > Testudines > Cheloniidae > Lepidochelys > Lepidochelys olivacea. The sequence continues at coordinate 30,510,395 of NC_140417.1, forward strand.
CCAGAGAACAGAACCTCGGAGTCCTAGCTCCCAGCCATCTCGGAGCTAACCCACCAGACCGCGCTCCCCTCCGAGAGCGAGAGACGGAACCCAGGAGTCCTGCATGGAGCACGCTGACAATGGAGGCCTGTTTTGCACCCAGCAGAAGCGGGAGGGGATGTTAAATTAGCAGAAGTCAGGACATCCTGGTGGGTGGCTCACGCTGCTGAGAGAAGAGATGCAGCGGCATTCCAGAGCAAGATGAATCCTGGCATGGAGCGTGGTACTGCAGAAAGCCTTCATTCCAGCAAGCCGCCAAGCAAGTGGATGAATCGGTGCTTTGTGCTTAGCCTGCCGGAGTCTGCAGAGAGCCTGAGCTGATCGCTCTGAGAGGGGTGGGGGATGTGCCCCGGGTGTAACTGATACAGGAAAACAGTCTGAATCTGCAAAGAACCTGACAATGGAAGAAACACTGCAGCATACAATGCAATCAGTTGAGAGAGTGAGGACTGCCCAGTGGTTAGGAGCTCTAGCCTGTGTTTTGGGAGATCTTGGTTCAAGTAGTTTTTCCCACCCAAGCACAGCTGGCCAGATGTATTGTGGGTTTGGGGGTGGGGGTAGGGGATTTCGCTTTGCTATGAAGCATCAGGGATCAGCCACCCCTGGAGATGGGACACTGGGTGGGATGGGCCGGGCTCTGAGCTGGTCCACAGAATCCTCTCTCTAGCAGTCTGGTGGGTGGGTCTTGCCCAGATGCTCAGGGTTCAGCTGATCATCAGACTGGGGTTCAGGAAGGAATTTCCCCCAGGTCAGATTGGCAGAGATCTTGGGGGTTTTCACCTCCCTCTGCAGCATGGGGCGCAGATCCTCTGCTGGGATCAGCTGGGCATGGCTCACCTCAGCAATTCCCTGCCAGCACAGGGGCCTTGGAGGCCCTTTAGTCTCTCCTGTTCCCTGCCTGGGGCTCACAACCGATTAGTCTCCAGATGGCTGAAATGCTTTGGTTTAACTACTGTCTTGGGACTCAACACTGGGGGAATTGAACAGCCTGAGATAGACAAGAGGTCAGACTGGGTGATCTATTGACCTTTTCTGGCCTTAAACTATGAAATTCTCTGCTCCACCACAGACCCCCTGGGACACTTTGCACCAGCCATCCAGCCTCTCTGGGCCTCAGTTTCTCCATCTGTAAAATGGGGATAATTCACCCTTCCCTATCTCCCACAGTGTGGTGGGGGTAAGTGCCTTAGAGATTGTGAGGCACTGAGACATTATAACAGGTGTCCAAGTAAGCACTTAAGATAGGTTATAAATAAACCAGGCAACTGCTCTGTCTAGAAGACTCAGGCTCCATGATACATGGCCCCTTGTTCTAATAAGTGGCTGCATCTGAAAAGCTCTGGGAAAGCAGGAAATTGAAACCACTGGCCCACAGAGCAGATAGCTAGAATCAAAGTGGGAGGCAGCAGTGTGTCCAGAGGAGCAGCCGACTGGGCCGGCGAATGAGGCCTGGAAAGCAATAGACGAGACAGAGTCTGGTCAGAGCGGGATCCCTGAAAGCATGGCAGGCTTGGAATTAGACAATGCCACGTTCGCCGTATGATGAATCCAACTGCAGGAGCAAAGTGGGGAGGTTTAGACATACTCCGGGCTCCCGCTAAGCAGGATCCTGAGTGACAGCTCATTTGGAAACCAAAATGAGGGGAGGCAGCAGACAGAGAACTGGACTTAGAGTCAGGACTCCTGGGTTCTATTCCTACTTCTGCCACTGACCTTCGGCAGGTTCCTTCCCCTCTCTGTATTTCAGTTTCCTCTCTCCTGCTCTTCAGGGCAGGGACTCTCTCATTGTGTGTCTGTGCAGTGCCTGGCCCAAAAGGGGCCCCAAACTCAGTTGGGATCCAGACAGCACCCTGCACAACCGGAGTGCTACCATAACACAAACAATCGTAAAATGAGAGAGAATAAGCAGTATAGCTGGTTGGGAAAGAAACTGGGGTTCCCCTCAACTTTTTGTCCTGAATGAGGCCAAAAACTGAAACGTGAAGACTTTGTGGAAGTGGAATTCCACAATTGTTTGTTCTGGAAATACCAAGACATTCCCACAGCCAGAATGTTCTGGTGTTTCCAAAACAAAATATGCTGCTGGGGAGCTCGCTAGGCCCTGGCTTCCAAGCTGCCTCCGAGGCAGGCCACCAAGGGGCCAGGGGAGCCAAGAAGAAACCAGCAGATTTCTATCAAAAGTTGGCGATTTTGACACATCAGCCTTTTCATCATTGCAGCCAACTTATTGGCTGGTCCAATTGTCACAGAAAACAGTGTGGGTGAGTGACCAGTGGAACAAACTGTCAAGGGTTGGAGTGAATTCTCCAGCTCTCCGTGTCTCCAAATCCAGACTGGATGCCTTTCCAGAAGACGGTTTAGTCCAACACAACTGACTGGGCTCAATACAAGGGGAACTGGGTGAATTTTGCTGGTCTGGGTCCTACAAGAGGACAGACAAGATGGCCAAGGGTCTCTCCTGGCCTTAAAATCTACGAGCAACCTGGCTGCAGGGCACTTAATTATTTGTTTTACTGTTTACCAGTCACAGATTGGTTTAAACCTTGGAGTATGAGTTTTGCCTCCAAAATTAGCTACTCCCATTAACTGCTGTAACACTGAATATTCTTGAGATGAATTCACCCACTCTTGCAATCATGGTAAGTTCTTCATGGTAAGTTCTGGAAAAAGGTTAATGTAGTGCCAATTTTTAAAAAAGGGAAAGAGGAGGATCCTGGGAACTACAGGCCAGTCAGCCTCACCTCAGTCCCTGGAAAAATCATGGAGCAGGTCCTCAAAGAATCAATCCTGAAGCACTTGCATGAGAGGAAAGTGATCAGGAACAGCCAGCATGGATTCACCAAGGGAAGGTCATGCCTGACTAATCTAATCGCCTTTTATGACGAGATTACTGGTTCTGTGGATGAAGGGAAAGCAGTGGATGTATTGTTTCTTGACTTTAGCAAAGCTTTTGACACGGTCTCCCACAGTATTCTTGTCAGCAAGTTAAGGAAGTATGGGCTGGATGAATGCACTATAAGGTGGGTAGAAAGCTGGCTAGATTGTCGGGCTCAACGGGTAGCGATCAATGGCTCCATGTCTAGTTGGCAGCCAGTGTCAAGTGGAGTGCCCCAGGGGTCGGTCCTGGGGCCGGTTTTGTTCAATATCTTCATAAATGATCTGGAGGATGGTGTGGATTGCACTCTCAGCAAATTTGCGGATGATACTAAACAGGGAGGAGTGGTAGATACGCTGGAGGGGAGGGATAGGATACAGAAGGACCTAGACAAATTGGAGGATTGGGCCAAAAGAAATCTGATGAGGTTCAATAAGGATAAGTGCAGGGTCCTGCACTTAGGACGGAAGAATCCAATGCACCGCTACAGACTAGGGACCGAATGGCTAGGCAGCAGTTCTGCGGAAAAGGACCTAGGGGTGACAGTGGACGAGAAGCTGGATATGAGTCAGCAGTGTGCCCTTGTTGCCAAGAAGGCCAACGGCGTTTTGGGATGTATAAGTAGGGGCATAGCGAGCAGATCGAGGGACGTGATCGTTCCCCTCTATTCGACATTGGTGAGGCCTCATCTGGAGTACTGTGTCCAGTTTTGGGCCCCACACTACAAGAAGGATGTGGATAAATTGGAGAGAGTCCAGCGAAGGGCAACAAAAATGATTAGGGGTCTAGAACACATGAGTTATGAGGAGAGGCTGAGGGAGCTGGGATTGTTTAGCCTGCAGAAGAGAAGAATGAGGGGGGATTTGATAGCTGCTTTCAACTACCTGAAAGGGGGTTCCAAAGAGGATGGCTCTAGACTGTTCTCAATGGTAGCAGATGACAGAACGAGGAATAATGGTCTCAAGTTGCAGTGAGGGAGGTTTAGATTGGATATTAGGAAAAACTTTTTCACTATGAGGGTGGTGAAACACTGGAATGCGTTACCTAGGGAGGTGGTAGAATCTCCTTCCTTAGAGGTTTTTAAGGTCAGGCTTGACAAAGCCCTGGCTGGGATGATTTAACTGGGAATTGGTCCTGCTTCGAGCAGGGGGTTGGACTAGATGACCTTCAGGGGTCCCTTCCAACCCTGATATTCTATGATTCTATGATTCATCTCATGTGGCAATGAGTCCCATACACTAATTTCAGGCTATGTGATAAAGCCATTTCCTTTGATGAGTGTCATTCACTGTTCTCTTGTTCTTGGGTTATGAGACGAGGAGGACAGAGGCTCCCGATCACTGTTCCCTCTAAGCTGTGCGCGTGTGCGCACGCACACAGATCCTAACCCCCCCCCCCCCACGGTGAAACACCACACGTACAAACATTTGCACAGAAGCACAACAGTTTGCACAGAAGAAATTTTTTGCTCACATAGCCTGTCAAAAATTAAAGGGAACATGGCTCCTGATCGCCCATTGCTCTCCCAGTCATTATTATACAGACTTTAAACACATCCCCTGTAATTCATCTCCTCTCTACAGTGAGCAAACCCCATCTAGTCAATCTTTCTTTGCAGGAGTTTTACTAGGTCTCTAATTATGCTAGTTGCCACTCTTTGAGCCCCCTGTGATTGTGCAGTATGGATCAACAAAGCGTGTACACACCCAGAGAGCCAAGCTACCCCCTTGCTGCCCCGCCCCCAAGGGAAATCCACCAACACACACACAGCCCTACCCATCCAACCCTGGGGTAAGGGCCTACGCCACTCCTACAAAACAAATTCTCAGCACCCCCACCATGCCCCTACTGACACCCCCACCATGCCCAGCACATCTGAATGCAAACATGTGCCCAGGCAAGGATCCTAGCCCCCCATCTTTCTACTTCCCAGCCCAATAAAGAGAGTGGAATCGGTGGGGGCTCTCACAGCCCCTCCTCTCCTGCTGCCAGCTGGCGGGGGGGTTGTATCCATGCCAGACTCTTTTGCAGCGATCCCCAGTTGTTAGTTTGAGTGACAAGAGCTGCCGCGTCGTTAGGAAGGGAACAGGGAGTCTGAACAGCCGAACGCCCACGCCCAGGGTTTGAATGGAGCAGCCTGTCATGCAGACGGAATACAAGTGCTTCTGTTTATCGCCAGCACCCCAGAGAATCTAGCACAATGCCAGGGAATGCGAACAGCCAAGAAGGAAACTAGCAGGTTGATCTTCACATGCTAAAGCCTCCAACAGCCAGGGATAGAACCCAGGAATCCTAACTCTAATCCACTAACTCCCACTCCCATCCCAGAGCTGGCGACAGGAGGCAGGACTCCTGGCTCCTCTCTCTAACCACAAGATCCCATTGCTAGCTTCCATGAATCAGACACAGAGGTGGACTTTAACACATGCTTGCCAGTGGATTAAACTCGGTCTCCAGACTGAGTTCACATGCAGTACTGCGGATAACACCCCCTTCCACCTCTAACACACACACACACACACAGCCCCCCCGCTTTCTCCTCCTCCCACATACACCCCCGTGCTGCTGGCAGCATCCGTCACTCGGGGAGAATATTTCCCCCAAAGCTGTTTTAGGAAGGAAAATGAGGTTTCCCACATACAGAGAATTCCCGTGGAAATTTTCCGCCAGCCTCGGAATTGTAGATTTTTCATTAAAAACTGAAAATTGACTGGCATGGGGCCAGATGCCTCCCAGTGTTTGGAAGTTCCTAGCTGGAAACGTTACAGTTCTGGGGAAAGCGTGCTGGATTTTCAGCAGTTTTCAGCCAGAAGTCCCCCCATTTGGGGACAAATTTTTTCTTTCCAAATTGTCCAGGTTTGGGCTGAAAATTTTCGTTTTTCAACATCAAGTCAAAACGTTCTCCAATCAAGAGCAGATCTGCACTCTGCCCTTCCCCAGCAGGGCGCCAAACTGAGCCTGGTCAGCCCCCGCACTGGAGCTGGGCGGTGTCCTACCTCAATGCGGCCAGTGTCGGGCTGGAAGCCGCGGGAGGGGTCCTCGGTGGTGACGCGGCACTGGATGGCACAGCCATTGATGCGTATGCTGTCCTGCCGCAGGCCCAACTCTGCCAGGCTCTTCCCCTCCGCGATGTGGATCTGGGCATGCACCAGGTCCACGCTGCCAAGAGAGCGGGAGAGGAGGGCTTGTGTTAATCATCAACTGACCACAGCAGCGCCAGTGTCTGCCAGAACCATTCTCACCAACCTAACCTCCTCTATGGAGCCCAAGTGTCCCTGATTAACCCCCAAACGGGGGCCCTGATCCCCAGAGTCTGTTACTTCATGTGGGGCCCCCATAATGTCCCACATCACCCACCATAGCCTCTCCTCCTCCAGTGTCCCCCACTGTCCCCACAGGGCTGGGGATCTGCGGGTGCATCGATTCTATCGCTCTTTGGGATCACACAGGGTTTTCTATCCACCACTTTCAAAGTCATTGCCAAACACAGGCCAGGATTGGAACCCCCATTATTATACAAAAGGGGAAACTGAGGCACAAGGTGGCAAGACAGTCCCCTCCCTGCTCGGGGCCTCAGTTTCCTCTCCCATCCTTTGTTTATTGCTCTAAGGGGCAACGGCTGTCTTTCACTGTGAGCCTGTGCACTGCACAGCATGACGGGGCTCCGGGTCTGTGGGGCACCCAGAACAATGCTCCTCTCCCTTGATCTTAGGGCCTCTGGAGGCTACAGAAATGCTACTTACAATCATGACAAGCTAAGCCTGCGTTTAAATGCTGTGTTGAACAGCAAAGGGATTACTCAAGCAGGTACTTAACTACAAGCTCTTATGGGACGGTTTTTAAAAGGCCATTAGGAGCCTAAAACCTATTGACTTTCAATAGGATTTGGCCAAGTAACTCCCATTAAGGCCTTTGAAAGCTGCCCTCGAGGTGCTTTGCTGAACCGGGGCCACAAAGCTGGGATTTTAGCCAGGGATTGTGTTTGTGTGATGCACAAGCCAGGCCCAAATCCAGCTTGCAGGCCCCAGCCAGTCCAATTCTGAACACGCCTCAGTTGGAGCGCTCAGAAGACAGGGAGCTGTTTTTACATAGTCCCATAGAGCCAAGTTCAAGCATTCAAAGTCATGAGTTGGGCCTCCCTCCCTGGGTGGGGAGAGGGAGGGTGGGGGAATCACATTTGATTTAATTATCAAGAGATCTTAAAAAAAACACACAACAGATTTGGAGGGTTTATTTGCCTCTTGATTTTGAGCCTTTAGAAACTCACAACTGAAGGTGGGGCTAATATTCAACCTTAAAGCATTAAATATGTAGAGTCCTGCACCGATACAAAATTTATATCTGCATCCAATCTGCAAAAATGATCCGCAGATATAAAGCGGATATCTGCGGATTTGCAGGGCTCTATAAATATGCCAAGTTTAGCTCAATGACCACTGAGGGAGAAATTTGGGGTGGCTGCAAGATCCCAAAGAGGGACAAAGGAAAACTGAAGGAACAATCATTGCTACATTGTAGCCTCAGGACAGACAACACAACAAAGAGTACACCAAAGAAACAGAGAGCAGCTAACATCAAGGCATCCTCAAGTCCACGATCCTCTCTAGCTTGGCAAGTTGGGTAAAAAAAAAACCAGAAACACATAGAGAGATTTTCCAGTGCATTGGCTAGTTTGAAATAACAAAATAAAATTTCGGTCCAAACTGATTGTCTGGTAAATCAAGACTGAAGAAGTTTGTTTGGGGTTGAACTAAACCTTTCACTTCAATTTTGTCGAAACAGAATGTTCTATTCAACCAAAATCATTTCCTCTTCTCCCCATCCCGCTGTTTTATTTCCATTGAACTTTTCGAAAATATTAAAGTCAAATTAAAGGAAAATTTGAGACAAAAATCTGTTCTGAATGTAAAGAATTCCCCCTGCCCTCCCCAAAATTGGCCTTTTCAACATTTTTTTTAATTTGGGGGATTTCTTTCCTGAAATTAACAATTCTGAAAAAAAGCGACAGAAATTCATGAAATGTTTCAGTGTTACTGAACGTGCATTGTTTGCTGAAAAGCATTTCACCTGAAGAATTCCACCCAGCTCTATGAAGGCACATGCTTAGGCCAACTACTTCTCAGGATGGTGAGTAGATTTTAATAACCTGTTCATTGCATCAGAATTAAGGAGGGCTCCCAATATTCTGCTGAGCTCCACCTACAAAATACACTCCCCCCACGGCCAGGGCTCTGTCTACAACATGAACTCCGGCCTGGCATGGTAAATTCTATCAAAGTTTGACTGATGAGAGGAGCATTATCTGGATTACCATGATGCCCTGGCGCTAGGCACTGTACAAACAGAGCAAAGAGATCAACCCTGCCCCTAAGAGCTGACAAAGAATGTCAGTTCTGCTGGGCTCAGCTCCTTCTGGGGTCCAAAACAGTATGGGACCATCCTGTTCACCCAATTTGACTTGGTGGAGAATCTACCCCAGTCACTCCTGCCTCCAGAGGAGATCTGGCGGGTGAGCTAGAGCTCAGCTTTTGGGTTTCAACGAGTTTTAGGCCAGAAAGGACCCATAGATCATCCAATCTGACATCCTGTATAGCACAGGCAATTCTATCTCAGCCAGTTCCCTCTGAATTGAGCAGAAAGACTTTAGTTAGACCAAAGCATTTCAATCCTCAGGAGCCCTGCCTGTTGTGAGCTCCAGGCAGAGAACAGGGGAGCTGAGGGTCCTCCAATACCTGAGGCCCCAGCTCTGACAGGGAATCGCTGCGATTAGCCATGCCCAGCTGATCCCAGCAGGTGCCCCATGCAGAGGGAGGTGAAAACACCCCAAGGTCCCTGCCAACCTGACCAGGGGAAAATTCCTTCCCAGCCCTCAATCTGGTGATCAGCTGGACCCTGAGTATCTGGGCAAGATCCACCAGCCAGGCAGCTAGAGAAGACTAGCTGAACCACCTCAGCACACGGGACCTGTCTCCAGCTGTGGCCGATCCCCGATGCTACAGAGAAACACATCCAGTCTTGATTTAAAGGCTCCACATGACGGAGAATCCACCCCATCTCTGGGTCAGCTGTTCCAATGGTGAATCCACTTTCCACTTAAAAACACCTGGCCTCACTTCTAACCTGAACTGGTCCAGCTTCACTTCCCAGCCACGGGATCTCATTCTGCCTCGAAGAGCTCTCTGCTCTCCAAAACCTGCTCCCGCAGATTAGAGACCAGGACCAAAATACCCTCCTATGACAGTAAGGAGATGGGATTGGTTTGGAGCTGGACAAACAGGCTGGAAATCAGGTGCAGATATTTAACAGGGAGGGGGATTAACCATTGAACATCTGACCCAGGGACAGAGCAGATCCTCCAGCACATGGTGTCTTCAGGTCAAGAGCAGATGTCTCACTTTAGAAGGTTAGCCCTAGTTCAACAACACTGGACTGGAAGTCAGGACTCCTGGGTTCCACTCCTGGCTCTGCCACTGACCTTGGACTAATCCTTTCATCTCTCGTGCCTCTGTTTCCCCTCCCACCCTTTGTCTATTCAGACAGTGAGCCTTGGGGGCAGGATCTGTCTCTCACCGTGTGTCTGAGCAGGGCCCAGATCTCAGCGAGGGTCTAGGCAGCCTCCAGCATGGCAGGGTCCTGGTGTGTGACCAATAACACAGAATCATAATGATAAGGACTGAGGTTTTTACAGCACCATCAAAGTGACAAGCGAGCCTTCAATGCTTAGTCAATAGGACAAACGCCTGACGTGGGGTCTAACAGACACCGGCCCCTGCAACATGCACACGTTACGGGGTGATCGATATTTTCTGATCCATGGACTCAAAGCTGGGTTATAAATTCAGCTGTTTTAAATACACCTGCCTGTAGCAGCTCAGATCTTGCCTTCACATAGATAGAGAGATTCTGAGTGGGGCCTAGTGAATAGAGCAGAGCGGGAGCGGGAGACAGGGAGTCAGGACTCCTGGGTTCTCTTCCCAGCTCTGCGATTAAGGGGTTAGCGCATGGAGCTGGGAGTCATGTTTCCTGCTCTAACCCACTAGACCCCACTGTCCTCCCAGAGTCAGGGCTAGAACAAAGGCGCCCAGTCTCCCAGCTCTAACCACAGGCTGGGACTGAGGCACATGGCTTTAATAACGGGGCTATTTTAAAACAGAGCCAGAAACTCCCAGAGTTTAAGGCCAGAGGGGACCATAAGAATCTAGGCTGCCCTCCTGTGTAGCACAGGCAGACTGTCACTCAGTTCCCCCTATATTGAGCCCAGCCACTTGGGTTGCCAAAGCACCTCCCAGCAAGGCAGCCAATCTGGCGAATCCACCGATTCCCTTGGGAGTTTGCTCCAGTGTTTAATCTCCCGCACTGCTAAAAACTGGTGCCTTATTTCTAATCTGAACACGTCAGATGCCCTGAACTCAGGCAGAAATATTAAATGCTTTCACTCACAGGAGCGCGATCTTCATTATTAGTGTTAGAGTTGTTCCCAGAAACCTCCAACCAATCACAGCCTCGTTGTACCCGGTGCTCCACAGACTTACAGTGAGAGACAGTCCCTGGCCCAAAGAGCTCGCAATCTAAACAAGGAGTGGGAGGGGAAACTGAGGCAGAGAGCGACAAAAGGACTTGCCCAAGTTCAGTGGCAGGGCTCTATACAGGACCCACAAATCCCAAGACCTAGCCCAAGGCCACATCTACTATACCACACTGCGTCTCTTGAGTCAGAGTGGGTTATCCCAGCAGGCTGGGACCCCAAGGGACTGCAGGTCAGGATTGAGGGGCACCAGCAGAGCTATAGGGGAGCTTAGGGCTGGCATAGCAGGGGGCTATGCATTGGGACTGAGGGGCATCGGCAGAGCTGGGGGGGCGTGACCAGGGCTAGAGTTTGTATGGCAATGGCAGCTCCATGATGGAGCTTTGCCTGTTACCTGCCCGTGTCCAATCACGTCCCTCATTTTCACGGACAATGGATTCAATGCTGTTCCCCCCACCCCCATGCCAAATACAGGTTATCACCCCAGCTGTACAGACAGACAGAGCAGCTGGGAAACTGATGCCAGGCTTTGAGCTGTGGCATGGGGAGCATGGGAGTCTGGTTTCTTTGGAGCTCGAGGCAGGTGAGCTCTGATTTAAGCAGCTCACACTCTCAGCACACAGGGGGGACTCCATTCCCAGGGGAATCTGGAGAGTGACCCTAGCCCCTAATTAACAGCCCCTCAGGGTAATTGCTGACTGCAGGGGAGGGGGCAGCAGTGGATAGAAATAAGGGGACAGGGAATGTGCCAGGAAGGTGGCAAATTCAGGAACAACCAACAGGAAATGCTTAATGCTGGTGCCCCTTCATCCCAGGCTGATTGCTGGAAGCCAGGGCCTCGTCAGATTATTCTCATTTGGAGGAGAAATAGATGGTCCCAGTCAGCTATTTCTTTGGTGCCATCCTGTTCATTTACTAAGCATACAGAGAAAGTTTTGTTCCTTGAACACAGGACGAACAAAGAGCTAGCAGTTGCCTTGGTCTGAAATTCCCCCACAAGTCTCCAACCAGTCCTGTGCATAAGAAGCCCTGTCTCTCACTCAGGATCACTCTTGTGACTACCTTGCTCACTATTTGGCTCTCCCATCCAGATGTACACAGCTGCAACCATTCAACACCCCTGCCCTGGAACCCACAATCAGAAAACCCCTTAGACTATACAATTTAGCTTCTGATCAACCTTGCCAGGTGGAGCACTGCCTTAGACTTCTCCAGCTCTCTCACTTCAAAAAGGAGATTAATTGCTTTTCCCTCTATTTAGCCTGAAAGGTGCTTAGCACACTTATCAGCTGTATCCAGGTCTATAAATCAAAGGCCTCCTGGATGGCAGCTATTATCACCTTCCAGTGGAAGGACACACCACCAGACTGGCTTGGGGAACTCATCACTACAAGATCCCACTGCTATTCACCGTGCCTCAAAATGCTAGAACGAGGGAGACCATGGCAGGGACGCTGGAACAATGTGTATAGTGGGGGAGCTGAGAGCCATTGAATCAAACTGTAACCCTGGACGGAAACCACTTCAAACCAGGGGGTGCTGCCACACACCCCGCTCCCCGAGTTCTAGCACCTTTGGACCACAGCCCACTGGGCTGATCAGCACTGTCTAATCGTGCTCCCCCACCTGGTGCTTCTTGTCTTATACTTAGCCCAGACCGCCTTTCTGTCCTGGGTCTGTACAGCACCTAGCACCGTGGCTCTGTGAGGCGCAATACAAATAAGAAGTAATTGGTTGAGCTTACACAGAACTCGACAGGATGTCTCGGTCTGTCACTCCATAACTTGAACACTGCCTCTGAGCCATTCCCATCCTTTAGAGAAGGCCCTAGGAGCAGTGGCCAGCACCCTCTGGATTCTGAGGTATGGGGGACACGTGAAGACCCTTACAGCCCTTCAGCACAGCCCCAGGGTACAAGCCTGACTGTCCCAGAGCTCCCCTGGCCCCAGAGCCCAGCATTTCCACCTCAGCTTCCCCATCACACTCTTCAGCCTACTTCCCCTGCGGAGGTAACCTAGCCCAGCAGCCAAGCTGCTCCAGGGAGTTCAGTCCCTTCCCAAGTCACCAAGTCCCTGCAGCCAGCTCTAACACAAGAGAGCCTCCAGCCTTCCTCCTTTCAGGCAGGGCCCAGCAGCAACAGTCTGTCCTGTTGTCTAGCCACCTGGGCTCCAAACAGCTCAACAACAGGGGCCAGCTCTAACCACCTATCACTGCAGCAGCCTCAGCCAGCTCCTGACTCTCCCCCAGGCTCCTTACCCCCGAGAGAAGCAGCCCATCTGCTTTCCTCCCCAGCCAGCCCCCCAGTGCTGGGCTATCCCTGGCTTCAGTCCAGCCCTCTGCACAGGTGTAGCAGGGCCAGGCTGGCTCACCCTTAAAGGGGCAGGCCACCCTGTTACAGCCAGCTTCAAGCACCTCTGCTGTTGTCTGTGGATCAAACAGCGGGTTGCTGGCACCAATTCATGCTTCCCAGAACAATCCCCCATCTCATCTCTGCCCACCCTCCCAACAGAGTGTAACATGGTGACATCCAGAGGCATAATAATGGTGGGGAGGGGAAGACCACACAGCCCCTGGCCTGGGGGGCAGATTGGGGGGGCCCTGCCATGGGGGAAGGAGGATTGCGGGCACACAGAGCCCTGGCGTGGAAGGGAAGGGGGGAATGCGGGGTCATTCCAAGCTCTTACCATGGGTGAAAATATGGGACCCTGGAATGGGAGAATGGGGGGAGGGGAGGCAGACCCCAGCCATAGGGGAGGAGAACGGGGACCTTGGAATTGGGGGAGGGGAGCCCACACAGTGCCCCTCCCATGGGGAGAAGGTGGGAAAGGGGAGGAATGGGGCACATACAGAGCCCCTGGCAGTGGGCAGATTGGAGAAAGTTGCAGGGAACGCTTGAAATAGAGGGGGCTGGGCAGATAGCACCCAGGGAGCAGTGTGGCGAATGGAGGGATGCCAGGGGCCCTGGTGAGGACAAAGCACTCGACCAACAGAAGCTACGAAGCGTGCAACCCACTAGTAGCAATTCCCATTAATAACAGGGACAGCAAGCGAAGCAGGAAGGCAGCACATTCCAAAGTGACCTACGGGAAACGCTTCTTACGCAGCCCACGCTTAGCCTGGAGTACACGCTCCCACTAGACCCCGCTGCTCTTCCCCCAGTCACATGATGTAAGAACAAGGGGCAGCCAGCAAAAGGTGGAAAATTCAGAAGTGTGCCGTGTGGGGAACTCCCTGCCACTAGACACAGTTGAGATGAAGAGCTGAGCAGGATTCCACAAGGGGACTATCCGGAGTAAAACTAGTAGGAGTTTAAAGACCCATCAGGAGCTGTGGGTTTGGTTTAACCCCCTTCTGCTCCAAAGCTTAAGGCAACTGCTTACACAGGGGTCCCTCACCCATGAGATGCAGCCACATCTGGGGTGGGGCACATTGACTGTTTATACAGGGAGCCTTTGCCATGCACTGAGATGCAGCTGTCTCTGGGGTGGGGGATGCGGGTTGTTTACACAAGGATCCCTCATCCGGCACTGATATGCAAACTCAAATGAGACTGTACAACACTATTGTCCTCCCAACATTACCGTATGGCTTGGAACCATGACAAATGGTGAAAGTGCATGTTAGGAAGCTGAATGCATTTCACCAGCTTGGTTTGAGAAGAATATTGGGAACTGATTGGTGAGATCGTGTAACCGATGTGGAAGTGCTCGGCCACACAGTCAGCAAAGTGGGGACTCAGTAATTGGACAGAGTTGGCTATGGTGGTTTGGCCACGGACCCAGGTGGCCCTGTGGCAGAAGCACAAGGTACATCTTCGATTGGATTCCAGCTGTAGGAACGAGCAGGAGTGGAGGACAAGGACTGACCAGAGGCAGGATGTTAGAAAAGGATGCTGCCCCCATGAAGACAACTTACGATGGAGCCAAACACCTTGGTCTGGACAGACAGCAGTGGGGAAATGGGTTGTGCCAGCAGGCACAGGAGACTCTATGGGTATGTCTACACTACAGTTCGACACCCATGACTGGCCCAGCCAGCTGACTCAGGCTCACAGGGCTCAGGCTAAGGGGCTGTTTAATTGCACTGCAAACATTCAGGCTTAGGCTAGAGCCCAGACTCTAGGACCCTGTGAAGTGGGAGAGTCCCGGCTACTGCCTAAGCCCAAACGTCTATACTGGAACTAAAGAGCCCTTTAGCCCAAGCCCGAGTCGGCTGGCATGGGCTAGCTGGGGGGTTTTAACTGCAGTGTAGACTTACCCTCAGTGTAAGTAAGACTCAGCCACTCCTAAGGTGAGGCAAGGATTCCCTTGCCCAGTACTCAGCTGTAGCCACTTCTGGGGTGGAGCATAGGGGCTGTTTATACAAGGACCTGGCACTGAGATGTGACCACCTCTGGCGTGGGGAAGCTATTTATAGAAGAAATTTTGTAGGAAATTTCCCCTAGAGGGCAGTTATTCTATCGCTCCCCATTAGGGGGGGGTCTTGCACCTTCTTTAACAAAGCTGATGCTAGCTGCTGTTGGAGACAGGATGCCAGGCTATATGGGCCCCTGAATCACATTGCACTGATCCCCCTCCACACATAAGGGAAACTATATCTGTTGACCAGGTGGGGAAACTGAGGCAAAGAAAGGCTATAGGATATATCCAATGTCAGTAGGAGAGCTGAGAAGAGAGCACAGGAGTCTTTACTCCCAGCTCCCCCTGGTCTAACCACTAGAACTCACTTTCCTCCCAGAGGTAGGATAGAACCCAGGAGGCCTTAATCCCAGGCCTACCAGCTAGCTGTCTGTGATGGATTTCCAGCTATGCTGGGGAAAGACAGATTGGTCTGATGGGGGCAGGGGGCTCTGGCTGAAAGGTGCTAGAGAAATCTTAGCTCCATGGAGGGAGCCAGGTCCATTGTCCTGCCACGAATAAATGCCCATCAAATAGCGTTATCTCCCAAAGACAGGCGACTGCCTCGCACAATGCCAACAACAAAGCTGCCTGGCCGTTGTAGCTGAGGTGGGGCCATCTATGGGAGCATGGAGCAGACACAAGTTAATACTGTCTCGCAATCACACAATGTACATGCCTATAATGTGTCCAGTGCAGGAAGTGGGAGGGAAAGGGGGGCAGATACCAAGCTATATGGGTCTTCTGGGCTAATCTAGGTGAGGGACATATTGGCCTGAGATGCAGATGCCTCTTGGGTAGGGCATGAGAGCTGTTTATACAGGGATCCCTCTTCTGGCACTGAGATGTAGCCACCTCTAAGTTGGAGGGGTGGGGGTGCTGATTATATAGGGACCTCTTATTATTTTGGGGAAGTTCTATGCCTGTGTTAGATAGGAGGTCAGACTATGTGATCACAATGGGCCCTTTGGGCCTTGGAATCTATGAATCCCTCACCCAGTGCTGAGATGCAGCTGCCTCTGGGGTGGAGCGGGGGGTTGTTTATACAGGGATCCCTCACCCGGTGCTGAACCTCTGAGGTGGAGTGTGGAGGCCATTTATAAAATTACAGCTGTTGCAGGAAGAGGAGGCTGGAGATGGCTGGCAACACTGGGTAATTCAGCAGCCTATCTCAAAGTGCTTTACAGCTGCAATTAAGGCTCATAGCCCCCTAGGGAGGCTGGGAATAGCTGAGAGGGCCCCCAGCAGAACACAGAGGTTAAGTGACTAGCCCAAGGTGACCTGGTAGAGCTGGAATTAAAATGAGTTAGTGCCTGCATGCCACATCCCCCGCCTCTAGCCAGGCCCTCCTGAAGAGAGAACAGGACGGGGAAGGCCTTCACAGGAGCAACGAGGTCTGTGGCTAGAACTGTGAAGTGGGAGCCAGGACTCCTGGGTTCTGTACCTGGCTCTGGGTGGGAAGTGGGGTCTAGTGTTTTAGAGGAGTTGGAAGCTAGGTTCTTGCCCCACCTTTGGGAGGGGAGTCAAGTCTACTGGTTGGGGGGAGCTGGGATGCAGGATGCCTGGGTTCTATCCTCACCTCAAGGGCAGTGGGGTCTAGTGCTCAGAGGCCTGGGAGTCAGGACTCCTGAGTTCTAGCTTAGCTCTGGGAGGGAAGTGGTATGCAATGGTTAGAGCAGGGTGTGCTTGAATGGCACAAAGGGGCTTTTATTTAATGGAGAAGTCCATTGTGCATGAATGCCATGTCTTCTCCCTAGGCCCTGCTCTCATCCCTTATCAACGGTTCCCTGACAAGGCTATTTAGCCTCTTCTCCTCTTGACAAATTGGTTCCGAGCTGGATTTATTTATTTTATGCAGGCCCAACGGTCCTTAGATTGCTGTTTGGGCCTTTTAACGTGGTGATTAATTGGGAAAGGTTGGAGTTTTTTATGTTCATTAAAGGTTACAGGATAAATATGCAAATATCTCAATTTGAAGAGCTAAGCGCGTCATAAAAGAAGCCTGCACACTGGCCCCAGTGTGGTGATAAATCTAGCTATATATTACCAAAATAAATATAAACTAGATCTCCTATTAAAGAAGCCTGAGAGGTGGGTTGTTTGAGCACTAACAGTAGGATTCAAAAGCTCTTTACAGGGTAAATCCGCTGCCATCTAGCTTGGTTTTTATCTGCACCTGTCGCTATAGTACGGGAACCTTGCAACCACAAATGGATTTATTTGTCTTGCAGTAATGGGTAATTGAGATGGGAGGGGGGGCCCACTGTGCTGGATCAGGGTCCCAATTGTTTAGTGTCCTGCACATATTTCCGCTTGAGATCGGGGAGACCCTGCTGCTCCGGGTGCTGCACAGACACACAAGAAGAGACAGTCCCAAAGACCTCAAAGTCTAAACAGACAAAGGGCTGGAGGGGAAACTGAGGCATAGAAAAGAGAAGAGACTTACTCCAGGTCAGAGGCAGAACAAGGAATTAGAACCCAGGAGTCCTGACTCCCACTCCAGTGGCCTCGCCTCTAAACCAGACCTCTTGATATAACTTCACATTGCCCCCTGAGGTGAAAGGAAATGTGATCCCCATTTTACAGATGAGGAAACCGAGGCACAGAGCAAGGAAGGTCATGCACGGGAGCCAGGAATTGACCCCAGATCTCCAGGGTCCCAGCTGGGTGCTGTAACCCCAGCCTGAAAGTCGACTTAGCAAACAGCCCAGAGTTTCTTGGGAGTCTCAGGTCTGGCCAGCCTGCCAGGTGTTTGCAATGGTAAATGCTCTGGGCTGTGAACCTGTTCTGAGGATAATTATAGTGATCCAAGGAGACAATTACGATTGTTACAGCAGGAGACAGCAGGTGGCACTGTTTCTGGCAACATGGCAAGTTCTGTCAGTGAGAGAGAAGCAGGAGGTCTAGTGGATAGCATAGGAGCAGCGGGGATTGGAGAATGATCCAAACTTGGGACAACTAGCAGAAAATCTTCCCAGCTTCCGCTCCTATCGCTTCTAGCTCTAAAAACAACTCTCGGCAACATCTCCTCCCTGCCAGAGGGCAAAAGGGCCTTTAATTTGGATAAATACAAGGTTTCCGGTGTCAGATCTTGGACCATCAAGGATACCAGAGGTGACATCGGCTAAGCCCAGCCAAAAGCAATATGTGCAGCTTCGAGGTTCTGTGGCAGTCTGCAACAGACAAGAGTTTTGGAGAGAACCGAGAGCCCTGTTGGGACAGTGCGAGTCAAAGGAAGAGCTGCAGTGGATGATGTGTTGTTTCAGCAAAGGACCTTGAGATTCGACACAGGCTTTAATATAGCGTTGCATGTTCATATGATAAATATTTTATACTGCACCCGCCAGAGTGACAGCAAGGCCTGTGGTAAGAGAAATCAGACAGGCTGCCAGCACGTCACACAAATCAAAAAGCATTCTGACATTCTCATTGCTTGTTATTAGGAGTATTATGGTAGATTCTACAGCCCCCAACCGGTTGAAGGCCTCTGCTGCGCCGGGTGCTGCACAGACAGTGAAAGACTGCGCCAAAGAGCTTCCAGTGGAAATATGCAAAGGGGGGAAGGGGAAACCAAGGCATAGAGAGGGGAAGGGACTTGCCCAGCGTCACCCAGCAGGTCACAATGGCAGAGCTAGGAACAGAGCCCAGGAGGTTCTGATTCCCAGTGTACTCCTTGTACGAACCACTGAAGCCTATTCTCTCCCCGGCACTAGGAACAGACCCTAGATGTCCGGACTCCCAGGCCGCCCCTCTGACCACTACACCTGCATTTCCATCCCAGAGCTGAGGATAAAACCCAGGAGTCCTGGCTCCCAGCCCCACCCCCACCTGCTCTAACAAGCAAAGTACATTGCCTCTATTATGCAGCAAGGCACTGAACATGAACCACACGTTTAGAAAGAATCATTCTAGGGGAAGGTTGTCTATATACTGGCTTTTTGTGTATTTTTATGGTGTATTGATCTCAAGGGAGAGTAATTTGCCTGGCGTGTGCCAAAGCATGCAAGCAATTATACAGCTCAGACTCCTTCTCAGCCAGCTCCCTGGAGCTGAGGTGATAGCGAGGGATCTCAGTGGAAATGCCAGCGTGTATAGCTAGCTCCAGGCACTGACACACATGGGGATCATATGCAGGGTTTAGTAAATGTGCGTGCAGTGTATATTTAACAGGCATGTAACATATTATATCTGTATGCCGCATATTACACTTGCATACACTACATTAAACAGGCACCCTGCATATTACATATTCATGTAATATATTATATATTATAGTTGCATGCAGTAAATATATATAATATACTACATGCAGTATATTAAATAAGCACAAAGTATATTACATCTGCATGCAGAAAATTACCTGGGCATACAGTAAACTATCTGTGCGTGTAGTAATTGAATCTTTGCATGCAGCACATACGTAGCTGTGCGAGGTATATTACACACACCTGCAGCATATATATGGACATGATGCCTACTACATATGCATGTCGTGTGTTTGCATGCAGCATATGCATGCAGTATATTTAACAGGCACTCAAAATATGTACACAGTGTATATATCTGTATGCAATATATTGCATATGCACACAGAATATTAGCTATCCAAACAGTACATTATATTTTGATGCTCTATATCAGGGGTTCTCAAACTTTAGATTGGTGACCCCTTTCACACAGCAAGCCTCTGAGTGCGACCCCCCCCCACCCTTATAAATTAAAAACACTTTTTTATAGTTAACACTATTATAAATGCTGGAGGCGAAGTGGGGTTTAGGGTGAAGGCTGACAGCTTGCGACCCCCCCCCGTAATAACCTCATGATCCCCTGAGGGGTCCCGACCCCATGTTTGAGAACCCCTGCTCTATATTAAATAAGCACATAGTCTACTAGATCTGCATGCTGCATATATATGAGCATGCAGTATATTGCAGTATGAACACAGTATACGTGTGGGTGTGTGTAGGTACGCAATCTATTACACATGCATACTGTATATTATATTTGCATGCAGTGTGTATATATATATAGATAGATATAGATATAGATATATATCTTGGCATGTGGTAAATGACCTTTGCAGGCAACATATTAGATTTGGAAGCTGCATATGATGCACGCAGTATATTGCAATGTGCACACAGTACATCTATAATGGCATGCAGTCGATTACATTTGCACTGCAGCAGCCCCATTGATTTTCAGTGCCACCAGATCTGTTTGCTTCTGGATTTCCTGCCACCTCAAATTAGATTCCCCCCAAGAAATGAGGCAAAATTATCTCTGCTAATGCTGCAGCGACCCAGCCAGGTGCAAGGTGGCTGGCAGTTTTGGATGGCTGGGCCAGATAATGAACACAGTACATTCTGTGTGTCTGGCCCTGACCTCAGAACATAGCAGTTAAGCCTGAGCAACCGTTGCTGTTAAGGAGACACCAATTCGTTTGCACCAGCACTGGAGAATTAAGAAGAGCAGATGGAAACTTTCCAAGGGCACAGCTGGGAAAGGAGAGAGAGGATCCTAGTGCACGTGCCCACAAAAACAATCGCACCCAACACCTACCAGCTGCCCAGTTGTCTCCAGCAGGGGGCAGACACACCGACCCCAGCCTGATTCTCTCCAGCTGGGGGCAGCAGACCCCCCACCCCCAATGCTATCTAAGAACGTGGGAATTGTCATGCAGAATCAGACCAATGACCCCATCTAACCTGGTATCTGACCCCCTGTCATAAATATAAAGGGAAGGGTAAACCCCTTTGAAATCCCTCCTGGCCAGGGGAAAGCTCCTCTCACCTGTAAAGGGTTAAGAAGCTAAAGGTAACCTCGCTGGCACCTGACCAAAATGACCAATGAGGAGACAAGATACTTTCAAAAGCTGGGAGGAGGGAGAGAAACAAAGGGTCTGTGTCTGTCTGTAGTCGTCTTGGCCAGGGACAGAACAGGAATGGAGTCTTAGAACTTTTAGTAAGTAATCTAGCTAGGTATGTGTTAGATTATGATTTCTTTAAATGGCTGAGAAAAGAATTGTGCTGAATAGAATAACTATTTCTGACTGTGTATCTTTTTTGTAACTTAAGGTTTTGCCTAGAGGGGTTCTCTATGTTTTTGAATCTAATTACCCTGTAAGATATCTACCATCCTGATTTTACAGGGGGGATTTCTTTATTTCTATTTACTTCTATTTTTTATTAAAAGTCTTCTTGTAAAACACTGAATGCTTTTTCATTGTTCTCAGATCCAAGGGTTTGGGTCTGTGGTCACCTATGCAAATTGGTGAGGCTTTTTATCCAACATTTCCCAGGAAAGGGGGGGGTGCAAGTGTTGGGAGGATTGTTCATTGTTCTTAAGATCCAAGGGTCTGGATCTGTAGTCGCCTAAGCAAATTGGTGAGGCTTTTTACCAAACCTTGTCCAGGAAGTGGGGTGCAAGGTTTTGGGAAGTATTTTGGGGGGAAGGACGCGTCCAAACAGCTCTTCCCCAGTAACCAGTATTAGTTTGGTGGTGGTAGCGGCCATTCCAAGGATAACGGGGGTAATATTTTGTACCTTGGGGAAGTTTTGACCTAAGCTGGTAAAGATAAGCTTAGGAGGTTTTTCATGCAGGTCCCCACATCTGTACCCTAGAGTTCAGAGTGGGGGAGGAACCTTGACACCCCCCCTTAACCAATTCCTGCTGGGTTGGATCAGATCTAGGGGGCCATCCAGCCTGGTATCCCTCCCCCCACCCCAGATCAGACCAATGTGCTGGTCTTGGGTCTTTGTCAAAGGCTGTCCCCAGAAGTTTCAGAACAGTCAGAAAACCTCAGAACCTGTTGCTACCAGGACCCTGACTCTGCTGGCAGCCAGCAAGGACTGGGCCTCAGACCTGAAGAGAACTGCTCTGACTTTAAGCACTGCTACCATCTAACCAAGTCCCTGCCTGGCCCCAGTTCCTGTCATAGAATCATAGAATAGAAGGGTTGGTAGGGACCTCAGGAGGTCATCTAGTCCGACCCCCGGCTCAAAGCAGGACCAATCCCCAACTAAATCATCCCAGCCAGGGCTTTGTCAAGCCTGACCTTAAAAACTTCTAAGGAAGGAGATTCCACCACCTCCCTAGGTAACGCATTCCAGTGCTTTACTACCCTCCTAGTGAAAAAGTTTTTCCTAATATCCAACCTAAACCTCCCCCACTGCAACTTGAGACCATTACTCCTCCCTCTGTCATCTGCTACCACTGAGAACAGTCTAGATTCATCCTCTTTGGAACCCCCTTTCAGGTAGTTGAAAGCAGCTATCAAATCCCCCCTCATTCTTCTCTTCCGCAGACTAAACAATCCCGGTTCCCTCAGCCTCTCCTCATAAGTCATGTGTTCCAGTCCCCTAATCATTTTTGTTGCCCTCCGCTGGATGTTTTCCAATTTTTCCACATCCTTCTTGTAGTGTGGGGCCCAAAACTGGACACAGTACTCCAGATGAGGCCTCACCAATGTCGAATAGAGGGGAACGATCACATCCCTCGATCTGCTGGCAATGTCCCTACATATACATCCCAAAATGCCATTGGCCTTCTTGGCAACAAGGGCACACTGCTGACTCATATCCAGCTTCTCGTCCACTGTAACCCCTAGGTCCTTTTCCGCAGAACTGCTGCCTAGCCATTCGGTCCCTAGTCTGTAGCGGTGCATGGGATTCTTCCGTCCTAAGTGCAGAACTCTGCACTTGTCCTTGTTGAACCTCATCAGACTTCTTTTGGCCCAATCCTCTAATTTGCCTAGGTCCCTCTGTATCCTATCCCTATCCTCCAGCGTATCTACCTCTCCTCCCAGTTTAGTGTCATCTGCAAACTTGATGAGGGTGCAATCCACGCCATCCTCCAGATCATTAATGAAGGTATTGAACAAAACCGGCCCCAGGACCAACACTTGGGGCACTCCGCTTGATACCAGCTGCCAGCTAGACATGGAGCCATTGATCACTACCCGTTGAGCCCTACAATCTAGCCAGCTTTCTATTCACCTTATAGTCCATTCATCCAGCCCACACTTCTTTAACTTGCGGGCAAGAATACTGTGGGAAACCGTGTCAAAAGCTTTGCTAAAGTCAAGGAATAACACGTCCATTGCTTTCCCCTCATCCACAGAGCCAGTTATCTCGTCATAGAAGGCAATTAGGTTAGTCAGGCATGACTTGCCCTTGGTGAATCCATGCTGACTGTTCCTGATCACTTTCCTCTCCTCTAAGTGCTTCAGAATTGATTCCTTGAGGACCTGCTCCATGATTTTTCCAGGGACTGAGGTGAGGCTGACTGGCCTGTAGTTCCCCGGATCCTCCTTCTTCCCTTTTTTAAAGATGGGCACTACATTAGCCTTTTTCCAGTCATCCGGGACCTCCCCCAAGTGCCATGAGTTTTCAAAGATAATGGCCAATGGCTCTGCACTCACATCCGCCAACTCCTTTAGCACTCTCGGATGCAGCGCTGTCATGTGCCAACACCTTGCCATCAGGCAATGCACCAGCCCTCACAATACCCTTGTGTGGTGGGGAAGCGCTATTATCCTCAGTGTACAAGGGGGAAACAGACACAGAGACTAAGTGACTTGCCCGAGATCTGTGGCAGAGCAGGGAAGAGAGCCCAGGGGTCCTGGCTCCCAGGTCCTCTGCTCTAATCCACTCCCCGCACCTCCCTCCCAGAGCCAGCTGACTCCCAGCAATTCTTGCTCTAACCACTAGAGATCACTCCTTCCCACAGATGGAAATAGAATCTAAGAGTCCTGACCCCCACAGCCTTCTGCTCTAACCACTAGATCCCACTTCCCTGCCAGAGCCAGCAACAGAACCCTCACCCAGGAGTGGGGTCTAATGGGTTAGAGCAGGGGGGCTGGGAGCCAGGACTCCTGGGTTTTCTCCCCAGCTCTGGGACAGGAGCAGAGTTTGGTGATTAGAGGAAGTGATGGGGTCCATGTAAAAAAATCACCAAGACGCCCCCCAGCCACCCGAGACAGAGATAACCTTCCTGCTGCCCCACCCCCCCACCTCTCTCACAGACAATTGAAGCAAAGACAAAAGCAAGGCAGGCTCCCCAGCCCATCAGCTCAGCCTGGATTCTCAGAGCAGGGGCTGCCCACGCAATTCAGGAAGAAAAACAGACTGAAAAAATAAAAGCAACAAGGATGGGAGCAGCAGTGCCCGCCACCGCACAATGGAGAGCCGGACACATGCTCGGGTGGAGGAAGAGAGAGCTGATTTCAAGAGCATTACATGGCTATTTTTAGGCATGGCTCTACTGGCCCGTAATCCATAGTGCCAGGGTGTGGTGGCTCGGGGAGCAGGAGCAGCAATGGGGCATGACTGGGGGATCTCTCATTATGATCTAGATCCCCTCCCCCACCCCCCAAAGGGCTAGGAGAGAAGTGGCTTGGACACAGCATTCCCATTTATCATCATGGTGTGTAGTGACATGTAGATACCAGGCACTGCACAGACCCTGATCATGACTGAGGCCCATGGTAGCACAAACACCCAGTGAGAGACAGTCTCTGTCCCAATGAGGTTACAGCCGAAATAGACAATGGGTGGGCAGGAAAACTAAGTCACAGAGAAGCAAACAGACTTCCCCAAAGGCAGTGGTAGAGCCAGGAATAGAACCCAGGTTTCCTGACTCCCAGTCCACCGCTGCTCCAATCCAGTAGACCCCATTCCCCTTCCAGAGTTAGGAACAGAACCCAGGAGTCCTGACCCCCAGTCCACGCTCTTAGACGTTAGAGGCCACTGCCTGACAACCATCTCATTTAAACTGATTTCCTCCTAGCGTATACAATAGGGTTGCCAACTTTCTAGTTGCACAAAACCAACACCCTTGCCCCGCCCCTTCCATGTGGCCCCACCCCTTCCATTCCCCCGTCCCTCTGTCACTTGCTCTCCCCCACCCTCACTCACTCACTCATTTTCACCAGGCTGGCACAGGGAGTTGAAGTGCAGGAGGGGGTGAGGGCTCCGGCTGGGAGTGCGGTTCCCAGCCAATGGGAGCTGCGGAGCCGGTGCTCAGGGTGGGGACAGCGCACAGACCCCCTGTAGCTGCCCCTATGCCTGGGAGCCAGAGGGACATGCCAGCTGCTTCCTGCAAGCCGTGCAGATCCAGCTAGGGAGCCTGCCAGCCCCGTGCCAACCAGACTTTTAACGGCCCGGTCGGCGGCGCTGACTGGAGCTGCCAGGGTCTCTTTTTGACCAGGTCCAGTCGAAAACCGGACCCCTAGCAACCCTAGTATACAACAGCTCCTGAGCTGAGCCATGTTACATTGACAGCCACCAAACAATGCCACAAATGCTTCAAATTAGAGCAGTTAATGGGGGTGGTCTCTCGGAGCCAGGACTCCTGGGTTCTATCGGAGCTCTGGGAGGGAAATAGAGTCTAGTGGTCAGAATGGGGGGCTGCAAGTCCTCCAGCCCTTTACCCTTCCATACCTCCATTTCTCTGAGAGTCAAATACTTCACGGCATCACTGTGCAGGGAGGAGGCTGGCCTGGCGGGGGGGGCAGGGGGTTCATGCAGCACTTCAGTCAAGTCTGCAGAGCTAAAACCTCATTCCAGCCCCAAAGTGTTAACAACTCCCCCTCGTAGCTGCTCGAGCCACCCAGGCTAAGCGTTTTATATTCAGCTCAGCTCCCTGGGTTGAAACTTCAAAGGGATTCTGCTTCCCAACTCCAGCAAAGGAACGCGGACGCCTCCAGCCTTCTCCTTGCCATGCCAGCGCCCCTAGGCATGGGGCCAGGGCCAGACACCCCTCAGCTGGAAATGAACGACACCACCCTTCAATCCTGCCTCATTACTCTCCAGGTGGTGACCAGGAGCACCAAGTTGCTAGCGTCATCTTCATGGGAGAGGCGCTGGAGGGAGCGGAGTGAGAACACTGGCTGTGAGGGCTACGCCTGGTTACCCCAGTCCCACCAGAGGGCACTGTAGGGAGCAGACGTACTGGCTGTGGGGGAGCTCCTGCTTCCTCCAGTCCTGGTCTGTCCCAGCAGGGGGCGCTTTAGGGAGCAGGGCAGGAGCACTGGCTGTGAGGCAGCTTCTGGCTAATCCAGTCCCAGCCTCTCCCAGAAGGGGGCACTCTAGGGCCCCAGCTCAAACTAAGATCAACTTGGCAAACAGTGGAGGAGATGTCGTAGTTTGGAAACTGCCCTGACCATGATCTGCATGCCCTGTATATACCTATCTCTGGAAGACCCCTGAGGCCAGACAGCCTGGGGAGAGAAATCCCCAGAGGCCCCCAGGCAGGCACACACCGGCCCCTTTGTAGCGAAGCAGGCTGGAAGCTGTCAGCAGAACACATGGCCTGGCTAGAGCTTCCCTGAGAGCAGAGACGGCTGCTTGGGGAACTGTGAAGCCAGAGGCTGCGTCCCGCTAATTAGAGCTAATTTTTCTAATTGGCTGCATATGTCCAATGCTGACAAGGATTTATGGCATTGTTAATGCCCCTGGAAACACACAGCGCCCGCCCCCCCCCGCCCTTTCCCCATTCCTAATCTCCAAATTGCCAGCTAATTGATAACAACTTCACATTCATTATAGTGCCTGGCTTTGCCAAGAGACTCTCTCTCTAGACATGGCTGTGGTCCGTGCATTGTTTATACAGGATCTCTCGCCCGGGGCTGACATGCAGCCGCCTCTGCGGTGGGACACTGGGGCTGTTTATACAGAATCCCTCACCCAGGGCTGAGATGCAGCCGCCTCTGGGGTGGGACATAGGGGTTGTTTATACAGGTCCCTCACCCAGGGCTGAGATGAGCTGTCATTACCTCTTTGTCACAAAAGGAGATGCTGAGGCCCAGGATGGGGCAATGACTTGCACACACTCATTGGCAGTGAAGGGAGTAGAAGCCAGTTGCCCCAGAGTGGGCACAACGGTTTAGCCACTCCCGCATAGCTACAATCCTGCCCTGCTGCCCTCTTCAGGTCTATGAGACTATAATAGGGTGATTGGCCCTTTAAGGGCCAGGGGGCTTGAGCCAGTCAGCTGTTTTATTTATCAGAATCAGACCCAGCTAAGAAGTCTCAGTGTTTTCCAGCCCTCAGATCCCTCTTATGGCTCTTTCTCTGCGATGTTTCAATGGGTACACCCCAGAGCTGGATGCAGCATCCCAGTCACTGGTGCCGTGAGGTCACCTCCCTGCTCCTATTCAATGCTGCCTGCTGATCCACCCCAGGATTGCATTCAATCTCGACTCCCCGTTCACACTGGGAGCTCACAGTCACTTGGTTTTCACCAGGATCCAACTCCTTTCCAGAGTCCCTGAGTCCCAGGGCACAGCTCCCACCCATCTTGTAGGTGCAGCTGACATTTCTTGTCCCTGTACACACGACCTTGCCTCTGGCTGTAGGAAAATGCACCTTCTTCGAATGAGCCCAGCTTCCCAAGTGACCCCGAGTTGGAAAAAGGTTTGGAAGGTGCATTCCTGTGAGACACAGATCCATAGACTGTAAGGCCCGAAGACACCTCAGACCATCCAGTCAGACCTTCTGTCTATTACAGGCCATTCCATTTCCCCCAGCTCCCCCTGGCTCAAGTCCAGTATCCGGTGTGTGTCTAAAACATGCCATCTAGTGCTGGGCACTGGCAGAGACAGGCTGCTGCACTAGCTGGATGTTGGTCTTGAGCCACTCTGAGCTACATTCGCCATTGCTCAGGAAGCCACAAATGGTCCTGGCCTCATTTGCACCCATTTTGCGGGACGAACAAAGGATGGTGCAGCAGTTCAGGTGCTAGCACGGGCCACTTGGGTTCTGTCACAAACCCTGGACCAGACACGAGGGGCGAGATTCACAGAGGTACTTCTGGGTTGCAGTGTCTAAGCCTGAGTGCTCCCATGGGGCCTGCCGCCGAGTGGAGTTCTTGGCTCCAAGTCAGGTGTCCCAAGCCTTGCGTGTAAGGAAAGGATGCTCAGAAGCCAGCAAGCTGCGCAGGGAGATGGCTCAGCTAGTCAGGAGTGAAATGCAGAGGAAAAGGGCAGAGCTCGGGTTCCAGCAACTCAGTCATCTGTGAGCCCTCTCCTGGAGTTGGGTCCTAAGACAGGCCGGCCCTTTCTCATGGAAAACCAGAGTCCTGCCCCTGAATAGCCAAGAGCTTGGCACTCCGGGCACTCACCAGGACTGTGGAAAGATGTGTTCAAGGCCCTGCTTGGGCTCAGTAAGGATTCGAATCTGCATCTCCCACAGTCCAGGTTCGTGCCCAGCCCACTGGGCTATTATCTTTTCTGGGCCAGACTTACACACATGCTGTCATTTGCACAAGGCCCAATCCTGAGCATGCTCAGAGCACACCTACAGAATCAGGGCCCGGTGGCAAGCTAGGGGGGAACACACAGTGTGAGAATCCTGCTTCAGGGATCCTGGGGTTTTGGCTTGTGCGAGGCTCCGAGCTGCCTGTAAGCTGTGGTGTGCCATCAGGAGTCAGTGGGTGTGTGCATACCGACCACAGGGAATTGCAGGGGGCTGAACATTCTCAGTGGCACCTAAATGTTGGACTTAGGCACCTACATCCTTTTGTGGGTCTAGCCCCTAAGGAGCTTTGCGAAGCTGGCCCTTGGCTGCTCTGTGCCTCAGTTTCCCCATCTGCACAATGATGGTAATAGCCCTGCCCCACCTCCCCCTGGGGTTGTGAGGATAATGCATTAGAGAAGTGCCAGGGGTTATGGGGGGGGCAAGATAAATATTTGAGTTGGAAGCACACATCTGATTTGCCGAGCATGCCTGGCCGAGATCACGGCAAGATGACATCTCATCCTGGTGCATGACCTCCAGGCCTTCATCAGCCCAGACAATGCCCCAATGGTGGTGGGGGCTGCCATGCTAGCCAGCAGGATCAGAAAGGATCCCACTCTGGCTGCAGTCTGGGCTGTCTCTCACCTGCTCACGTGGCAAGGCCTCGTAACCGGGGGCCAGACGTCACCCTGCTGGGAGTGCTGATGAACTGAACAAGGTGACAGTGTGTTTGGGGTTTCAATAACTGTGCAGCCATTCTTTGCTCTCGGGGCTTGATAGTGGGGTCTGTCGGTGGCACTTACATGGCCCCATCGCTATACTGTCTGAGTGCCTCATGAGGAGTAATGCATTATCCCCAAGAATCCTCGGGTAGGCAGGGCAGAGCCGAGCAGAGATCTCTGTTGTACAATGGGTAAAAGGAGGCACCCAGAGGATAAGTGACTTGCCCAATGTCTGTGGTGGAGCAGGAAGTGAACCCTGGTGTCTCAAGTCCTCAGCTAGTGTCCTAACCACTGGGCCATCCTTCCTCCAGTCTGTTATTATTTTATCATTCATTATTTATTTCATTATTTATGTATGGGTTTTGAGCAATTAAATGTGCAGCGCTCTGGGCCCCGATTTTGGTCAGGGGGGTCTGTACAGTACCCAGCACAATGTGGGGGGGCGGAGAGGGGGATCTCAGTTGGGCCTTCGGCTTGCTACCATCATCTGAATAGGCTTGAAAGGATGAGATTTTTAATCCGTAAACATCGGTTTCACTGCACACACAAACCGACACAAAAATACTTCCAAACGCAACAGTGGAAATGTACAGAAGGGCAGTGTATGAAAAATGCTGCTCGGAAACTTATTCAAATTTGATTTAAGGAGATTTACTTGGTCTATGTGGACCTGCAACATTGACCATTTGTGTTTTAACGGCTATGAAACTTTGACTTTTTGAATCTCAGCGTCTCCTGTCATTCAATAATTATTGTCTCACTCCCCCATTCTGTGACCCTCCCCATAATTTCCTGCAACTGTGAACATTTAAATCAATAAAAATGGTAAAAAGCTTTAAAATAAACATTGCTATTATCTGTCGCTATAAACAATGAAAAATTCAAATCAAATTTGGCCAAATCCTCTATATAAACAACAGTACCATGCCGGGTGAATCACAATCTCAGCACATAGCACGACTCAGGCACCCAGCATTGTTGAGCCCTATGATATTTAGTACTTTCCTTAAAGCACCAGCTCCTGGAGTCATGAACTTGTGAGAAACTCAACTTTCTTTTTCTTTTCCGAAGTAATTTTCTAACCCTCGTAGTGGGGGAGAAAACCTGGAAAAGATTAACCTTAAGGGCTCCAAAACCAAGGGAAAACTAAAAAAACAAGATGCATGTCCAAAAATCTCATTATTTCCTAAGCCAATTTCCTGATTTTAAAGAACCTTCTTGCTGGTTTTTTTAAGCCAAGCTCATAATGTTTAAGCCAAGGTGGTGATTTTTAAAGCCAGCGCGGTGATATTTCTGGGGGGCTCTGATTTTTTTTCTGCACTAACCTGATGATTTTCAAGATGATCTAACGTGTGAATTTGGAACACCCAAGCCTAAGAGCCTCTGACGTCGCTGGAGGCAGCTCTGCTGAAATGCCAGTCAAGCTGAGAGGAAGGATGTCCTTCTTCCCCTCCCAGCAGGTGTGCGGGGCCTCCCACTTCTCCTTTAGAGCGTGGAGTCTAAAGCTGTGTGCGTGAAAACGTGCCCCGGCTTTGGGGAGGCGAATGCTGCAAGTTCAGCCCAATGTCTTGGTCTGCATCTAACTGCAAACGCGACATCCACCCTTAACGGCCTGCTGAGCTGCCTGCTCATACAGCAGCAACCAAGATGTGGTCTCAGCGCTCCAGAAATTCAGCTCTCCGGAGCGTATCACACAAGGCTACGAGCCAGGGCGCGGGGCTATTCTAGTGCATACGTTATATGCTGGTGGAATTTGGCTTGCATTAGCACTAGGAGCCCCAGTCACGGGCCAGGACCCATTGTGCCAGGTGCTGTACAAACACAGAACAGGAAGACATCCCTGCATCAAAGCAGAAGAGACAGGTTCTGGGGCATACCTGGCTGGCTGGGCCCATTAGTCTGATCTGGAACAGCAGGATGGGAGGCCGAGCTAGATGCTCCTATTGGTCTGAGATGGGGCAGCAAGCAGCGTTTGGATTCAGGGCACCCTCTTCCCCACTCCATCCCATATGTCACATACAACATTCCCACACTCCTCCATCCTTTCATCTCCTCTTCCCAAGGGCTAGTCCATGCCCCTCTGCATTTGCCAGGTACCCCTTCTCCCCTCAAATCCTTCCTCCAACTACCAAGCCTCTCCACAGCCCACCTTTCTCGTCCTAGGCTTTGTGTCTACCTTATTTGCAAGGATCATCAGCTGTGTGGGGCAGGAGATGGGTCTTGGCCCTCACTGTGAGCTGCTGGGTACATAGGTTTTAGTATATGAAATATTCCTGCTGCAGAACTGAGAGAAGAGGGCCAGGGTGACCACCCCAGATTCACGCCCCAAAATCGCAGCTTTCGTTTAAAAAAAAAAGAAGAAGAAGAAGTCGGCCTGGCTTATGGTTCCAGAGAAAACTTTCAAAATGTGACAAGGGCGTAACTGATGCAGCAACACCAGCCTGAGTCCGCAGAGAGCCTGAGCCGATCGTTCTGAGAGGGGGGAGCTTCCCTGAGTGTCACCAGTGCAGCCTGAGTCTGCAGAGAGCCTGAGATGATCACTCCAAAAGGAGGGAACTGACTCATAATTCTCTCTGTTGGGTGTTACTTCTGAACCCTAATGATGCACATTTCAGTGTCTACCTATCTATCAGATCCCTGTGTGACTCCACTAGATATATCCCCATTTGATGATGGGTCTCCCGCTGGAGATCAATGACTTAGCCAGTTTTTAGTCCATTTGACAGGTGTCAGACGATGCCATATACAGAGCTAATACCACCTCCCTGCTCCTACTCCATATCCCTCTGTTTAGACGGCTAAGCAGGTGCCCCATCACCACAAACTGGGGCGCGAGAGGCGTCACTTACTCTGTGATCTCTTCTGTCACCGTGTGCTCCACTTGAAGCCGGGAATTCACCTCAATGAAGTAGTGTTTGCCATGTTTATCTACCAGGAACTCCACGGTGCCGGCATTTTCATATCCTACCTGCAAGGAGATAAGAGGTTCATGAGGGTCTGAGCATTCTAACTGTGTTTCTCAGTGGCAAATATATACAGAGCTGCCACGGTCTGGGTTAGAGCACAGGACTGGGAGACAGGGCTGCTGTGTTCTATTCCTGACTTGGGTCTAGTGGTTAGAGCAGGGTGACTCTAACCACTAGACTCTGGGCTCCAGGGATCTATCCTTGATGCAGGAAGGGGAGTGGGGTCTAGTGGTTAGAGCAGGGGGGGCTGAAAGTAAGGACTTCTGGGTTTATCCCTGGCTCTGTGTAGGGACTGGGGTCTAGTGGACAGAGGAGGGCTGGGAGTCAGGACTCCTGGGTTCTGTTTCCCTTGCTGCTGCTTCTGGTGGGGGAAGGAGACTGCCTCTGGGGATGCAAGTGGCAAGGTCCTCTCGGCCAAGTGGGGTGAGGATCCCATCCCCAGGAGGTGGGTGAGGGAGGGCACTGCAGGGACAAAGAAGCAGACAGGTGAGCGGCTGTCGTGGCCTCATTCCGTCCCTGGCGGTTAGCACGTGACACCTTCTCAGGGCAGCTTGGCTGACTGGCTCAAAGCCAAATCCTGGTTGAGTGCAATCAGACATCGTTATGATACGGCTCTTAATTAGATCCCAGCCCTCTCAACCAAAGCACTTGACTCCAGAAGATGCTGCGCAGGGAGATTTCAGATGCCAGGAGGTAAGACTTTCACTGGCCTGGGGCAGGGGTTTGGGGTGCATGAGGGGATGTGGGGTGCAGGCTCTGGGAGGGAGTTTAGGTGTGGGAGGGGGCTCAGGGCTGGGGCAGGGGGATGGGGTGTGGGAGGGCGGGAGGGCTTCAGCTGGGTGGCGCTCACTTCAGGCGGCTCCTGGGTGGTGGCACAGCGGGGCTAAGGCAGGCTCCCTGACCCCGCACTGCTCCTGGAAGCAGCTGGCACGTCCCTGTGGCCCCTGGGATGGGGCTCTTTGTGCTGCCCCTATGTGCTGCCCCCCACAGCTCCCACTGGCTGCAGTTCCATTGGCTGCGGAGTTAGAGCTCAGGGGCAGAGCACGGAGACCCCCTGATCCCCACCCCAGGGGCTGCAGGGACGTGCCGGCCACTGCTGGGAGTGGTGCAGGACCAGGGCAGGCAGGGAGCCTGCCTTAGCCCTGCTGCGCTGCCAGACTTCTAGCGGCCTAAAATCTCCTGGTTTGGCTTCAGTAGCCTCGGAGAAATAGAGCCTGATTCCAGGAGACTCCCGGCGAAACCAGGAGGGTTGGCAACCCTAGCTGGAGAACTGAGGCGCAGAGAGGGGAAGGTCAATAGCAGAGCTGGAATTAGAAGACACATGTGTCCTGACCCCTAGCCCAGTGCTCTATCCTCTCTGCCACAGCCTTCCTGCTGAGCATCTTTCCTGATGTCCATTGTCAATTAAGGGTATTTCTTGCCCCTTCCTATGGAGCAGTGAGACTTCGTCCCTGCTGGAGAGGGGATATGGTCACAGCTGGACCCACTGACCTGCTCGTGTGCAGGGGAACTGTGGGGGCGCCCAGGCTAGATGGGTTACTGTCTGATCCGGGGCAGCAGGAGGTGCTAGATGGGCCCATTGGCCTGATCTGGGCTGGCAGTGGGGGCCGGATATTGAGTAGATGAGACCATCGCTCTGATATCCACTAAGCTATCTCTGGTGAGCCAAACACTGGGCATCGGGGATGTGTGTTTGCTGCAGTGAAACCACAGGCACACAGATTCCTTCCCCCTCACCCCCCGCCCCTGATCTCCCGCTCCTCCCTCTGATACCCCCCTGCTGGCCCTCCCCCCCATCCTCTTCACCCTCTGCCCAGTGGCCCACGCCTCCTCTAGGATGCAGCTTTCAAAGCCATTCCCCGCAACCCTTGTCCCCCACTGATCTGTGCCGGTTCCTGGGCCTCTCAACCTCTTCCCGGCTCAGCTTCCCTTCGCCTTATCCGATGTGACTCAAACGCGCCCTGCAGAGCGCACGTTGCTTGCATTCACGTTGGACTGAACCCAGGCTACTTGCAAGAACCGTTTCTTTCCCCGCATCTGTCCAGGGATCTCAGGTAATGAAGGATTCACGACTGCTGCCAGGGACAGCTCGGAATCCCTGTG
The DNA here is from genome assembly GCF_965140295.1 of Lepidochelys olivacea. Classification (NCBI taxonomy): domain Eukaryota; kingdom Metazoa; phylum Chordata; order Testudines; family Cheloniidae; genus Lepidochelys; species Lepidochelys olivacea. The sequence goes on from NC_140417.1 coordinate 30,544,260, forward strand.
GCACGACGAGGACCGCAGTTACTGGTGCTTTGCAGACAGAGGGGGATGGGAGGAAAGACAATTTCTCTCTCTGTGTCGCTTTCCCCCGAGCACTGGAATCTAGTGTGACTGAGCAACTGCAGTGCTTTCTCCTCCAGCTGCTGCATCCTCCATCCCAGCGGGCGACATGCAGACAGAGGTACGCTCCGTTAACTCCAGGGAGGTCCGGATAAAATGTAACAGGCGGAAGTCTGGAGGATTGGCACGTGCCTAGCGGCCGCTGGCAAACCATTCAAGGGGTAGGTGCTATGCCGGGAGCCCCCTTGTGAAATGAGAGCGGGGCTCGCACCAGGAGGTCAGGAGGAGACGCTTTCCACCGCTACCCTTTGGAGGGAGATACACAGCCTTGCCTCCACTGCTCAGCCTGTGCCCCGAGGTGCTGACGATCACCCCCCTGCCTCGCACCGTTCATTACTCTGGGGGTTCCAGCCGAGGCCCTGAGCAGGATGGGGGCTAGCCAGCGAGAAGAGCTCCCGGGCCCAAAGACCCTGCAGTCTAACTAGACAAAGTGTGGGAGGGGAATCAGCTCCTCGGGGGAGTCAGGCCTCGCACTCAGGTCTCTTTCCTGCCAGCGCAGTGCTCCAGCCATTAAGCCGCAGTGGGATCAGCTAACCTGGCTATCCACTTCAGGTTACAAAGGGTTCTCCAAGAATGCTGACAAAGTTAGCAGGCCTGCCTCTCTGGAGCCACGGTTCCTAACAGGAGAGACATTAACTAGCCATAATGGAAGCAGAGCTCTCAGCCAAGGGCCCTTGGATAAGCAGGTAATTTCAGCCTGGCAATAAGCACCCCTGCAGAGACCTCATCCCTCCCCACTTCAATCAGAAATAAACAGGCCGTTCCCCGGGGAACCCAGCCACTGGAATGGAGTGAGGAACAGGCCGAGGCTGCCACTAGCTATGCCATGGGAAGGGGGTCCCGAGTTCTTTGGGGCCCTCTTAGCAGTTTTACAGTAATACCTGAGATCCCCATTGTGCCAGGCGCTGCACAGACCCCGACTGAGCTTGGGGTTGCACAGACTCCAACCCAGAGCAGGGCCCCTGTTGTGCCAGGCGCTGCCCAGACACACAAGAGCATCCCTGCCCTGAAGAGTTCACAGTATGAAGAGCCAACAGCTGTTCATACTCCACTTACTCCTCTCCCTCACAAAGCTGAGGCCCCATCACAAACGCATCTCCCCCAGCAATGGCTGGGAAGGAGGTCCCAAGCTCTGCCCTCCACATGGTTATGATCTGCAGCAGGGCATAGGAGGTTGCAGGGGACCCAGGTGTCTGGCATAAACTCCCCTGATCCCTGATGGACTGTTGGGTAATCCTCACACCGCAGTAACAAGAACTCCACCCCCAGCAATAGGTTTAAAGGCCGAATCTCACTGAAGGGCAGCAGAGATAACCTCGTCTCAGCTGAGGTGCAGGGTGCCAGGTGGCAAGCACAGGTTGCTCCCTCATGGATAGAGCCCTGCCAAATTCATAATCCATTTTGGTCAATTTCATGGTTATAGGATTTTAAAAATAGTAAATTTCATGATTTCAGCTATTTAAATCTGAAATTTCACAGTGATCCCGCTTCTCTCCCGGAGTTGAGGATTGAACCCAGGAGTCCTGACTCCCAGCCCCCGTTTCTAACCACTAGTTTCCCCTCCCATAGCAGAAGATAAAATCCATAAGCCCTCACTCCTGTCCCCCCTGCTCCAGCCTCTAGACTCCCCTTCTCCTCCCAGCTGCAGGAGTAGAACGCAGATGTTCTGGCTCCCAGCCCCCACTCCCCACTCTAACCCCCTAGATCCCACTCCCTTCCCAGAGCAGGGGACAAAATCCAGGAGTCCTGAGCACCAGTCCAATACTCTCCCTGAATCTCTGTGTGTGTGTGAGATCCAGGTGACGCGAGGACAGAAGACGTGGCTGTTGCGTCTGTCCGTCTCTCGCAGACACACCAGCCGCTCGGGCGATGCCTGTGAGCCGGGGACATGGCAAGGAACACGACTAACTGTGGCATCGCTGTGTCCCGCTGAGCAGATGCTGCGCTGCAGCGGCAAATGCTGAGACGGCGCTTGGAAAACAAGGGAGGAGTGGCCAGCGTGCCAGACGGAGAGTCAGGACACCTGGATTCTGTCGCCAGCTCTGGGGGGCAAGAGGGGTCTAGTGGTAAGAGCAGGAGGCCAGGCTGGGAGTCAGGCCCCCAGGTTCTTTTTCTTCCATTCCCTTGCCTGTTGAAGACCCAGATGATGAACTCCAGATACAAAATCTGCCAGGCCTCATCACAGCCCCGGGGATGACCTTGGACTAGACTGACAGGACCGGGACCTTCTCCCTGCAGCGGCACTAAGGCATCAGAGAGAGCATTTCTGATCCAACCCACGCCTGCTAATTAACCAGGGAGCCCGCAAGCTGTGGTGGCTGGGAGTTCAAGGGGAGCTGAGGGTGGGGAAAATCCTTGAACGGCGCAACCAGCGGGGGTCAGTGCAATGCCGGGAATTAAACAACAGACCGGAGAATATGGATTAACTGTGCATTTCAATCTTTGCCGGGCAGGGGGGAGTGGGCGCCAGACAGCCATAAAGAGGATAATGAAGCATGGAGCTCATTAAAGATGTTTTAACTGTTCGGCGGCTCCTGAATTTTAAGAGGCATGGACAGCAATGATATTTTTCCCACTTAACAAGGCAGCAGGGCTGGGAAGCAGGACTCCTGGGTTCTGTTCTCGGCTAGGGGAGGGGAGCGGGGCCTAGGGGGTTAGAGTGTGCAGTGTAGGAGGTCAGGACACCTGGGTTCTATTTCCGGTTCTGCTACTTACTTACTGCAAGTCCCCGCCCCTCTGTGTGGCTCAGTTTATCTTTCCACCCTTTGCTAATTGAGACTGTAAGCTCTTGGAGGCAGAGATTGTCTCTCACTGTATCTGTGCAGCACCTGGCACAACGGGAGCCCCAATCTCAGTGAGCGTCTGTGCAGTGCCTGGCCCAAAGGGGACCTCTATCTTCATCGGGGCCCCTAGGCGGTACCAGAAATCTATTCTAACACTGTGACTCAGAGCTCACTCTGCTGTCTTGAGTAGGTGGGGCTTATTTAGTGGGAGGAGCATGGTCCCACGCCCCCATGCCAGCGCAGACTGCTGGGTGAGGACACTGGGTCCTTCCGCACAGTAAGCGCACACAGCGTCTGGTTTACAACCATGCTCCACAACCTGCCCCCGCCAAGCCTGAACATTGGACTCGCTTCCCCCCAGCGCGCGGTTATTTTCCAGCATGCCCGGGGGCGGTGCTGAGCTACCTGTTCTTACTGCCCCGAGCTGCCAACCCAGCTCCCACCCCCAGCGACGGAAACGCAGTGTGAAAAGAGCACCTCAATCTGCTCCCTGCTGGCGCTGGCTCACATCAGGCTGCGGAGGTTTTCCTACCCCTGCTGTGGCTGAAGCTCAGAGAGGGAGCATCTGGGGAAGGGAGAGCCCCACAGGCACGTGGCTCATGCATCACAGGAGTTCCTGGCTAAGAAAGACATTGGGCTAGTGACACAGGCATTGGACTAGGAGCTGGCTACTCCTGGCTCTGCCACTGATCTACTGTGTGACCTTGGGAAAGTCCCTTCCCTGCTCTGTGCCTTTGTTTTCCCTCCCCCCTCTGGTCTGTGGTGAGACTCCAGAGTTCTATGCCCGGTTTTGGGAGGGGAGTAGAGATTCGTAGTTACAGGAAAAGAGGCTGAGAATCAGGACTCCTGGGTTCTATGCCTGGCTCTGCGAGAGGAGTGAGACTAGAACCCAGGAGTCCTGACTCCCACCTCTGCTTCTCTAAGCACTAGACCCCACTACCTACCTACAGCTGGGAATGGAACCCAGGAATCCTGACTCCTAGCCCAGTGCTCTAACAGTGGAGACCAGCGGCATCCAACCTACTCCCCTATATATTAAACTAGCAGCAGGATTTGACATCTCCACCCCACCCCGAGACTTGAGCAACACCCCACTCGTCTGTTGATTCCTATCAAGAGATGCTCCACATGGAAATGCATCTGTGTTTCTTGTAGCTTAAATTACCTGCTAACGAACTTGAGAGGAATAATCTCTTAATTATCTATTTAAGAAAAAACGTAGTACAGGCTGCCTAATCAAATATCATTTTGATCATTAAATGAAAGCACATTACGAGGCGATTGAGTAGGTTTAAGAGCGGGATCAGCAAGGTTGGAGTTTCCTGCACATCAGCAGCTGGAGAAAAGACAGGGTAGCAACATGCATAATAGACATTAGATAAGGCTGCCAGTCAGAACGCCTGGGTCCTATCTCCACTTCTGGGAGGGGAGAGGGGGCTAGTGGTCAGAGCAGCGGGGCAGCTAGGAGCCTGGGTTCCTGGATTCTCTGCCAACTGTGCCACCAAACTTCCTGGGTGAACTTGAATGAGCCCCTTTACCTCAGTTTCTGCTTCCAGCCTCTCTTTACACTGTGAGCTCTGTAGGACAGGGACTGTCACTCAGGGTGTGTCTGTGTGGCACCCAGCCCAGCGGGGCTCCCAATCACACTCAGGGTCTGCGTGGCACCCACCAAGACAGGGCCCCTGATTGCAGACAGGGTCTGTGAGGCACCTGGCACGATGGGGCCCCCGATCTCAGTCAGGCCCTCTGGGAGCTTCCATAACCCCACCAATCCTGGATTTGTAGGAGGCGAATTTAGGCCTTTGCGATGTCGGTCCTTTCCTGCCTTGGGTGGGGGGCACATAAAGCCATGCACAACCCCCCGCAGTTTGCAGCGGCACCAGAAATGCTGGGTTGCAACCCCAGAAGCCCTTGCACCCGAGACTGCATACCCAGCTGGTGGGACAGCCATCTCTGCACTGCACATGCATGGATCAGACCCAGGTGCCTCCTGATTCAGGGAGCCTGCTCCTAGGCTCCCAAGCATCCCTATTAGTTCCGGTAGAAAGGCTGGGGGAGGGATGCATCCCGCTGAGATGATGTATATTCAAATATGCAGATTAGGGCACTGCCTTATTTGCACAGTGCACCCAGCTCTGCACCCTAACTGGGGCATGTGCTAGCCCGCAGTGAAGTGGCTGAGCAATGAAGCCAAGGAGACGTGAAAGCAGCTGGGGTTTGAAGGGGTTGTAAAGGAGATTGATCAATGGCCCCGCTCTGTGGCTGGTGTCTCATCTGCTCCCTCTGGTGTCTCTTTCCAGAGGAATCCCCCACTGAACCTGCTGCTCTGTAGACGCTGCCAGAGACACCTCAGCGTTGGGCTGGGTTGGCTCCGGATGCAAATGTAGCAATTTAGACACTGTTTCTGGCCCGGCTTTGTATTAGGTGCCCCCGAGATCGGGACTCCCAATCGTGCTGGGCTCTGCACAGACACGACGCAGATCATGGCGTCATTGGGCCGAGTGCCACACAGATCCCTGGCTGAGGCTGAAGGCAGGGACGTGTTATTATCCTGGTTTTTCAAATGGAGAAACAGAGCCCCAGACAAAGTGAGTGGCCCAGGGAGACCATGACAATCTACCAAGTCTTAGGTTAGTAATCTAACCACTGGGCCATGCTTCCTCTCTGGGAAAGAAGGGCCATATGAATACATAGATGCAGGCACAGTGGAGACACAGTCTAGACTGGCTGAAGGAATGTAGCACTCAGGACTCCTGGGTTCTATTTCCCACTCTACCATTGCCCTTGGCCATGTCCCCTCCCCTCTCTATGCCTCAATTTCCTCACCCCTTCTTAGTTAAATTAGACTGTAAGCCGTCTGGGGCAGGGACTGTATCTGTGCAGTGTTCAGCCCAGTGGGGCCCCACTCCTGGTTGGGGTCTGCACAGCATCAGACGCAATGGAGGCCCTGCTCCCAGTCAGGGTCTGTACAGCAGCAGGTACCTTGAGGATCCCAATCTTGGCCAGGACAGGCAAGCACAGTTGCTTTATTGAACGGGGGAGCAGAGAGGAAAAAGGCTGGCTCTACAGGAGAAGGAAATTTGAAATCCTTCTCGCTGACTAGCAAGGAGGGATGAGGCTGAACTAGATGAAACTGGCTGAAAAGCTAAACATGATGAGGAATAAATAGAAGCCTGTTTTCAGAGCCCTGATCGTGAAGGAGTCTGAGAGGCAAAGGGAAATCAGGGTAAGCAGCCATTTGTCTTGGGGGCTTTAATCAAGCTGCAAAGAAGAACCCATAAGCCAGGAAAGACCGTTCTCAGCCGATTACGCCAAGCGTGTTCTGTGCCCAGAGCAATGATGCCACACAGGCCAGGGGCTGCTCAACCCTTTGTCTGGTGTAGTTTAGAGGCCTCATTTGAGATTGTAGCTGCGCTGTGCTGGGCACAGTGAAGGCCCCTGTAGCCTCCACTGGCTACATCCTGATCACCATCCCGGTCTGTGCAGCACCCAGCACAATGGGGGCCCTGATCCTGATTCATGTCTGTGCAGTGCCCAGCCCAATGGAGCCCCCATCTCACTCAGGGTCTGTGCAGCACCTGGCACAATGACGCCCCTGATCCCCCTCAGGATCGGTGCAGAGCCCATTATTGACAGGCATCTTTAGTGCTCTTAGTAACTTCAATCCACCGCGTTCCGAGTGCCTCCGTTAGTTTGTTGTGGCCGTAACAACTAGGAACTCGTTTACAGAGCAGGAGCGTGAACTCATAAGTCCTGATTCCCTGCCTGTTATTTTATCCTGTCGTTTGCGATTCATTGTCCCTGAAGGAAAATAACCCAGCAGGGCTTTGGATGTAGCTCAGATGCATCACTCCCAGGCAGAGATGCATGGAACCCACAGACTGTGTGCATCTGTTGGGTGAACGCTGCCCCCTAGTGCCAGGCATCCTGCCGAGCAACTGCATCTGCATTTATGAGGCAGGAGGCACCCATATAGCTGCGCCAAGAGGGAGTGGGGGCACGTGCCGGGAGGCTTGGAAGCTCCAGTGGCCCACTAGGGGCATTTGCTGCCTACTTCAATTAGATGGGAGAGGGGAGAGCGCAAACAGGAAATGACACTTGGGATCTTGATGAGATGCAGAAGAACAGGGAAAAATCTGCTTTTTTATGTCTTCTAGCCACTAGACCCCACGCCCCTCACCACCTAAGCTAGAAATAGACTCCAGCAGTCCTGACTCCCAGCCCCACTGCTCTAACCACTAGACCTCGCACCCCTCACCATCTGAGCTGGGAATAGACCTGGGAATAGACCCCACGAGTCCTGACTCCCAGCCCCATTGCTCTACCCACTAGACCCTGCGCCCCTCACCACCTGAGCTAGAAATAGACTCCAGCAGTCCTGACTCCCAGCCCCACTGCTCTAACCACTCAACCCCGCGTCCCTCACCACCTGAGCTGGGAATAGACCCCATGAGTCCTGACTCCCAGCCTCACTGCTCTAACCACTAGACCCTGCGTCCCTCACCACCTGAGCTAGAAATAGACTCCAGCAGTCCTGACTCCCAGACTCACTGCTCTAACCACTAGACCCCGCATCCCTTACCACCTGAGCTGGGAATAGACCCCAGCAGTCCTGACTCCCAGCCCCACTGCTCTAACCACTAGACCCTGCGTCCCTCACCACCTGAGCTGGGAATAGACTCCATGAGTCCTGACTCCCAGACTCACTGCTCTAACCACTAGACCCCGCACCCCTTACCACCTGAGCTGGGAATAGACCCCAGCAGTCCTGACTCCCAGCCCCACTGCTCTAACTACTAGACCCTGCACCCCTCACCACCTGAGCTGGGAATAGACCCCACGAGTCCTGACTCCCAGCCCGCCAAAATCATGGCTTAAAGTGGATCACGGATTGGTTGCCACGAGGTTGCCAAGGAATCTTGTGCAGGTCCAGATGCCAAGAAAGAGCAGGCATCTGGAAGGGGAGACAATTAAATCCATCAGCAGCTCCACCGCTGGCTTTGTCTTTTCATATTAAGAGATGGAGGTGGCACTGGTAATTTCAGGAGTGAGGCTTATACTGATGCTCCCACGGTGCATTTCACAGCTGCCTGCCTTCCAAAGTCATGTGGCAGGACTGTAAATCCCGAAGGGGACATTCTGATCAGCCACAAGAGCCCTCTCCCCTCCCAGACTTGGGAATAAGACCCAGGAGTCCTGACTCCCAGCCCCCCTGCTCTAGCAATTAGACCTACTCCCCTCCCAGAGATGGGGATAGAAGCCGGAATCCTGACTCCCAGCCACCCTTGCTCTACGCACGAGATTCCATCACCCACCGGAGCTGGGATAGAAACCAGGCCTCCTGGTCCCACCCCCCTACTCTAACTACTAGACCCCATTGCCTTCCCAGAGCCAGGAACAGAAGGAGTTCTGGCTGTCCATGAATGTTTCATACTGGGGGTGTCTATTTCAACAGCTGCTGCCCCAACTTGTCACGCCATCAGAGAGTGGGAGGTGCACTGAGTTCTTAGGAAGTCTGGTAATTACTCACTTCACAGAGGAACAATGGGGACCCAGTACAGAGGGGGAAGGGACATGCTTAGACAACAGCTGCTAATGTCACCACTCAGAGCAGGCTGTCACAAGGCGCTCCGCAGCATCAGCACAAATCACTTCTCCCAGCACTGGAGCCCTGGCTCCTTCTGACAGCTCACGTTCCCAAAAAACACAGCAGAGCTAAGGGTAGAACCCAGGAGTCCTGTCTCTTGAGCCCCACCCTCCACTCTAATCATTAGCTCCCACTCCCCTCCCAGAGATGGGAATAAAACCATCAGTCCTGATTCTAGGCCCCCCCCCGCTCCAACCACTAGATCCCACTCCCCTCCCAGAGCTGGGACTAGAACCCAGGAGTCCTGACTCTCAGCCCCTCCGCTCTAACCACTAGACCCCACTCCCTTCCCAGAGCTGGGACTAGAACCCAGGAGTCCTGACACCCAGACTTTCTGCACACCCCTCCCCCCCCCAGCCAGATTCTACCAAAGCTGACCATGTGGCATATCACTAGAGGTGGCCTGGAATTTTTCGGGAACCAGAATTTTCACTTTATGGGGAATTCCACAATTTATTTGTTTGTTCTGAGGCGAATTTTCAAAATTTCCCACAGAACGAAAATCCTGGAACATTTGGACTTGAGGCCATCAAATCAATCAATTTCCAGTTTATCGTTTCATTTCATTTTTGCTCTTAGATGATATCAAAATATGAAATAGTATATATTAGGCATTATTAAATGTAATATATATCAATATATGACATAATATAAAATATAATATGCATAAATATAATTTTAAAATTAACATTAAATTAGAATTAAATCCTAAATTAAAAATTAAAATTAAAATGAATTAAATGAATTAGCAAAGTCCAATAAACCAGGCAGTGTTGCCTAGTGGCTAAAGCACTGTCTTGGGACTCAGGATTTGTAGGTTCTATGTCCAGCTCTGCCACGGGACTGCTGAGTGACCTTGAGCAGGTCATGTCCCCTCCCTGTGCCTCAGTTTCCCCATCTGTAAACTGGAGATAACACCACTGGCCTCCCTTGTAAAGTGCTTTGAGATCATGGGACTAAAAGCTGTAGTGAAGAACTGACGGTTGTTGTTGTTAGTATAAACCAAATACACTGAAATATCAAAATGATAAAACTGAACCCAAAAGTGCTAAGATTTTGCTTGTGGCACCTTAGAGACTAACAAATTTATTTGAGCATAAGCTTTCGTGAGCTACAGCTCACTTCCCTATTACTTCGACTGTCCTCCTGCATTGCTATGAGCACCTGGCATCTCCTGTTCACCAGAGTGATTTGTCTGGATTTTGTTCAGGGTTTGTACAGAGCCTAGCATCATGGGACCTGCTCCAGGCCTGAACACTTTCCCTTTCTAGCTTTTTGACAAACGCCAGAAGATTTCAACAGAAACTGACTCAGATGCCCACTGGACCATTAATGTTGATTTTCAATAAGTCTTGGAACAGTGGGGAAGTTCCAGAAGGCTGGAAGAAAACTAATGTTGTGCCAATATATAAAAAGGGTAAACGGGATGACCCAGGTAATGACAGGCCTGTCAGTCTGACATCGATCCCGGGCAAGATAATGGAACGGCTGATACGGGTCTTGATTAATAAAGAATTAAAATACGGAGATGTAATTAATGCCAATCAACAGGGGTTTATTGAAAACAGATCCATCAAATGAACGATACCTTTTTATGATGAAATTACAAGTTTCCTTAATAAAGGTAAGAGTGCTGATGTAATACACTCAGACTTCTGTAAGGCATTTGACTTGGTACCGCACAACATTGTGATTAAAAAACTAGGAAGATATAGCATGAACATGGCCCACATTAAATGGATTAATAGCTGGCTAACTGATTGGTCTAAAAATGTAATTGTAAACAGGGAACCGTCATCAAACAGGCGTGTTTCTAGTGAAGTCCCACAGGGATCGGTTCTTAGCCCTACGCTATTTAATATTTTTATTGAAAACCTGGAAGAAAACAAAATCATCAAACTGATCAAGTTTGCAGATGACACAAAAATGGGGGAGTGGTAAATAAGAAAGAATGCAGGTCACTGATACAGAGTGATCTGGATCACTTGGTAAGCCAGGCACAAGCAAACAATATGCGTTTTAATATGGCTAAATGTCAAATGTATATATCTAGGATCAAAGAATCTAGGCCATACATACAGGATGGGGGACTCTCTCCTGGGAAGCAGTGACTCTGCAAAAGATTTGGCGGTCGTGGTGCAGAATCAGCTGAACATGAGCTCCCGGTGCAACGCTGTGGCCATAAGAGCTAGTGAGATCCTTGGATGCATAAGCAGAGAGATCTCGAGCAGGATTAGAAAGGTTATTTTGCCTCTGTATTTGGCAGTGGTACAAAGTCTGTTGGAATCCTGTGTCCAGTTCAGGTACCCACAATTCAAGAAGGATGTGGATAAATCGGAGAGGGCTCAGAGAAGAGCCATGTGAATGACTAAAGGATTAGAGAACATGCCTCATAGTGAAAGACTCAAAGAATTCAAGCTTTTTAGCTAACAAAGAGAAGGTTGAGGGATGACTTGATCCCAGCCTATAAGTACTTCCATGGGCAAAAGATATTAGATAATGGGTTTCTCAGTCTAGCCACCAAAGATCTAACACAACTCAATGGCTGGAAGTTGAAGCTAGACAAATTCAGACTGGAAATAAAGTGTCAATTTTTAACAGTGAGAGTCATTAACCATTGGAAAAACTTATCAAGGGCTGGGGTGGATTTTCCATCACTGACAATTTTTTAATCAAGATCAGATGTTTTTCCAAAAAAAAGATCTGCTCTAGGAATTATTTTGGGGCAGTTCTCTGGCCTGTGTTCTCTACAAAAAGTCAGACTATGATCACAATGGCCCCCGATGGCCTTGGAATCTGTGACTTTATGAAATGTTCATTTTGGACAAAAAGGACATTTTGTGCTGAAACCGTGTTGTGATTCAAAATTTCATCCTGATCTTTTATCTCTTTTGTGAAGACACCTGCCTGGGTCTGCAGGGAGCCTGAGCTGAACGTCCTGAGAAGGAGGAACTGGTCCTGGGCATCCCAAGGGGTGTTAACCCCCAAGCCCACTGCTCTGGATGGGACCGATCTTAACTCCCAGTTTCCCTTGCTGCAGTCTGGATGCCACCCATTACGACTGCTAGGACAGAATCTGCGAGATACCCCTACCCCATCTCATGCTGCTGGTTGGGACAAAGACCCCAATCTCACAGAAATCTGAATATGATTCACCACCATGAAGATGAAGCCTCAACCTGTGCCTGTCTCCTTTTAGGCACAAGGCACCCTCAACCTCAACACACCCTATCCAGCTGCTGAAATCTGCCCCCTGCTCTAACCCCTAGGCTATACTCCCCTTCCTGATCCAGGAAAAAAAACTGGGGGTCCGGGCTCCCTGCCCTCCCAGTGCTCTAACTACTAGACTCCATTCCCCTCCCAGATCTAAGGAGAGAACCCTGGAGTTCTGACTCCCAGCCCCTTCTACTTTAACCCATTAGACCCCACTCCCTTCCTACAGCTGGGAATAGAACCCAGGAGTCCTGATGCTTGGATAAGGTTCACATTTAACATACACACAGTGGGAAGTCCAATCTGTGTGCACACACACACACATAAGTTGGCACACATGCACAAAGGGAAATCCAAACTATACACACACACACTCACATCAGCCTCATTATCTCCAGCAGGGGGCAACATCTCATACATACACACACACTCAGAGCTCACTGCTCTGCTCCGGGCAGCTGACAGATTCCATTATTACCCCAGTTCCCCACTGCAGTCCATCTGGCTCAGAGCTGCAGTGATGGTTTACTAAACTGCAGAGCCGAGGAGCATCCCAGTGGGGTTCTCAGCAGACAGGGAGTCAAGAGGTGTGTTCCCATACAGCAGAGCCAGTGGATTTAAGTTTCGACATTCCACCACCACCTCATGCAGGAGGAAATCAGAGCTGTAGTGTTATTATATGTATTATGGTAGCATGTGGAGACCCCTGACATTGGGCTAGGCTAGTCCCTTCCCCACTCACTGCCTCAGTTTCCCCTCCTTATTTTACTATTTAGACTGCAAGCTCTTTGGGGCAGGAGCTGTCACCCTGTGTCTGCACAGTGCCTGGCACTAAGGGGCCCCGATGTCAGCCAGTGTTTGTGCAGCATTCAGCAACAACGGTGACCCCTATCCCAGTCGGGGTCTGTGCAGTGCCTGGCACAATGGGGTCCTGATCTCAGTCAGGTCCTCTAGACGCTACTGTAATACACCTAATAATGAAAGGGATTCCTGGCCACACACTGTAGCCAGGCAGGATGCAATCAGGCTGGCAAGTTGAGCCATCAAGTCCCCACAACCAAGATCAGGTGTTCTGGGAATGAACGCCAGCCAATTAAGAAATACAGTGGGCCCTGGCTCTGTCAAGATGCATCATTCTTAACGCCCACCGGATTCAGCTACTCCATCTCCAGTGCGTCTGCAAAGGACTCGGCTACTGAACGTGGGTGACAAAGATGGACAGATGGGCCCCCCTCCACAACATGGGCTCCCGAATTCAGAGAGCTGTCAGCATGGGACGGTTCGAGACACCGTGGTCTAATGGACAAGAGCACTGAGCTGGGGGGTCAGGGTTATTGATATTTACCATTTGTATTGCAGTAGCACCTAGGGGCCCTAGTCATGAACCAAGACCCCAGTGTGCTAAATGCACAGAACAAAAAGAGGGTTTCTGCCCCCGGGCTTCCAGCCTGAGGATAAGGCAAGAGACAAGAGATGGATGGAGCTAGATGGGCAAGTACAAGTAAACCGTGAGATGGTCATGGGCAGCGCGAGGGGCAGCGGGCTCAGCACACCAACAGCCTGACCACTGGCATGTTTTTTGTCAGCATCACAGCAAAGGAGAGTTTTGAGGAGGGCTATGACGGTGGATAACGAGGTAGCTTTTCAGATTCCTGGGTTCTATTCCTGGCTCTGTGGGGGAGTGGGGTCTAATGGGTTAATGCAGAGGGAAAGCCTAGAAGTCAGCACTCCTAGGTTCTATTCCTGGTTCCGGGAGGAAAGTGGGGTCTAGTGGTCAGAGCAAGGGGGCTGGGAATCAGAACTATTCTCAGCTCTTACAGTGACTTTGCAGGGAAACTGAGGCACAACGTTCTGATGCCCATCCACTTTTGCTCTAACCCCCATGCCCCACTCCCCTCCCAGAGCTGAACCCAGAAGTGTTGGCTCCCAGCCCAATGTCCTAGTTACTGGATTACACCCCCCTCCCAAAGAAAGCTAATGTTTTGAGATAGAAAGGAAACAATTTTATACTTCAAAAAGGATCAGTGGTGGAACAGATGATACCGGACAGTTAACATAAGAATGGCTGTACTGGGTCAGACCAAAGGTCCATCTAGCCCCGTACCCTGTCTTCCGACAGTGGCCAATGCCACGTGCCCCAGAGGGAACGAACAGAACAGGGGATCATCTCTGTCGCCCATGCCCAGCTTCTAGCACCTCGAAGGCTCCTAAGAAACAATTAAGCCACAACCACCCTTCCCCTAGTTCCCATCCACAGCCCTGTGCTATCCCAGCACTGGGCACCACACACACACAGCTCTGCCAATACCCCTCTATCCCAACCTGCAATCCCCTGCTCTCCCAGCCCCAGGATCTCCAGGGTGGCTCGTACCTGCTTGGCCAGTCTGACGGCATCATTGGTGAGTTTGGTACGGAGCTGGGAGTCGAGGTGAGCTGCCGGGGCAATCTCCACAACCTTTTGGTGCCGCCTCTGGATGGAGCAGTCCCTCTCGTAAAGGTGCACCACATTCCCATACTTGTCCCCTGCAGAGAAGGGAAAGTCAATGCTGATTCCCTTCCAGGGACTGGGTACCCTGGGTCACGTGTAGAAGAGACTCCAGGCAGGCAACACCCAGCCAGTGTCCCCCAACTGTGGTGCTGGATCAGAGCCAGCGCCCCTTAGAGGGGAAAGGCCCTGGTTTCACTCCCTGCCCCTGTGAGCCAGCCAGTCCCCCCGCCTGGGGCTGGATTGGAGCCAGCACCCTGTGGAGGGGAAATGCCCTGCGTCCCATTCCCTGCCCCTATGAGTCAGCCAGTCCCCCTGCCCTGGGGCTGGATCAGAGCTGGTGCCCCCTAGAGAGGAAAGAAGCTGTGTCTCATTCCCTGCCCCCCTAAGTCAGCCAGTTCACCCTGGGCTGGATCAGGGAGGCAGAGGGATATTAGGGCTCACCCAGAATCTGGACCTCAATGTGTCTTGGCTTCTCAATGAACTTCTCCACAAAGAGAGCCCCGTTCCCAAAAGCAGCCAGCGCCTCCGAGAACGCCCGGGTGTAATTCTCCTCCAGCTCCTGTGGGGGGCAGATAGGTGAGAGATTGACTCAGTAGTGCGGCCTAATGAACAGAGCATTTGACTAGGACTCAGGACTCCTGGGTTCTATTCTCAGCTCTGGGAGAGGACTCAGGTCTGGTGGGCTGGGCCGCTGGAGTATAAGTGGCTGGGAGTCTGGGTTCTATTCCCAGTTTTCCCACTGACTTACTGGTGATCTTTGGCAAATTATGAGGTTGGGGTTCCCATTGTCCCTTGTGTTGCACAGAGACAGTCCCTGCCCTGAAAAGTTCACAGTCTAAAAAGACACAGGGTGAGAGGGGAAACTGCCCAAGAAGGAAAGGGACCTGCCCAAGCTCCACACCAGAGCCAGGGATAGAACCCAGGCATCCTACCTCCCACTCCAGCACCCATGCTGCCACTATAAAGGTAAGGTCCCTTCAGTCCCTGCTACCATCCACTTTGGAGCAAAGGGTAAAATTAGGGCACCTCTCTCTCTGCTGTGCTATAGAGTGCGTCCTCCAGGCAGTGTAGAGATGTCACACTTCCTGTACACTCTTCATGCAGCCTCGGGGTTTCCTGGGGCTCGCTTCAGACTGGGAGCAAAGACAAAGCAGCCCAGCGCAGGGCTAGCATAGGCTGCAGCCTGAGAGTAGCAGGACTTTTTTGATCATATTTCTGTATATAGTTTCCATTCCCAATAAAAGGTTTGTCTTGAAACCACGCTAAGATACCGCATCTGTTTTCGCCACCCAGCGACCTCCAGGAGGGGAAATTAAAGAGATGTAGCTGTCCTCTGGCAAGGGGGTGCAGAGATGAGAGATGATACATGGGAGATGGTTTGGCATAGGGACACAGGAAGCCAGCACTGTGGCTGGGAGGTTTGCACATGGGACGCATAGGAGAAGGCTCTCGCACCATCAACACGCCAGCCAATCAGAGTAGCTGCAACTGCACCAGCCACAGGAGCAGAAGCTGCAGATGCCACTGATGCTCTCAGCCCCAGAAGCTGAGGCCAGGAAGCCAGAAGGGTATTAAGGGCAGGTGTGTCTTTGCTCTGGAATCAATGGTACCTCATAGCTGCGCACGACCCTCATGCCCCGTCCACCTCCGCCATACGCAGCTTTGAAGATGATAGGGAAGCCATACTTGTTGGAGAACTCATGGGCCTCACTGAGAGATGATATTGGGGAGTCAGTGCCCGGCACCACAGGGACCCCTAGGAGAGAGCAGATACAGGCATGTCATTCCCAGCTTCGCCACTGACCTTGGGCAAAGCCCATCCCCACTCAGTGCCTCAGTTTCCACTTCCACCCTTTGTCTAATTAGAGCATGAGCTTTTCAGGGCAGGGACTGCCTCTCACAGTGTGTCTGTACAGCACCTGGTACAACAGGGGCCCTGCTTTCAGGTGGGATCTACACAGTGCCCAACATGATCGGGGTCCCTATCTCAGTTGGGCAATCTAGGCACTACTGTAATAAATTTAATGAGAGTGGCTTGCCCCAGCCTACACAGTGAGTCATGGGCAGAGCCATCTAAGATGCAGCACTTCCAGCAACACAGCGCCCCCTAGTGCCACTCAGGGGTCAGCCCTGCCTGCATGGAAATGCACCCCACACTGCTCTCCCCACCCCACCCCATGCCCTGCAGCACAGCAGCCCCTAGTACCACACTGGGGCCAGCACTGTCTGCGAGGGGAGAGCACCCCCTACCTGAAGCAATGGCGATGGCGCGGGCTTCCACCTTGTCACCCATCTTGTGTACCACCTCTGGGCTGGGGCCGATGAAGTGTATTCCAGCATCACTGCAAGCCTGGGCGAAGTCCGAGCGCTCAGACAGGAAGCCGTAGCCGGGGTGCACAGCATCCACTTCATTCTCCTAGGGACACAGACACAGTGGGAGAGGCGTTAGAAAAATGGCACATTGGCTCTTTAAAATCCACAGGCCTTCAAGTGCCCAGAAGATTAGGGAAACTGAGGCACGGAATGGGGCCAGTTGAATGTCAGAGGCAGGATAGAACCCAGGAGTCCTGGCACCCAGTTCCCTGCGCTGTAATCTACCAGACCCCATTCCCTTCCCAGACTCAGGAACAGAACTCCCAGCCCAACCCTCAAGCCAATCTAATGTGTAATTATTAATCATAATTAGGGCTGTCAATTAATAGCAGTTAACTCAAGCGATTAATGGAAAACAAATTAGCTACATAAAAAATAGTCACAATTAATCACAGTCTTAATCGCACTGTTAAACAATAATAGAATACCAACTGCAATTTATTATAAATATTTTTGGATGTTTTTCTATATTTTCAAACACATTGATTTCAATTACAACACAGAGTACAAAGTGTACAGCGTTTACTTTCTATTACAGCAGTGCCATGCGAACGCCTGTTCTCACTTTCTGGTGACATTGTAGATAAGAAGCGGGCAGCATTAAGTCCCGTAAATGTAAACAAACTATTTGTCTTAGTGACTGGCTGAACAGAAGTAGGACGGAGTGGATTTGTAGGCTCTAAAGTTTAACATTGTTTATATTATTAGTAATTAATCAACATACAACAATATAACAATTGTGTTATATAATAATTACATATATAGGTAAAAGAAATCTACATTGTCAGTCGCACTTTCACCATCGAGATTGCACTGCAATACTTGTCTGAGGTGAACGGAAGTCTGTTTCTTTTGTTTATCTTTTTTACAGTGCAAATATTTGTAATCCAAACTAATAATAGGAAGTGAGCACCGTACACTGCGTATTCTGTGTTGTAACTGAAATCAATATATTTGGAAATGTAGGAAAACATCCTAACAGATTTATAAGAAATTTCAATTAGGAGTCTATTATTGTGTAGCTGTGCGATTAAGACTACAATTAATTGTGACCCTTTTTAATCTCCCGATTAATTGCAATTAATTTTTAATAATTTGACAGCCCTAATATAATTGCTCATGATTACACATAATATTAATTATGAATCCCATCCTCGTCGGTCACTTTGCTTTGGGGGGGAGGGATAGCTCAGTGGTTTGAGCACTGGCCTGCTAAACCCAGGGTTGTGAGTTCAATCCTTGAGGGGGCCATTTGGGATCTGGGGCAAAAATTGGGGATTGGTCCTGCTTTGAGCAGGGGGTTGGACTAGATGACCTCCTGAGGCCCCTTCCAACCCTGATATTCTATGATTCTATGAATTGTAACCCCTGCCCCTCACGTTCCTCTCATACCTTGGCTACTTTGATGATGTCAGGAATGTGCAAATACGCCTGGACTGGGGGCAATCCCTTCCCAATGAGATAAGCCTCATCCGCCTTCTGTCTGTGCATGTGCCCTGTGTCCTGCTCGGAATAGACGGCCACTGTCCGGATCCCCAGCTCGGTGCAGGCTCGGAACACCCGGATGGCAATTTCCCCTGCAACACACACACCAAAGAGTGACCCACAGGGGTTTGTGCATGGAGGCAAAGGAGTGTAACCGGCTGCCTGAGTCTGCAGAGAGCCTGAGCCAATCATGCTGCGAGTGGGAAGCTGCCCAAGTGTGACTGGCACGTCAACGATGCCTGAGCTGATCATTCCCAGGGGGAAGCTGACCCAGGGCATCTCAATGGAGTGTTTGCTCCCTGCCCCACTGCCCTGGGGGGCCGTACCAACCCCACCCTAAGGAAACTCAGTGTAGGGCAGGAGGGGCTCAGCTCCCTGACCCAAGGCTGCTGGAATCAGTATGGGAGGGGGGAGCTTCCAGCCTTGGTTCTCTGGGAGGGAACACCCTCTGCCACTGTCGTGGGAGGTCATGGTCATGGGACAGGATGGGGCCTCAGCATGGCCACAGAGGAGTTTCTGGGATCCACTGCTGGGGTGGGGTGGCAGCAATGGGGGCAGGGTGCATCTCTTACCTCTGTTGGCCACCATGACTTTCTTGATGGGCTTGTACTCCACCCGCTGGGTGCTCTGGAAGGCGGCATGGATCAGGGAGAGGCGCTTGGCACGCAGGAACCCGAGGCCCCCTCTCACGAAACACAGCTGCAGCATCTGGGGAGACACACGCAGGGGGGCACGTCAGGGTGATGCAAAGGGCAGCACGTGTAGGGAACAGGCACCCCTCTGCAAAGGCTCCCAGACACCAGGGACAGCGGGGAAAGGTTTGGGAGAAGAACCCCCTGCTTCAGTGATTGGATATGAATATACCAGAGAAAGAGCTCCCTGCAGCCAGATGCCTGACCAACCAGGGCCTCCTGCAGCCAGATCTCCACCTAACCAGAGGCAAAAGGGCTATTTGCAGCCGAGGAGGATGTCTCCCTGGGACTAGTGCCTTAGAGGCGAATGGATGTGAATTCTGCCCTTGGATGAATGAGTCTGAATTCAGAGTGACCCTCATGCTATTTCATCTTGATTATTGTTTGTGTTGCAGCAGCGTCTACAGGACCCAACTGAAATCAGGGCCTCCACTGTGCCAGGCACTGCACAACCCCGACCAAGTCTGGGACCCCGTCAACGGCACAAACCCAGAGATCAAGGACTCCCTTGTACTGGGTACTGCGCAGACCCTGACTGAGATTGGGACCCCTGTAGCGCTGGGTGAAGGATGGCCCGGGGTATGGGAGGAGGGAGAATGGGGGGGGGGCACACAGAACCCCCGGCAGATGGGAGGTGTTGCAGCGAGTGTCTGAAATAGAAGCAGATGGTTGGGTGGCACCCAGGGAGCATGGGGGAAATGGAGGGCAGCCATGCACCCGGCCAGCACAGCCTACAAAGCGTGTGACCCTTTCGTTCTCAACTTCAACAGCTGTAAAGGGCTCTTCGTGCAGCAGCCCGAGGAACCTGTCTGCAGCTAGCAAGCGCCTTGCGGTTAAACAGGGAAGTGGTAAAAAAATCACCAGGCGTTTAGCAGCAGATTTATTTTTACAGCTGAGAATCAATAGTGCCCCGGGTCCAAAATTAGCTTTCAGGTGTCGTCAGGCTCTGGGCTGGCTTCTCCCCCCAGTCAGGTCCTTGGAAATGAGACAAGTGGAACAAAGGAGACGCTAACACAGCAAAGGCAAAGTGGCAGCTTGGCCTGGATAATATTGTCAGGGACTGGGTGCGTGAGAGAGAACTGAGTGGAGGGGAATGGGATATGGGGCCTTTCTCCTTGAGAGGGCACCAGCTCCAGTCCGGGTCCATGGCAGGGGACTGGCTGGCTATGCAGGGTCGGGAATGGAATATGGGGTCTTTTCCACCCTGGGGGTGCCATCTCTGATACAGCCCCAGGCTCAGAGGACTGGCTGGCTCAGAGGGGTGTGGACTGGGAAATAGGTCATGGGGCCTTTCCCCTTTAGGGGGCACCGGCGCCGAGCTGGCTCCAGGTTGGGGGGGCTGTCTAGGAAAACTGGCTGGGTGCTGTCCCTCTGTGACCCAGGGTCCCCACTCCCTGGAAGAGGATAGGCACTGATCCCCCCTTCTCTGCAGCAACACATAGGGCAATGTGGTGCATTGTTATGAGCCTCTCCTTAGGAGGCAGGTTTTCCTGCCCTTGGATTGTTCTTGTGGCTCTTTCTTTGCAATGATTCGAAGTGCGCACCCCAGAGCTGGAAGCAGTATTGAAGTCACAGATGATGCATACAGAGGTGATGCCACTTCCCCCTCCTGCTCAACCCCCCCCCCCCCGCTGATCCACCCCAGGATCATGTGAGATCGCAGCCCTCGCATTGCGGCAGTAGCTCACGGTCATTTGGTTTACAGAACCGAGTCCTTTGTGGAGCCCCTGAATTCCAGGGTATAGCCCCTGTCCTGTAATGCACCTGATGTGCCCTGTGCCTGGAGGTACGCCCTTGCCTCAGGCTGTATTCGAGCGCACCTTGCTCAAATGACCCTAGGTTCCCAGCGGCCAAGCTCCCTTTGTGCAACTGACCCCTTCACCATTGTTCTTTCCCCCTCCGCCGAGCTTTGCACCAACTGAAAACTTTACCAGGCACAGGTAGTGACTGTGTGAGCCCCCGAATCATGCCCGGAACTCACAGCCAGCAGGCGTCCCAACATTGCAAACCCAGACATTCAAAAATCATGAGGAGGGCCCTACCAAATCCACGGCCATGAAAAGCACAGACCGTGAAATCTGGTCTCCCCGGTGAAATCTCATCTCTTGTGTGCTTTTACCCTATACTATACAGATTTCCTGGGGGAGACCAGCGTTTCTCAAACTGGGGGCTGCCATAAATATAAAGAGAAGGGTTTCTGTATACAGTGTTATAAAATCCCTCCTGGCCAGAGACAACATCCTGTTACCTGTCAAGGGTTAAGAAGCTCAGCTAACCTGGCTGGCACCTGATCCAAAGGACCAATAAGGGGACAAGATATTGTCAAATCTTTGCGGGGGTGGGCAGGGGAAGCTTTTGTTGTGCTCTTTGTTTACGTGGTTGTTCTCTTTTGGGACTGAGAGAGGCCAGACGGAAATCAACCTTCTCCAACCCATCCTAATCCAAGTCTCCAATATTGTAGTCAGTATAGGTAAGCCAGGCAAGGCGGATTAGTTTATCCTTTGTTTTATGTGAATTTTCCCTGTGTTAAGAGGGAGGTTTATTCCTGTTTTCTGTAACGTTAAGGTTTTGCCCAGAGGGGGATCCTCTGTGTTTTGAATCTGAATACTCTGTAAAGTATTTTCCATCTGATTTTACAGAGATGATTTTTACCTTTCTTTTTTTTTAATAAAATCCTTCTCTTAAGAACCTGACTGATTTTTCCTTTGTTCCAAGATCCAGGGGTTTGGGTCTTTGATGATTTTGTAACCAATTGGTTAGGATATTATCCTCAAGCCTCCCCAGGAAAGGGTGTGTGTAGGGTTTGGGGAATATTTTGGGGGAAGACATCTCCAAGTGGGCTCTTTCCCTGTTCTTTGTTTAAAACGCTTGGTGGTGGCAGCATACGGTTCAAGGCCAAGGCAAAGTTTGTACCTTGGGGAAGTTTTTAACCTAAGCTGGTAAGAATAAGCTTAGGGGTCTTTCATGCGGGTCCCCACATCTGTACCCTAGAGTTCAGAGTGGGGCAGGAACCCTGACAGGGGTCCTGACCAAAATGGAGTTGCGGAGGTGGGGGGGGGTTACCAGGTTATTTTAGGGGCGTCATGGTATTGCCACCCTTACTTCTGCGCTGCCTTCAGAGCTGGGCGGCCGGAGAATGGTGGCTGCTGACTGAAGGCCCAGCTCTGCAGGCGGCAGCACAGAAGTAAGGGTGATAATACCATACCAGGCCATCCTTACTTCTGCGCTGCTGCTGGCAATGGCTGTCTTCAAGGCTGGGCTCCCGGCCAGCAGCCGCTGCTCTCCAGCTGCCCAGCTCTGAAGGCAGAGCCACCACCAGCAGCAGCACAGTAAGGTCAGCAGTAATCCAAGTAAGAAGTAAGGTTAGCAGTAATGCAACCCCCCCCTGCAATAACCGTGTGACCCCCCCCCCACAACTCCTATTTGGGACAGGACCCCTACAATTACAACACAGTGACATTTCAGATTTAAATTGCTGAAATAATGAAATTTACTTTTTTAAAAATTGTATGACTGTGAAATTGACCAAAATGGACCGTGAATTTGGTAGGGCCCTAGTCATGAGTCAGGCCCCTCAAAATCATGAGATCGTCTTAAAAAGCATGAGATTTTTTAAAAGAATAAATATCCGGTTCTTTTTATTTAGCCTTCAGGGGTCCCATTTTCAATTTTTCTCCCTAAATTGAACTGGCAGAAATTGTTTGGAAATGAAAAACTGACAGGCTCACATGCCTCCAGGATTTAAGAAAACACACCAGGAAGGTTACGGGTTGGCTTGATCACAGTCTATAAGTACCTACAGGAGGAAGAGATATTTGATAAAAGAGGGCTCTTCAGTCTAGCAAAGGTCTAACAAGATCCAGTGGCTGGAATTTGAAGCTGGACAAATTTGGACATGGAATAATAAGGTGCACTTTTTTTTTTTTCACAGTGAGAATTAACCATAAGAACAATTTACCAGGGGATGTGGTGGATTCTCCATCACTGGCCATTTTTAAATCAGCTTGTGATGTTTTTCTAAAAGCTCTGCTCTAGTTCAAATGGGAATTAATTCAGGGCCAGGCCTATGAGCTGTTATGCAGAATGTCTGACTAGCTGATCAGTAGTCCCTTCTGGCCTAAGAACCTCTGAAATATCACCAGAGTTGTCAGTAGTATTATAACCACCATGATCCACAGTCCATTTCAGAGTCACTGCTTTCCCCCATCCAGTAGCATTCCACCAAGCCACACAGTGGGCCAGGAGACAGCTTCATCATGGAGCGAACTGTGATGGAAATAATTTGTTAGCAAATCGCCTAATCTCCTGGAGCCAAATAGCAAAAAGCACCCTCTTTCCTCTAATTAAGTACAAAACACAGATAAAAAAAAAGCCCAGTACTGGTTTCCTCTGGCTTCTTTGGGAGTCAGGAAGGTAGAAAGTGACTGCAAATGCCTCCCAACCTCTCTTAACGAGATTTTCACCATTCCAGGCTTTAGGCATGCCAGGAGCAACACAGTGTACAATTCTGTCTCCCTTAGATCTGCTTTCCTACTTTGGTTTTTCTGCACAGATCCAACACTTTTTATAAACCTCACCCAGCGTAAGAGAATTTCAGAAAGAGAAACGGATGTCGGGTTGGTATTTCAAGAGAGAATTGCAACTAAAAAGCCCCACAAAACACAGGCACTGTTGTGGATAACTCAGAACTGGGAGTCAGGATGCCTGGGTTCTATTTACAGCTCAGCCACTGACCTCACAGAATCATAGCAGTGTAGGGCTTGAGAGGCCATCAAATCCAGCCCCCTGCATTGAGGCAGGACCAGCTAAACCTCGACCCTCCCTGGCAGGTGTTTGTCCAGCTTTTCTTAAAAATCGCCAGTGATGGGGATTACACAACTCCCTTGGAAGCCTGTTCCAGAGCTTAACTGCCCTTAGAGTCAGAAAATTTTTCGTAATATCTGACCTCAATCTCCATTGCTGCCGATTAAGCCCATGACTTCTTGTCCTGCCTTCAGTGGACATGGAGAACAACTGCCTTCAGTGGACATGGAGAAAAGTCACAGTCCACTTTATAGCAGCCCTTAACATATCTGAAGACTTTCAAGTCTCTCCTCAGTCTCTTTTCTCAAGACTATATGCCCAGAGTTTGTAACCTTTCCTCATAGATCAGGTTGTCTTCTAAACTTTTTTCATTTTTAGTGCTCTCCCCTCGACTCTCTCGAATTTATCCACATCTTTCCTGAAGTGTGGAGCTCAGAACTGCACACAGTACTCCAGCTGAGGCCTCCCCAGTGTTGAGCAGCAAGGGACAATTACCTTCCACGTCTTACGTACAACACTCCTGTTAATATACCCCAGAACGATATTCGGCTTTTTCACAACCACATCACATATTTGACTCATATTCAATTGGTGCTCCACTATCACCCCCAGATCCTTTGCTGCAGTATTGCTGCCTAGCCAGTTATTCCCCATTTTGTAGCTGAGCATTTCATTTTTCCTTCCTAAGTGCAGGGGCTTTGCAGGTATCTTTATTGAATTTCATCCTGTTGATTTCAGACCAATTCTCCAATTTGTTTTGAAATCTAATCCTGTCCTCCAAAGTGCATGCAACCCCTCCCAGCTTGGTGTCATCTGCAAATTTTATAAGCATAGTCTGCACTCCAGTATCTGAGTTACCAATGAGAACATTGAATAGAACCAGACGCAAGAATAATCCCCGAGGGACCGCACTAGATATCTCCTCCCAGTTTGACAGTGACCCATTGATAACTACTCTGAGAGTATGGTCTTTCAACCAGCTGAACACCCACTTCACAGTAACTGTGTCTAGCCACAGTTCCCTAGTTTGCTTATGTGACTGTAATGTGGGACTGTGCCAAAAGCCTTACTAAAATCAAAACATACCACATCTACTGCTCCCCCTCCTCCCCCGCACTAGACCAGTAAACCCATGAAAGAAGGAACTTAAGCTAGTTTGGCATGATTTGTTCTTGACAAATCCATGCTGGCTATTTCTTATCACCCAAGTCACTTTCCAGTTAGGTTGGATACTGGCTGGACCCTTACCAAGACTGGGGAACCCCATAGAATCATAGAATATCAGGGTTGGAAGGGACCCCAGAAGGTCATCTAGTCCAACCCCCTGCTCGAAGCAGGACCAATTCCCAGTTAAATCATCCCAGCCAGGGCTTTGTCAAGCCTGACCTTAAAAACCTCTAAGGAAGGAGATTCTACCACCTCCCTAGGTAACGCATTCCAGTGTTTCACCACCCTCATAGTGAAAAAGTTTTTCCTAATATCCAATCTAAACCTCCCCCACTGCAACTTGAGACCATTACTCCTCGTTCTGTCATCTGATACCATTGAGAACAGTCTAGAGCCATCCTCTTTGGAACCCCCTTTCAGGTAGTTGAAAGCAGCTATCAAATCCCCCCTCATTCTTCTCTTCTGCAGACTAAACAATCCCAGCTCCCTCAGCCTCTCCTCATAACTCATGTGTTCTAGACCCCTAATCATTTTTGTTGCCCTTCGCTAGACTCTCTCCAATTTATCCACATCCTTCTTGTAGTGTGGGGCCCAAAACTGGACACAGTACTCCAGATGAGGCCTCACCAATGTCGAATAGAGGGGAACGATCACGTCCCTCGATCTGCTCGCTATGCCCCTACTTATACATCCCAAAATGCCATTGGCCTTCTTGGCAACAAGGGCACACTGCTGACTCATATCCAGCTTCTCATCCACTGTCACCCCTAGGTCCTTTTCCGCAGAACTGCTGCCTAGCCATTCGGCCCCTAGACTGTAGCGGTGCATTAGATTCTTCCATCCTAAGTGCAGGACCCTGCACTTATCCTTATTGAACCTCATCAGATTTCTTTTGGCCCAATCCTCCAATTTGTCTAGGTCCTTCTGTATCCTATCCCTCCCCTCCAGCGTATCTACCACTCCTCCCTGTTTAGTATCATCCGCAAATTTGCTGAGAGTGCAATCCACACCATCCTCCAGATCATTTATGAAGATATTGAACAAAACCGGCCCCAGGACCGACCCCTGGGGCACTCCACTTGACACCGGCTGCCAACTAGACATGGAGCCATTGATCACTACCCGTTGAGCCCGACAATCTAGCCAGCTTTCTACCCACCTTATAGTGCATTCATCCAGCCCATACTTCCTTAACTTGCTGACAAGAATACTGTGGGAGACTGTGTCAAAAGCTTTGCTAAAGTCAAGAAACAATACATCCACTGCTTTCCCTTCATCCACAGAACCAGTAATCTCATCATAAAAGGCGATTAGATTAGTCAGGCATGACCTTCCCTTGGTGAATCCATGCTGGCTGTTCCTGATCACTTTCCTCTCATGCAAGTGCTTCAGGATTGATTCTTTGAGGACCTGCTCCATGATTTTTCCAGGGACTGAGGTGAGGCTGACTGGCCTGTAGTTCCCAGGATCCTCCTCCTTCCCTTTTTTAAAGATGGGCACTACATTAGCCTTTTTCCAGTCATCCGGGACTTCCCCCGTTCGCCACAAGTTTTCAAAGATAATGGCCAATGGCTCTGCAATCACAGCCGCCAATTCCTTCAGCACTCTCGGATGCAACTCGTCCGGCCCCACGGACTTGTGCATGTCCAGCTTTTCTAAATAGTCCCGAACCACCTCTATCTCCACAGAGGGCTGGCCATCTCTTCCCCATTAATCCTGGCACTGCACAGAGCACAATGAGGGGCTCCGGGTGCTGCACAGACCCCTGACCGAGATCAGGGCCCCCACTGTGCTAGGTGCTGCACAGACACCAGAGGCAGTCCCTGCCTCAGAGAGCTTACAATATACATAGACAAACGCTGGGTGACTTGCCCAAGATCAGAGCTCAGAACAGTCCTAATCCTTCCCTGCTCTAATCACTAGACCCCACTCCTCTCCCAGAGCAGGGACTAGCACCCAGGAGTCCTGGCTCCAACCCAGTGGCCTTATCCACCAGACCTCATTGCCTCTGACTTAGCCTCTTAAGGAATGGGGATTTAGCCATGAAGCAACATGTAATTTGTTCCAAGGCAGCCTGCTTCCGTCGTCCATTCAGCAGGCTCACCAACTCTGGTGCCTGGCTCACGAGATCCCTGAAAGTTGGCTTCTATTTACATGTGCTTGTGACTGCAATAAAGAGCCAGACATGAGACTCTAATGGGTTTGCACCCGTCAGACTGAATTTGCCAGAAGTCCTTTTAAAGCGTGTGAAACATCACTACTCTTGGCTCTTTCAGGCATGGGAGACAGGGCCCAAATTTCTGTGCCCGGGACGTGGTGAAGAACACACACATTACAAGAGATTAGCCCAATTCAGGCAGGCTTTTCACAGTGTTCGGGCATAGACATATGTGTGCAGCAGAGACCGAACTGTACTTGTTCAAAATGAGAAGTTTTGATCTTTTGATTCGAAAGAACTTTTTGCTTTGAAATTTCCCTTTCATTTTTTTTTAAAGCTGGAAACAAAACATTTTGTTCAACCCAAAATGATTTTTTTTTCAACTTTTCAATTCGCCAAAAATTGCAGATAATGTTGTGCTCAGTTCGACTCAACACGATTTTCTTGATTTTTGGAATCGCTAACTAACAAAAAAAAATCTGTTATTTGACACCCTCTACTTTTAACCTCATCGGAGCTTAGAAAAATGTGGGCACCAGGGATTGAAATTCATCCTGGCCCCACTGCTGAGAATACAGTGAGCGATGAATTCCTTTCCAGTCCTTCCTGTTTGGATAATCTCACCCTCAAATCATGTCCTTCCACCTGCCATCTTGCTTCTCCCATGCTGCAACTCTTCTGTGATTACATCAGCCACCACTAGGGGCATAAACCAGTCATTTAGCCCATTTGAAAGCCTGGAATCCCTGCTCCCAAATGGCATCAGCCATTCATCCCTCACCTCAGAGGCTCAGCAGTTTCCCCTTTCACTCTTTTTTACCATGCATGTGTCGACTGTAAGCTCTTCAGAGCAGGACTAGTGGGCAGGGCACTACACTGGCCATCAGTACACTGGGGTTCTATTCCCAGCTCTGCCACCGACCCTGGGCATCCATGGACCTTCCCCTCTCTGGGCATCTGTTTCCCCTCCAACCCTTTGTCTATTTAGAATGTGAGCTCTTCGGGGCAGGGGCTGCCTCTCACTGTGTGTCCGAGCAGTGCCTGGCACAATGAAGGGCTCTATCTCAGTCGGGGTCTATGCAGTGCCCAGCACAACATGGGCCCCCCCGATCTTGGCTGGGATCTGTGCAGCGGCTGTTGTCAGTCAGGGCCACTAAACACTTCCATGATGACAGAAGGGTATAAGGACAGTACGAAAAAGCTCACGCCTCAATGGATGGATTCGGCGCCATTATTGTCCATTGGATGAGCACTACCTTTCCATTCCAGGTAGCCACATATGTGTCCCGTGGAGCCATAGCAGCAGCTGTCAATATCACTGATGCCGAGAGGAGAAAACTGTACACAGGGGCTCTGCAATGATCCATTTCTTAATGCCAGTCATTTTGGGGCCTTCAACCAGAGACCCCAGCCCAGATAATGGACAAGTGGTAGCTAATTCCTCTCCATCCCTGAAACACCAGAGTCACCTTTACTGATGAGCAAACAGGGACCATTCAAAGTGGCTGCGATTTCCCTATAGCTCCCGAATTGAGACAGTTCACCAGAGAAATGAGGATCTATAAAACAATCGGCAAATGTTAGCAGAGCCAGTGCAACAGCACCAGGGAGGTGCTAAGACAGGTGACCCATCCTGCAAGCTTCAGAACACCCCCCCACACACCCCTCAGCCACTGGGTGCCCATCAGCAGGCAGGCAGCTCCCTGCATGACCAAGAGTTGCCTTCCATGGATATTTATGCATCCCCTGCTTTGCTCATTCCTTCTCAGACCAGCTACGCATGGGCAAGCAGAGCAGTATGGATCCAGCTTCTATCAGCTGGGTCTGGCTAATGCGCTGCTGTTGGTTTCCAAAAATATGGCTTTGCGGGGGAGAGGGAAGAGGCTGCCAAGCTTTTATCATCGAATGCCCAATTGCACATGCCTAAGTGGCAGTTTTATGGCACACAGTGGGGGTCTATTCAGAAGCACAGCTCTGGATTGCAATGAGAAATCTCATTACTGTTTGCTAGCCGTTCTGCGCCGAATGCAAAGCAAAGTAGGGTTGTACAGATTCAGCCAGACGTCTGGCTCCAGCTGAGCCAGCAAGGTGGGATGAGGATGCCCCATCCCTACCCACAGAAACGATTTGGGGCCTGGAAAACAATGCCTTCCAGTGAGAGGCTGAAGGCGCGCCAGCTGGTTAACTTCTCCAAAAGATCAAGAGGTGACTTGATTGCAGTGTACAAGGACCTTCGTGGGAAGAAAATCCTGGGTCTTAAAGGGCTCTTTAATCTAGCGGAGAGAGGTAGACCAAGAAGAACCAATGGCTGAAAGTTAAAGCTAGACACATTCACATTAGAAATAAGGCACACATGTTTAATGCCGTAGGAGATTAACCATTGGAACAAATTCCCAAGGGCAGTGGTGGATTCTCCATCTGGCTTCACACCCAGACTGGAAGCCTTTCTGGAAGATGCTTTAGTCTGGCATGAGTTAGTGAGCTCAACGCAGAGGTAAATGGGTGACATTCTCTGGCCTGCACTATACAGGAGGTTAGAGTAGAGGATCTAATGGACCCTTCTGGCCTTAAAAATTTATGCATCCAGTTCCCAACCGAGAAAGGTGAAAATATCATCTCTACTGATGGCATTAGTAGACTTTTAAGTAACTAAAACTGTGGTAAATTCCAAGGTGGTTTGTAGCTTTCATACTTGGTTGCAGGTCTTGGTGATCACTGTGGGAAGGCTAGGACTACACATTCACAGAGTCTGTCAGATTCTATGACCATCTGTTCTGACCGCTTGTATAACACAAGCCATAGGACTTCCCTGAACTTAGAGTTTGAACGAGAGCAGATCTTTTAGAAAAACATCCCATCTTGATTTAAAAATTCCCAGTGACGGAGATTCTACCACAGCCCTTGTTAAATTATTCCTGTGGTTAATTACCCTCCTTGTTAAAAATGTGTGCCTTATTTGTAGTCTGAATTTGTCTAACTTCAACTTTCACCCTTTGACTCTTGCTAGACTTTTAGCTGCTAGATTGATGAGCCCATTATCAAAATTTTGTTCCCTGTAGGTACTTATAGACTTAAGTCACCCTTAACCTTTTCTTTGTTCAAATGAACAGACTGAACTTCTGGAGTCTCTCATGCATGTTTTCTAACCCTTTAATCATTCTCATGGCTCTTTTTTGACCCCTCTCCAGATCATCAACATCCTTCTTGAATTGTGGACACCAGAACTGGACACAGGATTCCAGCAGCAGTCACACCAGTGCCGAATACAGAATGCTACTGCAGTGGGAAACATCACAGGGTGTTGCAAACACTTGGGATTCTATTATAAGTATTAAAATATAGAGAGTTTGTTTTAAAGTTTCAGCTCCCAAAGTTAATGCTTCTGGGAGAATTGCAGCTTACACGTAAAAAACAAAACAAAAAACAACCAATTTTCTAGCCCTTGGAGTTCTAGAAAAAAGCTGGAAACCATTAACCCAAAAGGTTCAAAAGCCAGAAGGCAAATCAAAAGAACCCTCCCTTTGTTATGTGAGAATCTCACGATTTTCAACCCCATCTCATGAGTTTTTGAAGGCTGATTCCCGAATTATGAACACTTTGTGTTATTGGGAGTCTGTGCAGCACCCGGCACAATGGGGCCCCAATCTCAGTAGGGGGCTCTAGATGATACTGTAATGCAAATAATAGCAAGATAAGCAAAAACACAAAACAAACATCATGCAGCCTAATAACCTTCCATGTTCTATTAGGACTTTACAATCTCCTGCTTCTATGCAGAAGTAGTTGAAAAAGGGGAACATGCTTTGTGACATATTTTAAAGCTGTTTCCGGTTTGAAACAGACTCATTTCCTGTCTTTCGATAAATCTTCCCCAAATATGGTTTTTATTACAGAATCCCATGTTTTCTCCCAAAACCCCTGCATATTTGTTAAACATAAAGTGGCAATAAACTTTCACTGTGGAGGTGGAAAAAATGGCGGGGAAATTTTCCTGAGAAATGGAAAAATGCTAAGATTGGTAATTATTTTCATTTTGGCGGGGGAAAGGTTGTTTTTTGACCAAAAACAAATTTTCCATGGGAAAAATTGTGATGGTCACTGATTTTGTGAAAGGGGAAGAGCTCAGCAATAGCCTTTGCCCTACTTGGCCACAGAATACAGAACAACATTTCCAAACAACATCAGCATGGCCAGTTGAACAGTAGCCTCCTTTACCTATGTATTAACTTAACACATGGGGGTAGATGTGAAATAGAATGATGCAAGCTGAGATTCTACTGTGGGGATCAAAGTTTGCCCCATAGGTCTGTTGTATAGTAGACATATCACTTATTTTTGTGTGCAAACCAGAGACACTGGAAAAATGAAGTCAGATAAGCCACAAAGTATACACAGGAAATCAACAGGACAGAGATTCAGACAACAGATAGACAATTTTGGGGTGGTAAGTAAGAGCATTGTAATATTTAGCAATTATTCACCAAAGCTGGGATCTATTTATTAATAAATTCATAGAGCTTAAGGCCAGAAGTGACAGTTAGATCACCTAGTCTGACCTCCTGTATAGCACAGAGAAAAAGGAATTCCACCTAGTTCCCCCTGTATTTTCCCAATCACTTGTGTTTCACGCTTTAACGTGGCTGTGTAGTCGCGGCATCAGCGCTGTAAAAAACCCACCTCCACGAGGAGCTGTCTACACTGCCACTTTACAGCGCTGAAACTTGCATTGCTCAGCGGTGTGTTTTTTCATACCCCTGAGCGAGAAAGTTTCAGCACTGTAAAGTGGCAGTGTAGATAAGGCCTAAAACATCTTCCAAAAAGGCATCCATCCAGTCTGGATTTGATGACATCGAGAGAAGGCGACTCCATCACCTCCCTTGGGCATTTGTTCGAATGGTTAATTATCAATGCTGTTAAAAATTGGAGCCTTGTTTCTAATCTGAATGTGTCTGGCTTAACTTTCAGCCACAGGGTCTTGCTCTGCCTTTCTCCACTAAGTTAAAGAGCCCGTTAGAATCTGGGATTTTCTCCCCCAGAAGGTCCTTAGACACTATAAACAAATCACCTCTCAATCTTTTCAAACCCCAGACGGATGGAGGTTGTTAAGTCTCACTGCATTCAGCCCCGATCCCTTGGCAGAGCTAAGCATGTTTTTGTCCAACCCAAAATGGACTTTATCAATAGCTGAGGTTTTCAGATTCATTTTGATCTGAACTGACTTTTTTTTAAATTTTATTTTTCAGAGCTGCCAGTTAACCAAAAAAATCACTTATTTGCCCAGCTTTAGTTGGAAACCTTCTCATTGCCAGCCTCAGTTCATTCCTGGCCAGTTTGTTCCCATTTGTCCTTGTGCTAACGTTGTCTGTTAGCTTCAATAGCTCGTCTCCCTCCCTGGGGTTAAACCCAGGGATGTATTCAGCTGTGATAATCTCCACTGACCTCCTGTATAACACAGGCCATAGGATGTCCCTGAATTAATTCCAGTTGAACCAGAGCAGATCTGTGAGGAAAACATCCCATCTCAATTTTAAAATTGCCAACGATGGAGAATCCACCACAGCCCTTGGGAAGTTGTTCCACTGGTTAATTCCCCTCACAGGTACAAATTTGCGCTTTACTTCCCGTCTGAATTTGTCTAGCTTCAACTTCCAGCCATTGGATCTTGTCAGACCTTTCAACAAAACTGCAATTTTTGATGGAAAGCTGTCCCATTGAAATATTCTCTGAATTGCACTAATGATCCAGGGCCTCAATTCAGATCAGGCTCCCATTGCACTAGGAGCTGTATAAAAATGTATGATCCCTGCCCGGGAGGTATCGATTTCATTGCTGGGGGGGTGGGGGAGGGAGGCAGTTTTCAAAAGGGACCAAGGAAATAAGGGCCTAACTCCCACTGACAGTCAACAGGAATTGGATGTGAAACTCCCTCAGGTCTCTTTGGAAACTGTACCCTAAGGATAGGGCCCTTCGTTTTCAGTTTTTATTTTATTTATTTTTTCCTGGGAATTTATCAGTATTTACTACCACAACAACAAAACAGGTAAAAAATAAGTGCAAAAAACTATTAATAATTTTTCTGGGTAAATATCGGGCTTTATTTTGGTGGACGGAAAGACAGGAAAAAAGTATTCAATAGATTTAATACTTTGAATTCCGTTCATCAGTGTGGTTTGCTGCAGAACCAAAACAGAACTCAAAACACAATGCCACCTCGGAGTTTAAGAAAACAATAGATCTCTAATCCCCAAATAAAGCTTTACATTTGAATAACCATTTGAATAACTTTACATTTGTTTATTGTATGTATCTTCTAGACTTATACATAAACTTACTTCAACAGGCAGCTTTGCATATACACAGACTCATGTATTATTGTAATACATAGATCTCATGCAATGTATTGTATTTTCCTAATAAAACAAGTTATTTTTTATATATTTGAATGATACATAAGTAGGGTTAAATAAGGGAAAAAATGAATACTTTTGTAAAACCCGGGAATTTTTGGTAAAAATCGGTTTAAACTGAAAATGAAGGGGCTTACCTAAAGAACAGGGATCCCCATGGCGCAGATAAGGAAAGGGAAAAACAGTGAGTGACTGACACAAAGTCAGCATCTGAGCTGGGACTAGAACCCAGATGTCCTGGCCCCTCTGCTCTAACCACTCAACACCACTCCCCTCCCAGACATGGGAATAGAACCCAGGAGTCCTAACTTCCATCTCCAATCACTAGACACCACTCCCTTCCCAGAGCCAGAGATAGAAACCAGGAGTTCTGACTCCCAGCCCTCCCCTACTGTAACCACCAGACCACACACTGCCCTCCCTGAGCTGGGAATAGAACCCAGGAGTCCTGACTCCCAGCACCCGCCTGCTCTAACCACTAGACTCCACTCCCTTCCCATCAGGGCAGGAGTACCATGCGCTCCCAGCAGGGCGAGCTGGCACAGACATCAGCCCAGGCAGCAACTCACACTGCCACATGGGTTGCAATATGCCATTTTTCCAGTGAGCTAATGAAGCGAAGGCAGAGCAGGGAGGAGGAGGAATCTCTGAACAGCTGTTCTTCCAAGTCACCTGCAGCCCCAGGGAGATGGTCTCATACTAGGGTTGCCAATTTAAGTTGGGTGCATTCCTGGAGGTTTCATCACGTGACATAATCTTTAATTGAAGGTTAGTCTTTAATTCCTGGAGACTCCAGGACAATCCTGGGGGGCTGCCATACTGCACAGCCAAGCCAGTCTGCTCAGCTGCACCAATCTAATTAGAGCACAGGCCATTATCCCCCATCACCCCCTTGCTGCACAGAACCAGGCTGCTGATCCTTGTTATGCCTTTCTCCACTAGTAAAGAACCCTGCATGCTGAGCTTTCCCAGAGATGACTGTCCGTCTACACACTGCCCCGCCCCCCAAAGCCCAAATGCGTCCAACCCAGCATGTACCTAAGCTGAGCTCACGGTGCTGCTGGCTGATAATGTTCGGACAGAACACAGATTCAGACAGTCTAATGCTGTGGCCCTCCAGTCCGATCTGCCGTCTGACACAGACTATAGATCAGCCCTGAAACAATTCCTGGTTGAACCTGAGCGGAAAAACATCCAACCTTGATTTTAAAATGGTCAGCGATGAGAATCCACCCCAGCCCTTGGGAAGCTGTTCCCAAGGTTACTTACCCTCACTGGTTAAAATGTGCTCCTTATTTCCAGTCTGAATATGTCTCCTATGTTCCCATTGTATTTTCCACTGAATGCATCCGATGAAGTGAGCTGTAGCTCAAGAAAGCTTATGCTCAAATAAATTTGTTAGTCTCTAAGGTGCCACAAGTACTCCTTTTCTTTCTCCTATGCTGGTGACAACTTCCAGCCATTGGATCTTGCCAGACCATTGTCTGGGACGTGGAAGAGCCTATTATCAAGTTACCAAACATTGCTCCCCGCAGCAAATCCCGGCCATTGCAGGGGCCTGCCAACAGCTTCGTCTCCTGAGGACTGAAATGCTTTGGTTTAACTGAAGTCATTGGGCTCCCATGTGAGGCCCACCCACCATCCTGGAGCGCCCCTCACAATACGATCTAGCATTACAGCAGGTCTGCCTCAGTGTCCCTTTAGTCAGCCTTTGGCCTATTCCTGCTGCAGCAGTGATTTGCTGCTGTAGATATGACTCGGCCCTCCAGCCACGCTACTAATATAAGTCCACCCCTTCTGGGATAACCAAATCCAGCTGTAACTGGTCAGGCCCTAAGCTGGCTACTCCCAGCTGGTCTCTTCCAAGGCCCCTGGCCTGGTTCCATCTGGGCCAGTCGCAAACTCTTTCCACACAAAACTCATTGGACTCGCACTCTTCTCTTCAGCGTCACAGGTCCCAGGGCTGCCCCAGGGGTCCCTGAGGAGAACTCAGACAAAACCAAACACTTCTGAAGCATCTTCTGCCCCCTCTGGGCTTGAACCTCATGTCCCCCTCCTAGACTTCTCTCTTCAGTACCCTGTTCCTCTTTGGCAACTGCCTCCCTGGAGCCCCTCTAGCTACAGCTCAGCCCAGCTGCTTTCCTCCTCAGCCACCCTCTAACTGCTGGCCTTGTCTCTTTTTCAGTCCCACACCCAGCATAGATGTAGCAGGGCATGACTAACTGAAGAAAGCCTGCTGGCCCTTAAAGAGTCAGCCTTCCCTTTTACAGATGTCTAGGGCTAACTGGGTGAAATTCAGGGGCCTGCGCTATATAGGAGGTCAGACTGGATGATCTAATGGGCCCTTATGGCTCTGAACTCTCTGACACTCCTGTCCAGACTAGAAGGGAGGCATTGCTAGGCTGGATCAGACCTGAGGTCCCTCTAGTCCAGTATCCCATCTCTGTCAGTGACTGGCAAGAAATCTGGAAGCAGATGGAGACAACCTGACCCCACATTAGATATCGCTCTGGTTCCTAATGATAAGAAATCACCTCAAGCCCTGAAGCTGGAGATTTAATCTCCTAGCCAGCAGTTGTGTTAGCCTCAGCTATTCCAACTCTGGATTTCTTGTTCTCCACAGAAAGGCCAATCTTACTAAATTCTTGGCCATAACACTTCCTGTGGAAGGGAGTTCCACAGGCTGTGAGTGAAAATTTATAGCTGTGGGTCAGTGTTGAGCTTGACACTTTTTAACATCATGGAACGCCCCTTTATCCCTGTGTGGCAAGACAGGAAAAACAGAAGCGCCTGATCAGAGCTGAGCAAAATTTTTTGCACTGAATTTTTTTCAGCAATAAATGCAGATTCTGCGACACTGAATTGATTTGCAACTTTGCCTTGACCTTGCCAAATTTTTCATTTCAACAACAAAAAAACCACTCCAAAAATGTTAATAAATCAAAACCTTTTATCTCCATGTTTTAAACGTTTTGATTGTTCAGGCTGATCTGACATTTTGTTTCAAAACTTCCTTTAAGTTTTTTTTTTTTTTTAAATAAAAAAAGTTTTAAAATTATCCAAAACTGAAATTAAATGTTTTATTCGATCAACGCAATTTTTTTTTCAAATTTTCCATGTGCTGAAAATGTTCATTTTTGTTCCAAACAGGAATACTTTTTTTCCTCTAAAATTGCCAATGAACCAAAAGATCCATTGTGTTCTTTTTTAAATTGGGATAAACAATAGCTATTTTTTCAATCTCTCTTCATAAAGCCTTGCCAGGCCCTTGATCATTCCTGCTGCCCTTCTTTGTACCCTCTCTAGTTCTGCAAGATCTTTTTGGAGATGACTAGTAGCTTGTTCAGTAACCAGATTAGGCCACACCCCTGATTTCTATAACGGCATTATAACAGTCTTGGTAATATTCTCCATCCCATTCCTTCTGCATCCTTGTTAGACCTCAGCTTTGAATGGAGCTAAGTTGCTTCCAAAAATTTAAACTTTTCTTTGCTTGTCCTTAAATTGCTTCCAGAGCAGCTTGATTATTTCACTGCATAGTATGAGATAAACTAGAACTAGACAATGTGTGGATTCAGCCAGTTTCTGCTGGAAAAAACAGTTAGAGCTATTCCCATGTAAACATGGGGTAATATTTTCAAAAGCACCTAAATCAGTTAGGAGCCCACATACCATTGTGACCATCTAGTCCAGTGGTTCTCAAACTTTTGTACTGGTGACCCCTTTCAAATAGCAAGCCACTGACTGTGACCCCCCCTTATGAATTAAAAACACTTTTTTATATATTTAACACCATTATAAATGCTGGATGCAAAGCGGGTTTTGGGGTGGAGGCTGACAGCTTGCGACCCCCTCATGTAATAACCTTGTGACACCCTGAGGGGTCCCAACCCCCAGTTTGAGAACCCCGATCTAGTCTGACCTCCCACATACCACAAGCCAGAGAATATCCCCCCAGCCATTCCTGCCTCCAGCCCAGAACTGGTTGGTGGTCAATTTATGGGCTTCTTTTTGCCCAGAAGAAGTGTTGCCAACTCTCGCAATAGCTGATGTTATTTTAAACCACAAGCACACATCCCATACTAAGAGTGCAGGATTATTATTCGTTCACATTTATATTGCAGCTAGGGATGTAAATAGTGTTTTAAAAAAGTAAACTTTTACAAGTTCACAACATAGGCGCGGGAACTAGGAGTGTGGGGGGTGCTGCAGCACCGCAATGTTTTACACGGGGTCCCAGCTGCCAGCCCCACACCCACCTGCAGCTGTGGCCCCAGCCTTGGCCCCCTTACCTTTTGCTGAATACATTACCAGTAAGACTGATGCTTATCGGTTAACTGGTTAACATTTAACATCCCTAATTGCAACAACGCCTACAATACAACCAAGTCAGGGTCTGGTTGTGTTACGCACTGTACAAACATAGGGTGAATGACAGTCTCTGTCTCAAAGAGCTAATTATTTAAACAGACAAAGGGTGAGAGGGGAAACTGAGCCAGGCAGCGAGGTAGGGACTTGCCCAAGATCACAGGGAAACCTGGGATAGAACACAGACAACCTGATTTCCAATTTAGCGTTATGGCCACTAGATTCAGAACACACTGTAACTACTGGCTTATGCTACAACCCAGACTGCTTTGTAGATGTTACAAAGAAACGCCTAGCTACAGACATAGAAGGCAAAAATTAATGGGTGGATGAGATTAAATGAGTGAGTCATCATGGAAGGTGGAAATGTGACTACCAAAATGACCGCATGTGCACAATTCCTAGCCCATCCATAGCACTGATCACATTAACCAGAACTATCTGAAAAACTGATTTTTTCCTTTCATGGAAATTTTGAAATTTTGGAATTTTGTTCTGAATCTAAACAAATGTCAAAATATCAATAATTTTCCAGAAGTTTCAAATGGGAAAAACCAACATGTAAAACCTTGATATTTTTGAACAAAGCTAAATGATTTGATGTTTTGTGCCTCATGGGAATTGTTGTTTGGGTGCCTCACGCACCCATTCAATACAGGATGGGATCCTTGGCCAGACTACATTTACCATGATGGTCTCCCCTCTTGCTGAGCTGCCACGGTGCCTCATGGGAGTTGCAGTTTGGATGTCTCATGCTCCCATTCTTCTGTTAGCCAGGCTCACTGGTTGAACTACATCTCCCACAATCTACCATGATCTACCCTCTTGGAGTAGGGAGGTGGTGTCTCATAAGAGATGTAGCCTGGCTGGGCAATCCAGCCCATAGAGGAGAATGGGTCATGAGGCATTTAAACTACAACTCCCATGAGGCACTGCGGTAGCATTTCCAAATTCAAATATTTCATTTTGGGGGCATTCTGGGTTTTGACAAACAGCTGAAATTTTCGTTGGTCAAAAACCCAATTTTCCATCAAAAATCATTTTGACAGAAAACGTTTGATTGGCCTGTGTTTTTCTCATTAGGATTTTGCCACCTGGTGAAATTCTGCACCTT
Organism: Lepidochelys olivacea; assembly: GCF_965140295.1. Taxonomy (NCBI): domain Eukaryota; kingdom Metazoa; phylum Chordata; order Testudines; family Cheloniidae; genus Lepidochelys; species Lepidochelys olivacea. Next base: position 30,583,075 of record NC_140417.1, read on the forward strand.
TTTTCCCTAGCATGGACACAACTTTAGAGGGATGGAGATAATTGAAAACTGAGCAGAACAGCAGCATTGAGCTGAGCAAAGGAACACAAATAAAAGGCAGGTAAACAGAACTTTGAGCCAAATGCTGGGTTGCTATACAATTATCAGATCAAAAGCTCCCTTTAGCTCGCTAGCAGCTGGCTGAAAGGCACTGACATTTCCCGTGAAGGACATTATGGGGAAACAGACTGCAGGGTAATTGGGTATGGAGTGTTAACCTCCACACACAAGCAAGAAGCAAAATTAAATTCCACCGCAAGGGAAAGTCATTCAGAGCGATGCATGGTGCACTAAATAGAGCACTGTGCTGTGATTTAGGAGGCCTGGGTCTACCCCTGGCTCTGCCACTGGTCTTGGGCATAATCCTTCCCCACTCTCTATGCCTATGTTTCCCCTCCCCTCTTTTGTCTAGTTAGATCATGAGCTTTCTACTCTCTCTCACCGCATGTCTGTGCAACACCTGACAAAAGGGGGCCCTGGTCCCCGCTGGCTGATTGCCTGCTCTGTGCCTCTTCTTTCCATGTTGCCATTGAGTCCAGTCCATGCCCAAAATCACCACCACTGCCAACCTCTGTTTAGGTGCATGTGGACAGAAATCGTTCCCACTGATGGCTCTCTGCTTCTCCAGCTACACAAGTTGCTCCAGTTTGCAATCAGTAGGTGTTAAATCAGTCTGGTGGCAGCAAAGATAGGTCCCATTTCCAATTTAACTAACAGCTCATCTATGAAAAATGCAGCACCAAAAGAGATGCAGAGATTTTCAGGCCAGAAGGGACCATTACAATCAGCTGTTCTGACTTCCTGTATGACACAGGCCAGAGAATCTCACCTAGCCATTCCTGTATCAAGCCCATAAGTTCTGTTTGAGCTACAGCGTATCTTCTAGAAAGACGTCCAACCTTGATTTATAGACCCCAAGGGATGAAAAATCTATCACATCCCTGGGTCAGCTGTTCCAGTGGTTAATCTCCCTCCATGTTAAGAATTTGCACTTTATTTCCAGTCTGAATTTGTCCAGCTTCAGCATCCAACTACTGGATCTCAACCTGCCTTTTTCTGTTGGATGAAAGAACCCTGCTCTTTGAAATCTCCTTCCCTTGCAGGTGCTTACAGACCGGGCTTGAGCCACCTCTTAACCTTCTCTTGGATAAACTAACAACATTGAGCTCCTTAAGTCTCTCACTATAAGGCAGGCTTTCCAGACCTTGGATCATTCTTGTAGCTCTTTTCTGAATCCTCTCCTATGGCTCAAAGTGCGGACACCAGAAATGGACACAGTTTTCCTGTAAAGGTCTCACCACTACTACACTGGAAAACATGCCAGAGAGTGACAAACTCCAGGAGCTTGATCCTCATCTGAGCAAACCGAAGGCTGAGGGGTAATTTGATCCCAGTCTAAAAGTACAGTACCTACATGGTGAACAGAAATTTGACAATGGGCTCTTTAGTGTAGCAGCCAAAGATCGAACTCTCAAGGGCTGGAAGCTGAAGCTAGATAAATTCAGATTGGAAATAAGGGATAAATTTAACAGCGAGGGGAATTAACAATTTTTCAGGGGCTGTAGTGTGTTCCCCATCACTGGGCATTTTTAAATCAGGACTGATGTTTTTCTAAGAGAGATGCTCTAGGACAGCGGTCGGCAACCTTTCAGAAGTGGTGTGCCAAGTCTTCATTTATTCACTCTAATTTAGGGTTTTGCGTGCCAGTAATAAGAATCCATACAATCCATGCTGAGCTGCGCCCCCTCTTGGCCCTGCCTGCACCCCTCACTGCCCCAGGCTGGGGCCAGAGGGCCACAGCTAGGGGCGGCTGCAGAGCCCCGGGCTGAGGCCAGAAGCAGAGCCTCGGCTGGCGGCCGGTACCCCAGGCCAGCAGCAGAGCCCCCCGGACCGGTGGCCAGGACCTGGGCCCGGCAGAGGGGGCCAGTGGATGGAATCCTGGCTGGCAATGGACTGGCAGCCAGTACCTCAGGCCAGCAGCAGAGCCCCCGGACCGGTGGCCAGGACCTGGGCCCGGCAGCAGGCTGAGTGGGGCCGGCGGACAGAACCCCGGCTGGCAGGGGGCTGGCGGACAGTACCCCAGGCTGGCAGCACAGCCCCTGGAACTGGTGGCCAGGACCCGGGCAGTGTAAGTGCCACTGAAAATCAGCTCACATGCCATAGGTTGCCTACCCCTGCTCTAGGAATTAGTTAGGGCAGTCCTGTGACCTGTTACACAGGCGGTCAGACTACTTGGTCACAGAGGTCCCATCTGGCCTTGGAGTCTATGAATCTATATACAGAAGTGATGCCACCATCCTATTCTGACTTAATATTCCCCTGCCTGCCCACCCCAGGTTTGTGTTATATCTCTAAGGCTTGGTCTACACCTAAAGCCTCGGCTGACCTGGCTCCGTCACTCAGGAGTGCGAAAGTGGTCCCTTCTGGCCTTAACCTCTATGAATTCTGCTGTTGACCTAGCTACCGCCTTTCTGGGAGGTGCATTTAGTACTGCAAGAATCACCTCCACTGTTGTAGCAAACGTCTATACTACAGCGCTGCATGCTGCACAGTCCCTGAGATCAGGGCCCCCACTGTGCCGAGCGCTGCACAAACCCTGACCGAGATCAGGGCCCCATTGTGCCAGGCGCTGCACAGACCCCGACCGAGATCAGGGCCCCATTGTGCCGAGCGCTGCACAAACCCTGACCGAGACCAGGGCCCCATTGTGCCGGGCGCTGCACAGACCCCGACCGAGATCAGGGCCACATTGTGCCGGGCGCTGCACAGACCCCGACCGAGATCAGGGCCACATTGTGCCGGGCGCTGCACAGACCCCGACCGAGACCAGGGCCACATTGTGCCGGGCGCTGCACAGACCCCGACCGAGACCAGGGCCACATTGTGCCGGGCGCTGCACAGACCCCGACCGAGATCAGGGCCCCATTGTGCCGGGCGCTGCACAGACCCCAACTGAGACCAGGGCCACATTGTGCCAGGCGCTGCACAGACCCCGACCGAGATCAGGGCCACATTGTGCCAGGCACTGAACAGACCCCGACCGAGATCAGGGCCACATTGTGCCAGGCGCTGCACAGACCATAAGTGAGAGACAGTCCCTGCCTCGAGGAGCTCAAAGTCTAAATAGAGAAAGGGTTTGTTGTGCCTTTTTGCTCTTTAGATAACAGCAATACACAGAAACTTGGAGCAGAGCTGGCTCCCAAATAACCAAGATTACTGACCACACATATGCCAGGTCTAGACCCAGGCACATTACTGCTCTGGTTGCCTTCAGCAGCTTTTAAACTATGTAATACAGTGAGCAGCAGAGAAGATTCACAAGCTATTCCTATACACTACAGAGGAGGAGGGGAAACAGGCACAGAGAAAGGAAGCGATTTGCCTAAGGTCACACAACAGGTGAGGAGCAGAGCTGGAAACAGAATCTAAATGTCCAGCCCCCACCCTTCCCAAGCGAGGCATAGAACCCAGGCATCCTGATTCTCAGGCCAGTGCCCTATTCAGGGAATACAGTGCCCGACTCCCAAAGCTTTTATGAATCCCCATTCCTGGGAGGAGGGAAATTGGCAGAGAGAGGGGAAGGGATGTCACAGTCACACAACAGGTAAGGGGCAGATCCAGGAACAAACCCAAGGACTCCTGACCACTAATCCTCCTGTTTTATCCCACCAGACCCCACTCCCCTTCCAGAGCTAGGAAGGGAACTCAGGAGTGTTGAGTTTTCCTCTAACCCCCAGCTCACGCTCCACCTCCCTAAACCAAGGCTAGAACCCAGGCCCCCTGGTGTCCTACCCACTGACCATATTGGTCCTGCTCCCTGCCGTGCATCCCACAGGTAACTGTCCAATTAGCCAAGAGGCAGGGAGTCAGGGCATAGCCAGACCGCTCTTCCCCTGGATCAGGAAGGGTACCTACTGTGAGATTCGCTCTGAGGAGGAAGCAATGTCAACGCAGTGCCTGCCCTGGCTGGATGTCCCTGATCTCCCGTGTCTTTATACACACGTTGTACTAGCCCCCCGGAGTGATGCCAGGCTGGTGGGCTGGAAAATCCGCCTGCACTTTGACAGCGATTGCTCAACAAATAAACACACTCGCCTGGGGGATGAGTAGGAGTCAGAGCATGGAAGGTCCAGTTCATCGCCCCCTCATGAGCTTGCTTGGAGGCCTAATGCCCCAGGGATGGGCGTTCTCGGTGGAGATGGATGCACTTAGGGAGAGGTGGTGTGGGCTAGTGGGTAGGGCAGTGGTCTGGGAGTCAGGATTCCTGGTTTCTATCCTCAGCTCTGAGAGTGAGTGGGGTCCAGTGGTTGGAGCAGGGGGTTGGGAGCCAGGATGCCTGGGTTCTAGTTCCAGTTATCGGAAGAAAGGGTTCTAAGGGCGGGGCACCTGGGTTCTTGTCTAAGTTCTGGGAGGGTTGGTGGTGTAGTGGGTTAGAGCAGAGGTGGGCTGCCTTGTGGTTAAGACCTCAGCCTGAGATTCAGGGGATCTTGGTTCAGATTCTGGCTCTGCCACGGACTCTCTATGGGACCTTGGGCAAGTCACTTAATCTATCCTGTGCCTCAGTGTCTACTTCCCATCCCACCACATAGTCCTTTCTTTCTCTCTTCTTTTTAGACTATAAGCTCTCCAGGGCAGCAGTCTCTCACTAAACATCTGCGCAGCACCTGGTATGATGGGAGCCCCAATTTCGGTCGGGGTCTGTGCAGCAACTGGCAAAGTGGGGGCCCCGATCTCAGCTGGGGTCTTTTGATACTACTGTAATACACCTAGTAATCAAGAGACTGCCTGCCATTGTCTGTCTGTACATCTCCTAGCACAGGGGTGGGAAAACTACGGCCCAGAGGCTGCATCTGGCCTGCCAGACATTTTAATCTTGCCCTTGACCTCCCTCTGGGGAGCAGGGTCAGGGGCTTGCCCCGCTCTGCGTGGCTCCCAGAAGCTGTGGCATGTCCCCTCTCTGACTCCTATGCATAGGGGCAGATAAGGGGCTCTGCACACTTGCCCTGCCCCCGCAGCTCCCATCGGCCATGCCTGGCCACGCCTCCGCGTAGGAGCTGGATGGGGACATGCCGCTGCTTCTGGGAGGTGCTTGGGGTAAGCACCACCCAGAGCCTGCACCCCTGACTCCCTCCTGCACCCCAAGCTCCTCCCACCCTCCAAACCCCTTGGTCCCAGCCTGGAGCACCCTCCTGCACCCCCAACCCCTCATCCCCAGCCCCACTCCAGAGCCCGCACCCCCAGCCGGAGCCCTCACCCCCTCCTGCACCCCAACCCCCAATTTCATGAGCATTCATGGCCCGCCATACAATTTCCACACCCAGATGTGACCCTCAGGCCAAAAAGTTTGCCCACCCCGTCCTAGCACCATGGAACCCCAATCCTGATTGGCATCTCTCAGCACTACCCGTTCATAAATAACAAATACCACTCATAACCTCATTGGACTGAACACACCTGCTATTAGAAAAGGAGTATTTGTGGCACCTTAGAGACTAACCAATTTATTTGAGCATAAGCTTTCGTGAGCTACAGCTCACTTCATCGGATGCACACACCTGCTATTGTTCTGAGCCAGCTGGCACCATCCCGGTAAGATAAATGCACTGGGAACATTTCTCTGCAAAATTAGGTGGTGACATGCAGACGGCAAGCTGAATAATCAAGCCCTCATCAAAGGGAAATATTCATCTCTTCCCTCTCATCCCATTTGTTGTAGCCACTGGTCTCTAAGAGGTGCTACCCATTGAGAGGGGAGATTCCTACAGAAAGTGGGCCATATGGACAGAACTGAGAACCAGTGGGAATGAGTGAATCAGGTATCGAATGCCAAGGCACGATGCTAATGTTGCACGGTTAAGACTCACACTTGGGACATGGCTGCATGAAAGCTTCCTGCAGAAAGCTCAATCCCCATGTTGTGCAGCTGCTGTTTTCCATCATATATGTTTACAACGGGAATAAATAAAGCTTCACTGGACAGTAAGGAAAGACAGGGGAATAGAGAACACTAAGAGGTCGCAGTCTTGGTCTACACACAAACTGGGACCTAACCAAAAATAAATAAATAAATAAATAAAATCACATTTTAAGGCCAGCAAGGGACAGTTTGGGAGTAGACAGATTGGGACTAGATATCAGTGGGGTCAAGTTGCTAGGGGCTGGCAGTCAGGACTCCTGGGTTCTGTTCCCAGCTCTGAGAGGGAGTGGGGGGTCTAGTGGGCGGATGGGAGTCAGGGCTCCTGGGTTCTATTCCTGTGGCATTCAGCGATTGCTCAGTGCTTCAGGAGCTTGCAAGAAAACTGCTTTATTCTGTGTCTGGTTTCAGCTGGTTGTGCATAACAAGAGACTCTGTCTGGGACACTCAATCCTTAAAGGTACAGCCCTTCATACCACAATTCCCAGCTTTGGACAGGAGTAGGGTCTAGTGGTTAGAGCAGGACAGGCTAGGAGTCAAGGCTCCTGGTTCTATTCCTGGCTCTGCTAATATGTGACCCTGGGCAAGTCCCCTCACCTCTCTGTGCCTCAGTTTCCCCTCCCACCCTTTGTCTCTTTTTATTGTAATCTGTTTGAGGCAGGGAATGTATTTGTGTGTCTGTGCAAGGGGAATCTTGGTTGGGCCTCTAAAGTGGTCAGCATTGTAAGAAAAACTTGCCCCTTTAAGGTGAATCAAGTTGGGCATCAAATATTTTTATCATTTGCATTACAGTAGCACCTACAAAGATTGGGGCCCCTATCAAACCAGGTGCTGCACCAACTCCAAGTGGTATCAGGACCCGCACTGGACTGGGAGCTGCACAGACTCAGACCAAGATCAGGAGCCCAGGCAGGTTGGGTGCTGCACAAACCCCCAAATCAAAATTGGGTGCCCAGATGTGCATAGCAGAGACATGTGGCGAGAAACAGTCCCTGCCTCAAAGAGCTCACAGTCTAACAGGCAAAGGAAGGATTGTTTGGGGAAACTGAGGTACAGAGATGGGATGGGACGTGCCCAAGGTCAGCAGCAGAGCTGGGGATAGAATCCAGGTGTCCTGACTCTCAATCCAAGGCCTTAGCCTACTAGATCACACTGCTTGCTCCAACGCCCTGGGCCAGCAGTATCCAAGAGGCTCTTGCTCTGCTCTCAGTTATGGCCCTCATTAGTGGCGCAAGTAATGGCCCTGGGTCTTTTTCCCACCTTAGCCCTTGGACTGGACGTGACGCACTCTATATGATTTTATAAAAATATGCTAATGAGCGTGAATATAATGTAACTGGAATATGCTTCATGCAAAAGGTCTCTTGTAAGGTATCATTACAAAGCTTACAATTTACTGAGTGTGGTCCTTCTATTTCTATAAATGTATCACTCTTGTATCTGAAACTAGAAATATGAAATATAACTCTGAGGGCCTACTGTAATTATGCAAAGTGTGGGCCATTAATGGTGGTTTGGAATCTTGATGGCTCCCATCAGCCAGGACAATTGACAATTGACTCTGTTTGCAGGCAAGCCTTCCTGTGGGTCAGGCTGGGAGGAATGAAGGCTTGGGGTCTGACATGTGATCATGTCACCTGAACTGGAATCCATCTTTAACCTGGTGTTTTTCCATTGAGAAGGAGGGGTGGGAACCCGGAGGGACAAAGGATTCCGGCCTTATGTAAAAGATATATAAGTGGGTAGAACAGAACAAAAGGGGCAGCCATCATGAGGAATCCCCTAGCTACCACCTGAGCTGGAACAAGGGCTATACCGGGGAAAGGATGGTGCCCAGACTAGGAAGGCGTCCAGTCTGCGGAAGAAACTTACTGAAACATCTCTAAGGGTGAGGTTTTATCTGTATTCAGTTTACTAGACTTAGACTTGCATGTTTTATTTTATTTTTCTTGGTAATTCACTTTGTTCTGTCTGTTACTACCTGGAACCACTTAAATCCTACTTTCTGTATTTAATAAAATAACTTTTTACTTATTAATTAAGCCAAAGTATGTATTAATACTTGGGGGGAAGGGGGGCAAACAGCTGTGCATTTCCATCAGTGTTATAGAGGGCGAACAATTTATGAGTTTACCCCGTATAAGATTTATACAGGGTAAAACGGATTTATTTGCTTTATTTATTTATTTGATTTATTTAGGGTTTGGACCCCATTGGGAGTTGGGCATCTGAGTGTCAAGGACAGGAACACTTCTGTAAGCTGCTTTCAGTGAAGCCTACAGCTGTTAGGGGACTTGGTTCAGACCTGGGTCTGGGTTTGCAGCAGGCTAGGGGGTCTGGCTCAAACCAGGCAGGGCCCTGAAGTCCTAAGCTGACAAGGCAGGAAAGCAGGAACAGAAGTAGTCCTGGCACATCGGATGGCAGCTCCCAGGGGGTTTCTGTGATCCAATCCGTCACACTCGACACCTTTCCACCGGGACGTGAAATCCATTTTGAGTGTACAACACACCACTCGACATGCAGCTGGCAGCACGGAAACTCTACCCCTTCTTCTCCCTGCGGAAATGCACTAGACAAGACTTGTGACCTACTTTCTCTGCAAGAACACCCGCACTGAGCGATCAAAGAGAGACAAGCCAGTGTCAGGAGAAGATCGCTTGAAACAGAGTCAAGCCGACAAATGGAGACGGCCTCAGCTTGTTAATTGCTCCCTGATCTGATCAGAAGTGGAATTATAATTAAACAGCAAGTGCAATATCCGAGGACTTGTCTTCACACACACAAAAAAAAGAAAAAAACAACCCACCAACCTGAAAATGGTGTGTTCTTACCATGTAGTAACTAACACCTAGAGAAAATCCAGCGTGGACAAGGTAGTTTCTAGTTTTCACACATGGTGTGACTTGATTCCAATCTATAAGAACCCACATGCGGAACAGAAACATGATAATGGGTTCTTCAATCTAGCAGACAAAGTTCTAACAAGATCCAGTGGCTGGAGTTAAAGCAAGATAAATTCAAACTGGAAATGAGGTGCCAATGTGTAACAGTGAGAGGAATAAATCACTGGAACAACTTCCAGACTCTCAGGGCACGTCTACACTACAAAATTAAGTAAGTTGGCATACAGCCACCTCAATAATTGCACTGATTTTTAATATTCACACTATGATGCTTCTGTCGGCCGTGCACGTCCTCACCTGGAGGGCTTGCACCGATTTAACTGTCAGTGTGGGGCACTGACAGCCCAGAGCCCAGCCACCCAGGGCCCCATTGTCAGCCCCTGGGGGCGGGGATCCAGGCTGCCAGTCCCCAGGGCCTGACAGCCAGAACAGTCAACTCAGTGTCTACACTGACACTGCGTCAACCTAACTACATTGACCTAAGCTCTATGCCTCTCACAGAGGTGCAGTTATTAGGTCAATGTCGAGGGCGACTTACATTGGCAGGAACAACGTTGTAGTGTACAGAGCTAGGCCGATGAAAGTTGCATTACATCAACCTAAATTCTGTAGTGTAGACCAGGCCTAGGTAACTGGCAATTTTTAAATCAAAATGGGATGCTTTCCTGAAATATCTGCTCTCGCTCAAACAGGAATTAATTCAGGGCAGTCTTATGGCCTGTGTTCTACAGGTCACCTAGATGATCACAATGGTCCCTGCTGGCTTTATAATCTATTAATCTACCGTAGTAGGTCAAGATCAACTTCAGCCTTCCCACAAAAAGAAAAGGAGTACTTGTGGCACCTTAGAGACTAACCAATTTATTTGAGCATAAGCTTTCGTGAGCTACAGCTCACTTCATTGGATGCATACCGTGGAAACTGCAGAAGACATTATATACACAGAGACCATGAAACAATACCTCCTCCCACCCCAATCTCCTGCTGGTAATAGCTTATCTAAAGTGATCATCAAGTTGGGCCATTTCCAGCACAAATCCAGGTTTTCTCACCCTCTCCCCCCTCCCCCCACACAAACTCACTCTCCTGCTGGTAATAGCCCATCCAAAGTGACCACTCTCTTTAAAATGTGTATGAAAATCAAGGTGGGTGATTATCACAACCTGCTACCACGTATGAAAGCTACAACCTGCCTTGGATTGGACCACAGTTTTAATTAGCACGTTGCACCCCATAATCCTTTATGGGAATATGCTTATGAATGTATACATATGACATAACTGGAATATGTTTTATGCTACATATGCCATGTAACCTATCTCCGTAAAGGTTATGAGCTACTGAATCTATTCATCCTATTTGTATGCATGTATCATTTTTGTATTAGAAGTTACAAATATTGACTGTGTGCTTGTTTGATTTTAAGTAGCCCTAGTAAGGCATTTGATCAGCTTCTTTTGAAAGGAATTTGCAAGTTAAGTGCCCAGTCAAGATTGATAGAGCCAGAAGAGTTCCCAGAAGTTACCTACTACAGGACAGGCCTAACAAAGAAAATAACAGAACGCCACTAGCCGTCACCTTCAGCCCCCAACTAAAACCCCTCCAACGCATTATTAAGGATCTACAACCTATCCTAAAGGATGACCCAACACTCTCACAAATCTTGGGAGACAGGCCAGTCCTTGCCTACAGACAGCCCCGCAACCTGAAGCAAATACTCACCAACAACCACATACCACACAACAGAACCACTAACCCAGGAACTTATCCTTGCAACAAAGCCCATTGCCAACTGTGCCCACATATCTATTCAGGGGACACCATCACAGGGCCTAATAACATCAGCCACACTATCAGAGGCTCGTTCACCTGCACATCCACCAATGTGATATATGCCATCATGTGCCAGCAATGCCCCTCTGCCATGTACATTGGTCAAACTGGACAGTCTCTACGTAAAAGAATAAATGGACACAAATCAGATGTCAAGAATTGTAACATTCATAAACCAGTCGGAGAACACTTCAATCTCTCGGGTCACGCGATCACAGACATGAAGGTCGCTATCTTAAAACAAAAAAACTTCAAATCCAGACTCCAGCGAGAAACTGCTGAATTGGAATTCATTTGCAAATTGGATACTATTAATTTAGGCTTAAATAGAGACTTGGAGTGGCTAAGTCATTATGCAAGGTAGCCTGTTTCCTCTTGTTTTTTCCTCCCCCCCCCCCCCCAGATGTTCTGGTTTAACTTGGATTTTAACTTGAAGAGTGGTCAGTTTGGATGAGCTATTACCAGCAGGAGAGTGAGTTTGTGTGTGTATGGGGGTGGGGGGATGTGAGAACCTGGATCTATGCAGGAAATAGCCCAGCTTGATTGTCATGCACATTGTGTAAAGAGTTGTCACTTTGGATGGGCTATCACCAGCAGGAGAGTGAATTTGTGTGGGGGGGTGGAGGGTGAGAAAACCTGGATTTGTGCTGGAAATCACTTTAGATAAGCTATTACCAGCAGGACAGTGGGGTGGGAATAGGTATTGTTTCATATTCTCTGTGTATATATAAAGCCTGCTGCAGTTTCCACGATATGCATCTGAGGAAGTGAGCTGTGGCTCACGAAAGCTTATGCTCTAATAAATTGGTTAGTCTCTAAGGTGCCACAAGTCCTCCTTTTCTTCATGGACAATGGATCTTGGAAGACTCCAATCCACATAAGGAGTCTACCTGAGGACGTTCAAGGTAGCATGTGAACAATGGCTGCCACCTGTAAAATTCTGAGTCATGCATAGACATGTGACTTGCCCATGTGACTCCAAAACTCCATCTTGTAGCTGGGGTTCTACACAGGGGGAAGGAGGGGGACCACCCACAAAAGAAAGTCTATTTAAGCCCCTGGAAACTCCTCCATTTTGTCTTCAGCTGGCTCAAGAGATAGCCTCCCCACCCCAAAGGATACGTGAAAGAAACTGGAACAAAGGACAGTAACCACAGGGGTGTCAGTGACGGCTGGACCCAGACTAGAAGGGGACTAGTCCGTAAAATAAGCTTACTGGAACATCTCAGAGGGTGAGATTGCATCTGCAATCACTTTCTTACTGTATTAGGTTTACACTTGCGTGTTTTATTTTATTTTACTTGGTAATTCACTTTGTTCTGTCTGTTATTACCTGGAACCACTTAAATCCTAATTTTTGAATTTAATAAAATCACTTTTTACTTATTAATTAACCCAGAGTATGTATTAATACCTGGGGGGCAAACAGGTGTGCATATCTCTCTATCAGTGTTATAGAGGGCGAACAACTTATGAGTTTACCCTGTATAAGCTTTATATAGGGTAAAATGGATTTATTTGGGACTTGGACCCCATTGGGAACTGGGCATCTGGGTGTTAGAGCCAGGAACACTTCTTAAGCTGTTTTCAGTTAAGCCTGCAGCTTTTAGGAGATGTACTTCAGACCTGGATCTGTGTTTGTAGCAGGCAAGCGTGTCTGGCTCAAACCAGGCAGGGCACTGAAGTCCTAAGCTGGCAGGGAAAACAGACTCAGAGGTAGTCAAAGCATATCAGGTGGCAGTCCCAAAGTGGGTTTCTGTGATCCAACCCGTCACAATCACATCTTAGCGAACATGGTAAGAAAACTCCTTTGTTTCTAGTGTGAATGCAGCCAATGGAGCTGATCAAAACGTTTTCTCCAGAAAGGCTTTTCCAACAGAAAGTGGGTTTTTGGTCAAAATGGAACTCTCCATAGAAGATGCCCATTGTTTATGACATTATTTGGTTCTTGGAGAAAAAAAAAATCAGTTTTCAATAAGTGAATTTTTCCCCCCAGTTTTTAGCTAAAAAGTTTTGGTCTTCCAATAACCAAAAGTTTCATTTTTCAGTTTTTCCCAATAACCACAATATTTTGCTCTTCAGTTTCCCAATAACTAAAATGTCTGATTTCTTGGATTTCCAATATCTGAAAGATTTTGCTTTTCAGTTTTTTAGGAAGAGCTCTAATGTGGTGGGATAATTTGCCCCATCTGCTACCGCGGGGTTCATACACCTTCCAGGGACGCATGTGTGATGCTGGGACAAATGGGCCAGTCCTCTGATATTGATGCTAACTTTCCAGATCTTCTCATCTTTTCACAGCTGTGTTCTGAGTGCATTAAGAAATAAGGGCTGCTAAGATTTGTTGTTTGTTTGGTTTTTGACCTTGCTAATATTTACCCATCCATTTATGTTTTGCTTCTGCAGCAAAAAGCACGGAGCGGGGAATATCACCCTGATTACACTGCCTGTCTAGATGCACCCTTTTGGAGTAATTTGGCTCCATCAGAGGTTTGTGTGTACTGAGTTTTTTCCACAGTGACGTGGCTACTGGTAATATTACAGTAGCACTTACAGGCCCCAGACCAAGATCAGGGCCCCCAGCAGACCCTGACCGAGATTAGGGTCTCCAATGTGCTGGGCACTGCCCAGATCCCAACTGAGATCGGAACCCTCACTGCACCAGGTGCTGCCCAGACCCCAACTGTGATCAGAGCCCTCACTGAGCCCATCAGTTTAGATATCATTTCTCCAGTAAGGAGTGCTGACTGGGGAAATCTCACCCTGCTCAAGTTGTCTGCGGACACATACCCCTTTGGGGTAATCTGGTTTAACTGAAAGCTTGTGTGTAGTGAGGTTTTTGCAATGCCGTGGCAATTAGTTATTATGGTAGTGCCTAGAGGAAAACTACATATTTGGGGAAAGTTTCAGACAAACTGGTTCAGCCCTTTCCGAGAATGAGGTCAGGGAATATGTTGTTGTGCCCATGTTAAAAAAAAAAAAAAAAAGTAGTCCTGGCACATCTTATCTTTGAAAAGTTCTAGTATCTCGATGTTTTGGAGCAGGGACTTGAAATTTGGCCAGGGGCTGGCCTTGGGCTCAGGGAGGTATCTTTTCCAGGAAAATCTGTCCAAATCTGGCCAAGTGATAAGCCTTTGGAAAAATCTCCTTGTGTATAATTTTCTCATGTCCCTTCTTATTTCTGTCCTTTCTAGCGATGCCCAATCTCTTCAATGTCTCCTCACAAAAGAGTTTTCTAAGCCCTTGATCAATAGGAAAAAAGCATTCTCGCCTGTTTGCTAAAAGCAAATATGGGAAACCTGCCAGCATGATCTGCTCCTAAGAGATAAAGTGGCGTTGGCTCTTCTAAAGGTTCAGGGACTCTGCAGCATGGAGGTAACAGCAACAAGCAACAGTGGCTTTGAGATGCTAAAAATGCCAGAAAGATGGCAACTCTTGTTGCATGCAGTTAGCTACTGAAAATCTCTTGGCAGATTCCAAATAATTCCATAGCCAGGGGGGTTGGGGTACTGGGCTGGGAGCCAGGACTTGTGGGTTCTGTTCCCAGCTCCAGGAAAGGAATAGGGCCTAGTGGTTAGAGCAGGGGGGGCTAGGAGTCAAGACTCCTGTATTCTATCCTCAGCTCAAGAGGAGAGGGAAATTTAGTGGTTAGAGCAAGGCAAGGATAGAGAGTCAGAACTCCAGGTTTCTGCCCTTGCCTCAAGGAGAGGAATCTAGTGGTTAGGGGGGTGAGGGAAGACCTGGGAGTCAGAACTGCAGATTTCTATTCCCAGCTCTGTTTCTAACCTCCAGCATGACCTCCCACTCTTTGTCTGTTTAGACTGTGAACCCTTAAGGCAGGAATCAGAGTAGCAGCCGTGTTAGTCTGGATTTGCAAAAAGAAAAGGAGTACTTGTGGCACCTTAGAGACTAACCAATTTATTTGAGCATGAGCTTTCGTGAGCTACAGCTCACTTCATCGGATGCATACCGATAAGCTATTACCAGCAGGACAGTGGGGTGGGAGGAGGTATTGTTTCATGGTCTCTGTGTGTATATAATGTCTGCTGCAGTTTCCACGGCATGCATCCGATGAAGTGAGCTGTAGCTCACAAAAGCTCATGCTCAAATAAATTGGTTAGTCTCTAAGGTGCCACAAGTCCTCCTTTTCTTTTTAAGGCAGGAACTCTCTCTCTCTGTGCGCCTGCTCTTCAGCAGCTGGCAGAATGGGGGCTCCAATCTCCATTGGGACCTCTAGCTGTGACCATTATACTTTAATAGACAAGGGCTTGTGAATGCCTCTGCTCCAAGCTCCTGGGCACAATGACATAACAGTGCTAGGTAGGTATTATTATTCCCAAAGAGGATGTGCCAGAGGAGTGCGGTCATCTCAGGCTCTCTGCAGATTCAGGCAGGTGATGCAGAGCTCGGGGCAGCTCCCCGCTCTCAGAGCAATCAGTTCAGGTTCTTTGCAGACTCAGGAAGGCATGGCTGTATCAGTGACACTTGGGGCAACTTTCCCAACTTGGAACAATCAGCTCTGCCTCTCTGCAGACTCGGCCAGGTGACATATACCTCAGGAACATTTTCCAGCTTTTCTCTTCCACCACAAGAGCTAAAAACTGTCCATATTTTACTGCATGGAAGCTGAGATTCTGCTGCAATAACACGACTCCAGGCACCAGGGCCTGAGTTGGCAGCTTATAGAGCCTTTGCATCAATCCAGTCCTGCCCACCAGATCAAGATGCAAAGTGAGTCAGCAGAAGAGCTCTGCACCATCAATCAACACTTTTATAAAACCCAGCCACCCTGTCCTGAAAAGCTATACAAATACACACTCTTACACTACAGCATGACCCTGTCAATTGGTGAGCTCAATACAGAGATAACTGGGTGAAATTTAACAGCTTGTGATGGGTTAGATTATCTTGGTCTGATCTAACAGCTTTAAACTTTATGAATCTCTGACAGCCACCCGCGGTCTCCTCTTTGTGGCCTGCACGCAGTTTTAGCTGCACAACCCCCCCACCTCCACCCGCTCCCCAAACATAAATTAGCCAGAGTACAAGCAGATGCTCCAATTACCAATGCAAATTGCCAACCATTCCGAGCTGAAATTTACAACGACTCCGAAGACATCAGTAACCAAGGCAATAAAACCCAGGCTTTATAGTATTTTAATAATTCTTGTGCTCCCAAAAAATCACCCTCTGTTAGAAGAGGTTGCAGCTCAGATTCATGACTGACCGGCTGTGTAATACCATGCTGAGGGAGCCAGCTGGGCTTAATGGTGTAATAAGTGTGCATTTGTTGCTGCTAAAACAGCACACAATTGGGACTGTCAACAGGCCGCTCATTTAAGGTGGATTTTTTCACAACTGATGTGATTTTTCAGTGTAAAATAGTGAGCCTAAAGATGATCAGGAAAAGGGGGAGCTTATTCTTACAGTGTACAGGTATTGTGGGACAGTCTGGGGGGGACTCACTGTCACACAAGCATGGGGATGATTCCACATGAACGTATTACAGATCTAACTCCTGTCTAGATTGGATCACAGGGACTGTCAGACTGGAGCAGAGCCAGGGTCCATCTGGCTCGGTATCCTGTCTCAGACTGCGGCTTGCGCCAGATGCCTCAGAGGAAGGTGCAAGAACCCCACAACAGAATACCAGGGATAATCTGCTCCTTAAGTGGGTCGGTCTCAGCCTGGTCTCTGCTTGGCCAAGCTTGTGAAAGCCTTACACTCAATTCAATGGCATGTCTCTGTCTGTTAGTCCTTCTGTCTGTAATGTGATAACCTTTCAACACCACAGCAAATCAACTCCAAAATTTCAGGGAATGTTCCAGGCACCAGTAGCCATTATAGATTTTGGGGAAAATTGAGGACATATGAAGCCCCTACCAGCTCTTTAGCACAGCCTCAAGCACCTCTGCAATGGTCCATTGATCAAACAACTAGCTGATGGCACATTAGCACCCTCCGGCATAACACCAGCCCCTCCCACCAGTGGATCCTCCCCACAGAGTGCCTGGTGACACCCTGAATGACCCATCACCCAGACAGAAAGCAGAATGTGGGAGAATGGGCATGTGTGCACTGCCTCTGGCTCAGGGTGGGAGAATGGTGGTCCCTGGTATGGAGGAATGGGGCAGACAGAACCACAGGCAAGTGGGGGTGAAATTGGGGAACTCTGTTATGGGAGGAGGGGGAGACACAGAGCCCCTGGCCTGGAGGAGGAGGGATGATGTGGGGAAGAGGGTAATGAGGGTTCACAAAGACACCCCCCCACAACCATGGGGCGAGAACAGGGGACCCTGGTACGGGGAAATAAAGGGCACACAGAGCCCCTTGCATGGGGAGGCAGGAGGGAGGTTGGGGGACACAGAGATGCAGAGTCCCTGAAATAGAGGGGGATGTGAAGGGGTCCCCAGGGAGTAGTGAGGGGAGGGGAAAGGAGGGATGCAAGGACTGACAAGCTACAAAGCATGGGACCAGCTTGTACTTACAGGGAGGCTTATACCCTGAAGCAGGAGGTTTAAAATCCCTTCCAGAATGTGTGTTACCTTCAACTATCCCAACTCTGGCTATTCTCCTTCTCCAGATCATTGTCCAGTCCCCTTTTGACCTTGCTAAGATCTTGCCCTAATGACTTCCTGTGCCAAGGAGTTCACCAGGCTTGCTACACATTGGCAGGGGAGAGTGGGGGAGATTTCCTTCCCTCCATCTTTGGATCTGTTGCTTTTTAATTTCACCAACTGCCCCCTTGCTCTCTCTTATGCTACCCGACAGGGAGAACGGAGGGTCCCACTCTCTCGTCTCTAGTCCAGTCATTATAGTATAGGCTCCTATCACGTCCCCTCTCCTCCATCTCCTTTCTAAGGCAAGCAGCCCCTGTCTCTGCAATCGCTCTCCGGATGAGCGTACGTGTCTGTGTGGTGTAAACGGGTAATGTGCACTAAGAATGTACCAAGACGCCACATCACTGATTTCCCCTGCAGCAGAAAGTCAGTCTGCAAGGGCCCATTGCCGGTTACTATTTGGCAACGGGGTGACAATCTTTTTGTACCACACCAGCCTGACTGTGGCCTTCATGCATCAGCCTGATACAAACCTTATTTAATAACACTGCTTGAGGGGGAGTCCTCAGGCAGACAGTGCAAATGTTGATCTAAGGAGGCAGTATTGCCTAGTGGACAGGACACTGGATGGGACTCTCCCTCTGTAAATGCCTACCTGGGGAACAGAAATTTGACACTAGGCTCTGCAGTCTAGCAGCTGAAGGTCTAACAAGAGCCAACAGCTGGAAGTTGAAGCTGGATAAATTCAGACTGGAACAAAGCCCACATTATTAACAATGGGAGGAATAAACCATTAGAACAACTTCCCAAGGGCAGCACCAGCAGCAGCTATATCATGATGGGATGTTTTTCTAAAAGATCTTCTCTAGTTCAGCCAGGAACTAATTCAGGGCAGGCCAATGACCTGTTATACAGGAGCTCAGACTAGAACACAGTGTCCTTTCTGGCCTTAGACTCTATGAGACCTGGGTTCTATTCCTGGCTCTTCCACGCACCTGCTGGGTGACTGTGGGACAGTCACCTCTCCGCTGCATGCCTCAGTTTCCCCATCTGTTAAATGGGGATAACGATACCCGCTTCCTCTGTGTAGTGCTTTGAGAACAAAGGGTGAATAGCACTAAAGAAGAGCTAGGGATTATTAGTGCATGAGAACCAGAATGCAAGACCAGTGAGAAACAACCGCGAAGCACCCCAGTCTGCCCACACAGAGAACTGCGTCAGAGGGGGGCCTTTAAAATCATGTCAGTTTTAAGCCTGGTTAGTTTCACAGGTGGAAGCAATCTTGCTGGCTCTTGCGCTTTTACCATGACCCTCAAGGTGTCTGGTATCTTTCTTAAATCCCATGCGCCCAGAGTCCTGGGATTATAGGCAAATCTCAGTTTCAACTGAAAGTAATCAAGATTTTACCCCTCACCCCAGCAGAGAAAGGCAGGAAAACGTGAGCCTTTCCAATCTTGTGATTTTTTGAGGCCGGCGTCCTGAGTTTTTTCAATGCCTGGGGCTGGCAAAACCACAGGGGGGAGTATTTTTTAAGCATTGATTTTTAAGCAGAAAGCATTCCTCAGGAACAAGACATCTGGAAGATTTTTTCAGCCTCCATCACAACAGCTCATCATTTCAACCTCTCACATTTCTGAATGTGCCAGCATACAGTGCCATCTGGAGCCCATAGTGGGTGTCTCAGGCATTGTCAGCATTGTCATCTACCTTTATGACGACAGTTTGGTGGATGTCACACTAGTGATCAGCATGCAAATAATGAGCCATAGTGATAGCGATGGCTCCCCAGGGCTGAGCCTCAACAGCAAGAAGCTGCATAAAGGTTAGATCACACAGAATGGATGTCAGGGAAATTTCTAGCAAGGCAGGGAGAACTAGGAGAAAGTTTTCAGCAGAAAACTTTTCTTCCACCGAAAAATGCATATTTGGAAACACTGGAACATTTTGCACATTCATGGTGGTTTTCCCAAATTGTTTCAATCAGAACAAAACCCTTAAAAAAAAAAAAGAAGAAGAAGAAGAAATCCCTCAAAATCCCAAGGTTTTGATTCAACAATTTCAAAAGGAAACATTTAAATTTTCCAGTTCAAAATGCCATTTTGGTTCAAAATGTCCTTTAATTTTATTTTTTTAAAAGTTTTAAACTATTTTAAAATGCTCCAACACAAACAAAACATTTTGTTGCAAGTTAAACAAAATGGTTTGCCTGACCGAAAAGTAATTTTTCTCCACTTTTCAATTTGCTGAAAATTTTTAAAAATTTGACTTGTATCGAAAATGTTTTCCTGAATTATCACAGAGCCAAAAATCCATTATTCACCCAGCCGCAAATGCAAGGCAAGCAACCAGTGTCAAAACTCCTGATTCTCCCTTGTAATAATCCCTAGCTCTCAGGGCACTTTACAAAGGTGGTCATTATTATTATCCTCATTTTACAGAAGGGGACACTGAGGCACAAAGAGGCGATGTGACCTGCCCAAGGCCAGTAGCAGAGCCAGGAATAGAAACCACGGCATCACATGACTCAGAGGTAGGGTTTTTAGAAAACTGCCTGCTATTGTGAGAGTTGGCAACACTGTGAGACCATAGGTTGACCAACCACTAGATCAGAGTGCAATGCAGGACTGGCAGGGCAAGTTTCTTTACCGTGTGTTATACAGGAAGTCCAACA
This sequence comes from Lepidochelys olivacea, assembly GCF_965140295.1. Taxonomy (NCBI): domain Eukaryota; kingdom Metazoa; phylum Chordata; order Testudines; family Cheloniidae; genus Lepidochelys; species Lepidochelys olivacea. The sequence goes on from NC_140417.1 coordinate 30,602,995, forward strand.
GATGATCACAAAGGACTTGGGCTCTTTGCAAATGTTGTATCAGGTGAGGTATTTCTTTCAGTTGAACTAGGGAAGTATTAATGCCACTGGACAAGGCACTGCGGTAAGACCTCATCTGGATACTGTGTGCAATTCTGGCCACCCATGTTCAGGAAAGGTGAATTCAAATGGCAGAGAAGGGCTCCTAGGGTGAAGGAAAGCAGATCTTACCAGAGAAAACTGAAAGAGCTGGGCTGATATGATGAGGTTGGCTGCAACACAAGGGAATTTGACATGATGATCCAGAAGGTTTCTTCCTTTGTTCCTATATGTTACCCTGTGTCTACATGAGAATGCGGCTACAACTGGTTTTTCCAGCAGAAAATGGCCCCAGGCCCTGCACCCACTATCTAGTGAGGATTTATTTCGTGCCATACCATGGAATCATTAAGCCTCTTTAGAAGCAACCTAAGGACAAGTGAAGGAAAGCATTAAACTTTTAGAAGTAACTTAGCTCTGCTCAGGACACAGCTGCTGTCAAAAAAAGCCAGCAAGAGATTAGGATGCAGAAGGAACAGGATGGAGAATAATACAGAGAATCCAGCCTAGTCCTTTGCTATCTCAGGCAGCCCCAGCAGAGAATCCCAGTCAGAAGTGTATCCAACTCCATCTTCAGACTAGTGTTTGCCCGCACTGCTCCTATGGGAAGGCTGCTCCAAAACCTCCTGCCTCCTCCTCAGCTCCAGCCTCAATTGATTCCTGACCAGTTTATCCTCATTTGTTCTTGTGCCAACTTTGTCCTTTAGCTTCAACAGCTCTTTTCCCTCCCTGGGATTCAGTCTCTGCTGGTAAGATCAGTTCTCCATTCCCCTGAACAGCTGTGACACTTGTTACTCAAGGGGTTCAGGGTGAAGCAGTACTGTCTGCTCATAGTGCGAGCGAGCCCTGTCTGTGCCCACCAGGGCAAACTCGCCCCAAACTACTGGCTCCTGGCAACACAAGCGCCCCCACTCCAGGCTCCGCAAGCCCCCTCTTCCCTCTGCAGGCAAGCAATTTGCACACCCCAGACCTTAGACTCCCTGAGTCCTTGGGGGCAGAGCAGGGATAAGCTGTGGCTAACTCTGTGGAGATAGTTCTCCCCAGAGCTCTGGGGCACAGGTCCCTCCAAACCTGTCTGTACACCCCCCTGCGTTACACTCAAGTGCACAGTCCCTCAACTTCTGAACCACACAGATTCGCTGCCTCCCATTCCCTGGCTTCACCTCAGTGCAACGCTCTCCAGAGCTCTCAGCATTTAGGGATGTCGATGGTCAAAGCAAAGACACGTTTTATTTGACTAAGCTCAAGCCTGAAGATAAAGATCCAAACTGAAGCAAGTATAAGGATTGGAAACGTGGTAACAAATCAAAGAAAAATATAAAACGCAGTCTTGAGGTTGTACTTCGTAACCAGTCTGCTTCTCTGCCAGTGGTCAGTCCATACATTTGAGAGAGCTGGGACCCACTTCCTGTGAGACATGCTGGCAGGGTATTATCTCAGTAACGGATAACATTTTGAACCCTTCTTTCTCCTATTATACAGTTCCAGACCTTTTGCCTCTTTTCATAACCAGGCCACTTGGTTAACCACAGTTTGCCCCATTGGCCCCCTATTCAAGATCTTTTTCTTGGGCTCTTTTGTGTTTTGTAAAGGCCCAGGCCTGCACCTTATCTAGACTGCGAACACTTGGCTGGGCCAAAGATGTCCATTGTTCCGACTCTAGATTGGCTTAGGTCTGAGAACCACCCCACCCCAGGTGATCAGTTTCACCTCCAGCAGCATCAGAACATGATATTCTACATGTTACATAACTCTTAAAACATTCTCTGTACATATATCCTGCAATAACCATGACAACCAGCGAGTTGTTCGCTTTCAGCAGAGACCACATATGGCCCCCTGGGTTGAAATATCATGAAGATGGCAATCACAGGAAACACGCCCATCTGGGCACATCTAGACAAGTCCTTGGGTATAGACTCATAACTGTACCCCTGCTCTGTTGCCAACATGGGGCACCTGGGTCACATCAGCCTAGGAGCCCTTGTCAGCACCTGGGCCAGTTTGGATTCATTAGGAGAAAGGAGAAAGGAAATGTTTCAATCATTCCCTCTTGATAATTTCGACATCATTGACAATCCTGTGAAACATTTCGATTTTGTTGAATCAGTATTTTCCAACAGAAAAACGTTCCGCTGGGAAATTTTCAACCCACTCTTGCATTAGCAAACCTCAAGTGAGCAATCAGTAAACTCAGTAACTCGTGACTTCCTGTCCTAACGTACTCCCTGGTGCAGACGCAGGTTAAGCCATGCCTGGCATGGAGGATACAATAACATCTGCAGAACCTCTGATGGAAGATGCCACAGTATTAATATTCAATCAAGTGCCTGAGCCGTATTTTATTCTAACCACTCCTCCTGTCATGCTGTTTTGACTGGAAGAGCTGCAGAAGGAAATGAGACACGAGCTAACCAGCCATTCTGTTAGGGTAGGCGAAAGCAATTTGTACAGACAGTTCTCTGCATCATACACATGCAGCCTTCCCCCACTCTGCCTGGGAAATAAAGTTGACATCAGATACCGTGCTGATCAGTGTAGGCCCAAGGCTCTTTGGGGAAAGAGCTGTCCTTTTGTTCTGTGTTTGTACAGCACCTAGCGCACCAGGCTCCTGGTCCATGACTATGGCTCCTAAGCACTACTCCAAGCAATAGCATTAGCAGATAAGAGACCTACAACCACACTTCTGACACGGATTTAGCTCTGCATCAGAGTTGGTCCTGGGAACTGTATTCCCAGCTACCCTAGCAAAAAAAAAAAAAAAAAAAAAAGTAATGAAAAGAATTCCCCCAAACCCGAAATTCCATCCAATTTTTTCATTGATTATTTTATTATTATTATTTAATTTTGGGCAGCTGAAACCCAAACATTGTTTTTGGGAACCAAACCAATTCGGCTAAAAGCTGAAAACATTTGGGACAAAAACATGACAATGCACACAAACAGGAATAAATCAGGGGCAGAGGGCTTTTAATCACTGTTTAAACCTGGTTAGCACCCGTTTAACTTTAGGGGGCAAAGCTCTTTGGTTACCATTCAGAACCCACTGCCTCATGAGCTGATGAACTGGGAGTTTTCTCCATCCCTGGTCTCGTTCTTCCCAGAGTCCTCCAGCAAAACCAGAAGAACAGACTTTCCAAGGTGACAAACAAGCAAAAACAAACCCTTTCAGGTTTTGCATTATATGGCATAAAAATGGCATAAAAAGCTATTTTGGCTGGTTACTGGGAATGGGCGACAGGGGATGATCACTTGATGGTTACCTGTTCTGTTCATTCCCTCTGGGGCACCTGGCATTGGCCACTGTCACAGACAGGATACCAGGTTAGATGGACCATTAGTCTGACCCAGTGTGGCCGTTCTTATGTACAATTCTGGGGGAAAAAACAGCATTTTTTGGGGGGTAAGATGTTATCAACAAATAAAAGTAATTTTCCATCAAAAAACAAACATACATTTGGATGGAAAAATTTTGAGTGACTCTACTTGGGACTCTTTGAACGTGAATGAAAATGCTAGAGGCACAAACAGTTGTCCAGACACATTAGGGATGGACTGGGAGAACTATGGAAAGTTGAGTCTTCAGCCAGCTGGGAATGTTTGCTAACCCATTTTTTCCATCAAAAAAAGCCAATTAATTGAAATCGAAACAGGGTAAAATTCAACAAATTTTCTGCCTCAAAGAATTTTGCAAAGAAGTTCTGAAATTGTTGAAGTGTGACATTTTCAAATCGGAAGGCTTAGGTTTTTCAAGTCAAAAAGGCTTTCAATTTACTAAAATTTTGAAACGAAGACAAAAAACGTTAAAGAAGAAAAGGTCAAAATCAGAATGAAACCTCTTGGAATTATCTGAATGGTTTGACTGACTCAAATTGATTTTTTTAATATTCGGTTTGTGAAGTTTTCAACTTTTTGTCTCAATGCAGGTTGGGAAAATCATTTCCTGGCCAGCTCCAGTTGAGATCCTACTTAAAGAAAATACAACCAAAGCAATCCCCACACCACATCCCATCCTACAACTTAGTCATGTGATCATGGTGCGTGGTACCTTCATAAAAGGATCCACCCTCCACTTTCTTACAGCCACTGTGTCATTACTGATTTCTGAGTCAGCACCCATTGAAACTGACTCAGAGCCGTTGTTTCAGGCTCTCTGCAAACTCAGCTGTTCTTCACAACCATAACAGCTAGAGACCAAGGCCTTGTCTGCACAAATACTTTTGGCCAAGCTTGCCAAATCTAACACTCAATTTGATGGCATTTCTTTGTCTGTCTGTAACATGATAACTGGACCACCAAATCCAATCAATCAATTCCCAATTTCTGGGACTGTGCTAGTCTGGTATGGGCACAGGAGGACTCTGGAATGCAGGCAAGGGGAAAATGGGGGTCAGACACGAATGGGGAGTACACAAAGTCCTTGACATGAGGGAAAGGAGTGGGGATACCCTAAAAGAAAGGGGGATGGGAGGGTGGCACCCAGGGAACTTGAATGAGTGTGTGTGTTTGGGGGATGGAAACAGAGGGACTCAAGAAGCTTCTGATATGTGCAGTGAGCTCTGCTGACAGAAGCTATGAAGTGTGTTCCCCTCTACTCATATGGATATAATCCCATTGATTGCAGGGGTGATTTTTTGACTGATCTAGTACAACCCCTACTGTGGATGCAGTTATACCAACGTAAAGGCACCTTGTCCCAGTACGGCTCATTCCCTTTCCTGAACAGGCAACAGCTATACTAATGTAAGGACTTTTATACCAACTCCCTGAGTCCTCAGGGGCAGAGCAGAGCACAGTCATACTGCTTTCACTAGACCCAAGTTGTTAAAGTGGTATTTGGTGGGTGTTGTCAAATGAAAACTGAGATTCATGGATTCTAAGGCCAGAAGGGCTAACTGGGATAATCTAATTGGACCTCCTACAAAACACAGGCCATAAAACAGCCCTGAATTAATTCCTGGTTGAACCAGAGCAGATCTTTCAGAAAAACATCTAATCTTGATTTTAAAATTGCCAGTGATGGAGAATCCACCAGAGCCCTTGGGAAGCTATTCCAATGGTTAATTCCCCTCGCTGGTGAACATTTATGACTTTTTCACGTGTGACTTTGTCTAGCTTCAGCGACCAGCCATTGGATCCAGTTAGAACTTTGTTAATTTCTGATCCCCATCTAGGTATTTAGAGACTGTGGTCAAGTGACCCACCCCCTTACCCTTCTCTTTGCTAAGCTAAACAGATTCAGCTCCTGCTAGGGTAACCAGACGACAAGAACAAAATATCAGGACACATGGAGGGGAGCCACAGGCTCCCCCCCCCCACCCCCCCGACCAAGGCTGGCTCTACATTTTTTGCCGCTCCAAGCCAAAAAAAAAAAAAAAAAGCCAGAGTGCCACCGAAGCAAAATATCAGGACAAATGGCGTCCCGACCATACATCGGTCAGGTCGTGGGACAAACAACTAAATATCGGGACGTCTGGTCACCCTAGCTCCTGCAGTCTATCACTGTAAGGAATGTTTTCTGGAGAAAAATTGAGATGTCACCAAGCCAGAGCCTCATGCCCCTCCACACTTTGGAAAACATGCAGAGCTGATTATTTATCCATGAAATGAATGCTAGGATACACCGACACACAGACACCCCAGTAATCAATTCTCTACTTCCCCTCATTCAGAGAGGGAACGAAGATTAATTCTGTTGAAGCATTGGCAGGTAATGCCACAAGAATCAGATAGAGACACAAGATTAGTGGAGAACACTGAAGAGAGAGAGATTTAAAAGGTTTTAAGAGATATTTAAAGGGCAGCTGACATCCCCCTGGAAGGACTGGACCTGTGCCATTCTGCTGGGAGAAAATGCAGCACAGATTAAGATAATATTTAGCATATTATTACTTATGTGTATTATGGTAACACATAGGAGCTAGCTGAGATTGCAGTCCCTGTCATGCAAGATGCCGCACAGACCCTGACCAAGATCAAGGTTCCCATCGTGCCAGGCCCTGCACAGACCCCCCCGCCCCAACCAAGACTGGGGCCCCTGTCATGATAGGCACTGCATAGCTGCACAGTGAGAGATTTACCCCCAAAGAGTTCACAGTCTAAAAGGAGGAAGGGTGGCAGGGGAAACAGACATCGAGAGCAGAAGGGACTTGAGCCAGGAATAGAACCCAGGAGTCCTGAGTGGCAGTCCAGTGCCTTAACCACTAGATAACACTGCCTCCCATATATCCTTGGGTGTAATCATTTCCCTCTAATGAAATTGTGCAAACACTAGCTAACGCTAGCTTAATTGGATCAAAGCTCCTGAAAGCAAACTATCTTCTTTGAAAGGCAATCACTTCTCACAGGGTTCAATTCTTATTACTATAAGCAACTTTTACTGGTTAATACAATCACCAGGCTATTTTGCAGATTGCAAACAGGGAGCTCATTCCACAGCAGAGCAGCGAGTAAGGTTTAGGGTTAAACCATGTCAAACAAACACCGCCCTGCCTTTAATTCAATCACTGAGTAATCTGATCAGAACCCAAACCATGTGTATTAGAGGGGCAGGGTCAACTTGTAAATCTCATCAATTTCAGGAGCAATGAGTTAAGACACATCAGCCCTCCACCACTTTGTGTTCTGTTTTGAATTTTCTTGCTTTAAGGCTTATGCTTCTCAAAAGAGCCTGAGGGATTTGGAGACTCAATCCTCATTAAAATCAAAAGCAAATCGGACAGTCCAATTATTCAGCTTTGAAAATCTAAGACGCAATATATTGTTCCTGTGTTATCGTGTGGAACACCAGCACAGGGACAACCGTGAACATGAGTGGGTGGAGGGATAGCTCAGTGGTTTGAACATTGGCCTGCTAAACCCAGGGTTGTGAGTTCAATCCTTGAGGGGGCCATTTAGGGATCTGGGGCAAAAATTGGGGATTGGTCCTGCTTTGAGCAGGGAGTTGGACTAGATGACCTCCTGAGGTCCCTTCCAACCCTGATATTCTATGATTCTATGACCATCCACAAGGTGCTGCCAAAGGAAATTAAGCTCTGGCCTGGGTTCTGTCAGCTGAGGTGATCAGAATGCTCCCTTCCAGCCTTGAAATTTGTGACTCTATAATTTAGGGAAAATTACTTTCCTTCTAATCTGCTGACAACAGAAGGCAATAGATTCAGACAAGAGTGTTGTGGCTGTGTGCCCCTAAATAACTTCCGCAGCTATTGTGATCGATTGCTAGCACCGGAGGTTGGCACTATTAATGATACTTTAGGCTCTGACTGAGATTGGATCCCCTTTGTGCCGGCATGACACAGGCCCCAGCTGAGATCAGGGCCACGTTTTGCCAAGTGCTGCACAGACCCTGACTGAGCCTGGGCCCCATTGTGCTCCATGAGTACACAGTGAGACACAGTCTCTGCCCTCACAAGCTACCCCGGTCTCCAGAAACAAAGTCTGGGAGGGAAAACTGAGGCACAGAAAGGGGAAGGCATTTGCCCAAGCTGGCCCAAGAATCTCGTGTCTCAGGACAGACAAGAAGGGGGGCGGGAACAGAGGCACCAAGAAGGGAAAGGACTTGCCCAGGGTCACTTTTGCCAGAAGCTGGGAATGGGCAACAGGGGATGATCACTTGCTGATTACCTGTTCTGTTCATTCCCTTTGGGGCACCTGGCTTTGGCCACTGTCAGTAGACAGGATACTGGGCTAGATGGACCTGTGGTCTGTCTCAGTAAGGCTGTTCTTATGTAGGGTCAGTGGAGCTGGGACCAGAACCCAGGAGCCCTGAGTACACTGGATCATACTGTTTCCCAAGTTGTGTTGCTTCCCCCTAGTGGTCCCCTGGTTTAAGCGCTTCATTCTCAGGTGTTGAAGAGACTTGATCACAGTCATATTAAAAAGCTAGGCACTGTGGGAGGTTCTCCCTAATATTTGCCATGAGTCACTGACGGTTCTCTAAGTTGATCATAAACAAGCCACAGAGCTATTTTATTGGGCACTCACCCATAAAGAAGCCCTGTGTCCACACACAGCAAACAGAGGCACAAGGCATGTTGTACAAGCTTCGCTGAAACACTTAGTTTATAGCTATCAGAAGCCAAAGTACACACAGATTTGAAAGGAAGGGATTGTAGTTAAGTGCCCGGTACGGCAGGGCCCCCAATCTTGGCCAGGGCCCAGGCAGCGCCTGGTGCAACAGGGGCCCTGGTCCATGACTAGGGTTCCTAGACTCTAGTGGAATACAAATAATTATTAGTATTTTAGAAAGCGTGCCATGGGGCCCAGTGGCCTAAGGATAGCCCTGTCTCAGATGTTTTATAAGCCCCTTGAAATAAAACCTTGTGCCCAGGCTGGATTGGTGGAGGTGGTGGGATGGGAAGGGGGTTTTACCTTTACACTGATTCTACTGCAGCCACTAGTATGCTGCCGGACGCTGGAACAGTATTAATCTCAAACCAGCTCTGCAGCTAATTCCTTTATATTGCTGCATTAGGAGGCAGGAGACCTGCTACATTCCTGACACGCCTGTTAGGTGGCACAAATAAGAGGCTGATCATTGCACAACAGTCAATATCCCATGCCCCACTCAAAAGGCAGCATGGTCTCGTGGATGGGCACAGAGCTAGAAGCCTGGACACTGGGTTCTGTTCCCAGCTCTGCTACTAGCCTTGGGCAAATACCTTCAGCCCGCAGGTTCGCCCGTTGTCTATTCATGTAGTGAGCTCTTCAGACCAGAGACTGGCTCTCTCTGTGCAGCACCTGGCACAAAGTGGCCCCAGTCTTGGTTAATGGCCTCTAGGCACCAGAGGAATACAAATTAGTAACAGTTCCCCCAGCAGTTCCCGTGCTGTATGTCTTCAAATGGGTGCCTTCAAAGATGCATTGCTACAGCCTGCGTTCCAGTCCATAGCCCCCCTCCTAACTGCGGCTGACAGCTGTGTACTCTGTAGAAGACAGCCACTGGTAAACACAGCAGCTTGTGGCATACGGCATTCGCTTCAGAAACACAAGAGTAGATGTAATTGGTGGTTATTTGTATTCCAGTACTGCTAGTGGCCCTGACAGGGGCCCCCACTGTGCCGGGCGCTGCACAGACCCCGACCGAGACCAGAGTAAGCTGTCCCAGAACAAGGTATTAGGTCTCCTGCAATCTGCAAGGCCCAAACCAAAACAGAACTTGAACTCAATGGCTGCAGCATGGGTCAAAGGGCAAAGCATGAATGGTTAGTACAGAAATGTGTTTTCATCTTGTTAGGAACTAAGGTCCTGTCAAAAGAGTCCTCTGCTATCAGAAATCTCCTCCTTGCGGGGGTACTTATAGACCAGGATCAAACCACCTCTTAGCTTTGTCTTGGATAACCTAAATAGACTGTGCTCCTTTAGTCTCTGGCCTATTATTGTGCTATAGCTATGCAGGTCCATTTCCCCGTGTAGACGAGTCCTCACTTTGTTTTCCAAACCACGTATCATCCTTGTGGCTCTTCGCAGCCTCTTCAATATTCCACAAAGTGTGGACCCCAGAACCAGGCACAGAACCCAGTCCTGGCCTCCCCAGTGCTGCATACCTCCTCACTTGGGATTTCAGGTTATTCTTCAAACAACAAAGCTTGGTTTGTTCAAAATGGTAGTGACTGAAAAGCACCAACCTACCACTCTCTCTCTCTCTCTCTCACACACACATACACAGTCCTCCTTAACATCTAAGATGCTATTATCCCCATTGTACAGACAGGCAGGCAAACTGAGGCAGAGACAAGCTAAATTACTTGACCAAGGTCACACAGCAAATCTGTGGCAGAGCAGGGAACTGAACCCAGGTCAGCCAAGTTCCAGCTGCTGGACCATCCTTCCACTTCAGAATAACATTTTCAGCTACCAAACATGAGCCAACAAACAGAAAAACAGAGTAAAGACGGAAAGGCAGCCAAGTGGAGCAGCAAGTCACTCCGTACTCCCCTCCATAGAGTTTCCCTTTAGTTAGGTTGACCTGGAGCTTCCTCTAATGACATTTTTCAATGACCTTTTCCTGCTTTCTTGAGCCCTGCTTAAAATTTGCAAATCATTCGCCCTCGAAATGGCTTTCTAGCATACACATTTCTTTAAAGGCCTTGCGCGGGCTAGGAAGAGTGCTGGGCTTCGCTAACACATGCTAGCTAAACCCCAGTTACAGCCTCTGCTAGGGAAAGAGGTTAGCACCTAGAGCGAGATTTTAGGCGACAACCCGACCAGTCACACTTGAGATAAAAGATTTTAACCTTACATCTGCCGGAGAAGAAAGGCTGAGGTTCGGCTGGGTTAGCTAGCATATGTTAGCAAAGCAGATCTAAACTTGACCTCTCAGCCTCGTCAAGGCAAGGCCTTGTCAATGCAAATTTACAGGCACGTTTTGCATGTTGCGAAGGCCCAAGCATCTCCAAAGGAAATCAAAGCATGCTAAGTTCCACAACGCAACAACCCTCCCGCCGGCAGATGCCTCTTACCTCTGCCAAGGCTGCAAGTTGACCCAACAGCTGAGTTGAACCTTTCTCAATGTGAGAGAGGAAATGCAATCAGCCTGTGGCTCAGAGGTGCACAAAGCTGGTAGACTGCATAGTGGCTAGCCTATTACCTGCCTCCTAGGTAATCCCCTCTCAAAGGAGCTGCTTGGAGGCTGTTTGCAGGAATTCCAGGGCTAATGATTTGCGAGTTTTAAGCAGGGGGCTGAAGAGGCCACTGGAGCAGTAAAGGACACCCAGAGATTGCATCAGGCTAGAGGAAGCTCCAAGTCAACCTAGCTACAAGGAAACTATATGAAGGGGCGTTCCAACAAATTGTGTGAATTCAAAGCAGATTAACTATTCGGGATTAGCTCCCTGTGTGGACTGTTCTTACTCTGAATTAGTTTAAACAACTCCCAATGACTAATAATGAATCAGCCGGACACAGCAGCCCCACCCTGCAGCAATGGCGGCAGGGACTCTAGGAGCTGGTAGAGCTCCGTGCCAGTTCTCCTCAAGATAACACGCTAAAAGGAGCAGCGTGGCCGCGCAGTACAAGCAGCGGCCTGGGCTCGCCACCCGAGTACACACCACCCAACCCCTCGGGTGCCTACCTGAGTGGCTACCCTGAACTGCTGCCCGTGCAGCCACGGCCACGGCCACGTGGCTACTTTTAGCACAGCTAGTACTTGACAGTCTACGCACATGGGGAAGCACACTCCCAGCCGCAGAGGACACAAACTCTCAGTGAGTCAGGGCAGACTGACATTAATTCACTTAGTTACAAGCTAATAGTTACCTTTATCTCCCGGTGAAAGACTGTATATTTCAATCATGGCTGATTACACCTAGCAGATCACTCACTGTATTTGTCTAACATCTGCCTTTTTTTTTTTTTCCTCTCCTCTTCGTTTCTATTCCTCCTGCTTCTGTGAAGTCTCTCTAGAAGGATCCCTCACCCTGCCACTCGTCTCCTCTAGACCTCTCTTTCTATCCATCTTCGTTCCTAAAACAGAAAGACACAATGATTTTTTTTGTAATTTCATTTAACATGTGGTTGGGGTGACCCATTTGTATACCCTTCCCGTCTGCATTACTATAATTGATCGGAAAAAAACAATGACATTTTCCCCTCAAGGAACTTTGGACAAGAAAGTCTTTACATAACTTCACAGATTCTAAGGCCAGAAGGAACCATTAGGTCAACCGGTCTGACCTCCTGCATACCACAGGTCATTTATTTTCACCCTGATACCCATCTATTAAGCCCAAACATTTTAGTTAGACTAGTCTCCTGAGGACTGAAATGCTTTAAAGATGGGGAGGGTGGGGGGGAGGGGGGAAATCTGGTCTACCTACGCGAAGTTCCGAACCAATTCAAAATAAACATTTGGGTGTCAACTCCCGTTTTTGTTTGTTTTGTTTTTTAAAAAAGACCACCACCAAATTTAGTATTGCATGTTAATGCTGAATTGTAACTTTGCCTTAATAAAAAGTTATGCAGACCAACATTTTAAGTCAACGTGAAAGAAACCTTGTTTCTAGTCACCATTTTGATTATAGCATCATTTCATTTTTGGGGAGGTTTCAACAAAACCCAAAGCATTTTAAGTCAAAATTATTTTCTCTACTTGACATTTCAACCAGATAGTGTCATTTTGTGTTAGGACGATTTTTAATGGAAAAATGAAAGGACATTTTCAGTCAAAATTTGTACTATAAATCATTTTGTTTCAGCGTTGTTGCTGCTGGGTTTTGGTTTTTTTGGGTTGTTTGTTTGTTTATTGGTGTTTTGGTTTCAACCATAATGACATTTTACATCAAAAAAACTTGCTTCTACTCAACATTTCGATTAATGTGTTATTTCAAGGGTCTGTGGTTTTTAAAAACAAACGCACCTAAATGGAATTTAAGTCAAACCAAAATAACAATTCTCCTTTCAACTGAAGTGTAACATTTTCATTTGCTTTTAATTAACGTTTTTAAAAAACAAAATGAGATTTTTAAGGCAAAACTAATGTTTTTCTTTTCAAATCTTGACTTGTTTGGTTTCCCCTGTGGGGAATTTCATTTCATTTTTCACTCAAATTGACATTTCCTGTGAAAAGTGTCCAATTTTGATTGTTCAGCAAAAAAGCTTTCCACAGGAAAAAATTCTGATTAACTCTTTCGTGGTCCTGGTAATGCAGCGTGATTCTTTGTCTCCCTCTAGTGGCCAAAGTATGTATATAAGCTAGAGCCTCTGAGCTAATGGATCTGGTTCTTTGACTAAGTGGTTCAACTGTTTCCAGACTGCAAGTCCTTTTTTCCCATGCCAGGGGTCCATTCAACCAGGACTCTCTCCTTTTTGAGGGCACAACCCACAGGTTTCAAATCTATACTTTAAAATCCAACTCATGCTTTAAGATCCAGTTGGTCCCAGGTTCACTCAACCAGGGGCATTGTTACAATGAGTTCTTTCTTTCTTCCGTGTAACCATCACCCCCCGGAGAACTGGCAGCCCCCTTCCTATCACTTTCAGTGGGTTTGTTAGGAGTCCCTGTTTGGCCCTATAATAGGAAGTTGGTGAACTATTCTGATGCAGGAGCTAGAATAGACTCCAGCTCACCGTGCCACAGCTGAATGGTACAGAGAAACTTCAGGGCTCAAACCAGCACAGCTGACACCAATGCACCCTTTCACATCATTTTGAAGAGTAGATTGTCCCTTTAAATTCAGAGCAGTTGTAACTTGGGTTCCTCATGCTCCCATTCTCCTCTAGGGGCCAGGCTCCCTGGCCAGACTACCCCCACCCGCATGATGCCCCATGGCCATGGACTCCCATGGTGTACTGCCTCCCCTCTCCAAGAGGGGGAACCATGGTACATCATGGGAGATGTAGTCTGACCAGCGTGCTCAGCCTATAGAGGAGAACTGGAACATGAGACATATGAACTACAGCTCCCATGAGGCATCATGACAATATTTCAATAGCGATTTTCAGTCTTAGAATTTTCACCAAGAAAAGGGAGAATTTCCCACAGGACCCCTCCCCCACTTGCCAATTTTCTAGTCTCTTCACTGGCTCAAGGTACAGGCATGCATTAGGAGCATTGGAGCAAGCTAAGCATGGCTCTGCTGAGCTTAGAAGGGCATGGGAAAGGACCCAGTTACTCTAGTGAGTGAGCACAAGTTGCACTGCTGGATGGCTGTATTAAACGGGCAGCACTTTCCTACCCTGCAAACTGGGTGAGGAGTCACTAATCTACCCCTTGGCCCTGAGCACTGAAGAAAATTAAAGAGGGCTAACTTCTGACCTTTGCTGAGTGGGTCAAACACAGCGGGTGGCTTGAACCTGATCTCTCGCAGTTTGCTGTTGCCAAGATTCCCTGCTGGCCAGACTCTTTCACCAAGCTGTTGTCGGCAACTGACCCAGAGCAGGGGAGTGGCAATGAGCGGGCACTACATTTTTTGCTAGCTAAAATCCTAGTATTAACACGTTTCTATCTTAGATCCTAAAAAAGGGTCCCTCAGCTAAGCCCCTTGCCCACTGTAATTGTACACATGCTCCCCCGCCCTGTGAGGCAGGGAGACGGTGTTATCCTATTTTTACACATGGCAAAACCCAGGCACAGAAAGACTATGGGCTTGTCTAGACCACAAATGCTTTACCAGTGTCACAGAGTCACCGGGCGGTGCTCTGGAGCTACTCCATACAAAGCCAGTCAGGACTCTGGGGGAGCCTCCTCTCTCTGAGCACATTGTCACCAGGGCAAGAAGCTTCCACAGCTTCGACCTTCCTGGGTCTCACCTCGGAGCATTCAGCATCCCCTTCCTCCCAGTGTGCTTCCCGCAGCGAGTCCGCCCGGGCGGGGTTCCTGGGGAAGCCAGAGAGCCCTGCACCCCCATCCCCTACAGCCAGCAGGGACTCTCAGCCAACATTTGTAGCACAGAAGGGTTTATTAGCTGACAGGAATACAGCATAGCACAGAGCGTGCTATCACAGAAATCTGTGACTTTCAGCCAAGTTCATCTAGAGGAGTCATGGGCCAGACGGCCTGGACTCCCCCTCTTCCAGTCCCCCAAGCAGAATGCCCAACTTCCAGCGATTGGACCTCCGACACACCCCTTGCTCCTCCTCCTCCTCTTTGGCCTGCTTCCCAGGCAAAAGGTGTCACCTGGTCTCACCCCTCTCCTGGGTCTCAGGTTATGAAGGGCACTGCCACAGCATACGTGCAGTCCACTGGGCAGCCCTATCTGCTCTGAGGGCCTCAGCAAAAATCACACCCAATTCCCACCACGGAAATATTGGTGCAGTACACAGGGAAACAGAGATACACACAGTATTAGTATAGGGCAGTAAGACTCACATGCAACAGAAGATGAGTAAAACCCCACTTCCTCACAACCAGCATAGTTACACCAGGATCACTACGCCAGCAAAGCCGCGTCGTGGAGATGCAGCGTAAGCCAACAGGAGTTCTTCTGCTCTTCTTCACCTCCCTGGATGTTATCTATGCCAACAGAAGCCCTCTTCTGTTGGTATATTTGAGTTTGCCCCAGAGGGTTTGCCAGCCTAGCTCTGTTGGCTAAGGGGGGGCAATCTCTTCACATGCCTAGCCAACATAACTATTCCGACAAAGCTTGGTAGCATAGACTAGGCCCAAGGGACTTGCCCACATACAAAAGCTGGACTTCTGCACCGGTACAGTTAAACCAGGACAATCCTCCAGCTCCAGTGTGTGGACCCAGTTTACGAATATGACAGTGCTTATAAGGGTAGAGCTCACGTCAGTATGGGAAGGGAAGTAAGCCACTTTATACCACTCTCTGGAGTCCACGGTTGGGGGAGGTGTTAATATTAGAGATGTAAAATGCTAAACAGTTAACCAGTCAACCGGTAAGCATTAGGCTTACTGTTAACCAACCTTAACAGTTTACCCCCTGCACGCCGGCCAGAGGGACCCCAGTCCTGGCCACCCTGGGCCAGCCAACCAGAGGGGCCCCAGCCCTTGCTGCCCCGCGCCAGCTGGAGCAACTTCGGTTAACCAGCTAAACAATATAATTTTAATCGTTTAAACAGTTAACTTTTTAAACGATATGTACATCCCTAGTTAATATTGCATTGCTTAGAGACTGACGCAGAGGTGAGCCTGCAGAATCACAGAGCCCTGGTCTACACTAGGACTTTAGGTCGAATTTAGCAGCGTTAAATCGATGTAAACCTGCACCCGTCCACACGATGAAGCCCTTTATTTCGACTTAAAGGGCTCTTAAAATCGATTTCCTTACTCCACCCCTGACAAGTGGATTAGCGCTTAAATCGGCCTTGCCGGCTCGAATTTGGGGTACTGTGGACACAATTCGATGGTATTGGCCTCCGGGAGCTATCCCAGAGTGCTCCATTGTGACCGCTCTGGACAGCGCTCTCAACTCAGATGCACTGGCCAGGTAGACAGGAAAAGAACCGCGAACTTTTGAATCTCATTTCCTGTTTGGCCAGCGTGGCAAGCTGCAGGTGACCATGCAGAGCTCATCAGCAGAGGTGACCATGATGGAGTCCCAGAGTCGCAAAAGAGCTCCAGCATGGACCGAACAGGAGGTACGGGAACGGGGGCCTGACGATATGTTCCCAGAACCACCCGCGACAATGTTTTAGCCCCATCAGGCATTGGGATCTCAACCCAGAATTCCAATGGGCAGCGGAGACTGCGGGAACTGTGGGATAGCTATCCACAGTGCAACGCTCCGGAAGTCGACTCTAGCCTCGGTACTGTGGAAGCGCTCTGCCGAGTTAATGCACTTAACGCACTTAGAGCATTTTCTGTGGGGACACACACACTCGAATATATAAAACCGATTTCTAAAAAACCGACTTCTATAAATTCTACCTTATTCCGTAGTGTAGACATACCCTAAGAGAGGTGTGAACTACCCCATTCATCTCTGGGAGCCAAGTGCAACAGTCAGCGATTATAACAGCCAGTGATTAAGACCATTGTGATCATCTAGTCTGACCTCTTATATAAACACAGGCCATAGGAATTCCTTGAATTCATAGCGGGTTGAACTAGAGCAGATCTTTTAGAAAAACATCCAGTCTTGATTTTAAAATTGCCAGGGATGGTGAATCCACCACAGCTCTTGGTAAGTTGTGCCATTGGTTAGTGACCCTCATTGTTATGCAGAGATGAGCCTGCAGAGAACCAGAGTGATAGCTTGGAGAGGTGTGAACTGGCCCATTCATCTCAGTGAAAGGTCAGCGCAGCTGCTCAGTGACCACTGGCTGTGCACAGTAAGTGCACAGTAAAACAAGCTGCTACATTCCACCCCAGAAGCAGCTGCATGTCAGCAGCGGCTGAAGCAATGGCCGTATGGCTTGTATTCCAGTTACGCATTCCCAAAGTGCCCAGGGGAATTCAAGCAAGGCAAAAGGAGGTTTATGGAGCTACATAATTGTTAGTGTAATAAGAAGCTTGTGAACTCCCACTGGCCGTGTTGGACGTGCTACAGATGGAAGAAAATTAGGTGAGTAGCCTGAGCTAAGCTGTATCTACGGTTTTCTTTTCAACCTCATTTCCTTTGTTTCTTCAAAAAGCCTGTTTACTGAGCAGGTTTACGCTGCAAAGGGACGCTAAAGGGGCCATTGTGCGCTGTATATTTATTGTCTTGGACTCCTGCCGATTTGCTCAGTCTGCAGATAAAAAAAGATCAGCCCCAACTGCAAGCTCTGCAAATTTAGCTCAAATGCCACACAGATTTAGCTCAAAAACCTGCATGAAGTCCTGGGATCTAGTCCCAAGACATGAGACCTGGCTTCTGTTCCTGATTCTGTCACTGACCTTCTGTGAGAGTCTGGGCAGGTCCTTTCCCCTCACCGTGCCTTGGTTTCCCCACTATGTCTATTTAGATTATAATCCTGTTGGGGCAGGGACTGTCTCTCACGGTGCGTCTAGGCAGTGCCCAATGGGATAGGGCCCTGATCTTGATTGTGGACTTTATGTGCTACCATAATACTAGTACTAGAAGGAGATGTGTGGTCAAATAGTTAGAGCAGAGGGACAACAGGAAGTCAGGAATTTTGGGTTCTATTCCCATCTCTGGGAGTGTAGTCAAAACAGAGGCTTCAAACCCAGGCTGCTAACTTCCAATCCGCTCATGTGTTTAGAAAGCATGGTAAGCCCTGGATAAACACAGACTCTCTTTGTGACCATGGTCATGTCACTTTGCTCCATGCCTCGGTTTCCCCTATCTGTAAAATGGGGATGATATGGACCTACCTCACTGTAAGGGGAAGGCAACATTAATGAGTGCATCTAAAGTTCCTGATGAAACATGCCATAATCAATAAGTATAAACAATCCCTCAGGATTTGAGTTTGCTCAAGAATTAATTCGCTGTTAATACAAATGGATCTTGAAAGGAACCTTTGCCTTCTTTTCAGCCAGGAGCTGCCCTCCACTGGCGAGTGGATAGAGTTGTAGTGGGAAATTCTCCTGCCTGTACTACGCAGGATACAGGGAGAGTGGATACAGCGCCCCCATTCTGACACTGCAATCTGGCTCTCCAAAATCTTAGTTTTTATTTTTTTTAAAGCCAGACGCCAGCTGTTAGAGTAAGTATAAGGGCTTGCGTACACACGGAGTTATCCTGGACTAGCTAACTGCAGTTAGCCCAGGCTCTTACAGTTGCCCCTAATATCCCTCTCCTCCAGACACACAACCAAAAGTTCAGTGGTGCTTTCAACCCAGGCTAGCAGGCCTGGCTGGGTGCTGCTTCACTCAGCCTGGTGACGCACCCACTTGCAGTGAGGACACAGGCTAAATCACTCGAGTGCAGATAGTCCAATGCCTTCTGACAAGTCCCCCCATCCGCTCAGAAGGACAGGCAAGTTCTCCCGCAATTCACCAGGAAAGAATTCAGAGTGGCTCCGCTCTCTCAAGCGCAAAGAAGCTTGGCATGTTCCCCCAGAGACGTGCTAGCCACACAGAAGGGGGAGTGTGGCACCAGTAAGTTAAGGACACAGAAACTCAGGAACAGCTTTGCAGCATGGCTGCTCACAGCTTGGCGCTGATCCCTCTCATTAACTCTGCAGTGGCGACTTGCCCTTTGTGGCTTGGAGACCACGCCAGTTACTGTGCCTACAGGGGTCGATAGAACACTCCTAGTGGCAGGATATCAGTCCCATATCTTCGGGGCGGGTTATTGTTCCCCATATCAAACCAATATAACAGAAGTAGCATGGCCCAGGAGCTAGAGCACTGGGCTGGAGAGTTGGGTTCTATTCCCTGGTCGGCCACTGACTCATTGGTGACTTTGGGCAGGTCACGTCACTGCTTGGTGCCTCAGTTTCCCCATCTGTCAAATAGGGATAATGATACTTTTCGTAAAGTGCTTTGTTATGGAGAACACTATATACTAGCTATACATGTGAGGCAGGGCAATGCCATTAGCCTCTGCTATTTTACAGGTAGGAAACTGAGGCACAGGAGGCTAAGTGATTTGCCCAAGATCACAGAGGAAGTCTGTGGGCAGAACTGGAAATTGAACCCAAGTTTCCCACCACCCAGGCAAACACCCTAGTCACTAACCCACTCTACCTCCTACTATCAGACAGTGCCCTGTAGCTCCTCTCCCCACAGGTCCCAGGCTTCCCCCCTAACTGAGCTGGAAGCACTCTTTTATACTCCCAGGAGCAGCCAGTCATGTGGTCCCCATCCCTAGTCTGGGCTGATGAGCTTGCCCCCCCCAAAACCTATTCTTAAAGGGACCATTCCTCAGAACAGGGGTGTCTGACCCCGAAGCCACCCACCCTCCTGTTGCTCTTACAGGGGTAGTCCAGCCTGTTACAGCCTCTATGGAATTCCCAGCTAAGCTCCTTGCTCATCTCCCAGCCCTTCCGACTTCCCCCACATGATCCACAGTCAATGGAACCTACCTCCAGGCTTTGGTTTGCCTCCCAACTGCTGGGGAGGGGAGAACCCAAGAGTCCTGATGCCTGCCCTACCCACCAGACTCCACGGCGCTCCCTAGAAACAGAACCCAGGAGCCTAGACTCCCAGTTCTCTGCTCCAAACACTGATCAACCCTCCCAGAGCTGGTTATAAAACCAAGGAGCTCTGAATCCCGGCCACACCTTCCTCCACTCCTCTCCCAGAGTCAGACAGAACCCAGGAGTCCTGACTCCAGTCCCCCGGCTCTAACCCACTAGGCCCCTCCCAGAGCCAGGGATTGAACCCGGGAATCCTGAGTCCCAGCCTGCTACTCCACGCACTGATCAGTGAAGATTTGTGATGGAGGGACTGCACCTCGGTAATGCAAACACACTAACTTTGCTTGCTGGAGAGGCAATGCCCGCACCCCTAGATTGCATTGAGCAGTCGTGCATCTTAAAGGAGTCTAAGCCTATGTCCTGTGATGTGTCACTCCACAGTCTTCTTGAAAATATGGTTTTGATATGACTATGACATAACAGAGATATACTTTATGCAAGATAAAGATAAAGATGCTTTATGCTCATATGAGATATCATTGGAAAGGTTATGATTTACGGAATGTGATTATCCTATTTGTATGCATGTGTCATTTCTGTAACTGAAATTAGGAATATGGACTATGTATCTGTATTTCAAAACGCCCTCTGCTAACACTTCAGGTACAACAATGGAAAAGCCCGACAGTGCTGATGGCCCATCAGCGATTACAATGGACTGTGAAAGAGTTTAGTCCTCCTGTGAACCCTGGAGACCCTACACCGGCCCTCCCACCGGATACTGGGATTTTCCACGAGAAGGGGGTGTGTGTGTGCGTGTGTGAGTCAAACTAGGAAACAAAGGACGCCCACTTTATGCAAATCCTATTTAAGGGTGGGGAGTGAGGTAATCCAGGCCATCAGTTCTCCCCTGCTACCCCATCCAAGATGACTGCTGGAAACAACTAACACTGAATTGGGGGGAAGAACTGAACCTAGGGTGACCAGATGAAACGGACAAAATATTGAAACACATGCAAAAAAAAAAAAGAAAAGCAGAGCGGAGAGCCGAAGCAAAAAAAAAAAACACGACGCTGGAGCGGCCAAAGCCACAATATCGGGACAAATGGCGGCCCAGCCGTGCCCAAAGAACTAAAAATCAGGATGTCTGGTCACCCTAACTGAACCCAGGCTGGAAGGGCGCTGGGCCTGTAAAGATTATTAGAACCACATTTAGGGGGAGAACTTGCATGTAACCAGTTTCTTTAAGCTTTATTTCTTTAAGCAGTATTAAGCTTAGTGTGCGTGCTCTGTTTCATTTTTTTTGTAATCTGCCTTGTTCTGTCTGCTACCTCCTTAACTACTTAAAATACAACTGTTACAGCGAATACATTTATTTCCGGTTTACAATATAACCCAGTTTATGTGATTTCTATCAGGGGGGAGGAGGAGAAGTTATGCATACCCTCCTCCAAATTGAGGGAAGAGGTGAATTTCATATAATTTTGGGTTTGTACTCCAAGGGGGGTGGACGGTGGACATCTTGGTGCTGTGGCAAGTCCCTTAAGCTGAGCCTTCTCAGAGCGGATCTCTGGTTCTCTGTGCAGCTGGGTGTGGCCCTGCCTGTGTGCTAGGCTGGAAAAGGCTGGGGAAGCCTAACCCAGCAAGGACAATTAAAAGGGGACCCAGGCCGGCAGAACATTCTGACTCAGTGGTGTCCCAGCACACCAGGTGACACCCCCGGAGGTCCAACCTGCCATATGTCCACTGACACAAATGGGACTGTAGATCAACAGCACAACTCATTGGCCTGACACACAAATCATAACAGCAGTACCTAAAGTCTCTGCCTGAGATCAAGGCCCCCGGTCACTCCGGGTGCATACACACCCTCACTGATATCACTCTGGGCCTTGCAGACAGAGAAAGTCCCTGCCCTGAAGAGTTCACAGTTTCTGTTTATAAGAACAAGCTACATCAGTATAAGGCACCTTTATACTGGAATCACAGCATCTGCACAATGGAGGTTGGACCAATGCTGTTCAAGAGAGACAGAATCTGTGTGTACAGCCACACTTAAATGGAAGTGTCCCTGTGTGGGACATGGGATCATTTAACTGGTTCAAATACTTCTCGCAGCTAAAGGAATCAGAGCACAAAAAACGAGGATAAAGCCCAAATCAGTACTTTGCAACAAAGATCTCATTCTTCTAAATCTCCCAGGGTTGTGCATG
This sequence comes from Lepidochelys olivacea, assembly GCF_965140295.1. Classification (NCBI taxonomy): domain Eukaryota; kingdom Metazoa; phylum Chordata; order Testudines; family Cheloniidae; genus Lepidochelys; species Lepidochelys olivacea. Next base: position 30,624,714 of record NC_140417.1, read on the forward strand.
GCTGCAGTATTAAAGGACTGAGCTGGAGCAGATGAAAGCAGGAGAATGTTTGAAGCTTCAGACACAAGGCGTGGCCAGAACACCATTAAATTTAAGCAGAATAAAGAGCTCTGCTGTATGAACGACATAAACGGAGCCCTGCTGCTCCCAGAAATATACGCAGTCCGATTCATGCTGCTTTAGCGAGCCGCCTACCAGCTGCCTCTGATCTGCTCTTTGTTGCAGTGCCCCAGGACAGAGCTTTCTGCTGCTTCTCTTTGGGGATTTCCACATTTTTCAGAAAGCACCGAGCACTTGCTCTTGGAAAAACAGGCCCTTTTAAGGAGGCTGAGGATGAGCAAAGCTCTGAGATTGAGATACTCCAAAATCGCTAGTCATGTCTGAAAATCCTGCCCTCTCTCTCTAGGAGTTTAGCGGCAGCTCCCTAACAGTTCAGGTGGAAACCTCACTGATCCCAGATCAAGGAAGTCTGTCTATTACTAGCAGTATAGCAGCACCTAATGCCCTGACCAAGATTGGGGCCCAGTTCCTCTAACCACTAAATACCACTTCTGTTCCAAGATCTGGAAGAGAAGTGGGGTTAAGTTGTTAGATCGGGGGCTAGAAGTCAAGACTCCTGGGTTCTATTCCCAGTTCTGAGATGAGTTGCCAGAACAGAAGTGACTAGGAGTCCAAGATAATTAGGTACAAATAATAAATAATTAGATTAAAAGCCCCTTGGGGCAGGGATCATCTTTTTGTTTTGTGTTTGAACAGCCCCTAGCACTGTGGGGGCCTGGTCTGTGACTACGGCACATAGGCACCACAGTAACACAAATAATAAACAATAATAATAGGACTCCCAGGTTCTACTTCAAAGTCTGGGGCGTTAATGGGTTCTAGTGGTTAGAGCAGGGGACCTGAGGGTCCAGGACTCCTGGCTTCTATGCTTGGCTCTAGAAATAGAGTGGGGTCTAGTGATTAGAGTTTGGGGGCTGAAAGCCAGGACTCTCACCTCTGACAGTCAGAGAATTTGGACAGCAAAACCCACTGCTCTGAGAATTGAATGTAAAGCCCTGCCCCATAATGCAAGGCATTCAGAGACCTCTGGCCGAGAGGAGTTAGGGAATGTGTTAGCATGGGACAAGGCTTGCTCCTTCCTTGTGACTTTCAATCTTCCACCACCACCCACAGCAGCTCCCCTTTGTTGGGAAGCACTTAACCAATCACAGTTAATGCGTCCCCAGTCAGTCTTCAAATTAATTTCTTGAATTAATGTAAAGAGTAAATGAAATGACTGTCCCCAAGCCATCCATGTGCTGGGATTCTGGCACAGGCTGCAGGGTTGAGCATGGGTGATACGTGGATGGGAGACCATGACTGCTTGTTCCTCTGGTACCATGCTGTCCCCAGTGTCCCAGTGCAGTGCTAGAAGGCACTGTGCAGCTGGGAGGGGCTCAGTAGGGAGCGCTCTCCCCTGAGATAGTGCTGATTCTCTAGGCTGTAATTTTAACCCCCACCCCGGTAATTAAGCAAGATCAGCATTATAACACAGCTTATATCAGCAAAACTGAAATAAGATATAGCAGCAAAAGTGCAGCAGGGCTGGTATAATTGCATCTGGGCTAGTGGCTTTTCCTGGCACAGTTCCATTGGTCACAAATCACCTCACCACACCCTCAACCATTAGGATACTGGAGGGACTCACGGGGAGGTTATGCAGGGACGAGGTGGGGGCCCCCCCATGTGTGATGGGCTGTTCCAGCAGAAGTCTGTAGTGTAGAACTGGCCTACAACTACCAGTGCCTTGTCTTCACTCTGTTTTACAACAGGAAAGCGACCTTGTATTAGTCATACCACAGTGAAACACAAATTGGGTTTGTTCGTTTGTTTTATGCAGTGAAGAAAAAGTCTAAGGAGTTTAAGGACATGTCAACATTACAAACTTAAGTTGCCATATATTAGGTCGCCTTACAGCCACTGCAGTAATTACTGCAGTGGTGCATGTCCACACTACCCTCCTTCTGTCGTGGGTGCAGGTCCTCACCAGGAGCCCTTCCACTGATCTAGGAGGGGCAGTGTGGGGAGCTGAGGGCCGGGTGTTTCAACTCTGCTGGCAGCTCCCTGCCAGGAGCCTGGCTGCTCCACAGGCTCCTGGCAGGCTCCCCCCATCCCTCCCCCACCGCTCCCCATTCCCCACCAGGAGCGGTGTAAAGCCGTCCGTGGCTTCTTCCCTTCCCCTCCTCCCCGATCCCCACTGGGAGCGCAGGGGAGCCGCCCAGGGCTTTTTATCCCCAGGGAGCGGAGTCCAGCTGTCCCGAATTCTTCCCCCTCCCACCTGCTCCCCACCAGTAGCCAGGCAACCTTGGCAATTTCACAGCTCACCCAGCTGTGAAATTGACACGGCTGCCTGGCTCCTGGCAGGGAGCAGGCTGCTCAGGCTTCTCACCCCAGCCTGAGCAGAGAGGAGCTGGGCTCTAGCTGCCCGCTTTCTTGTCAATTTCACAGCTCCTGCCATGAAATTGACAAGATAGCTGATGTAAGGGACACAGTGTCTACACAGACACTGTCGCCCTAACTACACCGCCCTCGTGGAGGTGGAGTTAGCATGTCGGTGTAGTAGGGCGCTTACATCAGTGGGAGGAAGGCTGCAGTGTAGACCCTGTCATAATTAGGTTAACATAAGCTGCCTTATGTCGACCTAATCATATAAAATAGGCCAGCCCTAAGTCTCAGCTTTGTTCCTTCGCATAGCTGAGCTGCTGGAATCTAAAAGCTGATGAAAGCTAACTGGGCTGAAAAAGACCACAAGCGCATTTCCTTTTGATTCAACATCTGTTTCCATTGCCGGAACAAACCAAATTTCCATGAAGGCTTAAAAGTCTGGGGGATTTCCGGGGATCAGTGACTTGGAGGCCAATTAACCACTGGAGCAGCTTGCTACGGGAGGTGGTGGAATTGTCTCACTATTTCCTTGTGCTCCCCTGGGGGTCCTTATGCATCTGCTGTCTCTTGTAAGCCCTTTGGGGCAGGGACTGTCTTTCACGGTGTCTCTGGACAGCACCCAGCACAATGGGGGCCCAAGCTTGGCCAGGGTCTGTGCAGCGCCTGACACGATGGAGGCTCTCCAATCTGTTGAGTGCTGTGCAGTGCCCAGCCTGACAGCGGCCTCGATCTCACAAGAACATTGGCACGGAAGGGACCTCCTGGGTCAAGTCCAGGCCCCTGCTATCACAGCCAACCATGCTTCAATCAGAGTCTGTGGAGCACCCGGCATAAAGGGCCCCCCAATTCATTGGTACAGGCCTCTAAACACTACCTGGATACAATAATAATTGCCTTTACCTCTCTGATTCTTCAAGATTGTGTATTTTTCCTCCACTGCCTCCAGACTCCTCCCACCTTCTCCCCAAGCCCTCCTCCCAGGCTGTCACTCTATGGGCAAGCTTGCTTCAAACTGCCTAATGCAGGGCCTGATCCTGAGAGGCACTGCATGGGAAGTGATGGGAGGGGGTCTGAGGTTGTGCAGTGACTTACAGGGTTCAAGCCCAAACCTCTGAGCATTCAGCTGTATGTTAGGATTGATCCTTTTAAATGCCACTTCATTTCCAACTGCTGCAATTGAAACGCCTTTTGTTGTGAGGGTTGGAAGGCTGTGTGTGGTGTGTATATGGGTGAGAGAGAGATTAAGTGTGATTAACAGACATTCCCGTGCAGATACACTGGTTTACAGCTGCAATAGTCTTATCTTATTCAAGACAATCCACTCATAGCCCGGTATATTTTTCCAGCCTTTGTATCTCTGATAGTCCATGGGGAGAGATAGTAGCTTGGAGTGAGAACACAGGCATGAATCATACAGCTGCAGGAAATGTCAGTTTAGAGATGAGTAGCCCCCAGAGTCCATTAATTGCACGTTTGTTACACGAGCTAATTTAGGGAGGTTTCCAAATGTACTCACTACAAGGCAATGTAGGGGCAGTGAGTAGCCCCTGATGCTGAGCACTACACAGATACCCCTACTCTGCAACCGAGACCGGGGAGGCCCTACACCATGCTAGGAGCCACACAGACCCATCCCTCTGACCGAGAGCAGGGGGAGCCCCTCCCCATCGTGCTGGGTGCTACACAGACACATAATGAGACAGGCCTTACTTACCCTAAAGATCTTACAGTCTAAATAAAAGAGAGAGGGGAAACTGAGGCCCCAAGAGGGGTTGCCAAGGTCAGTGGCAGACACACTGCCAGGAATAGAACCAAGGTGTCCATACTCCCAGTTCTGGGCCCTAGCTACTACATCACACAGCCACCAAGGAGGAGTTTTGATCTCCGATTTTAGGCCGCACGTGCGTGCAAGGAAATGACAACACCACTAACCATGTTCCATAAATCTGCTTTACATGGAAGTGACACTAACTTAAGCCTTGTGGAAAATGTTAACTGACTCATTCTTGGTGCCATTTAGTACGGGACTGAATGGCAAGCATCCATCTGTCACTGCTGGCACCAAACCACTAATCCCGCCCTTGGCATCTGTTTATGTGCTTAGATTCACACACGGCCTCTCCATCACTGGGCTCTCTCTAGACTTGAATGTGCAGTTGTGCTGAAGTGTGTCATGATTTACTGCCGGTTAACATGCATCACCCAGAGCCGTACGAATAAATGGAGTTTTCAATTCAGTGGTTAAACCAGAAAAAAAAAATTAAAAATTGATTTGGGGTTGGTCAGAAATGAAATTTAAAAAAAAAAAAAAAATTTTGGAGAACGGAAAAAGAAGAAAAAGAAAGTTCAAAGCAAAATGTTTAGTTTAGTTTGAGGTGTTTTTTTTTTAACACTTTTTTTTTAAAAAAAAACAAAACTGAAGAAAAAATTGAAACAGTAATTTTGAATAAAAAATCAAATCAAAACTTTTTTTTTTTTTTTTTTTAATATATTTTCCAACTGAAACAATTTGGCTCGGCACAAATTCATGAACCGTTTCAGTCAACAACAAACCTGCATTTTATGGTGAAAACAAGTTTCACCTGAAAAATTCTGTCCATCTCTATTAAACAGCACAACTGGAAATTCTAATGAGGACACTTCAAACGGCTTATTCCAAGGCTCCAGAGAACGTCACTGTGAAGCATAATGCAGACATGTGAGAAAGGATTGTTCCCAGTCCTGGCTATGACAAACAGGACAACCCAAGATTGGTTATGAACGCCCAGAGATTGTGGCACTGGAGGTAATTCACGTTAATTAACATTTTTGCAAATGCTATCTAATAATAATACCGCCTAGCTCTTATCTAGCGCTTCTCTTCAGTAGATCTCAAAGCACTTTAGAAAGGAGGTCAATATCATTACTGGTAGCTGAAACCTCAGGCTGTCTCACAGATGTAATTCAGGAAGTCATGTGGATTAAAAAAAAAAAAAAAAAAAAAGAAGCCAAAACGGCTGAGAACTTAAACATTGGCTGGTAACAGACCATGAACCCCAGCGATATTTGAACCTGGTGATATTCTGAACAAAGAGAGCTCTCAGCCAAGCTTGTAGCTACTTCCATCGCTTCACGCTGACTCAAGACATTCTAGACTTCACAGGGACACACAGAGTGACAATCCTGGAATCTTATTTTGAAGATTCCTATTTGACAGATGAGGAAGCTGAGTCACTGACCAGGAAAGTGATGCACCTAAGGTCATCCAGCAGGCGAGTGGCAGAACCAGAAAAGAACCCGATTCCCCGTCCAGTGCTCTACCCCCCTATACTAGCCTCCACTGCCTCTATACAGTCTACAAACTTGAAGCAGTACGGTCTAGTGGTTAAGGCACCAGACTAGGAGGCAGGCACTCATGTGATCTAGCTCTAGCTCTGCCACTGATCTACGGTGGGACCTTGGATAAGACACTTCCCCTCCTTGTGCCTCAGTTTCTCCTCCCAAGCTTTGCCTATTTAGAAAGTGATTTTGGGGGGACCTGGGACGGTCTCTTGCAGTACCCAGCATGATAGGGCCCCAGTCTTTGTTGGGACCGTGTTACCCTAAGGAGAAAGAGTTTGGTGTTGTGCCAGGTACCACATAGAACCATAACAAGAGACAGCTCCTGCCCTGCAAAGCATACACTCGTAGAACCAAGGAGTCCCGAGTCCCAGTCCACTGCTGCATCCAGTAGGTCACGTGGTTTCATTTGGTTTTGTAATTTGCCTGTCAAGGGAACTCTTTCTTTTTAAGCAACATAAAAACCAAACCAGATTATTCAGAGAAGTGATTACTCTTCCCAGACGGTAGAGAGGGAATGTAACACAGGAGCAAAGCTGAGCAGCCTTAGAAGTCAAACAAACATGTCCCCGTGAAGAGAGTTTTAGTAGGAAAAGCCAAAGAGACCTACGTTCAGGGAGCCTGCACCTCACTTCTAGTGCATTGGGATCGTGGGTGAGAAACAGGGGGCTGCGGTCTCTGATCCGAGCTCAGTTTCCAGAAGGGGAAAGGCTTTATCCTGCAGAGACAAAAGAGGAAAGTTAAGGGAAGCAAAACAACAATAAAATGAGCCAGGGAGAGTTGTGCTGAGAATAGCAATTGGTGCAGAGTTGCAATTGCTGAGGGAATAGAAAACCTAGGGCTTCAGAACACAGGACTGGAAAAAACCCTCCCAAGTCAGTGAGTCCAGTCCCTGCTGTTGCAGGCAGCCATGTCATAAGCTCCTGGTCAGAAGCTTATCAATGTTTGCTTCTCTGCTCCTCCAGAATCTCCCTCCTCTCGTGGGTAGAAACCTCCTTCTCATTTCTAGCTAAAACTGATTCCTGGCCAGTTTATTCCCATTTGTTCTTGTGCCGATATTGTCCTTGAGCTTCAACAGCTCTTCTCTCCCCCTGGGATTTGCGCCCGGATGCATTTCTAGAGAGCAATCCGATCCCCTCTGAGCTTCAAGGGGAACAGACAGACATCAGATCAAGTCATCACACCAAGTGATTGGCTCATCTAGAGAGGATGGATGGTCCAGTGGTCAGGGTGCTAGCCTGCAGCCTGGGAGCCCTACCCCACCACAGGCCCCATGTATGACATCGGGCAAGTCACTTTGGCACACACAGATCGGTATAACTATTCCAGTGAGAGCTGTTTCCCCTCCAACCCTTTCTCTGCTTAGGCCTGATCTAGGCACAGATTTTGTACCAGTATAACCATTTCAATTATCGGGTCTGATTTTTTATTTTTTTTTATTGATTTATATGTGGATTACGGTAGTGTCCAAGAGCCCTAATTATGGACCTCTGCACCAGGTGCTGTACAAACACAGAACAAAAAGATGGTCTCTGCCTCCAAAGAGCTTCCAATCAGAGGCTTGTGTACACAGCAAAATTGCCAGGCATTAGGGATTTTGGAATAATTTCTGCAGGAGTTATTCCACAATAGCTCCCCATGTGAACGCTCTTATTCTGGAACTAGGGTGGCTTTTGATGGTTCAGTTTAATCCACTTTAGAAACGGGTTCCGGAATAAAAGCCTCCCCTCCCAGGAGTTACTCCAGAATAGACTCAAATTATAAAGCTAGATGGGACCACTATGATCATCTAGTCCGACCTTCTGTATAACACAGGCCCCACACGACTGCCCTGAATTAATTCCTCGTTGAACTAGCATGGACCTTTTAGAAAAAACATCCAGTCTGGATTTAAAAACTGCCAGTGATGAAGAATCTGCCCCAGTCGTTGGTAAATTGCCTCAATGGTTAATAATCCTCACTGGTAAGGTTTTTTTGCCTTATTTCCAGTCTGAATTGTCGAGCAGCAGCTTCCAACCACTGGATCTTGCTAGACCTTTTCTACTAGATTGAAGGGCCTAGTATCAGTTCTAGCATTTTAAAATGTACACCCTTCCTTTTTCCAGCGTATTGCCCTGCACAGACAAACCCTGCACCGAAACAGGTAGCTATAGACAGACAAATGGCCAGCAGTTATGCCAGTATAAAGGTGCCTTACACCCGTATAGCTGATTCTCCTTCCCACATGGGAATAGCGTTTCCAGTATAAGCACTTTTATCCCAGTATAACTGCATCCGCACTAGGGTTCCTTTGAGGTGCCCGGCATAACAGGGCCCCCAATCTCAGTTGTAGCCTCTAACCACCACCACAATACAACTGAGCAGCACACTTCACATGGGAATGATGAACAAGGCCCAGGTAGCGAATATACACCATCTCAGTATTGAACAAGACACGGCACCTGTTACAAAGCGCAGTGTTCATGGAGGGGGGGAAAGATTGGAGTTGAAAAGTTAAAGAATCCTGACAGGAAGAGAAGGACTTAACTGAGCATCAGCTGCGGCCTTTTCTCGCAGCTGTCTCATTCACAGAGCTTGGGCTGAGGTGTTTTGACAGCTAGAGACTGGATTGGCGTCAACCGCATCAGACAAGCTGGCAGTCAGATGCAACAAGAGGCAGATGCAATAATTCAAGAGACGCTCTAGTAGGCACCTTGAGTCTACGTGAAAGCAGCAAGCATCCACCGCTACTGCCCACTAGGCTAACGATCATGGGAGTAATACTGGGACTGCCAGACCAGATCAGACAAGGGATCCTTCTCATACTATTGCAGCAGCCGGCACAACAGGGGCCCTAATTTCAGTAACGGGGTCTGTGCAGTGTCTGGCAGGATGGGGGCCCCCCATCTCAGTCAGTGGATGGGGTCCATGCCAGGTGCTGCAAAATGGAGTTCTGATCTCGGTTGGGTACTGTGCAGCACAGATCTATGAGGCCGGGCATAATCCGACTGTACTACATCTTCCATGATGCACCACGGCCAGGGACTCATAAGAGATGCCTCCGCCTCAAAAAGAGGGGAGAAAGTGATGCATCATGGGAGATGTAGTCTGGGCAGGGAGCACAGCCCACAAAAGAGACTGGGAGCATAAGACCCCCTCTTGCTGAACTACAACTTTCATGAGACATCGCAGCACCATTTTGAATCAAAACATTTGGGTTTAGATGCTGCACTGAAAAGCAGCAATTTTCTGCACGATTAAAAGAAAACAAGCCCTATTTTCCAGTGTGTCAGCAGATGTTAATTTAATTTAATCCCAACTTTAAATCGTAGTCTGGACATGCCTTAGTGACAAAAGGCGCTCCTGTTTAGCATATTGGCTCAGCAATGCGAGGCCAAAGGGAGCTGAAATTTCTTTCTGGCTTTTGTATGAGAATCATTTGCTAAATTCCAGCTGTAGAGGCAAATTCTGCCTGCCTGTGTTACAGAGGAACCTAGTTCTACTCTCTAATCGAAGCATTGGTGCATTTACCCTCAAACTGAGCACATTCACTCTGCAGTTCTGGAGAGACAAACACACGCACAGAACCCTGCAGTGCTGGTTACTTAGGGCCTTGTCTACACTGGCAAGGTTCTGCGCAGTAAAGCAGCTTTCTGAGGCATAACTCCCGAGGCGTACACCCGGCCAAGCCACTTAGTGCACAGAAACTGCGCCGTTGCAGGGCTGTAAAAAAACCCACCGCCACGAGAGGTGTAGAGCTCTCTGCACTTGGGCTACCGCACCACGGTGCCAGTGTAGACACCCTGGTCAATTACAGCGCCGCGATTGGCCTCCGGGAGGTGTCCCACAATGCCTGTTCTCGCCTCTCTGGTCATCGGTTTGAACTCTACTGCCCTGCCCTCAGGTGACCAACCATGAGCCCCACCCCTTAAATTTGTTGGGAATTTTGAAAGTCCCCTTCCTGTTTGCTCAGTGAGGGGTGCAGTGGTCTCACGCATCTTTCCAGGTGACCACGCCTGCTTCACACAGCAGGTGATCCCCTGCTTGGAGCAGTGCCGAGCTGCTGGAGCTCATCGGCATTTGGGGAGAGGAGGCTGTCCAGTCACAGCTGCGCTCAAGCCATAGGAATTAGGATACCTACGGACAGATATCACACTTCATGACGGAGAGGGGCCATAACCAGGACACACTGCAGTGTAGGGTCAAAGTGAAGGAGCTGCGGAACGCCTACCACAAGGCACGGGAGGCAAACCACTGCTCCGGTGCTGTGCCCACGAGCTGTCAGTTCTACAAAGAGCTGGACGCGATACTTGGTGGCGACCCCACCTCCCCTGTGAATACTTGGGTGGCTCGCGTGCCAGTCAAGAGTGGACTGAGCCAGGAGGAGGAAATCTTGGATGTGGAGGGGGAGGGGGAACCCAGAGGCAGAGGATGACTTGGAGATCAGAGATGCATGCAGCCAGGAGCTCTTCTCTACCCCGGAGGAGGCTAGCCACTCACAGCAGTGGGAGCTTGGCAAAGCGCAAATAGGAGATGTGCATACCACCACATGCCTAGTCTGAGCAGCGGAACAGGGTGTTGACTTACTCCCTCACTTCACAGGAATCTGCCTCAGAGATCTTCATGAAACTCTCATGGAGATACTGGGCAATCCGCTGCAGCAGGTTCTTTGGCAGAGCTGCTTTGTTTCTTGCCCCATTAAGGGTAACTTTCCCACGCCACTCTGCCATCACTGGGGGGGATGGGGGAAGACATGACCATTGCTGCATACAGGTGAGCCGCATAAGGCCCAGGGCAGAAGCCACAGTCTTGGAGAAGACCTTCCCTTGATTCCCTGCTCACCCTCAGCAGCGAGAGGTCTTCCATAATGAACACAGCCTGTGGAAAATGGGGGGACAGTAATGATTATAAGGCCTTCCCTACAGTGCTGGTTCTCCCCAAGAGCCACGTGCCCAGTGTACAGTACAGTTCTGGAACACTGATTTCCCCTGCCCCTGTGGTTACTCACCATTTTGGGGGTTTTGTGGCTCATGTGTGCTTGCCTGGGGTCAGCCAGTTAGTGACAGCTATGTGAATAGTGGCTGTGTTTTAAATCACCGAATCAGTGGTCTGTGTGTTGCAAACAGTACTGCTCCTGTAAAATGTTGTGTTTTGGCTTCACAGATATGACGATGGGAGCTCAGCCTCCCCCTTTGTTATCGCCAGCTGAACGGCTGCGCAGAATTAGAAAGCGGCCACAGAAAACTAAGGAGGACTTTCTGCGTGATGTCATGATGCACTCCCTGGCCGAAAAATAAGAATTGGTGGAGTGGCGGACAGCGAGAAGAGGGACCGAAAGGAGAATGCGGCACGCCAGAACGAAGCCATGGAGTGGCTCTTAAACATTATGGAGCGCCGAGCGGACATGCTCCAGGTACTGCTAGCACTGCAAACCAAGCAGCTCCGCGCCCACCCTCCCCTGCAGCCACTGTCGCAAAACTCTTTCCTGTGTATCCCCCAGACACAGTCAACACACTCTTATCAACCTCCTGGCTCCAGTCCGTACCCACTGAATTCCACTTCTGCTCCGTCACAGTCCAGCCCTGCCGACTCCCAGTACCCACTGCATTCAACACCCGTCCCTCTGCAGTTTAGCCCTGCTGAAGTACAGTACCTGTTGCACTGTACTCCAAAGGACAAGGCCGCATATGATATCTGGACAAACACAAATCTTTAACCATCCCAGGACCCCAACTCCTCCTGGAACCCATAATGTCAAGCACGTTGCCCAGAGTCACGGTCTTTTGGAGCAGGATGCGATTGATGGCTCTGCACACTTCCATCAACACGAGTCCAACGGTCAACTTTCCCACTCCGAACTGGTTAGTGACTGATCAGTAGCATTCTGGAGTAGCCAGCTTCCACAGTGCAATCGCCACGCGCTTCTCCAACGGCAGGACAGCTCTCATTCTCGTGTCCTTGCGCCGCAGGGCTGGGGTGAGCTCATCACGCAGTCCCATGAATGTGGCTTTCCTCATCCGAACGTTCTGCAGCCACTGCTCGTCATCCCAGACGTGCATGATGACGTGATCCTACCACTCAATGTTTGTTTCCCAAAAGTGGCGTTCCACTGTGGTCAGCACCTCCGTGAATGCCACAAGCAATCTCATATCATAGCTACTACGTGTGGCGAGATCAACGTCAAACTCCTCTTGCCTTTGTAGTTTAAGGAATAATTCCACTGCCACTCGTGACGTGTTAGTGAGAGTGAGCAGCATTTTGGTCAACAGTTTGGGATCCATTCCTGCAGACCGAAGAGGCAGAGCGCACAGTACACAAACCGTTGAAAGATGGCGCCAAATGCAGATGGAAGCACCAGGATTACTGGGATGCGAAGCGATGCATCACGGGGCATTGGGACAGGACCCAGGATGCCCCGCGACCCCCTCCGCCTTCCCACAACTGTCAGCAGCAGCAGCAGAAGAGACACTCTGTGGGATAGCTGCCCAGAGGGCACCGCTCTGAATACCGATGCAAGTACTTCAGGCGTGAACACGATATCGCATAGGCAGCTGACAGTGTAAACACACAATAGAGGTTCCCTTCAGCGCTCTCTGAGTGGTGATGTAATGCTGGTGATGTAACTCTGCCAGTGTAAACCTACCCTTAGAGTCAAAATCAACAGACCCCATCAATCCACATTCTCTCAGCTCTAAGGAGCTTGCTGAGGAGTCTTCATTCCATGATGCTCAGTAGGATTTCTCTGTAACACCTCCCTTGGCCCTAACTGCCCTCCCAGTGCTTTGACTCTTTCCACTATCTTCAAAGCACAGGCACAGTCCTGCCCTTATCATGGGAGACACGTTAATTCCTTTCTCTTTTAATCTCCCCTGCATCTCGCCCTTGCAATTTCGAAACACTTCACAGCAATTCAGCGGAGCTGCTGAACAGTATTGTTACTGCAAATATTGTTACATAACAGTATTGTTACCCTTCTTGAAAACTAGACAGCCCCCGGCAACTTTCACAGCCAGCCACTCAGTGATAAACCTGGAGCAGCTGGGGAGAGCGGATCACACTAGGAACAGGACTCAGTGACCCAGGAGGTCCCTTCCAGTCCTATGTACCTCCCTACCCCTCAATGGCAACACAATTCAAGTGCAAAAGACCTGTACCGGAGGCAGATCCCCTGTTAGGCATTGTGGTCCAGTGGAAAGGGCACTAGCTTGGAAGTCAAAGAAGCCTGTACTCTCCTCTCAGCTCTGGTACTGTGCGACCAGCCAAGACCTGGTCTACACCTAAAACAGATACTAGGCATAGCAAGATTGTTTAAGGTGCAGTTTGGTTTTCTTTTACTGACATAACTGTTGGTATAAGCCCTAGTCTAGGCACAGTTATACCAGCAAAACAATACTTTTTTGTTAGTAACAGCTGTGTCTTCATTCCTAGCTCCTAAGGGACCACTACGATCATCTAGTCTGACGCTTCTACATACCACAGGAGATAGGGCTTCTCTGAATGAATTTCTGTTTGCACTAGAGCTCGACAGGCATAGCTATACTGGCAAACCATTTCTAGCATAGCCAAGGCCAAGTCAATTCACCTTTCTGTGCCTATGTGCTCCTTCCATCTGTCTCGCCTATTCAGGCCTTGGCTACCCTAGACCACCTTTGCCGGTATAACTCTCCTAGCAAATCCTAAACAGACGCAGCTTCTGTCCGCAAAACAAAGTGGTTTTGCCAGTAGAGGTTCTACCATCCCCAAGTGAAATAAGTTATGCCAGCAAAATGACTTTTATGCCAGTATTACTGCGTATACACCAGGAATTTTGCCGGTATGAAAAGGTCAGAGAAGTCACACAACACTCTCACTATTTCCCCATGTTTATCCCCTCCCCACTGTTCCTCAGACGTCCTTGTCAACTGCTGGAAATGGCCCACCTTGATTAACACTATAAAAGGTTCACACACAACCCCCCCCCCCTTTGCTGGTAATAGCTCACCTTACCTGATCACTCTGGTTACAGTGTGTATGGTAACACCCATTGTTTCATGTTCTCTGTGTACATAAATCTCCCCACTGTATTTTCCACTGAAGGCATCTGATGAAGTGAGCTGTAGCTCACGAAAGCTCATGCTCAAATAAATTGGTTAGTCTCTAAGGTGCCACAAGTCCTCCTTTTCTTTTTGCGAACACTCTCACTCTCTCCCTAGAAGACATCACAGGCAATTTTTCAATCAAAACTGAATTTTTCAATTTTTTTTCTCTAAAATATCTGCTCTAGCTCAACCAGGAATTAATTCGGGGCTGGCCTATGGCCTGTGCTTTACAAGCAGTCAGCCTAGGGGATCACAGTGGGCCCTCTGGCCTTAGAATCTATTAATCTAGGACATTACTATACTAGCGAAAGTTTCTAGCATAGATCGGTCCTGAGATTTTAAGCTTCACAGATGCGCCCACACTAAGAAAAAAGAAATGCTCTGACCACATTAGCAAAAGATGCGGTGAAATCCTCATGAAGAGAAGGAAGATTGTAGCTTTCATACGTTAGTGGATCAAGGTAAATGTTAGTTGGGAGCCTAGGGTTTTGCCTCATGTTTGCCTCCACGTTAACAGGGAGGTGATTTCACTTCTGTATACGGTACTGGGGAGACTGATACTGGACTACTGCATCCAGCTCTGGTGTCAACATTTTAGCAAGGATTTTGAAAAATGGGAGAGGGTGCAGAGAAGAGCCATAAAAATGATCCAAGGGCTGGAAAAAATGCCTTACAGTGAGAGACATCATAGAGTTTAAGGCTAGAGGGGACCATTATATCATCTAGCCTGACCTCCTGTATATCACAGACACCTACATTTCACTCAGCTACCCCTGTTTTGAGCCCAGTGACTTAAGAAGTTCAATCTGTTCAACTTAATAAAAGAAGATCAAGAGGGGACTTGATCCCAGTACATAAGAACCACTGCAGGAAGAAAATAAAAGGCTTTTCAATCTAGTGAAGAAAGGCTGAACAAGAACTACTGGCTAGAAGGTAAAGCCAGACAAATACAAAATTAAGTAGAAAACACAATTTTTTAAAAACGAAGGCTATCAACCACAGGAACACGCTCCCAAGGGAAGTGGTGGATTCCACATCTCTTGATGTCTGCGAATCCAGACTGGCTGCCTTTCTGGAAGATGCTTTAGTCAAACACATGTTATTGCACTCAATATAGGGGTAAATGGGTGACAGTCTCCAGCCAGTGATATAAACGGAGAGCAGAGTGGATGATCCAATGGTGCCTTCTGGCCTTATAAATCTATGACCCTTTTTTCCTAGTGAAGACAAGGCTTTAGTTAAGTTAGCTGGTTGTGTTCTAGCACAGGCATTAAAACTAAACCTGATGGCGTTCTCCTGCATGTGCACCTGCATCTCTTATGCCCAAGGTTAAGAACAAACATGGGCAGCCTTGGGAAAACACGTGGCATGCATCCATACTAGTCCTAGTAACTCCCTAGTCCTTACCTTGGCCTGCTAACACACATGAAAACTACAAACCGTGTTAGTTAACAAGTAAGAACATACCTCTTTGCCTAGTGAACAGTCTGCAAAGTATCCAGAGAGTTCTCACAATTCACCTTGCGGGAGGTTAGAGAAAAATGTAAACCAGAATGTTTGCTTTGGCGTTCTTGAGATTGATAATCTAACCACGCGAATCATGTGAAACAAGTGGGTGGGGGAAACAAGATTGTCTTGAGCTGCCAGGGACTTGTGCAAAATCCAAAGAATTCAAAGCATTTGTAAGTAGTCCCTCCCTCCATGCATGCAAAAGTATTGTTGTCCTTTGTGGGAGGAGATGCACTTGGGGGGCGGGGGGGAAATACCTACAGACTACATTTTTGAAGTGCACAGTCAGAAACATGACAATTCGATGGGCAAATGTTTCTTTCGCAGCCACACTTAGTGTTTCTTCAAGTCCTATCTTCTGTCTGTGATCATGAAATCCAAGGCCAAAATTTTCACAGATTTTTTAAGGCCAGAAGGGCTCATCCTGAATCCCAATCATCTACTCTGACCTCCTACATAGCACGTGCCAGGGAAGCTCATCCAGTAACTGCATCAAGCTCCTAAACTTCTGTTTGAGTTAAGAGTGTGAGTTCCTTGGGAAAGGGACTGCCTTTTTGTTCTGTGTTTGTACAGTGTGTACAATGGGGTTCCCTGTTCCAGGACTGAGGCTCCCAGGTGCTACTCCAATAATAAATATTAATAATAATCTTATGGAAAGATATGCAGTCTTGATTTACAGACACCAAGCGACACCCCATCCCTAGGTCAGTTTTCCAAAGGTTAACAACCCTCCCAGTTAAAAACACGTGGCTAATTTATCATGTGCATTTGTCCAGCTTCAGCTTCTAACCATTCAATCTTGTTCTGCTTTTTTCCCCTCACAACTAAAAAGCCCTCTACTGTCACAAGCCTTCTCCCTACACATGTCCTTCTAGACCATGGGGAAGTCACCTCTTAGCCTTCGCTTGGATAAAATAAATAGATTGAGCTTCTTAAGTCTCTCGCTATAAAAGTAGAGCACAAATCATTTTGTAGCACATTTTCCAAAGCTGACTAGTGTGACGGAATTTTCTGTAATATTTTGTATGAACGCTGTGTGCACCTCAGTTTCCCCTATATGCTGCATTATTTGCATACCCCTGGGAAAACTAATAGAGGGTGCACCAGAGGGGGCGGAAACAGGCTGTTGACTCTCGGGCAGGGTACCACACAGGTGTGGCTGACGCCTAGCTGCCTTGAGTTTGGGGCCCATCTCATTGGAGAGGCCATGAAGACAACAGCAAAGCCAACCCCCCAACACATTTGTTACCTAGCAACTAATATGACCATAGATGTTCCACCCTCCGCAGGAAGCCAGCTGGGTTTGATCAGCTGGACAATAAAGGACTGATTGGGGGAGGCAGGTGGGACTGGCCTGGTATCCTGGACAAATGGGGCCAGAGTGGGAGCCAAGAGGGGGATATATTGCTTAGCTAGGGCTCTGGGCTAACTCAGATGGACCATGCTGTAACTTCCTTCTCTCTATGCTAACCAAGGATTCTCTATGCTGCGCTCCAGATGAAGGAATAAACCCTTCTGTTTTGGCAACACTGTGGGAATGTCACTGCAGATGCTGGTGGAGGTGCATTGCTCCCTCAGATTGTACAAGTCTCCCTCCGGGTTCTGCCTCAGTGGGACTCCCTGAACAGAGCTCACAGTGGGAAGCAGGAGTACTGAATGAAGACTGATACCCCGAGGGGGTCTGGCTCACTGAAGGGGTCCCCCCAGAGGCTGTTCTAAAGCTGGGGTCATAGCAGCGAGCCTGTGGATCCATAACAACTAGTAATTTAGGGCCCGAGTTGAGACCCTTCAGAAAGTGCTAACTGCAACTGCCTGCTGTGTCGTTTCTCAAACCAGAAGACAAGTAATTTTTTTTTTAAACCTCATGATTTTTAGGGCAATCATGGTTTTTGGTGCCCGACTCATGATTTGTTCAATCTTTGGAGTTGGCAGTACTGAGGTCTTGGGGCTTTTCTAGATGGGAAAATTGACTGGAACAGCTATAGACCTTTAAATTCACACTCTACCACCCTATCTTCCGAAATAACCTCCCCATGTAGCCCTTGTACTTGGACCGTAAGCTCTCTGGAGCCAGGACTGTATTGTGTGTCCACACAGTGCCTAGCACAGTGGGACCTTGAGCCATGATTGGGGTTCCTAGGCGCTACCCCAATACAGATACATGATAAATCATTCTGGGTAGCTGAGCATTGTGGGATAGGTACCCAGAAGTCACCGCATTTCAGGATTGCACGGAAATATGGCAAAATTTAGGTTGATTCACTCTTCGGTACTTACACAGCCCTCGTTACAATAGCAGCTGAACACCTGGCAATCTTTACAGTATTTACCCTCCTACTGCCACCACTGTAAGGTACGATTATCCATTATTTTACAGACAGGGATCTGAGGCACAGAGAGGTTAAAGCCCAGATCCTCAAAGCTCTTTAGGCACCTAAATCTATCTGAGGAGCTCGATCTAAGTGACACTCCCAAGGCGGCACAGGAAGCCTGTAGCAAAGTGGGGGCTTCAACCCAGGTCTCCCAACTGTGGGCTAGTATGCTAACCACTGGGCCACCCTTCCTCCATTCAGCTGGGCCGGTGCAGTTGAACCAAACTGTTTTATGCTCCAAAATGGGTCAACTCTCCAGATCAGAGAAGGCTTAAAAAGGGAGATCGCAGCAGCAGGAAAAACCAGTGTAAGCAGTGTCAGGATGAGCTCCACCCTGACATCTGGTGGTGAGGTGTGGCAAGTTGTGGAAAAGAACTTCAGGGGCAGATCTCATTTGCATAGGCACACCCACCACGCCTAGAATGAGACCATAGCTGCCCAAATGGTCACTTTGGCTGCTGTGGGATCCCCAGTGTCTCTGTATTGGGGCAGGAAGAATAAATTGTTATTACCCTGATTATGGGAACTGTGCTTGGAACTGTACGTGGCCTTTTGTTACGATGGAGGGATTCACCATCATCTAAGTAGCACTCGCTAGGCAAGGGTCATGGGTTCCAAAACTGTGTGAATGGAGAGAGGCTGGGGACAAGTATTAATACTTGGTGGCATGGGCCCCTTGGTGAGGGCCTTACATGCTGATTGCACTTCCTCCTCTCTCCACTGTGGAATATCAGAGCTAATTTTGATTTCATTAGAAGTCTAGTTATAGGCTGCTGAGCTCACTTTGGGCTGACAGTGCACCAGCACTGGGGCTCCCCTACTATAAGCTGAATTCACCTAAGAGCTGAAATCATTGAGTGTTGTGTTAAGTAGTGGGGGAGCCTGAAGATATATTGTGGAGCAGTTTGCGGGACGGCTGGTGAAGCAGTTCAACACGGAGCAGTGTGTGGATGGCAGGAGCTGCTTGTGGGCCATGGAGCTGAGTGAAGGAGTTCGTGGGGCGGCTGGCGGAGCGGAGCGCAGCTGAGCGAAGGAGTTCGTGGGGCGGCTGGTGGAGCGGAGTGCAGCTGCGCGAAGGAGTTTTGTGGGGCGGCTGGCGGAGCGGAGCGGAGCGCCGCTATGGAGCTATGGGGCGGTCAGCTTCAGATCACGTAAGGTGCCTCTTACCCCCGTCCCATTTCCACCCAGGTTGGGAGGTAAAGCTCCGCCAATAAACTTTCGAACTCTGGGGCTGCCCTGACCAGGGACAGAGACTTTTGGGGCATTGGACTTTTGGGGTTGCTGGACTCAAGAACCAAAGGGAAAAGGGCATGCCCCAATTTGCCTGGGGTGGGGTTGTTTTTGCTCATGGGTTGTGTTATGAATCCGGTTGGTGGTGTTTCCCCAACATAATGCCACATTGTTTCTCTCTGTTATTAAAAGACTTTTGCTACACTCAGACTATGTGCTTGCGAGAGGGGAAGTATTGCCTCTTGGAGGTGCCCAGCGGGGGTGGTATATATTTGTCCCAGGTCACTGGGTGGGGGCTCGAGCCGGTTTGCATTGTGTTATTGGAATGGAACCCCTAGATATTGAACCCGGCCCTTGTTGCTGCCAACTCTGACGGGCAGAAGGGTTACACCAGTGAGGTTCGGTTTCTAAAGAGAGTTTGCAATGCTAGCAGGGCTTGACTTGCAAAGAGACAGCATAGCAGCAGAAACCCTGCAGCACTGAGTCTCACAGCCCAGGTCGGCTGACTCGGGCTTGGGCTTCAGGGCTAGAAAAGTGCAGAGCCAGTAGCAGCCATGCTGTGGGCCTATTATCACAGCGTGAATGTACCCTGAGAGAGATGATAAATACACAACCCTGTGCTACCAGGATTTGCAAAAGACCTTCCGTGGCCCAGAGGGAAGGCCCTGCCTGGGACCTGAGGGACTCTGGAACTGCCAGGGTCCCCACATGGAAGATGGGTGACACCTACTAAGCCAGGCCTGCATATAAAACTTTATTTTTTTCCAGTTCTGTTTTCTCCAGAAGGCTTTGCTTCTGAACAAACAGTGCTTTGCTTTGGGAAGGCTGGCTGGTCAGCCCTGTCACTGCCCCTGGGAGAACGGGACTGCAGGTGCTCAGACCTGCCGAGGTAACCACAGTGTGTTGCAATAGTCTGAGGTCCCCGG
The DNA here is from genome assembly GCF_965140295.1 of Lepidochelys olivacea. Taxonomy (NCBI): domain Eukaryota; kingdom Metazoa; phylum Chordata; order Testudines; family Cheloniidae; genus Lepidochelys; species Lepidochelys olivacea. The sequence continues at coordinate 30,644,550 of NC_140417.1, forward strand.
TTTGGAGGGATAGGATCTCACCCTAAGAAAGGTGACAGCTAGAGGCCTGAGGCCTAAGTGTGGTGCCTTCAAGGTGCACAGAGGAGCAGTTACCTCAGGAACTGTGACTCCTCCACTAGCCATTAACTAGGCTGCCAGACTATATCCCTCATCCCAACCAAACCGTTACAGGCACCCTGGTAGGGCCTACTGGGGAAAAAAACCTGTTAAAAAGTGTCAGATCTCTTCAAACGCTGCAGCAAAGCTAAGACAGCTGCAGAAAGAGTCCCTATTAAGTCATCAAGACTCACTGAAGAGAATCTGGCGTATTAAGTAGATTTGCTCCAGTGGAAAGCCAGGCTGCTTTGAATACTCCTTTTAAGCAGGGGAAAAGAAACATCTAGTCTTGACCTTTGCTGATTAGAGCTCAGCTAATCATACAGCGCTCCTATTAAATTCCAGCTGCCAGCTCCACGCACGGACAATACAGGCCACATAGCAGCAAAAACGGGCAAGTGATTTTCAAAAATTAAATCCAGCAGAAATGGAAGGAGGTCTACAGCAGGGTAATGACCATCATTAAAAGCAGGAAATTCGAATATGAGGAGAGATTGCAAGAGATTAGGGTTTGATGTGAGAGCAGGATACGAGAGAGGTGTATAAAATAATGAATAGAGTATCTATCTAATGAACTTAGACAGTCCTCACTGAGTGCCTCATATCTTCTAATGGCGTTAGCCTCACAACACCCCTGTGAGGATAAGGAAACACTACTGGAAGGTTGCACATTTCATAGCAGGTGTTGGCCAAGTTTACTGCTCCTTGCATCCCTCCATCCTCACCTACAGCTCCCTGGGTGACACCCTCCCTTTTGTCCCCCCAGTATATGTCCTGCCCCACACCAGGAGTTCTGTGTCTTGCCCCATTCCCTTACATACGCAGTCTCCTCCAAGGGCTCTGAGTGCCCTTCAATCCTCCATACCTGGGTGCCCTATTTCCCACCCCATGTCAGAGGCTTTGCACCCTCCACCCCCATCAGCTTGATGGAATTTCTGTCTGCCAAATGGGGAAACTGAGCACAAAAAGACTAAGAGACTTGCCCAGACAGTCACACAGGCAGGCCTTTGGCAGAGCATGGAACTGTACCCAGGTCTCCCCAAGTCATAGGCTAGTGCACTAACCATTGGACCATTCTTCCTGTCCTGGAAGGGATTGTCTTTCAATGTGCCAGAACTCAGGGAAAACCAATTAAATTGGAAGAGATAACAACTAAAAACAGACCAAAAAACCCCACTTATGATTTTAGCCTGTGAAAGTCTCTGAGATTTATTGGCCTCAGCAACCAATTAACAGGATCCAGAAGCACATTACACAATGATGTGACTATCAAGCCACATGGCAATAAGAGGGAGAAGTTCTGCACACCCTCACCTGGAATACCGGGTTTAGCTGTGGTTTTACCACCATCTCAAAAAGCAATATTGCCATCTTAGAACTGAACACTTCAAAGGCAATTAAAGATCCCATCCAGATGTGGAAGATGCCCACTTTATTTGGGAGCTGTTTCATGAGAGGGGTGGTCCAGCGTGTCACCCCTCCTCGCTGGCTTCCCCTTCTCTTTTGTTACAAAACATAAGCTACTTATCTTCCCTTTCAAGGCCCTTCACAGCCATTCCTCACCTACCCATCATCTCTCATTCATGATCATGCTGTCGATGACCGCATGCCATCAGCCCATGGTGCCAGCCTTCATTGCCCACTTGTTACTTTTGCTACAAACCCATTCAGGTATTTTCCAGTGCTGCCCCTCTTGCTTTAGAGTGTCACTTGATGATTACCTGTTCTGTTCATTTCCTCTGGGGAATCTGACATTGGCCACTGTCAGAAGACAGAATACTGGGCTAGATGGACCTTTGGTCTGACCCAGTATGGCCGTTCTTATGAGGAGCTCCCTGTAAACTCCCACAAAGCCACCTCGTTAACCTCCTAAAAAACTCTCCTTTGCCATGATGTCTACAACACACTCAACAATGGTTAGGCCAGTGGGGCACTGAGACCACTGCCTACCATGCTGATTCTTTAGACTCCCCCGTCTGTCCGTCTCCATCTGTTGTCTCTTGACTTGTACTTAGATTGGAAGCTCTTTGGGGCAGGGACCGTCTTTGCTCTGTGGTTGTACTGCACCTGCACAGTGGGGTCCTGGTCTATGACTAGGGCTGCTAGGTGCTATGGTAATACAAATAATAATAAATGCCGATGAACACGGGAGAGACCAGAGCACAACTGGGTAAGCTAATCAAAGCAAGTGCCCTTTATTTAAGGAAACAGGATCCCCTAGCTCCCAGGGCTGTTACCCTCGCTGCAGATGGTTAGTCTGTTCCCACATGGACTGGTGACCTGTGTGCACTCAACAGCTCTGGGGTCATCTGAAGTTCTATTTAAATGCCACTGGCAGATGCTCAAGAGTGACTGAAGCTGGCAGCAATTGCACAGATCCAAACACTATGGAGAAAATCCCAGGTATTAAAGGGCTCTTTTATCTAGCAGAGAGGGAGGACAAGGACCAATGGTTGGAAGTTAAAAGCCAGACACATTCAAACGAGAGACAAAGCACACAGTTTTAACAGAGCAGGGGATTAAACAATGGAAAAATCTCCAAAGGGAAGTGGTGGATTCTTCATCTTTTGAGGTCTTCAAGTTCAAACTAGATGTCTTTCTGGAAGATAGTTAGTCAAACATAAGCGACTGGGCACAATACAGGATAAACTAGGTGAAATTCTCTGGCCTGTGCTATACAGATAGGTTATTATTATTTATTATTTGTATTACTGTTGTGCCTAGGAGTCCTAGTCATGGACAGGACCCCATTGTGCTAGGTGCTGCACACACACAGAGCAAAAATATGATCTAATGGTCCCTTCTGGCCTTAAAGTCTATGAAGGGGCAGAAAAAAGTCTAGATGACCTAAATGGACAGAGAGAGAGAGACCTCCCTCTGATTTGTATCTTTCTACAGCTCTTGTATCTTTAGGCTCTGTGCAACAAAGAATATGTGAGTTTTGTCATAGATGCAGTTGGATTTCAAATAACTGTGTTTACTAACTAGGCCTTTGTCATAACCATACAGCTAAGGGTAGCCTAGAATTCCTCCTTACCTGTAAGGGGTTAAGCAGCTCAAATAACCTGGTTGGCACCTGACCAAAAGGACCAATGGGGAAAGAAGATACTTTCAAATCTTGGGCGGGGGTAGGAGGGGAGAAGGTTTTGTTTTTGTGTGTTCTCTTGGGAAGCAGAGAAGCATCAGGTCAGAAAACTCTTCCTCCTATAAACCATCCTAAAAGTCTCTCATATTACAAAAATTGTAAGTAAAAGCCAGGCAAGGCGTGTTAGAGTATCTTTTGTTTTGCTTGTGAATTTTTCCTTTACTGGAGGGAGGTTTATTCCTGTATTTTGTAACTTTGAAACTAAGCCTAGAGGAAGTTCTGTTGTGTTTTTGAATCTTTTATTACCCTGTAAAGTTACTTTCCATCCTGATTTTACAGAGGTGATTTTTAAATAAAATCCTTCTTTTAAGAACCTGACTGATTTCTCCATTGTCCTAAGACCCAGGGGTTTGAGTCTGTGATCCCTTTGTAACCAATTGGTTAGGATATTATTCTCAAGCCTCCCCAGGAAAGGGTGTTGTAAGGGCTTGGGGGGATATTTTGGGGGAATAGGAACTCCAAGGGGTCCTTTCTCTGATTCTTTGTTAAATCACTTGGTGGTGGCAGCGTACCCTCCAAGGGCAAAGAATTTGTGCCTTGGGGAAGTTTTAACCTAAGCTGGTAGAAATAAGCTTAGGGGGTCTTTCATGTGGGTCCCCACATTTGTGCCCTAGAGTTCAGAGTAGGGAGGAAACTTTGACAGCCTTGTACGTTTGTATATAGCTACCTTTATACACAGCTGCTGCTTTAGGTTCTGGTGGCTTCTACAACAGAGGACAGGGAGGCCAACTGAAGGCTGAACTATTTAAAGGATGTTACTCAAATCCTATACACAACCCCGTACTTTTCTAACCACTCCCCGGGAGGATGATCTGTCTTTGAGAAGTGCCCATGGGACACTGTATCTGCACAATTTTTTTTTATAAAACCCAATTCTGCCCGCACGCAATCTATTAAAGATCAAGCTCTAACTTGAGCCATGTAGGTCATGTGACTACAAAAGCAATCTGTTTAGCAAAAAAATAAAATAAAAAAGAGCCCAAACAATCATCATGTGTTCCCTTTCAAAATTGAACCAGCCACAGGAGTTGAGACTCTGGCAACTTGGCAAGCTGTCAGCTGGCACGACCCATGAGAACTATCACAGCACCTCCCACTCTAACCTTGCATAAAACCCCACTCAAACCAAGCACTGTGGGGTTCTGCTACAGTGTTTTGCTATCAGTGAAATCTACAACCTCATACCTAGTAGAGGCATCACTACATGGGGTGGAAGGCTTTTAGTTTTGAAAGCATCTTTATTTTGGGCGGGGGGAAGATGGACAGAGGTTTTACTACAAAATGAGTTTTAGGTTAAAGTTGTATTTTTTAATTAGCACCATGGTAGCAGCTAGAGACCTGACTGAGATCAGGGCCCGCCACTGTGGTAGATTCTGTGCAGTCCCTGACTCAGATGCTGGGGAGGGGATGGGTATTCCACTGAGCACTGCTGGACACAGCAAGAGTGAGTCATTGTGTACAAAGATGCACCAGTTTAAGTCAATTTAGTTAACCCTCTACAGGACCCATGCAGACACTTCAAATCGATTTAGACTTGGCTTGTATTGATTTAGCTTAATTTAGTAAGGAAACAATTTTTGCTAAACATCTACATAAATCAGGTTTAAATCAAACTATGAGTTTTCTATTTGTTTACCTGCATAGGTTTTTAAACCAATATGTATTAAACCAAAGTAACTTTATGTGATCAGGCTCCTATCTGTGTCCAAGAGAATTAAAGGTTAAGATCCAAGGCAACATGTTTCCCATAGAGATAGGGAAATAGTAATGTCGTTGGACAAGGCACCAGGCAGACCTCATCTGGAATACAGTGTGCAGTTCTGGTAACCAAAGATGAACCCAAATTGACTGAGGTGCAGAACAGGGCTCCTAGGCTGATTGGGGAACAGGGTGACCAGACAGCAAGTGGGAAAAATCGAGACTGGGTGGGGGGTAATAGGCGCCTATATAAGAAAAAGACCCCAAAATCGGGACTGTCCCTATAAAATCGAGACATCTGGTCACCCTATCAGGGAATGGTGCTCCCATCTTCTGAGAGGAGACTGAAGGAGCTCGGCTGTTTAGCCTGAGCAGACAAAGGCTGAGGGGGTGGTGGAGATCTGGTTGCTCTCTCTAAGTATATTGGAGGGTTAACCCCAGGGTGGGAGAAGAGCCACAGAAGCAAAAGGACAATGCTGGCATGAGAACCATTGGGGATAAACTGTCCAGGAATCAATTAAGACTGAAAATGAGAAGAAGGTTTCTAGCTATCGGGAGAGGGAGGTTCTGGAACAGCCTCTCAGGAGGATGAGTGGGGGGCAAAACAACCCAGCTAGCTATCAGTAAGGGTAATTAATCAGCAGAATAACAGACCAAGGGTTGTGGTGGATTCTCCATCACTGGAGATTTTTAATCAAAATGGGATTTTTTAAACAGATCTGCTCTAGTTCAACCAGGAATCAAGTCAGGGCAGTCCCAATGGCCTGTGAAATATTTTAGGTCAGACTAGATCAGTGGTTCTCAGCCTATTTACCATTGTGGGCCGCATTCAATATTACCTGCCTGGCCCTGAGGATGTCACATGAGCCGCAGCTCTGTGCTGATTGGGCTGCAAGCGGCCCGTGGGCCATAGGTAGAGAACCACTAGACTAGATGATCACAGTAGGCCCATCTGACCTGAGCATCTATTAATCCAGGTTTAAGATTAATTTATGAATGGCATGATACAATGGGGTTGCTTGCAATAGCAGGGAACTGGACTCAACGACCCAGAAGGTTGCTTCCAGTCCTGTGTTCCTATCTTGTTTACACACACACACAAGTTGTCCCCCTTTAACTCTGCTGGTGCACAACCCTGTTAGCGTGGATGCAGTTATATTGCTATAGAAGTGCTTGTATGGTATAGCTATGCCTACATGGGACACAGAACAAGCTATATCAATGCCTGGCACCTTTATACTGGTTACTAAAGGCTCTTTAGCCTGGAAGAGGAAGGCAGAAAAGACAGTTCCCTTTTTTCGTAACTGGTGTTCTTCGAGATGTGTTGCTCATGTCCACCACTCCACGTTAGGTGTGTGCGCTCGCCACATGTACCAGAAGTTCTTCCCTCAGAGGTATCCACAGGGGACCAACTCTGGCACCCTCTGGAGTGGCACGTGTATGCCGTGGTTAAGGGGTGCTGCTGGCTCCCCCCACCCTCAGTTCCTTCTTGCCGGAAACTCTGACCATGGGGAAGGAGGGCGGGTCATAGAACGGACATGAGCAACACAGCTCGAAGAACACCAGTTATGAAAAAAGGGGACTGTCTTTTCTTGGAGTGCTTGCTCATGTCCATTCCATTGTAGGTGACTCCCAAGCAGTAACACTGGAGGCGGGTAGGAGTTCATGGACGTGTCAGTTGCAACATAGGTCTGCCAAATCCAGCATCATCTCTTGCTTGCTGAGTGATGCGTAGTGAACGTGTGTACCAAAGACCACATCACAGCCCTGCAGATGCCCTGGATAGGGACATGCCCAAGGAAGGCTGCCAAGGACGCTTGAGCACTTCACTATAGGCAGCAGCTCGGCCTGCGCCAGCTCATAGCAGGTCTGGACGCACGTGGTGATCCAATTCGAGATCCTCTGCAAGGACACCGGGAGACCCTTCATCCTGTCTGCTGTCATGATAAATAGCTGGGTTGACTTGCAGAAGGGCTTGGTGCACTCCAGATAGAATGCTAGGGCATGCCGGACATCTCCTCATTGGTTGAGCACGGCTTCGGACAGAACACCAGGAGGAAGATATCCAGGTTGACATGAAAAGGGGACAACACCTTAGGCAGGAAAGCCAGATGAGGTCACAGCTGGACCTTGTCCTTTTAGAATACCGTATATGGAGGCTCTGAAGTGAGGGCCTTAAATCTCGGACTTGTGCCTCGCCGAGGTAACGGCTACAAGGAAAGCAACTTTCCACGACAGATGGGAAATGGAACAACAAGCCATAGGCTCAAAGGGCAGGCCCATGAGCCTAGAGAGAACCAGGTTGAGGTCCCATTGCGGAACCGGGTCCTGGACCGGCAGGAAGAGCCTTTCAAGGCCTTTTAGGAACTGGACAGACATCTCATGCGAGAACATCAATTTGCCCTGGACACGCGGGTGGAAGGCCGATATGGCTGCCAAGTGTACCCTGATGGAAGAAAGTGCGAGACCGTGGTGATTTAGATGGAGCAGGTAATCCAGGATGGACTGCAGAGACAACCATGTCAGGGAGATGCTACACTGACACCCAGCAGGAGAAATGCTTCCACTTTTCCAGGTAAGTCACTCCGATGACACTTTCTGTTCTGTCTGGTGGCAAACAGGTCAACTCGAGGAGCCCCCCATTTCTGGAAGAGCACCTGGACAACCTCCGAGTGGAGCGACCACTCATGGGGAGAGAAAAAGGACCTGCTGAGGCGATCAGCCAGCATGTTCCAGATGCCGGGGAGATGCAAAGCTTCCAGGTGGATCCCATGCTGGATGCAAAAGTCCCACAGGCAAAGTGCTTCCTGAAAGAGCACCGACGAGCATGCTCTCCCTTGCCTGTTGACATAGAACATCGAGGCCATGTTGTCCGTCAACACCTGCACTACTCAACTGGACAACTGCGGCAGGAAGACACCACATGCTAGGCAGATGGCTCTGAGCTCCCTGACATTTATATGTAATGCCAGCTCCTCTGGAAACCACGTTGCCTGGGTCCACAGCACACCGAGGTCTGTTCCCTAACCGAGGTCTGAGGCATCCGATATCAGGGAGACCATGGGCCATGGACTCTCAAATGGCACTCCTTCCAGCACCACCCTTGGGTCGGTTCACCACTGCAGACAGTAAGTACCTTCGGCGGGATCGTGATGACCTTGTCCAGGTGATCCTCAGGAACAGACTGTCATAATCCACAATTGAAGAGGTTGCATTCTGAGTCTTGCATGGCGAACGACGTAAGTGCACGCTACCACGTGCCCCAATAGCCTGAGGCACACCCGGGACGTGGTGTGCAGAGATGCTGGCAATGAGATCCAACATTGTCCTGAATCTGTTCTGCAGCAGAAAAGCCCTGGCCCAAGCAGAATCGAATACTTCGATAATCCCGGTCCAAAGGATAGAGTTAAACAAGCAAAAAAATCAATGTTAATCAACAGGCCAAGGGCTCGGCATGCGGCTTGCAGCACGGTGACACTGCGCTGGACCTAAGTCCTGGAGCGGCCCTTGATGAGCCAGTCATTGAGGTACGGGTCAATCTGGATACCCCAACGTCTGAGGTAAGCTGCCGTCACCAACATGCACTAGATGAACACCCTCGGGGCTGTTGCAAGGCTGAAAGGGAGCACTACAAATTGGTAGTGAGCGATCCTCACCATGAAGCACAGAAAACATCTGTGCCTGTGGAATATTGATATATGAAAGTAAGCATCCTTTAAAATCGAGGGCAGCGTATCAGTCCCCCAGATGGAGGGAAGGGTTGATGGAGGCCAGGGAGACCATGCAAAACTTCAACTTCTTGAGACATCTGTTGAGGCCTCACAGGTCTAAGATGGGCTGCAGACCCCCCTTGGCCTTTGGGATTAAAAAATAGAGGAAGTAAAACCCTTTGCCCCTTAAATGCAGCAGGACTTCTTCCACAGCTCCCACCTGCAGAAGGCCCGGCACCTCCTGTGCTAGCAGATGCTCATGAGAAGGGTCCCTGAAGAGGGACGGTGACGGGGAGGTGGGAGACAGAAATAAACTGGGAGGGTATCTCCCCCTGCTACTGTGCTGAGGAACCACCGGTCCAATGTTATAGAGGCCCAGGCAGGGAGGAAGGGGCACAGGCGGTTGGAAAATAAACAGGGGAGCAGAATGCAGGATCCAGGCTGGAAGATCACCCTCGAGTGCACCCTCAAAACGCCTACTTACCACTCTGTTGGCTACAGGTGGAGCTTGAATGAGAAGAGGATGCTGGCTGGTGGCCTTGCTGGTGCTTTTAGGCCTTGCCCTTCTTACAGTAAGGCTCCGACCGAGGTTGACTTCCAAACCTCTGGGTCTGTTGTGGCTTGAATCGTTTCCTTGCCGGCCCTGGGGTATACAGGCTCAGAGTACGCAGGGTTGCCTTGGAGTCTTTCAGGCCATGCAGTTTTGTGTCTTTGCTCAGAGAACAGCACCAGGCCATCAAACGGAAGGTCTTGGATGGACTGCTGAACCTCCATTGTAAAGCCCTACAACCGTAACCAGAACGCCCGCCTCATGGAGATGGCCGAGACCATGGTTCGGGCTGTAGAGTCTGCTGCATCTGAGGCTGCATGGAGGGCTTCCCTTGCCACCGCTTTGTCTTCCTCAGAAATAGCCAGGAATTCCTTCCTGGGTTCCTCGGGCAGCGAGTCCAAGAACTTGGCCAGGGACTGCCAAAAGTTAAAATCATAGCAGCCAAGTAAGACCTGGTGGTTGATCACTCGCAGTTGGAGTCTGGTAGGTGAATAAACTTTTCTTCCAAAGAGATCAAGCCTCTTTGTTTTTGGGTTTCACACCTGGTTGGTCCTGTCTGTCATGCTCATGGACTGCAGACACAACCAGAGAGCTTGGGGCAGGATGTGTGTACAAATAGCCGTCCCCCTTACCAGGGACGCAGTATTTACGCACTGCCCGCTTGGAAATGGGGGGCAGTGACAAAGGCATCTGCCACAGAGTATTAGTAATTTTTGCCACTCCGTCATGCACGTGCAATGCCACCCTGGCAGGGGCCGCTGAACTTAGCACGTCAAAGAGGGAGTCTGAGGGCTCCACCAACTCCTTGGCTTAAAGCCCCAGGTTTGAGGTGACCCTCTTTAAGAGCTCTTGATGAGCCTTGGTATCATCCTGAGGGACTGGGGGAGAGAGTCCCGCAATCGCCTCCTCAGGCGAGGATGAAGAGACAGTGGCCTTGCCACCACCTCCGTCGCCTCCTGCATGGGCACCTCTGCCACAGCCGGGTGACTCTGAGGGGTCTGCTTTAGGGTCACATCTGTGTCAGGGGGTGGGTGGAGACAGTCGCTGACCGCTTGTCCGATGCCCGAAACCGACCTATGCTCCCGTGAGGGCTGTGAAACCCCCCCAGGGATTCCAGAAGTCCCAGGGGGCAGGCCACTGGCCCTGAGTCCATGCTGCACTGGGAGGCACTGTGGAGAATGCCAGCGCCTCTGATCGGCATAGATTTTCTGCAACAGTCACAGGGTGGCCCTGACCCACTTGTAGGGACTCCTCTTCGCGGTTGAAGCCCAAGGAGGAAGGTCCGCGTCCAGGGGACCAGGATGGTGCCAAGGCCGTCTGTGTACCCTGGGCCCATCGGTGCCAACTCTGGAACTCCGCTGAGGATTTGCACCAGGGCAGTGACCCTCGGCGCCGTGATCCTGCCACCTGGTGCTGGCATTCAGCAGATCATCAACGATAACCCGGCAATCTACACCTGACGCTTAGCGAGTGGTCCATTGAGCAGGAACGGGAGAGAGTAGGCCACTGTACCGGGGATCATCGGCGCACCCGCAGTGAACCATACCTGCGATCCAGTGACTGGTAACAGAGTTCCCTGGACCGGTGGGTCGAACCGCTGGAGCAGTGCCACACACTGGGGGTGCGGCTCGGACGTTCCCGGCACCAGGGCAGTGGGACCCCTGCGGGTCTGCACCATTCCACTGGCGATCATCTCCTCAAGCCCCAGGAGTGCTGCTCGGAGCCCGGGGACCAGCGCCAGGGACTCTGATGGGTGGGCCGCCCCGTGTCTGGGGCATGGTGGCTCTGCACAGGCGAGTGCTGGCAGGGCACTCCCTGTGGTGAGGAGCAGTGCCACACTGATGGGCACCGTTGGAAGGGTCCCAAGGCAGGTTTTCCCCTGGAGCGGGGTACCTCCGTGGCTGGTGTGGTCAGCACCGGTAGGGACAAAATGTCCTTTGTGGCCTGAAAGGCCTCCAGTGTGCACGGCATCGCCGGGTGCCGAATGCCTCTGCTGCTTCCCAAGGTGGCAGGTGAGCCCTGGAGTGGGCTAGCCCGCTCAGCGGGAGCTGCGGCCTGACCTCCATCTGAGGTGAAGAGCTGCCCTTCGCAGGTCTTTACTTTCCTCCGGCCCTCCCCTCCCAGCCTTTCTTTGCTTTCTAGCCGGTACCAGGAGGAGGATCAACACCAGTCCACAGTCAGCACTCGCGGCGCACTCCCCACCGAAGCCACGGTGCCGGGAGCGGAATCCGATCTGGACGGCTCTGGGGCCGGTGTAAGTGTGGACTCCATAAGGGGGGAGAACGTACCGCTCCTTTTTGGTCCGTGGTTTAAAACTTTTACAAGTCTGACACTTGTCACTAACGTGGGTTTCCCCCAAGCACCTCAAACAGCTACTGCGGTGGTCACTGACTGGCATAGGTTTTCTATGTGCAACAGTCACATGGTTTGAAGCACAGGGACCAGGGCATGCCTCATCAGGGACTACAAACTAACACTAAACTACACTAAGGGAACTAAACTAAACTATGTACAACAAAGTTTGCAACGAGCAGTTGAGAGGAGAAAGCTTGCCAAGAAAAGGAGACATTCCAGCACCATCACTGGTGGTAAGAAGGAACGGCGGGGGGGGGGGGGGGAGCAGTGCCCCTTATACCGTGGCATATGCACACCACTCCACAGGGCACCAGAGCCGGTCTCCTATGGATACCACTGAGGGGAAAACTTCTGGCACCGGTGCATGTGGCAAACACACACACCTACAATGGAATGGACATAAGCAAGCACTCACAGAAGAACAAGAACCAACAGCTGGAAGTAAAAGCCAGAAAAACTCAAATTAGAAAGGCGGCACGGATTTAACACTGCAGGTGATTACCGTTGGAACAAACTCCCAAGGGAAGGGATGGATTCTCCATTTCATTAGGTCTTCAAATCAAGATCTGGCTGCCTTTCTGCAGCAAAGTGCTGGGCTCAGTGCAGGGGTAGCTGGGTGATAGTCTCTGGCCTGTGCTATCCTACATGCTCTAATGGTCCCCTCTGTTCTTAAAAATCCTATGACTCTATATTGGTTTAAAAATAGATGTAAGTTGACTTAGGCTCTTTGTGCCTCATCTTCCCATCTGTAAAATGGGAATAATTCCCTCGCACATGGAGTGTTGTGAGGATAAATATAATAAAGGTTGTGAGGCACACAGTAGCGGGGGGCTCTATAAAGTAAAACTGTACTTTATACCATACTAGCCTAAACAGTTTTCAATGGCAATACCCTCTGGGTACCTCTCTCACAATGCTCAGCTCCCCAGAATCACCACCAGTAGTTTGCACTGGGATAGTAAATAGGGGTCTTAAACATGGATCACCACCCCACTTTGCTAGGTACTGCACAAACACAGAATACAAAGATAGTCCCTGTCCCACAGGGGCAAGGCCTCATGGGATCTTTGTGGAGAAAAAGCCACATGATGAGGCTGCCAAAGAGACAGTGAAATATCCTCCAGCTACATATACCTACTTGGGATTTCTGGTGCCCAATTCCTGTTAATTTTAAACGGGAACTGGGTTTCCGAATTCCTCTGGCAGCTTTTGAAGAGATCAGCCCTGTGTGTGTTAAGATGGAATTCAAGGCCTGGAGCAATTGCTAATCACGGTGAGAAAGAAAGAGGAACCAAGTGCATGTAGCTTAACTAAATGATGACTAATAGGGATATAGCCACCTATTTTTGAAGCACGTTAACCCTGAAGGAAGAGAAGGATTTGGGTGCAGTGCAAGAATCAGTGGGTGAAATTCTCTGATCTATGAGATGCAATCTAGAGCAGTGTTTCCTCAGCCTTTTCATTTTGATGGCCTTATTCCAAGTCAAAACTTTACCTTCATCATAAGCATATTGATGATAATCCTGAACATACTGGGGTGTGTGTTTCAAGAGGTTTCATAGAGTTTAAGGTCAGAAGGGACCATTAAAATCTATTCTGACCTCTAGGGCACAGGCCAGTACATTTCACCCACATACACCTATATTAAGCCCAAAGACTAAAGTGAGGTTACATTCAAGTATTTCAGCCCTCAGGAGGCTAAACTGCTGTGAGCCCCAAGCAGGGAACAGGAGAGACCATCAATGCCCGAAGCCCCTGCGCTGGCAGGGAATTGCTGAGATGAGCCGTGCCCAGGGGATCCCAGCAGGCCACCTGCGCCCCATGCTGCACAGGAGGGAGAAAACCCCCAAGGTCGAGCAGTGAAGTAAGCCATCCCAGCTTAGTTTGCCGTGATTACTGCACCTACCCCCAGGGCTTTTGCTGGCATAGGAATGTTGCCCAAACCCAAAAAGCACAAGCCGATCTCCCCCGCAAGAGGCGCAGCTATGCTAGAACTCTCTTGTGCGGGCCTCCTCTAGTACTCGCTTAACAGCTGACCTTGAAGGATTGGAAACAGACCATGCCAGAACGACTACAGCTATCTCGCTCTCCTGGGGGAAAGCCCAGACCTGTTTGGAAAGGAAGGGTCGGACTGGAAGAACCAGACTGAGAGGCAGCAGATCTGGGCTTTGCTTGGAGAATATAAACTAGTTCTGTTCCTGTAACTTAAGACAGGCCTTCCCTACGTACTTCTGCCAATGGTCAAGGGAGTGGTCTGACTGAGTAGTACCAACGAAAGCCTGTAGCGTAGAATAAGGTAAAGTGTGAGCTTAAACCACAACAGCTATTCCAAAATAGCCCCCGTGCGGACACTTACGCTGAACAGACGTTCCTTTTTCCTGTTTAGCTGACTCCAAATTCAAAGTGGATTACACAAGAAGGGACCTCCTAGATTATCACATCCAGTCCCTGCTATCGCAGCCAACTCCCGCTTAGGATCCTGGCAGAAACGTATCCAGCTCCATCTTCAAACTAACTGGGGTGTTTGTTCTCAACTGCTGCTATGGGGAGGCTGTTCCAGAACCTCCCTCCTCTGATGGCTAAAACCTTCCTTAACGGCCTCAGCTGATTCCTGACCAATTTAGCCGCACTGGTTCTTGTGGCGACATTGTCCTTTAGCTTCAATAGCTCTTCTCCCTCCCTGGGGTTCTCCCCTCCACGTATTTAGAGAAGGAACAACCAGATCCACTCTCAGCCTTCACCTGACCAGGCTAAACAAGCCTGGCTCTTTCAGTCTCCTCTAACAAGATCAGCTCTCCATTCCCCTGATCAGCCAAAGAACTGCTCTCTGCCCCTAGTCCGCTACACTAAACCAGAGAAAGGCACTCTTCAATCAGCAGCCCTAGCGGAAGCTATTCTGCAACAGTCAATTTCCCTGAATAGATCTAAATGCTGACGCTATGGCAGCATCGCCAACCCCCGTGATTTTATCAAGAGTCTCGCAATATCTGCCATTTTTCATAAAGCCTCAGGCTCCCGGCATCACATGATGGGGTTAGTTAGAATGTCAACTTTTTTTTTTTTTTTAAATGAAAAGAGAAGATACCACCCTTCACAGTTCCAAGGGAAAAACTTGAAAACGTGACACAGCTGCCCCCTAAAGACTCAGAAACCAGAGGACAAAGACCCCAACGTTTGTTAAAATCTCCTGATTTTTAAGCCAGTCTCACACTATGGTCGTGCTCAAGCGCTGATTTTTTGAACACATTGGTAGAGCCCTGCGGGGATACAAAATTTGTACCTGCATCTGATCCGCAAACATGGTCCACAGATAGCAGCAGATTTGCAGGGCTCTACACACCGGCAATATTGAGGTCCTCACTGGAGACCTGCTGAATATTCATTGCGTTGCCAGATTGCCTGTGTAAATCTGCAGTAATTTTCAAGCCCTTGACCTCTTACCAGTACAGTGTCTCAAGTCTTGGTGGCTTGATAAACAGCCCTCCCTCCCAATCACAGGGGCCTTCCTTTACACTGCCAAGTAGCGTACACTGTTCTCCATGCTCAGTCATGCAGGCAACCCAATTAGTAACCCAAAAATGGCCAGCTATTCAAAGAAAGGAGAGTTCTAAAATGAAACAGATCTCAGCTTGTCTGGGACAGCAGATAACCTGAGCCAAACTGCTCGGGGTGCGGGGGCGGGGAACTGCTCCTTGTGTAACCAACGCAGCAACACCTGCACAGAGCCTGAGCCAATCGCTCCAGGGGGCAGCGAGGGAGCTGCCCCTTGCGTAACAGACATAGCTATCTACCTAAGGAACTTACACAGTCCTCATTACTCTAGTATCTGAGCACCTGAAAGTCTTTAATGCATTTATCCTCGCCGCCCGTGAGATAGAGCAGTGCTGTTATCCCCATTTTACAGATGGGGAAACTGAGGCATAGAGCGGCTAAGTGACTTGTCCTGGGTCACAAAGGAGGTTTGTGGTGGAGCAGGAACCTGAATCTCCCATGTCAGAAGTTAGTGCCCTAACCACTGGGCCACCCTTCCTCCCTTGGAGGACTGCCCCTTTGGACCTGAGCAGCTGCCAAGGACTTGAGTGCTGAGATCAGAGGGCTCCATGGCTTGGATCTTTGAACACAACGCAAGGGTGGCTACATCGTAGAACTGTGGGCAGCATTTATCGAGCAGTTAGAGCAAGGAACCGGGTTCTCCTCTTGGTTCTGAGCGGGGAATCTCAACCTTTCAGTGAGGGCAAGCCCCTAGGGAAGCCATTCATAAAAATAAAGGTCATTAAGATCCTTCATTCGCACACACCACAGCTGAAGGCCATGTTTCCGTGCAAGGACCTGAACTGCAGAGCAAGCACCCACTTCACCAGCCTCGCCGCAAAGTGTGCATTTCAGGGTTACTCATCAGCTACGGTTCTCGAAAGGACATGAATCAAGATGATGCCAGCGGCAAGATCAAAAACATTCTCTGCTATCGCATGTGGAATAAGATATTCCTACTGGTGTGAAAGCTAAAAGCAGTATCTCCCTGCTGGGGAGAGTGGGGGCACTGGATTAAACAAGACGGGGCAAGACAGAACAGTGTAGGAAGGTGCAGGACTCAAAATCACGTGAGTAGAGCACTGGGCAGCTTTATGGAAGAGGCCCATCTCAGATGTCCGCTGCAGCCGGTTGGACTGCCATTCTCGTTCCGATGGAAAAGCATTAAGCAAATAGGAAGGCTAGGGCAGCATTTCCTGAAGGAGATCACACTCTGGATTTCTCCACTCTCTCCGGAAGCTCTTTCCCCAGCCAGATCCCCTGGGATCCTTGGTCACCACATCTCCCGCAGCTGGGTCATAACAGAGGAGAGTGGCTGTCTTGGCAGTTAAATAAATTCATAGATTTTTAAGGCCAAAAGGGACCATTAGACAATGTAATCTAGTCTGACCTCCTATATAGCACAAGACCCAGTTACCCTGTATGGAGCCCAATATCTTGTGTTTCTCTAAAGCATCTTCCTGAAAAGCATCCAGTCTGGATTTGCAGATACCAAGAGACGGAGAATCCATCCCTTCCCTTGGGAGTTTGTTCCAATGGAAAGTCACCTGCACTGTTACAAAAAAAATACCTTATTTTTCTTTTGACTGAATCTGGCTTTGACTTTCGTCATTATTATTATTGTTGTTTTTATTACCATCGTGCCAGTCACGAACCAGGACCCCATTGTGCTAAGTGCTGTGCAAACACAGATTTATTGGTTCCTGTTCTGCCTTTCTCTGCTAGGTTATGGAGTCCTTTACTACACAGTATTTTCTCTCTGTGAAGGTACTTAAGCACCATAATCAAGTCACCCCTTGACCATCTTTTTGAGAAGCTAAATAGACTGAGCCCCCTGAGTCTCTCACCGCAAGGCATTTTTTCCAGCCCTCAAATCAGCTTTGTTGCTCTTCTATGCACCCTGCACTGAGCTCTCTTCAAGGTTCATATTGGTTTCACTTTCTCCAAATTAAATGTGCTCAGTTTACAAGATGGTTTGGATTTCTTTGAACTGCAAACTCACCCCAGGATCTGAGTCACTCACACATCCTGCCCAGGAAGAGAGAAATTGAGCAGCCCGGACTCTGCCCTCAGCGACCTCCTTCGCATTGCCTGCACACCATGCCCTTGGCAACACAGAGGGAGGGAATTTGGCTCAGCAAGCGGTTGCAGACCTGTTGAGCAAGAAGGGTGCTATTTAAACAGTTACTTTCCAAAGCAGCACCATATTTTTCATGCAGTCGGCAACAACCAAATCCAGCGCTCTTGGAAGGAGAAAATGAATTGCCTTAACAGAGTGGCTGGTGCTACCACCATGTGGAATCCCTCTTGCAATCAGAGATCAGACTTGCCTACCAGCATAATAATAATTGACATAATAATCTCTTTGCTGAGGACTGCATGCTCAGAGCTGCCTTGCTCGATTGATGCCTTGATCCTGGTTTTGTAAGTGGAGAGAGTAAGTTGAAGCCCGCATCTTCCACAGAGGCTGGCAGAGCTCAAGCTCTGGTGAAACAGATGTGCTTACCCTCTCCAAATAGGCCGAGATCCTCCACGAGTAACGCTTTCTACCATCTCCAGTTAGCTAGGAGACTCCATCCCATCCGGGACTCAGCTATTCCCCCCTTTGTCACTTCTCAGTTGGACTCCAGCAACGCGACATACCTGGGCACGAACCCTTCGGAGCGGAGGAAACGTCAAGTACAGAAAACTGCCACAGCACATCTCGCCACCCATTCAGGCTACCACACGCACATCAGCCCCGTCCTCCACACCTTACACTGGCCTCCTGCAGAACTTCTAACCAAGAGCAAAGTCTCAGTCTTTATCTGCAAGGCACTCCGTGGTCCAGGCCCAAGGTATTTAAAGGAGCCGCGATGAAGACCACAGTTAACAACTCTGCTCCTCTGGCACAAAGTAGCTCTCTACAAGAAGGGTAAAGCTCGCCCGTGCAGGAGCTCAGAGACAGGTCTGATGCTGTGGAATGAACTTCTCCAGGACTAAGGACCATTACAAACCTCCCCACTTTCCATTCCAACAGCCAGGAACAGTTCTTTGAATTTGCCTTCTCTAACAAACATGTATATTTAAAAAATCCAAGACGCCTCACCTACCAAAACAAGACATTCCTCTGAACCATGCTTCTCCCCCTGGGAGAAAGGAAGAGAGAACAAACACCTGACAGGGGTGTAGCTGCAGTCACTGTAGCTCTGCTGGAAGGCACTCACATACTACAGCAATAGTGGGGTATAAGAAACTGGACAGAACTGATTAGAGCTGATCAAATTGTCGCTGAATGATTGAGAAAACAGTGGCAATAAGCGTTTGCCCTTTGGAACATAGGAATCACTGGGTCAAACTGAAGGTCCACGTTGTCCAGCCTCCAGTCTCTAACAGCGGCCAGCACCACATGCGTGAGAGGAACCCCCCGCTTACAGGATAAACTGCCCAAGGAAAAAAGTTTCCTCTTTACTTCTGAAAATTAGAGATCAGCTTACGGCCTGAAGCATGAGGTTTTCTCTCATTTCAGTATTTATTGAAACAACTCTGGACATTTTTGTTATATTCAGACTAGAAATAAGGCATAGATTTTTATCACGGAGGGGGATTAATCATTGGAACAGCTGACCCAGGGATGGGGTGGATTCTCCATCACTTGGAGTCTATAGTTCAAGACTGCACATCTCACTAAAAAGATCCACTCTGGCTCAACCACCAAGCTGGGCTGGAGGCAGAAGGGGCTGGGGGGGGGGGCATTCTCAGGCCTGTGTTACGCAGGAGCTCAGACTGGATGGCCAGAATGGTCCCTTCAAAATCCAGGAGAGCTTGAGTTTTTACACTACCAGCCATAGCACTGCACTGAAGCTAGTGGTTGCATTTAATATTGCCTTTACCCAATACAGACAAAGACCATGAGACACTCGGGTCCCTTTGTAATGTTATGTTAGGAGACAGAGCCAGTTACGTAGTACAAATTACAAACAGATGCACCAATATTAACGTGTATTGTAGTAGTATCTGGAAACCAGCTGAGCTGGG
This sequence comes from Lepidochelys olivacea, assembly GCF_965140295.1. Taxonomy (NCBI): domain Eukaryota; kingdom Metazoa; phylum Chordata; order Testudines; family Cheloniidae; genus Lepidochelys; species Lepidochelys olivacea. Next base: position 30,663,652 of record NC_140417.1, read on the forward strand.
GCCCCCACTGGGTGTGCACAGTCCCCAACCAAGATCAGGGCCCCTCACCGCCCGGGTGCTGGGTGTCACGCTGACCCTGACAAAGATTGGGAGCGCTCTCCATCATGCTAGACACCACAAAGAGCCCCGCAAACTGAGATTGGGGGCTTTCCATCATCTTGGACACTGGACAGACCCCAATGGAAACTGAGGGGGAGCCCATCATGCTGGGGGCAACATAGACCCTTTGGAGTTCAGGGGAATCCTCCACTGTGCAATGTGCCACACAGATCCCCCTGGCTGAAACTGGGATGGGGGGCCCATTGTTCTGGGCAGAACCCAACACATGGTAAAAGACCGTACCTGCTCCAAAGACATAAAAGATGAAGGAGAAGATGGAGGCACAGCGGTAAGGGTGCTAGTGAGAGACTTAGGAGACCTAGGTTCAATTCCCTGCTCCACCAGAGATCTTGAGCATGTCTCCTAGTCTCTCTGTGCCTCAATTTGCCCATCTGTAAAATGGGGATAACAGCTCTGCTCTACCTTACGGGGCATAATTATTAGTTAAACTGGAGAAGACGGGGATTAATATGAGAATCGAAAGATGGATAAGGAACTGGTTGAAGGGGAGACTACAACAGGTCATAATGAAAGGTGAATTGTTAGGTTAGAGGGAAGTTACGAGTGGAGTTCCTCAGGGATTGGTCTTGGGACCAATCTTAGTTCACATTTTCATGAATGACCTTGGCATAAAAAATGGACGTGCGCTAATAAAATTTGCAGATGACAAAGTTGGGAGTTGTTGCCAATACAGAGGAGGACCAGAATACCATACAAGAAGATTTGGATGACCTTGAAAATTGGAGTAATAGAAATGCAATGAATTTGAATAGTGCAAGGTCATGCACTTAGGGTAGGGGTGGGCAAACTATGGCCGGCGGGCCGGATCCAGCCAGTCAGGGCTTTGGATCCAGCCTGTGGGATTGCCACCCCCGTGGCGCCGCGGGCCCCGCACCACTCCCAGAAGCAGCCCGCACCAAGTCCCTGCAGCTCCGGGGTGGCGGGGGAGGCAAAGGTCTCCGGGCGCTGCCCTTGCCTGAAGGCACCGTACCCCACAACCCCCATTGGCCGGGAATGGGGAACCGCGGCCAGTGGGAGCTTTGGGGGAGGTACCCACGAGCGAGGGCAGCGCGCTGAGCCCTCTACCCCCCCTCCCCCAGGGGCTGCAGGAACGTGGTGCTAGCCATTTCCAGGAGCGACGCGTGGCCCGGTCAGGCAGGGAGCCTGCCTGAGCTCCGCTGCGCACTGCTGCCATCCTGGAGCCCACACCCCAAACCCCTCCTGCACCCTGCCCCCCAGTTCCCTGCCCTGAGCCCCCGCCGCACCCCTCTTGCCCCCCAACCCCCTGCCCTGAGCCCCCTGCTGCACCCCACACCTCTTCCCACACCCCAACCCCTGCCCTAGCTCTACATTCATTGTCCTGCATGCTATTTCCCCATCCAGATGTGGCCCTCGGGCCAAAAAGTTTGCCCACCCCGACTTAGGGCCTAACAACAAGAATTTTTGCTATAAGCTGGGGACGTATCAGTTGGAAGCAAGAGAGGAGGAAAAAGAGCTGAATATATTGGTCAATCAAAGCATGACTACAAGCTATCAATGTGATGCAGCTGCGAAAAAGGCTAATGCAATCCTAGGATGCGTAAGGCAAGGTATTCCCAGTCGAGATAGGGAAGTGTTAGTGCCATTATACAAGGCACTGCTGAGACCATGTTTAGGAACAATGAATTCAAACTGGGAACAGGTGCAGAGAAGGGCTACTAGGAAGATCAGAGGAATGGAGAACCTACCTTACAAGAGGAGAGGTAAGGAACTTGATTTGTTAAGTTTAACCAAATGAAGGCTGAGGGGAGATATGATTGCTCTCTATAAATACATCAGAGGGATAAACACCAGGGAGGGAGAGGAGTTATTTAAGGGCCAATGATGGCATACACAAAAAGGATATAAAAAGGCCACTGATAAGTTTGAGCTCGAAATTAGACCAGGTTTCTAACCATCAGAGGAGTAAAGTTCTGGAATAGCCTTCCAAGAGGAGCAGCGGGGGCAAAAAAATTAAACTTGTTTCAGTACTGAGCTTGATAAGTTTGTGAAGAGGATGGTACAATGAGACTGCCTACAATGGCATGTGGCTCTTGGGAGATTGCTTTAAGCAAATATCTCCAACCGCCAGAGATGGGACACTAGATGGGAAGGGCTCTGAGTTACTACAGAGAATTTTTTCCCAGGTGTCTGGCTGAAGGGTCTCAACCACATATTCAGGGCCTAACCGATCACCATATTTGGGGTCGGGAAGGAATTTTCCCGCAGGTCAGATTGGCAGAGACCCTGGGTGGTTTTCACCTTCCTCTGCAGCATGGGTCACTTGCTGGTTTGAACTAGAGTAAATGGTGAATTCTCTGTAACTTGAAGTCTTTAAACCATGATTTGTGGACTTCGGTAACTCAGCCAGAAGTTAGGAGTCTATTACAGGCGTGGGTGGCCTGTGATGTGCAAGGGATCAGACTAGATTATCATGATGGTCCTTGCTGGCCTTAAAGTCTCTGTGTCTATAAACATGTTCAAGGGGAGCAGGAGGTTTCTCAGGCACTACAGCAATACGTGGGCCAGGTAAATAGAGAAGTGGATGAGACAAACTGGCAGCCAGGATAACTGGCAGATACTACAGTGACGAGGGGGTGGTCCTATCAGAAAGACAGACAGACTTCTTAAGCAGTCAGGAGCTGCGACTGCAACACCCAGCATGAGTGGGCTTGCAATCACAGCACAGCGACTGCAACAATGCTCGGCCAGAGGAACACAAAAGCAGCCTTTGCAGATGGAGTCCCTTCCATTTTTGTTTACTGCACGTTGTTACTGGGTTATTCAGCTCGCAGTTGTGCTGGTGTGTGACCCTCTGACCCCCTTCGCCACTGAGCAGCGAGCTTAATTCTGAAAGCCAGCTGTGTTTTGCACCACACGTTATCTCATCCTCCGCCCCTTCTCACACAAGGAACGATGCAGCAGAAGCAGCCCGATGCTGACATGGAGGAATCCAAGGCAAGAAGGCTCAGCTGATCAGCGACAGCTTGCAGCACAGCAGAAGTTACTTGTCATTGCAAAGTGCTCCCCCCATATGAGAGAGTGCACATGGGGACTGCACGTTTGCCTGCAGAATGCTCCATTCTCCCTCCCCCTCGCACACTCTTGTATATGTGCCTGCAAAGTACTTCCCCCTACACGTGTGTGCAAAGCACTCCCCCTGCACTCTCACGGGAGCACCTGCAAACTGCTCCCCTATGCACACACCTGTGCCTGCAATAAGGTGACCAGACAGCAAGTATGAAAAATTGGGACAGGGGGTGGATGTAATAGACACCTATATAAAACAAAGCCCTGAATATCAGGACTATCCCTATAAAATTGGGACATCTAGTCATCCTAGCCTGCAAAGCACTCCCCCCATTTGTGTGGGTGCACACACACCTGCACACTGCTCCTCACTGCATACGTATACTCATGTGTGTGCCTGCAAAGTATTCCCCCTGTAGATGTCCATCTGGCATGTGCAAATTGCTCCCCCGTACACACTTGTCTGCAAACTGCTCCCCACTATAAATATCTTCCACGATCCACTTAAAATCCTCCCTTCCACAGTGCCAGGTGCAAGGGGCTGTATTAGCAGATTCCGAAATCAGCTGATGGTTATGATCCTAGCTCAGAATTGCTCTGGCTTCACCCTGGAAGTCAAAGATGGGAGATTAACTGCCTCTCTACCCACTCCAGTGCAGAGCGACTGATGACAGAAACCCCCAAGTTATCCCAAGGAAAAAAGAGGGGAATTTCACAGGGGGGCTACAAGGTTGTTGTCCAGTGGCTCAGGATGACATTTGGCCACCACATAGAAGACACAAATATAGAAGCAAACTTAGCATGGCAGAACGTTGCTGAGGCAACGGCCTTTGTCCCCCAGGGGATGGTGCTGCATTCTGCCCCACTCTCCAAGATCCAAAACACACATGCTGGCTGGCACTCCAGATGCCGGCACTGATACCGGAGCACTCCACTATCAGGCAGCACAACCTCTGCAGGCACCAGGTAGGATTACTGGCTACCTGATGAGTAATCCTCCTATGGCTCTCTGGGCCTGGATCTCAAAGCACTCTACAGACATGAAGGAAGCCGCAAAGTCTCTGGGTGAGTTTGGCCTTATCCCATTTTTTTACAGATGGGGAAACTAAGGCACAGGCTGGCCATGCCCAAGGTCACATAGCAAGTCAGTGGCACACATGGGAACAGAACACAGGAGTCCCACTTGATCCCCACTCCCCTCAAGGATGTGGGAACAAAAACCAGGCTTCCTGACTCCTTATTCTGCCCGTTCTCTCCTCTAACTACTAGACCTACCTCCTCCTTCCAGAGCTGGGAACAGAACCCAGGAGTCCTGAGGACCCCAGCACTGGTCACAGTGCCAACACCTAGATGTCCTCAGAGATTAAATCACTACCATTTCTCCCAACTATTACTACCCTGGTAAATCATTTATTAGCATGACCCTTTAATAGCCACACTCGAGGGCTTACACACCCTGCTGCCCCACAATCATTAACTGATCAATGTTTATATAATTAGCTAATTAGGCTTTGATTGAAAAAAAAAAACAACTTTCATCAGACATCTCCTGAAGACAAACTACATTGTATTGCAAGCCAGTAAAGGGAGAGGGACATTTTATTTCATACCAGGCACAGCTGCTATACACTGCTCTACAGTGATCCCTGCAGCCAGGATAAGCTGTCCTGATCCTGAAGCCAGGGAAATTGCAGACACATTATGCCTTAAAGGAGACTCCATTATGGGTTTGACACAGAATCTACCAGGTCAGATTCTTTGCCCTGGGTTATACAGAGCTGGTGGGATAATAGCATTATTTTCCACTGAACATTTGGATCCCTCCCACACACACTGAAATTTAGATACCAAAAAATATAAGCCAAAACCAGAAATAATTTAATTTGAAAGTCACATAATGGTGCCTCATGCTCCCATTCTCCTCTATAGGCCAGCCTCCCTGATCAGAGTATGTCTCCCATGATGCAACAGTCTGCCCTCTTGCAGAAGGCATGTGGTACATAGATCATGGTAATGCCTGGCCACAGTGCATCTTGGGAGATGTAGTTCAGTTGCCTCATGCTCCCTTCTCCTCTCTTGGCCGAGTTCCTTGGTCAGACTACATCTCCTGTGATGCAGCACAATGTCTCTTCTTGAAAAGGGGAGGCAATGTATCATGGGAGCCCACAACCAGTCAGGGAGCCTAGTAAACAGAGAATGGGGACATGAGGCAACCAAACTACAATTCCCATGAGACACTGCAGCTGCATATCCAAATCAAAACATTTTAGTTTTGGGGCATTTGGCTTTGTGACCAAAAGAAAAAAAAAAAAAAACAGTGTTCCATGGGAAGCAGACAATTTTAAACAAAAATTATGTCTAGCCAAAAACTCACTTCTCCATTAATAAAAAGAAAAGTTTTGACAACAAAATTTCAGCCAGCCCTAGTGTTCTGCAGGAGGCCAGACTAGATGATCAGAATGGTCCCTTCTAGCCGTAACAACTATGAAGCCCACTATGGAAATAAAATCTGTTCTCTCTTTACAATCCAGCCTGAAAGGATCTTTTTGCAAACACCTTTTCTGCTTAAAATATCAGATCTTAAAACACAACTTCTGTTTTGCCAGAGGTTATTTTGGAAGATGAAGGAGGTCTCTTTGGAAGACCATGCAGGGTGGGAGCTCTCTCAGTCCTTATCTGAGGGACTGAGTTGACTGAATGAAAATTAACTTAGTTAAAAAAAGAGAAAAAAAAAAAAAAGGTCTTAATCCAGGAGCAAAAGAGAGTACAGATCCTCATTTCCCTCTTAAGTAGGAGTGGGCCTAGAGGAAACAGCTATGTGGTCTAGTGGGTAAAGCACTGGACTGGGATTCAGGATTCTGTTCCCAGCTCTGCCACTGGCCTGTTGGGTGACTGTGGGCAAGTCACCTCCCTTTCCTGTGCCTCAGTTTCCCCATTTGTAAAATGGGGCTAGAGCTACTGACCTCCTTTGTGAGCTACTTTGATGTCTACTGATGAAAAGTGCTATAGAAAAGCTGGGTATAATTATTATCATCAATTACCCTCAAATTGTTATATACATGTGTCTGAGCATTAAGAACTGCACTACTCTTGCAGCCTGGGGGCACTGTCTGTGAGGATAACACAAGACGGATGAACTAAAGTCAAACATGCCCCTGTAGATTTGAAGTCTGCAGCAGCTGGCTGTGCCCCCAGCCCCGTTCCATTCAGAGCCCGAATCCCTGACACAGCAAAATTGAGGTTAGAAAGCCGCTGTCAGTTTCAGAGGCAAGGAAGCAGCTGGGAAACAGTCCGGGAGGAAAGGCAGCATGGTGCAAGTCAGCACTGCAAGGAGCAGAAAGTTCCTGGGGAAGATACAAAGCTCTCAGCTAGGCAGGGTGGGACCTGGGCGCATGAGAAGCAGGCAGGACAATCCGTGTCCTGGGCTGAAAAGGAGCCCCACATTTCGGCACAAGAGAGGCAATGGGGAAGCTGTATTGTGAGGAGAGCTCTTCCCACCATGCCATCCAATTCTGAGCTCATGGGGGAGCAGCATGATCTGGGAGTGGGGGTGGTGTATGCTAGATTGGAACTAAGGAGACCTAGATTCTTTTCCCAGCTCTGCCACTGACCTGCTGTGTGACCCCAGGCAAGTTTCTCTCCTACCTTTTGTCTATTTAGACCGTGAGCGTCTCTTCAGGACAGAGACTGTCTTTCACTATGTGCTGGTGGGGTGCCTAGCCTGATGGAGGGCCATGCAGCACCCGGTCCAACAAGACCCCATCTTGGCTGAGGGGTCTGTGCAACGCCCAGCACAATAGGACCCTCCACCGATCTTGTCTGGGATCTTCAGTTGCTACCATTATACTAATTAGTAACAACATGTTACAGCAGGAAGATCAGTAAGAATATGCTCCAGCGACTTCAACACGCAGGAGCAATGCTCCATTCACACAGCGCCAAGCTGCCAACTTCAGAGCTAAACACAGAGACCTTGCCCCATGAGCTAAATCTCAATCACGGGGGGCAGATCCAGTCTTCCCCACATCTGCTCAGACGGCTGCATCCTCTCCAGTTGGAGACCACTGTGAGAACCAGGCCCACAAGCCCACCCAGCTGATGGCCATCATGAGCCCCACTACAAACCATGCCCTCCTGTCTCAATAGACGGATCAGTTTTCCCACTGTAGTAGTACATCTTTTCCCCTCATCCCATTATGTCCCTCCTCATTTGCTGCTACCCAAATCAGACCCTGAGCTCCAATCACAGAGCAGAAAGCCAGACACACAGAAGTTAGCACAGAAAACAGGGCCCTAGAGATGACGCCCTCCCAATACATACCAGCACTAGGCTCCCTTACAAATCTGAAGGCCACTTCCAGACCCTACCTCCCTTCCCATTACAGACCAGTACCTGAAAGAGGACACAACCAGTATGATCAATGGTCTCAACCATTCTGAGTGGTCCATGGGATCAGAGAAGGGGTCCTGTTGGGGAGAATGGTCTGTATCATGGGGGTTGTGAGGAGAGACCAATCCAAGGCTGCCAGGCAGCACATCACAAGAGATCTTTCAAGATGTCCATGTCTGCAATCGAAACAGATGACTGGTGTGGCACCAGCAACCCCGGAGTGATAATTACCAGGCAATGAATCTTCACTAACTTGAGAGTTATGGCTGAGATCGCATCACACGTGTACAAAGACAGCCCTGAAGGGCTACATGCTCAGGAATGCTGCAGGTGAAAGCTTTGTTGGTATTAACCTTAACTCTGCCCACTCTGTATCCCCAAGCCCTCACAAAGATGCCCTAAAAGAAAACCATGCCTTCTTGTCTAGTCAGGTATGCCAATGGGTATGGGATGATATAACCCACACACCCTCTTCCCGAGGCAGAGTCCTGTACTGGTATACCCTTATTATTAATTATTATTATTATATTAAGCCTTCAAGCTTACAGCAATACAGATGAATTAACCCCGCCCCTGCACTACAAACTGTGCCACCCCAATAGAGACTAGTGCAGGTCCTATACACTACACACCACAACCCCATTTTCCCAACATGGCGCATTACCCAAATACCACAGACTTGTCCATCCTTCCCAATATAGCCCAGTCTGTCCCCTCTCATTACAACAGCAGAAGACCCACACCCAGTCCATATTGAGGAATACAGTCTGGTCCATATTGAGGCAACAAGACCTACGGATGACTCCATATTATGAGGATACAGAGTACTCAATTCAGAGAGATGGAATTGCTCCACGGTGTCAGAAGGCCAAGGACAGGTCTACACCAAGAGATCGATACTAGTCCATATTAAGGGGTAGAGAATCTAGGTCTGGGTCCCTATCACAGAGTTACAGACCAATCTCAATTGGGGAAAGGAACCTGGGCCACAAACTTCTCTATTTTCTAAGGGAAGTGTAATTTATGAGAGTGGGAACTAAGCCAATTCCCACCAGAGGTTGCTCTAGTCCCTACTGGAAGATAGAAACAAGTTCATAATGTGAGGGAAAGGAGATACAGACCAAACTCCCACAATGCTCCTTGCCACACAGTACCCCAAAGGGCATTAGGGCGGTCAGGTCCAAAGCCTATGGGGGGAGAAGAGAGAAAGGTTTGTATTGGGCATCTGGGACTGATCCATATGGGCCATGCAGCAAAGTCTATACTTGGGGGCAAAGGGTGCCCTAAGATGGTTCCCTGAGAAGGAAATTTAGGCATTGGAGTAGTCTGTATTAGGGAGACCCCACAGTGGGTAGAAAGGAGGTGGGTTTGTATGGGACAGCTGGGACTGGTCCAGATAGAGAAATACAGCACTGGGGATACACAGGGAAGCCCAAATCAGTCCCCTGAAGATGTCAGGATGCCTAATATGGACTAGTCTGAGGAGACACAGCTCACTTCCTGACATAGACTGGTCCATATGGCATGATACAGGCTAGTCCCCAAAAGAAGCATGGACTAGTCTGAAAGCCTGGCATTCCATAGGAAGCCCAACTCAGCCCCTGCCAGGGACTGTCCCATATAGGACAATACAATTCAGTCCACACATGAGTGTGAAGGCCTCAGACTGGTTTGTAATGGGGGGAGGAGCAGATCCATAAGGGTGGTAATCCAGGCCAGTCCCCAAGAAAGGTCCATATCAGCAAAGCGTTGCAGTTCAATCACTGGTACACATGTGGCAATTCAGCCCAGTCCATACAAGGATGACAAGGGAATCTGGTCAATACAGAGAAGGGACTAGTCCATATGGAGTCATACAACCTAGTACATGCTAGGGATGGGGGAGCCCAGCCCAGTCCTTGACAGGTGTGGTCCATACAGGTGGTACAGCCTGGGTAAGAAGACTGGACCAAACAAGGAGGAGGGAGAGTCCAGCACTGGTGCATATGAGGGGATACAGCCTAATCCATATGGGGAAGGGAGGGAGGAACTGGTCCATAACATGCAATAAAGCCCAGTCTATACAGGATGGGGAGCAACTGGAATATACAGTGAGGAGAGGCCTAGCCCTGGTCAATATGGGACCGTACAACTTGGTCCATGGGGAAGGAGCAGGAGATGGTTCATATGGGAGGGAGCCCAGTCCTGGTCAATACAGGGGATGGAGAGAGTTCATCCCTGGTCTATGCAGGGGAGGAGGAGGGGCTGGTCCAAATTCTGGAGGTGCAGCCCTGATCCATACAAGACAATAAAGCCCAGTCCATAGGGGAAGGAAATAGTCCATATGCAGGGATAGTCCATACGGAGAGAGGAAGGACTGATTCATATGCAAGGGGAGAGGGGTGTCCAGCCCTGGTCCCTACAGGGGGCAGGAACTGGTCCATACAAAGGAGGGGGGCACAAGCCATGGTCTATGAAGTGGGAGGGGCTAGTCCATATGCGGGGGGGGGAGGTCCAGCCCTGGCCCGTGGAGGGCAGAGGGGCTGGTCCATATGGGGGAGGGGGTGTCCAGCCCTGGTCTATGAAGTGGGAGGGGCTGGTCCATTGGCGGGGGGGGGGGGAGAGAGGTCCAGCCCTGGCCCGTGGAGGGCGGAGGGGCTGGTCCATACGGGGGAGAGGGGGTCCAGCCCTGGCCGATGCGGGGGGAGGGGCTGGTCCATATGGGGGTGCCGGGGCCCCAGCCCGCCCTGTCCCAGGAGGTCCTTCTTACCCTACGGCGCGTCAGCCACTTGCTCCCCAGCTGTCAGATACCAGCCACCGCAACTTCCCCAGACGCCTCCGCCCCCTCTCAGCCTACCCCGCCCACCTGCCTCTCATTGGCTGTTCCATTACGAAGCCACCTCCCATTGGTCGCTTTTGCCACACCCCCATCTCCCCTCGGTCGCGCCCCCAGAGCCCGATCTGTGGCTGAGCGGACCTGTCACTCACCGGTTCAAGCCTGGCGCCATCCCGCCCCTCAGTGACTTGAACACCTCTCTATTGGCCGTCCCTGGGATCCAATGCCTGGCATTGGCCAGCATCTCTCATTCCTTTTTTCTATTGGACAATATAAATGTCAATCGGCCTCCCAGAGCCCCGCCCAAAGGGGGGACGTGGCTGCACCGTAGTGAACCCACCTCCACCTAAGAACGGCCATTGGCTGTCCGACTGAGACCTCTCCTGCCGCAATTGGTTGGCGGAAAGAAGGGGCGGGCCCCAAAGAAGTGGGTGGAGCTGAGTGATTCATTCAGCCGGCCAAGCCGGGAGCACGTGACCGTAACACTATTGGGGCGCGGGCCCCTCAGCCGGGGAGGTGAGGCGCGTGCTGAACGAGTGTGGGGACAGTGCCTGGGCGCTGTAGGGGGGCAGGGCGGCGGCTGCAGGGGACCCTGCTCGAGGCTGCATCCTGGCTGGGGTGCCCCTTAGGGGCGAGGCGGGACAATCCCCCTCCCCGGGTCGCTAACAGCCAAACAGCGAGCGGCGTCAGGCTGCACCAGGCGGAGGGGGGAGGACTGTGCCCCCAGCACCGCCCCCTGACATACCCTGGGCTGCCCTCTCGGGCTTCCCACCTTCCACGTTGCAAGGCCGCTGCGTCAGGGCTCCATCATCACCGCAGGACTCCGGCGCTCTGGGGACGGTGAAGTGGCTCCTGCGAGGCAGGCAAAAGAACCCAAAGTGACCTGCCTAATATAATCAGGGCAGGGGAGAGCTCTCTGACTCTGATCCTGGGGGAATCCACCCTCACTGTGCCTAGCCTAGGGCTTACAACGCACGGGGGACTTGTTTCGATTCCATCCACCCGCATTTCTCTGTCCCAGCTCACACACACACCCCCCCACGCCACCCTTGCACTCTCCCTCTCACACTCACGTGTCCTTAGGATCAAGGCCCTGCTGGTGAGCCCTTCTGCTGCAAGGTGACTGGGAGATGACAAAGGGATGGCATTATTGGTAGCTGCTCCTCCACACATCATAAACCTGGAGTGGGTGATGGAAATGAACCAGCACGTGGAAAAGAGAAAGGAGATGCTGAGGGGATCATCCCAGGCAGCAGTCCCTGCTGGGAACAGTGCAAATAGATGCATCATCTCTGTGCCCATTTTCTGCAGCACTGCAGTTTGTGCTTTTACAGCTCCTCCCTGAAAGGTGTTAGCATGGCACAGTCCTCTCTCCTTAGGCAGGTTGAGCTCATCATGGCTTGCAAAGCTAATGGGGGTCAAGGCCTACAGAAAACCCTGCTGCTGCAGGAAACGGAGGATTAGGGCTCAGCAAGGGATGCTCACCCTGGTAAATCAGTGCTGTCCCCAGAATGGCGCTCAGCAGGGGGCACACTCCCCTCACAGTCAGTGCGGCCACCCGTGCCCCAGTGCAGCAGTAGAGGGTGCTATGCACTTTATAGTACTGCATTTTGGAGAGGGACATATAGCCAAGCTCTTCCCCTTACAACACAGCTCCACTGAGGGTGTCTTTCTGGACTGTAGCCCCAGAGGTCACTGCAGTTAAACACCAGAAAGAGAAGCTCTGATCTCCCCAGCACCCTCTGCAGGGCAGGGCTCCCTTTCCACGCATTTGCTGCTCCCCTTTTCAGCACCATCAGAGATCTGGTTCTCCACGGAGTATTTACAAATACTCAGGAGTCACACACAAGAAGCAGCAGCATGGGGACACGGCTGCATCAACTCGCTTGGGGGTGGGCGGGGCGGCGGGAGTTGCTTTCCCACTGGGACCATTTATTCAGGACTCAAGATGTTATTCCACTGTATGAGTTATAGATGTGAACAAGAGAGACTGCTTTCCATTGCTGCTGCACCAATGATGCAAGCACTTGAGCAGATTTAATCCTTAGTAAGTACTGTATTTATATTACAGCATCATAACAGGCACTGTACAGACAGGCCTAGCTCAGATCAGGTCCCATATTGCTCAGACCCCAGCTGAGTTCAAGGCCCCTGTTGATCAGGCACTGCACAGACCCTACCTGCCACGAGGGCCCCTGTCATGTTGGGAGCTGCATGAATCTCAGCCAGGATCAGGGGCCCTATCATACCAGGCACTGCACAGACACACAGTCCCTGCCTCACAGAGCTCAGTCTAAATAGGCAAAGGGTGGGAGGAGAAACAGGTGCAGAGTAGGGAAGGGTCTTACTCATGGTCACCCAGCAAGTCAGTGGTGGGAACAGAACCCATGTGTCCTGAGTCCTAGCCATTGGGCCAACTGTGCTGCTGCTGTCCCTGAGAGCCAAGGTGCAGGAAGCAAGGGTAGCAGCTTCTTGATCTCTCCCTCCGTGCTGCTTTTTTTAAGCAACGTGTCAATGGCGGGGGGGTTAGCTCAGTGGTTTGAGCATTGGCTTGCTAAACCCAGGGTTGTGAGTTCAATCTTTGAGGGGACCATTTAGGGATCTAGGGCAAAAATTGGGGATTGGGCCTGCTTTAAGCAGGGGGTTGGACTAGATGACCTCCTGAGGTCCCTTCCAACCCTGATATTCTATGATGTTAAAACAGCTCTGGGCATGTGCCCATAGGCTCTGATGTGTATTGGGGGAGGGATGCCGCAGGGGCTTACCAGGGTCTTGCCAGTCATGTACTTGGGAGCTGCTGGACTGGGAGATGGGATCGACTGGGGTATGAGAGCAATAGGATATGGGGAGCAGCTGGGATCTTAGTGCAGTGGAAGCCCAGGGCCTGGCCAGCAGATAGAGAGGGAAGTGGTTTGGGCGGGTGGGAGCAGGCTCATGCTCCATTTCCCACAGGCACCCTGTGACAGGCTAGTCCCATGGCCCATGAGCACACAGTCAGCTGGGTCTGTGTCAAAGGACCAGCCCCACCCCCATCCCACACAGTCACCAGGTCCCCCTTCTTTCACCCCCTCGGCAGCCTCTCATGGGCTAGACTCACAGTCAGTGTCACAACCAGGTTCCTTCAGGCACCCAGCTCCCCCAGCCCCAGCCTGGAGTTGCCCTGGTGTCCATTTCTCCCTGCGCCAGGAGCATCCCTTTCTGTCTAGTTCCCTTCCCGGGGTGCAGCAGCATCCCGCAGGGCTCTAATATTTACCCTCTGAAATGCTGACCTCCCACCTCACCCTTCCCTCAGAAGGGACTGGGAGAAATTGGGATTTGAGAGCAGCGGAGATAGGAGCAGCTAGGAAACAAGGGCTAAGAGATGTTGGGACTGGGAGAGACAGGGGTCTCCAGGTACACAGCCCGCTAGATGCCCCTTACTCTGCAGCTTCAGTTTCCCCCTTTTGCTTCATGTCCCTCCCTCAGGAGCAGTCAGCCCCAGCGACAGCTGCTCTGAGCCTCCCTGCACCAATCTGGGAGGTTAGGGGCCTGACGCCTGAAAATTTTGAAGGGAGGTTTGGATCTGTACTCCAGTTTTCTTCCCAGCCCAGACAGGGTCTGATTATGGCACCTTGAAAGCATTTACCCAGCGCTTTCAAAGCACTTTACTGAGGCCATCAGTATAATTACCCCTATGTGACAGATGAGGAAGCCAAGGCACAAAGAAGGAACATGATTTGCCTAAGGTCACGGGGGTGGCACCCAGGAGCCCCAGTCAGATGCCAGGACCCCATGTGCCAGGCATTGCCCAGAGATTACCAAACCAGCCAGCTGCAGCAATAAGGCATCAGGATCCAGGCCGGAGGCTCTACGCTGCTAACACTGTTCCTGCTCTCTGCCCATTAGACCTTCATTGACTGCTGCTACAGCAGCAACATTTGACCCCACGGGGCAAGGTGGAGGGACTTTTGATGAGTAGCAGCACCTACCTTTGACCCCATGGGCTGAGATTTGCAAGGGGGAGAGAACTTTGTGATAAGGCAGCCAGAGCAGGGACCTTTGGCCCTGTGGGACTGGAGGGGGAAGGGGAATTTCCGTAAGAGGCCTGATTGGATGGGGTGGCACCCACAGGGGTGAATCAGCAACGGGTGAATCAGCCAGAGCAAAAAAGGGAAACTAGAGCCACTTGCCCTTGGGGATCTGGCCAGGACAGGAGAAGCATCTGGCCTCTGCGGATCAGCAGAGACAGGATCAGACTCGGTGCCAGCTCCGGATCAGACCACTCCCACTCCAGAGATGGCCCATGGCAGGAGCTTCCGGAGAGCGTACTCCCTCCGTACCCCCAAATCCCCCAGCCTCCTGGATTCCACCTACGGCCGGCTGGAGGACACCACCCTGCCCCACGTTTGGGGGGACAAGACAGAGAGCTCAGACAAGGCTAAGCAGAGGGGAAAGGGGAGAGCTGTGAGCCTGAGGGGGTGGAAGAGTGGGGTGGAAGAGCCCCCAGCTGAGAGGACCCTCACCCCAGGGGAGATGCCGCACTCACTAAGCCCCGATGATGGGGAGCTGCTGATCGGAGAGGCTCAGAGCAAGGGCTCTCACAGGATGAAGCAGTGCAAGAAGGTAACAGCTTGGAAACCCAGGAGGGTGACATGGGTTGGGTTTGGGGGTGCACTGATGGGAGCACCCAATGTTTTCCTGGTCTTCCCACCAACCCCATCCCAGCCTAGATTTTTCCGAGCATTCCCTCTGATGCCCCTCCTTCCAATCTCCTCCAGTGGTGGCATTTTCTGCCCCTTTCTTACACCCTTCCACACCTGACCCAGTTACCCCCTGTACCCATCTCCAGTCCTAACCCATCTTCCTCCCCTCTGATCCTGTGATGTCATTCCCCCCTCTACCTTTACCAACCTCCAGCTCCACTCTCTTCTAGCAGTGGTATTTTCTACCCCTCACCTCAAGGGGTGCTAATTTTTTTACTGCCCTCTCATGGTTGGTGGCAGAGGAATCTGCAGGCCCCCACCCCCTGGAAGGCTGTTAATGGTTTATGCTAGGGTTTGGTTTCTAAAGAGTTAATACATGACAGCTGATGATGCAAATGTGTAAAAGGCATGAGGATATAAACCCTGCTAGGAGAGGGCATTATACATTGTTATAAGCCTTTTGATCTGTCAGGCTCTACCCATTTATTTAGACCTCTGTTAACCCTTTATCCATGGAGGGGAAAGGTGCTCTGGGTGTTAGCCAGCAACTCAGACTGGGTTAAATTCCCTGGTCCACCACCCAACTTAGACAAGTTTTAGTTATATAGTTGGGGAAACTGAGTCAGAGGCTGATGACAGTAGCCTTGCACTGCCTTGCTAGCACTGTTGTGAAGATAACTAAGGGTTGAGAGACCCTCAGGTAATGGTGGTGTGAGATGGTCTCCCCCAACTCTGGGGCCAGATCAGAGCCAGCACCCCCGGAAGGGGAAGGTCTATTCCTCTCCTTCCCTGCAGCCAGCCTGCCTGTTTCCCTCCCTGGTTCCCCCCACAAGCCAGACAGTGGTGGGGTGCTGTTAAGCCTTTGGAAATGGGGAGAATTTATCCCGCTTTAGGGGATGGGGGGGAAGGAAGAAAGAAAAATAGCCTTCTAAGCAGGACTGTGTGGGAAATGGTTGTCCCATCCTATGACAATTTGAGATTTCAAAAGCTCTTCCCCCCCCCCCAACCCACACCAGAAAGTTGGTGTACCCAACTGAAAACAGTTTTGAGTCCAATCCATTGAAACAAAACATTTCAGTATTAAAGTCTAAACGAAGTTAAATGTCAAAGAAAAAATGGCTTCAAACCAAAATATCAGAAGTTTGTTGAACAAATATCAAGACAGGACATTCCAGGCCCCTCTGCCCTCAATGTTTTATCAAGTCAGGAAATTAATCAAACTGACCCTTTTCACAAACAGGTTTGATTTAAACTAATCAGCATTTTTGGGTCAAGAATGTTTTGTTGACTAGCTCCCAAGCATCTGTAACAGAACCGCCCCTTAGCAAAGGGCAGCCCTCTATAGTTCAAGTTGAGACTTGCTTTCTGCTTAACATGTGGTTTTTGTAAGTTCTCTAAAATCCATCAGCTGACTCAAATGGTCTTGAAAAAATGGCCATGCCTCATGGGGGCCTTGGCTAGAATGAGCACTACAGCTATGGGTTCTTTGAACAGGGATTTACAAGATAGAGCCCCCTAAGATATCACATGATGCATAAGCCTTCTGGTTCTTATTAGGGAGTGTTTTGATCACAATAGTGCCTAGAAATCCCCTCCCTATTTTTCACACACTCCTCCCTAGCTGTACTGGGGTAGCACCTCCAGACCAGGGTCCCATTGGCCCTAGATGCCGTACTAAACTAGAACCAAGCAGTAGTCGCTGCCCTGAGGTGCTTAAACCTCTTGGAGGTTTAATACCTTAGTTATCTCAAAGCCTCAGGGAACAGGGGCCTGGTGAAATGGGTGAGCCAGGCCCATCAGCCTCAAGATGGCCAGTAGCCTAGGGATCAGCCACTGCTCACGGGACATTTGGGATTATAACAGGGCAGAAAGCTCAGAGGTGTAACCCAACTCCTGACTGGGCTGAGAACCCCCTAGAGGGGAAAAGGCCACAGCCCCTTCACGGTGCCTCAGACCCAAACCTGCTCCCCCTTCGGGCACATAAAAGGTTGAGGCCTCCTCACAGCCAGGTCCTGCCAATCGCACCTCAGACACTTGCAGTGACAAGCCACCCTTGCTGAGGGCTCCATTAGGTATATACAAGCTCTAGACCCACCCCACCATAGTCTTAAATATAGGTCCAGACGTCACTGTTTATAGGTTTTCCCAAGACTCTTGTCCTTCACCATCCAGCCCAATCCTTATCCCATTTCACAGATTCCCTAGGGTTCCCCCAAAAATGAAGCTTAAACAGCCTTCCCAGTTGTGGGGTTTCTCATCAGTCCCAGGTATTTAGTGTCCACCCCACTGGGCTCCTATCTGTAATTCCACCTTGGGCTTCCCCAGGATCCTGTCCCTTAGCTCAGGGGCCTCCAGGGCCAATCCCCTGAGCCTTTCATTGCTCAATAGCACTTCTCCACTGCCAGCAATCACCCAGCAGTTTGCCCCTACTTCCCTCATCTAGGAGTTCACACAGATAGGCCTGCAGAGAGCATTTTATTAGAAGCTTCCAGCCCCTCCTCAGCTGGGACTGATCACTAACTGAGCTGGCCCCAGGTGGAATTAGGTGAGCTGCTGGGAAGCATCTACTTAGTCACAGGGGCCTGTACTCATTCCCTCTTAAGGGGGCCTAGCACCCGCTGACAGGCTGGATTGGAGCCTTTCCCTAGAGGGGAAGGTCCTGTATCCGACCCCCTGCCCCCCTGAGCCAGCCAGTTCCCCTGCCCTGAGGGGAGCCAGTTGAGAATCAGATGGGAGCCAGCGTCCCCATTCCCAACACCCTGAGGCAGCCAGTCTCCTGGCTTGGTGGGCACCGATTCACCCAGCCTGTCTCAACAGAAGCAGTTCTCAGCTCAGCCAGGGGGAATCTCAGCCTAAAGCCTGCTGGAATCCCAGCTGTGACTTTGTCCCCAGCTTCCGGCGGGCAGCCCCTAGGCCAGCCCCACTTGATACCTGTTGTCATGGCCTTTGCATCTGCCTTGGGGCCATGGAGGAGGCAAATCATGGAGAGGTCCCATCGGAGCACATCCTTCCTTGGCCTTTCACCCCGTTCTCTACCCTCCAGCAGGTGGACCGAGCCCTCCGCAGAGGCTGGGAGACCTTCGTGGCTAACCTGTACAGCGTGACGCTGAGCCGCCCAGCTCCCCCCTCCGAGGCCACCCCGTCACCAGCGAGAACATGTTGAGGAACCAGAAGAAGAGACAATGACTCTGGGCAGCTGGGCCAGTCCCAGAGACATGAACTTCCTAGAGTAGCATCAGCCACTGATCTGCATATTGGCTGCATTGGGCACGGGGTGCTTTTTTATAACAACTAGAGATGGGCCTGGGCCACCCATCCAGATCCAGATCAGTCGATCTGTCCCCCCCCACTGTTACATCATCCATCCATCCCCGTATGCACCTCTCTGTCTGCCCTCATATACACTTAGCTATCCATCCATCCATCCCCACAGACACCCCCGCCTATCCCCATATACACCTCTCTGTCTGCCCTTATATACACTTAGCTATCCATCCATCCACTCCCACAGACACCTCTCTGTCTTCCCTTATATACACTTAGCTAGCTAGCCATCCATCCCCACAGACACCCCTCTGTCTATCCCCACATACACCTATCCAGTCATCCATCCCCACAGACACCCAGCTGTCTATCCCCATATACACCTGTCTAGCCGTCCATCCCCATAGACATGTCTGTCTATCCCCATATACAACCTATCTATCCCCCTATACACCTATCCATCCCCATAGACACCCGTTTGCCTATCTCCACATACGTCTGTCTATCCATCCATCCCCATACACTGTTATACCAATAAAATAAAAACCAGCAGGATCTTATTAAAGGGAAAAAGGCAAAATACCACATTTATTGTGAATACAGAAAGAATCATAGTAAGCAGTTAGTTATAGCTATAACATGCCATTCAATCTCATATTTATTCACACATTCATTCATACAAACACACACACACACAGGTTCTGCAAGGTTGTTATCACAGTTACCAGCCTTAGAGTTGCTTATGCCAAGCCGCTGGCCAGGTGGCCTGGACATGAGGAGGGAGCAGGGCCTTGTCAGATGCTCATCTGATGCTCCTGAAAGTTGGTTTGCAGAATCAGACCCCCAAAGTTCTCACTTTTTAGAGTCTATTTTTATAGGAATTTCTTCCTATGCCAGTCTATGGGAATTGCTTCATCATGCTGTTGCTGAATCAATCAGCAGATAGCACATTCCTGATGGCTCCGTGCTGCTAGATGTTATCTTGTTCTTTGGTTCTCCCATTCTTGAGGCTGTTGGGTGGATTCCAGTTTGCCTTCCGGGGGTCCTCTGGTTATTTCCACTTGACGCCTTCTTCAGCCGATGGACACTGGATTCTTAGGCTGGCACCTCCCTGATCATTCAGTTATTATCCACACCAAGCATCCATCCACATACATCCTCTATCTCTATTTTAATCACAATTGTTAATACAACAAAAGGGCGGGGAGTCTCTGGGTGCTGTTTCTGTTGTTACAGAGTATTGCTTTGAGTCTCTCTCTCTCTGTGAATTGCTTTGAGAACAGACTCTGTCTTAGAATGTACTAACACAATTAGCAGCTTGCAAGTTTCACACATAGAGGGAGAGAAACAGTACCAAAAACCAAGAGACCTCTTCATTAGTAATACCCTGGAATTTAAACTATGGGGAATCAAACTCATTTGTGATTTTAATACAGAACTTCTTTAATATGATCCAACAACACCTCTATCTATCTGTACCCATATATCTCTCTATCTACCTGCACATGCATCTTCCTCCCTACCTTCGTACACACCTATCTCTCTAGGTTTCACTCCCATGGGCCAGGCTGGCTAGGGTCCAAGTTCCCAGTCCCCTCACTGGTAACCTGGGAACAGAAATCTCAGCTCCAACTATGTTTCTCCCACTGGGCCCCCATCCAAACCCGTAACCGTCAGTGCCACTCCCCAGCCCTTTCTGGTGCTCACCTAGCCGGAGCTGTAATGCCCGGGCAGTGTTTCCCTGCATGTCAGCAACCATGGGGGAGGGGGTGTACAGCCCACACTGTAAATAGTCTCTGAATCACAGGGTCTCCCCTTATTATCTCCACCCCTCGTTAACCTGCCCTAACACAGCAATCCAACCTGGCAGGCCCCGCCACAGGAGCATGGCGCTAAGGGACTCAGACTATCTCCTGCGTGGAGGGGAAGGAAACAGTGATTTTTCAAGGGGGTTGATTTTGCACTGGGCAGAGCCACCAGGACTCCTTAGTGGGCCCCCTTCCCAGTGCCAGGCCCAGAGAGGCCCTGCCCAGTGCAGACAAGGCAAAGGGTGCTTGATGGCAGGCAAAGTAGTGATTCTGTCTGGCCACCCCAACCCCACACACTTGGGGGTCAAGTGCTCTCGCTAGCAGGGGGGATACAAATTGCCCCCTGGCAGCTCTTCAGTAATGGGGACCAAACCAGTGCCCTCTGGATCTAAATGAACGAGCCTCTCCTGCCTGAGCTAAAAGCCAGGGCTCTGCCAGGCTCCTCAACCTGTGTATGTGGCCCAGCCACCACTAGAGGGGGACAAAGCACCACGCTGAGTATCCCAGGGGTCTGTGGCCCTGGTGGAATGAAGGGTTGCCATGTCTTCAGCATTGTATGAACGGTCCTTGTAACCTGATGTGCTGCACGCCCTGCGCTAGTAAACCCTGAAACCCCACCACGGCACCTGAGTCTGCTTTCATTGCCACCCCAGATGTGGCCCCTTCTGCCATGAACTAGGTTAGAGGGATGGGGCAGCAGGGCTGAGGTGGCACTGGGCCATCACCACTGTCCAACTGAGATCCCACACACACTGAGCCAGGGGCCCAAAGGTGGTAGAACACTCCTCGGCCCAGGCCACGTGACCGGGAGCCAGGACTCCTGGGTTCTCTGCTTGGATCTAGGAGAGAAGTGGTGTCCAATGGTTAGAGCAGGGAAGCTGAGAACACTCTCAGGTTTTATTTCAGAGTAGGAGGTGGGTGGGGGGTCAAGTGGATACAAGCAGGAATTGGGGGCCAGGACACCTGGGTTCCATCCCTGGGATTAGCAAAGGAGTGGGGTCTGGTGGTTAGAATGGGGAAGCTGGGAGTTGGGACTCCTGGGTTAGGTTCCTGAATCTGAGAGAGGATGGGCTCTAGTGGTTAGAAAAAAAGATTTGGAAGGCAGGACTCCCAGTTTTCCTTCCCCTGTTTGCCCCCCCATTAATGATATGTACCATTGCTGTGAAGTCCGCAGGTGGGAAAGTGTACTGTGTTATATAACTGAGAGCAAGTTGTAAGTAACAACTCCCACAGAGCCAAATTCCACCACTCAGGGCTGTCAGCCCAAGGGTGGCGAGCTCTGAAAAGGCACTAACACAGCAGGAGCGTTGCACCATGGAAATCTTCCCCAAGCCACATTGGGAGCTGTTTGCCTTGTACCAGCCAGGCCCCTGGGGGTGAGGGAAAAAGCCAGAGTCTCCAACCATCACCCGCTGCTACAAATTATACACAGGTTGTTTCCTCTGTGGCCTGAGGAGTCCACAAACAATCAGAGCTTTGTAGAAGAAATGCAAGATACGAGTCAGGTCTATTCTGGGGATAGTTTTGTTTTTACATTTTAAAAAAATGGACCCAGAGTGCTGCTGTTGCTCTTGACACAGTACAAGCCCCCAACAGATCAGGACAAATAAGAGAGTTTTTGATTTGCTGGAAAGTCTTTATTTAAAAACAAACCACATCCACAGGACCACTAGGTCTACGCCCAGCACTGCAGGCTGGAACCTGCTGCTTTACTGGAGGGCATCACAACAGAGTTGGGGGGGGAAACTCCCCCACCCAGCAGCTAAAGCAAGAAGGGAGGGAGGGGGGGAGCACAGTTCCATCCCAGAATACGCTGAGTAACCCCATTAACTCTATCCCAACCACTTTATTACAGCTAGGGCTCCTCATTTTATTTTTAGGGTGCACAACGTGCCAGGCCTAGCTACGTACCCACTGCAGCTCGGGGGGGTGGGGATGTTGCACCAGCTTGTCACTCACAGAACACAGCGAGTACCGGTAGTGGGCTCACATGCTATTTAAAGGGATACCACCCTATTCCTATACACGGGTGGCATCTGAGGTGCAGTGGGATATGAATTTTCTCTGCAACTGAGGGAGACCCTGCAGATTTTAGAGTAACCCCAAGTGGCCAGTAGATGACGCTTGGGCTCATTTTATTTCTGCTCCTTAGCCAAGTCTCTGGCAGTGTTATGGATTGTAAGGGCAGAAAGGACCATTATTAGCATCTGGGGGGCGACAGCAACCACCAGCCCCAGGCACGGGCCAGGACCCTGTCCACTAGGTCCTATACAGATACAGAACAAAGCTGGGGCCTGTCCCAAAGAGCTTCTAGTCTAATCCAGCCTCCTGCAGAACAATTCAGAGCATCCCCCCAGCCATTCCTGCACCTAGCCCAGAATGGTTCTTGGAGCCAGAGCACACTTAGCCCTTGGCCAATATTCAGGGTCCTGCCTCTGCTCCTCCCACTTCAGCCTGAACCCCCATCCCCTCCCCCTGAGCCAGCTACTCCCCCACCTTTGGGCCACATCAGAGAGAGTGCCTCTAGGAGGGAAAGGCCCCTCATGTTCCAGTCCCCACCCCACTGAACCAGCCTGGCCCCCCACCCTGGGGCCCAGATGTAAAGGTCCATCGAGCTCCAAGCAGTTTGGCTCAATCTGAGTCAGGTTGCCGTTCAGGTCAGGCCAGCACTGTCTTTACCTTGGGAAGCAGGCATTTCTTTATCACAACTCAAGATGGATCCAGCTCATGCTGTCTGTCCACCAGACCCACAAAGCTGCCTGTTGCCACGTCTGTTCAGCCCACTGGGCTTTTAGACCTTATTCATCTTCCCCATAGTGCAAGGTAGCTGGGATCAGAACTCCTGGCTTAGCCCTGTTCTCAGATAGCCTGAGAACAGATGTAAAGCCTAGCTCTGTATAGACCCCTGCTCTGACTGCTTTAACTCAGAAGACTGTGGGCACTCCTGGAGGACTTGAGATATTTAAAGGGATACTGCCCTTTTCCTGGATACATCAGGAACTGAGTACAGAAGAATTAGGTGGATTTGCTATTACTTAAGAGTCTTTAAATCAAGACTGGATACCCGTCTGAAATAAAAGTTATGCTGTAGCTCAACTGCCAGATATGGGCTGGATGAGATTCCATGGTCTGCATCTCACAGGTCAGCAAAGAGGAGCACAATTGCCTCGAAATCTATGAAGTACTCAACAACAGGAAAGAGAAATGGAGGAACTGAGGGGAAGAAAAACACCAGCCACTGAACCATGGTGAATCACTTTTATTCCCTACATCATATGGGATGCCAAATCAGAAAGCATCCAAGGGCTTCAGTCTGGTCATTAAGCAAGGCTGAACAATCAGACACTACAGAAGATGGCTCAGCCATTTCCAGTCCTGCCCTGATTGGGGGAGAGGAGGAGATCTAAGATCCTGATCTTCCTCCACCTGGTGGGGAATATGGGGATTAGAGAGAAGAGGCAGCAACAGAAGGAGGGCCAGCGTGACCCCCAGGCAGCATCGATCAATGGCAGATCAGTTCGCTGTCGTCAGATGGGATGGGTTTTAGGAGCGAGACACAGAGCAGTTCGCAGATAGTAACTCTGTCTGGTTGAGCCAGGGACGGGACCAGACCTGGAACTCACAGAGCAGTTTCTGCAGGGGGGAAAAACGTCCCACAATTAGATAGTCATGAAACACAGTATGGCTGCTGTAATACCTGGCTGAACTGGCTTATGTCCAGGTACACTGCAGCGCAAGAATCAGGCCCAAGGTTTTAGGGACAGTGAAAGCACCCACTCACGCAGCACTGGTATGAAACTTTTGTGTAGTTTATTGATGGGAACTAATAATTTACCAGTGTGATCCCAAACCAGCACCCATGCATAGCTTCAGATAATCCCAACACTAACAGCGAGTCAATTTATGCCCCATACACCCAGTCTGTTAAAAGTGTCTTTTGTTTCCTATTTTACTTTCTCCAAAGGGCACCATCGGGTTAAAAGGTTAGGGGCTTCTTTATTTAGGATTCCTTACCCGAGTCACTACTGATAGGGTAGGGTGTAAATAGGCTTCCCTTCCACAGAACATTTCTACTTTTGGGCAAAACTATCCAACCCCCAAAAATCTTTCAGCCAAAAACAGCTATTTGGATTTCAATATGGCGCTGTGGTGCTTCGCAAGAGTTGTAATTTGAGTGCCTCATCTCCCATTCCCCTGATAGTTTGCACTCTCTGGCCAGACTCCATCTCTCAAGATTCACCTCTTAGCCAGTCTGTGGCAGTGAGATGCAGGCTGGACAGGGAGCCTGGCTTACAGAGCATAATAGGAGCCCCAAGTCCCCAAACGACAACACCTATGAAGTGCTATGGTGCCATTCTGCATGGATATATTTCAGTTTATGGCTGAAATATTGATATTTTCTGTGGCAAGAGGGCACTTTTTGCACACACGCCAAAGTTTAGTTGGGATTTTGCCAAAACTAAATTTTTCATTGAACAAACAATTTCAGTGGAAAACTTTTGACCAGCCCATTATGGACATCTTAGACCACAGAGCTACAATTTTCCAGAGAGCCTAAGGAAAATCTGATGTCTCGTTATCCTAACTGAACACTCCCTTTTACTATTACCATTCCTCTCAAGGGGGATGGTGAAAAGGAACTACAATTGTCAGTTTCACTTCTGTTTACATTCTGGGGAAAGTCAATTTCACACACTGGTTACATTCAGTGCCAGTGTTTGGATTGCTAGGGGCTTGTTTTAAAATTAGAAACATTTTCATTATTTTAAATTACTATGAAGCTTTGAGACACTGTTAACACAAAACTTATGATGTATCCACTTGAAGACTGAGATACTCCCTAAGCTTATTTATATTACACTAGCACCCATAAACCTTACCTGTGATCATGGCCCCACTGTGCCAGGTTCTGACAATCCCTACTCCACAGAACTTGCAATCCAAATAGATGAAGGGTGGGCAGGGGAAACAGGCACAGTGAAGTGGGAGGGACTTGCCCGAGGTAAGAGATGTTGTGCAGCACCCTGTACTCTAAATCGTCCAAAGTAACCCAAGTCCACCTAAAGGTGTTGCTTTCCAGATGTTTCAAGATGCTGTCCCTCCTGCTTGGGAGAAGCTCCCCGTACACATCTGCAAAGCTATCGCACTACCCTCCTTCAAATACTTCCTTAAAGTTCTCCTCTACCATGATGCCTACAAAAACAAATTCAACAGCCAGACTGCGGGTGTGCTGAGGCCACTGTCCAATTGTGGCTCCCCGGTTTGTCTGCCATCTTTTGTCTTATACCTAGATTGGAAGCTCTCTGGGGCTTTTTTTTTGTTCTGTTTGTACAGCACTGAACACAATGGGGTCCTGGCCCATGACTGGAACTTGTAGGTGCTGTGGTTCTACAAATAAGTTCCATGCCAGGCAGGGATCCCTGACCTCACAAGACAGAACTGAGCCCACACAAAGTTGACACCTCAACTAGACGCTATGCAGTTTTCTCTGCTCACCTGTTGCTCTGATGCTGGCGGCAAGGGGCATGTGCTGACATCCCCGTTTCCAAGGCCTGCCCCATTTTTCCGGCACTGTGTTGTCACCAGCTGAACGGTCAGGTAATATTTCATGCCAGCCACCACCTGGAACAAGAGCAGAGATTCCCAGAGTGAGGAAGGTTCTAGACATTTCCCACTTCTGATCAACAGTGGAAAATTGAGGAATCAAGAGTTTCAGCTCCAAAAACTGCAAGTGTTCTGTTTGCAGAGGGTAGTGCTTGAGAGGCCCCCCCAATCTCAGTTGTGGCCTCCATCATGTCAACAACTGCACAGACAGCCTCTCTCCCCCACCACCTCCAGACCGAAATCAGGGCCTACATTTGTGCCAGGCACTGTGCAGAAACCACCCCTGGACTGAGGTCAGGACCCCATTTTTCCCAGGCACTACACAGATTCCTCCTCCTGCCCTCCCATAAAAATCTATGCAGCCCCCATGCCAGGCGCTGTGGCTGTTCCAAAGCTCACTGAAATCAATGGAAGACTGTCCCAGACCTGTAGAACTTGGACAATAGACAAAGAGTGGGAGAGGAAACAACAACACAGAGAGGGAAAGGGACTTGCCTAAGATCAGTAACAGAGCCAGGAATAAAACTCAGGTCTCTTGAGTCCCATTCCAGTGCACTCAACCATTACTGTATTTAGAGCACTATTTGTTCCTCAGAGTAGGCTGAAAAATAAAAAGCCACCCCCAGGAGCAGCAGCGGCCCACTTCCCCAGCACCTAAGATTTAGTTAGGGGTATTTTTAGTAAAAGACTTTTTGGTTATTGCCAGTGACCTGTACTTGACTTTAGTAAAAATACCCGTGCCTAAATCATAGCCATAACCGTGGCATCTCTTGGTCTGTTTTAGAAGCTAATCACATTGAGCTCATTAAGTCTCTCACCATCAGGCATTTTTTTCCCAGCCCTCTGATCACTTCTCTGGCTCTTCGCTGCACCCTCTCCAATTTTTCAATGTCCTTTTGAAAATGTGGCCCTCAGAACTGGACTCAGTGTTCCAGTATCACTCCCTCCAATGCTATATGCAGAAGTAAAATCCCCTCCCTGCTCCTACTCCCCTGTTTACACAGGCAAGGATCACACTGGGAACTCATGCTGTGCTGCTTGTCCACTGTAACCCCGAAATCCTGCTCAGGGTCACTGCTTTCCAGGACACAGTCTCCTAGTCCATAGGGGCAGCCTGCATTTCTTGTTCCTAGATGTATAACTTTGCATCTGGCTACATTACAATGCATTGTGTTGGAACAGGCCTGGCTCCCCAAGCGACACAGATCGCTCTGTAGGACTGCCCTGTCCTCAGCACTAGGTGCCACTCCACTAATCCTTCCTCATCTTCTGTGGATGGATGGAAGGAAGATATGGATTGTGATGGCCGGGTCCATCTGGCACCAGTGACAATAAAGAGCTGGCGCTTTAAAAAGAGGAGTCCAAGAAATGTGGCCCAGGGGACAGCTCACTGGGCTGGAAATCAGATCACTGGGTTCTAGTCCCCACTCTGCCACTGACCCTGGGCAAGTTCCTTCCCTTCTTTGCACCCCCACTTCCTCTCCCACCCTTTGCCTACTTCGGTTAGAAGTTCTTCAGGGCAGGGGCTGTCTCTCACTCTGTGTCTGTGCGGCATGTGGCACAACCAGGGCCCACAAACTCAGCACGGAGGGGGCTGTCTTGGCCCAGGCTTCTAGGTGTTACCATAATAACTGCCTACTTAGCCCAGATCTCCCCTAGAAAGAACCTGGTGAGATCAAGACAGTCCCAGATCAGCTCAATCATCATGGTATAGGTTAGACTTTCCATAGACAAGTGAGCATTAAGACATAGAATAGGTGGACATGGTGGGAAGGGAGGGTGTAACTAGGAAATAAAACCAGGAGGATACAAGAGGCATGATGCAAGCAGCAACCTGTTGTTCCAGCTTATGTCCCTATTACAGCTCTTCCCCTTCCAGTGGAGCAGGTAGATGCTAGAGAGCCCAACCACAAGTGGGTGGTTTACACCCACTTGCCAATATGCAGCATGCACCTGTATTTATGCCACCTGTTTGTATGGCCCCAAACTCCACTGCATGCCTCTGCCCACGTTCCACTAATATGGGGAAGCTTAGCACCAAAACTGACTGTTCACTCCGTAGGGAATTTCTCAAACTGGTGGAGCAGGGAACCCTAGACGTTAATGCCAGAAGGGACCATCCCGATCATCTCTGACCTTCTGTATATCACAGGCCTGAGCGTTTCCCCCAGCCATTTCTGCACCCTTTGGTTGAGCGGTAGTGTGTCTTGTAGGAAGACATCCCATCTTGGTTTAAAGGCTCCAAGCGATGGAGAATCCACCCCATCCCTCTGTCAGCTGGTCCAATGGTTAATCTCCCTCCCTGTTAAAAATGTGCACCTTATTTCTAGTCTGAATTTGTCCAGCTTCAGCTCCCAGCTGTTGGGGCTCATTTTGCCTTTGTCCGCTGGGTTAAAAGGTCCGCTATCAGCAATCTCCTCCCCATGGCGGTACTTGCAGACCATGATCAAATCACCTATTCACCTTCTCCTAGAGAAACTAAATACTGGGTTTTCCAGCCCTCAAATCACTTTTGTGGCTCTTCTCTGAGTTCTCTCCAATCATCGATACCCTTTCAAAGGGTAGACACCAGAACCAGACAGTACCCGGTAGTGGTCTCACTGACACCATAGCAGGGTGGATAAAAATCAATGATTAAAAAACAAAAACTTAAAAAAAATTGGATTGTTTTGATAAAATGCTTTGAGGGAAAAAACCTATCTAAAGATAATTTAAATTAAGATCCATGATGAGATGTCTTTGAGCTATAATGTAAATAGGGATTATAAATTCTATAGTATGAGACAATATATTCATGTAATGTTTAGGAAAAGTTTTGTAAATGAGTTCCAACAGTTCATGGATTAGGACCCAATCTTATGGGGTTCCAGGGGCTTCTGTACAGATTTAGGTTAATCTTTCTACCTACCCAATGAGACTCAGTGCTCAGTCTAAAAGATACCATCAGAGATGCTTAGTTTTGCAGTTCTCAAACCATGGATTTAGGTCTCCAGAAGTAACATGCTTGTTAACAGCAAAAAATGTTTTTAAAATAAATATATAGAGGTGAGAAACGACAGACTTCAACTCTATTGTCCTTCAGCAAATTTGTGTACAGAGTCAATCCCTTACCTCTCTCTAGAAGTGCAAAGTTTCAAAAAGTTCAATGAATAGAAGATTGTTGGGGGCGGAATAGATCTGGACAAGGAAAAGAAGTCTGGAGATAAATGTGAGAAGCGAGGGACATACGGCTTTTTGTTAAAATAGCATGTTTACTGTTGAAGAAAAAAAATCCAGAATACTTAACATTGTTGTTTTAGTTAAACAAAACAATTTAAATGTCTGTCTGGTGATGTTCTCCTCCTAATACAGCATGGCAAGAAAATCCTCCAAATATTAAGGATTCTCCAATTCAACAGGTTATAGTTCACCTCCCAATGACTTCATAAATATCTGCTTCAATTACTTTTGGTAAATGAAATAACCAAACAATCATTCATTTTCTGAGATAGCTGTAAAACTAATCTGAAAAGTTTTCAAAATAAATCACTGTTTAAAAATGTATAGTGTGTACCTTCTAAAAATGAAAGCTACATCTATCTCCGAGTTGTGAAGAATATATATTAAGGTTATACCAACCAACAAGAATGCACTTTTATTAAATCAAGTCTTCCTGACTAGTGATTTAAATCATGATTTAAATCACATCCACCCTGCACCGTAGACAGAGGTAATAGCATTACCCTACTCCTGCTTGCTTATTCCTCTGCTTTGATGTCCAAGGGTCACATTAGCCCTGTTAGCCACAGCATCGCACTGGGAGCTCATGTTCCTACACACCTCATAAGTCCTTTTCAGTGTCACTGTGTTCCAGGAATCAAGACCCTCAATTGTTCTTGTAGCGCTTCACGGAGCCCTCCCCAGTTCCTCCTCTCACCCCTCCAAGAAACCAACGGTGGCTGAATCGGACCAGCAAGTCCACGGTCACAGGCTAATGAGACATGGCGAAGAAAGCAGAGATGCTCCCAGTGAGAATCTGGGCTTTTGTCCCCATACTGCAAGCCTTGGACAAAAGGCATCACAGAAGCCCAAAGTAACCATTATCAAAGGTTTCAGAGTAACAGCCGTGTTAGTCTGTATTCGCAAAAAGAAAAGGAGGACTTGTGGCACCTTAGAGACTAACCAATTTATTAGAGCATAAGCTTTCGTGAGCTACAGCTCACTTCCTCAGATGCATATCATGGAAACTGCAGCAGGCTTTATATATACACAGAGAATATGAACCAATACCTCCTCCCACCCCACTGTCCTGCTGGTAATAGCTTATCTAAAGTGATCATCAGGTGGGCCATTTCCAGCACAAATCCAGGTTTTCTCACCCTCCACCCCCCCACACAAATTCACTCTCCTGCTGGTGATAGCCCATCCAAAGTGACAACTCTTTACACAATGTGCATGACAATCAAGTTGGGCTATTTCCTGCACAAATCCAGGTTTTCTCACATCCCCCCCACCCCCATACACACACAAACTCACTCTCCTGCTGGTAATAGCTCATCCAAACTGACCACTCTTCAAGTTTAAATCCAAGTTAAACCAGAACATCTGGGGGGGGGGGGGTAGGAAAAAACAAGAGGAAACAGGCTACCTTGCATAATGACTTAGCCACTCCCAGTCTCTATTTAAACCTAAATTAATAGTATCCAATTTGCAAATGAATTCCAATTCAGCAGTTTCTCGCTGGGCTGGTTCTTCGGAGCCTTATGCGCTGGAGAGCTGTAAACAACATTCCGTGGGGAGCAATATTCTATTGTGAGATCACATCTGCCCAGTATGAGATGGCTACAACCCATCTCAGTGAAAACCAGCTTCCGAGAGCAAGAGGGCACAGGGTCAGCGTACACAAGTTCACAAAAAGAGACCATGGACCGGCACTGTTCACGCTAGACCGGAGGAGAAAAAGAGGAGATAGGATGGAAGGATACAACCATGACGACTGAGAGAGAAGGGAGATGGGGAACTTCCCACCCCTACAAGCCCTCCCACCAATCTTAGTCGGTAACCAGTATAGCACCCGACATGATGGGGGGGCCTCCCCAATCTCAGCTGAGATTTCTAGGCACTAGTGTAACACCAATAACAACTGTGACTTTTCCTTCTAGGGAGATCAGGGCTCACAATGAGATCAGACAGTCCTAGACCAGATCCATCATCATACATGCCTTCTTCCTCCAGCACAGTTAGATTTTCATGTACACAACCAAGAGTTGACATACTGTGAGCTAATCCAGAGTGGGCAGAGGCAGAGGGAAGAGAGTGCATGGGACCCTGACCATCAGATCCCAGCCAGGGTCCCACCCAGCACAACAGGAGCCCCCCCTCACCCCTGATCCCAGACGGGGTCTTGCACAGCATCAGCAGGAGAGCACACACACACTATATCCCAGACAGCAAATGGGGAGCCCCCACAAAACCCCTGTTGCATTGGGTGCTTTCAGCAGTGGTGGAAGAGAACCAGTGGCAATGGGAGTGAGCCTGCGTGGCCAGGTGACTAGGAGAGAAGCAGGGCAGGGTGTGGGTCTAGGCAAACAAGGTGCTTGGTAATGCCCTTGCTGCAAAGCAGCATTCTTGCTGTCTGGATACAGCAATAATAGGCCTATCAGCCAATACTCACTTCTCCCGCCCTCCTGGCCTGTGTTACACCCTAAGCATAGAAGGCGAGTAAGTCTGCAGGCAGGAGGCCTAGAGACAATTATTTTATTTTAGATGAGAGCTGAGGTTCTGGCACACAGGGTGCATGGATGCCAACCAATGCCCTTCCTCACGACCCTCTGCATGGGGATCCCGACAGTCCCACGCTGGTACTCACTCCGGGAAGGGTCTCTCCACAGCCAGGAGGGTTAGAGATGTAATTCAGTGGGAGCGGAGATTGTGGGCTCAGATACAGGGTCACACGTGTACAAAATAGTGGCACAGGAAAGTGGGTGCCACCATGGTCTGCCCCATATGCATCCTGTCTGCTTATGCTCCTCTTTGCCAGGTTTTCTCCACAGCCCGTGGGCTACAGCTGGGTTTTGTTACAGGAAGCTGAGACACTGGGGCTCAGAGAGAGGAGGACTTGCAGGGTCCAGGGCTCCCCCAGTGGTTACCCAGACTGGCAAGACACTGGGCTGTCACGGAAGAAGTTAGCACGAATCCTTGGTCGTCGCCCCATGGATCAGCAGTGTGTGTGCGCCGACAAAAGTTGCTCTCACAGGACACCTCCCTGCAACCTGCCACCCCATAACCAGCATCCTTGTCCCCTACCTGGCCACAAGGGCCTCCCAGCCCCCCACACCTCTGCCCCCCATCAGGCCCAGTCCCTGAACCCCACCGGGCTGTGGGGCTTCCCCTACTCCTCCAGGGCCCAGTCCCTGCCCCCTGCCTATACCCAGCTCCGTCCTCTGTCAGATCCAGGGCTCTCCGAGGGGACCCAAACCCCACCCCGAATCCACCCCTGCCCCAGCTCCAACCCGGACACCCGCACCCCCGGCTGCGGCGCTGCCCCACAGCAGGCTCCAGCCCCGGCCCTCCTGACCTGGCTGCGAGCCCGCAGCACCCGCTCCGCCCGGGAGTAGTGCAGGCTGTTGCTGGCCCGGTTATAGGCCTCCACCGCGAACCGCACAGCCGCCTGCACCCCGGGATCCGAGACCGGCACCTCCTGCAGCCCCCCGACCAGGCGCTCCCCGCGCAGCCCCCGCCCCGCCAGGAGCAGCAGCCACAGCGCCGCCAGGCACACGCTCACTCCGGCGCTCGGCATTGCTGCGAATGAGAGGCCTGGGCGCCGCCCCCAGGAGAGCCCCACTAGCCCCGCCTCTCCAGCTAGCCCCGCCTCTCCTTTTAGCCCCGCCCCTGTGGCCCCCACCTGCCCTGATTCCTTCCCTCCTATCTGCCTCTAGCACTCGGGAGAAGTGCCCCATACGCTTGTGGGTACTGCCTCCCACCCCCAGTGTCCTCCTACCTGCCCCTTGCTGTGACACCTACAGCATCCTTGGGCTACCGGCGCTGGAGTTATGGGGGGAAAGCAGAGGGGGCCCTTAATGAATGTGGGCGGGGCGGGAGGCAGCAAGGAGCCAGGACACCCCTTAGCTGGGTGCTCAGCTGGTATCCTCCTCGCTTCTGAGCTCAGCTGCAGCAAGACTGGCTCCTTCCCTCTGCTCTTACCCCTCCCCCCAGCCATCTGCCCGTCTTGACCCCGACCGGTTACCCCAGCTCCTCCCTTCTGCCCTTAGCCATCCCACCTTCAGAATATTGCACAAGAACAAAATCTGAGGACTGGAGTAATAGAAATGGGAATTTCCACGTAAGCTCGTCAGTTGGAAACAATAGAGGACATCACAGGATAACTGTATGATGATGCGTATTTGTCGATCACAGGATAACTGCGAGTCACCAATGTGATGCAGCCATGAAAAAAAGGCAAATGCAGTCCTAGAGTGTATTAGGCAAGAGCTTTCCAGTGGCAAAAGGGAAGTTTTAATGCCATTGGACCAGGCACTGGGAAGACCTCATCTGGAATACTGCATGTAGCTCTGGTCACCTATGGCCAAGAAAAAGGAATCCAAACTGGCCCAGCTGCAGAGAAAGGCTCCTAGGCTGATCAGAGGAATGGAGAACTGATCTTACAAGAGGAGACTAAAAAACTGGGTTTGTTTAGCCTAGAAAGGCTTTGTGAGTTCTGTCAGTTAACCAGTTCTTAATCCATTTCATGTGTGCTTTATTGATACTGTGTATTGCTAATGTTTTAATCAGACTGTCATGGTATAAAGTCAAACACCTTACACGAGTCTAAGTACATTCCATCTACAACCAACCATTACCTCTATCAACCAAACTTACAATCTCCTCAACGAATGAAATCAGCTCTGATGAGACATATTTCCTACAGATAGCCCATCTGCCAGGTGTCACCATCCAAAAGGGATGGGTTCAATTATCCAGGGCTTCCTTCTGAAAGCTTGAACAACATTGGCTCAAGCCTTCACCCAGAAACCCAGGAAAGTTACCACCCCGGGCACCCTTATACCTCCCCCATATAAGCACCAAGTGTAGGGTTTAAAACACAAAGATTAAAGGCTTTATTGGGAGTGCGGGACACACAAGAAACTTGGGAAAGCCAGCAGTTAGTGAATCAACACCATCTATTAGGTAAGACTCCCCACCTTTAGGTGCCTTAACTTCAGTCCTCTCACCGTTGTGAGTGGTTAATGAGGTAATGCCGTCTATGTCTAACATTAGTTGCTTCCCTTGTCCGCTGCTCCCCATGGTTGTCCAGAGTTGGCACAGACCAAGCTTCAGACAAGTCCATCTCCGGCCCTCAAAGGAAAGGATGTCTGGGATGCACCAGTGATTATTACAGCTCCTCTCTGACCAACAGATGACAGCACAGAGCCATGAAATTTCTACCCATCTGGCATTCTCAAGCAGCTGTGTCTGGTCCACTCTTCTCCCTGTTCACCACAACAGGGGTCAATAGAAATAATAGAAATGCTGAACTGGAAGGGCCCTCATTAGGTCATCCAGTCCTGTCCCTTGCACTGAGGCAGGACTAAGTATTATCTACCCCATCCCTGACAGGTGTTTATATAGCCTGTTCTTAAAAACCTCCAGTGATGGAGATTCCACACCCTCCCTAGGTAATTTGTTCCAGTGCTTAACTACTCCTACAGTTATGAAGTTTTTCCTAATATCTAACCTAAATCTCCCTTGCTGCAATTTAACCCCATTACTCTTTGTCCTGTCCTCAGTGGATAAGGAGAACAATCTTGTCACCCTCCTCTTTATAACAACCTTGTACATACTATCGTGTCCCCCCTCAGTCTTCTCTTCTCTTCTCTAGGCTAAACAAACTCAATTTTTTCAATCTTTCCTTATAGGTCATGTACGCTAGATCCCTAATTATTTTTGTTGCTCTCCTCTGGACTTTCTCCAATTTGTCCACATTTTTTCTAAAGTGAGGTAGAACTGGGCACAATACTCCTGCTGAGGCCTTATCAGTGCTGAGTAGAGTGGAAGAATTACTTCTCCTATCTTGCTTACAACACCCCTGCTAATACATGCTACAGTGATGTTTGCTTTCTTTTGCAAGAATATTACATTGTTGACTCATATTTAGTTTGTGATTCATTATAACCGCAGATCCTTTTCTGCAGTGCTCCTTCCTAGCTAGTCATTTCCCCATTTTTTATTTGTGCAATTCATTATTCCTTCCTAAGAATAGTACTTTGCATTTGTTCATATTGAATTTCATCCTATTTATTTCAGACCATTTCTCCACTTTGTCAAGTTCATTTTGAAATTCTAATTTTGTTCTCCAAAGCATTTATAACCAGCGTTCCCTGTAATTTTTCCCACCCATGTGTGGAATGAATTTTGTTATATGCACCAAGATAGTGCCGGACAGGCTGGGGCTGCAGGATAGGCACCCCTCCCCAAGCCACCGCAGGTCCAGGCCGGGGCTGGGTTCAGGGAGGGGAGCTCCAACTGCAACAGGTACGGGCCGGGACGCCCGGGTTCAGACTGGGTATACGCTGGGACGGCCAGGTTTGGGCTGGGTCGCCCTGGCTGTGGCTGGGTCTAGGTCAGGCCATTTGGGCCCCGCTGCCCCAGCTGTGGCTGGGTTTGGGCTGGGCTGCCCGGATTTGGGATCAGGCCAGGCCACCGCAACTCGGTCCTGACAGGGCAACCTGGGTTTGGGCCAGGCTGCCCCGGCTGCAGCTGGGGCCAGACCAGGCTGCCCTGTCTGCAGCTGGGGCCTCACCATGCCACATCGGCTAGGTTCGGGCCAGGGTAGGGGAGCCCTGGCCGCAACAGCTCCGGGCCGTGGAATACTTGGGGCCAGGGGGCCTCCCCGGCTCTGGCAGGTTAGGGGCTGGGCTAGGTTGGGGCTGGGGCAGCGGTGCCCCTCCCCTGGCCGCAGCAGGTTCCCAGGCGGGTTCCCTGAGCACCTGCACAGTGCTAAATAGGGCGCTACACAGCCGCGCAGCTTACAGGAAATTTAGCTTTCAACCCCTCCCAGCATGCTATCACCTGCAAACTCTACAAGTGCACTCTCTATGCCATTACCCAATTTATCAATTAAGATATTAAATGGAATTGGACCTAGGGCAGATCCTTGTGGGACCCCACTTGCTATACACGTCCAGCTTGATTGTGAACCATTGCGTATGAGAAGGCCATGTGAGACAGTATCAAAAGTCTTACTGAGAAATGTAACATAAGAATGGCCAAACTGGGTCAGATCAGTGGTCCATCTAGCCCAGGATCCTGTCTTCTGACAGTGGCCAATGCCAGATGCTTCAGGGGAATGAACAGAAGAGGGCAATCATCATGTGAGCCATCTGCTGTCATCCACTCCCAGCTTCTGGCAATCAGAGGCTTAGCCATCTTGGCTAATACCCCTTGATGGACCTATCCTCCATGAACTTATCTAATTATTTTTTGAGACCAGTTATACTTTTGGCCTTCTCAACATCCACTGGCAAGGAGTTCCACAGGTTGACTGTTCATCTTGTGAAGAAGTACTTCCTTTTGTTTGTTTTAAACCTGCTGCCTATTAATTTCATTTGGTAACCCCTGGTTCTTGTGTTATGTGAAGGCTTAAATAACACTTATTCACTTTCTCCAATCATTCATGATTTTATAGACCTCTACT
The DNA here is from genome assembly GCF_965140295.1 of Lepidochelys olivacea. NCBI lineage: Eukaryota > Metazoa > Chordata > Testudines > Cheloniidae > Lepidochelys > Lepidochelys olivacea. The sequence goes on from NC_140417.1 coordinate 30,700,034, forward strand.
GTGTCCCGCCTTAGTCATCTCTTTTTCAAGATGAAAAGTCCCAGTCTTTTTGATCTCTCCTTGTATGGAAGCTCTTCCATACTCCCAGTCTTTTTTGTTGCCCTTTTCTGTACCTTTTCCAATCTAATCTATCTTTTTGAGATGGGGTGACCAGAACTTGATGAAGTATTCAAGATGTGGGCATACCATGGATTTATAGGTGCATTATGATATTTACTGTCTTTCATCTATCCCTTTCCTTATGGTTCCTAACATTCTGTTTGCTGTTTTGACTGATGCTGCACATCGAGCAGATGTTTTCAGAGAACTTTCCACAACGACTCCAAGTTCTTGCTCTTTCCTTTCTTTATTTAGAGCCCATCATTTTGTATGTAGAGTTGGGATTATGTTTTCCAGTGTATATTACTTTGCATTTATCAACATTGAATTTCATCTGCCATTTTGTTGCCCGGTCACCCAGTTTCATGAGATCCCTTTGTAACTCTTTGCAGTCTGCTTTGGACTTAACTACCTTGAGTAGTTTTGTATCATCTGCAAACTTTGCCGCCTCACTGTTTACCCTTTTTTCCAGATCATTTATGAATATGTGGACTAGGACTGGTCCCAGAACAGACCCCTGGGACACCGCTATTTATCTCTCTCCACTGCGAAAACTGACCATTGAGTCCTACCCTTTGTCTCCTGTCTTGTAACCAGTTACTGATTCATGAGAGGACCTTCCCTCTTATCCCCTGACTCCTTACTTTGCTTAAGAGTGTTTGGTGTGGGACCTATCAAAGGCTTTCTGTCAGTCCAAATACACTACAACAACAACAGGATCACCCTTGTCCACGTTTGTTGACCCCTTCAAAGGATTGTAATAGATTGTGAGGCATGATTTCCCTTCACAAAAGCCTTGTTGATTCTTCCCCAACAAATCATGATCACCTTTGTGTCTGATGATTCTGTTCTTCACTATAGTTTCAAACAATTATCCTGGTACTGAAGTTAGAATCATAGAATATCAGGCTTGGAAGGGACCTCAGGAGGTCATCTAGTCCAACCCCCTGCTCAAAGCAGGACCAATCCCCAATTTTTGGCCCAATCCAATTTAGCTCAAACCACTGAGCTATCCCTCCACCTCCCCAGTGAGTTAAAGGCTAACTCACTTTTAATTGCCAGGATCACCTCTGGAGCCTTATTTTAAAAATTGGCATTACATTACCTATCCTCCAGTCATCTAGTTCAGAGCCTGATTTAAGTGATAGGTTAAATATCAGTTACTAGTTCTACAATTTCATATTTGAGTTCCTTGAGAACTCTTGGGTGAATACCAGCTGGTCCTGGTGACTTATTTGCTGTTTAATTTATTTATTTGTTGCCGTTAGGCCTTAAAATTTGTTACTGTACTAAAGTCAAGAAATATCACATCTACTGCTTCCCCCCATCCAAAAGGCTTACTACCCTGACAAAGAAGGATATTAGGTTGGTTTGACATGATTTGTTCTTGACAAAGCCATGTAGACTATTGCTTATCACCTTATTATCTTCTAGGCACTTATAAATTGATTATTTGATTATTTGCTCCATTATCTTTCTAGGTATCAAAGTTAAGATGACTGGTCTATAATTCCCTGGGTTGTCCTTATTCCCCTTTTTATAGATAGGTACTATATTTGCCCCTTTCCAGTCCTCTGGGATCTCTCCTGTAGAGGGTCCTTCTCCTATAGAGCATCAGGCCACAGGGCTTATACATAAAACCATGTTGACTGGCACTAATTATCCTTCAGTTAAATCCCATTTCAGCTTTTCCATTATTTTGCCCTAGATGGATGTCTGGCTAACCAGCCTACAGTTACCCAGGTCATCCAGCTTGCCCTTTTTAAATATTGGCATAACATTAGACTCATTCAGTCTTCCGGAATGTAATTGGTATTCCCAGATTTATTAAAAATGGACATCAGTGGGGGCACTCCTTTGCCAACTATTTTAGGACTCTTGGGTGCAAGTTATCCGGGCTTGCAGATTTTAAAAATGTTTATCCATAGTAGTTGTTGTCTAACATCCTCCTCAGTTACTAATTGACTTGTAAGTACTTCCTCATCCTCATATGATATAAGCACATCATCCTGCTTCTTCTCAAATAAAGAATAAATAATTTATTGAACATTTCTGCCTTTTCTGCATCATTATTAGCAGTTTTACCATCTTCATCTCACAATGAGTTGACACCATTCTTAGGATTTCATTTATTCCTAACATACTTTAAAAACTCCTTCTTATTGCCCTTAGCCCAGCCAACCACGGATTTTCCCTGATGTCTTTAGCTTGCCTTGTATATTTTCTGCACTTTATAACTTCTAATTTAGATCCATTTCTATCTATTGCCCCCCTTTTCCATTTGTTACATATTGCTTTTTTCATTCTAATTGTTGCCTTCGCTTTGCACTGAGCCAGGGAGGACTTCTAGCTAAAACTGTCCTCTTTCCTCTGGCTTTTTGGTCAACTAATAAACGCCTCTTAAAATCTCCCAATTTCCATTCACATTTTTTCTGTCTAAATTTCTCCCCCCACCCAGTCAATTTTGCTCACAATTTTCTTCACCTTTGGGGAAATTAGCCCTTTTGGAGCCCCAAGTGTAGGGACTGGCTTCTGTTAGCCCATATTGAATGTAAGCGGGTCATGATCACTGGTCCCTTGTCAACCAGCAACTTCTCATCCAGTGATTCATTCCTCTCTAGTCATCATGATGAGGTTCAAAATAGAGTTACTACATGTTGGGTGTGACACCATTTGTGCTCGAAACTCATCCTGTGCAATGTTTAGAAATGCTCATGATGCTTTACTACTTGTTGCTTAAGGCCCTCCAGCAGATGGCTCCCAAATTCAAGTCCCACACAGCAACAATTTTTCTTTCCACACATTCTAGACAGATGCTTAAGGAGCATCTCAACCTGCTCTCTGGTTGGATTTGGTGGTTTGTAATAGACCCCGTCCACGTCCCGTACTTTGCTGATCCAGGTGCATTCCTGTGGGTGGGGCTCCATCCCTCTATTTTCCACCCTCCTCCCCTGCCTTGGCCTGGCCATTCTAGCCCATGGTGTTGCCTGCTGCAGTGGCATGTCTCTGTTTGCACTGCCTGCTCCCCCTAGGGGTTCCCCTCACTCTGGGGGCAGGGAGGCTGGGCTGCAGGGTCATCATTTGCATGCAGAAAAACGGGGCCGGATTATGACATTCTGTCTGAGGCCCTAAGCTATGTCAAGTGTAAGAGGCCCCATACCATAAAAAAATGACTATTATTTTGCCCAGAAAGGACATTAAATATATCAACTAAGGGTTACAGTGGACGAGAAGCTGGATATGAGTCAACAGTGTGCCCTTGTTGCCAAGAAGGCCAATGGCATTTTGGGATGTATAAGTAGGGGCATTGCCAGCAGATCGAGGGACGTGATTGTTCCCCTCTATTCGACATTGGTGAGGCCTCATCTGGAGTACTGTGTCCAGTTTTGGGTCCCACACTACAAGAAGGATGTGGAAAAATTGGAAAACGTCCTGCAGAGGGCAACAAAAATGATTAGGGGACTGGAACACATGACTTATGAGGAAAGGCTGAGGGAACTGGGATTGTTTAGTCTGCGGAAGAGAAGAATGAGGGGGGATTTGATAGTTGCTTTCAACCACCTGAAAGGGGGTTCCAAAGAGGATGGATCTAGACTGTTCTCAGTGGTAGCAGATGACAGAAGGAGGAGTAATGGTCTCAAGTTGCAGTGGGGGAGGTTTACGTTAGATAAGAGGAAAAACTTTTTCACTAGGAGGGTGGTGAAGCACTGGAATGCGTTACCTAGGGAGGTGGTGGAATCTCCTTCCTTAGAGGTTTTTAAGGTCAGGCTTGACAAAGCCCTGGTTGGGATGATTTAGTTGGGGATTGGCCCTGCTTTGAGCAGGGGGTTGGACTAGATGACCTCCTGAGGTCCCTTCCAACCCTGATATTCTATGATTCTATGAACACGATAGTTTTATATTTGCCTATGTACAAAGGCGAAGTTATAAAAATAGAATGTCTTGCAATATGCCTGTTGACATTATAAAATAGTTTCAAATTAACATTTTCATCTATGATTTCTCAATTAGTAGATATGAAAACTTTATATCTACAGCAATACAAAAGCAGTTACTCTTACACAGGCCAGCTCACTTTATGGAAGCAGTGCAACCTGCAGTAGGTCTGTCTGCACATCACATTCATTTTAACACTGACATTTAAAACGTTTTCTTTCATGATTTTTGGAGAGCAAAGTCATTGATGATGTCCTCAAATGATAAGCTGCAGAGTTTGTCACTTTTGATGCACAGAATGCTTAGGGCAGATCGCTTTCTTGCGGCATTGTTGTCCACAGTTCATTCTTGATAGATTTCAGTTGCAAAAATGACCATTCTCCTGAGGAGTTTGGCAGTTGCCCCCCATCTCATATGCTCCACTTTTTGCTTCCTCTGACTTTGCAGGAGATAGTATAAAATCACATCCAACGTTCTATGTCCTGACACAACGTTGATCCCCCACAATGTTTCTGAAATGAAGCCCTGGGCAGGGGGTGCCACTCTCAGATCCAGAGTTCCAGGAGGCGGCGCATTTCACTGTGCAGATCTACAGCAGCTGTATCTACTACGGCTTTGGAGGGCGGGTGCTGGGGGAGCAGTGGGGGAGCTGGGAGGAAGGGGGTGCTGCTCCAGGTGAGGGATAGCAGCAGGCGCTGTGGTGGGCAGGTGATGGGATGTTCTTGGGAAAAGGATGCTAATCCAGGTGGGGGAGAGGAGCAGACACTATGGGGCATGGCTGCCGGTGGGCGGTGCTAATCTAGGTGGGGGGTGGGAGCAGGGGCTATGGGGGGCAGGAGAGGGGGTGTTGAGGCGTATAACTGCAGATCAGAGGGAGAGAAGCTTGGGGGCAATGAGTGGCCTCGTAGGACTACATGGAGAACAATCACAGTGTTCCCTAGCTGAGCATGAACATGCATTTGTGTTCAGACCCTCCAGGCAGCCTGGCCAACTGTCTGTGGCTGCAGGAGTTTGTGTCTTTAGCGGGGTGGGGAGGTAAACAGCAGGATGCTATTTGCTCATGATAAAAATCCCCAGGAAGCCATAAACAATTTTACAGCCCAGCAGCTGCAGTGATCACAGCTGGGGTTTTCATAGAGAACAAGGCCTCAGAGTCAGTGGGTAAGACACTAGACACCTGGGCTCTCTTCCTGGCTCTGCCACTGTCTTTGGGGAAGGCCCTTCCCCTCTCTGTGCCTCAATGTTGATAAACGCAAAGTAATGCACATTGGAAAACATAATCCGAACTATACAGATGAAATGGTGGGGTCTAAATTTGCTCTTACCACTCAAGAAAGATCTTGGAGTCATTGTGGAGAGTTCTGTGAAAACATCCACTCAATGTGCAGCAGCCGTCAAAAAAGCAAACAGAATGTTGGGAATCATTAAGAAAGGGATAGATAACAAGACAGAAATTATCATATTGCTTCTATATAAATCCATGGTACGCCCACATCTTGAATACGGCTTCCAGATATGGTTGTCCCATCTCAAAAAAGATATATTGGAATTGGAAAAGGTTCAGAAAAGGGCAACAAAAATATTAGGGGCATGGAACGGCTTCCATATGAAGAGAGGTTAATAAGACTGGGACTTTTCAGCTTGGAAAAGAAATGACTAAGGGGGGATATGATTGAGGTCTACGAAATCATGACTGGCGTGGAGAAAGTGAATAGGGAAGTGTTATTTACTCCTCATAACACAAGAACCAGGGGTCACCAAATGAAATTAATAGGCAGCAGGTTTGAAACAAACAAAAGGAAGTATTTTTTCACACAATGCACAGTTAACGTGTGGAACTCTTTGCCAGAGGATGTTGTGAAGGCCAAAACTGTAACAGGGTTCAAAAAAGAACTAGATAAATTCATGGAGGATAGGTCCATCAATGGCTATTAGCCAGGATGAGCAAGGATGGTGTCCCTAGCCTCTGTTTGCCAGAACCTGGGAATGGGCGACAGGGGGTGGATCACTTGATGATTACCTGTTCTGTTCATTCCCTCTGGGCCACCTGGCATTGGCCACTGTCGGAAGACAGGATACTGGGCTAGATGGACTTTTCGTCTGACCCAGTGTGGTCATTTTTATGTTCTTATTGTGATGGGCTGGATCCCCTGGGATGCCACCTGGTGTGCTGGGATGCCACTGAGTCAGACTGTTCTGTCAGCCTGGGCCCCCTTTTAGCTGTCCTTGCTGGGCTAGGCTCCCCAGCCTTTTCCAGCCTAGCACACAGGCAGGGCCACACCCAGGTGCACAGACAGCCAGAGATCCACTCTGGGAAGACTCACCTTAAGGGACTTGCCACAGCACCCAGATGTCCACCCTCCCTTGGAGTATAAACCCAAAATTATATGAAATTCACCTCTTCCCTCAATGTGGAGGAGGGTATGCACAACTTCTCGCCCACTGAGGTAGAAATCACATAAACTGGATTATATTGTAAACCACAAATATATTTATTAACTATAACAGGTGTATTTTAAGTAGTTAAGGAGGTAGCAGACAGAACAAGGCAGATTACTAAGAAAATAAAACAGAGTATGCACACTAAGCTTAATACACTAAAGAAACTGGTTATATGTAAGTTCTCACCCTAAATGGGGTTCTAATAATCTTCACAGGCCAGATGCCCTTCCAGCCTGGGTCCAGTTCTTCCTCCCAGTTCAGTCTTAGTTGTTCCCAGCAGTCATATTGGATGGGGTAGCAGGGAAGAACTGACAACCTGGATTACCTAACTCCCCACACTTAAATAGGATTTGCATAAGGCGGGAGTCCTTTGTTTCCTAGTTTGACACACACACACACACACCCCAGCTTCTCGTGGAAAAGTACAGAATTCAAGATGGGTTCCAGTATCAGATGACATGGTCACATGCCTCTGGAGGGCCCCTGTAGCCATTCTTCACAGGCTGACCCACAGTTTACAGGAAGACTAAGCTCTTTTACAGTCCATTTTCTCTTGCTGATGGGCCATCAGCACTGTCAAGTTTTTTGATTGTTGTACCTGACATGTTAGCAGGGGGCGTCACCCAAAGTAACATAGTTGAAATACAGATACATAGTCAATATTTCTGATTTCAGAAACAGAAATGACACATGCATACAAATAGGAAAATCATATTCAGTAAATCATAACCTTTCCAATGATACCTTACATGGTCCATCTTGCTTAAAGTACATAATAGTTATGTCGTATTCATATCATAAGCATTTCTTCACAAAGAATATGGAATGACACGTCACACTTACGTTCTTAATTTCCTCATCTGCAAAATTGACAGGTAGGGCATCACAGACTTAAATCTGGTCTCCCCTGTGAAATCTGACTATTGCAGGAGGGGAAGGGGGTCACTGTATTGCCACCCTTAGTTCTGCACTGCTGCTGACCGCAGCGCTGCCTTCAGAGCTGGGCATCCAGCCAGTCGCTGCGGCTCTCTGGCTACCCAGTTCTGAAGACTATGCAAAAGTAAGGGTGGCAATACTATAACCCCCCAGCCCACACACACACACAAAATAACCTTTGGATCCCTTTTTGGGTTGGGACCCCCAGCTTGAGAAATGCTGACTTAAGGGCTTTACATGTTTAAATACGTATTTATGCTTTGTGACAGTGACATTCAAGATATAAATATCTGAAACCATGAAATTCAAGATTTTAAAAATGCTCTGATTGAAATTTACCAAAATGGACCGTGAATTTGGTAGGGTCCTATTGATAGGACATTACAGGACTGCCTCTCCCTATGGTTCCATGCAGCATTTAGCATGATCAAAGCCCCCACTGGGCTAGGCACTTCATAGACCCCCCCATTGTTGCAGACGCCACACAGACACACAGTAAGAGGCAGTCCCTTTGTCACTCTAACTAGCCAGAGGAAGGATTATTCCTCCAGTTTTACAGAAGGAGAAACTGAGGCATGGTGCAATGCAATGACTTGCCCAAGGAGTCAGTAGCAGAGGTAGGAATTGAAGCCAGATCTCCTGGGTCCCAACCCAGTGTATTATTCCTCTCCACCTCCTTCCTCAGGCATGGCTGGGCCCCTGTAGTGTAGACAAGCCCTTAGTCTCTCTGTAAAATGGGGCTAATCGTACTGTCCTATCATATAGGGCAGATGTGAGATAAACAAATACATGAAACGCTGGGACATAGATGTACCTGAGATTGAACCCCCTTATCTCTTCAGGTGGTTTTATTACCCACACACACACAGCATCTCACCACCACATTTAATTTAGCCTCCCATCACATCACACACACACACACACACACACACACACACACCAGCCTCTCAGAAAATTACTTCCTGACTCAATTACACGTTGGGGTTCGTGGCCCAAAGCCATCAGCTTTAGATCCATTCCTCTTGTAAATACTTTAATTATACTAGAACTCACATGTTCTTGTTAGGCACAGAAATGTCCAATCCCTTTTTGGATCCAAGTTCTTGGCCTTGATATCTTGTAGCTGTGAGTTCCACAGGGTAATAGCACATCGAGAAAGTATTTCTCCTGGAGCAGTGGATTCAAGATGGCCTGGTGGCATAAAGGTATCGCTCCTGCTTCTGATGCTAGCACTCATTGGTTCAAATTTGGGGTGGGGGGAGTGAAAATTGCTATACCTTTATGTAACCCTTCTTCTTCTTCTTGTAACCCATGTGGTATTGGCAGTAACAAGGGCCAGGTTCAACATTTAGGGGTTCCTTGTAAAATCACAAAACAGAACTGACTCAAGCCCCCACCCAGAAATCTGGGAAAACTGAAAAACCACCCTGAGCACTTCTAATAGGCAATACTCCCCCACTTGCAGGCACTGAGTCTGCGTTTAACAAGAGAAAACTTGTATTAAAAGGAGAGGGAATGTAGCATTAATTCGGGAAACACTGAAGCTATTCAAAAGTATGCAAATAAGTAAACACTCACCCTACAGCATATTGGGTAGTGGTGATTTGCCTCAGTTTCTTACCTAGCAGTATAAAAATCCAGCATCTCTTCTTCCTCTACTGCTGCCTCTGCTCATTGCAGCCTTAAGCTACAACACTGTGTTGCAAAGTTCTACCATTTAGTCTGGCTCTTGGTGATGATTTCAATCAGTAGTGGGGAACTATCACTGCTACGTCTTCTGTATAGCTTTATCAACACAACACCTTCCTTGTCCTTTCAGGGAGCTCAGCTCTAAGGACCTGTGAGAAGAAACATTTCTTCACAACTATCTCTGACTTTTACTTAGATTTGTCATCACTACCCCCCACGCTTAACAAGTGAGCTTCACGTTAGGGTGACCCCTTTCAATTAGGGTCTATTAAGTACAATTATGCTGATATTTGGTCATGCAATAAGGATAACAACATTTCATTACCCACACTGTATCCAAGACTAAAGAGAATTTTAACCCAAACTGATCACTCTGGCAAAGCAGGTCTGTCTGCTGATCACCTAGGCAAAGTAGGTGTGTCTATGCAAATACAGTCTGCCCCCTGAGGTCTTCTCCCCCCCCCCGCCCCCATTCATCAATAGCCGACAGGGGAGAGCTCCTTCAGACCCTGGCTTACATCTGGAATTGGGCTCTTCAATCTAGCAGACAAATGTCTAATAAGATCTAATGGCTGGAAGTTGAAGCTAGACACATTCAGACTGGAAATAAGGTGCAAATTCTTAACTGTGAGGGTAATTAACCACTGGAACAGCTTCCCAAGGACTGGGGTGGATTCTCTATCACTGGCAAATTGTAAATGAAGATGGGATCTTTCTCTAAGCCCTGGTCTACACTAGGACTTTAGGTCGAATTTAGCAACGTTAAATCGATTTAAACCTGCACCCGTCCACACAGTGAAGCCCTTTATTTCGACTTAAAGGGCTCTTAAAATCAATTTCCTTACTCCACCCCTGACAAGTGGATTAGCGCTTAAATCGACGTTCCCAGCTCGAATTTGGGGTACTGTGGACACAATTCGATGGTATTGGCCTCCAGGAGCTAGCCCAGAGTGCTCCATTCTGACCGCTCTGGACAGCACTCTCAACTCAGATGCACTGGCCAGGTAGACAGGAAAAGAACCGCGAACTTTTGAATCTCATTTCCTGTTTGGCCAGCGTGGCAAGCTGCAGGTGACCATGCAGAGCTCATCAGCACAGGTGACCATGATGGAGTCCCAGAATCGCAAAAGAGCTCCAGCATGGACCGAACGGGAGGTACGGGATCTGATCGCTGTTTGGGGAGAGGAATCCATGCTATCAGAACTCCGTTCCAGTTTTCGAAATGCCAAAACCTTTGTGAAAATCTCCCAGGGCATGAAGGACAGAGGCCATAACAGGGACCCGAAGCAGTGCCGCGTGAAACTGAAGGAGCTGAGGCAAGCCTACCAGAAAACCAGAGAGGCGAACAGCCGCTCTGGGTCAGAGCCCCAAACATGCCGCTTCTATGATGAGCTGCATGCCATTTTAGGGGGTTCAGCCACCACTACCCCAGCCGTGTTGTTTGACTCCTTCAATGGAGATGGAGGCAATACGGAAGCAGGTTTTGGGGACGAAGAAGATGATGATGAGGAGGAGGTTGTAGATAGCTCACAGCAAGCAAGCGGAGAAACCGGTTTTCCTGACAGCCAGGAACTGTTTCTCACCCTAGACCTGGAGCCAGTACCCCCCGAACCCACCCAAGGCTGCCTCCTGGACCCAGCAGGCGGAGAAGGGACCTCTGGTGAGTGTACCTTTTAAAATGCTATACATGGTTTAAAAGCAAGCATGTGAAAGGATTACTTTGCCCTGGCATTTGCGGTTCTCCTAGATGTAGTCCTAAAGCCTTTGCAAAAGGTTTCTGGGGAGGGCAGCCTTATTTCGTCCTTCATGGTAGGACACTTTATCACTCCAGGCCAGTAACACATACTCGGGAATCACTGTAGAACAAAGCATTGCAGTGTATGTTTGCTGGCATTCAACCAAAATCCGTTCTTTCTCTCTCTGTGTTATCCTCAGGAGAATGAGATATAATTCATGGTCACCTGGTTGAAATAGGGTGCTTTTCTTCAGGGACACTCAGTATAGCCCATTCCTGCTGGGCTGTTTGCCTGTGGCTGAACAGAAATGTTCCCCGCTGTTAGCCACAGGGAGGGGGGAAGGTTGAGGGGGTAGTCACGCGGTGGGAGGAGGCAAAATGCGACCTTGTAACGAAAGCACATGTGCTATGTATGTAATGTTAACAGCAAGGTTTACCCTGAAAGAGTGTAGCGACTGTTTTATAAAATGTGTCTTTTTAAATACCGCTGTCCCTTTTTTTTTCTCCACCAGCTGCATGTGTTTCAATGATCACAGGATCTTCTCCTTCCCAGAGGCTAGTGAAGCTTAGAAAGAAAAAAAAACGCACTCGCGATGAAATGTTCTCCGAGCTCATGCTGTCCTCCCACACTGACAGAGCACAGACGAATGCGTGGAGGCAAATAATGTCAGAGTGCAGGAAAGCACAAAATGACCGGGAGGAGAGGTTGAGGGCTGAAGAGAGTAAGTGGCGGGCTGAAGAGAGTAAGTGGCGGGCTGAAGACAGGGCTGAAGCTCAAATGTGGCGGCAGCGTGATGAGAGGAGGCAGGATTCAATGCTGAGGCTGCTGCAGGACCAAACCAGAATGCTCCAGTGTATGGTTGAGCTGCAGCAAAGGCAGCTGGAGCACAGACTGCCACTGCTGCCCCTCTGTAACCAACCGCCCTCCTCCCCAAGTTCCATAGCCTCCACACCCAGATGCCCAAGAACGCGGTGGGGGGGCCTCCAGCCAACCAGCCACTCCACAACAGAGGATTGCCCAAAAAAAAGAAGGCTGTCATTCAATAAATTTTAAAGTTGTAAACTTTTAAAGTGCTGTGCTTAAAGTGCTGTGTGGCATTTTCCTTCCCTCCTCCACCACCCCTCCTGGGATACCTTGGTAGTCATCTCCCTATTTGTGTGATGAATGAATAACGAATGCATGACTGTGAAGCAGCAATGACTTTATTGCCTCTGCAAGCGGTGATTAAAGGGAGGAGGGGAGGGTGGTTAGCTTACAGGGAAGTAGAGTGAACCAAGGGGTGGGGGTTTCATCAAGGAGAAACAAACAGAACTTTCACACTGTAGCCTGGCCAGTCATGAAACTGGTTTTCAAAGCTTCTCTGATGCGTACTGCGCCCTCCTGAGCTCTTCTAACCGCCCTGGTGTCTGGCTGCGCGTAACCAGCAGCTAGGCGATTTGCCTCAACCTCCCACCCCGCCATAAACGTCTCCCCCTTACTCTCACAGATATTGTGGAGCACACAGCAAGCAGTAATAACAGTGGGAATATTGGTTTTGCTGAGGTCTAAGCGAGTCAGTAAACTGCGCCAGCGCGCCTTTAAACATCCAAATGCACATTCTACCACCATTCTGCACTTGCTCAGCCTGTAGTTGAACAGCTCCTGACCACTGTCCAGGCTGCCTGTGTACGGCTTCATGAGCCATGGCATTAAGGGGTAGGCTGGGTCCCCAAGGATACATATAGGCATTTCAACATCCCCAACAGTTATTTTCTGGTCTGGGAAGAAAGTCCCTTCCTGCAGCTTTTGAAACAGACCAGAGTTCCTGAAGATGCGAGCGTCATGCACCTTTCCCGGCCATCCCACGTTGATGTTGGTGAAACGTCCCTTGTGATCCACCAGAGCTTGCAGCACTATCGAAAAGTACCCCTTGCGGTTTATGTACTCGGCGGCTTGGTGCTCCGGTGCCAAGATAGGGATATGGGTTCCGTCTATAGCCCCACCACAGTTAGGGAATCCCATTGCAGCAAAGCCATCCACTATGACCTGCACATTTCCCAGGGTCACTACCCTTGATATCAGCAGATCTTTGATTGCGTGAGCTACTTGCATCACAGCAGCCCCCACAGTAGATTTGCCCACTCCAAATTGATTCCCAACTGACCGGTAGCTGTCTGGCGTTGCAAGCTTCCACAGGGCTATCGCCACTCGCTTCTCAACTGTGAGGGCTGCTCTCATCCTGGTATTCATGCGCTTCAGGGCAGGGGAAAGCAAGTCACAAAGTTCCATGAAAGTGCCCTTACGCATGCGAAAGTTTCGCAGCCACTGGGAATCGTCCCAGACCTGCAACACTATGCGGTCCCACCAGTCTGTGCTTGTTTCCCGAGCCCAGAATCGGCGTTCCACAGCATGAACCTGCCCCATTAGCACCATGATGCATGCATTGGCAGGGCCCATGCTTTCAGAGAAATCTGTGTCCATGTCCTGATCACTCACGGGACCGCGCTGACGTCGCCTCCTCGCCCGGTATCGCGTTGCCATGTTCTGGTGCTGCATATACTGCTGGATAATGCGTGTGGTGGTTGATGTGCTCCTAATTGCCAAAATGAGCTCAGCGGCCTCCATGCTTGCCTTGGTATGGCGTCCGCACAGAAAAAAGGCACGGAACGATTGTCTGCCGTTGCTCTGACGGAGGGAGGGGCGACTGAGGACACGGCTTACAGGGTTGGCTTCAGGGAGCTAAAATCAACAAAGGGTGTGCCTGTACATCAAGGAGTATTTCAGGCAGGACTGCACGGAGGGTTCCAATAAGAAATGGTGCACCAAAGTTATCGTTGTTATTGGAACAAGGAGGTTAGCCTGGCCTCTGATTGATACATGGCTAGATTAACCTCGCTGCGCCTTCTCTGTGACTGACTGCAGTGTGATCTAGACAGGGGAGGAGGAAAATGAGTACAAAACAAATCTGGTCTATTTCTTGTTCTGACCCACTCCATCTATCCTTTACATCTTTGGCTGGCAGCAGACAAAAAAGGCGCGAAATGATTGTCTGCCCTTGCTTTCACGGGGGGAGGGAGGGTGGGAACGGGGTCCTGACGATATGTACCCAGAACCACCCGCGACAATGTTTTAGCCCCATCAGGCATTGGGATATCAACCCAGAATTCCAATGGGCAGCGGAGACTGCGGGAACTGTGGGATAGCTACCCACAGTGCAACGCTCCGGAAGTCGACGCTTGCCTCGGTACTGTGGAAGCGCTCCGCCGAGTTAATGCACTTAATGCACTTAGAGCATTTTCTGTGGGGACACACACACTCGAATATATAAAACCGATTTCAAAAAAACCGACTTCTATAAATTCGACCTAATTTCGTAGTGTAGACATAAGAGATCTGCTCTGGTTCCAGAGATCTGCTCTGGTTCCACCAGGAATTAATTCAGGGCCATCTTATGGCCTGTGCTATCAGGAGGTCAGACTAGATGATCACAGTGGGCCCTTCTGGCCTTGCAGCCTATACATCTGTAAAAGTGGGTACAGAAAGGAATCATGGAACTAAATGTGGGGAGTTTGTCTGAAGTCTTGAAAAGAGTCTAAGGAATGAAATGCCCTCAATTCACCTAGCTTTCTCCTTATCTCTGAAAAGTCCGCTTTAAAGTCCTAAGCAGCTCTTATTTGTTTGAGGCGGGGGAGTCTGCTGCACAAGACAGAAATAGTGTAGAACCCAGATCAAGGCACATTAAACCCTACAGCATCGCTCTGAGCTCTTTCCAGAACTGCTCTTTCCTAAGCCCAGCCTGCAACCCGCCTCCTTCAGGCGCACAGATCCCGGACGGACGTTCTATGGCAAAGAGAACGGCCCTGGGCCTTTTTCGGTTACAAGTACCTGCAAAATTTTGCTCCAAGAAAACTACTGAGGGAAGAATCCAACTTTGCCCCGCCCCAATTCCCCCACTAACCTCCTCGCTCCTAAGCTCGCAACAGCATCTTCCAAAAGCAAAGTGCTTAACAAACCTTAGCCCATTGCCCCTCATGGGCCCGGGAGGTTGGCCCTGATGAGCTGAGCTTCCCACCTACCTGCACATACAGCTTCCTTGCTGTGGTCTACTGGAGATAATTAACTGATCTTGTAAGTGGGGGCTCAGTCCCATGAAGGATCAGAGCCCCAGACTCCTTTCTGTGCCATTTCAGCCCTTGAGCCCCGATCTGTTAATAATTAACCCCCGAGCATCCACAGCGGAAAAAACAAACTGCAGCTTTTCTTTATTGCTTAGGAGAGATCTGGTCTGGTGTGGACGCTGCCTTATCGGTACCAGTAAAAATAATCCTCTTGTGCCAGTGCCTCTCTCCCCGTGACAGTGACCGCTCTGGTCCCAGGTTGAACTCTGCTGCCCAGGAGCAGAGGTGAAAGTAAGCCGGTCCGGTCCAGCGTTCCGGTGAGAGCCGGTCCTCCTGGCAACAGCAGAAGCCCCTGGCCCTTTAAATCACCAGTTGAGCCGCCCTCCCACCTTGCTCAGGACCCCAGCCACCCTGCGTACTGGTAAGTCCCTTAAGTTACTTGCATCCCTGCCCAGGAGTCCCAGTGACTGGAAGCCCCCTCCCATTCTAATGTCCCCCGTGTGTTCATGAAACGCTGCTCTTCCTGCAAGCTCACCTGGCAGAACCTGTGTGTGTGTGTGTGTGACTGAATGTGTGAATAAATATGAAATTGAATGGAATGTTATAGCTATAACTAACTGCTTACTATGATTCTTTCTGTATTCACAAGAAATGTGGTATTTTGCCTTTTCCCCTTTAATAAGATCCTGCTGGTTTTTATTTTATTGGTATAACAGCCCAGCCCTCAGGCCTGGCTCTTCGCTAAACGCCAGCTAAGCCTCGTGCTGCTGTCCGGCCCAGGAAAGAGGATCTGGATCTCCTTCGCCTGTGGGAAGAAGGGGCCCTGCAGGCCCAGCTGCAGAATAACAGCACAGAGATGTTGACGTGGACGGTGCAGAGGGCTCGCAGCTGTTGGGGCACGACCAGGCAGAGCAGTGAGGCCGGGGGAAGGGGCACAGCTCTGTTTCTCACCATAGTTCTGCCCGTGGGGCCAAGTCAGTTTCCCGCCGTCTGAGACGTGCCTCTTTGGGAGCTAGGCAGCCGGCAGACCTTTGCAATGACACAGGACAGCCTTTTCCAAACAAGCCACCACTGATTAGTCACCTGAGCTCAGATCCTCAGTCCCAGTAGGAGTTAGGTACCTAAACCCCTTTGGGGATCTGGGCCCTGGAATTCAGTATCCTCAGCTTGCCTACCTGTCCTTGCCAGCAGCCTCACCTGCCTCTCTCACTCAAGACAGGTTTGAAATCTCCCTCCGCACTGGGCCGTGGCAAATGTACCCCAATCTACTCACACCACCAGCCTGTTTCAAGGTCCCGTCAGGCTATTTTCCCATGTTCTGCCTCCCTTGGTCAGCAGCCTTTAACAGTTCATGCCCGGCCTGGATCCTCTGTTGGATCTGTCTGGTAACTTCCTTCACATCAAGGGTTAATTGGAGAGGGCTCAGAGAAGGGCCATGAGAAGGATTATAAGGCAGATTTTTTCCGAGAGAGACTCCAGGATCGCAATCTGTTTAGCTTAGCCAAGAGAAGGTGAAGAGGGACTTGATCCCAGACTAGAAGGACCTAGAGAAATTTGATAATAAAGGTCTCCTCAATCTAGCGGACAAAGATCTAACAAGATCCAATGGCTGGAAGCTGAAGCGAGACAAATTCAGACTGTGAATCAGGTGCACATTTGAACCAATGAGAACAATTAACCAATGAGAACAACTGACCAAGGCCTGTGGAGGAGTCTCCATTGCTGGCAATGGTTAAATCAAGACTGGAAGTTTTACTGAAAGATCCACTAGTTCTGACAGGAATTAATTCAGGGAAATTTTGTGGCCTGCGGTATACAGGAGGTCAGGCTAGAGTCACTGGATGATCACAATGGTGCTTTCTGGCCTTGAAATCTATGAATCATAAGTTGACAGTCCTCAATAGTCCATTCATACCAGACAATACACCAGCTGCCTACGTGACTCCTTCCCAGTGCCCTGATCCAGGAGAGGAATTAACCCCTGGTGATATACTGTACCTCAGAACAACACCCTGGACCCCATATTCACCACTTGTATATAGTTATGATCTATTCTGTACAAAGTATGCCTTGTGAGGTACCATTTGAAAAGCTGTAATGTGTTGACCATTACTGTCCTGTTGAAATGTGTCTCTCATCTTTGTATACAGAATTATGTGATTTTGCTATGTTTGTTACTGACACATGTGCATCTGGGAAACGCCCACAGACTAGTGGCAACAAAGGGGTGACCAACACCCAGCCAGGTGTTAAGCGACTATCAGCAGCAGGGAAGATGTAAACAAGAGATTTACAATTCACAAGAAAGACAGTCCCTTCAGCACATACACCATGGGGCTGGCTGACCCCATGACACAGATAGGATTATTTCAGCGCCTGGAGAAGGGTATAAATGAGGAACAATGCCATCATCCCCTCGCCTGCCTCTCCCCTCTCCTCTCTACTCAAGGAAATAAGACAAACTTCATTGGGGGGACTTTAGGAGTGGCTGGTCCTAACTAGAAGGCATCCTATTTAGCATGAATGGCTAGGAAGTTTTGGGTGAGAGATTTCAGAGTAACAGCCGTGTTAGTCTGTATTCGCAAAAAGAAAAGGAGTACTTGTGGCACCTTAGAAACTAACCAATTTATTTGAGCATGAGCTTTCGTGAGCTACAGCTCACTTCATCAGATGTATGCCGTGGAAACTGCAGCAGACTTTATATATACACAGAGAATATGAAAAAATACCTCCTCCTACCCCATTGTCCAGCTGGTAATAGCTTATCTAAAGTGATCATCAGGTGGGCCATTTCCAGCACAAATCCAGGTTTTCTCACCCTCCACCCTCCCACACAAATTCACTCTCCTGCTGGTGATAGCCCATCGAAAGTGACAACTCTTTACACAATGTGTATGTACATTGTGTAAAGAGTTGTCACTTTGGATGGGCTATCACCAGCAGGAGAGTGAATTTGTGTGGGAGGGTGGAGGGTGAGAAAACCTGGATTTGTGCTGGAAATGGCCCACCTGATGATCACTTTAGATAAGCTATTACCAGCAGGACAGTGGGGTGGGAGGAGGTATTTTTTCATATTCTCTGTGTATATATAAAGTCTGCTGCAGTTTCCACGGCATACATCTGATGAAGTGAGCTGTAGCTCACGAAAGCTCATGCTCAAATAAATTGGTAAGTCTGTAAGGTGCCACAAGTACTCCTTTTCTTTTTGGGTGAGAGAAATCCTTTTACTTTTAGAATTATAAACTTGGTAAAGTTTAGGATTTAGCTTGCGGTTTTGCCATTTTATTTCCTTTTGTAACCAATTCTGATAATCTATGCCAATACCACTTAAGCTCTTAAAATCTAGCTTTCTGTAGTTAATAAATCTGTTTTCCATTTAATCCAAACCAATGTGGTTTTGGCTGGCGTGTTTGGGGAATCTACTCAGTTTAGAAAGGCTGGTGCATATCCATTTCCCTTTGATGGAATGGTGAACTAATTTACGAACAGCACAAGCCAGTACATTTCTGGGGTGCAAGGTTGGGATATATCAGTGTCGCCCTATATGTAATTCAAGGGTGGGTGGGCATAGCACTCTGGTCTATGAACATAAGAACATAAGAGTGGCCATACTGGGTCAGACCAAAGGTCCATCTAGCTCAGGGCTGGGGGTCCATTTTTCATAGCTCGCCGGTCCCCAAAATTCTTTCATGTGGCCTAGTTAGATGAGGCTGGGCAGAGTCTCAAGGGCAACAATGGCAAAGGGGATGTGTGTCAGGGCTGCTGGGGTGTGTGTGTGGACTGTCAGGATAAGTGGGGGCTGGTGAAGGACTGTTGAGATATGAGGTTTCAATGAAGCCACACAAATGAGGGTCATTCTTGTCAGTTGCCAGCTTGTGCAGATCAAGGAGTGACTGGTTCACGTTCTTTTCCAGGTGCAAGCACACTCCTTATATGGGGATGGGGGGCAATTGAGGAATCTGTGTGGGGTGGGGAGAGAGGGGCATTTGGGGATCTGTGTGGGGTGGGGAGAGGGGCAATTGTGGGTCTGTGTGGGGTGGGGCAAGAGGGGCACTTGGGGGGTCAGTGTGGGGCAGGGATGCTTTGAGGAAGGGCTGGGGGTCCATTTTTCATAGCTCAACGGTCCCCAAAATTCTTTCATGTGGCCTAATTAGATGAGGCTGGGCAGAGCCTCAAGGGCAACAATGGCAAAGGGATCAGTTGGTGTCACCCTGAGCCACCCCAAGCAAATCCTCCTTCCCTTTGCCCCCCGTGTACACAAGCAGAGGTGGCTTTATTACATGGCACTGGGTCCTGTGTGTCAGACTGAGCCCCTCACGCCGGAGGGCAGCACTGGGACAGGATTTAAATCTAATAGAAACGTTTTCCTTTCTCCTCCAGCAGCACTTTCCCAAGCAGCTCTCCCAGCCTAGCCCAGCTCTTCGTGTAGCGAATCAGAGGATAACTAAGAGGCTCGGAGGGGTAGAGGAGGGAGTTTCATGCCTGGAGCTGGGAGACTGAGTCAGGAGCTGATTGGGGAGAGGGTGTGGAAAATAGCCAGTCATGAGAGAGTTGATGGCATTTCACTGTTGGCCTGTGCCACAGTAACTTTGGGGTGCCACATCCACTCAATTCCCAAATTTCAGGGAACGTTCCAGGCACCTGTGATGCAGCGGGAACACATTGGTACAATGTCACCTTTCAGTGTGAGATTATGACCCCCCTGTGCCAGGCTGCAAACCACTTCAAAGGGGCAGCGTTTTGCCCTCTCTCTGGTCTGTTTGCCGCCAGGACAGGTGGCGATTCCAACAGCTGGTGGCAAACGAACAACAATAGAGGGCAGGTGACTAAGTTCCAGCCTGGAAATCCAGTCACTCCAGGCAAAAGACTGGTCCCTCCCAGGAGAACTGGTTTAGCAGGGGGAGGTCACCTTGGCGACAAAAGTCACCTGGCAGAAGTTTGTGCTCATGCGGGGAAGCTGGCCAAGGGGACACCTGACTCAAGGGGCTGAAGGTCTTAGAAGGGCAGAAGCTAGTCGGCTCTGCTCTTGGATCCAGCAGGGAGCGATCACTCAGCATGCAGCAGCCTCATGAGGCAGGGAGGGGCCATGTCTGCTTTCCTGAGCCCAGCTGGCCCCCCCAGGACCCTGGACAGCCCAAGGGATGCAGACCCCAGTCCAGGGCACAACCTGGAATGAGGCGGACACTGAGGCAGGGACATGCCTCTTGTGTTTATTGCTTTACATGATTAAATATAAAAGAGCAGAGAGGTGTTCGACTGTACAATTAGTGGCCTCCCTGTTCCTCAGTGAGTTCATTAGGACGAGGTGAGCCTGAGTTGCCTCATTCCCCCTTGTGTGAGCCACTGAACCCTGGAGAGGGCCAGCTCCCCTCTGGCAGGCGTATTTCAATCCTGGGGAGTCTGAAGGGTCAGTGCTGCGCCCACAAGGCCCGGGACGCTGGACAGCGGGTTCCAGCACTTGGAGGGGGTGCCAGTCAGAAGGTCTGCGCCCTGCAAATGGCCCAGGGACCCCAGGATCTGGGCAGTGGCAGGACTCCATTCAGGCTTCAGAAGTTTAACACCCCACCAGGGGATCCAGAGCACAGAAGCTCAGGTTCCCCTCACAGCCATCCTAGAGGGTGGCCAGGAAGAGGAACTGGCTAGGATCTGTGATAGCATCATTAGCCAGAGTCCTAAGGATTTGGGGGGCAACTGGAAGGGGGAGACACACCCAGCCCCTGCCCTCTGTTTAGCACAGCCACAAGCCAAACTGTGGACAGCACATGCTGCACAGGGATTGGTTCCTACAAAGTAACCAAGGCAATCCCAAAATGGGTGATGCAATGTATAGTAAATGCAATGAAATGTGTTATGTAGATGAAGGGAGATGGCTTCTATGTACCTTTGGAGCTGTGATGTACCCTGCAGCCATTCCCTGTGTTTCAGGCTGATCAACTCACCGTAGTATTGCCCAGTGCCAAATAAAGATACCTGAGTGACAAAGACTGACGCTGAACTGAGTTCTTGAGAAAGGGCCAAGTGGAAAAAAGGTTTTGAAAGGAATCCCAATACCTGGGGGCGCTTCCCGTCAGGGGCGGGGACAACTCCAGGTGTACAACTTGGGGGGGAGGGTTTGGCATACTCCTGGGTACAATCTGGACTGTTGAATTGCTGTGCCCCTGAATTCTCCAGCTCAGAGTGTCTTTTACACTGCTGTGCTATGCAAACAGCACGCCACTCCAGGTGCAAGCCACACACAGCCATCAGCATGCAAAGACATACCCAACTGAGTTGAATGAATGCTCTCTCAGCTGAGAATCTATCTTAGAGAAAGATAGATTTTAAGTGGTAGGCATAAAGATCAGAATTGGTTGTATAAGAAATAAAAGTAAATGTGCATTCGAAATCCTAAACTTTATCAAGTACGATTTGCAACAAACAGCTTTTCTCACTCTCCCGCATGTTGAAGGCAGTTTTATAGTTCTTTGAACTGGGGATATTAGGCCCAGGTTGGGAAGAATCCAGCCTGTGTGCTAAGTCTTTCAAGTGTCTCGTTGCCATCGGTCAAGATGGGGGAAGACAGGTGCTTAGGGGTCCATTCCACCCACGATTTATATCCTGACCATTTTTACCAGAAAAGTCCTTGCTGAGTCCCGGAGCCAGGCAGCCCCAGGGATGTATGTGCTGGAGCAAGTGTCTTTCAGGTGAATCGTAAATCTCTTGTTTACAGCTCCCCAGCTGGTGAATGGCTGGGGATAGTCGCTTCACACCTGGCTGGGTGTTGGTCTCCCCTTTGTAGCCACTGTGGGTGTTCCCCAGACTTAGGTGTTTCAGTAACAAACATAGAGCCAAATTCATAACGCCACATACAATGGTGACACACACATATTAACAGGACAAGATTTAGCAGACCAGCGCTTTTCAAATGATACCTCACAAACCATACTTTGTATCAGATAATCTCATTAAGATTTGTCATAAGTTTGTAGAAGTGGCAACCACAATAGTGTAGACTGTCACAGATGGGTTTCCCAGTCATCAAGAAGGCCTTTTCTTTGGGGCAGGGTACTCCACAATGGGCAGGGCTCCATCCGTCCGCAACAGGGCTCCCTGTTAGGGGATGTTTCTCCATCTGCTGTGGGTGGGGCTCTCTACTGCGGGCAGGGCTCTCCTAGAACTGGCCACATGCATTTAGACCAATGGGCCCATCTAGCCTGGCATACTATCAATGACAGTGACCATTGCCATTTGCTTCAGAGGAAGGTGCAAGAAATGCCCCATCTAATGCAGAATGCTAGGATGACCTGCCCCCTAAAGGCCCTTTTCCCCTGGCCATTAGTGGCTGGATCGAACCCTGAGGGTTTATTTTCCATCTATACTTGAGTCTTATCTAATGTAGGATGGAATTTTTCTACCCCATGGGGGTGCAGCCATCAGGAGCACGGCTCCTCCCCATATGGGTGGGGCCATCCCAGGGTATGGGGCCCCGTGCCTATATCTTAGCACTCCTTCCCCAGCTCTGGCCATTCTCAGCCATGGCATTCCCTGCAGCAGTGGCAGGTCCCTGGCTGTGCTTCCTGCTCCTCCTGGGGGTTCCCCTCACTCTGGGGGCCACTCTTTTGGGGGGGAAGCAGAATGTGCCGGTGTCAGACCCAGAAGTCCAGAAGGCTGCACAAGTAGCCGTAAAGACCTTCAACGACCGCAATAATTGCATGTACTACAGCCAGGTGCTGCAGGTGCTGAGCGCCCAGAGACAGGTGAGTGGATGCAGGTGTTACAGGGGGCAGGTGACGGGGTTAAGGGTGTGGGTGCAGCCCCAAATGAGGGGTCTGGTGGAGCTGGGATCCAGGGGGGCAGAGTTGCAGTAAGGCTGCAGAGTGCAGGTGGAAGGGATCTGGTAGGGCTTGGATCTGGGGGAAGAGGATGTATAGTTTGGACCTGCAGTGAGGATGGGCAATGAGGCTGACACCTAGGTGTCCCGCTGCCCCAGCACCACCGAAAACCCAGCCCAACGCTTCCCCAGCTGAGCCCCCCAACAGGAGGCCCTTTGGCTAACATTGCCCTTTCCTCTCACTCCCTGCTCCTTGCTCTGTGACATGAGGATGGGCGTTAATGCCCCCTGGGGCACTGGGAGCAAATCCCCTGATGCCTGCAAAGGGCTTTGAACCCAGATCATAGCCCGGGTTACTGACCCCCTCTTCCCCGCCGCAACTGCCCTAGTTTGGACACGGCCTAAGGGGCAGCGTGTGGCAATGGGGAGGTTCAGAGCTCAGCCCCACGTGTTTCCTGGTATTCAGGGGTGGGAGGCAGGACTTGGGGGTCATGCAGGGACTCATTGCCAGGCCGGGCTCCTCAATCTCCCTGCAGGTCGTGTCTGGGTTCATGCTACATCTGACCATGGAGCTGGTGGGGACACTGTGCAGGAAAAACCAGGGTGAACCCGTGGATCTCAGCAAGTGCCCCCTGCCGCCCCCGCCCCAACAGAAGGTGAGAGGACGGGACTGGACCTATTAGGAGTTTGGCTCCTGGGTTTGAGGCACCAGTTTGGTTTGCCAAGAATTGATTTTCTGAGACAATTATTTAAAGCCACATCCCCACCAGTGAGATCGGGACGGGGAGTCCCCTCATGCCAGGCACTGGGTGGATACCAGCTGACGGACACTCCCTATGACAAAGCCCTTCCCATCTAACTGGTCAAGCGGTGGAGGGGGAAGAGGGGCCCAGACTAGGGTGGGGCTCACACTCACTGTTGCTCTGGCTGCGGGCTCCGGGGTCCGCTCTCTGCAGGGTTCAGAGTAGCAGCCGTCCTCCTTTTCTTCTCTGCAGGGTGCTGCTTTCGAGAACAACAGAGCAAAGGGAAACGTTTCCATTGGGGCTAAACCCTGTAAAACCATAAAGTTATCATCATCCACTCCTAAATAGCAGGGCCCAGTCCTGCCCCAATTCCACACTGCGGTGGGGGCAGGAGGCAACTCAGCCAGAATCTATTGCGAGCCTGGATTGCAACCAACCAACCTCTGCTGGCCTTGGAGAAGGCGCAGAAGGGGGTGGAGGATTTGCTTGATGTGGTGCAGAGGAGGTAGCCTGGAGCCCTTTGCTGTTCTTGCCCTTGCTGCTTTCCCAGCCCAATCCACCTCCAGTAGTAGCCGGCTCTTTGTGTATCAAACTGGAGGGGAAATAGCAGGAGTTGCTGGGCACAGAATGGGAGGGAGGTTAAAACCTGGCATTGCCTGAGCTGGGAGATGATCCTGGGGTAGGGGCCAGGAACTGCTGGGCATGGCAGAGTCACAAGGATGGGGAGTGGGGAGGTCACTTATCTGAGGCCCAGGGAAGCTGGGTTTTATTCCCTGATCTGCCAGACTCCCCGTGTGAGCCTGAGCCAGTCGCTTCCTCTCTCTGTGCCTTGGGTTCCCCATCTGTAGACTGGGACTAGTAGCACTGCCCTGCCGCCCGGGGTGGGTGTGAGGATAAACACATGAAATACAGGGGTGTAGATGTACCGGACACTGAGCTCTGTTAGCTCTGTATTTTGATGCCCCACACATCCATAGCATCTCCCCACTGCACACACAGTGATGACTTTAGCTTCACACCCCCTTCCTTTTTACGAGTGGGGAAACTGAGGATCGGAGCTACATGACTTGCCCACAGTTATGGTGTAAGGCTGGGGGGAAGAGGACAGCTGGGTTTTACTGGACACCCCTCTGAGAGTCACGCCCATTCTAATGTGCTTCATTCCACCCCCAGAAAGTGCGCTGTGAGTTCCAGATCTGGTCTCAGCCCTGGCTCAATAGGACACAGACAGACTTTCGCTGCAATTCGGGCAGTCACTGAGCCCTGTCCTTGCTAATGCCAAGATGTCTGTGAACACAACATCGGCTCCACCAACAAAGCTTCACAGGAGACAGACCGGCTCCCTCTTGCACTTCTTTTCTCTACTCTCAGCTCCACCTTATTCCCAGCACATGGCAGGAGCTCAGTGTCTTGAATCCAAACTGGGGCTAGAAATCAACCAATTCCTCTGCTTCCCCACCGATTTCTAATCCCTGTTTAATGACATAACTGAAGCCTCTGGGCTCTTTCCGTTACTGCTGGGTCTTGGACCTGCTTCACTAGCAGCAATAAACCATTTTACTGCAGCATCTCACCATGGTTGGCTCAATGGCTGGTTATTTTTCATTGCTCCATCCACCTCCTACCCTCCCCCCACACACTTATGTCCAAATTCCCAGCACGATTTGCATGGCTCCAAAAAACCCTCCCTCCCTCCTTCCCCTCCCCCACAGGCCTTGTCCTTCAATGTCTCCTGTAAGGTTCTGGGCACTTCACACACTCACACAGGGGCCAAGGCTAGAAGCCAGTCACCGAACATTTCCCCTTAACCCCCCTGGGATCTGGCATTTGCAAGCACAACATGCCCAGTCCATGCGCCCACTCGTGTCATTTTGCCCTGCTGTTACCCAACTGATGGGGCTCGACTGGTGTGAGCCCCTAGTGCAGCCGCACCAATGGGCACGCGCTGGTGTGAACGTCCCCAGTAACTTCCTGGAGTCAGTCACTCTAGGGCAAGGCATTTACGTTGAGGTTTGTGCCTAGTAGCCTGTCACCAATAGTTGAGCTGCAGCAGTGATGGGATAATTTAGAGCAGTGTTTCCCAACTTGGGACCTCGCTTGTGCAGGGAAAGCCCCTGGCGGCTGGGCCGGTTTGTTTACCTGCTGTGTTGGCAGGTTCAGCCGATCGTGGCTCCCACTGGCCGCAGTTCGCTGTTCTTGGCCAGTGGGGGCTGTGAGACGTGGCACGGGCCTAGGAACGTGCCGGCCGCCCTTCCCGCAGCCCCCATTGGCCTGCAGCGATGAACCGCAGCCAGTGGGAGCCGTGATTGGCCGAACTCGCCGACGCAGCGTGTAAACAAACTGGCCCAGCCTCCCAGGGGCTTTCCCTGCACAAGCAGCATCCCAAGATTGGGAACCACTGATTTAGAGGCTGGGGGTTCATGGCCCAAAGCCGTCAGCTTGAGATCCAACCCACTTTGAAATGTGTTAAATCTACTGGAACTCGCATGTTCGAGTTAACCACTGAACCGTCCACTCCCTTTCTGAATCCAATTACTTGGCCTTAGGATCTTGTAGCCATGAGTTCCCAAGGATAATGGCATGTGGGAAAAGTATTTCTCCTGGCCCCGTAGATTAAGGATAGTTTAGTGGCTTCCAGTACTACCACAGATGGGTTCAAATCCCTCTGCACTGGTGGGAGCTGCTGTACCTTTAAAAGCTCCAAGGGCTGGAAGTTGAACCTAGACACAAAACAGACTGGAAATAATTGTTAGTAGTGGGGGGAATTAACCATTGGAACAACCTCCCAGGGCGTGGGGTAGATTCTCTGGCCATTGTTAAATCAGGCTTGGATTTTTGTCTGAAGTACGTGCTGTAGTTCAACCAGGAATCACTTCAGGGCAGGCCTAGGGCCTGTGACACAGGAGGTCAGACTGGGTGATCACAGTGGGCCCTGCTGGCCTCACAGTCTGTGACTCTATAAAAGCAGGCAGAGAAATAGGTCTTGGAACTGATGGGGTGAGCATAGCTGAGGAGTCTAAGGGAGGGAGGTGCCCTCAATTTCACTTCACTTCCTCCTTACCCATGGAAAGTCCACTTTAAAGCTGCAAAGCAGCACCCCCTTGTTTGGGGGCGGGTCTGCGGCCCCAGACAGAAAATGCAGCTCAGGCACTGGGTTCGTCATTTATTATTAGTGTAGAACCCAGATCAAGGCACATCAAACCCTACAGCATTGCTCTGAGCTCCTGCTACGACTGCTCTGTGGCAAGCCCAGCCTGCCCTCCCTCTCCTGATGACAAAATGAAACCACCCCCAACGAGGGGCGGTAGCTTCATGGCCGGGAGAGCATCTCCCGTGGACGAAGCACTGTCGAAACTGGCGCTTTTCGTCATTACAACTTTTGTCGTTCAGGGGTGTGTGTTTTTCACACCCGTGAATTACAAAACTTTTAACAAGTGCCAATGTTGACAAAAGCCTAATTCACTTCTGTGTAACCCTTCTGCCAGGTGGAGCCAGCAGCAACCAGGGCTGGGTTCAATATCTAGGGGTTCCTTTCCATCAATACAACACAGAACCAGATCGAGCCCCTACCCAGTAACCTGGGATAATGACACACCACCGCGGGCGCCTCGGAGAGGCAAAACTTCCCCTCTCGCAAGCACAGAGTCTGAGCATAGAAAAGAAACTTTTAATAAAAGGAGGGAAGTAATTCGGTGTTAATTTGGGAAAACACCACAAACAGTGTTCATAAACATAAACCATGAGTAAAAGACCCACCCCCAAGTAGGGTGGGCAGCATCCTTTTCCCCTCAGGGTCTTAAGTAAAGCAACCCAAACATCCCTTTAACCTACCTGACCCTTCTCTGCACCCCCTCACATTTGCTGTCCTTAGTCAGTGCAGACCCAGAGTTCAGAGGTGCATCTGCAGAGTTCACCTTCCACCCTAGGTGGAAGGGGGCAAGGAGGCACCTTACTTGCTCCACTGCTTGGGCACTTGCTCACTGCAGCTCTCTGCCAGCTCTCCCACTGGCCGCTCACTGCGTCCTCTGGCCACCCCGCCAGCCACTGCTCCTCACCGCCGGGTTGCCCCGCCAGCCGTGGTTCCTCCCCGCTGTCCATCCCACCAGCCATAGTTCCTCAGTACCTCATCAGCTGCTCGTTCACCAGCTGTCAGTCACCTTCTGCTGCCACATGCCTCTTTGCTATAACCTTTTCACATCAGTCTCTTTGTAATTTTCAGCTCTTTACAGGGTAGGCAGAAATACAGTCCAACCACAACTGATTTCAGCCCTGATAGAGCATTTAAAATAACAAAGAGGCTCCTAATGAAGCCTATTTAGTTCTTTCTTTGAACAGTAGGGGGAAGGACCCTTGGGGACCATCTACACTACCTGCTAAGATATCTCTCCTCACCCCCCGCCCCTTATGTTCACAGGGCCCTGGTATACAAGCCCCTGGCTTAATGAGGTTCTTTCAGCTGAGGGTGACCCCCTCATTTGGGACAGGTTAAGCAGTCCTGCTTTCCTGTATTCATACAATAATGCCAACAACTTTGGTAACAACATTTCACTACCCCTGCATTCAGCACTAAAGTGATTTGTAAGCCAACACCAGCCAAAGTTGATTATTTTGAGCAACGCCACTCTATCTGCTGGATATCTAAGCAGAGTAGGTGTGTTCATGTAAATACAGTTTGCTCTGGAAGTCTCTCCCTCTCCCAGCTAGCTGTCAGGGAAGAATTCATTTAGAACCTGCTTACATCTAATTTCCCTAAACTGATCCAAATAGAACTCAAGGCAATGCAAGGTTACAATTGAAATTCAGTTAGTAAATCAATTATTCAATTTCTCTAGCTCATCAATCACTACAATGAGTCATTATGTCCATGTAGAACGTAACCACAAGAATTACTTCAGCACTTCCCAGGAAACCTAAGGGAGAACAGGAACGCCTTTCTGTGAACCTACTCAACTGGGCTAAGAGGCTGCTAAACACTAAAGCCAACTCTTGCCTTTGTTTTAAGAAAGTGTAACTCCAAGGGCAGGGCTACACTGAAAGCCCTGCATGGGCGCACCTGCACAGATGAAGTTGTAGCACATTAGTGAAGTCGCTGTATGCCTAAGGCCTGGTCCACTCTAAAAAGGTAGGTCAACCCAGCTATATCGCTGAGGGGTGTGAGAAATCCACACCCCTGAGCAGCATAGTGAAGCCAACCTAACCCCCAGTTTAGACCGCCCTAGCTCAACAGGAGAATTCTTCCATCCACCTAGCTACTGCCTCTCAGGGAGCTGGATTACCTATGCCAATGGGAGAACCCTTCCCATCGGCAGAGGAAGTGTCTACACTGAAGCACCGCAGTGGCATAGCTATGCTGCTATTGTGTTTTAAGTGTAGACATAGCCTTAGTTCTGGTCTACCCTGCAGACCTAACTACTGAAAAATCCACACTCCCGAGTGACGTAGTTACACCAACCTAACCCCCGTGTAGACAGCATTATGTCTGCAAGAGAGTTTCTCCCATCAACACAGGCACTGCCTCTCGGGGAGGTGATTAACGACGCCAATGGGAAAGCTCTCTCCGGTCAGCATAGGAGCGTCTTCATTATAATGCTACAGTGGAACGGCTGCATCGGTGCAACTGCACCGATCAGCATTTTAAGTGCAGACCGGCCCTAAGTTGTAGCTTCAGGCTGCGGTTAGCTGAGGGTCAGATTTCTTCACGTCTTCTCTGAATGGCTGGTCCAGGGAAGGACTTCAGGTGCAACGGGTGTGAGAGAATCCCCCCTTTCCTTCCACAAGGTTGACATCTTCTGTGGGTGTCTCTGTCCCCTTGCTCCACCTTTGGGACCACCCTGGTCTAGTTAGAGATTCAATGTTGCCAATTCATGATTTTGCCATGAGTCTCATGATAATTATTGTTTTCCTTAAAGCCCCAGCTCCTGGAGTCAAGTGGCGATGTGATGACTTCACCTTCATTCTTAAAGAAAAATAAGTTTCTAGCCCTCGTGGCTGTATCAAAAGCTTCAAAATGTGCCCCCCCGTGCACCTGAAAACAGAAGGCAAATAAAAAGAACCCCACATAGATTGGCTTTAAAATCATGAGATTATATAAAAACAATTTCGTGATTTTTGGTGAGCCTGGCTCATGAGTTTTGAACATTTGGGGCGGCAATGCTGGAGATTCTAGCATGTTGACTTGAGCTCATCTGCACCAACAAGTTGGTATTTCCATCGGAGGTCATAGTAGAAGATTCCAGCCTGAAGGGGTCATTTTGTGCAAAACCCTTTGGTGATCATACAGAGATATTGTCTTTGTAAGCAGGACATGTGAGCAGCCCACATGAGGAGGAGTTGGTAACACACTTCTGCTTAAGCCAGACATAAGTGTCTTAATGCTCTGCATGTACTGAATGCCCATCAGTATTACACGATGGGTCATTTCGGCACATCC
The DNA here is from genome assembly GCF_965140295.1 of Lepidochelys olivacea. Taxonomy (NCBI): domain Eukaryota; kingdom Metazoa; phylum Chordata; order Testudines; family Cheloniidae; genus Lepidochelys; species Lepidochelys olivacea. The sequence goes on from NC_140417.1 coordinate 30,729,952, forward strand.
TCATGACACTGAGTTACTGACACTGTGTACGTGAAAAGGTGGGGACAGTGACCTCAGCCTAATAACCTTTTGTCCTGCAGCCCAAAAAGCTGCTTCAAGCATTTCTCAGTAACGCCAACATGGACATTTGGCCAACCACAGTTACTCAGGCCGCAATTCAACTATGGCCTGTACAGCACGGACCCTTCAGTCTGCTCTGTCCCAGGACCCAACCTGAGGTGGGAGCCTCCTGGGTACCGTTTAGCTCTCTCAGGAGGCCCGTGGCAGCTGTTTAACACGCACACGCTTTGCCCAGTCTCTCACCCCGTGGCTCTTGTCTGCTTAACAGACAGAGCACAAAGAGCCCAGACCCAACAGGACACAACAAACCTCCTAGCCCCAAAGCCCTGTGCAAGCCCCCCACTGGGGGCCTTGGGAGATCATCTGTGTCCAGGCAGGCAGGTGGAGTCCCCCGCCTCATGCAGCCCTACATTCAGGGCTGCTTCTCCTCATGGAGGCATCTTCCCCAGCATGCCTCCCTTGGCCAGTCTGACCCTCCCATTCCTTCCCCCTGACAGACATCCTGTGGGTCACACCTCAACTTCCCCATGTGACTCTCTCTACATACCCCCTCCCAACACCTGGCTTCCTTTGCTCTCTGGTTTGGTAACAACTCACGGCCCCTAAACCCCCTCCCCTCAGAGACGATGGGTACAAGCAGTTTCCCCTCGGGTGCCCACTCATTAGCATAACTATTCTGTGATCAAAGCTAAGAACTCTCCATTGTCCGCAGCGTGGGCAAGACCTGCTCTCTCTCCAGCTGGGAGGGCAAAGGGTTACGCATCGGGACCGGCGTTCATGGTACAGCAGTTTTCATAAGAGCCATTCCATAATATGAACCAGAATTCATAAGCTGTACAGACAGATCCCCCAAATCCTCACGGGGAACGGGGCAAAACTGGGCATGAATAAACCTGACCACAAGTGAGGGAGGTTAGGCCTGACCAGTCATTAAAAAGAAAGTGAAGGAGGGGGTACAGCTTAGGGACATAGCATGTGCTCTGGGACACCACCACCTTTCAGTGGGGACAGCACCATGCCAGGGGAGCCCAGGTGGATTCTGTCTGACCCTCACCTCTCTGACTCCAACCGGGACACAGGCCCTATGGCCAAGCCTGCAGATCGAGGAGAACGTAACAGAGGCCACGGCAGACAACACTGAATGAGAGTCACTGGCGACCAGTCTCTTTGCGCCCGTCCCTCCCTTGTCCATAAATACTATGGATTTGGGACAAGCAAAAAGATCAGTTGGTGCCCATTGCCCAACTACTAGCGGACCAACAGGGGAATGGAGCTGAGGCCTGGCCTTTTTCTCTGAGGCAGGGCCCCCTCCAAGGGGAAGGGCTCCATCTGTCAGCTAGCGGGGCTCCCTGTGAGGGGATGTTTCTCCATGTGCCGTGGGTGGGGCTCTCTACGGCGGGCAGTGCTCTACTAAGACTGGCCACATTCATTTAGACCAATGGGCCCATGTAACCTGGCATTGCGTCTATGACAGTGGCCATTGCCAGTTGCTTCAGAGGAAGGTGCCAGAAATGCCCCACGTAAGGGGGAATTCTGGGATGACCTGCCCCATAAAGGTCCCTTTCCCCTGGCCCTTAGTGGCTGAATCAAGCCCTGGGGGTTTATTTCCCATCTATACTTGGGTCTTATGTAATGTACGGTGGAATTTTTCTATCCCATGTGGGTGGGGCCATCCCAGGGGGGTGGGGCTCCATGCCTATATCTTAGCATCCCATCCCCAGCTCTGGCCATTCTCAGCCATGGCATTCCCTGCAGCAGTGGCAGGTCCCTGGTTGTGCTTCCTGCTCCTCCTGGGGGTTCCCCTCACTCTGGGGACCCCTATTGCTGGGGGGCTGCAGAATGTGCCAGTGTCAGACCCAGAAGTCCAGCAGGCGGCTCATGCAGCTGAACAGACCTACAACCAGCGCAGTAAGAGCCCCTACTACAGCCAGGGGCTGCAGGTGCTGAGCGCCCAGAGACAGGTGAGTGGATGCAGGTGTTAAAGGGAGCAAGTGAGGGGGGGTAAAGGTGTAGGTGCTGTGGGTGCAACCCCAGATGAGGGGTCTGGTGGAGCTGGGATCCAGGGCTCAGAGCTGGGGTGGGTAAGGCTGCAGAGTGTGGGTGGAAGGGATCTGGTGAGGCGTGGACCGGGGGGGGGAGGGCAAGGGGAAGGAGATGTATAGTTTGGACCCGCAGTGAGGATGGGCAATGAGGCTGGCACCTAGGTGTCCTGCTGCCCCAACACCACTGAAAACCCAGCCCAAGGATTCCCCAGCTGAGCCGCCCAGTGGGAGGCCCTTTGGCTAACTTTGCCCTCTCCCCTCACTCCCTGCTCCTTGCTCTGTGACACGAGGATGGGCATTAATGCCCCCTGGGGCACTGGGAGCAAATCCCCTGATGCCTGCAAAGGGCTTTGAACCCAGATCATAGCCCGGGTGGGACAGACTGACTCCGCCTCCCCCCCCACAACTGCCCTAGCTTGGACACAGCCTAAGGGGCAGCGTGTGGCAATGGGGAGGTTCAGAGCTCAGCCCCACGTGTTTCCTGGTATTCAGGGGTGGGAGGCAGGACTTGGGGGTCATGCAGGGACTCATCGCCAGGCCGGGCTCCTCAATCTCCCTGCAGGTCGTGTCTGGGTTCATGCTACATCTGACCATGGAGCTGGTGGGGACACTGTGCAGGAAAAACCAGGGTGAACCCGTGGATCTCAGCAAGTGCCCCCTGCCGCCCCCGCCCCAACAGAAGGTGAGAGGACGGGACTGGACCTATTCGGGGTTCGGCTCCTGGGTTTGAGGCACCAGTTTGGTTTGCCAAGAATTGATTTTCTGAGACAATTATTTAAAGCCACATCCCCACCAGTGAGATCGGGATGGGGAGTCCCCTCATGCCAGGCACTGGGTAGAGCCCAGCTGACGGACACTCCCTATGACAAAGCCCTTCCCATCTAACTGGACAAGCGGTGGGAGGGGGAAGAGGGGCCCAGACCAGGATGGGGCTCACACTCACTGTTGCTCTGGCTGCTGGCTCCGCTCTCTGCAGGGTGCTGCTTTTGAGAACAACAGAGCAAAGGGAAATCTTTCCATTGGGGCTAAACCATGTAAAACCATAAAGTTATCATCATCCACTCCTAAATAGCAGGGCCCAGTCCTGCCCCAATTCCACACTGCGGTGGGGCCAGGAGGCAGCTCAGCCAGAATCTATTGCGAGCCTGGATTGCAACCAACCAACCTCTGCTGGCCTTGGAGAAGGCGCAGAAGGGGGTGGGGGATTTGCTTGATGTGGTGCAGAGGGAGGTAGCCTGGAGCCCTTTGCTGTTCTTGCCCTTGCTGCTTTCCCAGCCCAATCCACCTCCAGTAGTAGCCGGCTCTTTGTGTATCAAACTGGAGGGGAAATAGCAGGAGTTGCTGGGCACAGAATGGGAGGGAGGTTAAAACCTGGCATTGCCTGAGCTGGGAGCTGATCCTGGGTAGGGGCCAGGAACTGCTGGGCATGGCAGAGTCACGAGGATGGGGAGGTCACTTATCTGAAGCCCAGGGAAGCTGGGTTTTATTCCCTGCTCTGCCAGACTCCCCGTGTGAGCCCGAGCCAGTCGCTTCCTCTCTCTGTGCCTTGGATTCCCCATCTGTAGACTGGGACTAGTAGCACTGCCCTGCCGCCCGGGGTGGGTGTGAGGATAAACACATGAAATACAGGGGTGTAGATGTACTGGACACTGAGCTCTGTTAGCTCTGTATTTTGATGCCCCACACATCCATAGCATCTCCCCACTGCACACACAGTGATGACTTTAGCTTCACACCCCCTTCCTTTTTATGAGTGGGGAAACTGAGGATCGGAGCTACATGACTTGCCCACAGTTATGGTGTAAGGCTGGGGGGAAGAGGACAGCTGGGTTTTACTGGACACCCCTCTGAGAGTCACGCCCATTCTAATGTGCTTCATTCCACCCCTAGAAAGTGCGCTGTGAGTTCCAGATCTGGTCTCAGCCCTGGCTCAAGAGGACACAGATAGGTCAGCAATGCAACTCGGTCAGTCACTGAGCCCTGCTCTAGCTCACGCCAAGATGACCATGAGCCAAAACGTCTGCTCCACCATCAAAACTTCGCAGGACACAGACCAGCTCCCTTTCGCACTTCTTTTCTTTATTCCCCCAGCCTTATTCCCAGCACGTGGCGGAGATCAGTGTCTTGAATCCAAACTGGGATCAGAAGAATTCAACCAATTCCTCTGCTTCCCCACTGACTTCTAATCCCTGTTTAATGGCAAAACTGAAGCCTCTGGGCTCTTTCCGTTACTGCTGGGTCTTGGACCTGCTTCACTAGCAGCAATAAACCACTTTACTGCAGCATCTCACCATGGTCGGCTCAGTGGCTGGTTATTTTTTATTGCTCCATCTGCCTCTTACCCTCCCCCCACACACTTGTGTCCAAATTCCCAGCACTATTTGCATGGCTCCAAAAAACCCCTCCCCTCCCCTCCCCACACACACACTCAGGACACACACTTGTCCTTCAGTGTCTCCTGTGAGACTCTGGGCACTTCACACACTCACAGTACGGGGGGGAGGGGGCAAGGCTAGAAACCAGTCACCGAACATTTCCCCCCAAACCACCCTGGGATCTGGCATTTGCAAGCATCACATACCCAGGCCGTGCGCCCACTCATGTCAATTTGCCCTGCTGTTACTCCACTGATGGGGCTCAACTGATGTGAGCCCTTGGTCCAGGCCTGCTGCAGCAGCGCCAACGGGCACGTGCTGGTGTGAACATCCCCAGTAACTCCCTGGAGTCAGTCACTCTAGGGCAAGGCATTTACGTTGAGGTTTGTACCCAGTAGCCTGTCACCAATAGTTGAGCTGCAGCAGTGATGGGATAATTTAGAGGCTGGTGGTTCATGGCCCAAAGCCGTCAGCTTGAGATCCAACCCACTTCAAAATGTGTTAAATCTACTGGAACTCGCATGTTCTTGTTACCCACAGAACCGTCCACTCCCTTTCTGAATCCCATTACTTGGCCTTGGTATCTTGTAGCCATGAGTTCCCAAGAATAATGGCATGTGGGAAAAGTATTTCTCCTGGCCCCGTAGATTAAGGATAGTTTAGTGGCTTCCAGTACTACCACGGATGGGTTCAAATCCCTCTGCACTGGTGGGAGCGGGAGTGAAAACTGCTGTACCTTTAAAAGCTCCAAGGGCTAGAAGCTGAACCTAGACACAAAACAGACTGGAAATAATTGTTAGTAGTGGGGGGAATTAACCATTGGAACAACCTCCCAGGGCGTGGGGTAGATTCTCTGGCCATTTTTAAATCAAGCTTGGATTTTTGTCTGAAGTACGTGCTATAGTTCAACCAGGAATCACTTCAGGGCAGGCCTAGGGTCAGACTGGGTGATCATAGTGGTCTAAGGGAGGGAGGTGCCCTCAATTTCACTTCACTTCCACCTTGCCCATGGTAAGTCCACTTAGGGGTGCTGCTTTGCAACTTTACTGTTTTGGGGGGGAGGGAGTCCTGCGGCCCCAGACAGAAAATGCAGCTCAGGCACTGGGTTCATCATTTATTATTAGTGTACAACGCAGATCAAGGAACATCAAACCCTACAGCATTGCTCTGAGCTCCTGCTACAACTGCTCTGTGGCAGGCCCAGCCTGGCCTCCCTCTCCTCCAGGTGCACAGATCGGGCACAGAGAACAGCCCTTCGCATTTTTCTGTTACAAAACCAGCAGAATTTTTCTCCATGCAAACGACAAGGGGGAAAATCCAACTTTGCCACCAAAAAGCCTCTCACACACCCCCTCCTTGCTCCTCTGCTTGTAACAGCATCCTCCAAAAGCAAAGTGCTTAACAAACCGCAGCCCGTTGTTCCTCCCACGTCTGGGAGGTAGGCCATGGTGCGCTGAACTGTTGTCCTACCTGTACATGCAGCTTCCTTGCTGTGGTCTATCTGGGACAAGTGCCCGTTCTTTTAAGCAGGGGTTCAGTCCCACAAAGGATCAGAACTCTAGCCCCCTTTCTGTGCCATTTCAGTCCGTGAGCCAGAACCCCGATCAGCTAATTCAGTCCTGAGTTTCCAGAATGGAGGGGGAAAAAACCCAACAACCTGCAGGCTTTTCTTTATTGCTTAGGAGAGATCTGGGCTGGTGATGATGGCACTAAAAGCCCAGTCACTCAGTAACACACTGGGAGGACTAGATCCTTCCCGGGCAGGCATAAAGCAGAATCACAAAAGGCTACTGCCCCCTTGCCTTGTGCAAATCCACTTTCAAAGTGCGTTTGACCATGGAGCCCCCGGAGGGGAAATACTGCAGCGAGCCTCTAGCAGCGTTCATTCAGAGCCCCCAACCTGTGCTACGTGCGGCTCTGCGAAACGGAAAGAATCAAATGTAATGGAACGGTTTTAGCAGCGAGATCACAGCTAGGCCTACTCGACCATATCCTACTGTGGACTTACACCAGTGCTTGGGGCGAGGGGCAGGAGATATAGGGAGCCACAGAGCTTCCCCCCCCCCATCTTCCCCAACTTTGATCACCTACTCTGACAATAACACTTTGCCTGAACAAAGGGCTTCCTATATGAATTTGCACCCCGGGGAGGGGGAGGGGGTATAGCCCATGTTTGCTGTACAGATAAGGAGAAGGGACTTGCCCACAGACCACGCAGATTGGCAGCAGCAGAGCTGGCAGCAGAAGCCAGGAGGCCTAGTGTAGACTGCACCTGCCCACCCCCTGCGTGGGAAGGGACAAGGCTGCAGTGGAGGCAGCATATAGGTTGGGCAAAAATTGTCTGACCTACCTGGTTTTCCTGAAGGAAATTACGTTTTCACCGAAAGGAATATTTCGTGAAAACGATCTGGTTTTGGTGGAAAAAAAAATCTAGATTGTTTTTGTTTCTGTGTCAAAAAAACCAAACACCCGGCAATCAAAATAGTTTGGCAATTAAATATTCCAGTTCCCACAGGCTACCACAACGCCACAGTGGAGTGCAGTTCAGATGCTTCGTGTCCCTATTCCCCCTTACGGACTGTGCTCCCCAGACTACATCTCCCATGACACACCACCTTTGCCTCCCCAAAAGGGGAGAGCACAGTGTAACATGGGAGGTTAGCCTGAGTAAGGATCCCAGCCTGCAGAGAATGGGCACAAGAAGCACCTAAACTACAACTCCCATGAGGCACTGGGGTTAGCCAGCAAGAGGGGAGACTACAATGCATCATGGGAGATGCAAGGATCCCAGCTTGGCAGCTTTTCAGAATCAATTTTTTTTTTGCGTTCTTGAAAAAAAATTAAAAAATCACACCTTTCCACTGAAAAAAATCAAATATTTTCTGACCAGCTCCAGGCAGGATATTAACGCTCCTGTCTGGGAGCCTGGGAAAGCCAGTCTGGCATTAAAGGAAAGCTGGATTCTCTTCGCTCAGAGCCAAATTACAACACCAGAGTGGCTGAAAAAGGTGCCCCAAGTCCTCCTGTTCTTTTTGCGGATACAGACTAACACGGCTGCTACTCTGAAACCTGAAAAATACAGCACGTGTGTGACGTGGGTGGACTATAACTCCCAGCATGCAGTGCTCCAAGCTCCCTTCCCCCACCCTCCCAGAGAACTGCTGCCTCCAAGAGAGATTTCCTGGCTGACCAGCCCTGCTCACGTGCAAGCTGGTGCCAGGACTGAGCTCTGGAATTTAAGGGAGCTTTTCTTCCGCTCTGCCCTGTAAGGGGAGCCCAGAGGGAGGACTGCCCACCTGGCAGTGAAAGGAGAGCCAGGGGAGGAAATCTCAGCTAAACAGTAGCTGGCTGTACCCAGGGCTGGATTTAGGGGCAGGCTTGGTCTAGGGCCGAACCTGGCTGTCTCCTGCAGTTTAGTCTACCCTCCTGCAAAGCAGCCTCCATTTCTCTGAGAGCCAGGAGAATTTGGGGCACCGCAATTAATGTTTTCCAAAAGCCACAGCTGGGTGGGAGTGTGACTCAAGGGCCTGTCCTTTGTAAACCCAGGCTCCTTCAAGGTCCCACCCCCAAAATTGAAGCTTTTGAAACCCCTGCCCCAAGACATGAGACAGGAGCAAAAATGGTTTTGGCGGGGAGGGGTGCAGAATCTAGAGACTGGTCAGTTTCATGGGCTTAATGCCCCATCTTTAGCATAATCCTTAGTGTTTCCCTGTAATAGACCCAGCCAGGCAGGCTAGAAAAATGGAAACCAGCAGGCCCAGCTCCTGTTCCAGAGAGAAGCAGCAGCTCCAGCCAGGGGCAGTGTATCAGAATTAGGGCCAGGGATGGCATATGGAAATTAGGGTTTCCAGCTTTTCAGAGTGCCTCCCCCCCAGATGGGAACAGGCACAGCTTGCAGGGACTGTGTTGAATCCACCAACGAAAGCAAACCAGGTGGGGAACATTTCTCTGCCAGGAGAAAGCGAGCTGCCTCCAGAGCGTGGGTTGAAAAGCAGTCCTCGTGTTGGGAGCCAAGACCCCTGGTTCCAGCTCAGTGGGGCAGGGGGAGGAACACGAGATGAGTGGCACACCGTTCCAGGATATTGCACAAACCCATGGCTGGAGGAGGCCCAAGGGACTGTAGCATAGATTGGGCAGCAGCTCCAGTGCCACCAGCAGCCCACTCTAGGTGGCCTTTCACTCCACGAAGTCTGTCCCACTCACCTCAGCGGGTGGTGGTGGGGGGGGGGGGGGCAGGAGCCTCAGCAGTGGGAGAGCTTGCAAAGATGCAGCCCTGGGAGATGGCCCATAAGGACAAATTCTGCAGTGGAAATCCTAGCCCAGCTCTTTCTGGGTGGCATTTTCCAGGGCAGAGGGCTCCCTTCTGGGCTCAAGATGCATGCATGAGCGCCCCCTGGTGGCATGGCACAGCCTCCCCCATCCTGCTGATCAGCCAGCCCCAAGTCAAGTCTCTCCCCGGCCCCTTTGCGTTTCCACACTGTGGCATCTCCCCCAGCTTAGCCAGGGCCCTTCCCCCTTCTCAAGTCCCTCTCCTATGCTCTAGGGAAGCTAGCAGGCCCTAGCACGGCTGGTGCAGGGGGGCTGGGGCAGTGACTGGGGGCAGGGTAGTGAGACACAGAGGAGGGGATTCACAGGGAGGTGGGGTGGGGGAGGTCCTGCAGTGTCTAGTCCACCACAGCTGAGCTGCACATGGTGTTCATCCCGCAGGCTCTGCTGCCCCGGTACAGGTAGTAGTAGCCCTGGAAAAGGAAAAAAAGAGGGGTTGGTGCGTTCCCATCAGCCAGCAAGCCACTACTCCAGGCCTAATTCACCCAGCACCTGCTCATTGTGGCTTAGCTTTGTGCACCTCCCTGTGGCAAGACTGGGAGGTGCAGGCTGGGAATCCCAGGAGAACCACAAGGACTGGTCTGTGTCCAGCAGCCCTGAGGAAGATCCCCTTTTCTATCCACCGCTGCCCAGCCCTGGCTCTCTGCTGCCAGAGATGATACTGGGGAACTAGGCCAGGCTGGAAACGTGGGAGAAAACAGAGGGAGGGCAGCATGAGCTGCTCCTGGGAGGATGCCTAGCCTCCCCTCCCAGGAGATGGGGCTGGGGGAAGGATGGGAAAGCCAGGCAGCCAGTGTAGGGGAGACGGATTGGGAGTAGAGGAACAAAGCCAGGTGGCCCAAGCAGTCTCTATCCCAGCCCACACCCACAGCATGGGCACCAGCTGCTTCTTACTGGACTCACCTGCTCGCCCCAGTCCTTGCCCCAGCTGTTTTTGATGGCCCAGAAGGGGGTGCGGTCACCTGGAAGGTAGAAAGGTCCATCATGAAGGCTAAGCTTGAGGAGAGGGGGCTGGACAGTTCCTGATACATGGCTGGGGCAGAGCTCAGGCTGCTAGGGGGTGTTGCAGCATTAGCCAGCACTGCCTGAGCCCCTGCTGTCAGCTTCCACTTTTATAGCAAGGGGGATTCTGTAGATTATAGAAACTGGTCTTAGTAGTACCCAGACTCTTGGGTTCTATCCCCACCTCTGGGAGGGGAGTAGGGTCTAGTGGTTAGAGCAGAGCTGGGCGCCAGGACACCAGGGTTTCTCTCTGATTCTGCCAGACTCACTATGCCTTTGAGCTAGCCACCTCCCATCTCTGTGCCTCTGGTCAGTACAAATCCATGAGAGAGAGCTGGGAGCAGCAGGGACTTGGCTCAACAGTGACACATGCTGGTGGCAATGAGAACTACCTGCTCTAGGCTGGACAGTATGGAGGAAGGGCCAGCAAGGCCAGTCCTGGAGGGAAACAGGATGGTGCTCAAGGTGGCTCATTAGGTTTAAGGGAGCCTAGGGAATCAACGTCCCCGAGGCGTGGGGGGCCCTCCTGTGGATTCCAGACTAGCGTCACTTACGTGTCCCATACCCCACCAGCAGCACCGCGTGGTCAATCATCCATGGGTTGCAAAGGAGCCTGAAGGGGTGGGAGACCCCCCTCCTGTAGAACTGAAGGGGAGGGAGATGAGGAACATAACATTAGTGAGCTAACTGCACAGATCCCTACAATGCCACCGAGATGTAGCTGCCCTTAGGGTGGAGCACAGGGCTTTGTAATACAGGGATCCCTTGTCCAGTGCTGACCACCTCTGGGATGCGGAGTGCCCCTTACTGAGTCCTTGCCCTGTATAACAGCACCACCTAGTGCCAAGCCCAGGTATTGGGGCAGTACTGACTGCAAAGGGAGAGCCCCCCAGCTGAATGCTCACTCTCTGGCATCCCACTGGATCCAATACCACCTGACTTCAGCTAGAACTCAGGTCCCAGGTTTTAACCCCTCATTCTGAGAGCCCCAGGGCCAGGGTAGGACATGTCAGCAGCCTCAGGGCCTTCACACAGCTCTTTATCGGAGGCACATGCTGCATCCCCGCCTGCCCGCGCCAGGCTGTAACAAACCAGCGAGTCTGAACTCCACTGCAATCCCACCCAGTCTATAAGGATGTGGGAGCAGGTGGCTCTGCCCCGAAGCATCTGCTCACCTGCATAGCGAAAGCATTGAGTGCAATGGAGATGGGTCCATTCTTCGCCAGCCACGCCGCGATCTCTGGAACAGACAGGACAGGTGAGTTTGGGCTGTGGCAGGGGCGCTGGGTCTATCGCAGAGCTGACTGGGAAGGGGGCAGAGAGGCACAATCCGCCAGGCATCAACAGCCTCCAAGGGGTCTCGGCCTCACATGGCTCATGAGGTTCCCTTTGCTCCTTGCAGCCAGGTCTCTCTGGGCCTCTGGCACACGCAGGCTGCGTGACTCTGGACAACGCCCTTCCCCGCTCTGTGCCCGCCTTTCCCCTCCCACACTCTTTAGGGCAGGGACTGTCTGTGCAGCGCCTGGCATGACGTGGGGGAAGATCTCGCCTGGGAGTTCTGGATAGCTCCTGAAACAACACAGGGTCCCAATCTACCCTAAGACACAAAGCTGTGTGGAAGGGCAGGTCTTTTCCACAGGCAGCTCCGAGTCTCCCTCCCTCCCCATACCAGGCCCCAGTGACTGGAGTTAGGAGGCAGAGCAGAGGCAGTAAGAGGAACCCAGACTCACCAGTCTCGTCGCGGGAGATCTCCACAGAGCTGTTGATGTAGACAGCCACCTTGGTGGCGGAGAAGCTGCAGCTCTGCTTGTGGCCCTCGTAGCTATAGTCACCCTCTGTCTCCAGGCCACCTGGAAGGAGCGATCCCCGGGAAGGGAGGGTTAATAATGCCAGGGGCTAAGAGACAGATCCTGCCGCAGGGAACTTGCCTGGGGCTTGTACAAGACTACGGGGATCTGGAAAAGCTCTGTGACGCCCCTCAATCCTGACCCGCAGCCCCCTCCAACCCCAGCCCTAGGCTCCCCATCACCCCCACCCACAGCCCAGCCAATGCCCTTCAATCCCGACCCGCAGCCCCCTACTACCGCAGCCCCAGGTTTCCCCCGCATACAGCCCGGCCAATGCCCCTCAGTTCCAACCCTGCTATTCTATTTTACCTCAGCTAGTAACAACTGCTCATCTTCCTTAACCGCCCAACCCTTGAGCTTCTCCTATTTGCCCCAGTCAGGATGAGGCCTTGACCTCCCTGCATTGGGCCTGGATGGTCCTGAACTCACCTAGCCGCTCAATGGCCTCATACGCATTGGAAGGCAGTCCCCCTCCGCAGGCATGGTCCAGTCCATCGCAGTCCACCAGCTCTGCAGGGAGAGAGACCGGCCTCTTACCGACCCGAGGCTCTCAGGCTCCCATCCCCCCAGGGAACAGCCTCGCAGCTGGGATGCTCGTGGCCAGCTGGAGCCACTCCCGAGGCTCTGTTAGGGTCTCCCAAAGCTTTGCTGGCTGCAAAGCTGTCCCCACCCCCTGTTGGCTCCTCCACATCTCTTTCCACCACAGGTGTTCAGCAGGTAGCGTGGGCCACTGGACTAGGGAGTCAGGACACCTGGGTTCTATTCCCAGCCCTGCCACTGACCTGCGGCAAGCTCCTTCCCCCCTCTGTGCACATTTTCGCCCTCACCCTGGTCTAGTTAGAATGGAAGCTCTGCAGGGCAGCGACTGTCTCACTGTGTGTCTGTCCAGCACCGGGGGCACGGAGCGACTTCAGTCAGGGTCTTGTGTAGAGCTCAACACGACAGGGTCCCCCGCTTTTGACTGGGGCTGCCTGGCTCTACCACCAACCCAGACCTAGTCAGGTTTGCTGACAGTGCTGAAATCACAGAGGAAGCTGCAAACACCTCTGGGGAGATCAGGGCACTGAAGGGGGATTAGCTCCCACCTCCTAATCCCCACCCCCAATAAGGAGTGGGAGGAGGAACCCAGCAACCAACCGCCCTTCTCCTCAAAGCAAGTTTGGGTTCTTCACTCTGGTGCAAGGATCGACTCTTAACAGGAATTTCCGAAGAGCCATCATCTCCGGGAAACCAGCTAGGTCCAGAAAGCCTGGGAATTGGTCAGGCTCTCTGGGGCACCAGCCATGCGATGCGCTCCCTCTCCTGGCTAAACAGCCCAGGACTCTGGGAGCTCCCCATGTGGCAACACTGGGCAGTGCAGGCTGGGAGAGCCACAGGGCCCTGGATAAGGGATCCCCCTTATATGTGTCACAGTCCAGCTCTGGCTCCTACGCCACAAGTGCCAGCCACATACCCTGCTCCGAGAGTGAGACGAGAGACCCACGGCGCAGGAACCACTGTCCTTCCACGTTGCCGGTGACAGAGAAAGCCCAGCAGGAGCCGCACATACCCTGGAAACACAAGGCCAGACAGATGATGGCCCACGAGTGACACGACAATGTCGCAAACCCTCAGACCCTCCCAAACCCCATCAGGAAATGGTGCGGGAATGCTGACTGCAGGGAAACCCCCAGCTACTCCAGTCATAGAATCATAGAATAGAAGGGTTGGAAGGGACCTCAGGAGGTCATCTAGTCCAACCACCTGCTCAAAGCAGGACCAATCCCCAACTAAATCATCCCAGCCAGGGCTTTGTCAAGCCTGACCTTAAAAATATCTAAGGAAGGAGATTCCACCACCTCCCTAGGTAACGCATTCCAGTGTTTCACCACCCTCCTAGTGAAAAAGTTTTTCCTAATATCCAACCTAAACCTCCCCCACTGCAACTTGAGACCATTACTCCTTGTTCTGTCATCAGCTACCACTGAGAACAGTCTAGAGCCATCCTCTTTGGAACCCCCTTTCAGGTAAAGCAACTATCAAATCCTCCCTCATTCTTCTCTTCCGCAGACTAAACAATCCCAGTTCCCTCAGCCTCTCCTCATAAGTCATGTCTTCCAGTCCCCTAATCATTTTTGTTGCCCTCCACTGGACTCTTTCCAATTTTTCCATATCCTTCTTGTAGTGTGGGGCCCAAAACTGGACACAGTACTCCAGATGAGGCCTCAGCAATGTCGAATACAGGGGAAAGATCACGTCTCTCGATCTGCTGGCAATGCCCCTACGTATACTTCCCAAAATGCCATTGGCCTTCTTGGCAACAAGGGCACACTGTTGACTCATATCCAGTTTCTCGTCCACTGTAACCCCTAGGTCCTTTTCTGCAAAACTGCTGCCGAGCCATTTGGTCCCTAGTCTGTAGCGGTGCATTGGATTCTTCCGTCCTAAGTGCAGGACTCTGCACTTGTCCTTGTTGAACCTCATCAGATTTCTTTTAGCCCAATCCTCTAATTTGTCTAGGGCCCTCTGTATCCGATCCCTACCCTCCAGCGTATCTACCTCTCCTCCCAGTTTAGTGTCATCTGCAAACTTGCTGAGGGTGCAATCCACGCCATCCTTCAGGTCATTAATGAAGATATTGCACAAAACCGGCCCCAGGACCGACCCTTGGGGCAGTCCACCTGATACCAGCTGCCGACTAGACATGGAGCCATTGATCGCTATCCGTTGAGCCCGACAATCTTGCCAACTTTCTATCCACCTTATAGTCCATTCATCCAGCCCATACTTCTTTAACTTGCTGGCAAGAATACTGTGGGAGACCATGTCAAAAGCTTTGCTAAAGTCAAGGAACAACCCGTCCACCGCTTTCCCCTCATCCACAGAGCCTGGCCTCTCGCAGCAGTGCACTTTGGGATGAGACAGAGACAGCTATATTAGCACTGGTGACATGACATACCTGGAAGGGTCGCATGCAGGGATCAAACCTGCAACCTCTGTATCTACCTCCCTGAGCCTCGACAGCTTGTTCTAAACCAGTTACATTAGCTCAGAGGCATTAGCTGCCTCAGCCGCTATACCTGGTCTAGCCACTAGCGGGAGACAGAGTGCCACAGCAGGTTATGTTGGCCTAAGCTCTGCAGCTGCGGCTGTCGGGGTGGCGGATTAATGTAGCCATGGAAACCCACCTGGTCCTTGACGTCAGTGACGGCCCCACGCTCCCGCCAGTCCCATTCGGCAGGAGGCTGGTCGCTGGGGATGGCAGCCGGTTTCATGGGCCGGGCCGGGAGTTTAGCCAGCAGCGGATTCAGGTACAGGGAGCGAAATTCCTCCTCTGAAATGAGACAGAGGGCAGCTCTGGAGAAACGCCCAGGACTCAGGAAGCCCAGGGTACTTGCCTATGATCTCCCCTGGCAGGGGGCACTGCAGAGAGTGGGGCAGGAGCGCTGGCTGTGGGGAGAGCTCCCAGCTACTCCAGCCCTGGCCCCAGGCGTAGAGAGCGGGGAGCTCCTAGCGCTTTCCTATAGGGTGTGCTGCCAGGGCTCCATGGACATACTGAGTGCAAAGCCATCACCCCTCTCACCCGTCAGGTCGCTGAACTTGGTGACTCCGTACTCGGCCGTGCCCTGGTCCAGCTCCTGGATCGTCCGAGCCTTTTCCAGGTTCTCCGCAAAGATCTGCAAACGCCTCTTGGTTTCTAAACAGGACAACAGACCCAGGGAGTCAGAGTCATTGTGAGAGAGGGAGTGTGTCCAAGATAGAGGGGGCTCCCTGCCGTGTTGCAGGAGCCAGTGCAAAGGATTCTAAGGTGGGAAGAGCTGAAAGGGTGATGGGAGCTGGCTCGCAGGATTCTGGAAAGGTGGTGGGATGGGGGCCCAAGAGATATGCCAGCACCTGGGGCTCACCTCTTTCATCCTTGTAGCTCTTCTTGTAGGTGGTCAGGAAGTCTTTGAACAGTGAGATCAGCTGGACGGATGCATTCTAGGGACACAGAAGCAAGCAACTTAGAGACCTGGAAGGCTGGAGGTGGTATCTGAGAGGCTGATGCTGGAAGATGTGCCATCTGCCAAGGCCAGGTGAGTGCCTGGCTGTAGGGGGTGCTATAGACTCATTCTCAGTCTCCTCCTGCAGCAGGTCTGTCTCTGGAGCATTGCAGGAGGTCAGCCTTAGGGCTGGTAACCAGAGGAGGTGCCATGCTGAGGCACAGCATAGGGGCAGGGTGGCAAGGGGGGTGGGGCCAGAGGCCAGGGCAGTGGCATGGGGGAAGGTACGAAGCAGCATATCACGGGAGGGGACTGGAGAAATGCAACCCAGAGGAGTACCCCCGCCCCAGGTGACATACCCCCCTAATCCAGGCCACACCCCCTGCCCTACCCTGGGAGCAAGAGGCCTCATGTGTCCTAATTCCAGCCCAACACACTCTCCCCACATGAGTTACCATCACTAGAACAGAGACTGGGGCCCCTCAAGGGACAGGGCAAACTGGGCTAGAGAGGAGGAGGAGTGAGGCAGCCAGCCACCCACCTGGGAAAGGGCCTCCAAGCGAACTGGCTCTTCTGGTGTCTTTGCATGAGCCGGCTCCTCTGGCTCCAGGGGGGCTGCACTTTGGACCTTCTCTGATGGCTCTAAACACAAGAGGAGGCAGTAGCAAGCGTTGCAGGTAGCCCCGACACAGTTAGTGTATAGATCTCATGCCTTGGGAGAATGAGGGCCAGTGCCCATCTTCTTCACGCCCAACAGCAGGGGTGGCCAACCTGGGACTCCGGAGCCACATGCGGCTCTTCAGAAGTTAATATGCGGCTCCTTGTCTAGGCATCAACTCCGGGGCTGGAGCTACAGACGCCAATTTTCCAGTGTGCCGGGCGGTGCTCACTGCTCAACCCCTGGCCCTGCCACAGGCCCTGCCCCCACTCCACCCCTTTCCGCCCCCTCCCCTTGGCCTGCCATGCCCTTGCTCCCCCCCCCCCCCCCGCGAGCCTCCTGCACGCCACAGAACAGCTGATTGGGAGGTGTGGGGAGGGAGGGAGGGGGAGGCGCTGATCGGCAGGGCAGCCGGTGGGCGAGAGGCGCTGGGAGCGGAGCAGCCGATGCGGGGCTGCTGACATATTACTGTGGCTCTTTGGCAATGTACATTGGTAAAGTCTGGCTCCTTCTCAGGCTCAGGTTGGCCACCCCTGCCCAACAGCCTCTATTGCTTGTGCTAAAGGAGATCTCCCTTGGCTAGCAGCAGTAGCAGGTCCCTTATCCTGTTGGTAGCCACTGGAGGGCACATTCACTGTTCTAGATTCCCAGATTGGAAGGCCAGATGGGACCATTGTGGTCATCCACTCTGACCTCCTGCATAGCCTAGGCCAGAGGACCTCCGACAGCCCTTCCTGCCTGGAGCTCATATCTGGTGGCTGAGCTAGAGCATAGATTTAGAGATGCACCCAACCCCTAAAAACTCGCAGGGACAGGTTGGATTCTTCATCACTTGGACAGTTGTTCCAACAGTTAAACCCCACCCTGTTAAAAATATGTACCTCGTTGCTAGCCTGAACTTGTCCAGCTTCAGTTCTCAGCCTTTGGGTCTCAATCTGCCTCTCTCTGCTGAACTGATGATGAGCCCTCTGCTCTCCAAACTCTCCTCCCTGGGGACACGCTTACAGCCTGAGTTCAACTCACATCTTCCTCTTTAAGGCTCTAAGAAGCTCAGTCTATGCACAAAACTTGTATTGCTTTAACTATACCACTCTAGTTAATGTGGTACAACCCTCTCCATGTGCATGCAGTTATACTGGGATAGATGTGCTTATGTCAGTACAGCTATTCCAGTACAGGAAGGGGAATAAGCTGTTCTGGTAAAAGCTCCTTTACCCTAGGAAACGGCATCCACACTAGGGCTGGGTAGATATCACTAGGTTAGTGAAACATTGTCTATGTTACACAGAATCACTAACTGGTACAGCTATACCAGGACAAAACGGGAGTCTACAGCAGGCCTTAGTCTCTAACTCCAGGCAGGTTTTCCAGAACTGGAATCATTGAAGCCAGAAGCTGGACAAATTCAGACTGGAAATGAGAATCACATTTTTACCCATGAGGGGAATTAGTCATCAGAACAACAGACCAAGGGCTGGGGTAGATCCTCCACCACTAGGAATGTTTAAATCAAGATGGGATGTTATTCTAAAGCTCTGCTCTAGTTCAGCCAGGAATTAATTCAGGGCTGGCCTATGGCCTGTGTTATGCAGGAGGTCAGACTAGATGCTCACAGTGGTTCCTTCCGGCCTTAGAACGGATGAATATTGTGACTCTTCTCTGAACCCTTTCCAAAGCTGTCACCATCTTTTTCACAGTTCGTCAGCCAATCTGGATGCAGTGTCCCAGGAGTGGTCTCACCAATGCAGGGATCACTGATATGCAGCCACTTCTGGGATGAGATAAGGCAGCTCTGCAATAGCGCACAGCAATGCTACGGAGCAGGTGAGGTGGGGAGGACAGGACAGCTGATGGAATCCACAAGGGGGGAATTTAGGTCAACAGAGTGGAAGCACCCGAGCTGGAGTCTGGCCAGGAGACTGGATTAACAGCCAGCTATTTGGGAAAGTGCCAAAGGACTCTTTAATGGCCAGAAGTGGATTAAAGCTTTCATAACCAGCTCCTTCCACACTGGAAATACAGGGCAAGTGGCCATGTGCAGGTGGTGGAGGGGTGTGGCTTTGATTCCAGACTTAATGCTCTTGTTTACATTCTAGTCAGGATCCTTTAAAGGGATGACACCCATGCAGACCCGCCATACCAGCTGGACGACATTCCTGCTTCACCAGCCTCTTCCTGTTCATCCATGGCTGACTCCAGACCTCAAAGTGACAAGACTTCCAGGAGACAGAGAGAAAAACAGGCCTTGCCTCAGAATTTCATAAATGAACAGTACAGAAACCTGCCCGGAGGCAGCAGGGATGAGTGGACTGGCAGGGAATGGTGATGGTGGTGGTGGATTCTGTTCCTGACTCTGGGAGGACGGTGGGGTCTGTTGGGTTAGAACAGAAGGGCCAGGAGAGTCAGGACTCCTGGGTTCTACTCTTACTTCTGCTCCTAACATGATGCTGGGGAAGCCCCTCAGCTGTACTCTGTAAAATGGGGCCAGTGTTTCCCTAACTCTTGGATGGGGTGCATGTGTCTTAACTTATTTGTAAAATGCTCTGAGACTCTCAGCTGAAAGGATGCCAGAGAAGAGCAGAATCACTTCTCACTCCACAGCCCTCTCCTTCCAGCCAACAGGCTGCACCCGAGTTACTCAGCTGATCCTCCACTAATGAAAGCTATGAAAAGATCCTCTAGTTACAGCGTGTTTGGGTTAATGCCAGGTCACAAGACAACGAATGAGAGGATTCAGCAGACAGAGGCCTGGCTCATGGGACAATGACTGGAGAGTCTGACACAGGACAAACACAGACCAGCAGGTTGCTTACAATGTAACCGGACTCCTGGGTTCTGTGTTAGTAACGTCCCTGTTTAGTTTCAGAGCCATCTCCCAGAGCCTCAGCTCCACTGCCTGCTTTTGACACCCCATTTTAATACTTGAAGAAACTGGCGCTGGTTTGCATGTACATACACATGTGCCCTTGCTTCTGATTTCAACCAGTAGAAGACAATCAGCTGTGTGTCTTAGCCCCCCTTCTGTAAACACCAGGAGCAATTCTCCTAGAGAACAAGCAGTAGTGATGCTGCTTTTGAAATAGGAAGATCTAGTTCTATCCTGCCACTGCTACGAAGCCCCCCCCAGTTTCTCCAGTTCTCCCACTCTGACCCGAAGGAATGTGTTTGCCTGTAAGAGTGGCATATGCACAGGACATAGGTGGTGGGGGAGCGGGGGTGGCACCCACAGAGTTCTGCCCCCATCATGCTTTGGGAACAACATCCCTTTCTAGAATCCCCATCAGGAATTGGAAAAGTCCAATCCCTAAACACCACCCCACATCCCAGATGAGACCTCCCAATGTGTCCACTCACTGGGATCGTAACTGTCTGCCTTCTCTTAAAACAGAGCCTCAAAGACTACAGATCCCAGGATGCCATGCTCAACAATAAGTGCCCTCCACTTGAATCAAGATGAAGCAAGGTATGCTGGGAGCTGCAGTACCATTAGCCATACCATCATACCTGTTCCATTTAATGCAAATTAAGTGTATCCTTTGGGCTCCTACCCAGTTGGAGATGTGACCCTCCTGGAGTTACAGGGGGAAGGAGAAAGGCAGTGATTCATAATATCTCTGCCCAGATTCTGCTCTCTGTGATATCAGTAAAAAGAACAGGAGTACTTGTGGCACCTTAGAGACTAACCAATTTATTTGAGCATAAGCTTTCGTGATGCATCCGATGAAGTGAGCTGTAGCTCACGAAAGCTTATGCTCAAATAAATTGGTTAGTCTCTAAGGTGCCACAAGTACTCCTTTTCTTTTTGCGAATACAGACTAACACGGCTGTTACTCTGAAACCTGTGATATCAGTGTAAATCCACAATCACCCCATGAAAATCAGCGAGCTGAATACACACTTATCCTGGTGCACAGAGATCAGAATCTGGCCGTAATCCCACAGAGGTCAGTGATGTGACATTAGAGTCACACCAGTTTAATTGACCTATTAAGAGTGGGTGGATCTGATTAAGTGGACCTTGTGATGAAACAGGATTTTTCTGCAATATATTTAAGGCCCCTATGTGTGCCTCAGTTTCCTCTACATTTTGTATGGCTGCCCGGGGGGGGCGGGGGGGGAGAGAGGGAAGGACTGTCTGTCTAAGCCTGAATGGGTCATTAAAAAGGACTGGCCGAGGATGACCCCATATCAACTGAGAATCCGAGAAGCCAGTGGCAAATCCAGTTACCAGGACACTGACACCTAATAACCAATGACCCAGAGGGAGATGGATTTCCTCACCTCTCAGCAGGAAAACTGAGCAAGATCACCCCAGCTCCAGAACAAAGGACTGGGAAGGTGGGGGGATAGGAACTGGCTTCTGGATGGAGTCTGGGCTCTCACCTTGGAGCTAATCAAGGACATCAGACAGAGAGAGAGTTCGCTACAGCTTGCTGGGCTCTGTGCTGGCCAGAATGGACCGGGACTAGTCTTTGACCTTCATTTCTCTGTGCTAACCTAAGGACGACCTACGTGGTGTTCCAGCTGACTAATAAACCCGACTGTTTTGACAACACTGTTTGAGTGTCGCTGCAAAGGCTGGGCGAGGTATATTAACGAGTCTCTACCAGGAGTCTCTCTCAGCCGGACTCACTGAAGAGAGATTACAGCAGGAAACAGGAGTGCTGGAGGCGGTGAGACACCCCCCCCCGCCCCCGTTGGGGATCTGGTACACTGAGGTGGTTCCTCCAAGAGGCTGTGCCGAAGCTGGGGGTGTAGCGCCAAGCGGATGGAGCTGTGACAGACCCAAAACAAAACCACAACCCAGCACCTGGTCCTTACTATTTGCTCCGGCTCCACTGAATTTTCACAGATGGCGGCATCTTGGTTTGTGAATCCATACTGGCTGCATGGTGACTTCAGCAGGGTCACATCCAGATAGTACTTGATCCCATTCACCACCTGCAAGCAGAGCACAGTTCTCAGGTAGGCAGAGCATGGCACCATCTGCTCCATTACTGCAGACCCCAGCCTAGAACTTAGCATGCAGTGACAATAAATGGGGAACTGGTGAAAGACAGAACACCAGGGTTTGCCTGTGTCCGGCAGCCTTGATAAAGATTCCCCTCTATATTCATTACAGCCAAGTTCTGGCTCATCTCTACAGCATGGGATGCTACAGGGATCTTGTTGGGACAAACTTGGGTTCAGATTTCATAGCTTATTTATTATACAGGTGAATATAAAGCATTTTCATCATTTTGCAAAGCCAGACCGGGACCATTAGATTATCTACTCTGAACTCCTGTATAGCACAATTCAGAGAATATCACACAGTCACCCCTGTGTTAAGCCCAATAACTCGTGTTCAGCTAACGCACCTTCCAGAAAGGCAGTCAGGTCTGCACTCTCAGGCATCAAGAGATGGGGAATCCACCACTTCCCTTGAGAGTTTGTTCCGAGGGTTAATCCCTAATTGGTAAAAATTTGCATCTTATTTTTAATTGCTATGTGTCTGGTTTTAACTTCCAGCCACTGGTTTTTGTTCTGCCTTTCTCCACTAAAGAGCCCTTTAGTACCCAGGATTTTCTCCCTGTGAAGGTACTTTCACACCAGGATCAAGTCACCTTTTGATCATTTTGAGAAGCTAAACGGGTGGCACTCTTTAAGTTTCTCACTGTCAGGCATTTTTTTCCCAGCCCTCTTCTCTACATCCTCTCAATTTTTCAACATTCTTTCTAAAATGTGGCCCCCACAATTGGACAAATTACTCCCATACTGGTCTCATCAATGCTACATACAGAGGTAACATGCAATCAGAAAGTAATCTACCAGAAGCAGTTCTTTATAAAACTAAAGATCTCCCAGAACTGGTCTGAAGTTTGAGGGTAGACCTGTGCTAAATTTGCAGATTTTAAGCCAGAAGGGGATCACTGTGATCAGGCAGGAGCCTGACACAGGACAGAGAATTTCACCCAGCGATTCCTGCATCCAGCCCAATAACGTGTGGTTGAATTGGAATGTAATTTTTAGACAGACCTCCAATATGCTAGCCAAACTTGAAAAGTGAAATTGACTAGAAACAAGAGTGAAACTGCCTCCTCTGTTCCTCATTGTTCCCAGCAGTAACGCAAAGGCGTAAGTAAAATGGAATGGAAACCAACACAGTAGGGATGTAAAGATGGTAACTAGGTTATCTCCAGAAGATAGTCCTTTACTGGCCTAGCTGCGACTGACAGGGGCACATGACGGTCCATTAGCAAGTTCTAAGGGTGTGTCAACACTGCAGCTGGGAGGTGTAATTCCCAGTGGGGGTAGGTGTATGTGCCCTAGCATGCTAAAAGTGGCTAGCCACCAGAGTGCAATCCCATCTGAGATCCTAGGAACGTACCCAAGTTGCTAGTCCAAGCCACCGCTTGAGTACATACCTAGGATCTCCAACAGGATTGGATTTGGGCGGCTAGCCCAAACCACAGCCTGTGCCCCCTGGCACACTGCTATTTATGGCACGCTCGCTCAATCAGAGCTAGCCTGTGCACGTCTGCCTGGGCTGGGAGTTACACCTCCCCCTGCAGTGCAGACATACCCGAATAGGGTTTCCTCACCTCTCAAGTCTCCTGTAAGCTTAGAACGCTTTGCCCTATTTTGGGTTCCGATAACTGGTTTATTTGTAATGTGCAAAGGGTGTGGATAAATTATTGCATCTTCTTATTTACCAGCATCTGGAAGGGTTAATCACGTACTCTTCTACAGGACTTCTTAAGTAGAAAGATTCAACATATTGTTAATTACGTTAGTTAATTCCTGCTGGTTACAAATCCAGACTAGCGGGTCTGACTCCTCAGTCACGCCACTCTGGCACTGCAAAAAGTTCTTAAAGGTAGTATTTGTATTAGTGGAGCTCCTAGGAGCCCTGGCATAGAAGTAAACTGACCCTTGAGAATATCTCCCGCACCAGTCAGGGTAGAGCTGGAGTGAGGGCTCCGCACTGACTCTGCTCCCAGCCCCCAGAGGATGCGGCTGGCGCTCTCTGCACACTAGCTACTGTCACAAGGGGACATGGGAAGCAAAGCATATGTTATACCTAGTGCCAGACAGGCTCCTGCACCGTCCCAGGATGCTATGCCCTCTCTGCCCTGGAATGGGATGCCTCTGGCGCTGAGGGACCGAGAATGGAGTGCAAGATTGCAGGGGATGTGCGGGGTGTCTCCCCAGGGCTATCCTGAAAGAGAAACTTGCACCAGACTGGATCAGACCCAAAGTCTGTCTAGTTAAAATCCTGTTTCTGACAGTGGCCAGTGCCACGTGCTTCAGAGGAAGGCACAAGAACCCCACAGTATGAAGATATGGGATAACGTCCCCTCACTCCATTAGCTCTCACCCTGGTCTCTAACAGAGATCGGCTTAAGCCCTGAAGCACAGGGTTTTATATCCCTTCCAAAATTATCATTATGTAGGACAAATGAATATTCCTGATATCCATATAAATGGCCAATCCCTTTCTGAATCTTGCTAAGTTCTTGACATCAATGACTTCCTGAGGCAAGTAGTTCCAAAGGGTCACAACAGGGTGTGTGAAACATGTATTTTCTTTTATCAGCTTTTAAGTCAATAGAAACGTAGGACTGGAAGGGACCTCCTGGGTTATCAAGTCCAGTCCCCACTATTGCAGGCAACGCCCCATCATTGAATCCAGTCCAAAACTTATCCAGCACCATCCTCAAACTAGCTGGGTTGTTTGCCCTGCACTGCTTCTATGGGGAGGTATTCCAGACTCTCCCTCCTCTGATGGGCACAAACCTTCTTCTCATTTCCAGCCTCAGTTGATTCCTGGCCAGTTTATCCCAATTTGTTCTTCTGCCAACATTGTCCTTTAGCTTCAATAGCTCTTCTCCCTCTGTGGAGTTTCCCCCACTGTACCTAGACAGAGCAACAGATCCCCTCTCAGCCTTTGCCTGGTCAGGCTAAACTAATCCAAGCTCTTTCAGTCTCCACTCATAAAATCAGCTTTCCATGCCCCTGATCATCAGCCTGGGAGCCCTTCTCTGTACCAGGCCAATCTGAATTCATCTTTGTTGAACATGAGTGACCAGAACAAAATGGAACAAGGCATTCCAGATGACGCCTTGCCAGTGTCTTGTACAATGGCATTCATACTTTCCTATCTCAACTGAAAAGACTGCCTGATGCATCAGATCAGTTCTCCCTCCATTAGAGTATCTGCGTTTCAGACTAATTTTCCTCTCACATGTTAGCTGCAGATCTCCATGAAAAAGCTCATTTTTCTAACATGAATGAGTGTTTTGTATTATTTCAGTTCTCAACAGTATTTCCAGCTGATCCCACTATTAGAATCTTCTGCAAATTTCGTTCATGTGCTATTTCTCCTGAATCATCAAGTTAAATAGAGCCATGCCCTATGGTACTAATTAGGCACCTCCCCAACTCGAACACCTTCCTGTTTATCTCTTTAGTCTCTTAGAGAATGTCTAGCACACATGACTGTGCTCTGATCCCAGCCAAAGTGAATTAATTTTTCAATTAGGATGTTGCGAGAGACTGCAGCAAGTGTTTTCGTAACATTCCAACCTACGGCAGGATTCTCCATGTGTCCATTTGTTTAGCTACAGAAACGACCACATTTATCTGGCCAGGATGATTCTTTATAAACCTTTTGCTCACAAATCTGTTACTCTCTCTACAGAGGTTCTAATTGTTTCCTTCCCGTTACTGTACTAAGAAGGAAAGTCAGATTCACAGGGTGGTAACTGCCCTTAGAAACACACATAAGTAATCATACAAATTAGTAATTCCTCCCAATCCACATAACCCAGTTTATGGCCCCAGTTCACATAATCTAGTTCACAGCCCCTTATCTAGTCCATATAACCCAATTTCCATCTGCCACAGTCCATTTGCCCTGTACACCTGTCTAGAACCTCTAACTCAGTCCATATAACTCAAACGACACTGCTAGTACTTTTACTGTATATTCTAGTCTTTATCCCCAGGCTATACCCTCTTATAGCCCAGGCTATACCCCAGCATATCAACTACAACCCCAAGGATCCATATATCTCAGGGCTTGTCTACATTTAAAACATGACAGCAGCGCAGATGCGCCACTGTAGCACTTCAGTGTAGACGCTACCTACGCCGATGGGGTTCTCCCATTGGTGCATGTAATCCACCTCCCCGAGAAGCGGTAGCTAGGTTGATGGAAGAATTCTTCTGTCGACCTAGCGCGGTCTACACAGAGACTTAGGGCATGGATTTGTCACACCCCTGACCCACGTAGTTAAGATGACCTAATTTTCTAGCACAGACCAGGCCCAGGTATGAGTCGGCAATCCCTATTCCTTTTGTCATTGCCAAATCCTCTATCCCAGTCCATGCCCCCCAGCCCCTTTGCCCGGTATCCCCGTCCATGTAACCCAATATACCCCTTTGCCCTGTATGATCAATGTGTATACCCGCAAGTCTACAACTCAAGCCAGAGCCTTTAGCCATATAACACACACTGTGACCCCCACCGCAGTCCATATAACCCAGGCCAGACCCCACTAGTCCTTGTACACAATACTCCAGCCCATATGTCCCAGCCTTTCCCTGGTCTACATAACTCATACCCCAGCCACTCTGCCCTGTACCCTGTCCAGTCCAGTCCCCTGCGCAGCCGACGCCGTGGCCTTACGACGCAGCTTACAGCCCTGCACCGCAGCACAGACCAGATCCCTCCCCAGCCTGGCTCTCATCACCCGGTGCGTGACTGCAAACACGAACCACAGTCCGTTCTCCCCATCCCCAGCCAGGCTGCCGGATACCCCCGGTCCGGCCCTGGCCCGGCACACACACCGCGTTCCACCCGGCCCCTCACCTGGGCCTGCACCCGCCGGATGGTCCCCAGCCGGGCCGGCCCCCCGCGCTGCTCCGCTGCAGCTCTCCAGGGCGAAGCGAGCCGCCTCCAGGGCCGCAGGGTCCCGGGCAGCCTCCAGCTCCCGCAGCGCCCCGGCTCCCGGAGCAGCCCCCAGCGCCGCGGGCAGCAGGAGCCCGACTAGCCCCAGTGACAGCAGCATCCCGGCCGCGGAATGAGCGCCGCCTCCGCGTGGGGCCCACATATGGGCTGCGGGGCGGGGCGTCCGCTGCCATAGAGACGGGCCCGCCCCCTCTAGGCAGCTAGGGGGACTCCACTGTGGGGCACTGAGCCCCACCCATCCATTCCCTTCACGCGCTGCTGTCCCCCACCCTACGTGGATCCCCTCCAGGCTCTATACTCCAGGGGCCCTAAGCATCCTACCTACACCCCTAAAGGCTGCTTCCTTCTAGGGACCAGAATGAGCCCCACTTCCGCTATGTGTCATGAGCCCTACATGGCTACAGCTAGCTGAGATTCCCTCTCAGTGCTTGATTACAGTCCCCTGCTTAAAAAAAAAAAAAAAAAACACCAAAAAACTAAACATTCCTAGTTTTTTTTAACCTTTCCTCATAGGTTTTCTAAGCCTTGGGCCTCTCTCTCCAGTTTGTCCACATCTTTCCTAAGATTCCTCAGTGCTAAGTAGAGCAGGACAATTGCCTCCCATATTTTACTTACATTACTCCTGCTAACACACCCCAGAATATTAAGACTTTTTTGCAGCTTAATCACATTGTTGACTCATGTCCAATTTGTAATCCGCTCATCTCTAGATCCTTTTCAGCAGTACAACCACCTAGCCGGCTCTTCCCCATCATGCATTGGTTCATTTGGTTTTGACTTTCTAAGCACACTTTGCACTTGTCTTTACTTTTGTCTTGATTTCAGACAAATTCTTTAATTTGTCAAGGTAGTTTTAAGTTCTAATCCTGTCCCCTACATGAGCTGTCTGAACTACCTTAGGTACCAGAACCCACCCTCACCATCTGAGGATTGAGCACCTGCAGAGCAGAAGTGATGATGTTGGCCAGAGCTTCTGCCAGTCTTCCCAATACAATAGGTGGCTCTTGGCTGCCAAGACACTTTCCTGTGATAAGATTTTTCTGCCCCACGGAATTTGTCCACATCTGGAATGTGCATTCCCAGTGTAATATTCAACCATAGGGAGATGTGACAGCTCGAAGCAGGCTTAGATGACAGTGGAATGCGAGTCCTTTCAGTACTATTTTGGCTTTTACCATTGCTACCACCAGATGAAGTGTGGCAAGTTACTGGTTCACAGCCTGCCCCCCTCAAAAATGGGACAAGCCTTCTGTGATGGGGTATATAAACCCCATTGTCACAGCCACTAAGGGGTTAAGGGGCAGAATAGCTATCTCCCCATCTCCAGTTAAGTGGGTGACCAGCAACATTTGGATATGGGCTGCATCCCAGGCAGGGAGCACAGCTGTCTGAGAGGCTGAGGACTACCTTGCGTCAGGCAGCAAACTGGGAGGAAGTTGCCCAACACGCTGGACCAGAAACCCCAAGGACTAGGGTAACACTGCTGGGGGAAACCTGCCAGCCAGAACAGGTATCCCTTCTCTTGCACTCCACAAGCTGGAGGAAGACCTGACTCCCTAGGGTCCTGCTGCCAGGCGACATAAGGATTTAAGGAGAGTTGGAGCTGAACTGAAAGGCTAGAAACACTGTCTTAAACGGCCAGTACCTCTAAAAACTCAGGGAAATGTAAACGGGACAGAGGTCCTTCACAGGCTCAGACTAGATTTTCAACAACAGCTCCCAGCAGCCTGCTCTCCAGCCCAGATCTAAGTCTCCAAGAGAATGTGCCCCAACTTCATAGTGCTATGCCCTTCTGCAACGAACACCCCATCTACAACTGCTCCACCACCTCCCAGATCCCCTAGTAAACAAGTTAAACCAAGAGCAGCTCCGGAATATTAACACAGCTGATTTTTATTGTTTTAAAAAAATGTTACAATGTTTTCTTCCACTGTTACTTTTCCAAAGAAAGCCAAGTGGCATAAAACAATCTGGAGGGTCCTCAAATAACTGCTCCAGAAATAAGCCAGAATAAGCTTAAAACCACAACTTTTTTTTAAACTAACAGTGAGCAAGCCGCATATCAATAAGAGTTCGAATTAAGACAATGAAAACGCTCCCCTTTACAAGCATGTGGATTATTAAGGCTTTAGGAGTTAGCTGGTCTGAAACAGTGAGGAACCCTGTATCTATAAAATTCAAAACAAAGATCTAACAAAGGTGTAGAATAGAACATTACCCTCTCTTTCCCCAGAAGAAATCTGGTTAGTTACACTAACAGCAGGTTCCAGGGACAATTATTTTCTTTCTGGCTAGAAATGAGAGCCATGTAAATAGACATTCTAAATGCCACAGGGTTTCCATAAATTATTAATTCCATTCTGCCCTTTGATTTGGGTACAAAGTGGAAGGGTTGGGAAGATTTTTTTTTCCCTGCTAACTATGAAAGCCATAATAGTGACTGCTGGTGCGGAGGCAACAATAGCCAACATTCACAAGAAGGCGTCGCACCACTCCCGCAGGCAGCCAGAACAGTCTCTGGATTGCTTGGCGTTGGCTCCACACGTGTCTTTCAGCCATTCCCGGAAGAGTTCTTCATCTTTCTTCAGAACCAGGAATTGTCCAAGTACCACATATGCCTGAGCACAGAAAGGAAAGGGTATCACAACTGATAGTTAAAAATACACACAAAACCCGCTGCTAAATGGAGGAGAGGAGAGGACAGCCCCAGGTTGCCCACTGATTGGTTTCTAAAGGGTGAGTGATAGCTGAACAGCTTTTACACTGTCCCATAGAGCAATCTCAATACTAACAACTTGCAGCTGAGCACCTCACAGATCAATGGGCTTTAACCTCGCAGGAAAGTGAATGATGGGAGCATTATCCCTGTTTTACAGACAGGGAACTGAGGCACAGAGTGAGTTAAGGCCTTGTCTAAACTTAAGATTTGGCAACACAGCTAACAGCAAACCCTCCCAGGATAAGCTGCGTACTGGCAGAACAGTCCTCTTGCAGGTGTAACAGCCTCTATACTTTTCCAACCTAGCTGTCAGCAAAAAAGTCACACCCCTCTCTGACACAGCTAGGCCAATGAAGCTTAAGCGTGGATTTGCCCAAGGTCACATAGGAAGTCTGTGGCTCAGGTGGAGTTGAACCCAGGCCTGAGTTCCAGGCCACTGCACTCTGGTGTTAGTTGTGAACATCTAGAGCCATTATTCAGGGTGACCTCTAGGGGGCACATTTAGCAAGGTAGAAATAAAAGTCTTGCATTCACCCAAACCACAGCAGCTGGGATCTCTGATCTCTACAACTCAAGGTGACAGTGCATGAAAGGATTTCCTTCCACATCCAAGGGATTCCACACCAGAGGGCAGCTGAATATTTTAAAACAAGGGGTCTGGAGAATTGATTGCCTGGAGCTTTTGTATTTATGACAATTATGAGGCATATCAATTCCGATGAAAGGGGAATTAAGGGCTTTAGAACCTCTGAAGAGATCACAGGGATTAGGCTGTGGTCAGGCTTGCTCTTCCAAATCTGAGTGCCTGGGCAATCCTGCAAGTGTGAGACAGTGATTTTTTAAGGAAGATGCTGGTTAAGGCAGATTGTCACTTGTCCCATTTCTTACCTTGTTACTACAGCAGGGCTTGCCCAATGTGGTTTTTGGCCCAACCTCAGTTTCCCCTTCTCTAGTTCATCAGATCTCAGACAGCAGATGTTTTCTCACTAATCCTTTCCTTTTCAGGAGTCTCGTTTATTAATGTAGAGTTCAAACTCCAGATCTCTCCCCCACCAAGCCTTCCTAGTTGGCTCACACCCTTGACGCAGAGGTTCTTGGGCCAAAAAGTTTGCCCACCCCTGGACTAAGGGCCACATCTGGGTTGGGAAACTGCATGCAGGGCCATGAATGTAGGGCTGGGGCAGGGGGTTGGGGTGTGGGAAGGGGTGCAGGAAGGGGTGCGCTCTGCAGAAAGGGGCTCAGGGCAAGGGGCTGGGGCAGAGGAGGAGTGCGGGGTGTACGAGGGGGCTCAGGGAAGGGGGTTGGGGTGCAGGAGTGGGTGCATAGTGCAGGAGGGGGCTCAGGGCAGGGGTGCAGGAAGGGTGTGAGGTGCAGCAGGGGGCTCTGGGCAGGGAGTTGGGGTGCAGGAGGGTGCAGGCGCCAATCTGGCACTGCTTACCTGGAGCGGCTCCGGGGTGGGAGCAGCACACACCAGGACCAGGGCAGGCTCCCTGCCTGCCTGCCCTGGCCCCGCACCACTCCAGGAAGCGGCCCGCACCACATCCCTGCAGCCCCTGGGGGAGAGAGGGGCAGAGGGCTGAGCACACTGCCCTTACTTGTGGGTACCTCCCCCGAAGCTCCCATTGGCCACAGTTCCCCATTCCCGGCCAATGGGAATTCAGGGGAGGTACCCACAGGCAAGGACAGCATGGTCAGCCCTCTGCCCCCCCCCGTTCCTCAGGGGCCGCAGGGACATGGTGCCGGCCACTTCCCAGAGCGGCGCGGAGTCCACAGCGCCATAGGGGTGGCAATCCTGCGGGCCGGATCCAAAGTCCTGAGGGGCCATAGCTTGCCCACCCCCCTCTTAGTCCCATCCCTGCTGCGGTTTTTCTAGCAGCCTCTTCTCCCTCCCATCTACCCCAGGCCCACCTACGACCTTTGGAGAACAGCCTAGGCCTCCTCCTTGGATATTCTGCCTGCTCTTTAATGGAGCACTCACTCCCACATCTGCTCTCCCTGAATTCAGGCTGCCTTCCTACCCATTCTCAACAAGTCTGGTTCTAAGTCCCATGCTCCCCCAGCATCTAACTATCCCTTCTCTCCACTAGGGGAGGTGGGCTACATCTAGAAGAGCCATAATCCCCTTAAAGGGCCAGCTCCCCTTGTGACAGGAACATCACAGGGAGAAGGTGCCCTGTGTTGGCACGTGATTTAAGAGGATCTTTTGTCCCTTGGAGTTATCCAAGATGCTCCAAAATTGCTAGTGGGTCAATTTCAAGCCCCAATTTCCCACATGGTTTCACTCAAGCCACTGACCACAGCTGATTTTTATGAACTCCACCCCTCTAAAGACACAGAGAGAGCTGTGCCCAAAAAAAAAAAAAAATGTCTCCAGAGACCTTGTCAAAGCCTTTGTCCGCCAGCTTCTTTCCAAGAACATCCCCAATTCCGGCCAGAGTTCCCACGGGCTTCTCCCCCATGGGCTCAGCCACAAAGTCCCGGTGCTTCTGGGAGGTGGACGACATACTGGCTGGTGCTTGATCTAAAAGAAGAGAAAGACAGAGGTCAGTATAAACTGTAATAAGAGGCATGCGCCACAGAGCCCTGAATCCTGCTGCACCAGAGATCAAAGTTAGCTGCACCCACTCCGTCAGGATTTGGGGACTTGAATACGTATGAACTATATTTTGGTGCAAAATGAAAGATCTTATCCACTCTAAGTTTTAAGTGAGGACAGAAACAAGTGCTGGTACTTACTATTTACAAGACCCTACTAATCATATTAAGATTCCAGCAGTTCCGTTGTGAACAGATGCCCACAAAAGTCCTTTATAGTTGTGATCTCAGATTTTAACAGGTCTTCCACAGATGAGAGAGACCACAGTTCGGATTCATCATCAGCCAAACCTCTGAGAACACTGCTCAGGCACACAGATCACTTTCAGACTAGCTATAAACTGCATGGCTAGTGCCCAACGCTATATATAGAAGAGGGGATGTATATACCAGTTCTATATATATCTCCTCTGTCATGCAGGCCAGTCTGAATGTAACTGAGGGAAGTGAATGGGCTCAATACAGAGGTAATTAGGTGAAATTCTATGGCTGGCATTATGCAGGAGGTCAGAATGGACATAATGGTCCCTTTTAGCCTTAAAGAAAATACTAAGGAAGATTGGAATATGAGCCAAGAATGGTCTGTGTACAGAGCCTGCCACAGCAGCACCTTTGATCACTACTGCAATATAAAAACATTATTTAGTTGTAGGAAGCCTAACACCTTTATCACAGCTCTCAGCTGCAATAATGAGACAGAATGAAGTATTTCAATTTTATTTTTAGTTTCCTAGGGTAGTTGTAGCAATTGTAAATTACTTACTTAAAATAAACAAGCCCTGAATCACAGGGGCAGGGGAGAGAAATCTGTTTCATAAAGTGTGGAATTTTATTTTTCCGAGAAGAAGCTAATAAAAATAGCTTCCAAGATACCTGACGGCTAGTGTCAAATTTTACCCAGGATTCTTACATTAATATTTGAACTAGTCACCCACAGTGTTAGCTCACTTAATTGAGTGTTTACACGGGTAAACAAGATAACTGCAAACTAATGAGAACAAATGAAGCCACTGGAAATGGACTCATCTACCAAGAGGCCAGGAGCAGAACACATGGTGCCAACACATAGTTAAGGCAGTAATAAAGAGCTTCTGGTACGTGGTCAACAAAAGTAGTCAACAGTACAAAAAATGGTTATTTGTACTTAAAGCTGTTCCCCGCTTTATATTTTCTGTCCACTGGAGAGGGAATTCCCAGATCAGGAATTAACCAAGTTCCTAGTCTTGTAACTCAAGTCTATCACACTCTGATCTGACAGGAGGAGAGAATGATAGCCTTGGACTTTACACGGAGCAAAGATTTTTCTTGAGGCATGTTTCCTAGTCAACTTCCCTATCCACACCTCACAAGCAGAGGGAGGACTGGACACATTATGGTTTTAGTTAGAAGCTTTAAGGGATGGGAAGGAAGACTGATGTCCCAGGACCAACTCCTCCCCCCAGGAGTCTCAGCCCACTTCTCCGCTGACCGTCTTCCAGGGCTCTTGCCCCAAGCAACAAAACCTATTGTTTCCACGATATGCATCTGAGGAAGTGAGCTGTAGCTCACGAAAGCTTATGCTCTAATAAATTGGTTAGTCTCTAAGGTGCCACAAGTCCTCCTTTTCTTTTTGCGAATACAGACTAACACGGCTGCTACTCTGAAACCTATCCAACACCTGAGTGCTTCCAGACCAGTCCCCATGCATTTGTCCCAACCCCAATTCTCCTGAGATCACCTCTCCCCACTTCCAACAACCCCCCAAATTCTCCAGCATCATCCCCCAAATTCTCCAGCATCATTCCGCTTCCAGATTTCCCACCCACTAGATCCCAACCTCCTTCAGCAGACCCCTCCAACCTCCCATGCAGATACCCCAACTCCTCCATAACCTAATCCTGCAAAGCCGCTCCACTGTTCCTGTCACAATACTAAGCCCCATCCAGATACCTTCAGCCTCATTCTCCTCCTCAGCCTTCCCTAGAGACCCCCTGTGATGGAGTGGGAATTTTTCATAACATTTTGTGTGAATATTGTGTGTACCTCAGTTTTCCTATGTGGTGCCTGGTTAACTAGGTGGGGGGAAAGGGTCGTTTGCTCTTTGCAGAGGCCTAGAGATACAGGTATGACTGAGGCCTGACTGTCTGGGGCCAGTGGGGCTCCATGCCCATGGATAGCCCCAACAGACAATGGCCATTACAACTGCCCCGCCATTTGGCGCCTAGCAACCAATGAAGGGGTCCCACCCTCTTCAGGAAACCAGCCAGTTGTGAGCAGCTGGAGAACAAAGGCCTGAGGAGACCAGATGACAAAGTCTGC
This sequence comes from Lepidochelys olivacea, assembly GCF_965140295.1. NCBI lineage: Eukaryota > Metazoa > Chordata > Testudines > Cheloniidae > Lepidochelys > Lepidochelys olivacea. Next base: position 30,763,791 of record NC_140417.1, read on the forward strand.
CCAGGAACAAGAACAAAAGACGGAGAGGGGCCTTTGATGTTTGTTAAGCATGGGCTCCTGGAAGCAAGCTCTTGACTTCTGGACTGGGTCTCAAGGGGGATCAGAGAGAGCTCTGGACTGACCCAGATGGACTTAGCATAGAGAATAGAAAGTTACAGCAAACAGAGGACTTTCTAAGCTATGTTCCAGACATCTAATAGAATCATAGGACTGGAAAGGACCTCGAGAGGTCATCGAATCCAGTCCCCTGCACTCAAGGCAGGACTAAGTGTTATCTAGACCACCCCTGACAGGTGCCTGTGTAACCTTCTCTTAAAAATCTCCAATGATGGAGATTCCACAACCTCCCTAGGCAATTGATTCCAGTGTTTAACCACCTTGACAGTTAGGAATTTTTTTCCTAATGTCCAACCTAAACCACCCTTGCTGCAATTTAAGCCTATTGCTTCTTGTCCTATCCTCAGGGGTTAAGGAGAACAAATTTTCTCCCTCCTTTTAACAACTTTTTATGTATTTGAAAATTTTCATTATTTCTGCTCTCAGACTTCTCTTCTCCAGACTAAACAAACCCAATTTTTTCAATCTTCCCTCATAGGTCATGTTTTCTAGACCTTGAATAATTTTTGTTGCTCTTCTCTGGACTTTCTCCAATTTGTCCACATCTTTCCTGAAATGCGGTGCCCAGAACTGGATACAATACTCAGTGCGGAGTAGAGCAGAAGAATTAGTTCTTGTGTCTTGCTTACAACACTACTGCTATTACATCCCAAAATGATGTTTGCTTTTTTTGGAACAGTGTTACAACCATTGACTCATATTTAGCTTGTGATCCACTATGACCCCCCAGATGCCTTTCTGCAGAACTCCTCCCTAGTCATTTCCCATTTTGTATGCATGCAACTGATTGTTCCTTCCTAAGTGGAGTATTTTATATTAGTCATTATGGAATTACATCCTATTTACTTCAGACCATTTCTCCAGTTTGTTGAGATCATTTTGAATTTTAATTCTATCCTCCAAAGCACTTGCAACCGCTCCCAACTTAGTATGGTCCACAAACTTTATAAGTGTACTCTGCGCCATTATCTAAATCTCCGATGAAGATATTGAACAGAACTGAATCCAGAACTGATCCCTGTGGGACCCCACTTGATATGTCCTTCCAGTTTGACTGTGAACCACTGATAACTGGGGCTGTTGATTAATCACAGTTAACTCGCATGATTAACTCAAAAAAATTAATCGCAACTAATTGCCATTTTAATCACACTGTTAAATAACATAGCAAGTGAAATTAAATATTTTTCTATGTTTTTTCTAGATTTTCAAATATATTGATTTCAATTACAACACAGAATACAAAGTGTACAGTGCTCACTTTATATTATTTTTCATTACAACTATTTGCACTTGTAAAAATTATAAAGAAATAGTATTTTTCTATTCACCTCATACAAGTACTGTAGTGTAATCTCTATTATGAAAGTGCAACTTAGAAATGTAGTTTTTGTTATATAACTGCACTCAAAAACAAAATGTAAAACTTTAGAGCCTACAAATCCACTCAGTCCTACTTCTTGTTCAGCCAATCACTAAGACAATCAAGTTTGTTTACATTTACAGGAAATAATGCTGCCCATTTCTTATTTACAATGTCACCAGAAAGTGAGAATAGGCATTCACATGGGACTTTTGTAGCCAGCATTGCAAGGTATTTACATGTCAGATATGCTAAACATTTGTATGTTCCTTCATGCTTCGGCCACCATTCCAGAGGACATGCTTCCATGCTGATGACGCTCATTAAAAAAATCAGGTGTTAATTAAATTTGTGACTGAATTCCTTGAAGGAGAATTGTATATCTCCGGCTCTGTTTTACCCACATTCTGCCATATATTTCATGTAGTCTCAGAAGATGACTCAGCACACATTCATTTTAAGAACACTTTCGCTGCAGATTTGACAATACGCAAAGAAGGTACCAATGTGAGATTTCTAAAGATAGCTACAGCAGTCGACCCAAGATTTAAAAATCTGAAGTGCCCTCCAAAATCTGAGAGGTATGAGGTGTGGAGAATGCTTTCAAGAAGTCTTAAAAGAGCAACTCTCTGATGTGGAAATTACAGAACCCAAAAAAGAAAATCAATCTTCTGCTGGTGGCAACTAACTCAGATGAAGAAAATGAACATGGGTCAGTCTGTACTGCTTTGGATTGCTATAGAGCAGAACCCATCATCAGCATGGATGCATGTCCTCTGTAATGGCAGTTGAAGCATGAAGGGACAGATGAATCTTTAACACATCTGGTACATAAATATCTTGCGACACTGGCTACAACAGTGCTGTGCAAATGCCTGTTCTCATTTTCAGGTGACATTGTGAACAAGAAGTGGACAGCATTATCTCCTGCAAATGTAAACAAACTTGTTTGTCTGAGTGATTGCCCGAACAAGAAGAAATAAGACTGAGTGGACTTATAGGCTCTAAAGTTTGACATTGTTTTATTTTTGAATGCAGGGGGTTTTTGTACACAATTTGACATTTGGAAGTTAAACTTTCATGATAAAGAGATTGCACTACAGTACTTGTATGAGGTGAACTGAAAAATACTATTTTTGTTTTTTACAGTGGAAATATTTGTAATCAAATATAAAGTAAGCACTGTACACTTTATATTGTGTTGTAATTGAAATCAATACATTTGAAAAGGTAGAAAACATACAAAAATATTTAAATAAATGGTTTTCTATTATTAAGCACAATTAATTTGTTTAAGCACTTGATAGCCCTACTGATAGCTACTCTGGGAACAGTTTTCCAACCAGTTATGTACCCACTTTATAGTAGCTCCACGTAGGTTGTATTTCCCTAGTCTATTTATGAGAAGGTCACGCGAGACAGTATCAAAAGCCTTACTAAAAGTCAAGACATACCACATCTACGGCTTCCCCTCTATCCACAAGGCTTGTTACCCTGTCAAAGAAAGATATTAGGTTGGTTTGACTTAATATGCTCTTGACAAATCCATCCTGACCACTACTTATCATTATCATCTAGGTCAGGCGTGGGCAAACTTTTTGGCCTGAGGGCCACATCAGGGAATAGAAATTGTACGGCAGGCCATGAATGCTCACAAAATTGGAGTTAGGGTGCAGGAAGGGGTGAGGGCACCGGCTAGGGGTGCAGGCTCTGGGGTGGGGCTGAGGATGAGAAGTTTGAGATGTAGGAGGGTGCTCCGGGCTGGGATTGAGGGGTCTGGAAGGCAGGAGGGAGATCAGGGCTGGGGCAGGGGTGCAGGCTCCGGGTGGCACTTACCTCAAGCAGCTCCGGGAAACAGTGGCATGTTCCCGCTCCAGCTCCTATGCTAGGCGCAGCCAGGCAGCTCTACACATGGCCCTGCCCGCAGGCACCGACCCCAGAAAGTTCCCACTGGATGAGGTTTTCGGCCAATGGGAGCTGCAGGGGCGGTGCTTGGGGTGGGGGCAGCATGCAGAGCAGAGGCCCCTGGCTGCCCCTACACATAGGGGGGGGCCATGCTGCTGCTTCCGGGAGTCGCGTGGCATGGCCCCAACCCTGCTCCAAGGCTGGAGAACTGGAGGGGGCCATGCTGCTGCTTCCAGGAGCCACATGGAGCGGCCCCTGACCCTGCTCCCTGACTAGAGCACCAGAGTGGGGAAAGTAACAGACCCTGCTCCCGAGCGGGAGCTCGAGGGCTGGATTAAAATGGCTGGTGGGCTGGATCTGGCCCACAGGCCATAGTTAGCCCACCCCTGACCTAAGTGTTTGCACAATGATTGCTTAATTATTTGCTCCATTATCTTTCCGAGTACTGAAATTAAGCTGACTGGTCTGTAATTCTCTGGGTTGTCCTTATTTCCCTTTTTATAGATAGGCAAATATAGTGTCATTTTCCAGTCCTCTGGAATCTCTCTAGTCTTACATGACTTTTTGAAGATAATCACTCATGGCTCAGATATCTCCTCAGTCAGCTCCTTGAGTAGTCTAATAAATCCTTCTGTTTTAACACTGGCTGAGTCACTCCAAAGTCAGAAAGTCAGGGCTGCATTGCTCCCTTTGGGTGTGTAAGTGTTCCCCAGATGTCCAATTTGAGTGGACTCACTGAGGGAAGCTCACAGAGTTAGCAGGGGTATTAAAGGCTCTGAGGTTCAGTCCCAGGAAGCGGTGAAGCCACAGGGCTTACCCCAGCAAGAGAGCATGACCCTAAAGGGGTCAACACACTAAAGGGGTCGTTCCAGGGACTATTCCAAGGCTGTAAAGGGCACTGGACCTGTCTATCTGTGACAGTCCCACCAAAGGCCCCTGAATTCCCCGCTTTCTGCAGAGCGCCCAACCTCAGAGATAACTCCCTCCCTTCCACATGCACCCTCCGCCCCTCCTTGCCTCCAAATACCAACAAGCCCCTTGCTCCGATTCTGTACCCCCTGCCTCCCAAAAGACACCTTTTCTCCAGACACCCTAAGCTCTTTTAGAGATCCTGCTCTTGGCCTATCCTCACCAGATGCATCCTCCCCTACACACACCCTCACCCTTCCTTCACCAGAAAGACCCCCTCCCTCCCTTCTCCAGACACCCTCAGCCCCACCTCTCTCCTCCCAGATCCACCCCTCAGATCCTCTCTCCACCCATTCAGAAACACCTTCCATTGTTCGCTCCCATCCCAATCCTGCCAATAGCCAGACACTTCCAGCCCCAACAGATACCACCCATCACTAGACACTCCCAGCCTTCACAGACACACCCACTATACCCCAACCCCTCTCTCACCACCAGAGATCCTCCTCTCCCTAACTCACCACATCTGCCCAACAATCTGAGCACTGTCCTCTACAAAAAAAACAATTTCAGACACCTGCACTGTACCCCTCCCTTCCCCACAATGTAGTCTAGTGGGTAGAGCACTAAACTAGACTCAAAAGACTTGGGTTCTGTCAAGGTTCCTTCCCCACTTTGAACTCTAGGGTACAGATGTGGGGACCCGCATGAAAAACCCCCTAAGCTTATTTTTACCAGCTTAGGTTAAAACTTCCCCAAGGTACAAACTATTTTACCTTTTGTCCCTGGACTTTACTGATGCCACTACCAAGCGTCTAACAAATATAACCGGGAAAGAGCCCACTTGGAAACGTCTTTCCCCCCAAAATCCCCCCAAAGCCCTACACCCCCTTTCCTGGGGAAAGCTTGATAAAAATCATCACCAATTTGCATAGGTGAACACAGACCCAAACCCTTGGATCTTAAGAACAATGAAAAGCAATCAGGTTCTTAAAAGAAGAATTTTAATTGAAGAAAAAGAATCACCTCTGTAAAATCAGGATGGTAAATACCTTACAGGGTAATCAGATTCAAAACATAGAGAATCCCTCTAGGCAAAACCTTAAATTACAAAAAGACACAAAAACAGGAATATACATTCCGTTCAGCACAACTTATTTTATCAGCCATTTAAACAAATCAGAATCTAACACATATCTAACTAGATTGCTTATTAACCCTTTACAGGAGTTCTGACCTGCATTCCTGCTCTGGTCCCAGCAAAAGCAACACAGACAGAACCCTTTGTTTCCCCCACCTCCAGCTTTGAAAGTATCTGGTCTCCCCATTGGTCATTTTGGTCAGGTGCCAGTGAGGTTGTCTTAGGTTCTTAACCCTTTACAGGTTAAAGGGTTTTTCCTCTGGCCAGGAGGGATTTAAAGGTGTTTACCCTTCCCTTTATATTTATGACAGGTTCTATTCCCAGCTCAGCTACTGACCCAGGGCTTCACTTCAACTCTGTGCCTCAGTTTCCACATCTGTAAAATGGAGGATGATACTGACCCTCCTTTACAAATCTCTTGAGATCTACTAACGATAAGAGCTAAGTAAGGATTATCATTAGCACTAACTCAACCCTCCCCCAGATACCATCAGCCCAGCCACCCTCACAGAGCTCCCAAGCCTCACCCTCTATAGCAGTGGTCACCAACCAGCAGATCGCGATTGACTCTGCCAGTCGATTGCCATATCCAGCTGCTAAAAATTTGGGGGTGCAGCGGGGCTAAGGCAGGCTCCCTACCTGCCCCAGCCCCGCACCACTCCCAGAAGTGGCTGACAGGTCCCTGCAGGGGCAGGGTGGGGTCAGGGGGTCTCCGCACACCATTCCTGCCTGCAAGCACCGCCCCTGCAGCTCCCATTGGCCGGGAATGGGAACTGCAGCCAATGGGAGCTGCAAGGGCAGCGTCTGCAGAGATGGGCAGCACACAGAGCTACTAGCCATGCCCCCCATCCAGGGGCTACTGTGCAGGGACATGCCAACAGCTTCCAGGAGGGGAGCCTGCCTTAGCCCTACTGCCTGAGGTACATGCCGTCCAGCAGGAGCTGCACCCCAGCCCACTCCTGGAGCCAGCACCCCCATACTCCCTCCAGCACCCCAACCCCCTGCCCCAGCCCTGAAACCCCTCATGGAGCCAGTACCCCAAACCTCTCCTGCACCCCTCACCCCCTCCCAGAGCTCACACCCCTCACCCACTCCTGAACCCCAACCCCCTGACCCAGACTCAGCCCAGAGCCCCCTCCCACACTGCAAACCCCTCGGCCCCAGCCCAGAGCCCGCACCCCCTGCGGCACCCCAACCCCCTGCCCCAGCACAGTGAAAGCGAGTGAGGGTGGCGGGAGCGAGCAACAGAAGGAGGGGGGATGGAGTGAGCGGGGTGGGGCCTTGGGGAAAGAGCGGGGTAGATCACAGGTTGCGCTAAATTCAAGAAGCCATCTTGTACTTAAAAAGGTTGGAAACTACTGCTCTATAGAGAGCACCCTCCCCTATGGATAGGGCCAGCCCTCCCCCCAGGAACCGTCAGCCCCACCAATCCTTACAGAGAACCGCCCCCCTCCCCCAGCCCCAAACACTCCAACCTCACCCCTCTTCTCCCTAACACACCCACCCCCACAGAGACACCCAGCCCCACCCTATACCCCGCGCCTCAGCAGCAGCGTCTCCGCCCGCCCCCGCGCCCATCCCTCAGCTCCTCCTTCCCCTGCGCCCTCAGGCTCCGCCACAGACACCGCCCCGCCCCGCCCCGCCGCCTTCACCCGGCCCGAGGCCCCCGCCCGGCGCCGCAACGACTCACCGGCTCCACTCGCTGCTGCAGCGCCTCAGCCGCCGCCGCTCCCGCCCAACCGGCCACCCGCCGCGCCTGCGCACCCACCACTTCCTCTTCCAGGCCACGCCGGGCCGCGCGCCTCTTCGCGCCCCATATAACCATCGAGAGTAGGCGGCGCTCTATAATGCCCGACAGCCCTTCCAGTGGCGATCCATCCACACTTTTAACCATAGAGTACAGGGTCTCTCTCGGCTACATCCGCTCTATGAGTGCTGACAGCCCTGGCGCCCTCGCAGGGACTCTCCAGCCACACTTGGAACCACAGAGTTCAGAATCGCCACTCTAGCCAGTTGAAAACTCGATGGTACCCCAGCAGTAACCAATGGGCGGGGGCCAGCCTCTGACACCGCCTGATTGTCGCTGGGGATGGCCCGTAGCAACCCTTCCATCCCATAATAACGCCCCCGGGCTGCCCCGTGCGTTAGCGGGCCCCGGGGACGGCGCTGGGGCCCGGGAGGGGACCAGGGGATACCAGGGCAGGGCGCGGAGGCGCCCGGAAGCAGGTCAGAGCGGTACCCCCGGAAGTGGGGCGGGGAAGGGCTGGGGGAGGCTCGGGAGGCGGAAGCGGTGGACGCAACTCAGTCCCCCCATGTGGAGAGAGGTAGGGCGGGAGGCTCCAGGGGGGCGGCGGCGGCAGAGGCGCTCACACCAGTCCAGCCCCCGCGGGTGTTTGGGGAACAGGAAACCCCCCGCCCGCAAGGGGTGTTCGGGGTCATACACCCCGCGCAGGGGAAGGAGCTCCCCCGCACCCACCCCCGTGACATGCAGTAGCCCTGGAGAGGACCCGGCCCTCGCATCTCGGGGGCGGGGGGTTGGAGAATCAGCTGGGACTAATGTCTGCGATGGGGGCGAGGGTAGGACTCCTGGGTTCCATCCCAGCTCGGGCGGGGGGGTCGAATGCTTAGGGCAAGGCTGGAATGAATCTCAGCACGGACTGATAATGGAGGAATTATCCCCATCTTTTTAGGTGAGGGAAACTGAGTCACAGAGGTGATTCATTCACTCGACCCCACTCATCTGTCTCTGACTGCAAGGAAACAATAACAAGGTTATGGCACAAACTGGCTGGGTCAATCTCTTCTTGGTTTCCATGATCTCTGTGGGGTCTTTGCTTCATTCTCTGATGTGGATGAGATTTTTATCTGGGAAGCTGATTCAGCCCTGAAGAATTAACCTCACTCCTGCAATCATCAGCAGAATTGCTGGCAATCTTTCCATGGCCCAGTGGGACAGTGTACTTAATTGGCACTCAAGATGCCTGGGATCTGTTCCCTGTTGTGCTCCATCTCTGCCTCAGTTTCACCTCCCACTGTTTGCCTGTGTTGTCCCTTCCTCTCCCTGTGCCTCAGTTCACTATTGATGATCCTGACCTCCTTGTGGTAAAGCACTTTGAGATTCGTGGCTAAACTGTTCTCAGTAGAATTATTACAACACTACAGGAGACAATGTGTGGAGCCTGGCCTGGAATTTTCCGGTAGAGTGGAGGAATCTTGGAGCTGCCTCATTCCCTGAGTGAGGGAGTCCCCATCCATTTCGATGAGCCACAGAGTTGTCTTTGTTCCTCTTCCAGTGTGTCCAGTGCTGGTGGATGCCTCGAGGACTGAATTCAGCGCTGGATCCTCTACTATCAGAGTCGTACAGCCTTTCTTTGTCCCCCAAACAGGTACCTTGCAGGTAGTGGTGCTGCTGGCTTCCTGGGAGAGCAGACAATCTCTGCCCCATCCTAGGGGGAGTAGAGAAGGTAGATGGGGCACCTCTAGTAACCTTTCCTGATAACCTAGGATCAAAGGGACATCCTTGATGGATAGGCGGTGTGGTCTAATGGGCAAGGCGATAGCAAGGGACCCAGGGCTGCCTGGGTTCCGTTCTGCCCCCTCCATGACCCTTCTCACTGTGCTTCATTTTCTCCTGCCCTTCGTCTATTTAGACTGCAAGCTCCTCAGGGCAGGGACTGTCTCTCACTGTGTGTCTCTACAGTGCCTGACACAATGGGGCCCTGATCTCAGTTAATGGGCTGGCAGGCACTCTGTGCCTACGTGGCCTGGGTGCTGTACAGACCCTGATGCCATCATGCCAGGCGTACACAGACACTTAGTGAGAAGCAGCCCCTGCCCCACAGAGCTTGTACCCTATCTAGGCAAAGGGTCTGGGTTGTGGGAGAGAGAGGGAAAACTGAGGCACTGAGTGGCAAAGGGACTTGCCCAAAGTCAGCAGCAGAGCTTGCAATAGAACTCAGATTTCCTGGCTGCCAGTCCTGTGCCCTTCTCACTGGGGGACTCGTTGCCTTTAGAAGCTTATTTGATCTTGGGAAGACGCAACAAGGCTCTTCTCCCTCTACTGTTCCTTCTCTCCTTATAGCCTTCCAGACATTCTGCACTTCACACACCCTGCAGGGATCCTGTCCCCGAGGGCTAACGCACCAGGATGTCCCAAGCAACCAAACGCAAGCATGTGGTGAAAGAGGTGTTGGAGGAGTACGTGGTGCCGTCTCCTCAACAGCAGATTGTCCGGGTGAGAGAGGGAGCAACGCTGCTTAGCTGGGCTCCACTGGGACCTTGAGGGTTTTCACTTTCCTTTGCATCATGGGGTGTGGGTTGCTTGCAGGGAGCATCTGGGCATGTCTCATCTCAGCACTTCCCTGCCCTTAATCATATCCCTTAAACACTGGTGAGCTTCATGCTTCAGAGGAAGGCAAGAAAACCCCCAAATACATCTGTCTAATTGTGCATTGGGGAAGAAAATCCCTTCCTACTCCCTGCAGTCCAGTCCCATGCTTCAGGCAGTCATTGTCTTGCTGTGAGTGTTATGGGCAAGGCAGAGTGTAAGCCATTTAAAAGCCCTATGTGGGCAGTAGATTTCAAGGCCAAAATTGGAGCCTGATCATCTAGTCTGAACTCCTGCATAAGTCAGGCTATGGAATACCCCCCTCAGCCATTCCTGCATCTAGCCTAGCTCTGGTGGTTGAACTAGAGTGTCACTGTGAGACAGGCCCTGATCTGTAGGTGCTAAATGCTGGAGAATCCACTCCCTTGGGAAGCAGCTCCTGTGGTTAATCCCTCTTGTTCCTTCCACCAGGTCCTGGGGACCCCAGGAAACAACCTCCATGAGGTGGAAACGGCTGAGGGAACCAGATTCTTAGTGAGCATGCCCACAAAATTCCGCAAGAACATCTGGATCAAACGAGGTGAGTACAGTGCAGCGGGGTTCATGGCACCCCTTGAGAGGAAAGGCCCCATATCCCACCTCCCCTGGGCACAGATTGGAGTTTTCACCTCAAGAGAGGAAGCAGCTCTGTGTCCCATTCCCTGCTCACCTGTCCCCCCATCACCCCACTCTGGGGCTAGATGAGAGCTGGCACCCCCTAGAGGGGAAAGGCCCTGTATCCCATTCCCCATCTCCTAAACCAGCCAAACTCTCCACGCTGTCCCTCTACCATTACAGGTGACTTTCTGCTGGTGGACCCCATCGAAGAGGGCGAGAAGGTGAAGGCTGAGATCAACTTTGTGTTGTACAAGGACCATGTGCAGTACCTAAAGAAAGAAGGGCTCTGGTAGGAGTTGGAGGCGGGGGGAAGGTGCATGCTTGTGTGATGAGCCATGAGCTCCCAGACACCCTGCTCTTGCCCCTCTGTCACCAAGGTGATGGAGAAAAGAGTTATCCCAAGCTGAGGGATTGGCCCAGGCCTGAGTGTGCCTACTGAGGCTGAGATTTCATCAGCTCCACCCTTCTGCTCTTTACATCCCTCCCTGAGCCTTGCTGCTTCCCCCCAGCAGTGCCCATGTGTCACTTGCCCTGCTGGGATTGTGGCCTGGGCTGTCATGAGCAAGGCCCATCTTGTAGGAAGAGGAGCCTGCAGGACATCTTCCCCCGTCTGAACAAAGTGGGCCAGTGTTAGAGAATTTACAAAACCCTCAGCCTCCCTGACATAGACGTACTCATGACACTCAGCATGGAATCCCAGCACCTCTAGCCCCGTTTTAGAGATGAGGAGACTGAGGCACAAGATGCACCAAGCAACACGCCCGAAGGCAGTGGCAAAACCAGGAACTGAACCCTGCTCTGCCCCATGCTTGGCTAGTGCCCCAGGTCACCGTAATGGAGAATCCACCCCAGTCCTGGATAAGCTGTCCCAAGGCCTAGTTTCTCTCACTGCTCAATTTGGGCGTCAGTTCTCAGCCTAGGGCTGAGGGTTGATTCCCACCACTCATGAGCTGTAGGAATAGAAGCAGAGCAGTTAGCTTAGGGGGGTTATCTCCATGGGCACTGGGTACAGATGGATGGGGGAGTAGTTCTCCAGCAGGGGGCTCATTGCTTTGGTGGCAGAGAGCACATGCTGTTTATAATCAGTTTGGGGCAGGTGTGACTGTTGCTGGGATCCCAGGGTGTAGTCTCAAGAAGAACATTGATAAATTTGAGAGGGGTCAGAGAAGAGCCACAAGAATATAAGGATTGGTGACAGACTCCACAGAGCTCAACCTTAGTTTAAGGGGTGAGTTGAGCAGTCTATATGTACCTGCATGGGGAACAGAAATTTGACAGTGTGCTCTACAATCTCGCAGACAAACATTGTACAAGAGCCAATGGCTGGAAATTGAAGTTAGACACATTCAGATTGGAAAGAAGAGGGTTCATTGGAACAACTGACCAAAGGCTGTGGTGGATTCATCAGTGCTGGCAATTTTTAAATCCAGCTCAGACGTGATTTGGAAAGACTTGATGTAGTTTGAACAGAAATTAATTCAGGGCAGTCCTAGAGTCTGTTATACAGGAGTCAGATTAGATGATCCCTTTTCTGGCCACCTGATCTTAACATGAGGAAGGTAGGGGATAGAGTTTCTAAAAAAAAAAAACACCACCACTTTTGAAAACTAACTTGGCCAAAAAACAAAATCTCAGATTCTAGTTTAACTGGCAAACTGGGAAAAACTTAGTCAAATGAGATTTTTCCACAAGTTTGGATTTTGTAGCAAAGTAGTTTGTTTGTTGTGTTGGTAGGAAAACAGGTCTGTGCTGGGGTTATTTCTGGCCTCTTTTGCACAGCAGGGGCTGTGTTGGCTGAAGCAGTCCCCTGCCATGGGCAGGGGCTGGAGTGGAGAGGCAATTCCCTCCCATTCCCTGCAGCCCTCCCGAGAGGGGAAAAGCCCAGCATCCTGTTCCAAGCCATTGTCTCAAAGCCAGGGCTGCTCTGTCATCTCATGCCTTTTTCCCCACAGGCCTGAGGCCTTCTCTGACACTGCAGAAAGTCAGCCCAGCTCTGAGGCCAGGTGAGTGTGAAAGGAGGGGGACTGCTTCTCAATTACGTTTCAGCCCCTCAGAGGGAGATTCTGGCAAAGTCTCCCCAGGGGATGGGGGCAAACAGCCCAATGAGTTTACAGAGGGAGCTGGATAAGGGTCTGACTGGGATTCTACGACAGGGTGGCTGCAATAGCAATGTTGGGGCTCACTGGTCCAGAAGGTCCCTTCCAGTCCTAGGTAACCCAGGTCTCCAGTCTTAGGCTAGTGCCCTGATCAGTGGGCAGCTGCCCCAAGGAGGAAGCCAGGTGACTGCTAGGGCCACAGGCCTAGAACTGACAGCCACCCCTTTGTGCAGCAGGGAAGGGGAGCAAACGGCTGCTCGCTCCTCCGGGGAAGAGGACTCGGACGACGACAGTGACCTGTTTGTGAACACGAACAGACTGCACTACAGCTGCACAGAGAGCGAGGACGACAGTGAGGAGGCGGCAACGGTGGCCAGCGACCGGGATGAGGAAGAAAAATAGTGACCCAGGGCAGGAAACCCGATCTTCTAGCCTCCTAAACACCTCAGCATGAGGAGCCTGATGCAGCGGGAAGGAGACTGCCTTCTGGGGCTGAACTCACACCCACCAGCCTGGTGAATGCTCCAGCTGGCTTGGAACTGCCTCAGTGCTGCCCTCTGCTGGGGACACATTTCTTCCCTCCATCACCTCTGCTGTCTGAGCCATGAGTTGCTGCAGCATCCGGCTCACCAGAGACGAGGGTGCTGGGCCTGTTGTGCCCAATGCATGGTTATTTCACTCTTCACCCAGCCCACTCCGGGGGAAGAGTGGCAGTGCTCCTTGGGGCAAAGGGAAATGGAGTTCTAGGTCGCAGCGCTGCTTGAAGCTGTAGAGAGGGGGCTGGGGAGGAGTAAAGTTAGAGTTATAGCAGCTGGGAGGCCTCATCTAAGATGGAGCAGCCCAGCTTCAGCATCTCTTATCAGCCCCTTTTAAATGGTGGATGGGACTGTGCCCTCTGCTCTAACGCAGGCTCCTTGGGCAAAGCACTGGGTGCTGTGTGTCCTAGATACTATTGCTGTGTAATAAGCAGTCTCCCCTCTGCCTTATTCAATAAAGATTTTCCCACAGGCACCCAGGTGGGTTGATTTGAAACTGCACAAGACAAGAATGAGAGCCTGGTCCCAAGCCAGCTCTGGCTGTAGTGGGCCAGCTGGTATGCAGGGGCAGGTTCTGGGCTATGGGGAGAGCAGGTTGAGCTCACTGCTACCCACACTGATCTGTGCAGAGGGAGGATATAGGCCAGCTACCAGCCCATGGCTGCTCCTCCAGCTCTCTCCTGGGTCAGGACATGGATAGGCCACAGCCAAGACACTCCTCCCCCCCACTGCAGTGCTGGTGAGCAGTACAGCACAGTCACCCTGTCCAATAGAACCAGATGCTCTGCAGAGACAGGTCAGGCCTCCCTGGGACTAGGAAGTTGATCTGGGTAGTACTTGGGAGCTTCAGTCATGGGGCGGGGCTCTGTGGTGCTAGGTGCTGTACAAACACAGCAAGAGCCAGGTCCAGTCCCCCAGGCTTACAGACCCACACCCTAGGAACAAGTATCTCCGTACGGGCAAGAACAGGCCCCAGCTCCCAGACAGGAATTGGTGCTTTTAATGGGTGATTTGGTTTGACATCAATACAAAAACAAGGTTTTGGTGCCAAGAGTCACAGTTTCTTAACTATATACACAGCCCTGCCCCCGCCTGTGGGGGCGAGGGCAGGTCAGCCTGTCTTGCATCCAAGACATCAAGAGTTGAAGGGAGAGTTTAACTGCACCCCAGCATCTTACTTAGGCACAGGCAGGAGTCCCCTGTGGCATGGGGCAGAGGGACACCACCCCAGCAGATGCTGAGAGGTGGAAGCCACTAGAGGGAAGCACTGCCATGGGAAGTCCTCCCCCCTTGACTTCACAACTTGTAGGTACATGGTGAGGGTGGAGCAGGACTGGACCGTTGCCCCCGGGAGAGTAGAGACTCCCCACCATCAGAACCCAGGATGCACATGGTCAGATCAGATAGGAAGTGACAGGCAGACGGCATCTGCTTCCAGGATCAGTGCTAGCAGCTCACTTGGTGATGGTGTTTCTGTTGAAGCAATGAGAGAGGGGACATGAGTGAAGGACCAGGACCACTCAGGCCAGGGGGAAGAGGTCATCACTAACAGGGGTTACAGCTACAAAAGAGGCCATGCACTCCTATATTAGCCCCACTAGACTTGGGAGAACCATGTCCTATGCTCCCCTCCAGACCACCTGCCCCAGGCCCCGGCTTCCCAGCACTGGGGAGGTCAGACAGACCAACCCTATGATGGCTGAGAGGACAGGGTACTTACGCATTCATGCTCTTGCCACTGCCGCTTAGCACAATGTAGGGGGTCTTCTGGGCCTTCTGCTTCTCCTGCAGCAGCGCTACCGTGCCCAGGGGCGTGTCGCTGGAGCTCATCTTCTTCAGCAGCTGAGAGAGAGGAGAGCCTGAGTCAGTACAGCCCCTTGCAGACTTTCACCAACTCAACTGTGATCCCAGGCTAACAGCCCATCCCATCCCATCCCACCTGCACCCAGTGCTGAGACACAGCCACCACGGAGGTGTAGGGTCTTATCAGTCCCTCACACAGCAAAGGAAGAACTCCCCTATTCCAGTTTAAACAGCAGGGGGAAGTAGAGGAGATGGTTAACCTGAAGAGTGATTTGGCCAGGACCCCAGGCTTAACAGCCAGACTCTGAGGCCAGAGCACAACCATTGATGACTGCAAATAATCAGCACAGCACCCCTTAGTGCCACACAGGCACAGGAGCCAACACCGACCACAGTGGGAGAGCACCCACCCTATGCTGCTCCTGTGTCCCCCTGGGCTCTCCTCAGGTTTCCCATCCATGCCTGACTGCTTGGCCAACAGGATGAAGCTGGACCTGCCCCCACCCCTCTTTCAGCATCCTACAGGCTCTGCCCATGGGGAACTCCAGTCATGTCACCCACTCACCGCCTCCTCGTCCAGCTTCTTCATCCTCCTCTCTGTCTTCATCTTCCCGGAGCCCTTCCCATGGAAGCGGTGAGAGAGCTGCCGGAACGCCTGGGGACAAAGTGCACAGAGTGGGGGTCAGCACTGATTGTCACACAGCCCCACCTAGGAGCCTCCTGCCACCCGCTCCACACAGCACCAGGGCTGGGAAACCCCCAGCGCCCTTCCCCATCTGTCTGTGACAGTAGGGAGAGCAAGGGATCCCCGCCACAGAACTCCCCCTTCACTATCACAGCTCCCAGCCAACCCTCTCCCACCCCCCACCCCCCGAGAAAAAAACCTCTTTTCACCATCACAGCCGCTTCCCATGGGGGAAATGGAGGGGAAAGACATGGATGCATCAGCACTGCCCACCCCCTACCCCGGGCGCCCCCACCCACTACCTCCTTTGGGGTGAGCTTGCGACCCGTCTCATCCACATATTCAATCTTGACGTCAGGCTTGTAGCCATCCTTTTCCTTGAAGTCCTGGGTGAAGCCCCGGTACTCCTCCCGCCGGCTGTACTTGTCATCAATGGCCCTGCGGGAGCCCAACCCAGAAGGTTATTTCAGTGGCGGGGCAGATGGCTGCTCTCCGCGCAGTCACTGCTGATCCCAATGTGATGCTAGAGGGCGCTCTCCCCTTGCAGTCAGTGCTTGCCCCAGCGTAGCACTAGGGGGTTTCTGTCTTGAATGAGATGCGAAACCAGGGCTCTTAGCCCTCTGGCCACTAATGATCCCTAGGCACTCGGCCTTTCAGTGGCACGAGACCTAGGCCCAGGTCTACAATAAGGGTTATGGGTGTTACTGGGAGTGCATGACCAGTGTCCACATCACCCAAACCACCAGCACAACAACTGCCTCCTTGCTGCCAGTCTCCGCTGCGTGACCGTCGGCATCCTTCTGGGGTTAGGGGAACCAGCCATGGGGCAGGACACTGCCAACACCTATTCTGGCAACAGATCTTATGGCACTCACTCCATGCCCCTCTTGTGGTGGCAAGTGCTACAGCCATGGCTAGCACAGTGGGGCTTTAACTCAGGCAAGAGGCCCAGGTGCCAAGACCCAGAGGTGGCAGATCCGATTTCAGCTACTGATGATCTACCCCGGGGCTTCACCTGCCCCACAAGGCCACTTACATCTTATCCTCAATGCAGTACACGGCTGAGGGTAGCGACTTGTTGGGCGCCTTCACCCTGGCCACTTTCTGCACTGTCGTCTCCAGCAGGCCTGCAGTGAGCAGAAGAGGCATGGATCAGGCCCTGCCCAGGGGCACTAAGTGCTCTGGGAAGCTTCCCCCTCACCATAAACACCAGCCCCAGAGATCTCAGAGCTGCTGGATCACACAGGGAGAAAGGGCTTTCAGGGGCAGCATGGCCTAGTGGGCAGGGCAGTAGACTGGGACTCAGGACTCCTAGGCTCTATTCCTAGCTCTGACACACCTTGGGCACTTCAGTTCCCCTCTCAGGGGCTCTGTCCCCCTCGGTGACGAAACGGGACTGTTCTTAATGTTTCCTCTGAATAGTGTGGGGGTGCCTCAGTTTCCCCTGTGCAGTTCTTAAGTATCTAGGTGGTGGGATAAGGGTGTATGATCATGGCAGAGCCCTAGAGGGCAGGTATGTGCAGGGGTCTGGACACAGAGAATGGCCAACACCCTGTTTCCTGGCAACTGATGGCCTGGGCCCTTCCCCCCTGCAAGGTGAGAGCTAAAGGGTTGGAGAACAAAGGAATCAGGTGACCTCCTGGCCCAGGAAAGGGACAAAGCCCAGAGGAGGTGGGGCTGGAGATAGTTTCAGTTTGGGGCTGGCTGGGGATATGGAGTGAAGTGCCAGACCTGGTTGTCTGGCTCACTGCCCCCCAGAATGGACCCAGCTGAGGGGTCCTGTTCTCTGCACCTACAAGCTCTGTTTTAGACCATGTTCCTGTCATCTAATAAACCTTCTGTTTTACTGGCTGGCTGAGAGTCATGTCTGACTGCGAAGTTAGGGTGCAGGACCCTCTGGCTTCCCCAGGACCCCGCCTGGGCGGACTCGCGGTGGGAAGCGTACGGAGGGACAGAGGATGCTGAATGCTCCGAGGTCAGACCCAGGAAGGTGGAAGTTGTGTGAGCTGTGTGTCCTGAAGACAGTCTGCTCACAGAAAGGACACTGGTTTCACAGAGTCCTGACTGGTTTAGTAGGGAGCAGTTCCAGAGCATCGCCCGGGGACTCCGTGACACCCTCCCACCCTTTGTTTAGGCTGAGCTCTCCAGGTCGGGGACTGCCTCATTGACTGCACAGCGCCCAGCATGACAGGGGCTGCGATCTCTGTAGATCTTGCCTTACTACAATTTAAACAAAGTTCACTCCGGTCACTAAGTACCAGGGAGGGTTTTCAGAGAGGAGTTGGGCCCTGCTGTGAACAGGGAGCAGTCACCCTCCCACCCTTTGTTTAGGCTGAGCTCTCCAGGTCGGGGACTGCCTCATTGACTGCACAGCGCCCAGCATGACAGGGGCTGCGATCTCTGTAGATCTTGCCTTACTACAATTTAAACAAAGTTCACTCTGGTCACTAAGTACCAGGGAGGGTTTTCAGAGAGGAGTTGGGCCCTGCTGTGAACAGGGAGAGGTCATCTGTATGTAGCACAGCAGGCAAGCATGGGAACCCAAGAGGATTCTGGGATAGGGGGCTCATCCTGAGCTCCCCACTTACCTTTGTTCTGGCAAAGCAAGAGGGCAGCAGCTAGGCCCCGGTTCACTATGGGCTCCTCATCCAGGATGGTGGTAGAGGATGCTGAGAACTGCAAAGGGGGAAGACAGGGTTCAGGGCTTTGGACTCATCTGTTTAAAGAGTCCCCTGCTATGCCAGCCCTGGGCTCCCCTCCCACAGCTCTGCCAGTGCCCCTCAATCCTGACTGACAACCCCGCAGGGTTCATTGTGTTCACTGGAGGCGGGGGGGGGGGGGAAAACGCATGTCGGGGAAGCTATGAATGCAGTGACACCTGTCACCGCCCACACACCCCTTCCCCAAATTGTACTCACATCCTGCTGCTGTTTCTCCTCATCTAGGTTGACCGTGCTCCAGCCGATGTTTTCTTCACCATCAGAGTCTGAGCCTCCATTTCCTGACCTCTCATCATCCCTTTCAAAGTCCTGAAAGCAGAAGAGAGGCCACCCGGGGCATCAGCATGGGGGCCCCCAGCTGGGTGGCTTAGTGGGGCTGGGATCACTGCAGAACATGTGCCACAACATGCAATGCAGCTCCATGCTCCCAGCTAGGGCTGGCCAAAGAGCCCCAAAACAGAAGCACTTCTGCCACCGCAGTGCCTCCTGGGAGTGGTAGTTTGGTTGTTTCACTTGCCCATTTTCCTTTATAGGTCAGACTCCATATGCCAGGACGCTCCATGGCCAAAAACTCCCACGATGTAGTGCTGTTCTGCACCAGAGGAAAGACCCTGATGTAGAATGGGAACTTCAGTCTGTCCAGGAACCCCAGCCCATAAAGGAAAATGGGAGCATGACATACCTGGATCACAGTTCCCATAAGGCACCATGGCAACATATCTGAATCAACCCCCAACGCATTACTATCCCCGCCCTGGGCTCTCCCCGAACCCACCCAGTTGTGCTGGTGCCGATCAGTCTCAACCCACAGCCGGCTACTATCACCGTCCTGGGCTCTTCTCCCCCACCTCACTCTGGCGGTGTCCCATAATTTTGACCCACAGCCCTCTGCTCCTGCTAGTTCTGCTGATGCCCCTCTGTCTAGGGCAGGTTCCTTTCATCCCAGCCCACTCTGGGGCAAGGGGAGGAATCCCCAGGAAGCCGCACCATGAGCTCCTCCTGGTCCTCGCGGTTGCCGGCCAGCCCATAAGTGGGGATCTCGCCCAGTGTGCGGCAGAACTCCGAGGTCGCATTGAAGACTATCGCTCCTTTCCTCTCTAGCTCCTCGTCGTCCTCCCGGCTACGGCGGGTCTCCAGTTTCTTGACTATCTCAGTGACCTGCTTCAGGAGCAAGAGGGCTGGGTTAGACAGCAGCTGGGCGCTAATGAGGCTGGGGGCTTGCGCACTGAACCAAGGATCACTAGGAGCCCCCAGAGTCAGGGCAGCCCCAGCAGGGCAGCTGGACCTGTGCTCAGGGGAAGGGTGTGACTGGGCACCACATGCTCCCTTCTGGGATGGCGGGTTCAGTCAAGGAGCATGGAGGCCAAATGCATCCATCCATAGAACAGGGTCACCCCAGAATCCTCTCCCTGGCTCTAGGAGGGAAGTGGGGTCTAGGGATTTGTAGGGAGCCAGGGTGGCTTCTCTCCGAACCAGAGGGTAAAGAGCCACCCTCTCAGCCTGAGTGGGCGGGGCCAGACCAAGTTTATGCCAATCCCCGGAAGGGGAGGGGTGGGACAGGAAGTACAAAGGGCAGGGCCCTTTGCCCAGTGAGGAGAGCACCAGAGAGGGAGACAGACACAGGCTGCTCCCTTGCGATCCTGCTGCCGATCCAGGGGAGGCCCTGGGCCAGGAGGAACCTGAACGGGAGGAAAGCCTGTGGCGACCAGGACTGCCAGCCGCTGAGTACCCAGAGGACCTGGAGGGGCCCAGCTGTAGCCCGGGCCAGCTGAGTCCGACACAGAGGGGGAGCTGGAGCTGCCAGCAGCGGAATACCCAGACGAGCTGGAGGGACCGGAGAGACCCACTTGAGAGACCGGGGAGGAAGTAGCCCGGGGGCAGAACTGCACCGTGGGGTGGGGGTGTTTGGTCAGCGGGCGCGGATGGCCCCCCGCTGACCGAGCAGCGGGACCTTCAGCCCCCGCCACTGTCAGGGCCCTGGGCTGGAACGCAGTGGAGCTGGGTGGGCCTGCGTTCCCCTACCCCGGCCAACCAGCCTGAGGGGCGCGCTGCAGACTCGTGCCAGCGCTCCTTTCCCGCTAATTCCCCAGTGCCCGAAAGGTGTGACTAAGGCCTGCCAGTGGGACCATAGCCCTCCATCGCCCCTTAAGGGCTAGGAGGACCGACGAAACCTGTCACAGGGTTAATGATTCCTAGGTTCCCAGCCCAGCTCTGGGAGGGGAGTAGTCTCCAGTCAGGGGGCCCACATTAGGAGCCAGGATTCCTGGTCTCTCTCTCTGATTCCATTCTATTCCATATGGTTATGACAGTAGCACTCAGATGGCCTCCCAGACCATCATCAAAGCCCCCCACCCTGATTCCACCTGTGGACCAGGCCTCCTCACCTTCTCCCCACTCTCCTTCAGTTGCTGCATCTGCCGGAGCTTACGGCCCTTCTCCAGCTGCTTCTGCAGCTCCTGCTCCGCCTCGTCCTCCTCCAAGGCAACTGGGGATTTGGGCACTTTCTCAGCCTCCTCTGCGGGGAAAGAAACATAGGGGCATGGAGTCAACAACAGCAACGAGCATCCCAAGGGCCTTTGCTTCAGCAGGGTGGGGTCCTGCGGGGAGCATCAGGCCAGACACTGGAGGCTGCTGGGTAAGAACCAGGCTCCAGGGCCCGACACACTAACCCAGTGCTTCTCAACTTTGATACCAGAGACTGGCTTTGCTGCCTTCCTAAACTGTCAGGGAGATCTCAGGGACTGGCATCAGTCCACAGACCAGTTGAGAAAAACTCCTCTAACCCACTAGACCCCACTCTCCTCCTAGAGCAGGGGAAAGAACCCTGGAGTCCTGGGTCCCAGCCCCTCACCATCGCTGCTGATTTCCATGTTCTCTACCCGGGTGTCATCCGACTGGGATGGCAGGTCTGCAGGCTGGTTCACAATCTCTTCCATGTCCCCTTCCTCCTCCTCCTCCTTCTTCCTGTGAGCCCTCCTCCCTCGGCCCCTTAACCTGTGGGGAGAGAGAACTTGGTTAGCACGTGAACCAATCCCGCACAGCCCTCTTGGTCTCTCCACCCACAGGACTGGACTCCCCTGCCCCCCCCCGGTTACCGGGAGCCAAAGTCGCTCTGCTTTGTCTCATTGCCCAGGGGCAGCAGATCATCAGCTTTCACTGGCTTCTCCTTCTTCCGCAGCTTCTTCACCCGCCGTTTGGTCTTCTTGAAGGTGATGTTCTGCATGGGAGAGACCAAACGGGTCAGTGAGGCACAGCCTCTATCCCTCATCCACACAGCATGGTCCTGACCTGGTGTGTAGCACCTTGTCTGCAATCCCCATGAGCACCCAGGGCCCAGCACCTTGCCAACCACCCCCTCACACATCTACCCAGGAGCACCTGTGGCTCCACGCCCCCAGCATCTGTACCTAGAACCACAAGTCCAGGCGCATGCCCCATGGTGCCACTCCCTAATACACACACGAGCAACTGGGACAAGGCACTGTCTTTAACACACCAGGCCAGGGGGTGGCTAGAGCCCAGCGCTCCACTCCAGTCCCACCAGTCCACAGGTAGTCTGGTCTTGTAAGACAAGGTAAGAATCCAACACCCCTTTGCAAACATTCTCTGTATATGAGAGGCAGCACTATCATGGGATTGGGAGCCAGGACTCCTGGGCTCTATTCCCAACTCTGCCACTAACCTTGGGGTCAGTCCCATCTCCTCTATGCCTCAGCCCCATCTTTTGTCTAATCAGACTGAGCTCTCTGGGGCAGGGACTGTCTCTCTGTGCATGGGAGGGGTCCTGTCTCAGTTTGGGGGCTCTGTGCATTGCCTGGTGCACAGTGGGGTCCTGATCTCAGTCAGGGGGTGCTTTGCAGCACCCAAGACAATCCCCCTCCAAGCGCTATTGTAACAGACATAATAGCATTAGCCACAGCTTCACAGAGTTTAAAGATCATCTAGTACAGGCCCCTGCAGCAGCAGGGAATAGATGAGGTAAGACATGCCCAGCAGATGACCTCTGCCCCATGCTGCAGAGGGAGGTGAAAACCCCTACGGTCCCTGCCAATCTGACCTTGGTCTAATTCCTTCCCGATCCCAAATCTGGCCATCAGCTGGACCCTGAGCGCCTGGCAAAGCCCATCAGCCTGGCAACTAGAGAGAGGATTAGGTGGACCAAGTCAGAGCCTGGCTTGCCCCACATCCCACTACTGCAATAGGGACCTGGATCCCGGAATAAACGAGTAGCAGGTGCTACTGCAGGAGGCCTCCTTACCATCTCCTCTGGGGTGAAGTACTCTGAGGCCAGGTGCAGACCAGGCATGTCTAGGCTCTGGGCCTGGCTGCGCAGACTATCGCGAACCTGCTGCAGCTCCCGCTCCCATGAGCCATCTGCCATGCCGCCCGAGTCCAGCTTGAAGGATTTCTTCTTCTCCCCTTCGATCTCCTCATCATACTTAGACAGGACGTTCTTGTGTTTGTACTGGGGGAGAGACAGCACGTGAGCCTCCAGCACAGAGACCTTCCAGGGTCAGGCAGCATAAGGCATTCCAGCAGGGATGCAAGACGGGAATCAGAACAACAGGTTTGCGGCTCATGAGCTGCCCATGTCTTCCCCACCACTGCTCGTTCGGGCTTTCACTCAATATGCCCTGCCCCCTGCTGATTGGCTGTTTTCTCTAACTCCCTCCCACGCTCCAGTTCATGTTCTCTGCCTTCCTTGGTCTGCACCACCTCCAATCCCACAAACAACCCACCTCCCGCTTAAACAAACCATGGCACCTCTCCACTTTTCATAGATCTATAGAGTTTAAGGCCTGAAGGGACCATTAGAGCATCTACTCTGACTCCTGTCTATCACAGGCCAGACAGTTTCATCCATTTCCCCCTGTATTTAACCCAATACCTGGCATTTGGCGAAAGCCTCTCCCAGTAAGGCATCAGTCTGAATTTGAAGCCATTAAGAGAGCACTATTTAGATTATTCCACGTCTGGAGCATTGCCTGCCACCACCAGGGCCCCCCCACCCCCAGATTTCAGCTATGAGGCAGGTCACAGAGCCTGCAGTGGGAGCCCCCGCACCGCACTTTTGGGCAGAGAAACGAGTCACAGCACCGACTATAATGCCCTTCCCCACTCCAGGCAGATTCTCCACACCTCTCAGGATCAGGTTTTGAACTGCAATCCCTATGGACAAAGCTAGTCCATAGTCCCAGCCTCTGTTGCCAGCCAGGAATACACCCACTGAGTAGGTCAGTGCTCGGACTAACCTACATGAAGGAGTCTTCCCAGGCAGGCCAGGAAATGCTCTGCACGCTAACGGCATGGCCGTTTAAAACCACCGTACTGCTGTAACCCAAGAACACTGATGCCCCTGGGCCTGGATTGAAGGAGGTTAGAGAACAGTGTTAAGTCACAGCCACCAATCACAGGGGGTTTGCTAGTTGCTTGATTAAAGGAGGTTGCTTTGGGAATCTAGGTCACCTATGACCACATTTCACGGCTACCTTTAGCCCAGTGACTCCAAGCACATGGGCACGCACGCACACACACACACCCCCCCACCGAGGAACCTGGGCCCATTTTAAACTACAGGAGGCGGCCTGAGAACCAGTGCAGCCTGCCCTTGTATCCTGTGCTGCTCTTACAATCGCCATGTCATCCACACTCTCCTCCTCCTCATAGGGCCTGTACTCCGGCTTCTTCTTCCGCAGTTCCACATTCTTCTTAGCTTTCTCCTTGTCCACTATATTGACGTTCACCAGGACATCGTCCTCCTCCTGAAGGACACCTGGGAGACAAGATACCATCACCACTGGGTTACCATACAGCCCTGGCTCGGCCCCAGCCACAGTGCTCCCAGCACTGTAGCTAACGACCACGGACTGTCAATCTATTCATTGCCCGCTACGTTCAAGGGCTTCAGTTGGCCAGCAGGAACAAGAGGACTTCCCTCTCCTCTAGCTTTGCAAGATGCTTTACATCTGGCATTTAATCCCCCACCACGCCCCAGAGAGGCTCCAAAGAGGGAAACAGAGCCCCATCACATCTAAGTGACTTGCCAGAGTTCAGTCAGTGGCAGCACCCATGGTAGTGCCCAGGAGCTCTAGTCACGGACCAGGACCCCTTGTGCTAGGTACTATACAAACAGAACAAAAAGACAGTCCCAGCCCCAGAGAGCTGCCTGTCTAAATAACCCCTGACTTTTTTCGGTCATCCTGCTCTATCCCCTAGGCCACCCTCCCTCCCACTTCCAATATGATTATGGGAAACTGCAGCGAATCATTAGTGGCTCAGGGCCTGCTGTACTGAGGGCAGGCAGTATGCTAATAAATGCATTCCCCAGTCAAAGGGCTTCTTTCACAGTGGGTGTAACACTGAGTTTGATGGAGTTCTGCCTTCTGAAACCTGTACAAAACCTGCCCCGTGCTGCCCAGATTCCAGAATATCCACCATTATCTCCATTCAGTGAATAGAGGCAGTGCAGCCTAGAGGGGAGGGTGCTGGATTGTGAGTTGGAGATTTGGGTTCTATTCCCCGCCAGGTGACCTTGGGCAAGGGCCTCTCTGTGCCTCAGTTCCCCCTCCCATCCTTTGCCTGTTTAGACTGTGAGCTCTCTGAGGCAGGGATTACTTGAGGGTAGGATCTGTGCAGCACCCAGTGTAACTGTATTGGTTGATATATCACACACACACAGTTCTACCAGTACATAATCTGTGTGTAGAACTTGTGAGCAATTCCACTAACAGCTTTCCCCCCCCCCCTAGGGATTTAGACAGGTCAGAAAATAAATTCAGATTTTATAGCAGGGGAGCAGGGAGTGGGGAAAGCCCTAGTGGTAGCCATGTTGTCTCAATACAGGCAGCCCTGCTCTCCACCAGAATAATCATTACCCCACTCCCATGCTGAGGGGTGCAAGGGAAGTCCCTTTGGTTACCTTTGTCTTTGAGGGTCAGAATAACGGTCTTTCCTTCCTCAAACGAATCAATGGTGTGTTCCACCGTCAGGCCCTGCAGATCCCGGGAGCTGTAGTGATCCTGGAGATAGAGGAAAATCCAACAGGAGGCATCAGGCTGAAGGAAGTCAGCTTGGGAGGAGAAGGCATGAATGCCAAGCCAGAACTCAGGCACAGCCACCCGTCCCCCAGAGGGCAGTAGAGTCATTAGAGAGATTACAGAGCCAGAAGAGGTCACTGTGATCATGTTGTCTGACCTCCCATGCAACACAGGCCATACGACAGCCCTGAATTAATTCCTGGTTGAATCGGAGCAGATATACTAGAAAAACATCCAACCTTGATATAAAAATTGCCAGTGATGGTTTCATAACCATACAGCTAAGGGTAGCCTAGAATTCCTCCTTACCTGTAAGGGGTTAAGAAGCTCTAATAACCTGGTTGGCACCTGACCAAAAAGACCAATGGGGAAAGAAGATACTTTCAAATCGGTGGGGGGGGATGAGATGGGGGGTGTTGCGCTCTTTGTTTTTTGTTCTCTTGGGAAGCAGAGAAGCACCAGGTCAGAAAATTCCTCCTCCCAGGACATGTTAGATTACCTTTTGTTTTCAAGTTGTGAATTTTCCCCTGTATTAAGCGAGAGGTTTATCCCTGTTTTTTGTAACTTTAAAAGTTTTACCTAGAGGGGAATCCTCTGTGTTTGAATCTGATTGCCCTGTAAAGTTACCTTCCATCCTGATTTTACAGAGGTGCATCTTTTACTTTTTTTTTTTCTTTATAATAAAGTTCTGTTTTTTAAGAATCTGGTTTACCTATTTGGTTGGTATATTATTCTCAAGCCTTCCCAGGAAGGGGTGTAGGGCTTGGGGAGATATTTTGGGGGAAACAGGAATTCCAAGTGGCCCTTTCCCTGATTTTTTGTCTAAATCACTTGGTGGTGGCAGCGTACCGTCCAAGGACAAAGGATTTGTGCCTTGGAGAAGTTTTTAACCTAAGCTAGTAGAAATAAGCTTAGGGGGCTTTCATGTGGGTCCCCACATCTGCACCCTAGAGTTCAGAGCGGGGAGGGAACCCTAACAGATGGAGAATGCACCACAGCCCTTGGGAAATTCTTCCAACGGTTACCTCCTCTCACTGGGAAAAATGTGCTTATTTCCAGTCTGAATTTGTCTAGCTTCAGCCTCCAGCCATTCGCTCTTGTCAAATCTTTGATAATGGAGAGCTCTTCAAACTAGCAGACAAATTTCTGTCTCCTATGTAGGTCCTTACAGACTGGGATCAAATGGCTACTGATAACCTTCTTTTTGTTAAGTTAACTTGATTGAGCTTCTGGTGTGTCTCACTCTAAGGCAGTTTCCAATCCTTTAATAATGCTCGTGGCTCTTCTCTGCACCCTCCCTGGTTTATCAATGTCCTTCTGGATTGGTGCACACCAGAACTGGACACAAGATCCAGCAGCCAAGCATTGTATGGTTTCAGCTTTGTACAGAGGCTAGAGATGCAGGTTTCAGATCAGATGCCTGGAAGTGGGGGACCTTCAGTTTCTACCCTAGAGCAACGCCAGGCTGCATGGGGAAGCCACCACTGTAGCACTCATGGCCCAGTTCACGCTAGAGAGTAACTGCAACACTAGTGAAATCAACAGAGTCGCATTGAGGTAAGGGAGCAACTCTGGCATGGATCAGTGCCATAGCACATGGAGTCCTGGATAGTCTCCGGGAAAGCCATTGTGAAAATGGAGACATCAATACTACTGCATTTCAATAAGCAAACATGGCCAGCCCTCCTTGCCAGCACACTCCAGAGGTGTGCAGGAGACCCCTTCTCTTTCTGGGGGCACTAGGATCCATGCAGCACTCCCCACCCATCAGCCACATACGCTATAGAGCAAGAAACTGCAGGGAGAAGCCAGCCAGAGACTGAAACTGGAAGGAGCAAAATAGTACACTATTTTGTACTGATCTGAAGGAACTTCTCTGCCCTGCACTGACTGGGGTTTGCTCCACCCTGCTCCCTTCTGTCTCTTCACTTCAGACTTGCTTCACAGCTTCCCCTCATACCCTCCCTACCCTGCCCCCTCTCCCCATTTCCTTTCCCCTCCCAGGAACAGCTATCATGCGGTTTGTGGCCATGGCATTGTTCACTCTGCTTCTGCATACTACACCTTTCCCCCAGCTGTATCTGTCCCCACCATTTAGCATGTAAGATCCTTGGGGCAGGGACTGTTTGTACAGGGTCTAGTACAATGGGGCCCTGGTCGTTGTTGGTCCCTAGGTACTGCTGAGGTATTTGCACTCTGCCAGGACCTCCAGGTTGCTCTCACCTTCTTCTTCTGCCCAAACTCCTCTTCCACAAGACTGCTGATGCCGAATTCCTGGTCCATCTCTTCAAGGAGTTTAGCCTGAATTTAACAAAATAGAAACAATTCTGATGCTTTTAAAATTAATCACAGTCATATAGGACGTATTAAGATATAGGGTCTAATGCAGAGCTCCTCAAAGTGTGGGGCGCGCCCCCCTAGAGGGGTGTGGAGAACCATCCTGGTGGGAGCAGCTGGGCGTGGGCCAGCCCCCACAGGGGCGGGGAGGGAGCACCACCCAGCCCCTCCCCATTCTGCTTCAGTCCCACCCAGAGCCGCATCCCCGGCTCCCATCCCCAGCCTTGGCACAGCTCTGATTCCAGCCCTGGAACAGCCCCCAGCCTCGGCCACAGCTCAGTTCCGAGGGCTGAGGGTGGGGGCAAGGCCAGGAACAGAGACACACCTGACCACGGGCCCAGCTGCTGGCCCCCACCACAGCCCAACTGCGGCTCCGCTCCCAGCTCAGTCCTGTTCCTGGCTCCAGCCCCACGCCCAGCGTCAGCCCACTTAGCCCTGTCCGCCACCCCACAAGCTGCAGCCCTGCTCCCAGCCCCACCAGGCCTGACCCTCAAAAACTTGGTCTAGTGGCCAAAAGTTGGGGGAAGGGCTGGGAGCCAGGCCATATACGTTCCCAGCACTGGGAGGGTGTAGAGTCTAACGGTTAGAGCTGGGGTGCAAGGCATTAGGACTCCTGGTTTCTATTACCCACTGAACATGGTCTAGTAGTCAGAACAGGCATGCATGGGGGAGAGAACCAGAACTCCTGGCCCAACCTTGCCATTTAATCCATTTGTACCCTATCACTTTCTCTATGTCTGGTTCCTTGATATTGTTTGGGGACCTGCACAGTGCCTGGCATGATGCCTCCCTCCTGGCTGGGGTCTGTAGGCACTACCATAATACACCTAAACAACACAAGGGCTAAGTCTGGCTGCTGTCTACACCTTCCAACCTCTGTAGCAAGCTCATAGCTCAATAGGAGCTGGCTAAGCTGAAGAGTATTACTTCCAAAGCATACAACAAGCCATCAGCACAGCCCCAGTCCAACACAACACCCCCTTGCATGCAGTCCCAGGCCAGCAAACGTATGCTCTCGCATCAGCCGGCCCAGAATACCAACCACCATGCAACACTCTGCCACATGCGGCGAATTACAGCCTTAGTTCCTTATTGCAGCGGCAACCCAAGAGCTGGCACAGCTGAGAGCAGGGCAGATGGCACCAACTGCTGGGACAGGGATGGAACATGCTTTACTACTGGATTGAAGACAAGGGCAGCTGGGTACATGTCACACATAGTGCTAGTGTTCCCAACGAGGCACCCATGCAGCCCAGAAGCTCCTGAGACTCCAGGACTACACTAACCCTCTTCTCAGCCAGCTCCTTCTCAACCTGCAGTTTCCGGCTCCTCTCGATCCAGGCAGCGGTGTCATCCAGCCAGGGGTCATCCTCTCCCAGAGACTTGATTTTCCTGAAAGCGGGGAAACAGAGGAAGAAGCTAGCAGGAAAGAAGGCTGTTCTGCCTTGGAGAGCTCCCCACCACCGCCTCATCCTCCTTGGAGCCCTCTGGATCCTTGAAATGACCAGGAGCTCAAATGTCTTTCCTGTCCTCAGGAAAAGCACTGGTAGTTCAGTGGTAGAATTCTTGTGTCTGCCCCATAGGAGATCTGGGTTCAAATTCTGGTCAATGCAGACCCATGTTTTAGAGAGGGATGGAAGAGGGAGAGAAGGAAAGGATGGTTCAGTTGTCAGGGCACTAGCCCAGGACTTGGGAGACCTGGGTTCCATTCGCAACTCTACCAGACTTCTTGTGTGACCTTAAGTCAGTCACTGGAGCTACCCAGTGACTCAGTTTCCCCATTCCAGAACTGACTATATTAACTACACTGAATACTCTTCTTCTCCATAGAAACATCCAATTCCGTTTGGAATCCAGCTAAATTCTCAACCTTAATATCCCATGATAATGAGTTCTGCAGGCTACTTCCGGCCAGAAGGGCCCTAGTATGGAATCATCTAGTCTGACCACAGTATAACACAGGCCATAGGACTGCCCTGATGTAACTCCTACTTGAACTAGAGCAGATCTCTTAGAAAAAGACAGCCAGTGACAGAGAACCCACCATAGCTCTTGGTCAGTTGTTCCAAGGGTTAATTATCCTCACTAGTAAAAATGTGTGCCTTACTCAATGACACATCTTGAGCAAAGTAGTCATTAGCTCAGGCTGTTAGAGCCAGACATCCCAGGTTCAATCCTTGTTGCCTAACAGTTACATCCTTATATTTGTATAAAGCTTGGGGTCAGAGCAATGAGCAGTGGGTGCTGACACTGCATCACACTCAACAGTAATGGGACCAAGTACATACAAAGCAAATAGGGTGGGGGTTTACCCTAATTTCTGGTTGAGGAGCCGCTTCTCCTTAGCAGCTGCTAGCTTCTCCCGGATCTCCTCCCTCTGCTTCAGCACAATGGGGTTGATCACCTCAGCTGCCACAGGGTCCTCCTTACTGCCCACTTCTGCAGAGGAAAACACACAAGACAGAGGAGCTGCAGCAGGAGGAGTCAGGCAAGTATGTTACTGCCCCCCTCGCCACTTGCATTCCTCCTGTTAGTGCTTGGCAGGAGAAAAGAACAGCACAGGGATCAACTGAGTGCCTTGATCAGCTGGGAGAGGGCATGGGAGGAGTCTTACCACATCTGATCATGGGATGGACCTGATGTCTCTTCCCCTTGGCCAGGGCCAGAGCCCTGCTCCCTGTGGAAGGAGCAGCAGTGGGAACTGGCAGGCGTTGGGTCCAGGGGAGGAAGGAGACCACCATGCTCTAACCGACTGCTCAGCAGGGTGTCGGCATGTTTCAGCGTGCTTGGCCCAGGACAGTCCGTAGGCAGACACTGTGTGGTGACGCCACACAGCACAGCCTAGGCATCGGAGAGACCAGGAGAACCACGGGGTCTGTCTGTGTCCAGCAGCCTCCATAAACACCACCGCCAAGACCTGCTCTTCTCTACTAGGAAGGGGCGCTATAGCCACTGAGCCCTCCTACACCCTCCAGTTCTGTTTGCCCTGCCACCATGCCTAGTGCAGAAATGCATGCCGGGATGGAGTCCCCAGGGACCTCAGCTGACAGAGGGCAGAATTTTCAGAACCACTGAGCACTGCCTTAATCCTGCTCCTATGGGCTTCCATGGGGGGTTGTCAGGCCAACACTGAGTGCTTCTGAACAGCCCAACCAGAGCATCTTGCTGCCTGGATGAAGAGGAGAATTCAGATGGAATCTGGAGAGACTTCCAGCCAGCCCTCATCTTGCAGGACAGACCCAGGTTCGAGTCCCTGCTGTGTCACAGACTCCCTGTGTGACCCCAGACAAATCACTTAGGCCATGTCTACACTACAGACTTCACATCTACACTACAGACTTCTGTCAGCCAGGGGTCAGATTAGGTGTGACTGACAAGAGCAGAGCAGACAACTGCCCGCCTCTAGTGTAGGTGTAGCTATACAGAAAATCTGCACTTTGAGGAGTTTTGCTTTGTGGGAATAAGGTTACTCAACCTGAGCAAAGCCAGTACTAACTACTCAGTCACATGCTTCACCGGCATAGTATACAGATATTCTTATAGTGGTATAGTGCTCCTAGCACAGACATGGCCTCTGTCTTTCATTTCTTCATCTGTACAACACGGTATTAGTATTGTCTACCACTCCAGGGAGCTCTGTGGATAAACACATTAAAGGCTGAGGGGCTCAAATGCTACAGAGATAGGGGCCAGATAAGTACACACAAAAACAGTGTTTGTACAGCGCCCAGCACAATGCAGTCTTGGTCTGTAACTGGGGCTTCTTGGGTGCTACTGCAATACAAAGAGCCTAAGAGAAAAATATTTAATGAGTTCAGAAAGTTTAAGGCCAGAAGGGACCATTAGTCATCTAGTCTGGCCTCCTGTAAGGCACATGTCAGAGAATTTCAGCCAAATACCCCTATATTGAACCCAGTGACTTGTTACACCAAAACATTTCAGTCCTCAGAAGACACTTATGTGCCCCTTGCAGGGAACAGGAGAGACTTGGGCAACCCCAATACCCACAGGCCCTGCGATGGCAGGGAACTGATGAGAGATGAAGAGTGGGGCACAGGAACAAGGACCCTCCAGCAAAAACCCCAACCACAACACATCAAAGCGGGGGAACACTAAGATAGCAAAATACCAGAGACCCCACATTTTTGTGCCATTCCTACAAAGGGATGTTAAAGCCTTAACAAGTACAAAGTGGTTTCAGACCAAACACAAGGTTTGGGTTTTTGTTTTAATTAAGGTGAAAGCCAAACTTACCCTTTTTGATGGTATTGACTTCCAAAGGCTTCAGCCCAAGTTTAGCTCGGAGTTTACTGCAGATAGAAAGAAAGATGGGGTTATGTGGCATAACCATCAGAAATACACAGATCCTACAAGAGCAGGACTCATTTAGAGCACAGAGAAAAGATTCTCCAGTGGTTCAGGCATTAGTGTGGGACTAAGGACACCTGGGTTCAATTCCATCCCCGTCCTGTGTGACATCGGAAAAATCAGTCCATCTGTAAAACGGGGATAATAGCACTTCACCACCTCACAGGGGAGTTGTGAGGATATATCTATCAATGATTAGGAAGCTACAGGAATTGGGGGAGGCAGATAAGTACCTAAGCTTTCTTCTATGTTTGCACACTGGCTAGCACAATGTGGTCTTGGTTCATGACTGTGGTTCCTGGGCACTACTGGAACACAAGTGATAAAATCCAAGGCTGAGGCATGGCTGCTGAGTTCTCATTAGAGGAAATTAGGCATACAAATCCACTATGCCTTCCCTACGGACTGCACCTTGACAGTCGGAAAGCTATGTATCCAGTGACCTTGAGAGCTCTGCTGGCAGGAGCTTTAACTCCTGCCAAGGCAACCCAAGATCTCCCAAGTTTCTAGTCCAGTGTCCTGCCCACTAGGCCATGCTGCCTTCCCTCATAAAAAAAGATTACAGAAACACAACAAGGTAAACATTCCAGCAAACGGCATGACAGACAGGATGGCAGAGCCTTGGTCATGCCCTAAGCAATGTCTGATGGGCTGTGAAGATTTCAGATTCAGAGTCATCTTTGTGAATCTCAGACCAACTCCCCATTCATTTCTTTCCAGATCCCAAAAAGAGCCAGGGGGGCCTCTGCATTTTCAGCACCAACTAATTAGAGAAATAAATTACAGACCCCACATTTCCCACACACAAAATTAATGCCACTTACCCTTTCAGGGTCTCAGTTTCCCCACCTGTAAAACGGGGATAAAAGTATCGTCCAACCTCACAGGATGGAATAAATGCATTTGGTGCTCAGACACAATGAGAAGTGGTGGGGAGGGTGAGCACGTAATTACATTAGATATAGCATCTCACTTACTTGGTCTCTTCAATGCTGAGAGAAGCATCCCCCGAGCTAGCCTTTGAGCTGGCAGCTGTTTAGAGATAAGTCAGGGAGATGTTTGTAAACAAGACAAAAGTAACAGACCTCGTTTTCATAGATTTTAAGGCCAGAAGGGTCCACTCTGACCAACTGGTCTGACTTCCTGCTTAGCACATGCCAAAGACCACCACCCAGCTAAGATATGCTTTTTATAGCGAAAAGTGCTGTGAACACACACACCCCTTACAGGGACCTGAAAATTTAACTTGGTTCCTTTGGCTTTGCCCATCAGCTGGAATAAAGATCCCACAGAGGGAGCCAAGCTAGTTATTCTGTCGATGAAACAGAACAGACTCCAGCTCGCACTATTGTGGAGTGTCAGTGAGGTCAATGGCTAGATACCATGTCATGACAGAATATGGTACCATAAAACAGGGTGCTAGACAGATGTAGCCAGAAAGTGTGTCTATCCAGATCACAGGCCACACAGTTATCGTATAGAGTTATGTATTAAGACACCTTTTCGGGGCACTTTATACATAGATGTCTCATGATCAACCAAGGAAGTCCCTTCACAAAAGGTCTATCCTGAGCTCATCTGCTCCAAAAACCTTTCAGAACCCCTTTATGAGCAATTACAAACACATGCATGCTCACTCCCCAGGACAGGCGATGAGCTTACTCCTTGCTTTACTCTGATCTTTCATGCCCCTTCTCCATCAAACACCCCCCACCACCCAATAAATCAGCAAGTCATGCCTTCCCTAAACCTCATCCCCCACCACCTCCTCCAGGACAGCACCTGCAGCTGCTGCCTCCTCCAACCCATGAGACGTGTCATATCTCCCTCACCCATCAGAGACTATAACTCCACATCTCTACCCCATAAAAAATTCATGCCCTCTGACCTCTAAAGTTAATGACCCAGTGCCACAACACAGAAGGACAAACACGCACTCTGATCCCTCACCTAGCCCCTTCCCAACACCTGACCCCCATAACTTCTCCGCTAGCAGCCAATCCCCACCATAAACCCTCATAGTCAACCCAACACCCCCCCATAACCACCTCTAAACATCCAAAGACACCTGCCACCCCAGAGCACTAATAAAACCTAATAAACTCTGTCCATTCCCTTACCTCATTAGCCACACCAATCCCTCCCCCTCGACCGCACAGACTCCATATCACCATAGCCCCTCTCCCTCCATATCTCATAGCCACACCCCACTCCCATAGACTACCCCACAGGGCACCCCACAGGACACCCCCACATTCCTTTCCCTCTGACCTCCTCAGCCCTTCCATTCTTAGCCACCAGTGACTCCGCCTCTGACTCCCACCTTCTCCCTTTGGACCCCTTCCCCGAACCCCGGTCCTCTCCCCTCAAACTCTTCTCTGGCTCTCGGGCCGCTCGTCCTAGAGCCTCCCGCTCAGCCCCCCGGGTCCCTCCCCTCATACCACCCCCCGGGCTCTGACCTGCCTCGTATCCCTCGTCGCGCTTCTCCCGCTTGATCCGCCTGGTCCCCTCAGCCTCCTGGGCGCCCCTGTCCCCAGCCCGGCCATGGCTACCCCGGGCCGCCGAGGCCGCCTCCTCTCCCCCACTCCGCCGGCTGCTCCGCTCCCCGCGGCTCCGGCTGCGCTTCCCCCGCCGCTCGCCGGACCCGCCGCTCCGGTGCTTGTGCTTCTTGTGCTCCCGATGCCGGGACGAGGACGAGGGGGCGGCGGGCGCCGGCTGAAGTTGTTGCGGTGGTTGCTGCTGCTCCTCAGAGCCCCCAGGGCCCCCGGTCTCCCCCCGCTCCCGGTGCTTCTTCGAGGAGCCCATGGAGACGCAAAATGGCACCGGCGCGACGCGAAGCTTCCGGGGTTGGCGCCACTGTGCTTCCGGGTCATTACCCACAAGTTGGGGTTCATTCCGCACTACTTCCGGGTAATTTACAGCCCACTTCCTGCTTGTCTACACGCCACTTCTGGTTTATGTCACTTCCTGTTTCCAAGCATTCGAATTCCGGGTTCTTTACACCTCACTTCCTGTTTACAAGGCTACTAGCTCCGGGTCACCACTACACACTTCCTACTTTCCGGAAGTTGCTGCAGCTGGCTGACCTTTGCCCCTAGGCAACGGGGATGTGCCATTACCATTGGAGGGGGCGGTGGCATATTTCTTCCCAGGGGAGCCGAGGGGCACGGGCTGGGGGGCAGCCCTATGGCGCAGAGCTGCCAGGTGCGGACACTGCGGGTTGAGGCGAAGTGGCGAAGAATTATAAAAATGAGCCACCAAACAAAGGCCTTCGGTTAGAGGGGGGTGAGTAGGGCACCGCCAGCGGCTGTACAGAGCCAGAGGCAGGACACACTGGACCATGGTGCCCCATAGAGCCCAGGCCCAGGATAGCTCAGTGGTTTGAGCACTGGCCTGCTAAACCGTGGGTTGTGAGTTCAATCCTTGAGGGGGCCATTTGGAAATCTGGGGCAAAAATTGGGGATTGGTCCTGCTTTGAGCAGGGGGGGTTGGACTAGATGATCTCCTGAGGTCCCTTCCAACCCTGATATTCTATGATTCTATGACACCAGCTTTCCAGACAGGCTCCAGCTACTCAGTACTTAGATACTATGCTTCACAGAAGCCATTTTCAGGCTGTTAATTTGTGGGGGAGGGATAGCTCAGTGGTTGAGCATTGGCCTGCTAAACTCAGGGTTGTGAGTTCAATCCTTGAGGGGGGGCCATTTAGGGATTGGGGGCAAAAATTGGGATTGGCCCTGCTTTGAGCAGGGGGTTGGACTAGATGACCTCCTGAGGTCCCTTCCAACCCTGATATTCTATGTGTGTGTGTGTGTGTGACCTTTCCCTGGGGGCGGGGGAAGGTGTCACCCTTCCCTGTGTGAACCCTAAAGCCTTAAAGATAAGAAGGTAAATTAAAAACTATGCAGTATTTCTTTTTAGCAGGGGCTCAGTCAACTTGTTGTTAATTTGAATGTTTGTACTGCATAGTTGAGGGGGGGAGGGATAGCTCAGTGGTTTGAGCATTGGCCTACTAAACCCAGGGTTGTGAGTTCAATCCTTGAGGGGGCCATTTAGGGATCTGGGGCAAAAATTGGGGATTGGTCCTGCTTTGAGCAGGGGGTTGGACTAGATGACCTCCTGAGGTCCCTTCCAACCCTGATATTCTATGATTCTATGATTGATCTCATGGTTTCTAATGGCTCTGTGAGCTGCTTCAGACGTGCCTTTAGGCCATGTACAGCTGGCTACTTACCGTGTTGTTTAGTAGGCCCACGACATCCAAACCAAACGGCAACAATGCCATTGCATGGAGAGAATTTAACCTGGCTTGGGAAAACTCGTTCTTGTTTATAGAAGGGAAAGAGTCTAAACCTATAGTGTGGTATGCAACACTACAGCTGTATGGAAAAAGTTTGATTTTCAGTGGCATTTTACATAAGCCTATGCTGAAATTAACACAAAATATCCCACTAGATCACCTTTGCAGGGAGAGTTGGTGCTCCACTGGAGTGTTCATTGGCTGTTAAAGGGAAATGATCTCAAAAGGTTTGGGAAACAAAGAGAACCAGTGCTAAAGTTTTTGGAAAAGAGGAATGAACTCGTTGACAATTGCAAGCTTATTAAAAGCAAGGACCAGATAAGTGATCTGGCTTTCCTTTTCGATATTGTGTTTCATCTCAACACCTGTATAGGGGAAGGATTTGTCTCTTTGATACACTGTTCAATCTAGTTGCCTCTTTTATATAAAAAACTGTGACTCTTTCAAAACAATTTGTCCCAATAATTTGGACCACTTTATTTATTTGCATCAGTTAAGAACTGAGAATGACTGGGTATAAATTATGAGAAACACCACAATGCAGTTTCTTCACTGTTAGATTTCAGAGTAGCAGCCGTGTTAGTCTGTATTTGCAAAAAGAAAAGGAGTACTTGTGGCACCTTAGAGAGTAACCAATTTATTTGAGCTTAAGGATGCATCCAATGAAGTGAGCTGTAGCTCACAAAAGCTTATGCTCAAATAAATTGGTTAGTCTCTGAGGTGCCACAAGTACTCCTTTTCTTTTCACTGTTAGAGTCATTTGAGAGGATTTTAAGGTTGATAAGTACACCATGGCTCTTTTTACTAGTCCTTTCACTGTTTTGTATATGGATATTGATAATTACCCTTCAAATTTACAGTTAGAAATTCTTTAACTAATATATTAATTCTGAGTTTGAGAATAAATTCAAAGAATTCTGTACATCTCCAGTGAACCAAGACATGATAACATTCTGGAAATTTTTCCCTAAAGGAGATTTTCCTCAGATAAATGACCTTGCCCTTCATTCGCTATGTGGGCAGACTTGGATCAATGTATATTTGTGGACAGGTTTCAGAGTAGCAGCCGTGTTAGTCTGTATTCGCAAAAAGAAAAGGAGTACTTGTGGCACCTTAGAGACTAACCAATTTATTTGAGCATAAGCTTTCGTGAGCTACAGCTCACTTCATCGGATGCATACTGTAGCTGTAGCTCACGAAAGCTTATGCTCAAATAAATTGGTTAGTCTCTAAGGTGCCACAAGTCCTCCTTTTCTATTTGTGGACAGTCATTTTGAGAGAGGAGATTTATTAAAAGCAAATATCATTCCGAGGTCACAGATTCCCAACTCAGTGACTTAGATGTACTAGCATCAACAAAGCTGAACCCAGGGATTGATGACATTATGGACAAGAAGGGACATTCAGAAACACCTCTAGACGGCTACCATGACACCCAGATCATGGTTAGTTTTATTCTGCATTAATTACATTATAGGAAATACTGTAATTAAGTGTAATCATTTTTAGACCAGTGGTTTTCAACCTTTTTTTATTTGTGGACCTCTAAAAAATTTCAAATGCAGGTGCAGACCCCTTTGGAAATCTTAAGACATATTCTGCAGACCCCAAGAGATCCACAGATCATAAGTAGAAAACCACTGTTTTAGACACTTTAGTAATAAAGTGACATTTTGGTATGTTATAAGTTCCTATTGTGCCACAATTGGCAAAAAAGTTGGCCACCAATTATATGGACCATGAAGGTCCTTCCCTC
Source organism: Lepidochelys olivacea (assembly GCF_965140295.1). Taxonomy (NCBI): domain Eukaryota; kingdom Metazoa; phylum Chordata; order Testudines; family Cheloniidae; genus Lepidochelys; species Lepidochelys olivacea. The sequence continues at coordinate 30,801,848 of NC_140417.1, forward strand.
CTAACAGGGGAACATACTATTGTGCTGGGGGTGGGGTTAGTTGTACAATTTCTTCTCCACACCTCAGCAGGGATTGGGAATGGTTTGTACTAAATACTCCTTCTCTGCTTTATAAATATATCTATATACAGGGAGAAACCCCATTGGGAGTGGGGAAAAGAAACATCACCCACCCACTGGAAGGGAAAGTATAAGCCTGTCATAACCATGCAATCCCTCCTTTATCTGTGAGGGGTTAAGAAGCTCAAATAACCTGGTTGGCACCTGACCAAAAGTACCAGTAAGGGAAGAAGATCCTTTCAAATCTGTGGGGGGAGGTTTTGTTTGTGCTCTCTTTGTTGTGTTCTTTTGGGACAGAGAGAGGGACCAGGCAGGAAAAAAAAACAAAAAAAAAACCTCTCCTAAAACCCTACCTGCAATAAGCATCTAAAATTACAAAAATTGTAAGTCAAGCAAGGAAACCTAATTGGATTTTAGTGTCCTAAAAACCCAAGGGTCTGGTCTGTGCTCACCTTGTTTACCTATTTGGTTGGTATATTATTCTCAAACCTCCCCAGAAAAGGGGGTGAATGGACTTGGGGGGATATTTTGAGGAAACAGGAACTCCAAGTGGTCCTTTTCGTGAATCTTTGTCTAACTCACTTGGTGGGGGCAGCAATACTGTCCAAGGACAAGGAAGAATTTGTGCCTTGGGGAAGTTTTTAATCTAAGCTGGTAGAAATAAGCTTACATGTGGGCCCCCCCCCATCTGTACCCCAGAGTTCATTTGGTGAGGGAACCCTGACATGGTGGCAGCGAGGTGGGATCATTTTGAACCAGAAGCACAGACCTCAGGATTTTAAAAACATTTTTTCTTTTGGCTGACTGAAAACCAGGGAGGTTTTTTTGTTTGTTTTTTAAAAGGACACTTTTTTTTTTAAGCTGAGAGCAGCTGGAGTTGTTTTTTTCTCTGCCTGGAGGTAGAGGAGATAACTTTCAGCAAGGGAATCCACAAGCTGGGGGTTTTTTGGTTTTTTTTCCTTTTCTTTCTAACTCTCGGGTTAAGCTAGGCTAAGTGCAGGAAGGCTAGGATGACAGAAAGTGAGGTCCAAAAGAAACTAGAATTAGCCAGATTGGAAGCTGAAGAGAGAGAGAAAGAACATGAAAGACAGATGGCCTTAAAGCACTTGGAGTTGGAAGCAGAGGAGAGGAAACAGGGAAAACGCTTGGAGACAGAAATGGAGACGAAACGCTTTGAGGCAGAGGCGAAACACTTGGTTACGGAGTTAGAGCTGAAGCGCTTAGATCTGGAAAGGGCTAAGCTGGGTCTACCAGATAACCCTAACAATCCTTCTCCAGGTTCTGCTCTCCATTCCAAAAAATTCCCCACCTACAAGGTAGGCAATGATACAGAGGCCTTCTTAGAAAAATTTCAAAAGGGCCTGCCTTGTATACAGCATCGCTACAGACCAGTATATGGTGGAGCTGAGGCCGCAGCTCAGTGGACCCTTAGCAGAGGTGGCAGCTGAAATGCCTAAAGAACACATGAACAGCTACGAACTTTTTTTTTTTTTTTAAAAGGCCAGAATTAGAATGGGGCTAACACCCGAGCAGGCCCGTTGGTGGTTCAGAGCCCTCAGGAGGAAACCAGACATGGCATTTTCCCAACACGCCTACCACATCGTCAAAAATTGGGATGCCTGGTTATCAGGAGCAAGCATTAGATCTCTGGAAGATCTGTCTCTCCTCATGCAAATGGAGCAATTCTTAGAGGGTATTCCTGAGGAAATAGAAAGGTACATCCTAGATGGGAAGCCCAAAACTGTAATCGAGGCGGGGCAGATCGGAACCAAATGGGTGGAGGTGACGGAAAAGAAGAAAGCTAGTAGCAGTTGGAGCAGATATCAGAAGGGGCAACCCGAGAAAACACCCTACTACCAGATGCAGCCCAAGGCCCCACCTACTTCCCAAGGAAACCCCAAACACCTTATCGTCCCACCACACCAGTCTCTAGCAACCCACCTCGCCCCAGTGACCAGTCAGCTGGGCAATGTTTTAAATGTAACGAGCTGGGGCATGTAAAGGCCAACTGCCCCAAGAACCCCAATAGATTGCAGTTCATTACACTGGAATCACACCAAAGGTCCCCAAGCCCAGATCCCTCCCAGGTACCCTCAGAGTGAAAGGAAACTGTGAGTGTGGGTGGGAAGAAGGTTATCACGTGGAGGGACACTGGAGCACAGGTGTCAGCTATCCACCAATCCTTAGTGGACCCCAAATTCATCAACCCAGAGGCTCAAGTGACAATTCAACCCTTCGTGTCCAACTCTTTAAACTTGCCTACAGCCAAGTTGCCTGTCCAGTTCAAGGGCTGGTCAGGAACGTGGACTTTTGCAGTCTATGATGATTATCCCATTCCCATGCTGCTTGGGGAAGACTTGGCCAACCATGTGGGAACAGTCACCCACAGCCAGGCTAAGCGAGCTGTCACACCTAGCTCTGTTCCTGAGCCTTCTACAAGGGCTCCATCTGTGTTACCAGAGACCCAAACTGAGGTGGTAGAACCAGATCCCCTGCCAATGACTGCAACAGCCGTAGTGGATCCAGTCACAGAGACCCAACCAGAACCAGTCCCAGAACCGGAATGGGTGGAGCAGCCAGCACTGAGTCCAGTGCTTGCAACCCCGTCTACAATTCCAAAGCCAGAAGGCACCACCAAGCCTGTCCTGGCAGCAGCAGATAAACCGACACAAGAGGCTCAGCCAGAGCCTGAAATACCCCATAGTGCACGAGCAAAAAGCGGTTCATAGTCAACAGAACCAGCCCCATCACCTGCATCGCTTCCAGAAGGACCAAGTCCACAATCCCGTGAGGAACTGATGTCTCCAGCATCAAGGGAACAGTTCCAGGCCAAGCAGGAAGCAGATGAAAGCCTCCAGGGAGCTTGGACGGCAGCATGGAGCAACCCATCGCCTCTCAGCTATTCTAATCGATCCCGGTTTGTTGTAGAAAAAGGACTTTTGTACAAGGAAACTCTTTCTGGTGGGCACCAGGAAGACTGGCATGCTCAAAGAGGAGTTGGTATTCCAACTAAGTTCCGGGTAAAGCTCTTGAGCTTAGCCCACGATCATCCTAGTGGCCATGCTGGGATGAACAGATCCAAAGACTGTTTGGGGAAGTCCTTCCACTGGGAGGGAATGGGCAAGGACGTTCCTACTTATGTCTAGTCTTGTGAGGTGTATCAAAGAGTGGGAAAACCCCAAGACCAGGTCAAAGCCCCTCTCCAGCTTTCCCATAATTGAGGTTCCCTTTCAGCGAGTAGCTGTGGCTGTTCTGGGTCCTTTTCTGATAAAGTCACCCAGAGGAAAGCAGTACATACTGACTTTCATGGATTTTGCCACCCAATGGCCGGAAGCAGTAGCTCTAAGCAACACCAGGGCTAAAAGTGTGTGCCACGCATTAACAGACATTTTTGCCAGGGTAGGTTGGCTCTCTGACACCCTTATGGATTCGGGAACTAATTTCCTGACAGGGACCATGAAAAGCCTGTGGGAAGCTCATGGGGTGAACCACTTGGTTGCCACCCCTTACCACCATCAAACAAATGGCCTGGTGGAGAAGTTTAATGGAACTTTGGGGGCCATGATATGTAAATTTGTAAATGAGCACTCCAATGATTGGGACCTAGTGTTGCAGCAGTTGCTCTTTGCCTACAGGGCTGTACCACATCCCAGTTTAGGGTTTTCACCATTTGAACTTGTGTATGGCTGCGAGGTTAAGGGCCATTACAGTTGGTGAAGCTGCAATGGGAGGGGTTTACACCTTCTCCAGGAACTAACATACTGGACTTTGTAAACAACCTGCAAAACACCCTCCGAGACTCTTTAGCCCTAGCTAGTGAAAACCTAAAAGATGCTCAGGAAGAGCAAAAGGCCTGGTATGATAAACATGCCAGAGAGCGTTCCTTCAAAGTAGGGGACCAGGTCATGGTCTTGAAGGTGCTCCAGGCCTATAAGATGGAAGCGTCATGGGACGGGCCATTTACGGTCTAAGAGCGCCTGGGAGTGGTTAACTATCTCATAGCATCCCCCACCACAAACCTAAAGCGTACCATTTTAATTCTCTAAAGCCCTTTTATTCCAGAGAATTAAAGGTTAGTCAGTTTACAACCCAGGGAGGAGATGACGCTGAGTGGCCTGAAGGTGTCTACTACAAAGGAAAAAGTGACGGTGGCGTTTTAGAGGTGAACCTCTCAGTGACCCTCAGACGTATGCAGTAACAGCAGATCAAGGAGCTGTTCACTAGCTTCGCGCCGATGTTCTCAGCCACCCCAGGACGGACCAAACGGGGATACCACTCCATTGACACAGCTCCAGGAAGAAATCACAGCCAGTGTGGAGCAGGCTGTCCAACACAGTCTGTGATCTGGGGGAGGCGTGTCATAACCATACAGCTACGGGTAGTATAAAATCCCTCCTTTACCTGTGAGGGGTTAAGACGCTCAAATAACCTGGTTGGCACCTGACCAAAAGGACCAATAAAGGAAGAAGATCCTTTCAAATCTGTGGGGGGAGGTTTCGTTTATGCTCTCTCTGTTGTGCTGTCTTGGGACAGAGAGAGGGACCAGGCAGAAAAAAAACCCTCTCCTAAAGCCCTACCTGAAATAAGCATCTAAAATTACAAAAATTGTAAGTAAAGCAAGGAAATGCATTAGATTATCTTTTGTTCTGGCTTGTGAATTTTCCCTATGGTAAGATGGAGGTTTATTCCTTGTTTTTTGTAACTTTGAAGTTTTGCCTAGAGGGGAATCCTCTGTGTTTTAAATCTTATTACCCTGTAAAATTACTTTCCATCCTGATTTTACAGAGGTGCTTCTTTTACTTTTTTCTTTATTATAAAGTTCTGCTTTTAAGAACCTAATTGGTTTTTAGTGTCCGGTCTGTGCTCACCTTGTTTACCTGTTTGGTTGGTATATTATTCTCAAGCCTCCCCAGGAAAGGGGATGGAGGGACTTAGGGGGATATTTTGGGGAAACAAAAAGAAAAGGAGTACTTGTGGCACCTTAGAGACTAACCAATTTATTTGAGCATAAGCTTTCACTTAAGCTTATGCTCAAATAAATTGGTTAGTCTCTAAGGTGCCACAAGTACTCCTTTTCTTTTTGCGAATACAGACTAACACGGCTGTTACTCTGAAATTTGGGGAAACAGGAACTCCAAGTGGTCCTTTTCCTGAATCTTTGTCTTACTCACTTGGTGGGAGCAACAATACCATCCAAGGAAGAATTTGTGCCTTGGGGAAGTTTTTAACCTAAGCTGGTAGAAATAAGCTTGTGGGGGGGAGGGGTCTTTCATGCGGGTCCCCACAACTGTACCCCAGAGTTCAGAGTGGGGACGGAACTCTGACAAAACCATATACCCTTCTGTATACACAGGGGGAAATACCATTGGAAGTGGTGGGGAGAAGACTCATTCCCTCCCCTCCTATGTGGAAGGGATGCTATGCCCCATACACCCTTCTGTATCAGGGGACATATCACAGGGGGGAAATCAGTTCATCCCCAATGAGTGCCCCTACTGAGTCACCACCACCTTAGCTTGTGAAAACTGACACAATCCTAGCCTGGTGCAACATTTCTGCAGCCTCCCTGCTACTTACACTTGAGCCTTAGGATAGTGACCAGTATAAATATTTTAGTTTAGGGCCCGGTTTGTTTCTTTAAATACTGCCAGCCAAAGCAGCCCTATATAAATATTTGAATTAAGCCCCTGGCTACCTCTTAAATCATTCTGATCCCTAAAAATAAGCAGATACTTCTTTCTTGGGTGCGGTAGGAGGCTTTCTGTGCAATGAGGTGGCATCCTGGCAGAGATGGAGTCAGCAATGCAGAGCTGTAGATCCTGGTGGCAGTTAATAGGAGTAAGGGCTAAGCCGCTGGAAAAACTGACAGGAGGAATAGGAATACAGCAGGCCCCAAGGGCTGTGCAGATATTAGGTAACTGTATCACATTCCTTTTCTCCAAGGAGGCAGAAATATCATCTCCATGCCACAGGGAAACTGAGGCATGGGGAGGTGCAGATCCGATCATGATGGGGGCCAGATAACTAAGACAGACTTGCCTCAAGATCACACAGAAAATCAGGGACAAAGACGAATCAGGGACAAATCAGAGGATCCAGGTGTTCTGGTAGTCAGCTCCCTACCCCCATCCTGCCCTTCTCTAGCCACTAGACCACACTCCTATCCCAGAGCTGAGAATAAAACCCAGGAGTCCTAACTCGCAGTCCTGAGCTGTTCTTGTCACTAGACCCAACTCCTCCCTCAGCTGGGAATAGAAGTCCTGGTACCTAATATACCCTGCACTAACCTAGTGTCCCAATCAGTGGGTTGTGAGAAGGTTGTAGATGAGTCATGGGCCTGGTGTGGATGGGAGGTCCCAGCAGGGTAAGGGGGTTAGAAAGAGAGCCTGCCTTGCACTCACTCCACAGAGGCAGCTCCAAAGTGTCCTGCAGGGCTGTCCCAACTCCCTGCTCTGGCCATTCTGGGCCAAAGCTGAGTGGTGCTGCAACTCCACGCACCAGGTTGGGGAACTGGGCCCAGCACCATGGGACAGGAGCTGCTGCTGCTGCAGGGTCAGTGCAGAGCAGACTTGCTCTCCAGCTCCCTTCCCCTGCAACCTCCCCTCTGCACTGGGCTGGGATTAGGGTTGTGGCACTGGCCAGAGGGTGCTGCTGTAAGTGGTGGGTCCCCTCCCTGTCTGTGTAGCATGGAGGAGGAGGAGGAGAAGAATGCTGACCTACGATTGGGGAGGGGGATGGCATGAATTTGGACCTACACATGTTGCTAAAAAAAAAAAAAGACAAAATGCAGTTGGTGGGTCACTTGAGTAAAAGGTTTGGGAACCCCTGCTCTAACATACTAAACCCTACTCCCCTCCCACAGTTGGGGTTAGAACCCAAGAATCCTGAACCCCAGCTCCCCCCACTGCTCTAGCCCACTAGAACCCACTCCCTTCCCAGATCTGGGGATAGAACCCAGGAGTCCTGACCATCACCCCTAGCCTCCCCTTCTCTAACCACTAGACCCCACTTCCACTGGCACAGCAGGGGGGGAGGGGGGAGAAGATAGCATTTCCCCAAGGGTCCTTGACGTCTGATCTTGTATTTCCAGTTCAGCTTCTTTTTTCCGCTACGCAGAGGGTTATTTCATGGCATTATCCTGGCTCCTGGCCAGGTATGAAGGAGCTGCTCTCAACTTCTTTGCTGGTTCATAACCAGAGTGCAATGGGAGAGATGTAAACAGGAGCTTAGGGGGTGAAATTGCAGCTCTCAGCATGATCAGATAACATTCCTGTGACTGCCCAGGGCTCTGCTGCTTGTCCCGCTCCCCTTCTCCAGCCTCTTGCTGCCAAGGAAGCTCAAAGCTTGTTCATAAATTAACCCTTGGTACAGGCAAAATGAGGAATACAGAGGAAGCAAGCTGGCTACAGTCATAATGGCAGGAATAGGGACAGAAACCAGGAGTCCTGACTCAGGGCCCCCGTCATGTCAGGCCTCGAGACAAGCACTGAGAGACAGCCTCTGCCCTGAAGAGCTCACAGTCTAACTAGACAAAGGAAGGATTATTAGACCTGCTTTGTAGATGGGTAAACTGAAGCCCAGACAGATGAAGTGAGTTGCACGAGGTCACACAGGAAGGCTGTAGCAGAGCTGGGAATGGAAGCAAGATCTCCTGGATCCCAGCTCTGTGCCTTAAAGACAAGGCCAGCCTTCCTGGGTCTTACAGTCCCTGATCATTGTATCTTTGGTGTCGCTATAGAACAGCCATAGATCAGGCAATAGTAGGGTCAGAGAAAACACTCCCCACCAGCCTGATTCTGTCCAGCAGGAGGCAACGACACACAGACATGCAATACATTGCAGCCAGCACAATTCATGGACAGTGCTGTAGTTATTTGGGTAGCATATTTTACCTGCAGCAAGAAGCACCATGTACAGTTTGTGTTGTGTTTTCGACCCAAGCAGCTAGTCAAATTTCAGGACTCTGGGGATGTTCCAGTGAAGAGGAGAAATTGCTGATACTCCGGTATTTCTTTGATGCAATATTGTTTATTTATAAGAAATGTACAAAGCCCTGCTTCTCTGAATGCAGGAGGAGCCAAGAACAAAATGAGAGGATTTCTGCATGTTACCAATGAACTGCATTTAAAAATGACCCTTTTAGTTGCAACTCAATAGTCTAAATCCAAATTTTACAGCTGAGACAGCTGTCTCCCTCTGATTCACCCCTCTGCTAAGTCTATGCACCACTTAAGTACAACAGCCCCTAGTTCCATGCTGGGATCAGCACTGACTGTGACAGGAGAGCACCCCCTACAGCCCCCCCATCCTGCTCCCTGCAGCAAAGAACCCCCTGGGCATAGGGGGGAGCACTTACTGTGAGGAGACAGTGCCCCCTACTGAGCTGTTCATCCCTCAAGCATGGCGGCAGCAGCAGCATCCCCAGCCTTCTCTGGCTATGTATCTGGTCTGCACGAGGAACTCAATCTCTGCTTAGTCAGCAGGAGGCACTGTGGGGTGGTCCCCGATGGGCTAAGCAGCAGCACTGTGGCCAGCTGTCAAGGACTAAGATGGCAGCCTTGGATTCAGAGCCAAGCCTCCAGAGTAGCAGCAGTTCTTGGTGTCTGCATGAGGGAGGTGTAGGGGAAATATCCTCCAGGAGGCAAAGATAGTCTCCAAAGAACACTGGCCAACCAGTCAGCCAAGATGTCCACCAAGGAAAGCTAGAAAACAGATGGCCACCAAAGAAAAGTAGACAATCAACATGGCCACCACCATGGGGCCTAGCAGGCCAAAGCAGGGTCATGCAGGCCTCGCCACAGCCGGATGATATCCTGGGGTGTCCTGTGATCCACCAGGATGAGTTCCTTGTAAGCACAAAAGTCCTCCTGTCCCTCAGCCTTCATGCTGAAGGTCCAAAAACCAGGGTGGTTCTGTGGCACCAGCGCCAGCTCTCTCAGGCAGATCCCCAGGTAGATGTTGTTGATAGGGAAGAGGGGCAAGTGGCACGAAGCCTCGTAGAGCCGGGCAGCCACATCCCGTGAGCAAAGGATCCCTCCACCCCCCACATAGGGTGGGTAGGTGCCCTGATAGAAGGACTCAGGGATATAGTACTTGTGTTTGCAGTCATGGACTGGGGCAGCATCCTGGATGACATGGCCAGCAAAGAGGCCCCGGCGAGTGACAGCGTCAAGGCTCCCAGCGTAAGCCACCAGGGTGTCCACCCTAAGAAAGACATCATCCCCCCCAAGGAAGATCAACTCCACGCTGGGGCAGTGGCCCTGCAACCACCCTAGGAACAGGATGTCCTTTAGGCTGAGATTGTAGAAAGTATCCTGGAAGTCCCAAAGCAGGAGATCGCTGTTTTTCCGCCTCTCCAGCTCCAGAAGTGCCTCCAGATCCGGATGCCCATCCCCTGAGCCTTGCCTGCCCAACAGGAAGAGCGTCTGCACTGTCACGTTCCTGACCAGCCCAGTTCGGCCCCATGTCTGCCGGATGGCTTGACGTCGGTCAAAGTTGGCCAACTGGGACTTAACAGCCACCAGCAGTTGTGTCCCATTTGGGCAGGCCTCATCATCTGCTGGCCCAACTAGCAGTGGGTAGTCCCTGCAGTGCATGGAGAGGACAAAAGCCTGGAGGTGGCTGGGGTAGGAGGAGAAATCTGTCAACCTCTGGGAGGCTTCATGGAAGCTCTCTCCACACGTCCCTGGCAGCGTGAGATTGAACTGGGCTGTGGCATTCCTCAGTATGGGGTTGTCCAGCTGGTCCATGTAGAGCATCAACAAGTTCCAGAGGGGAAGGCCATGGAGGTCCCTGTGCTGCCACAGCCTCAAATGGCCCCCAACGAAGGCTGATCTCCCTGAAGCCTGCAGACCGAGTGGCCTCCTTGAGAGCATCACTACAGTGTAGACTATCACATTGGCGACAAAGACGCAGGAGAGCCAGACATAAGCTTTGATGTAGCGGAGCTTCATGGTGTGTATGGGGGGGGGGGTGCTGTGGGGCAAGGAAGGGAAGGGGTTAGACGGCACCTCCCTGTACCACCACACACCCCCAACAGCCTCCCACAGCTCAACTACCCCCCCACACACGCCCCTAATACCTGATCAGCTACCCCCTCCCACAGACACCCCACAGTGCAGCAGGACTTTCCAGGTACCTGTCTCACACACACACCAACAGCCCCCAATGGCCATTCAACTACCCCCTGCACACGCACACACACCTTTACAGTCCCCCAGGATGTATCAGGCACCCCCACACAGACAATCCCATGTTTCAGGTACCCCCACATGCACCCTGACAACCCCTCCAGGTATCTACTCTCCCCCAAACCCTGACAGATATCCATGGCCATTCAGCTACCCGCCCACACCCGTTCAGCCCCCCCAAGGTATTTCAGGTACCCCCATACACGCACCTCTGCCCTTTTTGGTATTTACATGGCACTTCTGCTTGACTTAGTTCTCAGAGCATTTCACCCATGTGGGTTTGTCTCTTTATATCCAGTAGAGAGCTGGAACCAGAAGCTTGGAGATTGGAGGGGCAGCAGTGACAGAGTTTGGGGTTTGAGCCTCTCTGCTGTAGCCACTAGTCTCTATTCCCCTTCCAGAGCCAGGATAGAACCCAGGAGTCCTGGTTCCCAGCCCCCTGCTCTAGCTACTAGACCTCACTTTGCCCCTAGAGCTGGGAGCTGATCGTCCCTTCTGAAGAGGAGCTGGTCTCAGCTTTCAGTGGGTGGGGCAAGGATCTGCTCTTACCTTGAGGCAGGTGCAGAGTCCGGGAGGGGGAGGAAGCAACTGGGATAGTGCAATGAGAATAAGGGCGGAGGGGAGGGACATTAAGCTCAGAGAGCCACGCAGCAGCAGTGGGGTCAGTACAAACCGGTTTCTAGCCGTTCGTTCGTATCGCCAGTCCTGCTTCTCACCCCCCATTTGGTACAGGGAGGGCAGCGGGGGGTCCTGGTTCCCAGTCCCTCCTGCTCTATCCCACGAGGCCCCCCCTCCTCCCAGACCTGGGAATAGAACCTAGGAATCCTGACTCACAGTCCCTCCTGTTCTAACCCACTAGCCCCCAGTCCTCTCCCAGAGCCGAGCCTAGAACCCAGGAGTCCTGTGTCCAAGCGGGGCTGGGACGGGGCTGGGGCTCTTTAAACGATCAGCGGGGAGGCAGGTGTGCTCCAGCCAAGACCCGGGATCTGGATGCTCTCCCACTCCCAGCCCTGTTCCCCAGATTCAATGCCTCTCACCTGGACGCGGGGCGGGGGAGGAGGGGAGAGAGGTCAGTCCCTGGGGAGCCGGGGAAAGACAGAGCTAAGTAGGGGTGAGGGGAGAGAAATGTTAGACGAGCTTGAACAGAGGTTTGGGAAGCAGGCAGCTGCCTAGGTAGGGAGAGGCAAGGAAGCCTGCAGGTAAGAGGGGATCTAGGGCTGTCTCAAGTGGAGGGGGGAGGTGAGGGGAGCTGGGCTGTGCGGGAGAGAAACTAGGGCTGTTGGGTGTCTGGGGTTGTGGGGAGTGGAGGGGAGAATCTAAGGTTGTGGGGGACTCAGGGCTGGAAGGTGAGGGGAACATGGGCTGTAGGAGGATACAGGGTTGAGGGGATCTGGGGCTGGGGGCAACACCAGGACTGACAGCTTCCTTTGCCCCATCCCAGTGGATGCAGCACGGCTGTACTCTTTCCTCCCCCAGGCCATGTTTTCTTCAGCCGTGCTCCATGATACTAGGGTTCTGTCTCTCCGGACTTGGGCGCTCCCAACCCCCTGGCAACATATTTGATGTTTTTACTGTCCCTAAAATGGATTTCCCACGATCCCCCTACTGTTTTTAATTTAATCTGCCAGGCACCATCCCATCCATGATCCCATGGTTGCCACCGAACAGCACCCCACAATCCCAGTATTACCAATGCAGCAACAGCTGCCTGAGTCTGCACAGAGCCTGAGCTGATTGCTCCAGGAAGGGGGAGCTGCTCCACGCTTCTCAGTGAGGCATTAACCCTGAAAACTATAGACTGTGAGTTCATCGGGGCAGGGACTCTTTCTCATTGTGTCTGCGCAGCACCAGGCAAAATGGGGCACCCAATCTCAGTTGGAGTCTATGCAGCATCCAGCATAATGGGGGCCACAAGCTTGGTCAGGGTCTGTGCATTGCCTGGCACAGTGGGGGCCCCAATCTCACTGGGGGGGTCTATGCAGCGGACTGCAAAACGGGGGCCCAAATCTCAGTCAGGGTCTGTGCAGCACCCAGCACTACAAGGGCCTCCATCTCAGCCAAGGCCTCTAGCTGATACTAAATAACAATAAAAATAGTAATAAAAATAACAATAATAATAACTCCCAGCCTCCTGCCCTCCTCTAACTACTGGGCCACATCCTCCTTCCAAAGCCAGGCATAGAACACAGGAGTCCTGGCTGTCTTGGTTTCCGGTTCAGCACGCCCCCTGCTCGATTTGGTGCAGTAATTCCAGTAAGAAAAAAGCAAACTCTGCTCTCAAAGACTCATTTATTTGCTGGTACTTTGCATCTCTAATGCAGGGAGCTGTATGTGACCCTTCTCCGTTCCAGCCGGGGTTATTTTCAGGCGGTGTCCAGAGAGTCCAGAGGAGACTCTAGCCTCTTGTTCAGCTGCAACCTGTTAGCAGGACATGAACCAAAGGAACCACTAGATTCCCCCTCCCCTCCCAGAGGTGGGAATAGAACCTAGGAGTCCTGAGAGGGCTGGATGACCCAGGAGGTTCAGAAGGCCCTGTGCTGGGAGAGCTATCGACCCTGGACAAAGGAAAATGGAAGATCCAGCTGGATCTATAGAGCCTGGAGTACCCAGCATCCAGGTGATCCATAGTGCTTGGGTCTGGGACAGCCAGATGGTGAGCTATAGGATCCAAGGCAGTGAGATCTATAGGGCTCAGAGCTGTGGAATCCAGGGAGACTCTATCAGACCTGGGGCAGTGGGATCCAGCACGGATCTATAGGGACAGGGGGATGTATAGGGCCCAGGACAGCGGGATCCATGGGGGATATCCAGCACCTGGTCTAGGAGATGCTCCGTGATCGCCTCTGTGTGGCTCTTCCAGCTGTCCTGGCAGTGTTGCCCTTGGCCAGGCGCCCTGAATGTCTCCACAGCAGCCCCTCATCGATGCCCAGCGCTGCCAGCACCTGGGAGAAGCGCCGCTCCACAGCCAGGCGGGCGTTGGTCTGTGGGGCGAGAGGCAGGGACATCATTCGAATCACACACAGAACGGAGCTGGGCTCAGACTGCCCACCTCACTGCCCACACTCAAACCTCTTCTAGCTGAGCTAATGGGGATCTCCGTTAGCCAAGAGAGCAATGGGGGCGTTCAGAACCAGGAATAGAACCCAGGCATCCTGGCTCCCAGCCTCCCCGCTCTAACCACTAGACTCCCCTCCCAGATCTCAAGATAGAACTGAGGAGTCCTGGGTGCCAGTTCCCCCTTCTCTAACCATTAGACCCCACTCCCCTCCCAGAGCCAGAGATGAAACCCAGGAGTCCTGACTCCCAGCCTCCTTCCCCTGCTCTAACCCACTAGCCCCCACTCCTCTCTCACCTGCATGACACGCTCAAAGAGGTAGGGCCGGCTCTCCACCCTCTCTTGGATCTCCCGCAGCTGGGCATCATACTCTGCCATGCGCTGCTGCTCCAGCCTCCTAGAGCAACAGCACAGAGAAAGTGACTGCAGAGAATCCCACCCTCAATCACTGCCCCCCCTTCAGTGCCCATTCACAAGGATGCTCAGGGATCTACTGGATCCTCTGCCCCAGGGCATTGGCTGCACTGGGGGAATATTACCGCCCACCAGGATCAGAACGGATCCCCCAATCCCAACACCTGCGCTCCAGGTCCTTTAGGATCTGGTCCAGTAGAGTTGGAGGATCCAGGGGGAACTATAGGGCCTGGGAGAACCAGGGGATATATAGGGGCTGGGCCATTGGGGCTGGGAGATGCAAGAGGCTCTGTGAAGTCTGGGAAATTGTGGGAGATCTATAGGGTATGAGAGATCTGGAGGCTCTATAGGGCCTGGGTGAGGGTGGGGGCGCTGGGTGATCCTGCAGAATCTTTGGGTTTGGATTTGAATCTGAAATATGCCTATCAAGCTTATCTCAAATCTTCCCTTTTCACTTAGGTCATTTAACACTTGCCCCAGTCACATGGCTCCCCAGTTTCAGCCCAGCACTCGCTGCAATGTCTGGGCCCAGGAGGCCTCAGAGGTCTTTGTGTGTGTCACTGTTGGTGTCCGTGTGGTGTGTAGAGTGTGGATAGGGTGACCAGACGTCCTGATATATAGTTGTTTGCCCCATTTGTCCCAATATTTTGCTTTGGTGGCACTCCGGCTTTTTGTTGTTGTTGCTTGGGGCTGCAAAAAAACTAGAGCCGGCCCTGATGGGGGGGGGGGGGTAAGCCTGTGGCTACCCCCCCATGTGTCCCGATATTTTGTTCTTGTCATCTGGTCACCCTAAGTGTGGATGTGTATCCAAGTGTGTTTGTGTCTGTGTAGGTGTAGTTGTGTGTAGTATGTGTGTGTCTGGGCATTGTGCGGGGGTATGTCTGTATGTAGGGTTTATGTCTTGGTGTCAGTGTGTCTGCATGTTCGTGTGTCAGGGTGTTCAGGGTGTGTGTGTTGGGGGGTGTCGTGAGTGTTTGTGGAAGTCAGTATGTCTGGATGTTGGGGTGTGTGTGTCAGGTTGCCTGGATGTTGAGGGGTGTTGGGGTGTCTGGGTGTCAGTGTGTTAGGAGAGAATCTGAATGTTAGTATGCCTGGACGTTGGTGGTGATCAAAGTGTCTGGGAGTTAGTGTGTGCAGACGAATTAGAGAGGGGTGTCTGTTTGTCTGGAACTGGGAGGTGTCAGAATGTGTGTGTGTCAGTGTCTCTGGTTGTCAATGCGGAAATCAGTGTGTCTGGGTGTTGGGGTGTCAAGGGAGGATAACAGAGGGAGGTGTCAGACTGTCTGAGTGTCCATGTATTAGGCTGATGTTTAGGTGTTGTTATGTCTGAGTATTGCGGGGGATGAGAGGTGTTGTTGTAGAAGTCGGCATGTCTGGGTGTCGGCGGGGAGATAGTGTGTCTGGGTGTAGCTGGGGTGTCTGAATGTAGCAGATGTCTGAGTGATGGTGTGTTGGGGGAGTCTGGTTATCGGGGTGCATTTGTGATGCGTGTCAGCATGACCAGGGTGTATCTTTACCAGATGTTTCCATGCTGACAGTCTCTCACTCTTGGTTTTTGTATGTGTGTTTTTTTAACTCCTAATTTTTACACACACACCCCCACACACTTTTGGGTCCCATTCACCCTAAGACCCAGCCAGGATAGGAGCAGGATTTTGTGGGGAACCAGCGACACCTAGTGGTTAATAACAATAATAAATACTAAATAGCTACTGATCACTGTTATTAATAATTAATATAGCTATATTATATAACAAAGATTAAATACTATTGATAATAATTAATACTAAAATATTAATCACTATTATAAATTATTCAATTAATATTAATGCTAAAGGAATACTCAAGGACGAGAAGGCCATTGGTGAAGAAACTAAATGAATTCTTTGGATCAGTCTTCACGGCTGAAGATGTGAGGGAGATACCCAAACCTGAGCCATTCTTTTTAGGTGACAAATCTGAGGAATTGTCCCAGATTAAGGTGTCATTAGAGGAGGTTTTAGAACAAATTGATAAATTAAGGACCAGATATATTCACCCAAGAGTTCTGAAGGAACTCAAATATGAAATTGCCGAACTACTAACTGTGGTATGTAACCTATCATTTAAATCAGCTTCTGTACCAAATGACTGGAGGATAGCTAATGTGACACCAATTTTTAAAAAGGGATCCAGAGGTGACCCCAGCAATTACAGGCCGGTAAGCCGGACTTCAGTACCGGGAAAACTATAGTAAAGAACAGAATTGTCAGACACATAAATTAACATAATTTGTTGGGGAAGCGTCAACATGTTTTTTGTAGAGGGAAATCATGCCTCACCAATCTATTAGAATTCTTTGAGGGGATCAACAAGCATGTGGACAAAGGGGGTCCAGTGGATATAGTGCACTTAGATTTTTAGAAAGCCTTTGACGAGGCCCCCTACCAAACGCTCTTAAGCAAAATAAACTGTCATGGGATAAGAGGGAAGATCCCCCATGGATCAGTAACTGGTTAAAAGATAGGAAACAAAGGGTAGGAATAAACAGTCAGTTTTCAGAATGGAGAGAGGTAAATAGTGGTGTCCCCCAGGGGTCTGTACTGGGCCCAGTCCCATTCAACATATTCATAAATGATCTGGAAAAAGGGGTAAACAGTGAAGTGGCAAAATTTGCAGATGATACAAAACTACTCAAGATAGTTAAGTCCAAAGCAGACTGTGAAGAGTTACAAAGGGATCTAACAAAACTGAGTGACTAGACAACAAAATGGCAGAGGAAATTCAATATTGATATATGCAAAGTAATGCACATTGGAAAACATAATCCCAACTATACATATAAAATGGTGGGGTCTAAATTAGCTGTTACCACTCAAGAAAGAGGTCTTGGAGTCATTGTGAATAGTTCTCTGAAAACATCCACTCAATATGCAGCAGCCATCAAAAAAGCTAACAGAATGTTGGGAACCATTAAGAAAGGGATAGATAACAAGACAGAAAATATCATATTGCTTCTATATAAATTCATGGTAGACCCACATCTTGAATATTGCGTATAGATGTGGTCGCCCCATTTCAACAAAGATATATTGGAATTGAAAAAGGTGCAGAAAAGGGCAACAAAAATGATTACGGGTATGGAACAGCTTCCATATGAGGAGAAATTAATAAGACTGGGACTTTTCAGCTTGGAAAAGAGACGACTAAGGGGAGATATGAAAGAGACCTATAAAATCATGACTGGTGTGGAGAAAATAAATAAGGAAGTGTTATTTACTCCTTCTCATAAGGCAGCCGGTTTAAAACAAACAAAAGGTAGTATTTCTTCACACAACGCAGTCAACCTGTGGAACTCTTTGCCAGAGGATGTTGTGAAGGCCAAGACTATGACAGGATTCTAAAAAGAACTAGATAAGTTCATGGAGGACAGGTCCATCAATGACTATTAGCCAGGATGGGCAGGGATGGTATCCGTAGCCTTTGTTTGCCAGAAGCTGGGAATGGGCGACAGGGGATGGATCATTTGATGATTACCTGTTCTATTCATTCCCTCTGGGGCACCTGGGATTGACTACTTTCAGAAGACAGGATACTGGGCTACATGGACCTCTGGTCTAACCCAGTATGGCTGTTCTTATGTTCTTAATGTTTTTAACAAATATTAAATTAATATTGATTGATATCCATAACTACAAATTAATATTCTCTTTTAAGATATCAAAATATTGTTTAGTACTGTTCATAAATACTAAATTAATATCAATCATTCATAAATACTAAATATTAGTTACTATTAAAAGACAGAAGATGACTTGTGGGACAACGGATAAAGTGGTGGAGGCTTGTGGATAGGGAAGTTAGTCTGAGATTTAAGGATTCTATGGAGGTAAGACAACGACCAAACCAACGGTAACAATACTAACAAGATTTTTGGGGAAATATCCAAACTTATTACAGGTGGACACTGAGTAAGATGAGAGCTAATAGGCTATGCAGTGAAACAGTACAAACCATGATGCAGGTAGCCACCATCACAGAAAAGCTGAGGGAGTATCAACTGAGATGGCTGGGTCATGTGAGACGACGAGATGTGGGATATGGTAGCCAGAGACAAGAACTACTAGTCACAGGACAAAGACCACAAGGAAGAGCTAGAAAAAGATGGTTAGAGATGCTGAAGGAGGACATGAAAAGGTTTTTGTCAGCTTGGAAGACCCACTTGACAAGAACGCTTGGAGATGAAGGACAAGAACTGCTGACCCTGAGTGATGGGACAAAACGAAGGAGAATACAAATAGATACTTAGCTTTTCTATAGTACTTTTCAGCAGTAGATCTCAAAGTGCTTTATAAGGGAGGTCAGTATCGTTATCCCCATTTTACAGATGGAGAAACTGAGGCACAGAAAGGTGAAGTGGCTTCCTCAAGGTCACCCAGCAGGCCACTTGCAGAGCCATGAATAGAACTCAGGTCTCCTAAGTCCCAGTCCAGTACTCTACCCAAGAGTATGCACTGAATACTAAAATATATTGTCATGTTAATAAATATTAAATTAATGTTGATCATTCATAAATACTAAATATTACTCACCACTACTAATTACTAAATATAAATTACTATTGTTAATAAATGTTAAAATATCAGTAGTTCCTGAATACTAAGTTAATATCACTATTAACAATTACTAAATTAATACTGAGAGAGACAAGCTAGGTGATGTAATATTTTTTAATGGACCAAATTCTGTTGGTTACTTCACCCAGCTTGTCTCTCTCATATCCTGAGATCAACATGGCTACAAAACACAGCAAACAATAAATTAATACTAGTGTTGCCGGCACCCAGTGCCGAGAGGCTGAACAACAGCTTGAGTTGGTTCGTTACCCGGTGTGCTACACCCAATAATCACAACGGGGTGGAGAAGCAGAAAAGTTTATTTGAAGCTTCAAAAAGGTACAGGGAGATTTGAATCTCAAATCCTGTACACAGAGCAGGAAGTTACACAGGCTTTTATACATCCTTTTTCCCAGCATACTTATCCAATAGCAAGCTGCCCCAAGTATCCATATAGCCAGCCAATCCAGTTCCCAGCTAGTTCCCTGATTCTCTGTATCATTTGTTAAACTATACATAAAGCTGCTTTATTCAGCATTGTTCTTCCATATCTCCCCTGTTTGGCCTTGCTTAGTTTCAGGCAGTCTGACTCTGCAACATACTGTTGCAGATTCTCAGCATAACTGCTGTGTGTGCCTCCAGGCGGGGGGGGGGGGGGGGGGCAAGGACACTTGGGCCTAGCACGCAGAGCTGCTGCGAGTGCCTCCAGGCAGGAGGGGGGGGCCAAGGACACCGGGGCCTAGTGCGAGGGGGCTTCATCGACACTCGTGGTCTTCCATCCCCTCGAGTTACCTAGTGGCCATGCCCCAGTGTTCCCAACACTAGCGACTATGTTTAAAAATATTATATGAATCATGATTTATATTCATAAATAATATCACTATCAAGAATATGAATATATTCACTAAAGCAGTTAATATTAAATTAAGATACATATTCATAAATACTAAATATCTATATTAATAATTATAGACTCATAGATTTTAAGGTCAGAAGGGACTATCGTGATCATCTAGTCTGACCTCCTGCACATGGCAGGCCACAGAACCTCACTCCTGTAATAGATGCTTAATCTCTGGTTGAGTTACTGAAGTCCTCAAATCATGGTTTAGAGACTTCAAGTACAGAGAATTCACCATTTCAACTAGTTTAAACCTGCAAGTGAACTATGCCCCACGCTGCAGAGGAAGGTGAAAACCACCCAAGGTCTTTGCCAATCTGACCCGGGGGGAAATTCCTTTCCAACCCCAAATATGGCAATCAGTTAGACCCTGAGTAAATGGGCAAGACTCGCCAAGCAGATACCTGGGAAAGAATTCTCTGTACTAACTCTGAGCTCTCCCCTTCGAGTGTCTCATCTCCAGCCGTTGGGGATTTTTGCTACTGGCAGTCACAGATGGGCCACATGCCATTGTAGGCAGTCCCATCATACTATCCCTTCCATAAAATTATCAAGATCAGTCTTGAAGCCAGTTAGATATTCTGTCCCCACTGCTCCCCTAGGAAGGCTGATCCAGAGCTTCACTCATAAGAACATAAGTGATCTCTCCCCTGCCATCCATCTCCACCCTCTGACAAACAAACTCCTCTGATGGTTAGAAACCTTCACCTAATTTCAAGCCTAAACTTGTTGATGGTCAGTTTACATCCATTTGTTCTTGTGTCCACATTGGTGCTTAACTTAAATAACTCTTCTCCCTCCCTGGTATTTATCCCTCTGATGTATTTGTAGAGAGCAATCATATCTCCCTCGGCCTTCTTTTGGTTAGGCTAAACAAGCCAAGGTCTTTGATTTCCCTCTCATAATGTAGGTTTTCCATTCTTTGGCTCATCCTAGTAGCCCTTCTCCGTACCTGTTCCACTTTGAATTCATCTTTCTTCAACACGGAAGACCAGAATTGCACACAGTATCCCAGATGAGGTAGCACCAGTACTTTGTATAATGGTACTAACACTTTCCTGTCTCTACTGGAAATATCTAGTCTGATGCTTCCTAGGATTGCATTAGCCTGTTTCACGACCACATCACGCTGATAGCTCATAGTCATCCTGCGATCAACCAATATACCCAGGATTTTTCTCCTCCTCTGTCCAGTGCCAGGTTTACAATGGCACCAGTGGCTCCATGGAGCTGGGTCCATGCTCAGAAGGGGCCCCGGCCTGCTCCGCTTGCACTGTACCCCAAGACCCCACCTGCCTGCTGGCTCCCTCCCCACCCCCGCCACCACTTGCTCCTCTCAGCCTGCCTGCCTGCCGGCTGGCCGAGGACTCCTCTACGTCCCCTGGCCCCAACCCCTGCTCTTCTCTGCCACCTGGCAGGACCCCAGTGCATCTCTGGCTCTAGGCCAGTGGGGCCCCGCCTGTATCCCCGGAGCTGAGCTGCCTGGGGCTGGTGCAGGAGCCTGGCCAGTCTCCGCCTGGGGGAGGAAGGGGGTGGACAGTGTGGGGGCTTGGCTGGGCCCCTCCAGGCAAATGCGTCTTGAGGGAGCCTGGCTGGGGCAGGCCTTGGCCTGGCTGACCGCACCACTCCTGAAGGGACAGAGTGATTCCCGGCTCCGGGACCAGCCCTGGCTGCGATGCCGGCTCAGCCCAGCAGACACAGTCCGCTCCCAGCAGGGCCGGTGAGTGCAGCTGGGAGGCAGGGCATGGGGGAGTGGGTCTCTGGGGAGTCTGAGTGGGGGGGCAGGTGCTGGGCTGCGAGGGGGGGGGAAGATGTGTGTGTTCGGGCAACAGGGAGTGGGGGTTCTGTGGAGGGTGCTGGGCAGTTGTGCTGGGGCTGTGGGCAGGGGAGTGCTGGGCAGGGGTGGTGTTGTGCAGAGTGCTGTGCATTTCTGGGGGAGGTCTGTGAGGGGCGCTGGGCATAGTGGGTCCGGAGGGACTCTGGTCATAGGGAGTCGGGGGGGTGTTGGGCGGGGGGCTCTGTGGCGTGGCTTGGGCTCACCCCCGAGGGGAAGGCGCATGCTGGCACCACAGGGCCACTGTGCATCTGGCAACTGCTGGTTCATAAATAGTGCCCTTGCACTGGGCTGGGCAGAGCAGGGCCACCCCTGCCATGCCATGCCCCTGGCTAGTCCCTCAGTCTGGGGACTGACCTCCCAGCACCATGCTCCATTGCCTCAATGGGGGCCCACAAATATGTTTGGCGCCAGGCCCACAGAAGGTCAATCCGGCCCTGCTTCTGTTGCTTCCAACTGATAAATCCCTAGTTTATAGCAAAAAATCTTGTTGTTAGTCCCTAAATGCATGACCTTGCACTTTGCACAATTAAATTTCATCCCTTTTCGATTACTCTGGTGTACAAGGTCATTCAGATCTTTTCGTCTGATATTCCGGTCCTCCTTGGTTTTGGCAATACCTCCCAATTTTGTGTCATACGCAAATTTTGTTAGCACACTCTCACTTTTTGTGCCACAGTCAGTAATAATTTTAAATAAGACTGGTCCCAAGACTGATCCCTGGGGAAATCCACTAGTAACTTCCCTCCAGCCTGACAGTTCACCTTTCAGTATGACCTGTTGTAGACTCCCCTTTAAGCAGCTCCTTATCCGCCTTTCAAGTCTCATATTAATCTTCATCTTCTCCAATTTAATTAATAATTTCCCATGTGAAACTGTATCAGATGCCTTACTGAAATCCAGGTAGATTAGCTCTACTGCATTTCCTTTGTCTAAAAGATCAGTTATCTTCTCAAAGAAGGAGATCAGATTGGTCTGGTATTTTCTACCTTTTCTAAGCCATGTTGTATTTTATCCCAATGACCATTCACCTCTATGTCCTTAACTACTTTTCTCTTTCAAAATTTGTTCCAAGACCTTGCATATAATTGAGGTCAAACTAACAGTCCTATAGTTTCTTTTTCCCTTTCTTAATAATAGGAACTATATTAGCAATTCTCCAGTCATAGAGTACAATATTAATTTTAGTGTTAATATTAAATATTGATCATTCATAAATATTAAATATTACTATTCTATTATGAATGGTAAAATATTAATTTCTATGGTTCATAAATATTATGTTAATAATGATCATTGATAGACACCGGGTTAATATCACTATTAACAATTAATAAATACTAGTGGCAATTGATTAATGTTGTTATTATTAATTAGTATTAGTAGTATTGTTGTTATTATTATTATTCATAATAATAATAGTTTATTATGGCAATGCCTAAGGGCCAATCAAGGTCGGGCCCCATTTTGCAAAGCACTCATCTAACACAAAGTAGCAGATGGTCCCTGCCCAGAAAAGTTTACAGCCTACATAGATCAGACAGACACAGGATGGGGGAAAGGATGTAACACGCAAGCGGAGTGAACACTGTGATGAATTAATAATTGAATATTAGTGTGTGGGGTGTGTGTGTGAAATGTCATTGAGGCTGGTGAGGGTGGCTGCTGCCCTTTATTTAAGATAGCAGTGAGAGACAGTAAAGCACCACTCCCAGTACAACAAAGGCTTGCCCAGGGATTGGAACAATGTGGGCAGATGGTTTTGGTTAGGCATGGACCACATGTGTGTGTGTGTGGCTTACTTTACACTACAAAGGGTATGTCTACACTACGGAATAAGGTCGAATTTATAGAAGTCGGTTTTTTAGAAATCGGTTTTATATATTCGAGTGTGTGTCCCCACAGAAAATGCTCTAAGTGCATTAAGTGCATTAACTCGGCGGAGCGCTTCCACAGTACCGAGGCTAGAGTCGACTTCCGGAGCGTTGCACTGTGGATAGCTATCCCACAGTTCCCGCAGTCTCAGCTGCCCATTGGAATTCTGGGTTGAGATCCCAATGCCTGATGGGGCTAAAACATTGTCACGGGTGGTTCTGGGTACATATCATCAGGCCCCCGTTCCCTCCCTCCCTCCATGAAAGCAAGGGCAGACAATCGTTTCGCGCCTTTTTTCCTGAGTTACCTGTGCAGACGCCATACCATGGCAAGCATGGAGCCCGCTCAGGTAACCATCACCCTATGACTCCTGGGTGCTGGCAGACGCGGTACGGCTTTGCTACACAGTAGCAGCAACCCCTTGCCTTGTGGCAGCAGACGGTACAGTACGACTGGTAGCCGTCATCGTCGTGTCCGAGGTGCTCCTGGCCACGTCGGCTGGGAGCGCCTGGGCAGACATGGGCGCAGGGACTAAATTTGGAGTGACTTGACCAGGTCATTCTCTTTAGTCCTGCAGTCAGTCCTATTGAACCGTCTTATGGTGAGCAGGCAGGCGATACGGATTGCTAGCAGTCGTACTGTACCATCTTCTGCCAGGCAGGCAAGAGATGAGGATGGCTAGCAGTCGTACTGTACCATCTTCTGCCGAGCAGCCATGAGATGTGGATGGCATGCAGTCCTTCTGCACCATCTGCTGCCAGCCAAAGATGTAAAAGATAGATGGAGTGGATCAAAACAAGAAATAGACCAGATTTGTTCTGTATTCATTTAATTCCCCCCCTCCCCCGTCTAGGGGACTCATTCTTCTAGGTCACACTGCAGTCACTCACAGAGAAGGTGCAGCGAGGTAAATCTAGCCATGTATCAATCAGAGGCCAGGCTAACCTTCCTGTTCCAATGAGAACGATAACTTAGGTGCACCATTTCCTATTGGAACCCTCCGTGAAGTCCTGCCTGAAATACTCCTTGATGTAAAGACATCCCCTTTGTTGATTTTAGCTCCCTGAAGCCAACCCTGTAAGCCGTGTCCTCAGTCGCCCCTCCCTGCGTCAGAGCAACGGCAAACAATCGGGCATCTGAGAGTGCTGTCCAGAGCAGTCACAATGGAGCACTCTGATGGGGCTAAAACATTGTCGCGGGTGGTTCTGGGTACATATCGTCAGGCCCCCGTTCCCTCCCTCCCTCCATGAAAGCAAGGGCAGACAATCATTTCGTGCCTTTTTTCCTGAGTTACCTGTGCAGACGCCATACCACGGCAAGCATGGAGCCCGCTCAGGTAACCGTCACCCTATGTCTCCTGGGTGCTGGCAGACGCGGTACGACATTGCTACACAGTAGCAGCAACCCATTGCCTTCTGGCAGCAGACGGTGCAGTATGACTGGTAGTCATCCTCGTCATGTCCGAGGTGCTCCTGGCCACGTCGGCTGGGAGCGCCTGGGCAGACATGGGCGCAGGGACTAAATTTGGAGTGACTTGACCAGGTCATTCTCTTTAGTCCTGCAGTCAGTCCTGTTGAACCGTCTTATGGTGAGCAGGCAGGCGATACGGATTGCTAGCAGTTGTACTGTACCATCTTCTGCCAGGCAGGCAAGAGATGAGGATCGCTAGCAGTCGTACTGTACCATCTTCTGCCGAGCAGCCATGAGATGTGGATGGCATGCAGTCCTTCTGCACCGTCTGCTGCCAGCCAAAGATGTAAAAGATAGATGGAGTGGATCAAAACAAGAAATAGACCAGATTTGTTTTGTACTCATTTGCTTCCCCCCCTCCCCGTCTAGGGGACTTATTCTTCTAGGTCACACTGCAGTCACTCACAGAGAAGGTGCAGCGAGGTAAATCTAGCCATGTATCAATCAGAGGCCAGGCTAACCTCCTTGTTCCAATAAGCACGATAACTTAGGTGCAACATTTCTTATTGGAACCCTCCGTGAAGTCCTGCCTGAAATACTCCTTGATGTAAAGACACCCCCTTTGTTGATTTTAGCTCCCTGAAGCCAACCCTGTAAGCCGTGTCCTCAGTCGCCCCTCCCTGCGTCAGAGCAACGGCAGACAATCGTTCCGCGCCTTTTTTCTGTGCGGACGCCATACCAAGGCAAGCATGGAGGCCGCTCAGCTCACTTTGGCAATTAGGAGCACATTAAACACCACACGCATTATCCAGCAGTATATGCAGCACCGGAACCTGGCAAAGTGATACCGGGCGAGGAGGCGACGTCAGCGCGGTCACGTGAGTGATCAGGACATGGACACAGATTTCTCTGAAAGCATGGGCCCTGCCAATGCATGCATCATGGTGCTAATGGGGCAGGTTCATGCTGTGGAACACCGATTCTGGGCTCGGGAAACAAGCACAGACTGGTGGGACCGCATAGTGTTGCAGGTCTGGGACGATTCCCAGTGGCTGCGAAACTTTTGCATGCGTAAGGGCACTTTCATGGAACTTTGTGACTTGCTTTCCCCTGCCCTGAGGCGCATGAATACCAAGATGAGAGCAGCCCTCACAGTTGAGAAGCGAGTGGCGATAGCCCTGTGGAAACTTGCAACGCCAGACAGCTACCGGTCAGTTGGGAATCAATTTGGAGTGGGCAAATCTACTGTGGGGGCTGCTGTGATGCAAGTAGCCCACGCAATCAAAGATCTGCTGATATCAAGGATAGTGACCCTGGGAAATGTGCAGGTATTAGTGGATGGCTTTGCTGCAATGGGATTCCCTAACTGTGGTGGGGCCATAGACAGCACCCATATCCCTATCTTGGCACCGGAGCACCAAGCCGCCGAGTACATAAACCGCAAGGGGTACTTTTCGATAGTGCTGCAAGCTCTGGTGGATCACAAGGGACATTTCACCAACATCAACGTGGGATGGCCGGGAAAGGTGCATGACGCTCGCATCTTCAGGAACTCTGGTCTGTTTCAAAAGGTGCAGGAAGGGACTTTATTCCCAGACCAGAAAATAACTGTTGGGGATGTTGAAATGCCTATATGTATCCTTGGGGACCCAGCCTACCCCTTAATGCCATGGCTCATGAAGCCGTACACAGGCAGCCTGGACAGTAGTCAGGAGCTGTTCAACTACAGGCTGAGGAAGTGCAGAATGGTGGTAGAATGTGCATTTGGACGTTTAAAGGCGCGCTGGCGCAGTTTACTGACTCGCTTAGACCTCAGCGAAACCAATATTCCCACTGTTATTACTCCTTGCTGTCTGCTCCACAATATCTGTGAGAGTAAGGGGGAGACGTTTATGGCGGGGTGGGAGGTTGAGGCAAATCGCCTGGCTGCTGGTTACGCGCAGCCAGACACCAGGGCGGTTAGAAGAGCACAGGAGGGCGCGGTACGCATCAGAGAAGCTTTGAAAACCAGTTTCATGACTGGCCAGGCTACGGTGTGAAAGTTCTGTTTGTTTCTCCTTGATGAAACCCCCCGCCCCTTGGTTCACTCTACTTCCCTGTAAGCTAACCACCCGCCCCTCCTCCCTTCAATCACCGCTTGCAGAGGCAATAAAGTCATTGTTGCTTCACATTCATGCATTCTTTATTCATTCATCACACAAATAGGGAGATGACTACCAAGGTAGCCCAGGAGGGGTGGTGGAGGAGGGAAGGAAAATGCCACACAGCACTTTAAGCACAGCACTTTAAAAGTTTACAACTTTAAAATTTATTGAATGACAGCCTTCTTTTTTTTGGGCAATCCTCTGTGGTGGAGTGGCTGGTTGGCCGGAGGCCCTCCCACCACGTTCTTGGGCGTCTGGGTGTGGAGGCTATGGAACTTGGGGAGGAGGGCGGTTGGTTACAGAGGGGCTGCAGTGGCAGTCTGTGCTCCAGCTGCCTTTGCTGCAGCTCAACCATACACTGGAGCATACTGGAGCCTCAGCATTGAATCCTGCCTCCTCTCATCACACTGCCGCCACATTTGAGCTTCAGCCCTCTCTTCAGCCTGCCACTTACTCTCTTCAGCCCGCCACTTACTCTCTTCAGCCCGCCACTTCTCCTCCCGGTCATTTTGTGCTTTCCTGCACTCTGACATTATTTGCCTCCACGCATTCATCTGTGCTCTGTCAGTGTGGGAGGACAGCATGAGCTCGGAGAACATTTCATCGCGAGTGCGTTTTTTTTTCTTTCTAAGCTTCACTAGCCTCTGGGAAGGAGAAGATCCTGTGATCATTGAAACACATGCAGCTGGTGGAGAAAAAAAAAGGGACAGTGGTATTTAAAGACACATTTTATAAAACAGTGGCTACACTCTTTCAGGGTAAACCTTGCTGTTAACATTACATACATAGCACATGTGCTTTTGTTACAAGGTCGCATTTTGCCTCCCCCCACCACGTGACTACCCCCTCAACCTTCCCCCCTCCCTGTGGCTAACAGCGGGGAACATTTCTGATAGCCACAGGCAAACAGCCCAGCAGGAATGGGCTCCTCTGAGTGTCCCCTGAAGAAAAGCACTCTATTTCAACCAGGTGACCATGAATTATATCTCACTCTCCTGAGGATAACACAGAGAGATAAAGAACGGATGTTGTTTGAATGCCAGCAAACATACACTGCAATGCTTTGTTCTACAATGATTCCCGAGAACGTGTTACTGGCCTGGAGTGGTAAAGTGTCCTACCATGAAGGATGCAATAAGGCTGCCCTCCCCAGAAACCTTTTGCAAAGGCTTTAGGACTACATCTAGGAGAACCGCGAATGCCAGGGCAAAGTAATCCTTTCACATGCTTGCTTTTAAACCATGTATAGTATTTTAAAAGGTACACTCACCAGAGGTCCCTTCTCCGCCTGCTGGGTCCAGAAGGCAGCCTTGGGTGGGTTCGGGGGGTACTGGCTCCAGGTCCAGGGTGAGAAACAGTTCCTGGCTGTCAGGAAAACCGGTTTCTCCGCTTGCTTGCTGTGAGCTATCTACAACCTCATCATCATCATCATCATCATCTTCTTCGTCCCCAAAACCTGCTTCCGTATTGCCTCCATCTCCATTGAAGGAGTCAAACAACATGGCTGGGGTAGTGGTGGCTGAACCCGCTAAAATGGCAGGCAGCTCATCATAGAAGCGGCATGTTTGGGGCTCTGACCCGGAGCGGCCGTTCGCCTCTCTGGTTTTCTGGTAGGCTTGCCTCAGCTCCTTCAGTTTCATGCGGCACTGCTTCGGGTCCCTGTTATGGCCTCTGTCCTTCATGCCCTGGGAGATTTTGACAAAGGTTTTGGCATTTCGAAAACTGGAACGGAGTTCTGATAGCACAGATTCCTCTCCCCAAACAGCGATCAGATCCCGTACCTCCCGTTCGGTCCATGCTGGAGCTCTTTTGCGATTCTGGGACTCCATCATGGTCACCTGTGCTGATGAGCTCTGCATGGTCACCTGCAGCTTGTCACGTTGGCCAAACAGGAAATGAGATTCAAAAGTTCGAGGTTCTTTTCCTGTCTACCTGGCCAGTGCATCTGAGTTGAGAATGCTGTCCAGAGCGGTCACTATGGAGCACTCTGGGATAGCTCCCGGAGGCCAATACCATCGAATTGTGTCCACAGTACCCCAAATTCGAGCCAGCAACATCGATTTAAGCGCTAATCCACTTGTCAGGGGTGGAGTAAGGAAATCGATTTTAAGAGCCCTTTAAGTCGAAATAAAGGGCTTCATTGTGTGGACGGGTGCAGGTTTACATCGATTTAACACTGCTAAATTTGACCTAAAGTCCTAGTGTAGACCAGGGCAAAGTTTTGCCGTCATAGCTGTGTTGACTAGGAGTGCGAAAAACCTCACACTCCCTGGCTGACATAGCTATGCCAGCAACACTTCTGGTGTAGACACAACTATACTGATACAAGAGTGCTTCTGTAGACTTAGGGCTGGACTACAGCAGACAAAGCTACGTCGCTCAAGGGTGTGAAAAATCCACACCCCTGAGTGACGAAGTTAAGCCGACTGAACCCCCAGTGGAGACAACACTAGTTCGATGGAAGAATTCTTCCACTGACCTAGCCACCACCTCTCAGAGAGGTAGATTTGCTACAATGACAGGAACACTAAATTTAACACTAAATTTCTAGTAATCACTAATGTTTAAAATGAACTACATTACTATGAACTGTTGCAAAACAATTAAATTAATATTGATCACCATTAATAGCATTACATTAAAATAAATCAATATTATTTATTACTGAATTACTATAGGCTACCACTGATAATTATGCATGTTGATTTCATATTGATCACTGTTAATAACCATACATTTTTATTAAATTTATTAATACATTATTTTAAATCATTATTGATTATAATCAATATGTAATTATTGCGTATCTATATTACGAACCATTATTACAATTAATTATTAGTATTTTATCAAGCCCACTGGTTTCAAGAAGGCCACTTATGTGAGAAAAGATACACATAAGTAAAAGTGTTCTCTAGATCATTATTATTAGGTGTATTGGTATCTAGAGGCCCTGACTAAGATCGTGGCCCCTGTTATACCAGGTGTTGCACAGACATGCAGGGTCTGTCTACTATGCAACTGGGAAGTGTGACTGCAGAATATGTAGCCATTCCTGAGCTAGCTGTAATCCAGCTAGCATGCTAAAAATAGAAGTGCAGTCATGGCCGCACAGATGGTGGAACAGGCTAGCTACCAGAGTACAAACATACGCAGGGTTCTGGGTGGGATTGTACTTGGCTGCTAATCTGTGCTGCCACGGCTACACAGCTATTGTTAGCATGCTACCTGGATCAAAGGTAGTTCAGGTATTTCTGCATGTTCAGCAATCACACCTCCTAAGTGCACTGTAGACAGCCTCCCAGTGAGAGCCAGTCCCTGCCCCAGCGAGCTCCCATTCGAAACAGACAAGGGGAAGAGAACAAACTGAGGTCCAGAGTGGAAAAAGGGACTTGCTGAAGTACAGTGGTAGAGGTAGGAACAGAACTCAGGTGTTCTGAGCACCCGTCCTCTGCCCTATCT
Source organism: Lepidochelys olivacea (assembly GCF_965140295.1). NCBI lineage: Eukaryota > Metazoa > Chordata > Testudines > Cheloniidae > Lepidochelys > Lepidochelys olivacea. Next base: position 30,831,788 of record NC_140417.1, read on the forward strand.
ACTGACAATTAATTCCTATAAGAGAGGGTAAGGAGCCATGGGTCAGATTTAAGGGGTGCCAGCAGAGCTTGCGGGAGCCCTGGGCTGGGCTAGCAGGGGGCTGAGGGTTGGGATAGAGAGGCACCAGCAGCACCATGTGGTGGTTTCCACACTCCTCTCTCTCTCACACCAGGCTACTCCTTCTTTCTCTCTCCCTTACCTCAGCTCTTCCCTCTTCCTTTGCGTGGTCTGGGCCAAACTGCCCGGGGGACTGTAGGCTGCCAGGCACTTGGCCACTTCCCTCTGCACCTGCTGCTGCTTGACCCGGCACTGCTCTGCTCGCCTCTTCTCCTGCTGCTCCCGCCGCTCCCACTCCAACAGCAATAGCCTGCACCAGGAGCAAAGGAGAAGGCTCAGCCAGGTGGCATCTATAAAAATTGTTCCAGGTCCCCTGGCTGGGGGGAATCCCTGGCTGGGATAGCAGGGGGCTGCGGGTCAGGATTGAGGGGCAGAGCCGGGGGCAGAGAGGGCTGGAACCCAGGGCTGGGATAGCAGGGGGCTTTAGGTAGGCAGGCCAGCTGTCTGCTTTTAAGACAGACAGTCCTGCCTTCCTAACATTAGTCCCCCATCCGGCATGCTCTTCAAAATGGTGTCCCTCGTGTGACACTGGTGGAGGTGTGCTCATGCGATTCCCAGTAGCACTGGAATGTTCGGTATTCCGGGAACGTGTGAGTGGCCACCCTCGCTCTTGGTCAGGATTGAGGGGTACTAGCAGAGCTAGGGATGGAATAGCAGAGGGGCTGCAGCAGAGATGGAGGGGGGTGGGGAGGCCAGGACTGGTTTAGCTGGGAATGGATTGAAGGGCACTGTCCATACCTGGTGGCCTCCTGCCGTTTGTCAGAGGCTCTGGTGCGTGGCACCGAGGCCAGGGGGTCAAACTCTGAGCAGGACTGGGACCCACAGTGGAAGCTCCAGAGCTGGCGCAGCTGTTGCTGCTCCCAGTCTCTAAGCTCGTCCCCAGGCTGGTGCTGAGAGCTGCTGGCCGCATGGAGGTGGAAGGGTTTGCAGATGGTCAGCTTGGCTAAGAGGGGGACACAGAAAGCATTAATGGAGGGTCCCAGAACCCCTCCCCCATCAGCTGCACTGCTCCACCCCAGAAGCAGCTGCATCTCAGCACCAAGGGAGGGGTCTCTGTATAAACAGCCCCTGTGCCCCACCCCAGGGATTCCTGTATAAACAGCCCCACCTCAGAGGCAGCTCCATCTCAGTACCAGGCAAGGGGTTCTGTATGAGCGGCTTCCTCACCCTACCCCAAAAGCAATTGCATCCATCTCCTTGGCTCACCTCTCACTTTCCTCTTCTCCAGCTGCTCCTGGAACTTCTTGTGAAGTGTCTCAAAATCAGGGATGGTCTGGTTGATGATGGGCTGGAACCGGGTCTTGTCTTTGGGGGCCAGTCCCCTGCCCTTCCTTCTGTGCCCCCTGGGGCTTGGGTCCTGGGGCTCTGTGGCCAGGCACAGGGCCTCAGCTCTCAGCCTGGCCCGGAGCTGCTGGGCGGAGGTGACCGCCTCCCAGGCTGGGGAGGACACAGCCTCTTCCAGACTCAACAGCTGCTGAGCTAGCTGGAGCCAGTGCCTCCGCTCTTCCTGGAGCTGGCGTTTGCGGGCCTCGCTCCGGGCCTCCATCTTCCAATACAGTGAGGAGAGGGTGCTGGGGGAGGGATGGGGTGCTTGCTTGATCCTACCCCGCTCAGCGCTGCTGCACTTCTGTGAACTGCCAGCCCGTTGGTCTACACGCCCCTGCAAACCTATCACCGTTGGGCGGACACTCTCACGGGGGGAGTTGTTGGGGGCTCTGCGGAGCTCCCCCTTCTTGGCCTTGTCCAGGGAAGGGGCTGGGAGGAGGGCGCGACCATTGAGTGAGAATTCCTCCCACATCCACTGGAAGGGGAAGGAGGGGCGGGGACTGTGAGGCAAGGGATTAGGGGTGCAGGAGGGAGCTGGCTTGGAGGAAAGGGCGTCCTCAGGAACGTCTCTCTGCCTGGTGGTGGGAAGGAGAGGAGATGATAAGTGTAAGGTAAGAGCAACGGGGCCATCTAACCTGGTAGCCCCCAGATCAGATCTAAAGGGCTCATCTAGTTTAGTATCACCATCCCTACCATGCCACTCTAGACGAGACCAGTGGGTCCATCTACAGGAGATATCATATACTGTCCCTCTGAGCTGGCAACAGACTCCTAGCCACTCCCTCCCCACTCTAACCCAGTAGAGCACACTCCGCTCCCTTTGTCTGTTTAGACTGTGAGCTCTTTGGAGCTGGGACTGTCTCTCACTGTGTGTCTGAGCAGTGTCCAGTGCAGTGGGAGCCCCAATCTTGGTCAGGGTCTGTGCAGCACCTGGGACAGTGAGGGCCCCTGATCTGGGATGGGTGGGGGGTCTGTGCAGCACTCACCAGAATAGGAGCCCTGATATTGATCAGGGTCTGTGCAGCGCCCGGCACAACTGTGGCCCTGGTCTTGGGATCTGTGCAGCACCTTCCCCTAAACAGGTGCTGATCTCAGTCAGCACATCCAGGTGCTACTAATATAATCTCCGTGGAGCTGCAGCAAGGATGAGTTTGTCCCAATGGCCATAAGGATCCCATGCAACCTACTCACCTCCCTGCAGATGGGGCTGAGTCCTGGTCTCCGTCAGAGCTGTCACTCACACATGGCTCCTGCATCTTGCAATGTGGGGCTAGGCTGACTCTTCTCCCTGAGGGGGGGCCTCTGGGTGACCCCTTCCTCTTCCCTTTCCTCATCAAGACCACGATTCCGTCACCAGAATTTAAAACCTCCTCCTGAAACCACAGAGCAAAGGCAGGAGAGACCCAGCTTTTCCCCAGGGAGACTGGCTGGCTCAGGGCGGCAGGGAATGGGACATGGGGCGTTTCCCCTCTAGGAGGTCCTGGCGCAAAGCTCCCTATTCCACTAGCCCCCACTCCTCCCAAAGCTGGGAGTAGAGTGTCCTGACTCCCACTCCCTTGCTCCTTAGCCAGTGGTGTCTCTACAAACACCTACCCAGGATAGTGAGGGAGAGAGAGATGCGCCAGTTAAGGAGACCCTAAGAAAACTAACCCCAACCCAACAATTTCCCCCTGGTGTTTGCCCCTTGGGGGAGTTCCCAACAGCAGGATGATGAAGTTAGAGTTTAGATGTTGGGTCCCCCAAGAGTGGGGGAAGCCAGTACACAGTGGGGAAGAGGGGTACCAGGAGTTACCTCTTGGGGACGAGAACCTGAGAGCAGCCCTAGCAGGTGCACCCTTCCCTTCTTCTGGTAGAGGGTGCCAGGTGCCCGGTCGCTGGGGTCCAGGGAGGGGCTGATGCAGGCGTTGGTGAACATGGAGCGCTGGTGGGCCCCCAGCATGGTGCCTACCTGATTGCCCCGCCCCCATCTGTTACTGCGGTGACTAACCCGGTTCCAGAACATGGCAAGGGTGGGGGGTTCCAGAGTGAGGCCCTGCCCCCTCCATATAGTCACTGTAGTAACTGTGATGGGGGTGGGACAGATGTGATACTTGTATGGGCCCCAGCAGAGATGGGACTGAGGGGAGTTCAGGGATCCCAGCTGAGAGGCAGGACTCCTGGGTTCTGTTCACTATTCTGGGAGCGGCAGGTAATCTAGTGAGTTGAGGGGACTGGGAGTCAGGACTCCTGGGTTCTGCAGAAAAAGACCTAGGGGTTACAGTGGACAAGAAGCTGAATATCAGTCAACAGTGTGCCCTTGTTGCCAAGAAGGCTAGTGGCATTTTGGGATGTACATGTAGGGGCATTGCCAGCAGATCGAGGGATGTGATCGTTCCCCTCTATTCAACATTGGTGAGGCTTCACCTGGCGTACTGTGTCCAGTTTTGGGCCCCACACTACAGGAAGGATGTGGAAAAATTGGAAGGAGTCCAGCGGAGGGCAACAAAAATTATTAGGGGACTGGAACACATGACTTATGAGGAGAGGCTGAGGGAACTGGGATTGTTTAGTCTGCGGAAGAGAAGAATGAGGGGGGATTTGATAGTTGCTTTCAACTACCTGACAGGGGGTTCCAAAGAGGATGGATCTAGACTGTTCTCAGTGGTAGCAGATGACAGAAGGAAGAGTAATGGTCTCAAGTTGCAGTGGGGGAGGTTTAGGTTGGATATTAGGAAAAGCTTTTTTCACTAGGAGGGTGGTGAAGCACTGGAATGCGTTACCTAGGGAGGTGGTGGAATCTCCTTCCTTAGAAGTTTTTAAGGTCAGGCTTGACAAAGCCCTGGCTGGGATGATTTAGTTGGGGATTGGTCCTGCTTTGAGCAGGGGGTTGGACTAGATGACCTCCTGAGGTCCCTTCCAACCCTGGTATTCTATGATGCTATGATTCTATGCCTAGCTCTGGGAGGAGCGTGGAGTCTGTAACTGCTGGGTTTCTTGCGCCCTCCTGTGAAGTATCTCATGCCAGCCACTGTCCAAGACAGGATACTGGGATAGATGGACCTTGACTCTGATCCAGGCTAGTGGCCCCAGTGTTCTGAGAGAGACCCTGCTATTAAACCCCCAAGAAGGGGAGAGCTTGGGAGGGGCAGCAGAAGTCTCAGGGACATTGTGCAATTCATGAACTGCATGGGGAACACCTGTGCATTCAGAACAATGCCATGGCCCTTCCAACATACTGGAGGTACCTGCCATGGGGAGGGAGAAGGAGAGGAGCAAGGTGTCTAGGGTCACAGGCGGCCCAGAGGGTGGGGCACTGTACTGAGACCCAGGATAGCTGGCTTCTATTCCTTGCTCTGCAACTAACTTTGAGAGAATCCCTTCCCGCACTTTGTGCCTTAGTTTCCCCTCCCACCCTTTCTCTAGTTTGACTGTGAGCTCTTCAGAGCAGGGACTGTCACCATGTGGCTGTGCTGCACCCAAGGTGATGGGGCCCCCAATCTTAGTCATCATCTGTGCAACAACCGGTATAACAGGAGTCCCTGATCTCAGTCAGGTTTTCTCCAGGATCCCCATGTGACAGTGCCCTAACCTTGCACCAAATTCAGTTAGGGCCCTACTAGAATGCAAATAAATAATAATAATAACAACAAAAATGAGAGACAAGGACCTGGATTTTATTGCAGAACTTAAAGATGGTGCTGCCAGGAGCACAGTGCTCCTAGCACCACCGTGGGGCCTTGGGCGCCCACAGTGAGGGGAGAGTTCCTCCTGCTGAGCTCCCATCCCGCTTTCTGCAGCACCGTGCCCTTTGGTCACCTGGGGCATTGGGGACAGCAGTGACTCACTAATCCCTGTAGGGATGGCCCTAGCCCTGGATGGCTTGTTCCCAGCCATGCTCCCTATGATTATAGCCTTGTTTACATCCCTGCTTTGGAGCCCAGCCAGGCAGAGGGGGAGAAGGGATTCCTGGGCTCCCCACTCCTTCCTCTGATTCCTAGAACTCCCTGTCTTTTGGCAGGACAGGGGGTTCCTGAACCATCCCATCCCTCGGTGCCCAGCTGCAGAATTTGAGGGGAAGAGATGGTGGGGAGCAGGGCATGGCCTCCCCTAAATTCACCCCTCTTTCCTGCACCATATGGGTCATTTACATGTGGGTTTGGGGCTCTGCATTTTCCTGGATCTGGGTTGGGGGTGTGAATTGTGTGTGGAGGGGGAAATCCGTCTGGGCCAGAGGAGGGGGACATGACTTAGGGCTGGTGGTGGGGACCAGGGCTGGAGGTGGACCTGGAGGTCTGAGGCTGGGTTATTGTGAGTCTAGGTGGGGTTCTGGGTTGGGCAGGGGGAAACTGGGGGAGTTAGGCTGGAGGGGGGTGTAGAACCTAGGCTCTAGGAGAGAAAGGCTGAGCAGGTCGGGTGTAGGGAATTCTATCTGCGTCTCTCCAGCAGGGCACAGAAAGGACACTCCAGCTGCAAAACATGCTACAACAACAAACAGCTGAGCCCCTCCCTTCCCCTTGAACTGGCCTGGCAGGAGCCCAGGGCTTGGACTGGCCTCATTAAATAACCACAAACAGCTCCTGTTCGAGCAGCAACAACAACTGGGGGAAGAGGCTTCTGCCAGGAGCACGCATGGTCTGTGGGATAAACAGGGTTGGAGGAGGGGCAATAGGTGGAGAGAGTGTCAGTAGAGGAGACTGGGGGCTGGTGAGGGGAAGACTGGGGATTGATGGGGTGATGGGGCACCGATGGGTGAAGAGGGACATGGAGACCAATGGGGCTGGAGGCGTGATAGGGGCTAGACACTGTAGGCAGTGGGGGTGCTATCAGCAAGGGCTGCAATGGATGATGGGGGACACCAGAGGCTGGGTGATGTGGGGATACTGGGAGTGGAAGAGTGGAGGTCACTGGTGGCTGGGATGGGCAGTAGGGGTCACTGAAGGCTGGATGTATGGGGGAACTGGGGATCAGTGGACACTGGAGTATTCTGGAGCTGGGCAGTAGAAGCTGGAGCACTGGGAATAAGGGGAGTGTGGGGGTGTGTGCGGCTGAACAGACTCTAGTCATTCAGGCTGAAACCCCCAGGTTAGGGCAGGACCCGTAAGAGCCTCCCATAACCCCAAGCTGAGGGTTTTGCAGTCCTGACTCCCCAGCCCTGACGCCCTGAGGAAATGCAGTGTGTCAGGGGGGATGTATCCCCTTCACTTTGTCTGAGCAGGGCTGAGGTCAGCAGAGCTGGGGCTTCCATGAAGCCTGCTTCTTCTGCCCCAGCCCAGAGACCCACGCAGGGAAGGTGCCCCCTTAGCTCTGCCTGTGGCCCCCAGGCATGGCCTCTTAGGAAATGACACCCAATCCTGATGCTTCCCTACAGTGCAACCCTGGCACCGGTTGGTGTAGGAGTGGGGGGTGCCCCTTTCTCAGTCATCGCAGGCCCAGGGGGCAGCACTAAGATGCCGAAAACAAAGATGACTGCCAGGCAAGGGGTGATGGCTGTTGGGGTGATAACACAGAGATGGCTGCCAGGAGAGATTGGCACATGATGGCTGCCAGGGAGGATGAGGGCTGCTGATAGGGGAGACACAAAGATGGCTGCCCGACAGGATGCAATGGCTATTGGGGGGTAGGATGACCAGATGTCCCGATTTTATAGGGATAGTCCTGATTTTGGGGTCTTTTTCTTATATAGGTTCCTATTATCCCCCCAACCCCCTGTCCCAATATTTCACATTTGCTATTTGGTCACCCTATTGGGGGATGGATGGAAACACAAAGATGGCTGCCAAGGCGGGAATGGTACAAAGAGGCTGCTGGCAGCCATTTTGTGTAATTCTTCTCCCAAGATGGCTGAGCTGGAATCCCAGGACTCTGCCAGGGCCCAGACTTTCCCTGGGGCTGTGAATTCTTCTCCCATTCCTGGCGCCACCCGGACTGGCTGGCAACATGGGGCAAGAAGCATGTGGGATCCATTTGTGGCTCTGGAGCAGCATCTTGGCGCCTGCTGTTTTCCTCCCTGTCCCTTCCATGCCCTAGGCTTCAGGAGAATTCAAGCCGCAACATGACAATGTGGGAGCCTTCTCCAGGTTTTGACTGTGTGTGTGTGTTGGGGTGTGAGGGGAGAACTGGAGGTGCGTGCACATGGCAGGACAAGGGGCATAGGTGGTAGTGGGGGTTGTGTGGTGGGGGAGGAGATTAGGAGCAAGGACTGTGTGTGTACAGCATGGAGGAGGCCAGGGGTGCACACAGAGTGGCAGTATCAAAGGGGTGTGTGCACAATGTGGGAGATGTTGGGGGGCACATACAACATGGGGGACGCCAGGGGTGCATACAGAATGGCAGCATCAAAGGGGTGTGTGCACAATGTGGGAGATGTTGGGGGGCACATACAGCATGGGGGAGGCCAGGTAGCACATAATATGGCAGAAAAGGGGGGGCACAGAGTGGGGTGAGGCCAGGGGGCACAAGTGTGGGGGTAAATGAGGGGGTATATACATAGCGTGTGGAGGCTGAGGGGGTGCTGAGAGAGGCAGGGGGCTGGTCAGGTCAGGGAGATTGCTCATGGAAGGAGGTAGATGCACTGGTCTCTGGTTACAGCTTGTGTGACTGGCACTTGATTACAGCCCTTGCCTGGCTATAGGCCATGTTTGGTGGGTGTGGCTCCTGGTCTGTTTTGCTGAGTCAGGCATTCCTGCTTACAGTGACAGAGCTGGAGCTCCAGGTATGTGGGGATCAGTGCCTCAGCTCTGGCATTGGGGCTCGAACCTATTCCTGTTCCACCCCCGGGCAAATTCAGTGCTAGAGTGGGGGGCAGTTTGGTGCCAGCTGCTACATACAGTATCTTCTATGGGTGCCCAGCACAGAGTAGTGGCCTGGCAAGCTCCCCACTAACACCCCTGCCCAGTGTGTGTTTTGGGGAGACCCTTTCCATGGGGAGACAGGGGCACTCTGTCTCTCCATGGTCAGATCAGCCCCAGAAGCCCTGCCCAGTGCCATTCAGATGTAACTGACAACTAGATTCCATGTAGGGTGTTCCAGGACCAGGAGGCAGTTGGGAGTATTTGCTGGTGGGTGGGAAGCCCACAGATAAGAGCAGATCTGTATTTAACCTTTTGTGGTGTTAGCTGGGTAGGGGGTTGGATTAGCTGGGATGGCGCTGGGAGGTTAGCGGGGAGCACTAGGGGTCATTGGCCCCTGAGAGGTTATTTGGGGAGGAGGCTTGTTAGCTTGGGGGAGGGGTAAAGGAGTGCATCTCCCCCAGATCCCACCCCCCCCCCAGGGTTGGGGTGGGGGAGTTGGTCACATATTCCCAACAGTGCATGGGGCCATTCAGACCTTGGGGCTTCTCAGGAGGGTCAGAAAATGAGACGGGCTGCTGCAGCCCCTTCAAGAAGCCCTTAGGCCCTTGTGTGTAGGTGGTGGAGGGGGTGGTTTTCCACCACAGAGCTTCCTCACTGGTGACAGAACTGAAACAGGGAACAATCAAGTGTTTCTTGTGATTGCCAGGGCCGGAGGGAAGGGGCTGGATTTCCAGCCTTTGATTGTGGGTCCCCCCCATGGTGTTCCCAGACTCTGATCCCAGTCTCCACCACTTCCTAGCCTTTGATCTATCCTTCCCCCTTAGAAACAACAAGGAGTCCGGTGGCACCTTAAAGACTAACAGATTTATTTGAGCATAAGCTTTAGTGAGTAAAAACCCCACTTCTTCAGATGCATGGAGTGAAAATTACAGATGCAAACATAAATATACTGTACTGACCCCTGAAGAGAAGGGAAGCTCATGCTCAAATAAATTGGTTAGTCTCTAAGGTGCCACAAGTACTCCTTTTCTTTTTGCGAATACAGACTAACACGGCTGTTACTCTGAAACCTGAAGAGAAGGGCGTTACTTCACAAGTGGAGAACCAGTGTTGATCGGGGCAATTTGATCAGGGTGGATGTAGTCCACTCCCAACAATAGATGAGGAGGTGTGAATTCCAGGAGAGGCAAAGCTGCTTCTGTAATGAGCCAGCCACTCCCAGTCCCTATTCAAGCCCAAATTAATGGTGGTAAATTTGCAAATGAATTTTAGTTCTGCTGTTTCTCTTTGAAGTCTGTTTCTGAAGTTTCTTTTGTTCAAGTATAGCTACTTTCAAATCTGTTATAGAATGTCCATGAAGATTGAAGTGTTCTCCCACTGGCTTTTGTATGTTACCATTCCTGATGTCTGATTTGTGTCCATTTATTCTTTTACGAAGGGACTGTCCGGTTTGGCCAATGTACACGGCAGAGGGGCATTGCTGGCACATGATGGCATATATCACATTAGTAGACGTGCAGGTGAATGAGCCTTTGATGGTGTGGCTGATGTGGTTGGGTCCTCTGATGGTGTCGCTAGAGTAGATATGGGGACAGAGTAGGCAACGAGGTTTGCTACAAGGATTGGTTCCTGGGTTAGTGTTTCTGTGGTGTGGTGTGTAGTTGCTGGTGAGTATTTGCTTCAGGTTGGGGGACTGTCTGTAAGCGAGGACTGGCCTGTCTCCCAAGGTCTGGGAACCCTTGCTCCTTAGGGTTCCCAACTGTGATCCCTTCCCTGCTCCTCGGGTTCCTGGCCTTTGATGTACAAGGTTTCCCAAACACTGATCTCTGTCCCCTTCCCATCCCAGTGAGACAGGGTTATTTCTCAGCAAGAAGGCTCAGCTCCAAGGGACAGACTAAGCCAAGAGTAGACAGGGAAATTGAGGCACACTAAAGGAAAAGGACTTGTCCAGCCACACAGTGAGTCAGCAGAGCTGGGATTAGACCCCCAGAATCTTGCCTCCACTCCCCTGCTTTAACCACTAGATTCCACTCCTGCCAGAGTTGGGGATAGAATGCTGGTGGTAAAGTGGTGTCCTGACACCCAGCCTCCCAGCTTTAACTATTAGACACCCCCATGAGCCTATTCTCTTCAAGCCAAGTTACACACACACCCCATAGGGAACCACCCAGTCCAAATCGCTCTCTTACATTCTGTTTATCCCCAGTTGGAAACTCTTCCATTCTCATCTCCTCACCAAACTTCCCATGGAGTGGTAACTCCTCCTTGTCCTATCCTTCGCCATCTAGGGCCTTGTAGCAGGTACAGACCCCTCACTCCTTTGGGCACTGCTCTCTCCATAGCCCCTAATTTCTCATAATCCCCCTCCCCCCAGCTCTGTAGCAAGCAGGATTCTCTCCACTTCTCCAGGCCGTTAATTCATGGTAACACGCAGTAATTAACTGTCTCCACCTTAAACCAGGCGAGGGGCGGGTCGCGGAGGCGGATCGGGATATATCAGTGCCGGCTAAGGCGGAGCGCCCGTCTCATAGCCAGAGGAGTCAGTCAGGTACGCTGGGTATGATCCGTCGTGGTGTGCTGGGCGCATGGGGACGGCGTGCTCTAGCGCTGCACCCTAGGCGCACGGGCTGGGTACCTACCAGCGCGCACGGGGCTGTGGGGAGGGGGCGAGCAGGGGGGCACGAGGTGAGAAGGCAGCATGGCTGCGGCTGAATCACGGCACAGGGCTAAGAAAGGGGGCTCAGGCAGGTGTGGGGGGGAATCTGTGCCTGTGGGGAGGGCTATGCTCAGGGGCCAGGTGGTGGAGAGTGCTCTGCCCGGGGCACAAAGCGCTGCGTCTCTCCCTTAACCGCAGGCCCTAGCGATACCCGGTGGCATCTAGCCAGGCATCATGAGCCAGGACACAGAGGTGGATATGAAGGAGGTGGAGTTGAACGAAATGGAGCCAGAGAAGCAGCCCATGACAGGCTCCCCCTCCTCCCCGGCCTTGGGCACCCTGGGCGAGAAGAACGGGATGGTGAAGGTGTCCAAGGAGGATGGCGAGGCAGATGCTGGCACCAAGTTCACGGGGCTCTCCAAGGAGGAGCTGCTGCAGGTAGCGAGCACTCCAGGGTGGGTGCGCACCCGCTGGGCACTGCTCATCCTCTTCTGGCTGGGTTGGCTGGGCATGCTGGCAGGGGCCATCGTCATCATCGTCCAGGCTCCCCGCTGCAAGGAGCTGCCTCCCCAAGAGTGGTGGCACAAGGGGGGTATTTACCGCATCCAGGCACTGGAGGCCTTCCAGGACTCGAATGGCGATGGAGTTGGGGACTTAGCAGGTGAGTCCTGATTCTCAGCCCCCCAACTCACTAGACCCCACTCCCCTTTAAGTTGGGGATAGAACCCAGGAGTCCTGGCCATCTCTTCACCCGGCTTTCTCCTCTGCCCCCCCCTCATAACCCAGTAGACCCCACTTCCTTCCCAGAGCTGGGGATTAAACCAGGAGGGGGTTGGGACGGGATGACACTGGTGTGTGGGGAGAAGAGGGTGTTATGGGTGGGAAAAGAGAGAGGTTTGGGGTAGTGGTGGGGGTAGCGGCTGGGGGTTGGCAAGAAATCCGGTTGACTATTGGGGTTTGGTTGCCTTGGCACAAACTGGAGCCCAGGTGTTGCTGGGGTGACCCCCTCCCCCAGTTTTCCCTATCTGGGGGGGCTTATGGGGGTGGGAACACTTCTCCCCCCCCCCCCCCCAGGACAGGATGTCCCATACAATCTGTCCCCCATGTGCTCCTAGCAGGTGACTGGCAGCCGGTGCTGGCTGCCTGCCCGCGCCTGATGAGAGGGGTTGGCAGAGTTGCTCCCAGCCAGTTCTAGCCGGTTGGCAGCAGCAACCAGTGGGCTTTGTTTCATCAGCTTTGACGTCAGCCCAGCCTGAGCTGACTCAGCTGTTGGGGGGGGAGGGGAAGCTGAGTGAAGGGTGGGGGAGGGGAGTTGGGGTTAAGGTCCCGTGGGGGGGAGGGGAAGGGAGTTGGGGTTAAAGGTCCTGAGATGGGGTGGGGAGCCGCCGGGGTTAAAGGTCCCATAATGCATGGAGGGAAATGTGAACTGAGGGGATTGGCTGGGTTAAAGGTTTCATTCTGGGTAGGGGAGGAAAGGGGATTGGGGGAGTATCCTTCACCTGAAGGGGTGGGGTAATGTGGGCAAGAGGCAGGGGCTATGGGGACAGCCTTTGCCTGGGACGGGGAGGGGATTATGTGGGACTGGGGGAGCTGCCAACCTCTGATCCCTCCCCCCTTGTCTGTTCTCCTCCCAGGAGTGGAGCAGCGCATCGATTACCTGAGCTCCCTGAAGGTGAAGGGGCTGGTAATTGGGCCCATACATATTAACACCCCTGACAACCTGACTAGCACGGACCTGCAGACAGTGGACCCCAGGCTCGGCACCAAGGAGACCGTTGCCAAGCTGCTGGAGGCCGCCAAGAAGAAGAGTAAGAAAGTGTCCCCATATGGGGCCTTTTCCCCTGGGGGTGCTGGACCTGATCTGGCCCCAGGATGGGTGGTGGGGAATGGGATATGGGGTGTTTGGGGAGGCGAGCTCTCCCTGCCCCAGGATGTACACTTGACCTCCCTTTCTCCCTAGGTCTCAAGGTCATCCTGGACCTGACCCCCAATTACCGTGGCAAGATGTCCTGGTTCAGCCTGGAGACCCCCCACAACAGTGATTTCCAGTCTAAAATGAAGGTGAGGGTGTGCTCCAATAGGGGGCATCCTGGGGAGCAGGCAATCTAACCTTAAGGCTATGTTCTGGGGGAGAGGGTGTCCTGCTCTCTCTCAGATCCTCCATGGGGATCTGTCTGGGCCTGGTTTGCCACTTCCCCTGAATCCTCACTATTTTGGGGGAAGCAGCTGGGACCACTGTCTGGGTGTCTCATGTGGGGGGGCTAGGGGTATGGAGACCTGCAGGGAGGAGGTGTTGGCTACACTGGTGTTGGGGGCTGGGGACTGTCAGTTGGTGGGAAAATGCTGGGTTGTTGGCTGTGGGGCATGCCAGGTGCTGATGCTTCACACACACACTCTCTGGGCAGGCGGCGCTGAAGTTCTGGCTGGAGCTTGGCGTGGCAGGGATCCAGATTGAGGGAGTGGAGCAGCTCAATGTAAGTGACTGGCTTGTCTGTGTGTTGGGGGTGAGGGTTGTGGGGTGGGAGGTAATATGGGGGGGTGACTGTATCACAGGTCTTTTTCTCCTGTAGGACTCTCAGCTTCTGGGGGAGTGGAAGAACCTCACCAGCCAGTACAGTTCTGATGGCAATGCCAGGTGGGTACCAAGCCCCCACCAAATGGTTCTGACCCTTTTGTGATGGTGGTTGACTGGCTGCCCCCCTGGGATGCCCGCCCTCTTGAATAGGCCCACCTTCCAGGCTCCCTACCTTGGACATCTCTCTGCTCTCCTGGTGCCAACCCCCCCTCAAGCACCCATAGCTCCCCCATCCTCTAGAAAATTCCTATCCATCTTCAGACTCTGCACCCTGCCCCACCCCTGCCTCCCACACCCGACTTCCCATTCCTAGCACTTCACTACTGACCCTGGCGCTCACTGTACCCTGACTCCCTTCTCCCCAGGGTGCTGATCGCCTGGACGGGCCAGCAGGATTCCCGGCAGATCTTCTCCCTGCTGAATGAGACCAGTGCTGACCTTCTGGTCAGCCCATATCTGCTGGGGCTAGAGCTGGAGCCCACTGGGCAGAAGGTGGAAAACGCGATCAGAGCGTACATCCAGGCTGCTGGAGAGAAGTGGCCCAGCTGGAGTGTGAGTGCTGCCCTCCCCCCCGCACCTCACTCTGTTTCCCCAGCTCTTGGAATTGGAGGAGGGGCACGGACCCCACCCCTACCCCCACAGGATCCTCATGCTAAGCCCCCACATCTGTATCATAGCTCCCAGTGCTCAGAGTGGGCTCCCTTTTGGAGAAAGGGCAGGAGCTGAGCCCCAACAGATGTGTGCCACAAAGTGTGTGGGTCCATTCTGTGTTGGCTGCTCAAGAAGGATAGGCCAGGAATATGACTACTAGCCCCCATCCCCTCCCAGAGCTGGGGATAAGTCCACCTCCCGCCCCCTGTGACATGCCGACACTGCATCTTTGCTGTCTCTGCAGGTGGGGGGCCCACGGACGAGGCACATGGCCTCTCTTGTGAAGGAGCGGTTGCTGCGGCTGTATCACATGCTACTTTTCACGCTGCCAGGGACGCCCTTCACTAACTACGGGGATGAAATCGGGCTGCAGGAGCTGCCTGGACAGGTAGGGGCAGTGTGGGGCTGGGGGATCCCTCTGGAGGAGGTGTGGGGGGGAGGCCTAGGAAGGTTAGTTAAGGTGATGGGGTGGGGGGGAGTGAAGTCCCCGAAGATGCTGGTGCAGATGCGGGAGGGGATGGGGAAGTTTGTTCAGCTCCTGGGTGGGGAAGGAGTGGGGTGTGTTGGTGCAAGAAGGGATGGGCAGCCAGCTGTGCAACTCCCTGTAACCATGTCCGTCACTTCCCCAGTCCGGCGTATCCCGCATGCAGTGGAATAATTCAGCCAACTTTGGCTTCTCCTCAAAGTTTTCTCCTCAAGGTGGGGACAGCAGCGGCAGCAACATCACTGTGGAGGTGAGGGCAGGAGGGCAAGTAGAGCTTTGGGGAGGAACCTGGGTGGTGTGAGAGGGTGCGCTTAGATGGGCGCAGAGCTGGGGGAGGGCACTGTCTGCCTCGCGCTAACCCAGCGTTTTTCAAATGCTGCCACTTTGGCCACCAGGGGCTTTTCTTTCAGCCACAGCCTCCTGGGCAGTGTTGTTGTTTTGGCGGGTGGGGGGCAGACAAAGCAGCGACTCCTTCTCTGGGGCCACCAGCAGGGTTTGGACTCTACCCCACTCTGAGGATGCAAATGCTGGAGGAGCAGACAGCCCCCCACCTTCTGGGGATGGAGAGGGTCTGGCTTCAGCCCTGGGGTGGCAGGCAACTGGCTCCAGCTGCACAGAGGTAGGCTCTGCTCTGGCCCCCAAGCTCCAGCCATGGAGGGGGCAGGGCTTCAGGCTCTGACCTTGGGTCTACCCCTCCCCCATTGCCCTTGGCCCCCTGCTGCCTTCTCTGGTGTCCGGCTGCACAATGGCAGGCCCTGGCCCCAGTCCCGGGCATGCCACCCACCCCCATTTCCCTGACCCCCGGCTGTGCAGCGTTAGGCTCTGTCCCCCACCACCTCCCCTGGACCCTATCCAGGGCTTAACTTGTTCTCGGACTTGCTGGGAGCTGAGTAAGTCTTCTGTGAAAAGTGATATTAACAAACATACAAGTATCACTTTTCACAGCAGTAGACTTGCTAGCTGGGCAATCAAAAGAATGTGCCAAACACCTTTATTTGCATTTCTGTTTTGTTTAGGTTTAGTAAAGAATAGACACAACTGAACATTATTTGTATTTTTGAGTCTGCAAAAACACTCTACATAGACATGTCCAAATCACTCTCATTTGTTTGTGTGCATATGTATTTGTTTTTATTTGTTTTTCCTAAAGTTAATTACATATTTTAGGAAAAATTGACAGAGCAGCCACCTGCAAGAGTTGGTGGCTGCTCTCTGAGGTCACCAAAATTTTATTTTGAGAACCTGTGCACTAATCCCATGTCTCCCTCCCCAGGCACAGAGTGGGAACAGCTCCTCACTGCTCTCCCTGTTCCGGCACCTGAGCGAGCTGCGAGGCAAGGAGCGCTCACTGCTGCATGGGGAATTCATGATGCTGCCCAGGCTGGTGCCAGATGTCTGTGTCTACCTGCGCAGCTGGGACCAGAACAAACGCTTTCTGGTGGTCCTCAACTTTGCTGGCACGCAAAGCACTGTCACCATCTCCCACTCTCTCCTGCCTCCCGAGGCCACTGTGGAGCTCAGCACTGACCCCCAGCGCCAGGAGGGGCAGCTGGCCCTGAAGGACCTGACATTGGAGTCCTCTGAGGGGTTGCTGCTGCATTTTCCCTATGTAGCCTAGGGGAGAGGGCCTCCCCTGCAGGCCAGGGCCTCCCATGTTCCAGGGAGGGGTATTGCTCATGTGAGTCCTACTAACACCCCCAGGGGCCGCACTGAGGCCTTGGGGCAGGAGGGGGGAGCTGGAGCCATAAGGTAAAGAAGGCCCTTAGGTTCTGCTCTCCCGAGTCCTAGATGTCTGTCCTGATATACCCCACAGGGCTGGCTGGGGGAGGGGGGCCGGTGCTCAGTGTGCCCGAATTCCTGCTAGCCTCACTTTGGCACCATCCTCAGGGATGCTAGGGGAAATCTGAGCTGGGGTGAGGACTGGGCTCTATGGCATGTTTCCCCATGGTGGGGGAGCAACTAGTTTTAGGGACCAAAGGGTTCAGGCCCCACTGGCTGCAGCTTCACCCTCCCACAAAGTCATTCCAGCTCCTGAGGGGCTGGCCCTCCCCTGCTGTCATTCCCCCCCCCCCCCCTTGGGGTCACCCTCTCCTTTGGGTGCCCTGTATGATGGGATAAGTGGGGATGACTGATCAGGACCAAGGGTCTGTCTCTATCTCTCCTCCTCTTCCTCTCTACCTCTTCCCATGTTGTAATGGCCAGTGCTGTGTGTGAAATGGGACAGATGTTTGGGCGCGGGATGGATGGCTTTGTGCTGGGCTCCTCCTGAGTGCTGCTGGGATCAGCATAGAAATAATAAAAGGCTCTGCTTAGTGATTCGGGCTTGTCTCTTCCTTTAGCGTGGTCCTGGCACTTGCCCCCTATGCTTCAAGTGCCCCACTGCCTCCTTGTTTTCCCTGTGGCTGCATCATGCCTTAAGGGGGGCGGAGGGAGAGATGAGGACCCCCTGCCCTTCATCCTCACTGGCTATCTCTTCTACTGCCCCAGGTTCCTACCTGCACTGGGAGGACCCCTTTTCTCCCCCCTGCAGTGATCACTGCGTAGCTGGGGAGCAGATCTCTGGACTCTGAAATTCATGGGTCTGGGTGCTGCCCTGGAGCAATCTGCCTAGCATGGGGCTGCTGCCTGGTGCTGTTTGTTAGTGGGGATGGGTTCCCCCCAACCTTGGCTGTGCCCCAGGTGTGGAGACCTATCCCAGATTGCTCCCTTTACAGGGGGGAGGAGCAGCTGAGCTGGCAGCCCTGTGCCAGGCCCCCCGGGTGTGAAAAGGGGGGTGATTCCATCTCCAGGGGTTGTGCCAGGCCCCCTGGGGTCCTGCCTGGGCAGCTGTTTTTTTGGGAAGGAGTGGGGGGTGTATGCTGGGCCCACCTCTCAAGGGCTGCCCCCCAGCGCCAGGCGCTTGGAAGAAGAGGCAGTGGCACTGGGCAATGCTGGGTGCTAGTGTTTCAGGGTGGTGAGGCCCCACAGCTCCCTAGGGGCAGTTTACGCCTTCTCCTTTAATATACCACCTCGCCTTTAAATCCACCTGCTCTTCAGTACCCGTCCTCTTTAACCCACCCTGGCCGCTTTCTGTCGGCCGAACGCCGGCCCCGCCGCCGCCTTCCCCTTTAAGCGGCCTCCCTGACGCATTGCAGGTGGGAGCAGGCCAATGGGCTCGGGGCAGGTGGGTCACGTGGCCGTGCCGCGCGGGCGGTATTTAAAGGGGTCGGCGCAAAACGCAACGGAAGGCCACTGCTGGGTCCGGGACTGGTTGCGGGCGGAGGGATCTGGGTGGCGCGGCGCGGCCCGGGCGGAGGGAGCCGGAGACCACGGGGAACTGAGCGGTCGTAGCACCAGCCCCCCGCCGCCGCCGCCGCCGCCGCCATGGCAAGAAGGGGGGCTCGTGGGGGGGCGCTGCTGGGGCTCCCTGGCCGCGGGTGGCGGAGCAAGGGGGCGCTGGGAACTGGGGGCGGCAGGGGGCGTGCAAGGAGAGAGCAGTGGGGGGTGGGGAGCCTGTCCCTGAGTGTTGGGGGGGCGGGGGGCACTGCTGGGGGGAAGGGTCTAGGCCTCAGACTGGCGCTAGTAGGGTCCCTCCCCATTGGCCAGCCGGGAGCGGGCAGTTGAGGGGCAGTTGGAGACAGCAGCCATGCTGCGTCTTGCGGGAGGTGGGCGGGGTGGGGACTCCGGGGTGGCTGGGGGGAAGGGCAGCGTCTCTTCCCCTAAGAGATTGGGTGGGAGGGGGGTGAGGCTGTGCCGGGGGGCAGATGGCCCGGGGGGCAATGGGGTATAGGGCATGGCTGGGGGGAGGGTGTCAGACAGTCAGAACAATAACTCTCTGTCTCCTCTTGCAGGCAGACCAGCTGACGGAGGAACAGATCGCAGGTGAGACACCCCTTCATTCTGCTGCCCCCAAATTCTCCTTGATATGGGGGACCTGGTCCTTCACAGTATGGTCAGGCCCAGGCGCCTCTTTGCCCAGGGTGCTGGGGGGAGGGAGGGCACTGCAGGGAGAAGGGACCCTGTGGCAGGCCCCCCTGGGTACTGATTTCTCTCCTCTCTCCCGGCAGAATTCAAGGAAGCCTTCTCTCTTTTCGACAAGGATGGGGATGGCACCATTACCACCAAGGAGCTGGGTACTGTCATGAGGTCCCTAGGGCAGAACCCCACTGAGGCAGAGTTGCAGGACATGATCAATGAGGTGGATGCTGATGGTGAGAGGGAACTGTGAGATGGGTGGGGAGTGGGAACACAGCCATTGCACTGGCGGCAGTGGGGTGCGGGGGGGAGTGATCAGAGCTGGGAGGCAGGACTCCTGTGTTTTGTTCTTGGCTATGAGCTTGGAGAATTCTTTTTCCTTCTCTGTGCCTCAGTTTCCCTTACCATTCTTTGTCTGTTTAGATTATGAGCTCTGGGCTAGGGACTGAGAGAAGGGTTTCTAGGCTGATCAGGGGAATGGAGAGGAGACCGGAAGAGCTGGGTTTGTATAGCTTGGCCAGATGAAGCTTGGAGAGTGGGGGGGTGGATCTGATTGTTCTCTGTAAATATATCAGAGAGGAAACCCCAAGGAAGGCGAAGAGCTATTGAAGCTAAGAGTGAATTTCTGGAACAGCCTCCCAATAGGAGCAAACATTGATATGTTTCTGATTGAGATTTTGATGGGCCTGCCTGTGATAGCAGGGCCTGGGCTTGATGACTCAGGAGGCCCCTTCTAGCCCAATGTCTCTGTGTGATACACCCAATCCCAACCCCTGGCACTATCCCTCCTGTGTGGGTGCTGCTGTTAACTACCCTGCTCACACAGCTGAAGGTCACTCATGACTGAACTGAGAATCGCCTCATCCTAGGGCCTGTCACTTCTGCATCCCAAAGAGATGCAGGCCCCATGGAGAGCTGCCTGTCCCTGTTCCAGTGTGGTGGTTGTACCTGAGTTAAACCCAGAGGGTTAACCCAAGGTTTGTAGGCCAGTCCCCTGCCCAAACTACAGAGCTCTGGAGTTTGTTTCTAGGCTCCCCACATCTCTGCAGAGGGGGTGAAGAGGAATCCCCTCAAGACAGGCCCATCATTGGAGAGAAGAGGGTGTTTCAGTGAATTCTCCAGAGCTCCCTGCCAGTATTTGGGTGTCTGGATTTGTGGGAGGGAGGGTATTGGATGCTGGGGGTGGGGGCTGTGCAGGTCACCCAACCCAATGTTAGTTAGGCCCAGCATTAATGGCCTCTTCCCCTGCACAAGGGAATGGCACCATTGACTTCCCTGAGTTCCTAACCATGATGGCAAGGAAGATGAAGGATACAGACAGCGAGGAGGAGATCCGTGAGGCCTTCCGGGTGTTTGACAAGGTGAGGCAGTGGGGCTTCATCCCCCTTATCCCTGGTGGCTGTGCGTGCCCCCCGTTTTCTCCCCAGGAGCTCCAAAATAGCAGCTGGGTGAAACTCCTCCCTGCAGGGACAGCTGAGTCCAGTACTCCTTCCTGTGTGCATGTGCTTCACAACTGGATACCTCCCCCTTCCACATGGGGTTGGGGGCTGGAGAGTCATCAGTTACCTGAGATAGGTGGTTGGGGGTGGGGACTGCCTGTGCGGTCTACCTGTGCGGTCTACCTGCTTTCCCCTCCCCAGGGCCTGTGCTGAGGCTGACAGGGTGGGGTCCCTGTGGTGCTTGTGCTAACTGGGGGCAGCCCTGTGGCTCCCTTGCCTGACATGGTGCCTGCCCCCCCGCCCCCCAGGATGGGAATGGGTATATCAGTGCGGCCGAGCTGCGCCACGTCATGACCAATCTGGGTGAGAAGCTGACAGATGAGGAGGTGGATGAGATGATCCGGGAAGCTGACATCGATGGTGATGGACAGGTCAACTATGAAGGTGAGGGAGGCAGGGCAGCTTGCACTGACTGTCCAAAGGGCACGGCTGCTGCTCAGGATAGTACCACTTTGGAGAGGGCACTTGCTCCCTTAAGGACTCTCCAATGCAGTGGGTAGGATGGGTCTGGGAGTCAGGATCCCTGGGTTCTCTTCCCGGGTCTGCTGCTTTCTTACTCTTGCATTGGGACAGGCATAGCCTGGTGAAGGGGCTTGGAAATGTCACAAATGCTGTTAACTCCAGGGAATGGGAGACCCAACAGGGCACCTCCAACTGCAGCCTTGGTGGGGGTATGGTTTCTCCCTGAGAGAAGGCAGAAGTGGGGTGAATCAGGCTTGTCAGCTGCTCTCTGACCCTGTGCCTTTGTTTTGCAGAGTTTGTACAGATGATGACAGCTAAGTAGGCTCTGGTAGGACATCCCCCTCACCTGTACAGACTGGATGGACTCTTCCTACTGCTGCCACATGTCACCCCTGCCCTGTCCCTGGTGCCATCCTGTCAGCAGCAGCTGCTCTCCTTTGAGGACAGTGCATGCTTTCACCTCCTCTGCAATGTGTGCTTGTATGCTGGGCACCACAGGGACAGGAGCCCAGCAGGGCCTATGGCCTGCTTCCCCCTAAGTGGCTTGGTGGAGCAGGCCCCTGGCTGCTGGCTAGCTCTGCAAACTGTTTTGCATCTGGCAATTCTTCCCCTTCCCTCCCATATTCAGCATCTCACCTGAATGCTCATGGACTGTGGCAGGGCAGCTGACTTGTCTCTTTGACTAGCCACTGTTGCCTTCCTGGACATGTTTGCGTATGTTGGATATTGTGACTGACTGTTAATTTCTTAACTGCTTAATATTCACCCCCCCTTAATCTCCAATTCCTTTCCTTCTCCCCTTCCTCCCCCCCATCCATATTGGCTTCTGGGGATGCTTCGGTTCCATTCCAGATGATGTAAGGTTTTATTTTCAATAAAGTCTCTCTGTGTGGTTCCTATTCCACGTGCTGCCTCAGCATGTTCGGTGCACAACTCAGTTGGAGGACCCTGGGGGGCTTGGTGCTATATAAAGCAAGGGGGTGGTGTGTGCTAGGGTCACCCTAGGGCAAGGCAGGTACAGCAGCAGTAAAAAGTTAATATGACCTCATGTAAATTGCTGGGTCAAGACCTGAACAGGTGTCTCCTAGAGTCTAAGGGAACATCCTACCCATTAGGCTATGCAAAGAAGGTTGTGCTTTTTTTTCCCCCTCCACAATGTACTCCTTTTAGGAGTCTTGTTCCCCTGCATCCCAGTTTAAAACAGGTTCCTATCTAGATGGTGCAGTGATAGGGGCTTGATGCAATTCTTTTTAGGAATCTAGCCGAGTGATTCTCCAAGGTGTAGCTTAAACTCCTGCTAACGCTGCCTAGTGTATAGTGAAGCTGGTGTACTGTTGAGACCCACTGGTACTACTGAAAAGAACTTCTCAGACTTGTGAAATAGGCTATTTATATATTAGACTGTACACCTCTTAGACCAGTACCCCTAATTCTGTTCTCAACATTGCACTGTCTCGATAGAAGCTTCAATATACACTATCCCCAGGCCAGTTTGGTGGCACATTCGTTACTGCAGGTAGTGTTAGGCTACACGGTTGAAGTCCTGCTGTGTCACAATAGCCTACTATCCAGAATCAGTCACTGTCCTAAAGGACAGCTGCAGCTAGCCCTGCTAAGGCTGCCTGCAGTAACTACACTAGGGAACAGTTGATTCTGCCATGCCAGATGAGAGGCAGTAGCCAGTAAGCTGGCCTGTGGATAGTGGGCTGGCACGCTCCTCCTTTCCCCCAGCATAGGCCTTCTTCAAAGGCTTGAGGAGAGTAGCACACCTATGCCTGGGTGCAAGGAACAGCGCTGGCCCGGCGAATCACGCCCAACTCCAGAGCTCCGCGCCAACCTTCCCGGAGAGGCCTTCAGCTGCATTTGTACTGACCTCTCTCACCCCATTGGCCACTGTCGGAACCAATGAGAAGCGACCCCGCCCCACGGACGTACTAATAGGCGGTGACGCCCGCAGAAACGCCGCGGCTGGCGGGCACGTGGCTACGTTCGCAGCCGGGCGGGGTGGCTTCCCGCCGTCCAGCAGCGGGTCCGGGAGCGGGCCGCTCCGGCGCCTGCAGGGGCTTGAGGTGGGCGCTGTTTCCCGTCACGCCCAGCGGCAGCCCAAGGCGTAGAGCTCCCGCACCCGCACAGACTCGGTGGCGTCAGAGGCGTTTTATTCTCAAATACAAAATACAGGTGGTTCGCTCAGACGGATAAGAGACGGCCCCCTGGGCGGGGCTACAGGAGCTGCCCCCCCCATCTCACGTCATGCTCTCCCGCCCCTCCCGTCTCCGTGCAGCTGCTCGCATCCCGAAATCCCTCAGCCCCGACTCTTAGCTGATCCCAACCGAGGGGGGGGGTGCTCAGAGAGCCCCACGTCCTACCCAACCCCCACGGGGGGTGGGGGTGTCGGAAAGACGGGGGGGGGCAGCTGCGGGAACAGACACTAGCCAGCCCTTCCCGCACACCTAAAAAGGGGGTGGAGGGAGAGAGGAACACAAAGGATGGCAGCACCCAGGAAGTGGGATGAACCCAAGCCCCCTCTTCCCCATTCTTGCCTCTGACTCCCCACCCCCCATGGGCCTGTCCTCCTTTCCCCCACCCCCCACAATCTTTGGAGGAGCCGATTGCACAAACACCCCTTAAAGTGACTGATTCAGTCCCCCACCTCACCCCCAAGTCTAAACGAGCCCCTCTCCCTAAGCTTTTTATGGCCGTGCTTCCCCTTCACCCAGCTTGCTCTGAAGGGATGGTCTAGGGTTTAATTTGCTTGGGTGGTGGCTTTCTTTAGCCTCACTCCCAGCTGGGGAAGGGGCGGGGGCTGTAGAATCATAGAATATCAGGGTTGGAAGGGACCTCAGGAGGTCATCTAGTCCAACCCCCCGTACTCTGAGACCACCCCACACACCCACCCCCAACATTCTTAGTTTAAAAATAGATAGAAATTTCTGTCTCAATAAAAAAACTCTTCCCTTCTCCCTCTCCCCCCACCCCAATCTTATCCAGGAGGTGCAATTCTAGCTCCCACATTGCAGGGACTAAACATAGGGTACTGTTCACCTCCCTCCCATGTGCGCCATTGCTCAATGGGGGTCCTGCCCCATTGCCCCACAGCAGGAGTATCAGATTAACAATGGCCCTGGGAGATGGGGGAAGACATTGGTGGAGACATCACCTGGGTCTGGCCCCCTGTTCGGGGCTCTCCCCCACCATGCAGCCCTGAGAGGAGATGGTGCCCTATGCCACCTGCCCGCCCCCCCAAAGAAAGGATTAAAAGAAATAAAATATAGATCCAGCACCCCCCACCCTCTCTTTAAGGTGACCCTACCCGTCTGACCCTCACTTCTCATTCCAGCCCCAGAGCCTGGCTGAAGGGACCTGCCCTCAGATCTTAAGGGGTGGCGGAGGCAGTACTCACAGGATCTCCCTCCCCTGTAGGGAACAGCTGCCCCTTCTTCTGCAACAGTGGGTACAGACTTCCACGGGGTGGGGTGGGGCAACCCTGAACTGTCAGTGGCAGAAATGGACCCTAGTCTGACCTGGAAGCCAAGGAGAGTATGTCTCTTAGAACTGCTCCACAGACATGTGCATCCACCCCAGAGACACCTCCTTGCCCTATGGCCCCCACACCTGCCCCACAGAACACCACCCATAATCACCCCAGGGCTGCCCCACTTTCCTGTCAACCCAAAAACCATTCCCACTTTAGCTCCTAGGGGACTTCACATTTCTGTCACACTGAGACAACCCCCTATGACCCCCAGACATACACAGGGCAACCTCCAGGTTTAAATCAAAATGAAAAAAACAAAAATAAGATGAACGAAAAAACGTGTCCACATGGGGGGGGGGCAAAATGCCCCCAAAAGAGGCTCATCCCCCCCTAAAAAAACCCAAATGAGATACCCGCCCACATTCTCCCCCACAAGCAACAGAGACAATAAATAGCCCCCCATCCCTGCCCCACAGGCGCTACGAGGGGGGGTTGTGGCGGCGGCCAGGTGGTTTGGGACGCGGGGGCCGGGCGGGGAGTGCTGAGGAGGAGCCAGAGGAGGACGACGAGGAGCTGCGCCGGGCCTCGGCCCCTGTGCTCGACATCTTGAGCTTGCGGCGCTTGGCTAGAGGGGCGTTCTCCACACTCTTCAGGAAGAAGCCCTCGCGCTTGCCCTTGTTGAAGGCCTGGGGGGCAAGATATTGGGGGTGGGGGACAGGATGAGACCCAAGATTCACCCGCCAAACTTCTCCCTGACCTGGTCTGTTCCCCCCCCCCCCCACCACCACCCCCACCCCATATGGCCTATTTCCCATCCCCACCCAACCTATTCAGACCCTCACCTCTTCCTGCCTGACACTATCCTCCCGCAAAGCCTCAACCCATCCCCACGCCCCTGCCTAAGAGCCAGACCCAACATGAGGGAGACTCAGCCAGTCCCCCGGCCCCCAACCAAGGCCGCCTCCTCCTCCACCACCACCCTTGCTCTCTCATGGCCATGCGCCAGACCCCCCCCCCCCTCACCATGAAGGCAGCGTTGACCCCTGAGCGCACGGCGGGCCCTGAGGACTCCAGGATGTCAGGGGTCATGAGCGGGGTGGAGGAGAGGGCACTGCCGTCCTGCAGCCACTCGCTGTAGCGCAATGTCGACATCTTCAGCCGCTTGGAAGGGTCCACAGTCAGCAGCCCTGGAGCAGGGGAAGGAGAACACACCCATGGCTTAGTGATGTGGGGGTTGGCATGAGCAGGATGGCACTTCACCAGCCCTTCCCCTGGGGGGAGCAATACCCCAGCCCCATATACTGTGACAGTGATGGCCATATCTGTGACCAACTGCGATTGCCAGCAGTCCCAAGTTATGGCACAGCTCTTTCTAAGCAAGCACATTTATTCTAAAGGTGAAAGCATATGACAGTTCCTACCCCCTGCTAAAGGCTTCACAGAGAGCCTGTCTAACCGGGGCCTCAGCAGGCTAAAGTCCTTCCAACCACAGGCGCCGACTCCGTGGGTGCTCCGGGGCTGGAACACCTATGGGGAAAAATTGGTGGGTGCTCTGCACCCACTGGCAGCTCCCCGCCCCGCCCCAGCTCACCTCCACCTCCGCTCCAGCTCCTCCTCTGAGCGCACTGCCATGTCCTGCTTCTCCTCCTGGCTCCCAGCGCTTGCACCTCAAAACAGCTGTTTTGCGGTGGCGAGGGAAGGAGGGAGGGAGGGGGGAGAAAGGGGAATGTGGCACACTCAAGGGAGGAGGCGGGGATTTGGGAGGGGTCCAATAGGGGCATGGAGGGGGCGGGGTTGGGGCAGGGACTTTGGGAAAGGGGTTGGAATGGGGGCAGGGCAGGGGTGGAGTCAGGGCGGGGTCAGGGGGCGCGAGCACCCACCAGCACTGGGAAAAGTTGGCACCTGTGCTTCCAACCCTTCCCAGGAAGGATTGGGCCCCCCCTCGGACAGAAAGGTCTGCCCATTTGCTGGATCATAAAGCAGCTCCGAGTCCATTTAAACTCGGGCTGTTTATCCAAATGTCTCCTCTTGGTCTGTTGGTCTCTGGAGAATCCCATCTGAACCAATCTTTGCAGCCTCTCCAGGGGGAGGGACCTTTCTAGGGTGAGTGAATTTGCCTAATGACCCCTGCCCCGCCCCCCCTATTCTTTGATCCTGGAGGGCTGTGGTTCCCCCTCCCCCATGGAGTTACATAATCCCTGGCCCACAATGATACAGAAACTTAATACAAAGCTATTACATGAAATTCCCAGATTCACACATGCCACCTCCCCCACCTCTTGGGAGAGGGGTTTCCCAAGCCCAACAGCACCACTTCCATCTGAGGTGGGGTGAGGGGTACACCAGACCCACAGATTCCCACTCCCCCAGCGCTTGGAACAGAGTCCTATATATTGACCCTTTATTTCATGCCACACTCCTCACCTCTGACCAGCTCTTTGGCCTCCTCGGAGACCCCCCTCCAGGCCTCACCCTCCAGTGAGAACTGCCCCTCCTTGATCTTGTGCATGATCTCAGCCGCATGGGTTAACGCGCCGCCCTCCTGGCTGCTCTGGAAAGGCACCTGTCCGGACAGCATGGTGTACTGGGGGGTGGGGCGAGAGACAGTGGAGTAGGGGTGTTACCAGACAGTCTGGGTGAAGCTGACTCAGGGCAAATATCAGCAAGCTTCCCCAAGGGGAGTGATCCCCCAGCTCCCCTGGGAAGGGGGTGATCCCGCAGCCCCAGACACCGCCAACCCACAAGCATGGCACAGGGCTAAGCATTTGCTTTTTCCATTCTAATGGCTCAGAGAGGAACCGAGATTGTGGAAGTGGCTGAGACACAGGGACTCCCCAGTAGAGACTTCTGCTTTCAGGCATTTCCCTTCCCCTTGCCCTGGAGTAGCCCCACCAGCAACACGCCCTCACTAACACCCCTCAAGGCCCAACAGCTCTTCAGGATACAGTACTGTTACTCCAGAGTCAGGGTGGGTGTCGGGCTTGGCACTAACGGCCCAGTGCGCGGTGCACCAGCTCTTGGAGTCACGTGACTGCAGCAGAGCGGCAGCTTCTGTTCTAAAAAAATCAGTTTCTAGGCATCCTGGTTTGGGGGAAAACCTGGAAAACCCTCACAGGACCCCCCTCCCCCCCCCAAGCAAAGGAATTCCTCAGAGAAGCCCAGGGGGGCCTGATGCCGTTCCCAGGAGTGGTGGGAGAAGAGGGGGGCCTCCATGTGTGGACAGGATTATAATTGTGGGCGGAGCCAAAGTCAAGCCTTGGGAGCCTATTCTTTGACCCTAGTGGGAGGGGAGGATTAACCCTTTATTTCCTCCTCTCACCTATCTATGGCCCCACAAAGTCACGGGATCTCCTGGTCAACCTCTTCCTGGCCCTAGTTAAAATGGCCATCCATAAAACCAGAGTGAGAAGGTTGGCCGATGGAGTCTCCTGTGACTGTGGGGCCTATTTCCAATCCTCGGTCTGTTCACGTATCCAGGCAGAGTTCCTCTGGACGGCGTCCATTGACTCCCTTGACACCTTCGAGGAGCAGTGGACGCTGTCCGGGATTCTCTGCTCAGTGTTCCCGTCCGGTTCCCTTTGTTTGACCCTTTGACCGCACTCCTATCCCTGTTATTTCATTACTTGTCCCCCGGATTTATTTGGTATCCAGGTCCTGTGTATCCCCCTCTTAGGTTGGGTGGGGATCCTTTAGCAGTGGACAGGCTTCGCCCGCCCACTTCCTGGATCCCAAAAGGATCTCCCACCCTGACCCTGGAATCAAACGCCTTTATCCTTCCTCTCCTCTGGAGGGCAGGAAGTCAGACTTGCTCAGGTAGCAGGACATGGAACAAAGCTGTCAACACTTCCCTTCCTCCCCACAGGACTCCATGGGCAGGCAGGGCGGGAGGAGTGCCACCATGTGGTTATATTGTTCAGTCCTGCTGAAATCATTCACCTCTGGGGTGGAGCGCACAGTGCTTATACAGCGGCAGCGGGGAGACTGGGACCCTTCCAGAGCCCTGGGATCGTAATGCTCCCTCCCTGTAGGGATCTGGGGTGCTTTTGTACTCAATGCTGGCCTCCCCCCTATGCATACCAGGATGACACCGAGGCTCCAGAGGTCGCAGGACTCATCATAGCCCTCATCAGTGAAGAGTTCGGGAGCGGCATATTGCAGCGTGAAGCAAGGCGTCTGCATGGGCTGTGAGCCCGAGGGGCGCAGGCGGGCAAAGCCGAAGTCAATCACCTTCACTGGGGCACCCTCTGACTCATCAGCATACAGGATGTTCTGGGGAACAGCAGGAGGATGGGGCCTTGAGCTCCTGGGGCAGAGCACCCACCCCCAGGACCTGCACCCCAAAACCCCAGGATCCCGATCGCCCAGACCCCACACCCCTATTCCCAAATCTCCCAAGCGCCACACCACAAAACCCAAGGCCCTGCACCCTGATTCCATGGTCCTCCAGGCCCTACACCCCAATCCCCCAAGGCCCTGATCCCCCAACATTTTACCCTAGTCATGCACCCAACCTCCTGAGGCCCTGCCTTCCCATTCCCCCCATACCTCAGGTTTGAGGTCCCGGTGCACCACGCCGACGTCATGCATGAAGCTGACAGCTGACACCAGGCTGCGCATGATCTGACTGGCCTCTGACTCACTGAAATGCTGCTTCTTCTTGATGCGGTCAAGGAGCTCACCCCCCCGCAGCAGCTCCATCACCAGGTACGTATGATACTGCCCGGGGAGAAGGGGGGGGTGTCACTGAGCAGAGGGGGATCCCGCGACACAGAGACACTGCCACCACTAAGATGCAGCTGCCTCTCGGGTGGGGTACAGGGGCTAGTTTCACAAGGATCCCTCGCCCAGCACTGAGATGCAGCCACCTCTGTGGTGGGGCATGGGGGCTGTAGATGCCCAGGGAAGAAGGGGAGTGCTAGTCCCAGGGAGTGCTGACGGGGAAGGGGGTACCTTGTCATGATGAACCTCGTGTAGTTTGACGATGTTCGGGTGAGACTCACACAGCTGCAAAGCCATCACCTCCCTCTGGGTGTTCACCTCCATCCTGGGGGCAGCAGGGAGAGAGACGTTAGCTGAGGCTCCGGAGAACTGCACTGCGGGATGGGGGAATGGAAGGACCCGGAGGAGGTAGTTGTGGTGAAAGGGGACAGCAAGGGGGTGAGAGGAGTGTTCGGGGAAGGGAGATGATGGGGGGGGGGGGGAAGGCAGCAGGGGATTGTGAGGGGGGTGTCTGGTGGCTAAAGGGGGGAATCTGGAGGTGTTGGGAGGGTCCCATAAAGGGTGATGGAGGACAATGGAGAGCCTGAGGGGTCAGCGATGGTGGGGGCAAAGTCCGGAGCGAGGGGTGAGTCTGAGGAGGCACCTCGAGAGTTGTTATAGGAGCAGGAGTGGGGGTGTTCCCGTGGGAGTGGGGGGGTTGGTTGCCATAGCAGCTGGAGCATGGGGGGGTTGCCAGGGGAGCACCCCCACCTCTTGCTGATGATCTTGACGGCGAACTCGGTGCCACTCTGGCGCTGCTGGCATTGGCGACACACCGAGAAGCTCCCCTCGCCCAGGGCTGCCTCCTTCAGGTCCAGGTCATAGAGCTGGAAGAACGGAGAGTCCTGGGGAAGGAAGCGGGGAGCATCAGCGGTGCCCACTGCTGGGGAGGGATCCCCCCTTCTCCCCACAGGGACCCTGATGAGGAATCCTGCTCCCGCTAAGGCCCCTCCCTCACCAATTACCCAGCAGCCCCTGCCACTCCCATCAAGCCCCAGTCGCTCAGGGGGCTCCCCTACCTTCATCATGGCACTGCGTGCCACGGCAGCACTGCCCGGGCGCTCCCCACTCAGCGCCAGGTCCAGCACATCCGTGGTGATGGCATTGTGGTTGAACAGGATGGAAGGAGCGATGAAGGAGTAGCCCTGAAAGAAGGTGGGAGGGAGAGATAAGACTGAGGCGGTGGCAGGGAGCCTGCAGACATCTCCATGGCTACAGCACCCAATGGAGACCCCCCCCCCCAGCCCCTCGTGGGTCTGGCGGGTGCAGGAGATTCCACACACACACACACCAGAGAGCACCCCCACTCTTGTCAGCAAGAGCAGGGGATTCAGGAACCAGTGCCCTCTGCCAGGGCACAGAGCTCAGCGGCCACACACGCGAAGCTGGCAGGGGAAGGGGATAGCAGGGCAGGGGTCTCACCTGGAAGACCTGGTCTAGGTTGGGGGGTGGTGATGGGTGAGCATACGAGAGGGCGGGTGTTGGGGGAACCTCAGTGAGGGACTCACCTGGAAGACGTGGTCCAAGTTTGGGACGGGGGGTGCTGATGGGTGAGCAAGTGAGAGGGCAGGTGTTGGGGAAACGTCAGCGGGGGGCTCATCTGGAAGACGTGGTCCAGGTTGGGGTGGGGGCCTCCCATGGACAAGTACACCCGAAGCGGGGGGGTTGGGGGAACCTGGGAAGAGTCAGTCCAGGATGGGGGGGTTCCAGCAGGCGAGCGCACAGGAAGCTGGGGGACCCCAGCAGGGGGCGTGTGTCTCTCACCTGGAAGACGCGGTCCAGGTTGGGTGGGGTCCCGGCGGGCGAGTACACGGGCTCCAGGCGGGTGAACTCCTCGGCAAAGTTGCGCACGTCCAGCTCGCTGCGGACGATGGGTTTGAACGGAGCCTTCACCCGCCGCGCGGCCAATTCCACCCAGTCCAGGCCCTAGGGGAACATGAGGGTCAGCATGAGGGGGAGGTGAGTGGGGAAAGGGGTCTAATGGGGGGGAGGGTCCAGCACAGGGCCAGAGTCTAGCTGAGAGGGGGGGCGCACTGGGTCTCACTCCCCCAAGACCACCTCTAGGATGTGGGGCGCTAGCCATGTCCACGGGGAGCTGTGTGTGTGGCTGGTAGGGAGGAACATCGCTGGGGGGGGCTGCATGTTGTGGGTGGGGAGACCTGCCAGGGGGGACTGGAGGGCACCATGGCTGGGGGTGCACACGAGGCTCTTTCCCAGGTGTGCGAGGGCTGTGCGGGGATCCCTGGCCGACCTAAGCGATGGGGGGGGGGGCATGGCCAGGGGGCCCTGGTGACAGGGGCAGTAGGTGAGGGGGCTCTATGTAGGGCCTCTCCTGGGACAAGGGGGTAAAGGTGAGGGGGTCCCTGCCCGGGGTGTAGGAGCTGTGGAGAGGAGGCAAGGATCCCTACCTGAGGGGGCTGCACTTGGGGGACCCTGCTAGGAAAGGGGGTTGTGCCCAGGTGGTGGGGAGCCCTCCTGAGGGTCTCGAGCCACGTGAGAGTGGGCTGCGGTCAGGGTGAAGGTGTCCCTCTCTCCCCTCACCTTGAAGAAGGGGTGCTCCTTGATGTCCTGGGCCCCACTGGGCCCCGAGCCCAGGCGTTTCTTGGGGTCCTTGCACAGCAGCTTCTGCAGCAGGTCGCGTGCCACGGGGCCAATGACAGTTGGGAATGGGGGCTGGCACTTGAGGATGCGTCTGTGGCACAGACAGCTCCGTTACCCAGCAGCCCCTGCCAAGCCCCCCTCCCCACCTCCCATTACCCAGCCGCCCCTGCCAATTCCCCCTCCCCGGTACCCAGCCGCCCCTGCCAATCCCCCCTCCCCACCTCTCATTACCCAGCAGCCCCTGCCAAGCCCCCTCTACGCCCCCATTTCCCAGCTGCCCCTGCCAATCCCCCTTACCCACGCCCCATCACCCAGCAGCCTCTCCAAACCCCCCTCCACTTTATCCCCCTGACTCCTGACAATCCCCCTCCCTGCACCCCATTACCCAGCAGCCTCCTCACCTGGACACCTCGGCCTGCGTGTTCTTCTCCCCCTCCAGTGTAAAGGGCGAGGCCCCCGTCAGCAGCTCAAACATCAGGATCCCCAGGCTCCACCAGTCAACAGACTGTGTGGGAGAGGGGTGGTGATGAGCCAGGAACCCCCCAAGACTGACCCCACCTCCCACTGCTAGGGAGGGGGCAGTGAACCTGGAATGACACCCTCCTCCCAGTAGACAGCCCCCCCCAACCCTCCCGACACTGCTGCTGGGGTGGGAGTGACAGGCTGATACACCCTGCCAGCCAGCCCCCCATTTGCCTGCCAAACCCAGCTCCCCCCGCCCGCTCAATTCACCCCCCTCCTGCTCCCTCATGGCTCTTTGCCACTCCCTCCGACCTTACAGTACCCCCCCCCAGCCATGCCTTTCCTCCCATTCCCCTCATCTTGCCATGCCCCTCACTTCTCCCACCCCCTTCTCCCACATCACTATGCTCCCTATGGAACCCCTGGCTCCCTCGTCATACTCCTCTCCCCCACCATGCCCTCCCATTCATTACGCCCTTCCCCCAACCCTCCCCCAACTCACCTTGCCATGCCCTGACTTGCTGCGGATGATCTCGGGGGCCATGTACTCGATGGTGCCGCAGAAGGAGAAGGTGCGATCTTTCTGTGGGAGAGGGGTGAGAAGAATGTGGGGGCTCAGTGCCAAGGTCCCCGCTATGGAGCCCCCACAAGGAAGAGAGGCTGCACCTCCTCCCAGGCCCCAAACACCAGTGACTGGTGGAGGGGGCAGAGCAAAGAGACACCCCCTTGGGAAGCAAAGAGACTCTCTGTTCCCTGCTTTTCATCAGAAAGATGGGAGAGGGGCACAGAGTGAAGGCAGGGAGATCCCTGTGGGGAGGGGCAAATTTCTGGAGGCAGAATGTGGGGGCTCTCTAGGGGAAGGATATTGGGGGATTCCCAGGGGGCAGGGTGAGGGGATGGGGGAGGAGTCCCCGGGGCAGGATATTGAGGTCCCCAGGGGTGGCTATGGGGGGGAATCATCGGGGGCAGGGTGTGGATGTCTGACCTCCTCGGTGAGGAACTCCTTGCTGAGGCCAAAGTCAGTGAGCACCACGTGCCCTTCGCTGTCCAGCAGGATGTTCTCCAGCTTCACATCCCGGTAGATGATGCCCAGCTGCAAATGAGCACAGGCTCAGAACAGGCATTCCCCAAAGCCTGCATCCCCCACATCCACCCGCAACATGGCTCCTCAGTGCCCCTCCAACCTGGAGTGCCATCCTCCAAGAACGCCTACAGGACAGCACACCCATAGTCCCCATGGCATGGCCCAAGAGCCCCCCAGGAACCCCTATAGGACAGTACCCCCATAGCCCCCACGGCACCGAGAGGCCCCAGGAACCCCTACAGGAGAGCACCCCCATAGACCCTGTGGCATGGACGGAGAGCCTCCCAGGAACCCCTGCAGGACAGCAACCCCGTAGAACCTATGTCATGACTCAAGAGCCCCCCAGAGACCCCTAACAGTACAGAACCCCCATGGCACCAAGAGGCCCCCAGGAACCCCTACAGAACAGCACCCCCACAGCCCTTGCGGCATGGCCCAAGAGCCCCCCAGGAACCCTTACAGGACAGCACCCCCATAGCCCCTGTGGCACGGCCCGACAATCCCCCAGGAACTCCGACAGGACAGGACCGCCATAGCCCCTGCAGCACGGCCCGAGAGCCCCCCAGGAACCCCTACAGCACAGCACCCACATAGCACCTCCAGCATGGTCCAAGAGCCCCCTAGGAACTCCCTACAGGACAGCACCCCCCATATTCCCTGTGGCACGGCCCCTCAGAGCCCCTCCATAGCAGAACAGTCTACCTGGTCTCTGGAGTATCCTCTCCAGATATTTCCCATCCTCCCAGAACATGCACCCCCTGGAAAGTGGATGCCCGTTCTGCTCCCTCCTGCCCCATCCCCTAGGCATATCCCCCCACCTTGTGCAGATGCTCCAATGCCAGCACGATCTCCCCGGCATAGATCCGCACCTCCTCCTCCGTGAAATGGTCGCGCTGGTACAGATGGGTGAAGAGCTCCCCCCCACTCACGTAGTCTGCAGGGCCGGGGGGTGGGGGAGGACAGGGAGTGAGAACCCAGCACCCACAGCCAGGTCCCCTCCCCCTCTCAGTTTGGTCTGGATTCCCTCACACCCCATGGCACGGGAGGGTGCCATATGCCTCCCCTATCGCTCCACCCTCACTGCCTCTCCCCCAGGAAAACTTGGGGAGGTGGTGGGGTTAAAAGGGAAATTTTCCCCAAAAGCCTGTGTCTGTCAGAAATTTTTGATTTTTTATCAAAAAAACAAATGATCCACCATACATCTCCCATGATGCACCATAGTCCTGGCCCTCTCCCCCCAGCACTGGTAGTGTCATGAGCCCCTGGCTGTGGTGCATCCTGGGAGATGCACACCAAGTTCCTTGGTTGAACCACATCTCCCACAATGCACCACAGCCTCCCCCTGCAGCGTGGCTTGAGCGCCTCATGGGAGCTGTAGGTCAGCTGCCTCATACACCCCATTCTCCTCTATAGGCTAAGCTCCCTGGACAGACTACATCTCCCATAATGCATCATAGTTTCCCCCCATTTGGCGGCACTAAGCGGTGTGTCAGAAGCCCATGGCCTGGTGCACCATGGGAGATGTAGTCCAACCAGGCTGCACTGTACATAAAGGATAGGAGTGCGAGGTATCTGAACTACAACTCCCATCAGACATGGCAGCAGTACTTCTCTATCATAATAGTTCTGTTTTTTAATTCCTGCTGAAAAACTTGAAAATTTTCCCCTGGAAAAGTTAGGCAAAAACCATTTCCCCCTCTGTTTTCATCGAATATTGCTGTGGAAAACAACACTGGTCTTTCTCCAGCTCCACCTACTGCCCCACCCTAGAGTCTCCCTGCTCCCCCACCTGCTGGGTCCCATTATCCTACCCTCCCCATTCCTTTGGATCCACCTCTGCACCCTGGCATCTGCCACACCCCATCCCCTGGGTCCCAGCGTCCCACCCTCCCCTGCCCCCTCCCAGGGGTCCCCCATACCCAGGATGAGGTGCAGCTTGGAGCCAGTCTGGAAGGCATAGTGCAGAGTCACTAGGAAGGGCGATGCCCGCACATGCTCCAGCACGGCCCGCTCAGTGCGTGTGTGCTCCGTGGTCTTGGCCTTCTGCACAATGGCAGCCTTGCGCAGCACTTTCATTGCATACAGCTTCCCCATGTCGTGGCCTGTCATCTTGCGCACCAGGAACACTTTTCCGTAGGCTGGGGGATACAAAGGGGCATCAGAGGATCTTCCTGTAGGCTGGGAGCCCAGAGGGGGACATCAGGAGGATCCCAGGAGACTGGGGAGACGATGGGACCCAGGAAGTGGGGATGGGAGCAGCAGGCTCAGGGAAGCAGGGGACCTTCCTACAGGCTGGGGGGAGAGGGGATTGATGGGGAGGGCGCCATCCCATTGGGAGGAGGAATGGGGTCACAGCCCCCCAGTGCATCTCCAGTGCCCCTCTCCATGGCACAGCCCCCCAGTGTCCCCCACTCACCTCCAGTTCCCAGCACCTTGAGCAGTTCAAAGTTCTCCATGCCAACCTTCTCTTCATGGCCAGTCAGGTTTGCTGCCACAGAGACAAGATTATGCGGATGGGGGGTCAAAGCCAGCCTGGGGCCCCGTGCCACCCTTCCCCACCGGCTCACCACAAACCTTGCCCTTCACCTCCTCCCACACTATCCCAGCCCACAGGTCCACACACCTCACTCCCTCATCCCATGCCGCAGGCCCATACTCCCTGCCTTGTCTTCTCACCTCATCCCAAACCCCCACCTATGCCCACACCCAGCTCAGGCCCATCCCCCTCTAAATGTCCCTGCCTTACCCCCGCATCCTGCTGCACCTCAGCCCCCACCCCCTGCCTCAGCCTCTCCCCCAGGGATGGGTGGGGTCAGGGTGCAGTGAGGAGGAGCCCCCGTTTCCTGCTGGTGACTCACAGCAGGTTTTGGTGCCAAGGGGCTGGGCCAGCAACTCCCATCCCCACAGACACCCTGGGACCAAGCCAGGGTGGGGTTAATTGGGAGGGATCACCCCTCCATTTCCAGGTGGAGACACTGACTCATCCCCCCACATCCCTGTGGTGCTGCCTAGTGGGAATCCTAGATGCCACTTTCCTCTGCCCCAAAGAGGGTTCCCAGGATCGAGGGGGCATCTAGGTCTGGTGGCAAATGTGTAGGGCAGGGGTATGAAGTGCCCAGAGAGACATCACCTTCCGTCCATAGGGATGGCAAGGTGAGAGGCACTCCACAACCTTCTATGAAGGGCGGCACAGAGTTCAGGGTGCAGTGGGGAAACAGGAAGCTTGCAGCTGGGAGGAGCTTGGGGTGAGATCACCTGCTTAACAACACCCCGCCAACTCTGGCCATATCTCCCTACGTCCCCCCACCATACCTGTCCCGCTCCCCCAGGTTCCCCACAGGGCTGCGGGTGTACTACTCTGCCCCTCCAAGTTCCTGGCAGCTAGAAGGAGGCTTCTGCTCCTTCCCCTCAACCCCTCACATGTCCTGGGAGGTCCCAATCCACCCATGCGACCCTACTCAGCTGGCACCGAGTGGCAGGTACCAGGATGGCCACCTGGCACCACCACTCTCGCTCTCTCCTCCATTGCAAAGGCTCCAGGACTCCGGATGGGAGGCTGCCCGAGCCCAGAATGGTGAGTGCCCCCTGTCCATCCCCCACCCACTCAGGACAGGGGCTTCCCATGGGTTTAAACAGGCACCACCCCGGGGCTGCCATGCAAGAGACCCTAGTGCCCAGGCAGGCAGTGTGAGCTTTCTTGCAGCAGGACCCAGCTCGGGGCAGGTTAGGCATGAGTCTGGAACCAGTGGTGGATGAGAGCCCAGTGCCCAGCTTTGGGTGGGTGAGGCAGCCTGCCCTTGATGCAGCCCCTACCCCATTGCCTGTGTCACACACACCCCGGCTAGCATCCATCCCCCACACAGGCCCTATCCCTCTGTCCATGTCACACACACACCCAGGTAGCACCCGGCCTTATTGCCCATGTCCCTGGCCACCCCCACTCCCCCAGCAGGCTGTGTCTCATACGCCTCCAGCTCGTGAGCCCTCCAAGCTGCCAGTCCCTGGGGAAGGGGGGTGCAATGACTAATCCCCACCCCCGCTCCCCTGTTGCTGCTGCCCACCCACGGGACTGAGCCTGCACTGATGGGGGGTGTGATAGGTCTGTAGGGAGAAGAGGGGCAGGGCCACCTCCCCATGGCTCTGCACTTCTTCTCCCCGAATAGCCACCCTACCCCCAACAACTGCCACCAGGGGCCCTGCACCCCCAAAGGTCCCAGGGGACATGCACAGTTCAAACCAATGGCCCCCTGCGACCCTGAACTGCACTCCCCACCCCCTCCTTCTCCCTGCACCCCAGCACTGCACTCTCCTCCCTGCACCCCGCCACCCCCTCTTTCTCCCTATACTCTAGCACTGAACCTGACTCTCTGCACGTCTGGACTGCACCCCCCCTTGTCCCTGCACCCCGGCACCGCACCCGCCACATTGCACCCGCCACCCCCTCCTTCTCCCTGCACCCCGGCACTGCACCCGCCACCCCCTCCTTCTCCCGGCACTGCACCCGCCACCTCCTCCTTCTCCCTGCACCCGCCACATTGCACCCGCCACCCCCGCCTTCTCCCTGCACCCCGGCACTGCACCCGATTCCCTGCACCCCGGAACTGCAGCACCCCCCCCCATCCTCCGCTACTCCCGGGACCTGCCCTCCTTCCCCCGAGACCAGGAACGGCCCCTAACCTGCGCACCAAGCCCTCCAGGCACCCCGACACGATGCCCCCCTCCCGGCCCCTGCGCCCCGCCGGGCCCGCTCCCCGCCCAGTACCGTCCGTGAGCGGCAGCTCCACCGTCTCCTCCTCTGCCCCGTCCCCCATAGCCGCGCCGGGCCGGGATCTGCTCGGCTCGGCTCGGTTACATGGCCCGGGCCCGGCGCTTCCTGGTGCCACCGCCGCCTCCGGGCCTGACTCAGGCGGCAGGAATGTGACAGCGAGCGGGGAGCTGAGCGCAGGGACCGCCCCGGGGAGGGACCGACAGACCCCCCGCGCCTCCGGGGGCCCACGGTCCCGCACCCTCGCCAGGGGAAGGAACAGACGGACCCCCCCGCACGCCACAGGACGCCCACCCCAGGATCCACACCCCCCGGGACCCCCAGATCCCCATAAGGAACCCCCCTGATCCTGCCCCAGGGAGGGACCGACAGACCCCCTTCACCCCTCATAGTGATCCCGCATCCCCTCCCCGGGGAGGGACCAATAGACGACCCCCCCTCAGGTCCCTCACCCCAGACAAATCACCCCACAGGTGACCCAGTGATAACCACCCCCCCCCCCATCCTGTCACCCAGACCCTGGGGAGGGACCGGACACACGGGTCCACAGGGGATCCCCTGCACCGCCATAGGGAACTCCCAGATCCTGTACTCCTGTGGACCCCCCTGCATCCCATAGGGAACCCCTATGGATCCTGCCCCGCCCCAGGGAAGGACTGACAGGCCCCTCTATGCCGCTCAACTCTGGGGAGGGACAGACCGACCCCACACTTGCTGTGGGCCTCCCAACCCCTATAGGGAACCCCTTGGTTCCCATACCCCCTGCCCCAAGAAGGTAGAGAGAGACCTCCCCATACACTCCCCTGAGGACATGCTCCCTGCACCCCCCCCAGGAAATCCCTTAGGATCCCACACTCCCTGTCCTGGGGAGGGACCAACTGACCCCCCACACTCCCTATAGGGAACCCCCCAGGATCCTGCACCCCCAGCCCTGGGGAGGGACCGACAGATCCCCCCGCACCCTCCATAGGGAACCCCCCATGATCCCAAACCCCTTGACCAAGGGCAGAACCAACAGACCCCCCCAAGGTCCACACACACCTTCCTGAGGACCCTCCTGCACCCCCCTCCCACGGACAAACCTGAAAAGGGTAGGGTCCCAATGTGAGCTCCCCCGCAAACTTGGATTCCCCCACCTGCCTGCCCCATAGAGGGATTCGGTTGGGGGTGGAGGTGTGGAACAGAGCGGGGCGGGGCGGGGGGGGGTGGAGCTGGTGGAGGGATGCAGTGGGGAGGCAGGGGAGGTGGTGCAGAGTGGGGGGGTGTAGTGGGGAGGTGATGCAGAGCAGGTTGGGGTGCAGTGGGGAGGTGAGGGAGGTGGTGCAGAGCGGGAGATGGAGTGGGGAGGAAGGGGAGGTAGTGCAGAGTGGGAGGTGCAGAGCTGGTGGGGGAGATGTAGTGCAGAAGGGGGGTGCAGTTGGGAGGTGGGGGAGGTGCTGCAGAGCTTGAAGTGCAGAGGGGAGGTGGGGGACATGGTGCAAGGCAGGGGGTGCAGTGGGGAGGTGGTACAGAGCAGGGGGTGCAGTGGGGAGTGGGGAGGTGGTGCAGAGGGGAGGTGGTACAGAGCGGGGGTGCAGTGGGGGTGTGGGAGGATGCAGTGGGGAGGTGGTGCAGAGCAGGGTGTGCAGTGGAGAGGAGGGAGGATGCAGTGGGGAGGTGGTGCAGAGGGGAGGTGGTGCAGAGCAGGGTGTGCAGTGGAGAGGAGGGAGGATGCAGTGGGGAGGTGGTGCAGAGCGGGGGTGCAGTGGGGGTGTGGGAGGATGCAGTGGGGAGGTGGTGCAGAGCGGGGGTGCAGTGGGGGTGTGGGAGGATGCAGTGGGGAGGTGGTGCAGAGCGGGGGTGCAGTGGGGGTGTGGGAGGATGCAGTGGGGAGGTGGTGCAGAGCAGGGTGTGCAGTGGAGAGGAGGGAGGATGCAGTGGGGAGGTGGTGCAGAGGGGAGGTGGTGCAGAGCAGGGTGTGCAGTGGAGAGGAGGGAGGATGCAGTGGGGAGGTGGTGCAGAGCGGGGGTGCAGTGGGGGTGTGGGAGGATGCAGTGGGGAGGTGGTGCAGAGCGGGGGTGCAGTGGGGGTGTGGGAGGATGCAGTGGAGAGGTGGTGCAGAGGGGAGGTGGTGCAGAGCGGGGGTGCAGTGGCGGTGTGGGAGGATGCAGTGGGGAGGTGGTGCAGAGCAGGAGGTGTAGTGGGGAGGTGGTGCAGAGCGGGGGGGAGGGCAGAGCTGAAGGGGGCAGAAAGGGCTCCTGGACTGTGGTTGTGAAAGTGGTGTAACCATGAGAGCGGAAGGAACTGGTGGCGCAAGAGCGATGTGGGGGAGGGCTGGGAGGAAACCCCTTCTCTCCCATCAGTGCCTGGGGGGAGGCGGGGGAGAATGGGCAAGGCGGTGGGGAGGGGCAAGGGGAGGAAATGGAGGGGGCATGGGGGCGAGTGAAGGGGTGGGAGCTGGCATGATGTGGGGCGGGGTGGAATGACAGCAGCAGATGGGACGATAAATAATACATTTTATTTCTAATAAATTATAGAAAAACAATACAAATCCTGAGCCAGTGTCAGGGCAGGAGTCCCTGTGGGGTGGAAGGGATAAGGGGCTGAGATGGGGGGTGGGGAGGCAGAGCCAATTCTCTGTGCCCCTGGCATGTTGCAGGAGGATCCTGGGAGCTGGGGTTGCAGCAAGACCCCTTCCTGGTTCAGTTCCCTGCGTCGCTGCCATCCAGGCGGGGCTGTGCTGGGCTCACTGACTGAGCTGGGGCGAGAGCGGTGCCTTCTCCTTCCCTTGCAGTAGCCCTGGGCAGAGACAGGACCCCCAGTTACACCTGCCCCAAGCCCCCAGTCGATCTCAGCTCTCTGGATCCCCTGCCGTGCTCCAACTGGACCCCCCCCCACTCCAGAGGAGATCCCCTCCCTGACCCCCACTCTTCCTCCCGCCTCTCTTCTGGTTGTTGGGGGAGAATCTCTCTCTCTGGGAGTGACACCCCCAACCAGTCCCTGCCCCCATCTGGGGGTGACACCCCCAATGTCCCCTCTTATCCAAAGATGATGCCCCCCAGTCCCTGCCCCCATCTGGGGGGATGCCCCCATAACTTAGGGACAACACCCGATATCTGGAGTAAAGTCTTCCCCAGTCCCTGCCCCCACAATCTCTCTCTGTATCCCCACATCCGGGGATGACACCTCACCTCTCTCCTCACTGCCAGCACTGGGGAGTCTCTGCCCCTCCTGGGCCTCCCAGGAGACAGCGGCCTCCTCGCGGGAGCCCCCCAGGAAGGCAAGTGGGCGCTGGCGCTGGCGGAAGCGCTGCCGGGGGGTGGCGTCCCCAGGCCCGAAGGACTCGCTGACCAGGACGCGGGAGCTCAGCTTGCGCCGATTTAGCCGCAGGTTCAGCCTCTGGGTGTCGGGCAGGCTCAGCATGCTGCTGGCCTTGCGCAGGGGCACAGGTGAAGCAGGGGCGCTGGAGTCTGTGGGCAAAGCTGGGCTTAGTGGGGCAGGGGATGGTGAGTCCTGCGTGGGAGCACCTTGCACTGCCATCCCAGATGCCTGGGTCCCATCCCTGGCCTGGTTTTCCCCCATCCCTAGGGGCTGGGAGCACTGAGGGGCCATCCCGGATGCCTGGGTCCCATCCCCTGTCCCAATCTCTTCTCATCCCGAGGGCTGCAAGCACTGCATGGCCGTCGTGGATGCCTGGGTCCCATCCCCTGTCCTGATCTCTCCTCCCCACACCCCACGAGGTGGAGGGTCCTGGACACTCACCCCCATCAGGTGCGCGTCCATCCTGTCCAAGTCCCGGCAGGTTCTCAATGCTATTGGCCCCCTCAGCCAGGGGGCGCTGCTGTTCCCGCGAGGGCTCGCGCCGCGGCTTCATCAGCTTCTTCATCTTGTCCGCGATCCAGTTGCTGCTCTTCCTGCGGGGTGGAGGAAGCGGGAGGGTCTCATGCTTACGGGCAGGAGCTGGGGGGCCTAGGCCAGTCCCCCACACGCATCCTGGGAGATTCCACCCCCCCAACACTGACCCATGCAGGGGCACTCAGGTCAACTGTCAGGGAGGGTCCCTGGCTCAGGCTGGCCCTGGGGGGCGGGGGGGAGTCCTAGGCTCTGGGAGGTATATCCCTAGTTTGAGGAAAAAGGGGGGGGTCCCCTGGCTGGGGCCAGCTTTGGAGGGTTGGTGGCTCAGTCTGTTTCAGGGGATGGGGGGCCCAGGGTGGCAGAGAAGGTTCCCAGGCGAGGGGGCAGGTGTGGAAGTCCATGGCAGCTGGAGGGTCCGTGGCTAGCCCTAGGAGATTCCCTTGGCCAGGGCTGGTCCCTGCGGGGTCCGTGGCTGGGGCCAGCCCTGGGGGGTGGACACACTCACTTGCTCTTGGGCAGCGCTGGCTCCAGTACTCGGTACTGGTCCATTATCTTCTCCACCAGCTTCTGTTTCTCCCGGCGCAGCTCGTTCAG
Source organism: Lepidochelys olivacea (assembly GCF_965140295.1). Taxonomy (NCBI): domain Eukaryota; kingdom Metazoa; phylum Chordata; order Testudines; family Cheloniidae; genus Lepidochelys; species Lepidochelys olivacea. The sequence continues at coordinate 30,873,855 of NC_140417.1, forward strand.
CTTATCCCTGGGGGGTGAGCACAGGACAGCATCTGAATCTGGGGGTGACCTCCCTGCCCGCTGTACTCCACAGCCGGACTGCCCTGTGCCCCCGACACCCCCAGCCAGCCTCACCAATCTGCCCCCTCCCTGCACACCTCCCGCGCTGGCCCAAGGGGGGCACTCACAGGTGTTGGCGCTGCTCCGAGTGATACTGCTCCCGGCTCTCCATGCTGCGCTCCAGCAGGGTGCGGTTCTCCTGGCTCAGTTTCTGGATCTCCTGCAGCAGGTGTCGGTTCTCCTCCTCCTGGTTCCCCTTCAGCTGGGCCAGGAGCTGGGGGGCAGCAGAGTTATGAATAGGACAGGCCATGCCCCTCTGGGCTCCCCCTCACAGAGGGAGTGGGGGCTGGAGGTGCAGAATGGGGAAAGCACTCTCTGATCAGGGGGTTCAATGGAGGACCAGCTCCCATTGTTTGCTTGGAGCAGGGGGAGCTGGGCTGTGGGTGGTGTGATGGAGTGCGAATTTTTCACAATCATTGGGATGAATAGTGTGCATGCCTCAGTTTCCCCTATGTGGTGCCTGGTTAACTAGATGGAAGGAAAAGATGGTTTACTCCTTGCAGAGACCCAGAGATATAGGCGTGTCTGATGCCTGGGGTCTGGGCCCAATGCCCATGGAGAGTCCCAGCAGACAAAGGCCAGTCCAATTAGCTGGACATTTGGCACCTGGCGACTAACGACCATGGATGCCCCCCCCCATTAGGAAGCCAGCAGGTGTGACCAGCTGAAGGAAGAAGGACTAAGGAGGGCCAGATGACAGTGATTGCCAGGAAAGAGGACAAAGGACTGGGGAGGGGCCAGGTGGGGTTGTTAAGTGTGGGTGATTGTGACTAAAGATGGGGGGCAGAGGGCTCTGGACAGTCCCAGAAGGTCTTGGTTGTAACTTTCTGTTCTTTGTGTTAACGAAGGACTTTCTAGGCTGTGTTCCATGCACCTAATAAACCCTCCTGCTGTGACGCGCTGGCTGAGGGACTCCAGGTTAAGGAGGTCGGGGGTTCGCTGCTCCCTTCGGGTGTGTAAGTCTCCCTCAGGTGCCCAGTTCAGGTGGACTTGCTGAAGGGAGCTTGCAGCGTGACCCAGGGGTGCTGAAGGCTCCAAGGTTTGGCCCCAGGAGGTGGTGAAGCCAAGAGCCCTGCCCTAGTGAGAGTGTGACCCTCAGGAGCTGACACACTGAAGGGGTCCTCCCAGAGACTGTTTCAGAGCGCCGGGGCTGTGGATCTGTGGCAGGTGGCTACCGGGGTAGAGGTCTGGCGGTATCAGGGGGTCTGCATTGGTCTCCAACGGGGGGCGTAGTGGGGGAAAGCTGGGCTGGGAAGAGAAAGGTATCGGGCAGTGTGTGTGTTCTTGGTGGGGTCAGACTGGGGGATGGGGTTGGGGGAGGTCAGGGGCTGCACATCTTGCACTAGTCTCTGGGTAGGATACAATGGTGGGGTTCAGGCTGGCGGAATGGGGCTGGGAGGTACCAGGGGTGGAATTGGGGGTAGTGGGTTCTACACCTCACTCTGCTCCCCAGTAGGGATGCCATGAGGGGGGCAGGGATACCGCGGGCAGGGTTGGGGGCTGCACACCTCGCTCTGGTTTCTGGGGGGGCCTACGGGGGGGGTTCAGGCTGGGGAGCGGGGGTACCGCAGGCAGGCTTGGGGGTTGCGCACCTCACACTGGTCTCCGAGCCGGCCCAGCGCCACCTCCAGCTGGTGGTTCTGCTCCCGCAGGGCGGTGCCCTCGGCCTCCAGCCGAGCCTGCTCCAGCTGCAGTCCCGTCAGCCGGCCCCGCAGGCCCCGCAGCTCCCCTTGCTGCTCTTCCTGCGCTCGCTCGGCCGCTGCCAGCACCGCCTGCACCCTGCGCAGGGCGAGGGGTCAGTGGGGCACTCCCAGGGGAAGCCCACGCACTGCCCCCGATGCTGGCCCCCATCTCCCGCTCCCCCCACAACCCACAGACTTCCCACTCCCCCCACGTCCCAGTCCCCCATATGCTAGGGACCCCCCCACCCCAACGTGCAGGCCTCCCCTGTCTCCCATATCCCGGTCCCCGCCGTGGTTACCGTGCATACTCGTCCTGCAGCCGGGCGTGCTGTTCCCCCAGCTGCCGGTGTTCCCGCTCAGCCCCCTCCAGCCGCTCCCGCTCCCCCCGCAGGGCTGTCTCCCGCTGCTCCAGCCCGGCCTGCTGTGCCACCAGATGGCTCTGCCTGGAGGGGGAGAGAAAGGGGTGAGAGACCCCCCCAGGAGGTTGCCTCACTAACCCCTGCTACTCCACCATGGTTACCTGCCTTGCAGCCCTGCCCGGTGTCCCCTCCACAGTCACCTGCCCTGCTGCCCCCACATTCGCTTACCCCCACAGGATGCCCCCCATGACACCCTGCAGTCACCTGCCCTGCAGCTCCCCGGGCCCCATCCCCGTGGGGGTTAACTGGCTTGCCACCCCCATTGTGCCCCCCAATCCCTCTTCCAGGGTTACCTGCCGTGACAAATGTAGGAATTACTGTTAGAGTTGTATGACACATGAGTGACTCGGTTTCCCCACTGACTTGGTATTCAAACCTTCCCGCCTAGTGAGTGGCCAGTTCTTTAAGGCAGAGGGAGAAGGGACAGTTGTGAGCCACCGAGGCCTGTCTGGGCTAAGCCAGGTACGTGATCCAAAAGCGGATGTAATCGACCCAGATACCCGGAGGGCCCCAGAGAAGCAATGGGGACCGCCGCGAGCCAGGGCAGGCTGCACACTCCAGCTGGGAGCACACCAGGAGTTGGGAAGGGGGTTTCCATCGCTGCAGTACGTCCACCCCTCAAGAGGTGGTAGCGACAGACTTCTTCTCTCAGCCCCGCTGCATCTGCAGAGGGGGTTAACCAGGCCGACCTCGCTCAGGCCACGTCTACACTCCAGCTGTGCTGTTGCAGCGCTGGGCTGTGGTACTTCCTACATCCACAGAAGGGTTTTTCGATGCTGTCATTAATCCAGCTCGCCAAGAGGCGGTAGCTAGGCCAACGGAAACTTTCTTCCATTGACTTGCCGTGTCTATGCCGGGGGTGGGGGCGACCTAACTCCAGTGCTCAGGGCATGACATTTTTCACAGACCTGAACTTTTCCTAGCAGTTGGGTCGATCTCATTTTTAAGTGTAGAGCAGCCCGAGTCCAAACCTCCTGGATGGGCTCCCAGCCCCTTTGGCGTTCGGTGGGGGACCCCTGCGGAGCTCCCCTGACAGTTCCGTACTTCACCCCCAGTCGCAGAGATCTGCGATCAGTGCAGTCACCAGTACGTCTCAGCAGCTAATCCGCCCGAGCAAGTCCTCCCCATGCTGAGAGGGGAGGGCCCAGCCAGGCTGTTCCGGGGCTCTCTGGGTTAAGCTGGGCTTCCCCATCCTACCAGGGGCTCTGTAATGCTGGATTCCAGGGGATTAATAAACCTTGCTTGTAACAGGCTGAGCAGGGTCGCTGCATATCCCCCCCGGGTGCCTGGCTCCCTGGCAGAGTAAAGCTCCTCTGAACTCATAGAATCATAGAATATCAGGGTTGGAAGGGACCCCAGAAGGTCATCTAGTCCAACCCCCTGCTCGAAGCAGGACCAATTCCCAGTTAAATCATCCCAGCCAGGGCTTTGTCAAGCCTGACCTTAAAAACCTCTAAGGAAGGAGATTCTACCACCTCCCTAGGTAACGCATTCCAGTGTTTCACCACCCTCTTAGTGAAAAAGTTTTTCCTAATATCCAAACTAAACCTCCCCCACTGCAACTTGAGACCATTACTCCTCGTTCTGTCATCTGCTACCATTGAGAACAGTCTAGAGCCATCCTCTTTGGAACCCCCTTTCAGGTAGTTGAAAGCAGCTATCAAATCCCCCCTCATTCTTCTCTTCTGCAAACTAAACAATCCCAGCTCCCTCAGCCTCTCCTCATAAGTCATGTGTTCTAGACCCCTAATCATTTTTGTTGCCCTTCGCTGGACTCTCTCCAATTTATCCACATCCTTCTTGTAGTGTGGGGCCCAAAACTGGACATAGTACTCCAGATGAGGCCTCACCAATGTCGAATAGAGGGGAACGATCACGTCCCTCGATCTGCTCGCTATGCCCCTACTTATACATCCCAAAATGCCATTGGCCTTCTTGGCAACAAGGGCACACTGCTGACTCATATCCAGCTTCTCGTCCACTGTCACCCCTAGGTCCTTTTCCGCAGAACTGCTGCCGAGCCATTCGGCCCTAGTCTGTAGCGGTGCATTGGATTCTTCCGTCCTAAGTGCAGGACCCTGCACTTATCCTTATTGAATCTCATCAGATTTCTTTTGGCCCAATCCTCCAATTTGTCTAGGTCCTTCTCTATCCTATCCCTCCCCTCCAGCGTATCTACCACTCCTCCCAGTTTAGTATCATCCGCAAATTTGCTGAGAGTGCAATCCACACCATCCTCCAGATCATTTATGAAGATATTGAACAAAACCGGCCCCAGGACCGACCCTTGGGGCACTCCACTTGATACCGGCTGCCAACTAGACATGGAGCCATTGATCGCTACCTGTTGAGCCCGACAATCTAGCCAGCTTTCTACCCACCTAATAGTGCATTCATCCAGCCCATACTTCCTTAACTTGCTGACAAGAACTTAGTGGGACTGGCTGGAGAGCCAGAGGGGTGCTGGAGCCAGGAGCCCCAGCCCTGGGCATGTCGAGCTATGGACTCGGCCTGGTGAAATGCTAAGCCCAGGATCTGGCACATAACAGAACCTCCCAGAGGGGCTGTAGATAGGCTGAGGGTCCAGGCCCCCCAGAGATCTGAGACGCCTCCCGTAGGGTTAAGTGGCCTGCTGCCTCCTTGTGCACTCTCAGCCGCGCCTCCCCAGGCTTTCCTGGCCCTGCAGCTCCCCTTGCCCCTGGGGTTACCTGGCCTGTCACAGCCATGTGCCCCCAACTCCTGCCCTGGGGGTTCCCTGGCCTGGTGCCCCCCAGCCCCTTCCAGTTACCTGTCCTGCAGCTCTCGGTGCTCCTGCTCCAGAGCCCGCAGGGCCCCCTTGAGGCCGGCCTGCTTGCCCAGCAGCCCCTCCAGCTCAGCACCCTGGCGCTCGTGCAGCAGCGCCAGCTTGTCATGGTTGCGCACCAGCCCTTCGTGGCGCCCGCGCCACTCATCCCTCTCCTGCCGGGCCGCCCGCCCCTCAGCCTCCAGCCCTGCCAGTCGCTCCCGCAGCTCCGACGCCCGGGCCTCCAGGGCTGCCTTCTGGGAGCGCAGCGCCGCTTGCTCCACCTGCCAGGGGAGGGGGCAATGAGAGACACGGGGTGGGGAAGGACAAAAGAGACCATGCAGGGGAGCGAGAGAGGGAGGGGGAGCCACCTGGAGGGTCCCGCACTGGATCTGGGGTTGGGGCAGGAGGGCTTGGGGGAGCAAGGGGCATCCAGGGGGTGCAGTGTCTCACCTGGGGGCTCCACACTGGGCCTGCTTGTGGGGCAGTGGCGTTTAGAGGGTTAGTATCTTACCTGGAGGGCCCACACTGGATCTGGGGGTAAGGGGAGTGGGGGACAGGGGAATTCAGAGGGCCGATGTCTCCCCAGGGACCTGGCTAAAGGAGAGAAGATGAGAGGCTGTACAGAAGGCTGAGCTGCAGACAGGAGGGAAATTGCCAGGGAATCAAGGATCAATCTTGGGCCTGATCCCGATCCCGTTTAATATTTTCATTAATGACCTTAGCCCAAAAGACGGGTGTGAACGAAGTCTGCTGAGGACAACAGAGTTGGGAGCCATCGGCCATACAGAGGAGCGAAATATTACACAGAAAGAACTGGATAAACCTTGGGGGCCAGAGTGACAGACATGGGATGAAATTGTGTAAAATGCAAGGTCATGCCACTAGGGTCTAATATTTCCTCTAGACTGGGGGCTCATCTCCTGAAAGCAACAGAAGGCAAGAGAAGCCCTAGGGTATGGGTTGATCGCAGGATGCCATGAGCCACAAAAAAGGCCAATGCAATCCTAGGCTGGATCCGGTGAGGGATTTCCAGGGGTGATAGGGAAGCATTAATGCCCCTGGGTGGGGCACTGGGAAGAGCTCAGCGGGAACACCGTGTGCAGTTCTTGTCACCTGTGTTCAGGAACAAGGGATCCAAACCGGCCCGGTGCAGAGAAGGGCTCTCAGGCTGATCAGGGGAGCGGAGAACTGATCTTACGAGAGGAGTCTGAGCGAGCTCAGCCTGTTTAGCCTGGCCAGGCGAAGGCTGAGAGGGGATCTGGTTGCTCTCTATAAATACACCAGGTGGGTTTAACCCCAGGGAGGGAGAAAAGCTACTGAAGCTAAAGGAGAATATTGGCACAACAACAAATGGGGACAAACTGGCCAGGAATCAAAGGAGGCCTGGTCTACACAGAAAAGTTCTATCAACATCAGTCAGATGTGACACCTCCCTTCCTCCCCCCAGTGCAGACAGCTCTGGGGACAGAAGAGGGCTTCCATTGACACAGCTTCCGTCGTTCGGGGAGGCGATGTTCCTATTCCGACAGAAAGCCCCTGCTGTCAATGCAGGCTGAGTCTGCCCTCGGAGGCTGCTGGCAGAGCTATGCTAGGATAGCCTGTGGCACAGCCATACCCAGAGGCTGGCAATGAGAAGGTTTCTACCCATCAGAGGAGGGAGGTTCTAGAACAGCCTCCCCAGAGGAATTGTGGGGGGCAAAACACCCAGCTAGTCTTAAGACAGAACTTGAGACATTTGTGAGTGGGATTACACGATGGGGTTGTTTATGGCGGAGGAGGGCAGGGCTCGGCAGCCCTGCGGGTCACTCCTGGTTTATGTCTTATGTTCCTAATTATGCTTCAGGGCTTCAGCTGGGCACCTGCAGGGTCAGGAAGGGTTTTTTTCACCAAAAGTAATTCTGGGTTGGTTTGTTTTTTTCATTATCCTCTGAAATATCTGAGATCTGCCGCAAGTTGAGACGGGACACCAGGCAGGGTGGGCCAGGCTCTGAGCTGGTCCAGAGAAGCTTTTATCTAGCTGCCTGGCTGGTGGGTCTTGCCCAGATGCTCAGGGTTCAACTGATCACCAGACTGGGGGGTGTGAAGGAATTTCCCCCAGGTCAGATTGGCAGGGACCTTGGGATGTTTTCACCTCCCCATGCAGCATGGGGCGTGGGTCGCCTGCTGGGATCAGCTGGGCATGGCTCATTGAAGCGATTCCCTGCCAGTGCAGGGTACTGGGGGTCCCTCAGCCTCCCCTGTTCTCTGTCTGGGGCTCACAACAGGCAGGGCTCCTGAGGGCTCTGGTTGGGTTTATTTGGGATGACTTGTCAGACTAGATGATCTGGGGGTCCCTTCTGGCCTTAAACTCTGACTCAATGGAGGGCCCCACACTGGGCTCTGTGAGAGGGACAACGTGGGGTTGGGAGGTTCAGACGGGCTGTCTCACCTGGAGGGCCCCACACTGGGCCTGCAGCCGCCCAGTCTCCTCCCGCAGGCCTCCGCTCTGCCCCTGCAGGCTCAGCAGCTCCCCCTGCAGGGCACCCAGCTGCGACTCCAGCTGCCCCAGCCGCCCCATCAGAGCCTCTTTCTCTGCCAGCAGCGCCGCGTTCTGTGAGGGAAGCATCAGCAAGTGATGGGGGGTCCCCAGCTCCCCTCAGGGGCCTCCAGCCCCACAATCTCTGCCCCTGCTAAGGGGAGGGGACAGGAATCTGTAGCCCCACGGAGTCTATCAAGGGGCACAGTCCCTTCCCTCCATCTCCCGGCCCTGCCCAGCCTCCCTGAGGGGCCTCCCATCTCAGCCCCCTTCCCTGCCTCACCCCAAAGGCAGAGGGAACCAGAGAGCACCAGATTCCAGCCCCCATCCCGCCCCACCCCAAAGGAAAGGCCCCCAAAAACACCCCCTGTGCTGGACTTACGCTGCGCTCCACCTCGATGAGATGCTTGCTCAGGGTGTCACTCTCCAACTCAGCCCGAAGCCCCAGCGTCGGCTCGGGGTCCCCCTGGCCCTGCTCCACGGCCCCCAGAGCCTCGGGTGGGTGGGCCCCAGGGCTGCTCTTCACCTGGACATAGAGAACAAGGGAGGGGATGAAAGGGAGTAGGAGGGAGCTCATGACTACTGCAGCCCCGGCCTCTCCCAGCAGAGGGCGCTGGGGGTGGTGTCTCACCTGGCACAGCTCTTTCCCCAGGTGCTGATTGAGGGCGAGCAGTTCCTCCACCCGGCTGCGGAGGGCGCCGATCTTCTCCTCCTTCAGAGCCAGCATCTCCCTGAAGGACGACTCCAGCCGCTGCTCCAGGCTCTGGTATTGGCTAGGACGAGAGGGGGGCACATTACACCCAGGAGCCCCTGGAAACTGCGCCAGCCCCTCCCTGAGATCCCTGCCCCCCAGCTCCCCCATGACCAGCTGTCCCCTCCCTAGGATCCCTGCCCCCCAGCTCCCACACGACCAGCCGCCCCCTCCCCAAGATCCCTGCCCCACGACCAGCTGCCCCCTCCCCAAGATCCCTGCCCCCCAACCCACACAACCAGCCTCCCCCTCCCCAGATCTCTGCCCTCTAGCTCCCCCATGACCAGCCGCCCCCTCCCCGAGATCCCTGCCCCCCAGCCCCCATGACTAGCCACCCCATCCCTGAGATCCCTGCCCCCCACGCCCCACTACCAGTCGCCCCCTCCCTGAGATCCCTGCCCCGCAGCCTCCCCCATGACCAGCCTCCCCCTCCCTGAAATCCTTGCCTCCTAGCCCCCATGACCAGCCACCCCCTCCCTGAGATCGCTGCCCCCCATTCCCCTGTCCAGATCCCCTGCCCCCTATACAGCCCTCTCCCCATAATCCCTCCACCCAGCCCCCCAGACCCTTATCCCCCAAACCTCACCTGTCTATCCCCCCAAGACACCTATTCCCCCACCCCCTCCATCCCCCCAAGATCCCTGCCCCCCAACCATCTTGTCTCTCGTCTCCCAAGATCCCAAGTGTGGGTATGGGCCTCCTGCAGATGCCTACCTCTGCTGGGTGCCCTGCTGCTCCTCCAGGAGGCGCTGCTCCTCCTCCCTCCGCTCCAGCTGCTCCCGCAGCCGCACCAGGTCAGCCTCCCGCTCCTGCCCCTTCACCTTCTCGCCCAGCAGCTCCTGCAGGAACAAGCAAAACTCTGAGCACTGAGTGGGGCACCCGTGGCCCCCCCTTCCTGCCTCCACTACCCCAACCAGGACCCTGACCACTGGGGTGGGCTTCCATCGCCATTCCCTGTCCCCACTGTCACCTGCAGGGTGCCCCCCACAGCCCTGCTCCCCACAGCGCCCCCTGCTGGGAGAGGCCAGGGGGGAGTAGCCAGGAGCTCCCCCCACTCCCACTCCTTACAGCCCTGGCGCTCCCTGCCCCTGATGCCCCCATCACCTCCCGCAGAGCGGCTGCGGCCTTGCGCTCAGCTGCCAGCTGCTCGCGCAGCCCCTTGCTCTCCTGCTCCAGCTCCCGCAGCCGCTGCACTCTCTCTCTCAGCCCGCCCAACTCCAGCGCCTGCAGCCGGCTCTGGGCCTCCAGCTGGGCGGCCCGGCGGCCCTGTTCTGCCAGTGCTTCCTCTTGGGCCTGGGTCTGGGCCCGCAGACGCCGGGTCTCCTTGTCCAGTGCCCGGCGCTCTCTCTCGGCCTGGCTCAGCACCGCCTCCAGCGCCCCTCGCTCGCCCTCCAGCTGGGTCAGGGCCGCCTTGTGTTGCTCCAGCCCGCGCTGCAGGGTGCCCAGCTCGCGCTCGGACGCCCGTAACTCCTCCGCGGCCTCCCGCGCCTGTTCAGCCTGGCGCCCAGCCCGCTGCCGCTCCGCCTCCAGATAGCCCCGGGTCTCCACCAGCTCCCGCTCGGCTTGGCTCAACTCTGCCCGTAACGCCTCCCGCTCCTTCTCCAGCGCCTGGGCCTCGGCCTCCAGCTGCCCCAGAAGCAGGGCCTCCAGGCGCTGCTGCTCCAGCTCCTGCCGCAGCCTCAGCAACTCCTGCTCCAGGCGCCCCCGGGCCTCCTGGGAGGCCGTCAGCCCCTCCAGGGCCTTGGCGTGAGTGGCCTCCAGCCGGCGCAAGGCCTCCTGCAGGCTGGATGCCTGCTCCTCTACCTGGCACAGCCGGCGCCCACTCTCTGCCAGTGCCTCCTGCTGCTCCTGGGCCCAGGCGCCTGGGTCCCCCTGGCTCTGCAGAGACTCCTGCTGGGGGGAAGGGGAACAGAGCTGGTCAGGGGCACCCTAGATTCCCAAATCCACAGCCACGTGCCTGAGCCCCCCTTGGTTCCCTTGCCCAATGCCTAGGAAGGCAGGAATCAACCCCCCACATAAATGCTGCCCCCAGACATGACGCAGGATTGCATCTGATCTGGACAGAGACAAACCTGGCATTGGTACCAGGGACAATTCAGCAGGATTCACTGCCCCCCAAGCTGCCCTGTGCCCTAGCCCGCCTCCAGCAATAGCATAGCAACTGGATGTACTGAGGGATGCCCTCTATTGCCTCCACCAGCCCAGGGTGCCTCCTGCCCCTTGTGGTGGGAACTCAAGAGGAGGGCCCTGCCCCAGGCTGATCCCAGGGGTCCAGGCTGCCTTTGAGCCTCCTGCCTACCATTGTGTCCTCCTGGCCTAAGCCATATGAGCCAGCCCCACCCAAAGAAGGGCAGTTTTGGTAATAGGGTTATGATCCCTGTGTAGGACTCTGCTCCCACAGGCTTGGTGTTGCTATTCCTGAGGGGAAAGGGGGCGAGGCATGGCTGGTGTTCTCTGCTTCCAGACCAGACAACTGCCCACATCTGCCTGAAACCCTGGTCATTACTCAGGCGCTAGCCCATGCTCCTGCAGCTTCACTGCTCTGGGGTCCAAGCCAGCCAGATTGAAGCTAGCTCCACTAGGTCTGCACGAGCAGCAATCACCCCCCCATGACTGCAGTGTCACAGTTCCCTGAAGGGGCAGAGAGCAAAGCTGGGTCTCAGGACAGCAGGACATGCTGGGGTCCTGGCTCCCACTAACATGGGCTCTGGCAGAAGCCTGGGCTCCCAGGCCGGCCTGAGGACCCTGCGATGCTGGATCCCAGGTGACTAATCAATGCTCCCTTGACCTGGCCAGGCTGCCCGACCTCGTTGCAGATCCTCTCTGGGCGTGTCACTCCCGGAGAAGGAAGAGTCTCCATGGCAGTCTGGTCGCAGGTGCACTGGTGGGGGGAACTCACGGGCGGAGCAGGGGGGCTGGCACCCAAAGGCCCAGACCCGGAGTTGCTGAGGCTGCATGGCTGCTCTGGGGTCTGGTGCACTAAAGGGGTCACTGGCACTGCTGGGAGACTGCGTAAAGGCTGGGGTGTAACAGCCCTGTCAATCTGTGACAACCTGCAGCCAATCCCCTGTCCCCGTGCTCTGCCATGGCATTGGTCTCCTCTAATGGGAGACAGGCTGGCAGCAGGGTGACGGGATTCCCACCCTGCCCACCCACTCCTCCAGCCACTCAGGCACCAGGCAATGGGACTGACCCCTTCATGCTGCCTGCAGCCATGTGGGGGCACCACGCTAGGGGCACGCCAGGGCCTGTTGCCTTCCCTGCAGCGCCCCTCTACTGCCCCAAATGACAATCCCTTGCACACCATGCCCTGCCCTCCCCGCCGGGCACCGTGCCCCACCTGGCAGTGCCGCTGCTCCTGCAAGCTGCGCAGCTCCCGCTCCAGCTGCTCCTTCTCCCCCAGCAGGGCGGCACTCAGCTCCTCCCGCTCCTGGCAGCTCCGGGCCCGCTGGGCTTCCAGCTCTGCCCCCAGCCGCTGCACCTGTGCCAGGCAACTGGAGGTTGAGGGAGGACTGGGCCGGTATGGAGACAGCCCTCTCCTCACCCCACAGACACCTCCCATGGAGACACCCTCTCTCCCTGTACCCCAACACACAGAGACCCCCCCCGCCGAGGCACCCCTCCCCCTTCCACTGACCCCTCCACAGAAACACACCATCTCCCATCACTCCCTCACAGAAACAACCTATCCCCGTCCCCCGCACCACAGCCTCCTCCACAGATGCCTCTTCCTCCACCCTCTCCAACACACAGCCCCCCCCAGAGACCACCCTTCCACTAAAACCTAGCAGACTCCCCTTCTCTATCCTTCCCCAACACACAGACCCCTCCACAAGGCTTCCCCACAGAGAGATCCCACCCTTCAAATCCCCACATACAGCCTTCCCCCGCACACACAACCCTTCCTATCCCCAAAAAACAACATGGAGACACCCCCCCGACACATACTCGACTCCTCACCAGATAGCCCCTGGTTAAGGAATGGGACACAGGGTCTTTCCCTTCTGGGGGATGCCAGCTCCAATCCAGCCCCAGGGCCAGGGGACTGGCTGGCTGAGAGGTGGGACAGACAGGGCCTTGGATTCTCTTCTAGGAGCCCCATCTCCCTCACCTCTTTGCTGAGGGCCTTATTCTTCTGCTCAAGGCCCGGACTCCTGGGTTCTCCCGGGGCCTCTAGTGCCTCCTGCAGCCTCCGGCGCAGCTCCTGGTTCTCCCGCTCCAGCGCTAGTAGGCGGCTGGATGTCACCTCGGTCACCTCATAGCTCAGGGACTTGGGAGTCTCAGCAGGGTCTGGGGGGAGACAGTGTCACATCAATGAGCCGGGAGGGGACAGCTGGGGGGCCTGGGGGAAAGGGGAGAAGGAGGCACTCACCATTGGGAGCCTCACTGGGCTCCTGCTCCTCTTCCCAGGACAGGTGCTGGGGCACCCCCAGATTCTGCCTCAGCTCCCCCTCCAGCAACACCTTCTCCTGCTGCAGCTCCTCCAGCCGCTGACGCTCCCGCTCCTGCTCCTGGGGGCAGAGAGAGACCCATGCGGGAGTTTTCTGTAATAGCCTTATTACGTCTCCCCCTCAGCCTTGGTACTGTTGCCCACTGGTTGCAGAGGGGCTACAATGCTTCTCCTGGCACGGAACAGGAGGCACGAGGGTCTGGGTCCAGGCTGGGCTGCATCAGCAGACTCCAGGCTGCAGAGGCAGCTGAGGGAACGTGGCAGGGCTGTGTCGGAGAGCAAAGACGAGAGGTGTCGGGAAGCAGGGTGAGGAAGAGCGGGGTTCACAGCCACATGGCGGCACCCCTGGCCCTGGCAGACAAAGAGGACAGGGAGAGGGCGGACGGAGCTCAGGGGAAGCAGGGGCCGGGGCCCAGCAAAGCAGGAACTCTGCCCGGAGCCGGCCTCTCTCACGCTAACCCCAAGACTTCTGACCAGGTGATGAACAAAGGTTTTGAACCAGTCGCCTGGTGTTGCTGCCGTTGCTGACTGAGGCCTTGTCCACACTTGACACATTTCAGTGGCACAGCTGCAGCGCTTCAGAGCGGACCCTGCCGAGCGAGCGGAGGGACTCTCCCATCCCATTAGTTAATTCACCTCCCCAAGAGGTGGTAGCTAGGTCAGCAAAAGAATTCTCCTGTCTACGCTAGGAGTTAGCTCAGCTTCACTGCGTCTCTCAGGGGGTGCCCTGAGCCACGCTGCTGGGTCGAGTTAGCTTTTCAGTGGAGGCCAAGCCTAAGGAGCATTGCGCCCTGATGGGGGAAAAGTCTCTTGCGGGAGGACAGCTCAGCTGGACTCGCTGCAGGGAGCCACGGAGGGACACAGGGGTAGCTGGAGCCCAAAGGCCCAGTTTTGGAGTCATGGAGGCCACAGGCCTGCCCCAGCAGAACAGTATAGATCCCTGGGGTCCAGCACAATAGAGGGGTAACCCCAGGAGACAGGATAAAGGCTGGGACATAGACCAGACCCTGTGAATCCATGACACAGAGACTGTTAACATAGGGGCTGCCCTACACTTCTGAGAGAGTCCTACAAGGGGCACCATAGGGAGGGTCAGGAGCACTAGCTGTGGGGAGAGCTACTCCAGCCCGGCTTCTCCCAGCAGCAGGTGCTGTAAAGAGCAGGGCAGGAGCACTGCTTGTGGGGGAAGGTCCCTGCTACTCCAGCCCAGCCTCTCCCAGCAGGGGTGCCACGGGGTGTGTGACAGACTGGGGAAAAGGTCTGTAGCCTTTATTCGGAGGGCTCTGGGTCACTGGGTTTCTCTTGAGTCTTGCTGCCTGCCCGAGTGCACAGAGCTAGAACAGAGCAGCGCAGGGCAAACTGAGCCACAGAAAAGAGCCTCTCAGGTACCAGCTTCAAAGGAGTGATGGGAACAATGGCAATGGGGACCAGTTCCCTCGGCTGGCCCGGGGAGTGTTCCTCTTCCCAAGGCTAAGCCTGGTGTCAAAGGAGCCCTGACCTCCCCCCTGACAAGTCTCTAGAGCAGGGAGAGGTTTGGGTGAGCTGGGAGAGGCCGGCCAGACTGCCAGGGACAAGGCTGACGGCCTGACTGAGACACAGAGACCTGCTGGCTGACCCGTGGCTGTCCCCAGGAGCTGCTCTGAGAGGGGTGAATCACGGGATCCCAGCTGGCACCTGTGGGGGTCACTTGGGGAAAGCCCAGCGAGGGGCAGTGAGCATTTAGCCTGGTAACAGGACAGGCTGTGTGCACAGGGGACCGTAGGGGCACTGTGGAGAGGGTGCAGGGGGCCCGTTGGGGGTCTCACCTCCTCAACTTGATCTAACTGACTCCGCAGCAGTAGATTCTCCTTCTCGAACTGGGACAGGTGCTGGGCTCGGGCGCGAGCAGATTCCAGCTGCCCCTCCAGCTGGGCCTTGCTGTCCAGCAGGGCCTGGGAGAAGGCCCGCTCCTCCTGCCAGGGAGAGAGCCCGGTCAGAGCTCCCGAGATCCCCTGGCCCACACCTCCTCCTGTCAGGGACAGGGCCCCATCAGAGCCCCCCCCCCCCTCGAGACCCACTGACCACCACACAGTCCCCCTCCGTCCCTCAGCTCCTCCAAGTCTAGCAATAGAAAACCATCAGAGCCAACTGCAAACAACGGAAACCACTTGGAGGCAAAGACAGACCATTACAACAGACAGGGACGGCCCTATCTAGGAATAGAGACAAGACTGTTTCAGTATCACACAGAATAGGGAGAGGTGCCCTGGAGCCATCCTTTACAGTCTACATACCACACAGACCATGCTGACAGCTTGTGCCACACACTCTCAAAGAAACTGCAGAACCACCTAATCAACATCCTCTACAGCAAACAGGGAAAGATTAAGAATGAGCTCTCAAAACTGGATACTCTCATAAAAAAACAACCTTCCACACACACTTCCTCGTGGTTGGACTTTACAAAAACTAGACAACACACACTTTGATTCTCTACAAAAGAAAAAGGACACTAAACTATCTAAACTACTACATGCCACAAGGGTCCACAACAGTGGTTCCCTTAACCCACCCAGCAATATTGTTAATCTATCCAACTATACTCTTAGCCCAGCAGAAGAATCTGTCCTGTCTCGGGGCCTCTCCTTCTGCCCCTCCACCCCCACGAACATGATACAGTTCTATAATGACCTAGAATCCTATTTTTGATGTCTCTGACTCAAGGAATATTTCCAACACACCTCTGAACAACATACTAACCCACAGAGACCTTCCTACCAACACTACAAAAAGAAGGATTCTGGGTGGACTCCTCCTGAAGGTCAAAACAACAGACTGGACTTCTACATATATTGCTTCCGCCGACGTGCACGGGCAGAAATTTTGGAAAAGCAGCATCACTTGCCCCATAACCTCAGCTGTGCAGAACACAATGCCATCCACAGCCTCAGAAACAACTCTGACATCATAATCGAAAAGACTGACAAAGGAGGTGCTGTTGTCATCATGAATAGGTCGGAATATGAACAAGAGGCTGCTCGGCAGCTCTCCAACACCACTTTCTACAAGCCATTACCCTCTGATCCCACTGAGGGTTACCAAAAGAAACTACACCATCTGCTCAAGAAACTCCCTGAAAAAGCACAAGAACAAATCCGCACAGACACACCCCTACAACTCCGACTGGGGGTATTCTATCTGCTACCCAAGATCCATAAACCTTGAAATCCTGGACACCCCATCATCTCAGGCATTGGCACCCTGACAGCAGGATTGTCTGGCTATGTAGACTCCCTCCTCAGGCCCTACACTACTAGCACTCCCAGCTATCTTTGAGACACCACTGACTTCCTGAGGAAACTACAATCCATCGGTGATCTTCCTGAAAACACCATCCCGGCCACTATGGATGTAGAAGCCCTCTACACCAACATTCCACACAAAGATGGACTACAAGCCATCAGGAACAGTATCCCCGATAATGTCACAGCAAACCTGGTGGCTGAACTTTGTGACTTTGTCCTCACCCATAACTATTTCACATTTGGGGACAATGTATACCTTCAAATCAGCGGCACTGCTATGAATACCCTCATGGCCCCACAGTATGCCAACATTTTTATGGCTGACTTAGAACAACGCTTCCTCAGCTCTCGTCCCCTAATACCCCTACTCTACTTGCGCTATATTGATGACATCTTCATCATCTGGACCCATGGAAAAGAAACCCTTGAGGAATTCCACCATGATTTCAACAATTTCCATCCCACCATCAACCTCAGCCTGGTCCAGTCCACACAAGAGATCCACTTCCTGGACACTACAGTGCTAATAAACAATGGTCCCATAAACACCACCCTATACCGGAAACCTACTGACCGCTATTCCTACCTACATGCCTCCAGCTTTCACCCTGACCACACCACACGATCCATCGTCTACAGCCAAGCTCTGCGATACAACCGCATTTCCTCCAACCCCTCAGACAGAGACAAACACCTACAAGATCTCTATCAAGCATTCTTACAACTACAATACCCACCTGCTGAAGTGAAAAAACAGATTGCCAGAGCCAGAAGAGTACCCAGAAGTTACCTACTACAGGACAGGCCCAACAAAGAAAATAACAGAACTAGCCATCACCTTCAGCCCCCAACTAAAATCTCTCCAATGCATCATCAAGGATCTACAAACTATCCTGAAGGATGACCCATCACTCTCACAGATCTTGGGAGACAGGCCAGTCCTTGCTTACGGACAGCCCCCCAACCTGAAGCAAATACTCACCACACAACAAAACCACTAACCCAGGAACCTATCTTTGCAACAAAGCCCATTGCCAACTGTGTCCACATATCTGTTCAGGAGACACCATCATAGGATCTAATCACATCAGCAACACTATCAGAAGCTCATTCACCTGCGCATCTACCAACGTGATATATGCCATCATGTGCCAGCAATGCCCCTCTGCCATGTACATTGGCCAGACTGGACAGTCTCTACATAAAAGAATAAATGGACACAAATCAGACGTCAAGAATTATAACATTCAAAAACCAGTTGGAGAACACTTCAATCTCTTTGGTCACTCGATTACAGACCTAAAAGTGGCAATTCTTCAACAAAAAAACTTCAAAACCAGACTCCAACAAGAGACTGCTGAATTGGAATTAATTTGCAAACTGGATACAATTAACTTAGGCTTGAATAAAGACTGGGAGTGGATGTGTCATTACACAAAGTAAAACTATTTCCCCATATTTATTTCCCCCTCTACTGTTCCTCACACGTTCTTGTCAACTGCTGGAAATGGCCCACCTTGATTATCACTACAAAAGGTCCCCATCCCGTCCCTCCCTGCTCTCCTGCTGGTAATAGCTCACCTTACCTGATCACTCTTGTTACAGTCTGTATGGTAACACCCATTGTTTCATGTTCTCTGTGTCTATCAAATCTACCCACTGTATTTTCCACTACATGCATCTGATGAAGTGAGTTGTAGCTCACGAAAGCTTATGTTCAAATATATTTGTTAGTCTCTAAGGTGCCACAAGTACTCCTTTTCTATTCACAGAGGAAACATCTGATGGAGTGGGGTGTTTCTCATGAAAGTTTGGATCCTGGTTCCTGTGAAGCCAGCCAGCTCTGCAACAGACTGAACCTTTTTGGGGGGTGGAGGGATGGGGGTCAGGGGGGAGACCTACTTCTTTAGCTAGGAAAGGGTTGGTGAGCATTTTATGATTTTGTTTTGTATTGTAACTATTTGTTTCCTTCCCTCTCATTTCTGGTGGGATCTCTGCTCTTGCTTAACAAAACCTACCTGGGTTTTATTATAAGTGTGAGGTTTACAGGAGCAGTGATTTAAAGTAAAACTAGTCAGCTGGGGTGCACTGCTCCTTTGGGGGCAGAGGAGCTGGGATTTCTGTGAGTAGCCAGCATCGGGTGGGGTATCACAGAGGAAGGACTGGGGTGCACCTATAGTTACCCTGCAAGGCAAAGACAGGCACAGCCCAGAGGAGAGTGCGTGGGGGCTGACAGGCTGGTGGGGGTAGGGAGCTGACACCCAACTGGGCAAGATTCCCTCTCGCTAGAGGCAGGGGGTAACAAGGTGATTCACAGTCCTGGGTACCCGAAGAACTGTCACACAGATCCCCTCTGTTTCCCTCCCCCACTCCTCCTGCTGAGAAACCCACACTGGCCTCCTGAGCCCCTTACAGCCCTCCATCCCCCGACTCCTCCTGACAAGAAGTACTGCCCCATTCCCCTCCCCCACTGGTCCCCACTAGCCCCTCACTATCACCCCCACTAACCCAGAGCCCCCCACTGCCTTTGTGACAAACTAGGAATTTTGTAGTATTTTTTATGAATCCTATGTGTGCCTCAATTTCCCCTCTCTGTTCCAGGGTTGGCGGGGGAGGGATTAAGTTTGCTCTCAGGGCAGACTAGAGACATGGTGATGAGGGGCGTGTCTCACCTCCCTGTGAAGAGCTGTTAAAGAACTGGTTGAAACTCACCCAATCAACAGAGGGGCCAGAGAGACAAGACAAACTCGTGACTCTGGATTTCTAGAGACCCCAGCTGGTGCCCAGAGGACTGGGGGGATGGGGGAGACGGGCTGGGTGCTCTCCCCTGGGACTGACTAAGGAGGAAGTCAGAGAGCGTGGCTGCAGCCTGGCTGGGCTCTGGGCTGACCACATGGCACTAGGCATTACTTTCCTTTCTCTGTGTGGTTTGGTGTCACTGCATTAACCCCTTCACAGTGGGCAAGTCTCCACCAGGAGCCTGCCTCAGCTGGACTCTTCACAGCATGGGGCAGAGCGGCTGGAGCCCCAGAGGGTCAGTCTCAGCAGGCAGCCTGCCCTGAAGGGAGAGTGGAGTGGGGTTCCTCCAAGAGACTGTTCCAAAGCTGGGGGCATAGCCCTGATCCTGTGGATCCATGACACTCCCCACATCCCCTGTGCCTCCTCCACCCCATGCCCCCTCACCTCCAGCTTCCCCCGGCACCGCTCCAAGGCAGGCAGTCGCTCCCTCAGGGCCGAGAGCTCCCCCTGCAGGCGCTCAGCCCGGGCCGCCTTCTCCCGCATGGCATCCAGCTCATCCCGGTACAGGCCCGCCAGGCGCGCCTCCCCCGCCACCGCCCGGTGCTGGGGGGAAGAGGCGCTAGGTTAGAGCCTGGGGCATTGAGGGTGGGGAGAACAGGGTCAGGGCACAGAGTCAGGGGGAACAGGGTCAGGGCCCAGGGCACTGGGGCGGTGGGGGTGTTGGTACCTCCTGTCGCAGCCTCCTCAGCTCAGCCTCCAGCTCCTGCAGCTCCTGGTGCTGATCCAGCAGCTCCTCGGCCTTCTCCTCCCTGGGTGGAGGGGAAAGGAGATCAGAGCCCCCAGGAGGGTACATCAGGGATACCCCCACGGCCTCCCCACACACACACACGGAGATCCCCAGGTACATCCCTCACACCTATTCCCAATCCCCTTGAGGACCCCTTCTCACTAGAACCCCCCCATCTCAGGATCCTCCTCTTGTCCTCTGTGCCCCCTAATGCCCCTAGGACCTACACCCACTGCCCTCCCATCCCAGAACCACCCCATCAGTGCCCTCCCCCAACTCACAGTTCCTGCCGCAGGCGCCGAGCCTGGCCCCGGGCGTCAGCCAGTTGCACCCTGAGGTGCTGGCGATTGTCCCAGGGCCCCTCGGGGGGCAGCGGGCCATGGGGGGACGACAACTCTCGCTCCTGCTGCAGCTCCCACAGCCTCTGCAAGACAGCTGGGTTAGATGGGGTAGGAAGAATGGGTGGGGGTGGGAAATGTCCAGGGAACAGTGGAAGGGGGAGGGGAGAGTGGGAGGCAGCACAAGGGGAATTTGAGGGGGGCAGAGGGAAGGGGAGAGCTCAAGGAGACTGCATGAGGGGGAACGGGTATCAGAGCCTCGGGGGGTGAGGGGAACCCAGGGAGCAGTGGATGGGAAAACCCACAGAGAGGTGGATGGCTGCAGTGCGGGGAGGAGCACAGGGAGGGCTGGGAGTGGCAGGAATATGCCTGAGGGCCCCCCTCACCTCCGCACTTGCATCCCGCTCCTGCACCAGGCCCCGCAGCCGGGAGGACAGATCCTGCAGGACCCGTGTCAGCTCCAGGGGGTGCAGCTCAGCCAGCGCCCCCCACTGTAGGCTCAGCACCACCCCTGGGTCCTGTGTCACCTGCAACACAAGAGCAACATGTCACAAGCCCTGCACGCCTGCCCCTGGCACATGCCTCATGGCCTTCCCTCGCACGTCAGCTCCTCATACAGCATTCCCTCGCACATCAGCTCCTCACATAGCCTCCCCTCACAGGTCTCCCCTCACATGTCCGCCTCGGCATATGCCTCATGGCCTCCCCTTGCACGCCAGCTCCTCACATGGACTCTCCTTGCATGTCAGCTCCTAACATGGCCTCCCCTCGCACGCCATCTCCTCACACATCCTCCCCTCACATGCCAGCTCCTCACATGGCCTCCCCTTGCACGTCAGCTCCTCACACGGCCTCCCATCACACGTCTGCCCCGGCACATTCCTCATGTCCTCACATGGCCTCCCCTTCCCACAGTTCTCAAAGGCCAACACCTCACAGCCCTTACACAGCAGCTCTTCGCACAGCAGTCTTGCCAAGGCCAGCCCCTTGCCCAAGTGCTACAGCCTCCCTGTCTATAGCTCCCCCATTATCCCTCAAGCCCCTGCATCTGGGAAAGTGCAGCCTGGTGCTGCCCGATGGGGTGCCACCTGGTGACTGTCCCTTGGGGATCAGGTGGGGGGACCTAGCCACAAGGATCAGAAGAAAAGGTCATGCCCACAGTGGGTGTTCTTACCTCCTGGATGGCACTGGCCAGCGCAGTCTGGGTCTCAATGTCCAGCCCCTGGATCCGTTCAATGATCTCTGCCTTCCGCTCACACTGTGGAGGGAGCGGGTATGGGGCAGCACAGGGGGTGAGGTGCAGGGGGATGAGCAGAGAATGGGGTGCATGGGGGGGTGGAGAGATGAGGTGCAGGGGAGGAGAGGCAGCATAGAGTGGGAGGAGTTCAAGGAAGGGGAGGAGGCACAGAGAGTGGAGGGATGTGGGGTGACAAAGAAACAGCTGTCAGTATCTGTCAGTCTCTCTCTCTTTCTCAGGGTACCTCTGAGGGCTGCTATGGACCTGAGCCCCACCGTTCCCCCTCACCCCGGGATGCCCTGGTTACGACCGCTACTGGACTCCTGCCTCAAGATTGGGTGCTAAAAATTCCAGAAGGATGTTAAAAAACTGGAGAGGGCTCACAGAAGAGCCACGAGAACGATTAAGAGACTAGTAAACGTGCCATAGTGAGAGACTCAAGGAGCTCAATCTATTCAGCTTAACAAAGAGAAGGTTGACGGGTGACTTGATCCCAGTCTAGAGGTTCCTACATGGGGAACACATATTTAATAAAGGGCTCTTCAACCTAGCAGCCAAAGGTCTAGCATGGTCCAGTGGCAGGAAATTGAAGCTGGACAAATTCAGACTGGAAATAAGGTGTAAATTTGTGCCAGTGAGGGGAATTAACTATGGGGACAACTTGCCAAGGGCTATGGTGGATTCTCCATCACTGACAATGTTTAAACCACAACCAGGGCCTGATTTAGGGGCAGGTGACTGCCTAGGGTGCTGGGCTTGGGGGGCACCGGGCTTGGGGGGCTGTTTTTGTTGTTAGCGACAAAAGGGAAAATAGAATGTTTGAAGTAAAATGTTTCAGATATTCTGTCTGTGGATTCATTTTCCTCGACTCTCCAAGAATGCTGTCAGCCCTGCCCTCGTGGGCGTACAAGGGGCGGGGTGTTACCAGTCAGTCAGTCTGAAATATAAGAAGGAATTGAAGTGAAGTCAGAGCCCAGCTGTGATATTGTGACAACGGCACGAAGGTGAAGGGAAGAAACTGTGGTGTCCACGCAAGGATCCTTGCACTGAATCCAAGAGCTTTCTTTGTGCCTTGTGGCTCAACCTGGTTGTGTCAGATGCAGTGTCATCTTCTTTAGATTCAGTCTCTCTCTTTGGAGCACTGCAAAGGATATATGTCCTCTTTTCAGCACCAACTATCAGGTGGAAGATCCTCACAGACAATGTTACAAATCTGACCGTGAAGCTGCTAAGTGACATTCTCTGAGAGAGCCGCATTGACAGTGTAAGGCCAGTGAGGTACCAAGTGACTGAGGTTTACAACACCCTCATGGAGCTGGTGCAGTTGAGTAAAGCCAAGGCTGGAATCTGACACGAGGAGCAAAGCCTGGCAAACCAGATCACTGACTTCCAATTGCTGGTCTCAACTGTAGTTTGGCACAATATCCTGTTCCAAGCAAACGTTGTAAGCAAGGCATTGCAAACTCAGTCGATGGACATTGAAATGGTACTACTTTGACAAGAATCTTCCTTGATTTCGTCGTGGTCGACAGAGACAATGGATTTGAAGATGCCATCACTGCTGCCAAAGAAATGGCAGAAAACTTAGGAGTTGAGCCTGTCTTCAAGAAAACTCGTATTCATTAGAAGAAGTGACAGTCTGGTTATGAGGGCAGAGATGAGGTGATGGGAAACTCAGAAGAAAAATTCAAGAGGGAGGTTTTTTTGCTCACTCGTTGACACTACTTGAGTGTCCATCAAAGAAAGGTTTGGACAAATGAAGGCAAGAGAAGTGACCTTTTGAACTAAAGGGCGAGGGTTAAAATTCTAAGCCTGTCACCTGCTGGAACCCTATTTAATACTGGTCCTCCCAATGTTGGGGCACAGTTCAATTTCTTGATGTTAGTACACTTCAGTTATTCTTAAAATTAAAAAGCTACTGTAAATTTAGAAGAAATTATTATTTTTTATTTGCTTATATATGGCATGAATAAATACAGCTTTACAGATTCTAGTGTGCAAACTGATCCTCTTATATGACAGGGATAAATCATGCATGCAAATCATGCATCAAAGTCATTAAATGGGCTACAAATGCAGTAAAAAATAACAGGTTTCAGAGTAGCAGCCATGTTAGTCTGTATTCGCAAAAAGAAAAGGAGGACTAGTGGCACCCAAAAGTTTAACAAAAGAAGGGCGAAGTTGCTCCTTGCCTGGGGCAACATTTGGTTGAGGGTAGGCCCTGACCATGACTGGATGTTGTTCTGTAAGATCTGCTCGGTAAGTTCAACCAGGAATTGTTTCAGGGCCAGCCTCTGGCCTGTGCTAGACAGGAGGCCAGACTGAATGATCACAGTGGGCTCTTCTGGCCTTGAAATCCATGATACCCCTAACCCTGGGAGGAAATTTGCATTAACCCATAGTCCCCATTGAAGGCTGCTCTACGTCCCAGCCAGCCAGAGGCGCTACTGGGGGGCACAGGGAGACACCAGGTAGTGCTGGCTGCACAGACCCTCCTCCCCTACCCCTATACCCTCCACGTACCTGCACGGCAGCCCCCAGCAGCAGCAGCAGCAGCTTCCGCATCTCCTCGATGCCCTGCTCTAAGACAGTGGGAGGGAAGGTTGAATACGGCCAGAGACAGACCCCTTCCCCCCCTCCAGGGGATTAGACCCTGGGCCCATCCCGCCCAGCATCCCACCTCTCCAGCTCCTCAGAAAGGACCAGACCTATGGGTCCATTGAGTCCGGTACTGCCCCTCCAAACAGTTACCTGTCAGGGGGTCTCTGGCGAGAAGCTGCACATTAGGGGGAGTCATTAGAATCAGCTGCTGCAGATCATCCTGCAAAGGTCAAAGATCAGAGGTTGGGTGTCAAGAAGCTTTGACTACTGGGAGGGGTTCAGGAGGGGGATTCCCCCTGCGTCTGCCCCATACCCCCTGGAGGAGCTCCCTGAGTGTCACTATTGGGTGAGTGACTCCCTCAGCTGTGTGTCAGGAGCTGCACAGATGCTAACCACTTCCCCTTCCTGCCTGCCCCTGTGGATTGCACATTACAGAGGTGAGAGAGGAACAGCTCCCTGTGCACGTAGCTGGGGCAGCAGGCCCACAAACACGAGAGCATGAGTGTGCACAGACACAAGTGTGCAAATGCGAGCATGTGAAAGTGCACTGCCGGCAGAGACACAAGCGTGCACATATGAGAGCACAAGTGTAGGCAGGCAGAAGGGGGTGAGGCAGACCCAAGCGTGCTCCTCAGACCCCCAGCCACTCCACGCCCCAGGGGACAGAGGTTCACTCCCTGGGCGTGCTGCCCCCCATCTCAGCACCCCCACCTGGTAGAAAGCACGAAGCTGCTGCAGCAGGGCATGTAGGGTCTGGAGTCGCAGCCTCTCGTCACCCTGCTGGCTCTGGGGTGGCCGGGCACGCCAAGAGGTCGGGTCTCTGCTGAGGGGAATAAAAGGAATGGGCCGTACAACACAGCCTGGGCCCCCCATTTGGGCCCCTCAAGCACAGTTGAGAGTCCCCCCACTGCTCCCCTGCTGGGCCCCCCAACACGGCCCAGAAGCCCTCCCAACACAGCCTAGGTCCCCCACTGCCTGCCCAGCTGGTCCCACCAACAGAGCCCAGACCCTCCTCATGGCCCCCCAGCTGAGCCCCACAATAAAGCCCAAACCCCCCACTGCCTCCCAGCTGGGCCCCACCTACGTTCCCCCTTCCTCACTGCCCATCACTCACATCAGCCCCATGACTTGGGTGAGGAAGGCTCCATCTACCAGGTGCAGGAAATACTCCCGGGCCCTCGCCTGCCTGTCTGGGGCACTGGGGCTTTGGGGTTCGTCCTGCATCCACCCCAGGGGCACCAGGTTCTCCAGCGTCCGCACCTGGGGAGCAGAGACAGGCAGCGCTGTTATTGCCCCTCCCTGACCTGGGCCTGGCAGGGCCTGACACCAGTGCCCCCACTCCAGGGGGTCCCTGCTCACTCTCCCCCCGGGCCCAAGGTCCCCACCCCTACAAGCCAGGGGTCCTATGGAGGCTCCTGCCCTGCCCCTCACAGTGCACACAGGATGTGCTTCCCTCCCCCACGCCCGTTTCCAAGCTGTCTGTGGGAGGCCGGGCCCAGCCCAGGGTGTCAGGGCCAGGGTGTCGGGGAGGGCCCCAGCCCTTCTGGGGCTCGTGCCTCCCCCACACCAGCCTTGGGGATGGGTCCTTCCTCCCTCTCCCCACAGACCACCCCCACCTCAGCCCAAACCCTCAACTCACTTCTAACCCCCCAGCTCACCCCAAGCGCCCATTCACCCCAACTTTTCCAGCTTCCTCCACCTCATCTCATTTAACCCCCAACCCCTGATCCCCTCCCTCCTCACCCCAGCCCCCTCTCCACCCCATTGCTAGAGGGGCAGGTACAGTGTCCCAATTGCGGGTGGCTCAGCAGGGTGTGGGAGGGCAGGATTCTGTACGGTTCTATCCCTGCCTCGGCACAGCTCCCCGCAAGGGCATTGCTCCCTCTCCCCCAAGGGGCACAGCTCTGCCCAGGAAACGGCTCCCATCCCTCCCCAGAGAGACACAGCGCCCCTCTCCCAGCAACACTCACCCATGTGACAAGGGGACCTGAGACAAAGACCCCCAGGCTCTCCAAGGCACGCCCGTCCCCATCCATCCTCTGCTTGGGTCTCTGTGGTTGGTGCGGGTCCCACAAAGAGGGCCCCTGCACACAGGTGCGTCCGCTCCCCCCCACCCCAGCCAGGCTCCCCCTGCTCTGGTTTTCTGCGCTGCGCAAAGAGGAACTTCCGCAATCAGAGGGTGGGGAGCGGCTGGGGAGTGGGGGGGGCCTGCACGGACGCCAGGAAACCAGCACCCACAGCAGACCTGCTGTGGGTGGGAGGAGGGAAACCCCCTGAAAGCTGCCGGTAGGTCTCTCCCCACCCCCAGCTTGGGGGGAATTGGGGACCTCTCCCAATTGGCCCATCTACCCCAGTATCCCACCTTTCCCCTACTCTAGATCAGATCCATAGGCCCATCTGGCCAGTATCTCATCCGACTCCTGCTGAGATCAGACCCATCTAGATCAGTATCCTGCTTCACCCCCTCCAGATCAGCCCCTTGGGCCCATCTAGCCCAGCATCTTGATTCCAACTGCGGCCCTGCCCTGGAGGAAGGGCCACAACAATCAACAGCCATGGAGCAAACCTAGAGTGGAGGTGATGGGCACCACTCTCCCAACCATGTCAGGGCAGGACTGGCTCCTTTCCTTAATCGAGAGTGTGTGTGGTGGACCCCCTCGACACCACCACCTCTCCCCAGTATAAACCTATAGGCATCGTTCCTGGTCAGATCCTGCCATCATCCAGTGGTGGGGAGACCCACTGTGCCCCGTAGGTGACAGCTGTACTGCCTTTCAGCACCCCACATCCTTGTGATGGGGGGAGCAACACAGCAGCCCTCCAGGACATGGCTCTCAGATCCCACCACTGAGCCCCTTTCTCCTAAACCCCACTTAATAGCCCCCCAAGAGTCTCTCTGCTCTATTTCCCAGTACCCCAATGCTGCTAGGTTGGGGGGGCTTGCTCTGAACCCCCAATTCAAGGGGATGGGTCTCCAACTGATTCACATCCTGCTCCTTATATGTCTGCAGTGGCTGGCTCAATGGGTGGGGGCCCACTCTTGGTTGGGGGGCAGGGGTCTGTGCAGCACCCAGCCTGACAAGGGCTCTGAACTTGGACCCATAATACACCTCATAAATTATTTTAGGTCAGAGGCAAATCTGCTCCCCATGCTGGTGGCAGTGCAGCCGCAGGTGAACAACCTGTGCCCCCTGCTGCTGTGAGCAGTGGGAAAGCTGCCCCCAACATTGTGCATTGTCCTGGCTCAGATTTCATTTCTGGGAAGGAGCCAGGACCCCCTGCACAGCCAATGGGTGGGGGAAGAAACCTGGGCTCCTGCCCTTGGGGTCGGAAGGTAGGGAGGCCTGAACATGGGGCAGGGGTAAGAATCTCAAGCCTCCCACTCTGGGAAAAGTAGGGGGCTGGATCTCATGGGCTAGAGGGGTGGGGGAAGTTGGGGTTCCTGGCCTGAGGGGGAAAGAGGCCGGTGTTCTCACTCTGGGGGAGGTGGAGAGCTGGGAGTAGTCAGGGTTCCTGGCCTGGGTAGACATAGGGGAGTGGAGCCAGGGCATTGCAGGGAGAGAATTCTAGCACAGGACGGGTAATTTCCAAGATCCCTCCGCCCCTTTCCCCCTCACACCAAACATGGGACCAGCTTGGGGTTTGCTGGAGCACAAGCGCCCCCTTGTGGCCATGCTGGGGCCCACACCAGAGATCCTGCTTAGGAGTGGTCAGTGGGGTCCTGCTTTGGGGCAGGGGCGGGAGGTGCTGAGTCCCATTCCCCACTTCAAGTCCAGGGGGCCTAGCCTAGATCTTGTGACCCTCTGACCCAGGGCTAGGGGAGAGCGAGACTCCAGGGGGACCCAGTGCCAGCCCCAGCTCAGCAAATCAGAGACCCTGGGGAGAGGCACCCCAGGGGAGGGGGATGTCCTATGACCACCCACCCGTGGCAGGGAAATCACAGCAGCAGGAACCCTCCCCTCTTGATTCAGCAACGCTCCCAGAGATCTCCCCCACCCCATCTCTAGGGCACAGACACTCCCCACACACTGGAGCAATCTACCTCTGCTTGTGTAGCCCCTGACCCCCCCCCCCCCCGGCTGTTTATTCTGCACTCAAGAGAGGATTATGAGATGCGGGGGGGGGGGGGGCGGACACAGACGATGTGCAGGAAGCATGGGCAGGAGGGCTGAGCAGGATAAAACTGGGGTCTGGATCACTCCCTTGCTTTCCCCCCGCCCTGTCTATAGCTTCCCCCTCCCCCACACCCCCAGCAGAGACACAGCAGGCAGGGCTGGCAAGAGCCATTTATTCCAGGTTGATACACAGCATGGTGGGGCAGTACACCACCACCAGGGCACGAGTGCCCCCTAGAGGCCAAACCCATGACAGCAGGAGTAGCAGCAAGAGCACAGCCCCCCCTCCCGCAGGAGGGAGACCATCATATCATGCTGGGAAAGGATGCTGCGCTGCCCCGCTCCTAGGGCGGGCGGGGGACGAGGGGGGGGGCAGGGGGAAGCAGCAGCAGGAGGGACCCTGGCATGCTGGTGCTCAGAGCTGAGACAGAATGTGGTTGGCCAGGCTGCAGGTCAGCCCTGTTCCATCCTCCTCCACGTTGAGAGCCTTCACCACGCCATCCTCCAGCACCATGGAGAACCTGAGATAGATGGGGGTGTGAGTGCCAGGCTCCCCTCCCGCCGTGCCAGCCTCCACCACAGAAAACCTGGGAGGGGTCAGGGTGAGAACACATTGGGGGCTCCCCCTCCCCTGCCCTCCAGGGGTTCCCCTCTCATCCCTCCAGGACTCCCCACCCTATCGTCCACCACCATGGAGAACCCAGGGGGGAGATTGGGGATTCAGTGTGAGGACAGAGCCAGGGCTCCCTCCCACATCTCCTAGTGGCCCCTGCCCCCATCATGGAGAAGGGAGGGTTGGGGGTATCAATGTGGGGATATAGCCAGGGGGGCTTTACCTCTCCCAGGTTTTCCCATGGAGATGGAGAGGAGGACTTCATTTCCTTCCCCACCCCAGCAAAGGGGATACCCCAGAGGCCCATAGTTGTAGCTGCAGGGGTGCATCCTCTCCCCTCTGAGCTCCTAACACTCATCCCCATGCCTATCCCTCGCCTGTACAGACAGGGAACCCCAGCTCTCCCCCGGGGGGGTATCCCCAGAGGCTGCTGGGGGGGTAGGGAGCCCACTGCTTTACCTTTTGCAGCGGTTGGTCCCAAAGAGGTCACGCAGGGGCTCCTTGTCCAGCAGCAGCTCCGTAGCCTAGGGGAGAAAGGGAAAGCAAGGGGGGGGGTCAGACAGGGTCCCACCCCAAGGCAGATGACACAGCCGAGGAACTGCCCTCCACAAAAGACCCTTCACCTCTGGAGCTGCCTGGTCCTCAGATGCCCTTTGACCCCAACCCAGCCCCTGTTGTCGGTGTCAGGGAGGTGGCACTGGAGGGACAGAATCCTGGATGCCTCTAATAGGGGATGGGGTTCCACTGCCCCATCCCCCACTGTCCCAGAGCTGGATCTGACACAGTGGGTAGGGGAGGAGCAGAGGAGGGGACAGGCACATGGTGGGGTGGGAAAGAGGACTGGCCAGAGGGTAGGGGCCCTGATTCTGGGCTGTCGAGCTGGTTAGGAGGGGAAGGACCAAGGACTGATACACAGACATGTGGGTAGGTAGAGACTGGGACTGATCCTGATCCACGAGGAGGATACCCCCAGCTGGGCATGGGTTGGGGGGGTGGGGCGTTACCTTTCCAAAGGCTCCGGTGGGGTCAGCCAGCATCGACACCTGAGGGGGGAGGGGGAAAGGGTTAGGGAACCAGTGACGAGGCACCTGTGAGGTGGCAGCAGGGTAGGAGTGGCAAGGGCCACACCCACTCCTGAAGTTACACAACCTACAGATGCCCCCTTGCATAACCAACAGCTCCTACGAGGAAGGGAAGTGCTCACTGCTGCCTGGAAGTCACCCACTCCCTGCAGGGGTGGGGGCAGGGCTCCTGCAGCCTTGGGGTTAGGGTGCTGCTGAGTTGAGGAGAGAAGACTCCTCCCCTTTCTCTAAGGCTCAGCACCATAAACCCCCTATAAGGACACTGCCCTGGGCCTCGACCCCCGCTCACTCCCCCTGCCCTGGGTCCCCTAGTCCCACCTTCTGCATTCCCCTTCCTATGGTCCCTGGGATTCTCCACATTCCCCTGGGCTGTGTGGACCCCTCACCCTGGGTGCAATAGCTCGACCCCCCTCCCTCCACACACACACACACACACACACACACACTCCCCCGCCTTACCCTCCCTTCACTCCCCTTGCCCTGGGCCCCAGGGGCCTTGCCCCGCTCTCTCCCTGGCTCACCTTGCCCTGGGCCCCATGGGCCTTGCCCCACTCGCTCATGACGAAGACATCGTTCACAGCCAGGCAGGCGATCAGCTCCACGCCCTTGGCCTTCAGCGCCCCCGCCTGCTCCACGTAGCCTGGCAAGTGGGTCTGAGGGGGGTAGGAAGAGCATTAGTTCCTTAACATGCTGGGTGGGGGAGGTGGAGCATCAGACACCAGCCCAGGGATCCAAGGAGGGAGCTGGGCAGCCCCGGCATGCAAGGACACACAGAGCTCACAAATGTGTCCCTTTTCCAGTCCACACTGTGGCTCCCTTGCCCCAGGGATCGGATGGTGGAAGGGATGCTCTGGTGGATGAATTCTGGGGAGCTGGGTGGGGTGGGGGATACTCTGAGGAGGGGAGTGAGTGAACTCTGGGATGGGGGGTTTCAGGGAACAGGGCATGTGAGGGGCCATTCTAGCATGGGGGAGGGTGCTCTAGGATAGGGGTTGCAAAGTTGGGGGGGATGCTCTGGAGTTGGTGTGTGTGTTCTAAAATGGGTAGGGTAGTGGGGGGAGAGGAAGGACGCACTGCAGAGGGGAGGAGGTCTCCATGCCTCACCTTGGAGCAGCCAGGGGTGAAGGCACCAGGCACCCCGAAGAGAATCCCTTTCTTGCCCTTGAAGAGTGCGGCCACATCCACCTTGGTGCCGGGGTCCCCCTCATACACCTCCACACTGGGCAGCTTGTCTCCGACCTGCGGGCACAGGGGGTGAGAGCTGGGGGAGGCCTAGCCAAGTCCCCTTGCCCAGGTCAAGTCTATGCCAGACCCCCACAGGGCCTCTGTCCCACCCCCCCAATGCAGGGGGAGGGGCTACCTCAGCTCTAGAATTCCACCTGGGAGCTGGTTCCTCTTGCCCCAGCTACAACCCCCCCACCCCTGCCCCAGTGCCAACAGGGCATGACCAGAACAGATGCAGATGGGGGCCTCAAGCAGCTGACTAATGAGTGGGGGGGGTCTCCCTTCCCAGTCACCTAGCCAGCTTCCTGCCTTGAAACCCCCATCCCCAGCACTAGGAGGGGGCAAAGACAAGCCTCCAGCTGATGCATAAAGCCTGAGATGAGCCTCTGCATAGCTGGGGAGCAGGAGAGCCCTGTGTGCCCCCCTCAATTGTGTCTGGGGCGGGTGTTGTAACTACAATCTGTGAGGGGAGCTCCACAGGAGAGAGACTCAGTGATTCAGCACTCCTACTTTGGAGTTTCCAAACTGATTACTCAAGCCCATGAGTTGGACACCTCCTGCAGTTCCCTGCCTGCCATGCCCACAGCCCCAACTTTCTGGGCTGCTGTGTACCCCCCTTCACAACCAACCATCCTCCCTCCCCGGCCTGCTCCTCCTCCCCCCACAACCCAGCTCCCACAACCCCAACCAATCCCCATCTTCCCTGCATCCTACCCCTGCCTCCCACTACTCCCTTACCACTAACCCAGCATCCCCAGCTCACACCCCCAGCCTCTACCCCGTTTCCCGTCCCCCACAATCCAGCTCCCTCTGACCCCACCTACCTCCCAACCCCCATCTCCTGCTTCCCATCTCACCCCATAACCTAGCTCCCCCCTCTACAGCCTAACTCCTCCTCCAACTCTCAACCCCACCCCTGCTCACCCTTCCCCAGCCTGCCTTAAACTCACCCCCCCAAATCAGCCCTTTCTACTCCCAACCTCTCCCTGCCCCTCTAGATTTGGAGGGAGTTGGGAGCTCAGTGCCTCCCTTGTTCCAACCCCATCCCCCCGCCCCTCTGAGTTTACTCCCTCCCTTGTGAGGCAGAGCCCTGGGGGGCCCTACAAGGGGGTAGTGACCCTCCAAGCTTCAGGGACCGGGGGCATGGTCTCAGGTTTCAAGGGTCCCAGTTGGGGGGAGGCATCGGGGGCTAAACCAAGGGGCGGGGGCTCTTCTCTAGCCCAGGGCCCCAGCTGGAGAGGGGAGCTGCCAGGAGGAGCCCTGCTAGGGGCCCCGATTTTGGAGGGGGGCTTGTCCAGGAGCCTCCATTCGGGGGCCCCTGTTGTCTGCCCCGGGGCCCAGCTGGGGGCTGATTTAAGGGGGCTCCCTGGGATCGGGCTCTCCAGCTCCCTGCGCCGGGGCTCGCTGGGGCTGAGTGTGTGTGTGTGGGGGGGGGGTCCCCAGCTAGGGGCGGGGCAGGTTGGATGGTTGAGGGCCCCTGGGGGGTCCCGCTCACCGCCCCGCCCGGACTCACCTTGACGGGCGCCATGGCAGCTGCTCGGACACCGAAGCGCCTCCGGGTTCCTCTCGGCTCGGAGCTGGGAGGCCCGGGGGGGCGCCCCGCCCGCAACAGCCCCAGCCCCGCCACACCCCGCCACGCGGTCACCATGGAGACCGCCTGAATGACAGTTGCCATGGAAAAGGCCTGGGGGACCTCCCAACCTTGGGGTGGACTGGAACGCCCATGCGCCGCAACCCACAGGTTGGTTTGCATCACATTTGCATATCATTGGTGGTTCATTGGCATGGCCGGTTTGCACACAGCTTTACATACAGCTTGATTTTGATTGGCAGGGCGACATTACAAGCGGTTTGCACGCTGAATTTGCATACAATTAACATATAAGGTGTGATTAATGTGTTTTTCTCCTGCTTTTTGCACATATTTTCTTAATTTAAATATAATCTGCTTGTGATTTCCCTACTATTGGCATGTATCAACTCCTTAGTTTCGCGTCTAATTCTCCTCTCCTCCTCATTGGGGCGGGGGCACCAGGGGAGCAACGGACACCGGCACCCTGTCTCCGGATCTCCCCGGAACCCTCAGGTTCGGGACCGTGTTTCCCTGTCAACCGCCTTTGAGTAGGCACATCGCATCCGGAAATAGTGTGTGTGTGGGGGGGGGGGGGGAAATTGAACCGGAAGTCGCTGAGTATTGGCTTCCCACCGCTTCCGCAGGTGGGCTGTGACACCGGGAGCGGCGCGAGGATGAAGCTGCTGACGCACAACATGCTGACCTCGCATGTGCGGGGGGTGCGGCCCGGGGGGGGTTTCCCCCTCCGTATCCAGGTAACAGCGATTCCCGCCCCCCCCCCGCAACCAGAAGGCCACATAACCCTGCCCCCTGGGCTGCCCCCGCGCTGGGTCTGGGCGTCGTAGGGCTGATTTCCTCCCGCCATGGGGGTCCCGCCCCCGCCGTGTCTAGCCGGACTGACCCTCCCCCTCCCCGCAGGCCACCGAGGTGAAAGTGAATAACGTGGATTTCAACCAGGAGTTCGTGGCGCGGATGATCCCCAAGGTGGAGTGGGGGGCCCTGGTGGAGGCTGCGGAGAGCGTGAGTATGGGGGGAGGGGCTGGCCGCGTCCAGGGCATGGGTGGGTGGAGTTTGGCAGGGGGAGGGGCTCACCCTGGGTGCTGGGGCCCCTAGGCATAGGGCCAGAGTGCTGTCATGGCAGGAGATGGGCAACGTGGATTGACACAGTGGGGATTGGAGAGGGAAGTGGCTTTAGGGAGTGTCTGGGTCAATCAGAGCAAAGTCTCTCTTCTGGGGTCAAGCATTGTGACATTCATCTCCCTCTCCCTACAGCTGGGCCATCTGTCGGACCTGCCCCACCAGCTGCCCCCTGAGTACGAGAACAATGAGGACTTCCTGAGGAAGGTGCATCACGTGCTGCTGGAGGTGAGAAACCCCCCCATCTATGTCCACAGCCCCCCACCAGCTCCTTGTCTGGTGCTGGGCACCGTCTCCCAGGCACCACAAACCTGTGGCGGAGGTTGTATGACGGGGTCCATGTTACAAACACAGGTCCTTATCCACACAGGTCCACAAGACACCAGGGACTTATCAGTCCACAGAGACATTGGGGATCCCCCAGTGTGGGGGACCTCTGTTGCTGCTCATGTTCCAATGTAGACATTGCGGGGGCTCCCTCAAGCAGTGAGAGTGTGTTGATGGTGGGGGATTCTCCCCTTGCTCTAGCTGCAAGTTGGAATCCACTCTTGTGGGGCTGAGAGTCCAGCAGATGCCCTGGCACTGGGCTCACAGGATCCTTTTGCTTCTGTGGCTCATCCTGCCTTTTCCCCAGCTGCTAAGAGTGACTGCAGCAAAATACCCCTACCCCTAATAAACAAATAAAACCGAGAAGGGAGGGCTGGTGCTCTGGGGAAGTTCCATCCCTCCCTGACAGCATTATGGGGCAGGGCCAGGGCACAGCCCATCCCTCTGTCTTTAGGCTGCAGCTGACCTGTGTTTCTTCCTCCCCTGCATAGGTGGAAGTGATGGAGGGGATCCTGAAGTGCCCTGATTCTGGCCGGGAGTTCCCTATCACCAAGGGCATCCCCAACATGCTGTTGAGCGAGGAGGAGACGTGAAGGGCCAGGATGGCCAAGCTGGGAAGGTTGGGGTGGGGGAGGGAGTCCCTAAGCTGGGAGGGTGTGGCGGGGGAGGGAGGGTTCTACAGGGAGTAGAAGACATTCGGTGCTCCTTTGGTTTGCGTATAAATAAACCGGTGAGGTGGAGCCTAGCATGGGGCGTGTCATCCATTACCTGTTCCCCCTCACCTGCTTGTGCCCCTCAATCACAACCTGCAGCACTCTGCCATCCTAGCCCTTGGCTACCCCCAACCACACTTGTGCTGGTGCCCTTTTATTCTAATCCAGTCCCCATCCCTAGTTAGCCCTTGGTCTATCCGAACACTGGCCTGCCACACCTTGCACCGTACTCACTTTCCTTGTGTACAGTTATTTAGATTGCAGTAGTACTTAGAAAAAGGATTCAGAGTAACAGCCGTGTTAGTCTGTATTCGCTATTACCAGCAGGACAGTGGGGTGGGAGTAGGTATTGTTTCATATTCTCTGTGTATATATAAAGCCTGCTGCAGTTTCCATGATATGCATCTGAGGAAGTGAGCTGTAGCTCATGAAAGTTTATGCTCTAATAAATTGGTTAGTCTCTAAGGTGCCACAAGTACTCCTTTTCTTTTTAGAAAAAGGAGTACTTGTGGCACCTTAGAGACTAACCAATTTATTTGAGCATAAGCTTTCGTGAGCTACAGCTGACTTCATCGGATGCATACTTTGGAAAATACAAAAGATGTTTTTATACACACAAACCATGAAAAAATGGGTGATTATCACTACAAAAGGTTTTCTCTCCCCCCACCCCACTCTCCTGCTGATAATAGCTTATGTAAAGTGATCACTCTCCTTACAATGTGTATGATAATCAAGGTGGGCCATTTCCAGCACAAATCCAGGGTTTAACTTTGTGAGGTGAAGTGAGCTGTAGCTCACGAAAGCTTATGCTCAAATAAATTGGTTAGTCTCTAAGGTGCCACAAGTACTCCTTTTCTTTTTGCAAATACAGACTAACACGGCTGTTACTCTGAAAGTAGTACTTAGGAGACTTAGTCCTGAAGCAGGTCCTCCATTGGGCCAGGCACTGCTCAGACTCCCAGGCAAGATCAAGGCCCCCATTGGGACAGGTGCTGAACAAACACAGAACAAGTAGACAATGCTCTTTCTCCTTCGTAACTGCTAGGAAGGAAGACTATGGACACAGGCTGAGATCTCCATGGTTTATTCTGGCTCTGGAATATAGCTCTATGTATGTGTGTGTATAGCACCTATACACAAAATAGAGGTATTTATAATATATACACATACATAATTTAATACAAACCTCCTCCACGTCACCCCACTCATTATAGAAATGGGGGGACTGAGGGTGCACCCCTCCAAGGGGAGCAGAGATGAAGGGGTCACGTATTCTCCTGCAAGAAATATACAGTCTGATATATTGCTATGTACATGTTTCTCAGCATCTTCACCCCCACCCCAAGGGAAAGGGGGGGCTTATTGCTATGGGCAGCAGAAGGGCAAGGGAAATTTGAGGGTGGGTGGAGGGGATACTGGCCTCTGTTCCTATCCCTAGGACCCCCCAATATGGCCATGCCTTTGAAACCCCTCTTCCTATCTGTACAGCTACCCTATCACAGTGCTGTGCTCCCCCTCCCACAATTCCAGGCTTCTGTCTAAGCACCCCCCCACACCCCCCAGCAGAGGCTCCCCTAGTCAGACTCCCACCCCCTCCAGACTTTCCACCATCCAGGGGTTTTTTGGGGGGTGGGGTGGGGGGGAAGAGACCAGCACTCAGTGGAGGTTCCCAGACCCTGCTGCTAAGTTCCCCTCACCCCCACTTATGTCACCCCACTGGATGTTCCTTGGAAAACCCAACTGGAAGTCCCTGGCTCAAGCACCCTCCCCCATGTTTCAAGGCAACGTATGGGCTTATCACCCCGCAAAACTCAATTCTCTTCCCAGGACAGAAGAATATACCCCCCTCCAATCTAAGAGACCCACACACACTCCCCTCCCCTGAATTACAGGGGACCCCCACAACCCTCCTTATCTAAGGTATCCCAACTACAGGGATCTCCCAGACCTGAGCCAAGGGACCCTCATAGGGTTCCCCTCCCCCCACCAAGTGCAAACATAGTTTGTTCATTTATTGCTTGAAGGGACATTGTAAACCCCTCACCCCACTCGGGGGCAGGGGCTGGGAGGCCTCAGGGCGTCCCACTTTGGGATGGGGGGTTATTCTCCTCCACACATACTTTCTCCTCTAAGCAGAGAGTTCTGAGACTCAGTGAGGAGGGGGACACCCACCATGGACTCAGTGAGGAGGGGGACACCCCCCTTCAGTGAGAATCAGCTGCCCCTGCTACTGCCCTCCCCACCTAACTGACCCCTCCAGTGCCAAGCTACCTCCAGCCCCAGCACACACTGGCTGCTGGGCAAGCACCCCTCCGCTGGGGGTTTCCCCTGCTCTGAGCCAGGGACAAGCAGGGACCCCCCCAGGCCAGGTCTGCGCATGTAGGGTTAACACACTCTCCCCTGCAGTCCAGCTTTGTGCTGTTCAGGTCCATTATGGCTTCCACTGGAGGCCCTGGTTCTTCTCCCCCTGCTACTAAATCCCTCCCCCCAGCTAATAACTTAGAATATGGCTTCCAGTGCATATGGGGGGCTGGGTCCCCGTGTCACTCTGTCCCCTCCCACCAGTGTCCCCCGGTCCGTCTCCAGCATGCCCATTCCCCAGCCCTGTGGCCATGCTGCAGCTCCCCTGAGCCACATCAGTCCAATCCTCCCCTTCCCCTATCTGCCTTACTGTCCCCATGCATCCCCCCTGTCCCCCAGCCAGAGCGTCTGTGTCTGTCCCCCCAGCAACCTGGTACCCCAATGTCCGTGTGTCTGTCCCCAGCCCCGCCCATCCCTACTCCTCTCGTTTGTGTGTCTCCAGTGTGTCTGTCCCCCTCCCACCCTGCCCATCTTCCGCATCTATGTGGCTGCCTCCCTGCCCCAGGTCTGTGTGGCTGTCCCCAAGCCCCTCACCCCGGTCCATGCCTCTGCCCCCCCCACATGGCGGGGAGGGGAAGGCGGGGAGGGTCCTCAGTCCATCATGGCTTCCAGCATCTCGAGAAAGAGCTTGTGCATGGGCACCTTCCCTCCCAGCTTGATGCCATAGAAGTGGTGCAGGGCGCGGGCGGCCGTCTGGCGCAGCAGGGGTAGCGTTAGCAGCAGCTTCCCCGCCCGGCGCGGCTCCTCTGGCCGTCGGCTGCCCTCGTACTCCAGCAGGGCCTCGTGCAGCACGTCCCGCAGCCGCTGCACCGCGGCCATGTCCTCGATGTGCACCGAGTCTGGGGGCCAGGGGAGACCATGGGGGTTAGAGGGGCGGCGTGGCCAATGTTGCTGATGTGCACCCAGCCTGGGCGGGAACACTATGCACCGAGTCTGGGGAGACCCGGGGGGTGGGGGGGGGTATGGCCGATGTTGCTGATGTGCACTTGGGGGGGAATCATACAGGGTTAGAGCAGGAGTCTGCCATGTCACTGCTGAGCACCAAGTCAGAGGGGCAGGGAAACTATGGTGGGGCCAAGGCCACCACGTCCTTCAGTGAAGTCTGGGGTGGGAGTCAAGGAGGGAGCTGTGGCAGGCAGAGCCTGGGGGGAAGCAGGCAGCTGTGGGGGGAGGAGGGCCGATCCCAGCCCAGGGGAGATGAAAGCCAGGTGCAGAGAACTGCCCCCACCCCAAGCCCCCCATAGGGCAGGACCCACCTGAGTTGGCAAGTGCCAGGGCCTTGAGCAGCACATACTCCTCGCGCTCCAGCCGCAGGGCGCGGTACTTGCGCACCAGCTGCAGGAGGGCGGCGCTCAGCTCCCAGAGCCCTGCCGCACGTGCCCCCTCCTCGTCCAGCGCAAAGTCCTCGGCAAAGACCACCTCGTCCTCGCAGGGGAGCGAACGCCAGGCCACACCCAGCACCAGCACCTCCAGCCAGGCGCTCTGCAGCACACTCATCTGATCGGCCAGCGACAGCGCCGGGAACCCTGCGGGGGAGAGACGGGAGTTAGGGGGCAGTGCGGGCTGGGAACCCTGCAGGGGGGCAGGGCTGGGGGCAAGGGGGAGACAGGAGTTAGGGGGCTGGGAAGGGAACAGGGATGAGGAAGCAGAGCTGAAGGTTGGGGATGGGAACGGGGGAGCAGGGCTGGGCACCCTGTAGCAGGAATCTGCGGGGGGTGAGGGAGAAAGGGTGAGGAGGGGAGCACTGTGGGAGGGGCAGCACATGGGGATGGGGCCAAGGGGACAGGCTGGGTGGGAGATGGGGGTCATAAAGAATGCTGCAGGGGGGGTGAGGCCCCACCTGGGATGTTCTTGGCCCAGCCAATGATGACGACGATCTCGCGGTCAGCCAGGTCACACAGGGCGCTAGTGGCACGGAGGGGCCCATCGGGCAGCGCTGGGTCGGGCATTGCGTACAGCTTCTCAGGCTCCGCCACCAGCAGATGGGACACCATGGGGTTAATGGGAGCTGCAGAGAGGGGGCAATGTGAGAGGAGATCCCCCAGCACCCCATCCCCCTCTCGCACCCTATCACACCTGGGCTCCTCCCCCTCCCAGATCTGCCCATACCCCACAGTCCTGACCCATAGGCCCCTACTACCTCAGCCTTGGGCTTCCCCCTCCGCCCCCCGGCTCTGCCTCTTAATCCTGACCCACAGCCTCACTCCACTCACCTGGTTTCTTGCTGTTCGCTGTGGCAATCTGGGGGGTGGCAAAGGTGTTGGGGAATGGGGCCCCATCCACCTCAGGGCGGCGCTTGTATTTCTGGCGTCCCCCTCGCACCCGGTCCAGCCGCACCCCTAGGGGGCAGAGCAGAAGACGTGGGGTCAGAATGCACCCCCAAAACCCTCCTTTTTCCCCACCCATCCTGCCCATTCCCCTATTTCCAAGGGGACCAATTTGCTCTCATAACAGCAGGGGGGAACTGAGGGGCTGTTTTCCCCCCAGGGTTCTCCTGATGGTTCCCCCTGACATTACCCTGGCTTCCTGACCCTCCCATATCCTGCCTCCCACACCTGCCTCCCAGCTCACCAACCACTGCCCCCCCCAGCAGCTCTCTAATCCCTCCCAGCTCTTTTCCCCTCCCCAAGTTCCCACCCAATTCCCCCTGCCAACGCCCCAGCTCCTTCCCTGCAACCCCCCAGAACCACTGTGCTCTCCCCCCAGCCCCCACCGTGTCCCTCCACCCCCCGTACCTTCCTTGAGCATGCCGACGCGCAGGCACTTGGTGAACCGACAGGCCTGGCAGGCTTTGCGGCGCCGCTTGGTGATCTCGCACTCGTTACTGGCCGGGCAGCTGTACTCGATACTGCCTGGGGGAAGAGCAGGGTGAGACGGGGCTGAGACCTGGTTCGGGGGGAGACAGGGGCCAAGACCAAAGATGTGGGGGAACATGGAGGAAGGAGATGAGCTGAAGTGGTGGTGGGGAAAATCCTGGGGGAGAGAGGAGATGGGGCTGAGCCTGTGCTGGGAGGAGAGTTGGGGAAGTAGGGGCATGCAATGAGGTGCGGCCAAACCACTGAGAGCTGGAGGAGAAACGGGAGAGGTGATGTAGTCCCAAGGAAGTGGGAGGCCAGGGCCACCCACCCACAAAGCAGAAGCAACCCTCCCCATTAATGCTGCAAGCTCCTGGGTTACATCTCCCACAATGCAGCTAGGAGGAGATGGAAGACCGCTGTGCACCGTGCGAAATGTAGCCCAGCCCAGGGAGGAGAACCACCCCATGAAACACCTGCACTACAGCTCCTAGCAGGCACTGGGGAGGCTCAGGAAGGGAGACCACGGTGCATCATGGGAGATGTAGTCCTGTTGGGAAACCCAGCCTACAGGAGAATGGGGAGTGCAAGGCATCTGAATTACAGCTCCCAAGAGGCACTGCAGCAGCTGAGGGTGGTGGAGTCAATTGGGCTCCACTCAAGCTCCACTGCAGTCCCCCAACCTCAAGAGATTTCATCTCAATTTTCCCAAGGGAAAAATAAAACAATTTCAGCAAAATCAAATTCCCCTGCCCACCAGGGAAAATCACCAAACGCCATGAGCAGGGAGCCCTGGGGCAGCCACCTGGAGCTGTTCCTCTCCCTTGAGCCAATCACCCAGCATTTGGAAAGCTGAGACAGGGGCAGG
This sequence comes from Lepidochelys olivacea, assembly GCF_965140295.1. NCBI lineage: Eukaryota > Metazoa > Chordata > Testudines > Cheloniidae > Lepidochelys > Lepidochelys olivacea. Next base: position 30,914,353 of record NC_140417.1, read on the forward strand.
GGTGCGTGACGGGCCCTCTTTGGGAAACTGGGACCCAATTCCAAGTGCACTGAAGGGTAGGGAGCCACCACCCATCCACGCAGCAACGATCAGCGGAGGAGGGGCCTGGGGCTGGGTCAGCAGGGCCTGTGGATCAGGACTGCGGGGCCCCCTAGGCTGGGGGGGTGCAGGGGGTTACCTTGTATAGTGCGCTTGAAGAAGGCTTTGCAGGCCTCACAGGAGGCCACTCCATAGTGATATCCCGAGGCCACGTCCCCGCACACCAGGCACAGACGCTTGGGCAGGGAGCTTAGCACATACTTGCCCCGGGGCAAGGCTTCATCAGGGTTGTTGTCATGGCGCCGGCGGGTCAGTGCCCCCGGCTCGGGGTCATGGGGAGGACCACTGGCATCGGAGGAGCCGCTGGGGCTGCGCTGGGCCAGGCTGTCCGGGGAGGCCGGCTCAGTCTTGATGAAGAACTCGGCTCGGTGATCCCGAGACGACATGGCTGGGGTGGCCTGCAGGGGGTGATCCATGTGGGAGAGGAGAGGTTGGGGGGGCAGTCAGACACTCCTCCCCCACATCTGGACTGCCCAATCCCTGCCCTTTTACACTCTGCCAGGACGCTGTGGGAGCTCCCTAGGGTCGAGTGCCCTGCACTGCCATCCCAGGCACCCAGGTTCATTTCCACATCCCGGTCACTCCCCTGGGATAGCTGCCAGGGGGAGATTCAGTCCCATACTGCTGGCTCTGATGTCAGAGCTGTGACCCCCAGAGCTGGGTACCCCTGCCCGGGATTCCCCCCCCCAACCTAGGGGCCTCTTCCCAGATGTTCAGCACACTCCCTCCCCCTCCCAATGCCAGCTCCAGTATCTCAGGGTCGGGCATGTGACAGGCTCAAGGTCACAGAGAGAGACTCTGATCACAGGCTGGGGGCGGGTACGGGGAGCTGTGTGTGTGTTTGCTTGCGGGGAGCTGTTAGGGGGCATGCAAGCGGGGGGGTCTCTGGGATGGCAAAAGTTGGTACCAACAATCCAGAAGCAGAAATAGCCTTAGCTCTGTGCTCTCTCCCCAGCTCTGGTACAGGAATTAACCCCCTCTCCAGGGCTCAAGTCAACCCAGGCTGCAGGAGGCAGATAAGGGTCATGGCAGAGGGATTAGTCTGGAGGCCACAGCTCAGACAGCTCCCCCTCCCCAACACACTCACCCCCACTCACTAGGGCTCAGAACCCCTACCCCAAAGATACTCTCCAGGGCTCACCCCGCCGGGCACTCCCCCACCCACCCTGCTTGACTCAGAGCCAGGCTCTGGAGCAGTTTCTGGGCAGGGGGCCTCTGAGGAGCCGGGATCCGCTGGGATTCGGGGGATGGGAGGCATGGCTGAACTGCCTGTGCTCCCCACCTACGGACCCAGGCAGGGCACTCTTCCGATGGAGCCAGTTGGGTCAGGGAGGGGTCGTAGCCCTGCAGGGCTGTACCCTCCCTTGCAAACACACATAGGCAAGCCCAGCACCCACATCCCTCCTCCCTCACAGTGGGACTTATCTGGCAGCACTCCCAGCCCATGAGGAGGGGGAGAAATTGGGATCAGGAATGGAACCCAGGTGTCCGGGATGGCACGGACTGGGCCAGGAATGAATGCTAGAGGCCACCTTTAGTCCAGCTGGGGCAGAGGAGGAAGGGGCCATGTCCATGTGTGTTAGCCCCATGTCAGTGTGCTCCCCACTGTGTCCATACATGGCATCCCAGTCCCCAAGAGCATTCTAGGCATGTCAGCCGTGTCTGTTACTATGTCTGTCCCCATGTTCCCCACCCCCGACCTTTGTCCCGTCTTGTCTCTTTCCTAATGTCCCACGGCGGGGGGGGAGTTACGCAAGAGCAGGCGGAGGGGAAATGGGGTCTGGACCCTCCATCATGCCCCATTGTGCTTACAGAAGACTGTCCTCTATCCTCCTGCACTCTTCCCCCTCTGCAGTCCCCCAACCTCCACCCTTGCTCTGCACCCCACTATCCATGCACTCCCCTTCTCCCTGCACACCCCCAATACCGACCCAACCCCCCCGCCCCGGGACTAACCTGGAGCCCTAAGGCACTCCCAGCCCCTGGGAACTGGAACCCAGACATCTGGGACAGCCACTGGGGGAAGACTGGTACCCCCTCCAAGTACCCCCATTTCACCCCACCCTCCCAACCCATTCACCCTCCTTCCCCCTGCACTCCAATCCTTACCCTGCCACTACATCCTACCCCACACATGCATACCCTTCCCCCAGTAACCTCCCTCCCATCAGCAGAACAGAGATAGAAAAGTTGGTCAAACTTTCTTCCTCCTGCCCCTCAGGGGATGCAATGGACCATAGGAACGTACACCAGGAGGCATTCTGGTGTGTATGGGAGGGGTGACACCACGTCCTGCTCCCAGTCAAAGGGAGTCCCAGTATATGACATTACCCATCATCTAGGTGGATGGTTTCTGGCCCCATCATGTGCTGGACGGGCAGTGTGGGTGGGGGGTTTTGGATTCATAGTGTGGGGGAGAATTCCCCAGCCTCCCCATTCTAATCCCAGACTAGCTCACCCCTACTGTTTCTGTACACACACTCCCCCCTTCAGGGTCAGGCCTTGGGCCAATTCAGGACTGTGACCTTTGACCCGGGAAGATTCTGGCTTGACTGGTCATGGAGCCCTGAGTGTGGGGGGCAGGGGCAGTTTGACACCTACCATTTCCCTCCCTCTTCCCGTTACTCCACACATACCCACACACCAGGCCCCAGGCAGCAGGGGGGCATGAGATGCCATGTCCTGGCAGGAGATTGTGTGACTGACACATGGTCACTGACACAGACACACGCTCTGGCACCAGGATACAGCTGCTCACCTCCCTGCAAGTCTCCATGTCTGTCCAGGTGTCCGCGTTTCCCCAGGGGTCCACCCCCTGAGTCTCCATGTGTGCCTGGCTGGTCAGCTCTGTCCCCGCTGGCCATGTGTGCGCGTCTGTCAGTCTGTCCGTGTCCGACTGGGCAGCCCCCTGTATGTCTGTCTGGTCCCAGGAGCGCCCACGTCCCCAAGTCTGTCTGTGCCTCCGTCTGTCCGTCCGCCTGTTCCCACTGTGTCCCCTCGAGTCCCGCCCCGTGACTGTCTGTCCCTGCAGCGTCCGTCTGTCTCCGTGCGCGCCCAAGCCCCCGCTGCGGAGCGGGAGTCACATGGGCCGGGTGGGGGCCCCCCTGCCCCGATCCCGCACTGACCTTGGGGCCCGGCGTGGCGTGTCCGGGCCGGGCGGGGCTCAGTGGCCCGGGACGCGGGGGGCCGGCCGGGCCATGGGCGCGGGCTCAGCCCGGCTCGCTGCGCTGCGCTCCGAGTGTAGGACACAAAAGGACATCGCGGCGCACTTCCTCCTGGGCTCCCAGCTGACAAATGGAAGGGGCGGGGCGGCGCCTCATGAATATGCAGCAGTGGGGCGGGGCCGGGCTGCACGCGCTCGGCCCTTCACTTCCGACCTCGCTGCCCCCACCGAGCTAGCGCCGGCCGGGGGCCTGGGCTGTGAGGAGTCAGAGGGGCGGGGCACGGACCTGTTGGGGGCATTCAGGGAATTAACGGGGGGGCTTATGGGGACAGGGGGCTGGTCTGGGGGATCATGGGGGTCAATGTGGGTAGGGGGATCATGGGGGTCAATGGGGGTAGGGGGCTGGTCTGGGGGATCATGGGGGTCAATGGGGGTAGGGGGATCATGGGGGTCAATGGGGGTAAGGGGCTGGTCTGGGGGATCATGGGGGTCAATGTGGGTAAGGGGCTGGTCTGGGAGATCATGGGGGTCAATGTGGGTAGAGGGATCATGGGGGTCAATGGGGGTAGGGGGCTGGTCTGGGGGATCATGGGGGTCAATGTGGGTAGGGGGATCATGGGGGTCAATGGGGGTAGGGGGCTGGTCTGGGGGATCATGGGGGTCAATGGGGGTAGGGGGATCATGGGGGTCAATGGGGGTAAGGGGCTGGTCTGGGGGATCATGGGGGTCAATGTGGGTAAGGGGCTGGTCTGTGGGCTCATAGAGTGGTTACAGATCTGAGGGGCGCAATGAAGGGCTGTTAATTTGGTGCTGGGGGGGGTCTGGGGAATCCTGGGGGGACAATTCAGCCTGCTGTGGGTGGAAATGATTGAGGCATCTCCATGGGCAGCAAGTTGGGGGGGCTGTAGGATCATGGGGTTGATTTTAGGTGGTGGGAGGTTCATGGGGTGGCATATAGCAGGAGGAAAGGGGAAATAAATAAGGGGCAGCTTAGACCACACTGCGGGGGGGCTCTCACTTAATGGGCAGGTGGCGAGACTCCTGGGAGCAGGTAGATGGGACAGTGTCTCCCACACTTCCCCAGATTGGAGTGACCCTAAGGAGACTCTGTGCCCAGGCCAAACCATTCAGGGAATGTACTAGGGGAAGGGGGAGTCCTGCTGGGGGGCACACCCTGAGAGTTGAGGAGACCCCCTCTGCCCTACTCACCTGATGATCTCAAAAGCCCACACATTTATCCCTGAATCTTCAGGAACCAGCCCTGTCCACCCTGTGAGAGTCAGGTCAGGGCATGATCTCCCGTGGCCAAAGGGGGAAACTGAGGCACAGAGTAGGGAAGAGATGTGCCCCCAAGGTTACACAGCAAGTCAGAGGCAGAGCTGGGGAACATCCTAACTGCCTAGCCCTCCTGGTCTAACCCACCACAGTTTGCATTCCTGGTATCTGCCCAGCCAAACTAGCCTCCTCCTGGCCTTAGCAACTGAAGGTCTTTGAAGGTCACTTTGAGCCCCTGAGGGGGGCCCAGCTGTCACTCCCACCCCCAAGTCACATGGGACTCATTTACCCACCTCTGCCTGACATGGCCAAACAAATGGCCCTTCATTAAGTGTCATTAGTATTAATTCCCCAGGGCAGATCCAACCAGCCCACTAGGTGGCTGCAGGTTGGGATTGAGAGGCTGGAAGTTGGGGAGGAGGCCAGGGCTAGGGTAGCAGGGGGCTGTGGGTCAGGACTGAGGGGCACCGGCAGTGCTGGAGGGGAGCTCCAGCTGGGATAGCAGCAGGCTGTGGGTTGGGATTGAGGGCCAGTGCTGCGTGTGTGTAGCAGCCACCCCTGCTAACCCAGCTGGCAGGTTAAGGCTGCAGGTTAGTTGTAAACACAGGTGTGACCTGACTTCCCATGCACTGGAAGGTTGCCTGGGGCCTTCCCAGACTCTTAGCGACTGACTGTACTCATCAGAACTCCACATCCCACTCTGCCTACCCCACCCACTCAGCCCCCTGGGGCCATTACACTGGGTGCTGCTGCATAGACCCTGACCCAGACGGGGGCCCCGCCTCATGCCGGACACTGTACAGACACACAGCCCCGAAAAGATTCCAGTCTAAATAGACTAAGGTCAGGGGCAGAGCTAGGGATAGAACCCAGGAGCCCTGGCATGCCCTTTGTGCCTGTATGGGGCTCCTGGTTTGGTAGAAGCATCCCTGACTCTGAGCAGGGACAGTTGGCTAATCACAAGGTGAACCCGCAGACAGGCACTGTCCCAGCCAGATGGGGAGTGGGAGGTTCTCTTTGACCTTCAGCCTTGTCCACACCGTGCTAAACTGGTTTGGAAAGTCCCCAGAACTTCAGGGAGTGGGGGGTGAGCAGCAGGTTAGAGCAGGGGGCTACAAGTCAGGACTCCTGGGTTCTATCCCCAGCTCTGACAATGGTGTTTAGAGAACCCACTCCCCTCTCCTTGTCCCTGCCTATATTGCTCCTGGGAATCAGGACTCCTGGGTCTGTGTGTGTGTCAGGTCAGAGAACTCAGGACTAATGATGCCCTCAGCTGGGACTGGGCCATACTGGGCACAGGGGAGATGCCTTGGGGATCCCTGTGGCACCTACTGGTGCAGGACTGAGCAGTGGGGGTCACCAGGTGGGCAAGCTCCTAGGGCCCACTCAGTGCAGCTACAGCAAGTGAACTGATACGTGTGCCCTGCTTAGGAAGAGCCACACACACCCAGTTAAATGGCAGATGGTGCCCGACCAGGCCATGCCTCCTCCTCATTGGTCCAGGCCTTGCTCCCTCCTGCCCTCATGTCTTGGCTCTGCCCACCCACCCCACGTCCTGGCCCCACCCTGTTCCCCTCTAGATACATTTTGCCAAGGTAAAAAATGCCATTCTCATGGTGCTGGGAACTGCCACCTACCCACCACTCCCAAACCCAAGGGAAGGGGCCATTAACTCTGCCCCTTGGTGGTGAGGCAAACACCAGGGCATGAGGAAAAGGGTTCACAAAGAGGTGCGGGGACTGGGCAGTCACTCCACACCCACTGGGAGAAGCATTTCCAACAATGTCCCCCTGCTCTTGACTAGATGCTGCTCCTGCCCAGAGCCAGAGATAGAACCTAGGAGTCCTGACTCCTCACTAGACCATGCTGCCTCTTACACCTGTTACAGAGCCCCTCCACTCTTTGGGGTCCATGCTCCCTCCATACCTACTCCATGTTCCCTCTGGGATGGGGCTCCAGCAATTCCCCCCAAGTATCTGGTGAAAGGTTTGGGGTATCATCGCTGACATCACAGGGGACTGCCTGTTAACACTGTAACCAGGCAGGACAGGCATCCCTGTGATTCCTGTGACCAACATGATATCCTCCTGGTAACCAGGTAACTGTGTCCCTCCTGCTACCTAGGTAATCATTCCCCCACCCCACCCCCCCGGTAACTACAACAGTGGCCTGCTGTAACCATCCCCTCTGTAACTAGGTAACCATTCTCTCATCTCCCCAGTAACCAAGACTGTATCTTCCTGGTAACCAGGTAACTGTCCCTGTACCCCAGCAGGTGCCATCCTGGTCCCATGGTCGGAGCTGCCCAGAGATGGTAGTGTGTCAAATTCTGTGAAGTGTTCTCTCAGCTCTGATTCAGGGTCCCTCCAGTGACCCAACACCTATCGCAGCCACAGATACATGGAACCAGGATCACTTCCCAACATCTCCCCTGCCATCACAACTCTACCACAACAACTTTGTGTTGCTATTCATCCCCTGGTCAGTAGTTCCTCCCTCTCAGAGCACTGGTCAGGCCCTCTGCAAACCCAGGTAGGCATCACTGTATTAGTTACACACACCCACAATCCCATGGCCTGCTCCCCCAACCCTTCCCACTAGCCCATTGAATATAAAAGGAGAGGGAACCAGTTTTAATTAAGATGCTGGCACACGTGAACAACAAAGCTCTAGGGTTAGCAGTGCCTGAGAATTTCACCAGCAAGCCAATCAATGCTTTCAGGAGCCTCAGATCAATGGGACACAGCTGCAGAGCATCTCCTGGTTGCTGTCACTTAAAGCAAGGTCCCAACACAAGGACCAGACTGCAGAGTAAGCAGAGACAACGTTAAAAGAACTGGATTTTTGCTGGATGATAAACTGATTTAGAAGGGCCTAAACACAGTTATCAGCCAGAAGAATCATAAAGGAAACATGCCTTATAACAAGAGACTCCTGGAGCTTAATCTGTTTAGTTGAAGAAAGAGAAGGTTAAGGGGTGACTTGATCCCAATCTATAAGTACCTACATGGGGAAAAAAGCCTTTAATAATGCACTCTTCCATCTAGCAGCCAAAGGTCTAACACAAGCCAAGGGCTGGAAGTTGAAGCTAGACAAATTCAGAGAGGAAATAAGGACCAATTTTTTAATAGTGAAGTAATTAACCATTGGAACAACTTACCAAGAATTGTGATGGATTCTCCATCACTGGCAAATTTTAAATCAAGATGGGATGTTTCTTCTCTAAGCTCTTTTCTAGTCCCAATGGGAATTAATCATGGCCATCCTATGGCCTGTTATGTAGTAGGCCCGATTAGATAATCATAGGGGTCCCTTATAATGTATGTGGAGATTTTCTTAGTATCAGCTGTTTATTTACACTAGATGCACCAGTCCTGAAAGAGAGGTGGTTGCAAACTGCACAGAGGATGATCTTTTCTCTCAGAGATCTCAGACAGAACACTAATGCCTGGGTCCCAGGGAGGTCTCCAGTTAGAGAGAGAAAGGCAGGAAGCAAACTCTAGCTGCTTGCAACAGCTACGTCCCAAATGAATGAACATTACAAAACTAACAAGGAAGCAAATCTTCAAGACTGAACACTGCTTGCAGTAAGACTGTTTGAACAGCACATCCTGCCATAGCAATGTTATCACAATATTGTTATACTAGGGACCAAGCTTGTTGGGCACTGCACAGACCCACAACTGAGATCAGGGCCCCATCATCCCCAGAGACGCCTGCCATCTCAGCCCGGCCCAAGCCAGCTCTGCTAATGCCCCTCAGTCCTGACCTGCCCCCCTCCCAGACATATTTTTGCTGGGTTTATGGGATAAGGAAGGTAGAGGAGACCAAGCCAAGAAGCAACAAACTCAGTTCACAGGGGACTCCTAAAATCTGAGCAAATTCTAGCCTCTGCAGAGGGCTTTACAATGGAACACGAATGCGAGAAAAGAGAGCGCCAGGGTTCCCCACAGGCTTAGGGGCTGCTCACAGCCCTTCATCCCCACTCACTAGCAGGCCCATTGCAACCCTTATGCCCCTGGCACAACTTGAAAGCCTTTGTCTGTTGTGTCTGATTTGGGGGAAGCCCTATCTGGTACAGGGAGCTGGGGGAGTGAGGTTGCCCTTCTCACCTAAGGCCAACAGGTGGCAGAGTTTTGGTGTCTAGGTGGGGGTGTGTGGAGGGGACTGAGGATTTAAAAAACACCTTGCAAACATAGCAGAGTGGGTGCTAGGGAATGGCCTAGCACCTGCAGCTTCCGCTCCACTGTCCTAGCCCTTCCCCCACAGCTGTTAATGCCCCTCAATCCTGACCCAGTCTCCTTGCCCCAGCTCTGCTAGTGCCCCTCAGTCCTGACCCACAGTGTCCCCTTACCCCCCTGATAACTGGACCTGCTTTCCCCCTCCCTAGTATCCCAGCTCTCTAGCTCCCATGCAGCCCCCATGTATGTATGTGTGTGGACTTGACCCTGTTCATAACAGAGCCAGGGGAAGGAGCCTAGGAGGCAGCTACCTCTGGGGTGGGGTTATTTATATAGGGACCGCGGTCCAAGCAGAACATCCCTTACCAAACACCTCCCCCCATACAACGACTCCCTCGACTCCCTAGAGCTGTCCTACAGCATTGGGGTTAGCACTGGCTGCCAGGGAGTGTCCCCTCCTGAGTTCCAAGCCCGCTCCCTACAGCACAGCCCACCTCGTTCTGCTCTCCAGGAGGCAACGGGTCCGAGCAAAGGAGAGATCCATTTTAATTTTGTCTACAAAGTTCCAAATCTCATTCTGGGATGGGGTGAGGGGCGGTCAGGTGCTTGGGAGAGAGATGGGGTCATGCATTAGGATAGTCAGAGGTCAGGCATTGGTGTGAGAGAGTGAAGTGCCAAGGTCAGGAATTGGGGGTGACGGGGTGGGATGCAGGGGAGTTTGGGGGCTCATGGGGTGTGGACCGTCTGAACCACCCCTCCTGACCCAGGGCTCCTGGCGCCCAGCTGCTGCCTCAGTTGCTCTATGCGCTGCTCCGTCTGGTGAGTGAGTGGGTGCCTTGCTCCCAGATGCCGCCGGTAATCTGGGAGAAAAAACTGGTGATCAACACTGGCTCACAGTCCACCCTGCCCTAAGGACCTGCCATAGGGAAGGAGGGGGGCACTGTAGGTGCAAGGGCTCCACCTAGTGGGCACAAGTAGCTGCATCACAGGCTCACCCCCTCCCTGCCCTATAAGGAGTTAGCCCCATGCTGGGAAGCCACCTTCACTCCCCCACTCCCCAGTGTTTTATGGCAAGCTTTATGTAACCCTTGGGCCTGCTCTTGGCAGGGTTTCCCATCTATCGGCTGGCATTGCACATCATATGCTGATTGGCTAAGGGAAGGAGTCAGGGTCCTGGAACTGGGGGGAGGGTTGGACAGGCTTGGATTCTGGACATTGTCACTCCACAGCACTGTGTTGTGCTGCCCAGTGTTGTTGCATTGCCACGTGGAGGGGTGGGTCATGTGGTATAACGTTGTTGAGTCGCATTATGTTGCGCCAGGGGGCTCACGCAGCACAGTGTGATCGTACTGTTTGACCCGACGCAGCGTGGTTGTGTGGTGTTACACTGTGGGGCGGGGGGGGTGTCACACGGCATGGATGGTTGCTTGGTGTTGCTGGGGGTGTGCCACCTGGCACAGAGAGGTCACATAGTGCTGTATTGGGTTGCACTGGGTGATTCCATTGGGCTGCCATGCTGCATTGGTAGGTTGCATGGTGTCACCCTGCTGCATTACACTGTGCTGGCTAGGGTTGGGATCCCATTCCCCGCTGAGCTGACATCCCCAGCTTTACCCCCCGCCCGTCACCCTTGCCCCCCTCACCTTTCAGGGTCTCTGTTAAGGTCGCCAGCACCTCCTCCTCCATCAGCCCCAGGAGGGGCAGGGGCACCTGTGGTGGGAGGGGCTGGCTTTACCACTGGAGGCTCTCAGATCTGGGAGGGGGTATCCCCCTTTGGAGTGGGGGAACTCAGTGTCCAGGTGGTGATTCCCTGCAGCCCTGACCCTCTCTGGGGGGATTTCCAAGCACTCATCCACATGATGAGAGTCTCAGTTCTTAGTGGTGCCCTGAGACTGGGGGAGGGCACTGCAAAGAGGCCCCTTCCGCATTAACATAGAACTCGGGTGGGGCAGTTAACTTTGTGTGTGTTCCCTGGGGGTGAATGGAGGGAACTCAGGGGATCATGAGACATGCCTAGGCTGGAGTTCCCCATGAGGGCCCCAAACTGAAGCATCAGAGGTGATGGGGGATCACATGGGGGGACTGACTCAGTGGGAGGGAGCCCCATAAGAGGGCATCAGGAGGGCCTGGGGTAATCAAGGCTGGAAGACAGGCCATCATGGGGGGTCAGGGAGATTGTGGGGGACACTCTAGGGTCTCAGGGTAGGGGTACTGAGAGGTAGTCAGAGGAGGCTGGGGGCAGGTGCACTGAGTGGGTCAGGGCTCAGGTGAGATGTGAGGGAGCTGGCAGGAGGCTCAGGTCTGGGCAGGGTGGGGGCATACCATCGGAGGGGAGAGAAGGGCCCCATAAACCATGGAGTGTGGGGGACAGACTCACAGCTGCTTTGCAATCCTGCTCATGTTTCCTCAGCCGGTGCTTGTAAGATTCATTCTGGACCATTGAGGAGGAGAGGAGAGCGTGAGATGGGAGCAAACACTGTCATGCCCACCCTGCACCCCACCCTGACTGCCTGGGACCACCCAATGCCCCCTGCTGCCCACCCCCACCTTGTACCACACTGTGATTGCCTAGGACCATTCTATGCCCCCTGCCCCCCACATCCACCCGGCACCCCGACCCTGACTGTCTGGGATCACCCAATGTCCCTACCCCTGCACCCCACCGTGATTGCCTGGGACCACCCTATACCCCCTTGCCCCCCACATCCATCTTGCACTCCATCCTGACTGCCTGGGACCACCCAATGCCCCCCACCCAGCACCCCATCCTGACTGCCTGGGACCACCCAATGCCCCCTGCTTCCCACCCCCACCCTGCATCCACCCTGACTGCCTAAGACCATTCAATGCCATGCCCCCATCCCTGCTTCCTAGCTAGCCCCACTCTAGCTATCCTGGGCTTCCTCCCTGTCATAAATGTAAAGGGAAGGGTGAACACCTTTAAAATCCCTCCTGGCCAGAGGAAAAACCCTTTCACCTGTAAAGGGTTAAGAAGCTAGGATAACCTCTCTGGCACCTGACCAAAATGACCAATGAGGAGACAAGATACTTTCAAAGCTGGAGGTGGGGAGAAACAAAGGGGGTCTCTGTCTGTGTGATAGGTTTCAGAGTAACAGCCGTGTTAGTCTGTAATCGCAAAAAGAAAAGGAGTACTTGTGGCACCTTAGAGACTAACCAATTTATTTGAGCATGAGCTTTCGTGAGCTACAGCTCACTTCATCAGATGCATGCCGTGGAAACTGCAGCAGACTTTATATATACACACAGAGAATATGAAAAAATACCTCCTCCCACCCCACTGTCCAGCTGGTAATAGCTTATCTAAAGTGATCATCAGGTGGGCCATTTCCAGCACAAATCCAGGTTCTCTCACCCTCCACCCCCCCACACAAATTCACTCTCCTGCTGGTGATAGCCCATCCAAAGTGACAACTCTTTACACAATGTGCATGATAATAAAGTTGGGCCATTTCCTGCACAAATCCAGGTTCTCTCACCCCCCTCCCAAAAACCACACACACAAACTCACTCTCCTGCTGGTAATAGCTCATCCAAACTGACCACTCTCCAAGTTTAAATCCAAGTTAAACCAGAACATCGGGGGGGGGGTAGGAAAAAACAAGAGGAAATAGGCTACCTTGCATAATGACTTAGCCAATTAGTCATTAGCACAATGACTTAGTGTATATATAAAGTCTGCTGCAGTTTCCACGGCATGCATCTGATGAAGTGAGCTGTAGCTCACGAAAGCTCATGCTTAAATAAATTGGTTAGTCTCTAAGGTGCCATAAGTACTCCTTTTCTTTTTGTCTGTGTGATGCTTTTGCCGGGGACAGAACAGGAATAGAGTCTTAGAACTTAGTAAGCAATCTAGCTAGATCTGTTTTGTTTAAATGGCTGATAAAATAAGCTGTGCTGAAGGGAATGTATATTCCTGTTTTTGTGTCTTTTTGTAACTTAAGGTATTGCCTAGAGGGAGTCTCTATGTTTTGAATCTGATTACCCTGTAAGCTATTTACCATCCTGATTTTACAGAGGTGATTCTTTTACTTTTTTTCTTCAACTAAAATTCTTCTTCTAAGAACCTGATTGCTTTTCATTGTTCTTAAGATCCAAGGGTTTGGGTCTGTGTTCACCTATGCAAATTGGTGAGGATTTTTATCACGCCTTCCCCAGGAAAGGAGGTGTAGGGTTTGGGGAGGATTTTGGGGGGAAAAGACATTTCCAAGCGGGCTCTTTCCCTGTTATATATTTGTTAGATGCTTGGTGGCGGCAGCAATAAAGTCTAAGGGCAAAAGGTAAAATAGTTTGTACCTTGGAGAAGTTTTAACCTAAGCTGGTAAAAATAAGCTTAGGGGGTTTTCATGCAGGTCCCCACATCTGTACCCTAGAGTTCAGAGTGGGGAAGGAACCATGATACTCCCCATGCAGAGAGAGCTGAGAGGTGAAGGGGAGGAGGCCTGCGGGAGGGCCAGGCCAAGCTGTTCCCAGGTTCTCTGGGTTAAACTTAGCTTCCACATCCTACCAGGGGCTTTGTAATACTGGATTCCAGGGGACTCACTGGCTTGCTCGGAGCAGGCTGCGCGGGGTCCCTGCAGATCCTCCCAGCCGTGTCACTCCCAAGGAGCAAAGGCTCTGCCAGGAGTCTGAACTTGTTGGGACCAGCCGTGGAGCCTCACAGGGTGCTGGAGCCCAGAGGCCCAGCCCTGGGGGTAGAGCCACTGGACTTGCCCTGGTGAAATGCTGAGCCCAGGGTCTGACAAATAATAAGGCTCCTCCCAAAGGAACAGTAAGAGTACCTACAGATCCAAGATGGGGAGTCCGGCTGTATCCACCTGTGTCAGCTGGTCAACGTGGTAACCCTGCTGGTGTGCCAGTCTCCAGTGGCTGATGTGACACCCCATGGTCCACACAGTGCTGCCCATGCCTGAGGGGGCAGAGTGGCTGAGCTGAAGGTAGCAGGGGGGGCTCAGTCTATAACCCCAACCCACCACAGATCCAAAAGCACACAGGTATCCCTTGTGTGGTGCTGAGATGCAGCCACCTCTGGGGTGGAGAGTGGGGGCTGTTTACACAGGGATTCCTCCCCCTGAGACTCACCTGAGAGGGTGGTGCGTGACTCCAGCTGGGAGAGATGGTCTGAGCTCTCTAAGGCTTCAGCGACAGGCCCGGGTTCCTGGTGGGAGGAATCCCTTTAGAGCCCAGATACCTCCTAACTCTGTCTCCAGGCCTTCCCCTCCTCCTGTGGCTTTGCATCTAAGAGGCGGCTTCCTTTCCCACCCTCTCCCCCACAGGCAGCCCCTTCCTTGGAGTGGGGGAGTGTGCAGGTCAGATGCCCAAATCCCACTACCCCCCAGCCCTCCTACCTCCTGACAGGCACTGTCTGGTTCTTCTGGGTCATTGTGGGGTGGAGGGGAAGTGCCCCCAGGTGACCTGCGGGTGGGGAGGGCATCCTGGTGAGAGGATAGTATCCCCCGCCCCTCCCCGCATCAGACCAATGGGCCCATCTAGCGCAGTATCCTGTCTTCCCCTCTCCCTGCCCAGGAGCAGACCTGTGGGCCCGTCCAATCCGGTATCTCCCTCCCCCAGCTCCAGGCCAGGCTGTGTTCGGGGGCGGGGCCGGGGGCTGGAGTGGAAATTCCTTTAGCACTGATCAGCTAAAAGCTTCTGTGAGGGGGGGTGGATTCCATTAGGGGCATGAGAGCGGAGTCCCCTGTGGGGGCATGGAGCCAGTGGGGGGATGGAATGGGGAAAGCAGCATCCCCGGGGCAGGTAGAGAGCCAGGATGGAGAGGCTGCTGCTGCCCCACATGGCAGATCAACCCCCACCCAATGGGGCTGAGCTGTCTGCCCCCCATGGGTCCCTGACTCCTGGGCATGCCCCAGTCTAGTTGTGACCTCCCCCAACCCAGCCATGTCCCCCAGAGGACAATTGCCCCATGGATCCAGTATTACATATTAACCCCCCCCCAACTCTGTCCCTCCACCCACAGTCACTAGAGGTGGAGAGGCCCAGATGCCAACTCCACCACCCCACTCTTACCCCTCAGCAGCATCCACCATCTGTTGCCCCTGTTCCAGCACCTTCTCCTGCAACAACAGAGTGGGTTAAAGCGGATTCAGCTGCATCCCTTTCAGTGACACCCCAGAGAGCCCCAGTCCCTCTCCCAACACTGTGGTGACCCCCCAAGAACCCCAGTCTCTGTCCCCCCACTCTGCAGTGACACCTGCCAGCACCCCACATCAGTATTGGCACCATACAGGGATCCCCAGTATTAGCCTCCCCCTAATACAGGGATGGCATTGTAGGGGATTGGGTGCCTCCGAGACACTAACTAAGCCCACTCCTCCCCCCTCCACACACCCCAGTCCCATCCCTACCTCCTGGGCAGTGCTGGGGTCACGGGAGAGGCTCCACGCAGAACTGAGGAGAGAGGCAGGGCTTAGCGGAAGCATCACAGATTTACCAGGGTGCACTGTGCTGGCAAGCATGTCCAGGAATGCCAGGCCATGGGGTTAGAGTGAGCACCCCTACTCCAGCATGCCTAGGCAGGGCCCTGGGCTCTCCAGCGCCCCATGTGTCTCTGTATCTCCCCAGTGGTTCCCCTGAGTTCAGCGTCCTGCAAGCAACCCAGTGCAGCCTGTTCAGAGCAAGCCAGTGTTTACCAGTCCCCTGGGTTCCAGCATCGCAGGGTCCTTAGCGCAGCACAGAAAGCCAGGCTCAGCCCGGAGTCCATGCTGGAAACTACCTACTCTACTTCTGCCTCCTCCTCCTTTCCCCACCAGAGCCTCGCTCTCTGCCCCCCCGCCTGGGCAGCCAGATTCCTAATCCAGCAATTTAGGAACATAGGGCTGGGCCACTGAGTCCCAGCCTTGCTCTTGCAGCCAACCTGTTATAGGATCTTGGTTGGAAATTTACCTAGCTCCATCCTCAGGCCGGTTGGGGCATTTGCCAACCATTCCTCCTACTGGGAGGTTGCTCCAGACCCTCCCTCCTCTGCTGGTCACAAACCTTCTCCTCACATTCAGCCTCAGTGGATTCCTGGCCAGGTTATCCCCCATTTGTTCTTACACGAACATTCGTTGCTCATAAGGCCCCAGTGTGATTGTCCAGTCTGACCTCCGGCACCACGGGCCATAGGGCTGCCCTGAATTAATTCCCATTTGAACTAGGGCAAATCTGGACTTTGGTGGCCCTTTGCTAGACTGAAGAACCTTCTGTTATCATGTCTGTTCTCCAGGCAGGTGCCTAGAGACTAGGAGCAAGTTACCTCTTCACTTTCTCTTGGTTAAATGACAGCAACTAAATCCTGCAGTCTCTCTCTGTACAGCATTCTGCCGGTAAGGCATCAGGATAAGGCATTATTACCTGATAGCTGCCCCTGTGCCTACATGGAAACAGTCCTCCAGATTAAGGCAGGGTGAGAATTTTAAGTGGATTAACTATTCCTGATTAACTCCATATGTGGATGCTCTTGGACCAGGAGCAGAGTGCCTTGTTCCAGATTAGTTTAATCTGGATTAGGATAATTTGAGATAAGGCACTCTGATTCTGAAATTAGGGTGTCCACAAATGGAGTTAGGAATCATTAATGAGGAATAGCTCCTGAGTAGACAAGGCTTTGGTGCCCACGTGCACCCCTCGGGGCTCCCGGGTTCACTCCAGGGCTCTGTTCCTAGGGAGAGTTCTTGTTGGTGCACCCACCCCCAGCCAGAGAGAGCTGCAGCTGTCCTGTCTCCCCTGCCCTGGAGGGGAAAGTAACCCTTCCCACCCATGGGACGGCAATCCCAAGGGCATGGGGAAACTGAGTCATACCTATTATTCTTACAAATATGGCAGCAATTCCCACATTTTCCACAGGGTGATACCACACACACACACACACACCCCGGGTTTAGTCCGGTATCCTCCCCTGCTAACTTGGTATCCTGGCTCCCCCAGGGAACCATGCAGCCCTGTACCCCACACCTTCGGGGTGATATTCCCAGCATCCTCTGTGCTCACCATCGGCGCAATTCCATCTCGCCATCCAGTTCCATTCCTGCCTTGCCCTGCAATGCACCAGGAAGCCATTAATGGGGTACCCCTCCCTCACAGCCCCTTTGCTGGAAGGGGGTTACCCAGAGGACTGGAGCTCTCCCAGATGCCACTGCCACCCCTCTGTGAATTGGGGCCCAGCTCTCCCAGATACCATCCTTGAAATTGAGACCCAGAGCCCCTTCCTGAATGGGGACCTCATGCCCCCAGATTCCTGCCCTTGAAACCAGGACCAGTGCCCCAGATGCACCTGCCATTGAAATCAGGATCCAGTGCCCCGACAGGCCCCCCCAAACTGAGACATAGTGTCCCCAAATGCCTTCCCATCCATGTTGCATCCTCCATTGCACACACCCCCGAGGGATTTTGGGGGTGTCACCTCACATGTCCTGTTACCTGCTCTGTGTCCGGCTCATCTCCACTCTTCATGATGCCCCAGGGACTTGGGTGAGCTCAGTGCCTGAGACACCAAGGGGAGAGGAAGTGTCAGAGCCAGCGGCCCCCACCCAATCCACCCCTTTTTAGCCCCCCCATGCCCTTGGTACCCAATCATACCCACCCCAGCACTCCTGTTGAGTCCCCACATCCTTCATGCCCCTTGCGGCTCGGTCACTCCTCCCGACATCTGCCTACCCCTCCACACACACCTGCTAACCCGCCAAACCCAGCCACACACCTTTGCCCCCCATTTACTCCTCCACTCCCCCTCTCTCATGACCCCCACCTACTTTGTGCCCCCCTATACCCTTCCACTATGGGGCACAGAGAGAAGCTGGAGTTTGGGGGGGTTAGAGACCACAATGATCATGCACACTCCCCCCCAAAGGAAAGGATGGACTCACAGACACTCCACTCAGACCAGGACGCCGTGGTGCCCTGAGGTGATGCCATGGCAACAGGAGAATCCTGCTGGGCAACGGTCTCCAGGCCCCCACATCCCATCCCAGGGACCCCAGAATCCCTCATTGCCCCCAGCAGAGCTGGGGGAGGAGGAGACTCACCCCCCAAGGTCCCCAATCCCCTACACCACACCTTGCACATGTCCCCTGGGTTGGAAGACCCCTGGGAAGGGTGACACCCCCCACTCTGTGACCTCACCTCCATCGTGCTCCACTTACTTCCACTCCCAGCACCCCTTCTGCACTGCCCCCCCAGTTCCTGTCCCCCATCAAACCCCTTGCCTCTGAACCCCACTACATCTCTTCCATGCTCCCCCACCCCTCCTGGGCTAGTGCCTTCTGAGCACCCCCTCTTTGAGGCACTGTGCCAGCCACCCCACCCTGGACAGACACATGGATGCGGTGTCTCTCATTCAGATTTTGGTTTAATCTGGAAAATAAAAAACAAAAACAAAAAATCATCCATCGAACTGAGTCAAACAGGCACCTTTGTGTGTGTGGATTGGGGGGGCGGCAACAGAACAGACACACAGGGGGATCGCTGGGTGGAAAACCTCCACTCCCTACGGCACGGAGGAAGGCAGCAGGGAACAGCATAGCCCCTTGTTTGGTTCAATAAACTCCCCCTAGTTGATTTGGGGAGGGGTCACCTCCCAGGAGTTTGGGGGTTCAGAATATCATTTGGCAGGTTGATCCTTCCGCCCCCTTTTTGGGGGGGGTTAAGGATCCATCCTGCAAGGCAAATGAGGCACAGATTTAAGGGGAGGTGGGGGTGTCCCCCACAAGCTGCCCCGCAGACACTCCAGGGGAGGAAGTTAGTCTGTGAGCTGGGGTGGTAGGTGTCTGTGTAGTGGGATTCCCTGTACTGGGGGGTCTCCTGGTACCAGGAAGGGGATGGGGGCAAATCCCTTTGCTGGGTGTAGGTAGGGTCTGGTGCTGGGGAGGGATAGTTGGCACCTTGAGGAGACCATGGAGAATGGAGTGTCTCTGTGACAGGGGTGCTCAGCTGGTACCAGGGGAGAGGGGCAGTCTCAGTGCTTGGTTGGCAGTTGGCAGCAGGGGGGCAGTTGGCATCAAAGGGGATGGGATGTCTCCATGCTGGGTGGCCCAGTTGGTACCAGGAGGGAAGGGAGGTCTGTGTTGGGGGGCCCCCACTGGCAGTGTAGGGGGGCCCAGTTGGTACCACAGGTAGGCCCAGCTGACGGCCAGGGGGCAGTCTCCGTGCTGTTGGGGGGGACAGGTAGCACCATGCTGCAGGGGGGCAGTCTCCGTGCTGGGGTTGCTCCACTCCCCTCTAGACCGCCTCGCCCTTGTGGCGAGTGCGGCTCAGCAGGTCCATGGGCAGGCCGGGGGGCTGGCCGTGGGTGTGGCGGGTACGCAGGCGGCGGAGTTGGCGGGGGCGCTTGGCCTGCAGCCTCCCTTCGCTGGGTGCTTCGCTTTGGGTGTCGGAGCTCTCATCGATGAAGGCCAGGTTCTCCCCCATGTAGTCTATAGGGCACAAGCCGCCCCCCGCTGAAGCAGCCATGTTGTGGGCGTTGAGCTGTGCCACCTGTAGGGCGGTGCTGGGAGAGGGGGGCTCCGGGCGAGGCGAGGGAGAAGGCATGGTGGGTGGAAGCTCCGGGGGCATAGGGGAGGGCGGGTGTCCCTTCAGCGTTCCCACCTTCTGAAGCTTCTCGGGCAGCCCCATGCCTGTCACCCGTAGCTGGGCGGTCACATTCCCTGTCCAGCTGGCAGCCTGAGCGGTGAGGCCCCCCATCTGTAGGTTGAGAGGGGAATCAGGGACAGGCAAGGAAACCTCCCACTGATCCCACTGCATACATCACCGAGCCTCCCCACTGACCTCCCTGCCCACATCCCTCCACTGATCCCCCCCAACATACACCCCAGCCCCCATCAGCATGCAGGGTGAGACCCCCGTCTGTGGGGAGAGTGGGGGGGGGTCAGGGAACCTGTCCAAGTCCTTCCACTGACCCCCCTCCACTTCTACCGACCCCCCTCCACTTCCACGCTGACCCCCCACATGCTTACTCCTCCCCATCCCATCCCTTCCCACTGACATGCCCCCTCTCCACATGAGCCACCCCTCCCAACTCCTTCCCCACCCACACACTCTGCTAGATTGGGGGTGGGGTATCAGGCTGACCCCCCATCCACCCCCTCACCTGTAGGCACACCCTGGGGTATGTGTACAGGATGTGGGTTGAGGCTCTTTTGGAGGGGGTGCATGCTAGGGGGTTTGTGCAGGGTGGGAACATGGCCTGTGTGTGCCAGGACAGCACCCACCAGTGGGTGTATCTTGTGGGGGTGGGGTGGAGCAGTGACAGGGTCCACAGGGGGATGCAGGGGCTGTGGGAGGGGTCAGAGGGAGGGGTCAGTTGCGAGGTGCAGAGGACGCATGTCAGCCCACGTGTGCTGGGTCAGGAGGAGACAGTGGGAGTCCATGGGGGGATACAAAGGGGAGGCAGTAAGGGGGACGGAGAGGCAAGACAGTGTGGGGGTTCTGTAGCGGGAGCTAGAGGGATGGGGGCAGGATAGCAGAAAGTAGGGGGGTTAGGGAAGCGGGGGGCAGAGGAGCACAGCAGAGGGGAGTCTGTCAGAGGTCCATGAGAGGATGCAAAAGGGGGCAGTCAGAGGGGCAGGATAGTGGGTTTCTGTGGGAAGGTAAGGGGCAGGATGGGGGCAATGTGGGGGTCTGAGGGGTGAGGGGATCAGAGAGGTGGGGTGGGGGGAAGTGTGGGGTACCAACCTCGGCCCTTGTGCGACGGGACAGCACTCGCAGCCAGTTGCCAATCATGGTGAGGATGGAGGCGAAGTAGGCCAGGCCCAGCAGGATCCAGAACCAGACCAGGGGCTTGTACCAGGGGTGGTCATCCCCCATACCATCACCTGGGAGGGGGCAGTGTCTCAGCATCTCCCCAACACACACAACCTCCGCGCTGCACCAGCTGTGCCCTCTCTACCCCGCTCCCCCATCACTCCACTGCCCCAATCCTCCTGCCAGCCCCTTTCCACCTGCTTCCCTCTGCCCCCTCCCTATCCTCCTTTCCCTGTACCAGGCCCCCAGGCCACAAAAGAACAGCCAATGGTCCATCTAGCCCAGTATCCTGTCTTCCGACAGCAGCCCATACCAGAGCTTCAGGGAGAGTGTACAGAACAGGGCACTTTGGAGAGATCCACCCATCTTCCCCGCCTGGCTTCTGGCAGTTGGAGGGTTAAGATCGCCCTGAGCATGGGGTACATCCATCCCTGACCATTGTGGCCAACAGCCAGCAATGGACCTATTTTCCATGAACTTACCTAATTCGTTTTTGAACCCAGTTATACTTTTGTCCTTCACAACATCTCATGAGAGGTTGACTGTGCCCTGTGCAAAGAAGTATTTCCTCCCGTGTGTATTAAACTTGCTCCCTGTTCATTTCAATCCGTGACCCCCTGGTTTTGGTAGTGTGGGAAGGGGTAAATAAGACTTCTCTATTTTTCTACACCAGTCACGAGTCTGTAGACCTCCATCATACTCCCCCTTGATTGTCTCTTTTCTAAGCTGAACCGTCCTAGTCTTTTTAGACTCTCCTCATATGGAAGTAATTCCACACCCTTGGTCACCTCTGCTGTCCTTTTCTGAATGTTTTCCAGTTTCACTATATACCCTTTTGGAGATGAGACAACCAGAACTGGACACAGCATTCAAGGTGTGGGCACATCATGGATTTATATAGTGGTATAATAATATTTTCTGTCTTATTTTCTATCCTTCTTCTAATGGTTCCTAGCATTCTGTTAGCCTTTCTGACTACTGCTGCGCATTGAGCTGAAGTTTTCAGAGGACTACTCACAATAACTCCAAAATCTCATTCTTGAGTGGCAACATCTAATTTAAACCTCATCATTTTGGATGTGTAGCTAAGATTATGTTTCCCAGCGTGCATTACCTTGCACTTACCAACGCTGAATTTCATCTCCCATTTTCTTGCCCACTCATGCAGTTTCGTGAGATCCCTTTGTAACTCTTTGCAGTCTGCTTTCGACTCAACTATCTTAAGTAAATTTTTATCATCTGCAAACTTTGCCATTTCACTTTTCACTCCCTTTTCTAGATCATTAGTGAATATGTTAAATAGCACAGGTCCCAGTCTGCAGGGGACCCCACTATTTACCTTTCTCCATTCTGAAAACTGACCATTTATTCCTACCCTTTGCTTCCTATCTTTCAACCAGTTACTGATCCATGAGAGAGCCTTCCCTCTAATCCCATGACTCCTTTTTGCTTAAGAGACTTTGGTGAGAGACCTTGTCAAAGGCTTTCTGAAAATCCAAGTACACTATTTCAACTAGATCGCCCTTATCCACATGCTTGTTGACCCCCCCTCAAAGAATTCTTAGAGTCATGAGCCACAACTTCCCTTTACAAAAGCTGTGTTGACTCTTCTCCAACAAAGTGGGTTTATCAGAGTTAACTGATAATTCAGGTTTTTTTACCATAGTTTCTATTAGTTTGCCCAGTACTGAAGTCAGGCTCACTGGCCTGTAATTGCCACGATCACCTCTGGAGCCTTTTTTTAAAAATTGGCATTACATTAAGTGATCCTCCAGCCATCTGGTACAGAGGCTTGTTTCAGTGACGGATTACAGACCACAGTTAGTAGTTCTGCCAGTTCATGTTTGAGTTCCTCCAGAACTCTTGGGTGAATACCAGCTGGTCCTGGTGATTTATTACAGTTTAATTATCAATTTGTTCTAAAATCTCTTCCACTGACACATCTGTGTAATAGTACTTCAGATGTATCACCCAAAAAGAATAGCTCTGATGGGGGTATCTCCCCCACATCCTCTGGAGTGAAGACTGATGCAAAGAATCCTTTTAGCTTCTCTGCAATGGCCTTGTCTTCCTTGAGTACTCCTTTAACACCTTTGTGGTCTGGCCCCACTGCCTATCTGACATGCTTCCTGCTTCTGATGTGTTTTAAAAAATTCTTGCTCTTAGTTTTTGCGTCTTTAGCAAGTTGCTTCTCAAGTTCTTTCTTGTCCTGTCTTATTACACTTGTACCCTTAACCAACCTGAGTTTGTTGGAACTCATTGGAATTTGATCTCCAAAGTTTAAAGCGTGCTTTTTTGTTTCTAACAGCCTCCATTATTCTGCTGTTTAGCCATGGTGGTATTCTTTTGGTCCTCGTATTGTCTTTTCTGATTTGGGGTATACATTCACTATGACCCTGTATTATGGGGTATTTAAATAGTCCCCATGCTGCTTGCAGGCATTTTACCCTTGTGACAGCTTCTTTTAATTTGCATCTAACAAGTGTCCTCATTTTGTGTAGCTCCACTTTTTAAAATTAAATGTTACTGTAGTGGGATTTTTGTGTGTGTGTGTACTATCTCCCTACAGAGATGCTAAATTTAATTACATTATGGTCGCTATTACTGAGCAGTCGTGCTATAATTAGCTTTTGTACCACATCCTCTGCTCCACTTAGGACATCACACCCCACCACCCACCTTCCCTGTCTCCCGCTCCCCACACCTCCCACAGTTTGTCCCACCAGGGGCTCTCTCACACTAGCCCACACACACACTAGGCTCCCCACCCCTTCCCTTGTCCCCCGTGAAGCCCAGCTTTCACTGAGCCCCCCTCCTGCCCACCACCAACAGCCTCCCCCATGTAGCTCCCCCCCATGCCTACCTGCCACATAGTCCCCAAAGCCGATGGTAGTCAGCGTGACGACCACAAAGTAGACAGACTCCAGCAGGGTCCAGCCCTCCACTCGCTGGAACACAATGGTGGGGATGGTGACGAAGAGGATGCAGCCAATGAGGATGAAGAGCAGGGCAGAGAGAACTCGCACAATGGTGGGACTCACCTGCCATTTCTGGGGGGGACGAGACAGCATCAAGGGAGGACCAGGGGAAAGCCCCCTCCCCGCTCCGATGCACACTCTGACCCCCGAGAGGGGAACCCCCCACCACACACACCAACCCCTTTGCCCCTCTCATGCACTGATTCCTCCCAACACACACTCCTTTGCACCCCCTCACACAGCCCCCTGGCAGCAGAGGTGCCACCTGGATGGGTTTTGTACTGCTTTGCCAGGTAGAAGATTTTCTGTGCTGGGTTTTTTCACTTGGGATGTTAAAGCACTCTACAATCCATGCCTTGTAGTTTGGATTGTGGCCCGTGTTAGAATGAGGTAAGAAAAATGATAAAATAACATACAAATATACAGATTGTGGGGCGGTTGTTTGTTTGATTTGTAAAACGGTTCCCTAACACATTCTAGTAATACCTGTAATGGGCACTAGGACCCTTTTTCTTAATGGGGGGCATGGCCAGTGGCCAGGTTCTGGTGGTGGTGTGACCCGTGGACCGGACTTTGTTATTGGTTGATGGGGTGACAGCCAGGGGCTGTGATTTGTTAGGTGGTGGAGCAGCCAAAGGCTGGGTTTTCTGCACCTTGGAAGTGGCCACCCTACCCAGGAGGGGAACTAGGGAAAGGACCCTCCCCCCACCTCTGGGAAGGGAATCCCTGGAACCCATGGGGTGGGGGCAGAGAGTGTTGGGGGAGGAAACAGACTGGGGAGCCCCTTGGGACAGGAGCCCCCAACCAAGCTGGCCCCACAAATGGGAGAGATCTAGTGCAGGGGAGCAGAGCCAGGCTCCCTGACCCACTGTCTGACCCCTCCTCTGCAGCAGCCCTGCTCTGCACACAGTCCGGAGAGTGAGTGCAGGGGGCACGTGGGGGGACTGCTGGGGGAGCACAGGAGGCTGGGAGACCAAGGGAGACAGTGGAAGACACTATAGCTGCTGGACATAAGGGATTGGAAAGGAGGAAGCACTGGGGACCCTGGAACTGCTGGGTACATGGGCCCTGGCTCTGCAGGGGCAGGGGGATGGAGACGCAGAGGGCACTCACCAGGAAGACATCCTCCACCTTACTGATGGCCTGGCGCAGTGAGAAGCCCAGGTGGTCGCCCACCCCAGCCAGCAGCATCCCAAAGAGCGGGATCCCAACCAGAGCGTAGAAGATGCAGAAGAGACGCCCCCCGTCTGTCTTGGGGGATGTGTTACCGAACCCTGGGGGAGGGGCATGGAGTCAGCAGGGAGGGGGCAGAACTGCTGCCCCTTAATCCTGAACTGCAGCTCCCTGCTATCGCAGCCCTGAGCACCCCCACCAGCTCTGCCCTCAATACCTACCCACAGCACCCCCCCCCCGGGCCAGTACCGATGGTGGTGATGATGGTGCCAGCGAAGAAGAAGGCGCTGCCCATGTCCCAGTTGGTGCTATTGGTGCTGTTGGCTGTGGGGTCAGCGCCAGCACCCATGGCATCTCTGACATGCTGGGGGAGACGGGAAAGAGTTAATGCTAGTGCATGATGGGGGGGACCCAATACCAGCTCCTGCTGCCCCCTCCCCACATCCTTACCCCCAAACTTGGCTTTCCCAGTACATATTTGCCAACCCTTTCCCGACTGCCCCACGGCTGTTGACCCAGACACTTGACTGTCCCCCACCTCTCCCCTCTTTCTCCTTCCTCTCCCCATCTCCCCCTGGAAATCCCTCATCAGGCTCATCCCACCCCATTGCCCCCCAAATCACCCCAACCTGCATCTGCTTCTGCCCCACCCCAATGATACCTGCCCCCCACACCCTTCCCATGCCTCCAGCACTGTCCCTCCCCACCTACCCCTTGCAACCGTCCCCTCCCCACATTGACAACTCTGATTTTGGCCAGTCTCAGGTGTTTTCCAGCCTGGCCCAAAGGTGAGGGTGAAAAGCCCCTGTGATTGGCTGCCCTTCTCCCACTTTCTCCACCTCCTGGGAAGGCAGCCAATCAGGGCTTCTGCAGGAGGCAGGTAATGCTCTCCCTCCCCCACAAGAGATATCAGCTGGGGGGGGCAGGAGAGAGAGAGAGAAGGAGCAGTGGACAGCATTTCCCAGGAGAGGAGAGAGAACCCAGCCCTGCTCCCCCCAAACTGAGGAAGGGTGACAAGCCCCTGGAGCTGCAAGAGGAGGGGGGCAGATGTATGGGGGGGAGAATTAATTTCTGGACTGGGGGACTCAGAATTAATTCATTAGGATTTTAGGAAAAGCTGGAGGCTCTGCACCATCCCTGAGCGAGTGAGAGCCTCTTTCTCTCTAGGAACTGGCAGCGCTGTAACTAAGGGGACTTTCAGTGGTGGCCACAGCACTTCCCATCCCCCCCCCCCGCCAATGCCTGCTACCCCCTCCCCCATGCCCTACCCCTGCTCCCCTCTTTCCCCCATACACCCACCCCATCCATGCCCCACACCTGCCCCCTCCATGCCCCTCTCCCACCATCTCACCAGGATGAGCGCGTCCAGCTCCTGGCTGGGCACACAGCGGTATCTCTGCAGGAACTGCTCACGGGCAGCTTGCAGTGCCTCCTGCTGGCGGCTCTCATGCGGCTGCTCCAGCAGGCGGAAGACGAAGGCGCCACTCACCAGGTAGGCAAGCACCACGGTCAGCAGGGCCAGCACCGTAGCCCGTCGCATCACGCTGCCCCGCTCACTAAGGGGTGTCTGCCCCACCCCCACCCCACTCAGGATTGACTCCTTAGACGAGTAGCAGAGAGGCAGTGTCCCATGGTTCTCGGTAGGGTGGGGGGCTGCAGGGGTCAGGGGGGAGCTCACTGCAGGGAGGAGACAGGGATGAGTGTGGGGGGAGGCCACACTATTACCACCCATACCCCAATAACCTCCAGTGCAGAGACCCCCACTGCACCCTAATACCACCCATCCTAATACACCCCACCCATAACCCAATAGCCCCACTGCACAGAGTCCCCCATTACATCTCAATACCACCCACAGCCCCTCACTGCAATAAGCCCCACCCATACACCAATAGCCCCTGTTGCAGAGACCCCCAATACTACCCATGGCCCCCTTATTCTGATACACCCTACCCATACCCCCATCCAATATGCCCCACCCATAATCCACTCACCCCCACTGCAGAGACCACCCATTACATCCCAATACCACCCATAGCCCCCCACCCATACCCCATTAACCTCCACTGCGGAGACCCCATTACACTCCCGTACACCCCTGATATCACTATATACCCTACTCATACCCCCAATAACCCGCACTGCATAGAGATCCCCATAGGTCCCACTCCAATACACTCCACCCATACCCCCCATAACTCCTACTGCTTAGAGACCCTCATAGTCCCTACCCTGATACACCCCATCCATATCTCCAATAACCCCACTACACAGAGACCCTCCACTATACCCAATACTGCTCAAAGCTTCCACCCTGATATGCTCCCTTTGCCCCCTCCAATAAACCCCCTACTTAGAAAACCCCAACTCAATATGCCACACCCAGTAGCCCATGGTGCTCTGGGGCAAGTGGCTCACTGGGGTGGGGGATGGGAGGAGTATGGCAAAATGCCTACCCTCCATAGTCCCTACTGCATAGAGACACCCATTACACCCGCATATCCCCAATATCCCCCATGCCCCCACCCCAATACCCCATGCATAGAGGGCTTTGGGGGTAGCTCTCTGGGGGGAGGGGACAGAGGCAGAGTCCAGAAAAGACACCCTCCTTCTGCCAATTCCCCATATCCCCCACTGCACAGACGTCCCCCTATGCCATCTCCCACCCCCCAATACCATGTGGTGTGGCTGGGGGTAGCTCACTGCAGGGGGAGACCACTCCCCAGCGCCACACCCATCTTCCTCCAACAACCCCCACCACACAAAGACCTACCATCCTCCACCCCCAAATACCCCATGGAGCTTGGCAGGGTGAGAAGAGACACCCCTTTTCCCCACCCCCATAATACAGAGCAACCTCAGTTCTCCCAAATACCCCCCAATGCCCATGATACTGCGGGAGGAGGGGTGTGGGGATATACCCCCTCCATTCCCACTGTGATACCCTCCCATCCCCCATTCCCTCTGCCGCCCCGTCCACCCCACCCCCCCGCTCTGCCTCAGACCCCAGCGTGCCCATGTGGGGGGGAGGGTAGGTTGCTCATTGCAAGGGGGTGACAGGGAGTGGGGGCATCACGCCGAGACCCCCTCCCCCACTCCATACCTTACGGTGCTCGGCGGGAGGGCAGCTGCACTGACACCCCGGCTCGGCCCCCCTCCCCTTGGGATCCCCCCAGCGCCGCTCGGAGCCGGAACCTCTGCCCAGTGGGTCCCCCCCCCGCAAGCCCAGCCCGTCCCGCTCCCCCACGGACAGAGGGGCGGGCCAAGGAGCTCCGGAGGGGGGCGCTCTGCTGCCTCCCCCGGCCGGGCCCCAGCTGGGCAGCAGCGCGCAGTGCGCACCCGGCGGGGCGGGCAGGGCAATGAGACGGCGCCGGGGCTGCTGCCAGGAGATGCTGTCGCTGGAGGAGCTGAGCTTAAAGGGGCAGGAGCAGCCGGGTGTGTGCTCAGATGGCCATGGAGGCGGCGGGGGGAACCCCCCCCCATCCCGGGCCAGGGCCCCACAGGGGGCGGGGGTTAACCCCAGTCCCCGGGGGCCATGCGGTGGGTCGGAGGGAGGGGTTAACCCCAATCCCAGGGGTCCCAGGTGGGGAGGGTCTTGGGGGAGTTAACCCCGGGACCAGGGTTCCCACACATAGGGACTGTATACCCCCCCTTGCATTGGGCGCGGGGGTCTCCTCCCCCCCCCGGGGGAAAGGCTGCCCCATTCACTCACCTGGGTGCCGTGCAGAGCCAGACCCTACAGTAGCTGGGCTCCAGGGAGCGACGGAGGGGGGCTGAGTCTCCCGGCCCCTCCCAGTCCCGGTTGGATGCGGGGGGGTGGGGGGGAGTTGCCTGGTGCACAGCTGGCTCTGTGCCAGCCCTCCCCCATCCAACCTGTCAGCCAGAGCCCAATTAACGGGAGCTTTCAATTAGCTCTGCCCCGCCAAACCCTGGTGCCGCCACCGCAGGCTTGGCACTGCACAGGGCCGCCAGCCAGCCAGCGTCCATGCCCGGCCTCTCCCAGCGGACGGCTGTCGGGAGCGGGGCAGGAGCACCAGCTGCAGGGGGAGCACCCAGCTGCTGCATTCCTGACCTCTGCCAGTAGGGGGTGATGTACACGGCCCTCTGTTGCCCTCTATGGTGTACACACACACACCTAGACACACTTGTTTCACACAGAGAGCTGGGTTCATTCTCTCCAGCAGGGGGTGACAGACACACATGGTGCCTCTCATGCACCCCCGTATCACACATTGTATCACACACACACTGTCACACCCCATCTCACACACATCCCTGTGTCTGTGTCTCATACACAACGTGTCTCTCACACTCTGTCACACATTGTATCACACACACACTGTCCCACCCCATTTACACGCATCCCCATGTCTGTCTTTCGTACTTGGACTGTCTCACACAGCATCACACGTATCACACACACATTGTCCCACCTCATCTGATATGCATCCCCGTGCCTGTCTCCAGTACATGGACACTTTCACACACACACACTGTTTCACCCCTTCTCACATGCATCCCCATGTCTGTGTCTCATACACGAACTGTCTCACGCACCCTGTCACACACTGTAGCTCACACACTGTCACAGCCCATCTAACACACATCCCCTCTCTCCTGTCTGTATCTCGTACTTGGACTGCCTCACACAGCATCACACATTGTATCACACGCACACTATCCCACCCCATCTCACACACATCCCCGGCTGTCTGACATGTCACAGGCTACCACACACACGTCTCTTGCACATTTGACACACGCCAGATAAAGCCACTGTCGCCCAGCCCAGTTGGTCCCTCAGCCCCCGTCTCCCTGCCCAGCGTGGGCAGTG
Source organism: Lepidochelys olivacea (assembly GCF_965140295.1). NCBI lineage: Eukaryota > Metazoa > Chordata > Testudines > Cheloniidae > Lepidochelys > Lepidochelys olivacea. Next base: position 30,943,807 of record NC_140417.1, read on the forward strand.
GGGCCCAGGGTTCCGGGGGAAGGGGATGGATGGATGGAGTGGTACCCGCCCCAGCACCCCCCCTCCCCCTGTATCACTCACTCACTCGCTAGCAGCAGCAGCAGCAGCGGCTCCTCCCTGCACTGGGATCCAGCAGACAGGTGAAGCCTCCTCCCTCCCTCACTCCTTCCCCCCCCCCCCCCCAGGATGGGGCAGCTGCTGGCCTGCCTTCCCCCCACCCCCCCTTGGCCCAAGAGCTGCCAGGAGCCTCCCCCCCTCCACCCAGCCACAGCCAGAGGGAGCCGGAGCCTCAGGCTGCAGGAACTGCAGATAGCATGGGGGGGGGTTGTTAACCCTTGGGGGGGGAGCATGGAGGGGGGCAGTGCACAGAGAGGGGACAGGCTGGTACCAGCATAGGGTACCCAGGGGGACAGAGGTGGGGACACATCCCTTTGCCATGGGATTCTGGGATGATTTTTTAGGATAGAGGGGTTCCCCTTGCTGGGGGTTCCCTGGGATGGTGCAGCCCCCCAAGTCCCGCTGCACTGCTCCCTCCCTGGCCCCAGAGGAGGTGGCAGGACTCCTGGGTTCAATTCTCAGCTGCTCCATGTCCCTTCTCTGTGCCCATTTCCCCCCTGCAGAATGGGGTGGGGGCACTACTGTCCCTCTGCCTGCAGATGTCTGGGTTCTGTGTGGGGGCTGATGTAACACTCTCTCACCCTGAAGTGCTGGAGACCTGTACAGGAATGGGGTGTCTCCAGCCCAGACTAGCTTGGGAGCAATGCAGCTGCCAGACCCCCCGAAGGTGGAAAGATGCAGGCAGGAGCTGCCTGGAGCTGAGGCAAGGAACTTTATTGGGGCCGGGGGAGACAGAGTTACATACAAACCCCAGAGCTGGGGGCTAGGGGGAAATTCCCTGCACTGCACCACCCCCTTTCTGAGGCACTTCTGCTGTGGACCTCTCAAGGGGGATGACTCAACACAGTAGCTCCTCCAAACTTTGGGTGGGTGGACACAACCCGCCCTTTGATTCCCTGAGCCATGAAGAGAGGGCTTAACTCCCTTCAAACTGTGTGCGTGGGGGGGGGGAGGTGACAGAGATTCCAATTAACCCCATTCATTGAGCTGCCCCATTCCTTGTGTGCAGGGAGGGGGCACTGAGCAGCTCTGAGCCCATTGAGCTGTAGTATCCACAATTTTTAGCACCTTAAGGAAGCCAAGTTGTAAAATAAATCCCAGAGGGTTACGCATGTCCAGCCTGTGAAGGGAATGGGGGAAGGACTCCCCTTCTCAGCCATAAGGTGCCACATAGCAGCTGGGAGCTCCAGGCAAGTTCAGGAATCTTTGTAGCAGGGGGAGGGGGACGGGGGGGCACATTTCTGCCACCCAAGCTGGAAAGAGAATGGAAAAGAATGTGAAACACAGAAATCATCATATTGGCACCCCCAATGCAAAGATGCAGCTGCCTCTGGGGTGGAGCTCAGGGGTGCATACAGGGGTTGCTCACCCAGCAGATGCTCTCAGACACTGGTGCCCATATCAGATTCAGCGGGATCCTCCTCCGGCTCAGCTTTGGGTGCCAGCTGGGCCAAGGGAGTGCTGCCCAGGAGCCCCCTCCGAAGGACATAGGGGCAGAAGGGGCCGGAGGGGATGTCGGCAAAACCTGTGGGTGGGGCACAGAGTGAGATTGGGGCTGAGTAATGTGGGGGCTGAGCTCTGCTAGGAGTGAGCCCCCATCCCAATCTCTCACTCCCTGGGGGCTGGGAGCACTGCTAGTGGTCCCCCCTCCCTCCACTTTCGCTCCAATGTCCTGCTGGGGGGAAGGGCAGCTGCATGGGGAGGGATCAGAGCCAGAATCAGTACTGCACCCCTGCCCCTCCTTGCAGAGCTTAGAGCTGCTGAGCAGGATGGAAAATCAACTGGGGCGGCGAGGGGGCGGGGGGAAGAATTCCTAGCCGAGCCTGGGCACGGTCACTGGCTGCAGGTGGCGGGGGGTGTATAAGACTCTCATGTAGGCATAATCTGGGATGCCTCCCCCTACTCCCCTAGCACTAACCCTTCCAAATTGGGGCTTCCCCTGCCCTGTACCCCTCTGCTCTGTATCTCCTCCACTCCATACCCCTGACAGTCTGCTGCTCCCCTTGTCCCATACCTCCTCCCTGAACCCCTCTGCTCCATAACCTGCCCCATAGTGCCCCTCAAATGCTGCCCATTCCATAACTCCCTGAACTGCCCCCCACACATCAGCACCCCCAGACATGGGCAGTGCCTACACTATGTGCCTGGTCCAGCCGCCCACCACGCACCTTTCATGACGACCTCAGGCAGCCCATAGGGCTCATACTGAGTGTGGTCGAAGGCTGCCGAGATGAGCTCCCTGTGCTGCTGGCCCGGCACCGGCCCCTCCGTCTGGGTCTGGGCATCCTGTGCCCCCGGCCAGGCAGTCCGGAGAACTGAGAAAGCGAGATGGGGATACAGATTAGGGGTCTGCTCCCATGACCCTCTGATGCCTGAGCCTCCACCCATGACCCCCCTTTCTCCAGTGACCCTCCCCAAATACCCAGGGCTCTCTCCCCCCATGATTCCCACAACTGCCCAGGCCCCTGCCCCCGACCTGCAGGCAGGTGCCACCCCTCCTCCCGAAAGGCAGTGCACCCCATTGATGCGCAGCCCCCTTCCCTTGCAGAGTTGGGGCAAAAGCCCTGATCTCAGCCCCCAAAACGAGCCAACACTCCATGTCCCCCCCTTACCATAAGCAAGGTCCCCCTGGCCTCTGTCCCCTAGAGGTGCTGCAGTGGGGGTGGCTGAGGTCCCCTGATGCTGTCCGTCTCCAGTGGCAGGCATGGTACATTCCTCTCGGGCATGAGATTGCCACAGCGCCAGCTCAGCCTGCAGGGCCCGGTTCTCCTGCAGCAGATGGGACAGCACCTCCTCCAGCTGGGAAGAGACGGGGGTGGGGGAAGAGAAAGGAGACGGATCCTGTTATCCCAGTAAGCAGGGTTCAGCCCCAGAGAACCCCAGCCTGACCCTGGGGCAAAGGGGTGAGGGGGGTGACACCGAGACCAGTTTGGTCCAAGATGGAGGACACTGATGACAGATGGCTCATTGGGAAGGTGGAAGGGGTGGGGTGGGCTGTGGCATAGAAAGAGTAAAGGTGTTGTGGAAGGGGTGGCGCAGCCACGTGTTGGGGGTATGGGAACCCAAGTTTGGGGAGAATGGGGCAGGGGAACCCTGGGACAGGAGCTGGGGGTATGGGGCAAGGAAGCCCTGGGTCAGGCAGGGGTGCATGGGGGAGGGAATTTGGAGAACTGCCCTCCCCCAAGTTCACTCACCTGCTCCTGCACTCCAGCCTGGCCTGTCGACTTCTGTAGTTCCCACAGGATATTCTGCAGCTGTGCCCGCTCACTGTGCCAGGCCTGCTTCCCCGCCAGCAGGGGCAGGTCTGTGGAGGGATCCCACATCCTGCTAAACACAGCCAACTCCAGGGCACTGAGAGGCAACTCCGGGGGAAGGGGCAGCTCAGCAGGGGTGGGGGTGGCCAACCTTGGGGGGCCAGACTCTGGGGCTGTGGGAGACAGCTTAGAGGGGATGGCAGTAAGTGGCTCTGGGACTGTGGGAGGCAGCTCATGGGGGCTGGGCTCTGGGACTGTGGGGAGTGACTCAGGGGGGCTGGGCTCTGGGTCTGTGGGGGGTGGCTCAGGAGGGTTGGACTCTGGGACTGTGGGGAGCAGCTCAGCGGAGCTGGTGGCAGGCGGCTCAGCATGGCCGGACTCTGGGACTGTGGGGGGCGGCTCAGCAGCGCCAGGCTCTGGGACTGTGGGGGGCGGCTCAGCGGGGCCGGGCTCTGGGACTGTGGGGGGCGGCTCAGCGGGGCCGGGCTCTGGGACTGTGGGGGGCGGCTCAGCGGGGCCGGGCTCTGGGACTGTGGGGGGCGGCTCAGCGGGGCCGGGCTCTGGGACTGTGGGGGGCGGCTCAGCGGGGCCGGGCTCTGGGACTGTGGGGGGCGGCTCAGCGGGGCCGGGCTCTGGGACTGTGGGGGGCTGCTCAGCGGGGCCGGGCTCTGGGACTGTGGGGGGCTGCTCAGCGGGGCCGGGCTCTGGGACTGTGGGGGGCGGCTCAGCGGGGCCGGGCTCTGGGACTGTGGGGGGCGGCTCAGCGGGGCCGGGCTCTGGGACTGTGGGGGGCTGCTCAGCGGGGCCGGGCTCTGGGACTGTGGGGGGCGGCTCAATGGGGCCGGGCTCTGGGACTGTGGGGGGCGGCTCAGCGGGGCCGGGCTCTGGGACTGTGGGGGGCGGCTCAGCGGGGCTGGGCTCTGGGACTGTGGGGGGTGGCTCAGCGGAGCTGGTGGCAGGTGGCTCAGGGGGGCTGGACTCTGGGACTGTGGGGGGCGGCTCAGCGGGACTGGGCTTTGGGACTGTGGGGGTTGGCTCAATGGGGCCAGGCTCTGGGACTGTGGGGGGTGGCTCAGGGAGAGGGGTGGGAGGCGTCTCCCCACCCAGCAGCACCCGCAGGTGCCCCACCTCAGCCTCCAGCAGCCCGCGGACCCGGCCCGCTTCCCCCAGCGCCTGGCCCAGGCACTCCAGCTCCCGCTCCCGCTCATACCCCTCAGTCAGCAGCTCTGCCACATGCTGGCTCTGGGCCTCACAGGCCAGTGCCAGCCGCTCTGTCTGCAACCCCAATGTCTCCTGGAGCCGCCGCAGCCGCTCCTGGGCCTGGGCCGCCTGGGCCTCTGCCTCAGCCTTGCCCAGGGCCAGGGCCCTCAACTCCCCCCGCAGCACCTGCAGCTCTCCCACCTCCTGAGCATCCCCCTGAGGCAGGCCGGGCCCTGGTGCCCCCCAGACCTGAGCCTCCAACTCCACAGCCAGGGCCTGCAGTTCCCTCCCCTCCCCTTTGGCCGGGCTGGGCCCTGGTGCCCCATGCAGCTCCTGGGCCGCCTCCTTGCGCTGCATGGTGGCATCCTGGGCCGGCAGCATCTCGGCCAGGGCCCGGCGCTCCCCAGCCAGGTCCCAGGCGCCTTGGCGCAGCTGCCAGCAGGTTTCCAGCAGCCCCTTGCGCAGGCTCTCAGAGGCAGCCAGGCGCCGGCGCAGCCCCAACACCTCAGCCCTCAGGGCCTGCAGCTCTGGGGGGGGCTCTGGCTCCCGGCCCCGCTCCCCACCGGGCACCAGCTTGCCCACGGCTCGGGGACCCTGTGCTGAGGAACCTGGGGGAAAGACAAACAGAGCAGAGAGGGAGCGGTTAGGGGGACAAGGTGCCAGGGGGCTCCCCTGGGCCCACACTGGGCTGGTGCAGGGTACAGAGAGACCCCCAGACCTCCCCTGAGGCCCCCTATGGTCCCTGAGACACACACCCAGCCCCCTTCAAAATCCCCATACTCACAGACACCACCCCTCCCATCCATACACCTACTCCCCTGCAGGGCCCCCACCCCCGCCACAGCCTCAGGCCAAACATCCAACCTTGTCCACTGCCCCCCTTTCAGCATCCCCTCCTCCCCCCACCTCTGACCCCTGCTTTCCCCAGGCCCTGTCTTCTGCTCCCCAGCCTCGCCCTTACCCCACTCCCCCATCTCACCTCTGACCTTCCCAGCTGTCCCTCGTTTCTCAGGCACCCGCTCCAGCCGGGAGGTGATGAGGCTGCGCCGGACACAGCCTGGGGGGCGCCGCTCCCGTTCCGATCCCCCCAGGCCCTGCTGAAGACAGGTGTGTGAGTGACGTGGGCTGTGATAGGGCAGGGTGAGAAATGGGATATGGACCTTTCCCTGCCACAGGATGCTGGGACCCTTCTGTCCCTTGGCACCAACACCCCCCTCACCTTATTTGGTGGGCAGTGGAGGGGTGCAGGGATATCCGACCGGGTACCCTGCTGCTCCAGCACTTCCCGATGGTGCCTCTCCAGCTCTGCCAGCTCCTGCAACAGATGGGGTGATATGCATCATCACAACCACTGGAGCCCCAAGTGGGGGTGGAGGGGATCCAAGGGGCCCCCCTGTGGTGAGTAGGGTCTCAGCCTCGGGCCCCCTTTTAAGGCTGTTCTGGGCTGGGGAAGCACTTGGGTGTGGGGGGGGGTGGCTGGCCACAGCAGTGTGGGGGCTGTAGCACAGAAGGGGGATTGGTGCAGTAGGGTCAGGGGCCAAAGGGAGGGGAGGAGGGTGGCAGGGTACTGTTAGGAAGGAGGGGTTGTGCCAGGTGCAGGGGAGGGACTGTGAGGTGGGGATGGGATAAGGGGCCTATGCCAAGTTGGGGGGATTGTGCTGCAGAAGGGGGTAGCAGGGGGTGGGCCACGCAGCAGGGATTCTCCCACCTGCCGGTGCTCCCTTTCTTGCTGCTCCAGGCGGCGCTGCGCGGCCCCTGCTCTCTGCCTCTGGCCTCTCAACTCCTCCAACAGCTGCTGCACCCGCCGTTCCAGGGCACTCACCTGGGGGGAACAACGTGTCAGACTTGGGCAAGTCCTTGAATGGCTCTGTGCCACCCATGGAGAACCAACACACACCCCAAGGACTACATCCCTCACCTAGCCCCTCCAGAAGTACCAGTGTCCTGCTTGTTCACCACAGCTGGGGGGGGGGGGGGGACCTGCAGCAGGAATATGACTGGGGGCATGATCCCTCCCCTGTAGGGCTCCCTCATAGCGCCAGGACCAATCAGAGAGGGGGCCAGGAGGGCCATTTGGCCTGGGCCCCAAGCTCAAAGTGGGCCTCAAATTTAGACACTTGTTAATTTTTTGGCATTTGATAAGTTTCGCAACTTGTTTTTATGCGCATCCCTATCAGACCAAAATGTGACACACTCTCTCCGCTTAGAGCTGCAGATTTAAGCAAATAAGAGATGTGATTTGGTAAAAGACATAATGTTTTTGTTAACTGATATGGATTTTGTCATATCAAAGAATAAAAAATGTTCATAAATATTAATAAAAATATATCAGTTCTGATGAGACAAGATTAGACCATGTGTCATCATTTTTTATTTTTATTACAGCTAGGGGCCTCAAAAGCTGGAAGTGGCCCGGGCCCCTCTGGACCTCTGAGAGGGCCTGCACAGTGCCACTGAGACCTGCATCCTCTGCTCTAGGCCTCCCCACTCTGATCCCCGCAGCCCCTGTGCTCCAAGGACTAGAGCCCCACCTCGTGGCATCAGTCAGTACCGCACCCTGCAACATCTCCATGCGCCCCCCCTCCCCCGTGGCAGCAAGAGGTACCGCACCCTGCAGCAGTTCCATGCCCCCTAGGAGCAGCAGGCGGTACTGCACCCTGCAGCCGTTCCATGAGCCCCCAAGTGGCCCTTCCTACTCAGTATGAGGCTAACCCATTTTCCCTCTCGACTCTCCCATGCTCACCTTAGCGACTGCCTGGTCACGCTGCTCTGTGCACTGGGCCAACTCCTGCTGCACTGACTGCAGTCCCCCCCTCAACTCCCAGGCCTCCACGTCAGGGGGTCCGCGCCCCGGCCCTGCGGGGGAGAGGGTGGGGTGAGAAATGGCACTACTGCCCTCAATGGCCTGGAGCCATTGCCCTCCTCCACCATCATGAGCCGTGTGGGCTTCCACCACTGGCACCAAGGACTGCCTTGGCCCCATAGTCTTTGAGTCTAATTCCTTCCACCCCCGCCGCAGCCCTTGGCTCATCCCCCTCCCCAGCCATTACTGGACACCAGCCCCAGTTCTCTCCTGTGCAGACCCTGGACATGGCACCCTCCCCACCCCTGTATATGACTTGAGCCCAGCTCCTCCTGCAGTCCTCAACCAGTTCTCTGCATTCCCCCCAGACTGGACATCAGCCCCTGTGTAACCAAGTTACCCAGAATGCTTAACTCTCAGGACCTGGAGATCAGCCTGGATCTCAGGGGTGAGAACAGGGGGGTTTCCCCTAATGCCCCTCCCCTGCCCCAGCCCTTCCCAGGACCCATCCTGATCCCCACTATAGGGAGGGCAGGGTCAGGTTGGCGGGCTTGGTGACCTGCTTACAAGGAGAAACTGCCATAGCTAGGTTGGGCATGAAAAGTCTCTCCCAACCTCATTGCAGTTTTACCTGAATTCTCCTCTCTAGGTTCCTCCCTATGGGATGGGATCCTCTGACTGTCTTCTGTGGGGGCAGGGCCACCAGGAGGGACACTGTGCCAGGCAGCCCCTCGATGTACGAGCTGCTCCTCCCCCAACTTGGGGCTGCTGGGCTGCAACTGGAGAAGGGGCGATATGGGGGTGAGGGATACGGGCCTTTACTAAATGCACCCAAGTTGAATGGGGCAGGGGCTGCAGCTCAGGAGTGAGGGGCACCAGCAGATCAAGGTGGGAGAACTCAGGCCTGGGATACCAGGGGGCTGCAGGTTGGGATTGAGGAACATTGGCAGAGCTGGTGTGGGGGAGCCTGGGGCTGGGAGTCAGGACTGAGGGACACTGGCCGAGCTGGAGGTGGGGGCTGGAGGTTGGGGTTGAGGGGCACCCTCTGTACTCACTCTCATGCTGGGTGTTCGGGGTCTGTTCTCTAGCCTGGGGTTTTGCTCCCAAGTGCCCAGCTCAGCCCCTGTGGGGAGACAGACCTGGTCAGCTCTGCAGGGCCGATGATCAACTCCCCAAGGGGATCCGACTGTCCCCCCCCACCCCCTCCTCAACAGTCTGTCACAAGCTCTAATTCCCCATCAGCCTGGGATGGGAATGAGCCCCCCTCCTTTCTGCCCTCCTTACCTTCCTTCCGGGGGGCCCAGCAATGGGTCAGGTGGGTGCTTGACCGCAGGTTATCCAGCTCTGCCTGGCACCTGGGGGACCCCAGAGAGAGATTAGTGCTGCTTGCCCAGTGGCCCCTCATACCCAGCCTCAGTGCCCTCAGCCCCATAGCTCTCCTGGTGCCCCTCACCCCAACACTACTTCACTCAACCCCATCCTGCACCCTGCACAGTGTTCCCCGACCCCAACACCACAAACCACTCCCCGTGGTGCCCCTCGTCATCCCCTGGGCACCCTCCCCCACTCTCACTCTGCCCCCTGCCACCACTATCCCAACACTGTACCTCCCAGATTCCCTCACCTTTCCCCAGGCACCCCACCCCCACATCATACCATCCCTACCCCAACAATATCACCTACTGCACCCACACATCCCCTCGCCTTCCCTTGGGCAACACCCAACCCTGACCTTTAGATACCCCTGTGTACTTCCTCCACCTGCTCCTGGGCAGCACCCCACTTAGTGCTGTCCCCCGACCTGTCTCAGGCAGTGCCCTCCCTCAGTGCCAGGCACCACAGCCCTCTAACACCCCCCATCGTCTCGCTGGCATTCCCATTCCCCAGCTGGTACCTCCGCAGCTCCTCCTCCAGCTCCTCAATGCGCTGAGCGGCCCGGCCCAGCTGCCCCTCCAGCTGGCTCAGCTGCGTCCCCTTGGCCTGGAGCTCCCGGCTCAGTTGCTGGTGCTCACGCTCCTGCTGCTCGCAGGCCTCAGCCAGGTCCCGCCGCTCCCGGGCCAGCAGCGCCCATGTGCCACGCTCCTCCTCATGCTACAAGGGATGGGGTGTGAGTGTGCAAGGCCAGGAGGAGAGGCCCAAGAGTGCACAGCCCAGAGGTGTGTGCACCGGCTGGGGGCATGAACTGGGCATGGAGACACGAACTCTGCTCTGGCCCAGGGCAGGGAGAACTGGCTGGCTCAGGGGGCATGGGCGAATGCCCTGCAGCACAGCCATTGACTCAGCCATAGTGGTGCTTGGCCTGCTGGGAGCCACAGGCTGCCCTCCCTGAGTGCCACCCCCCAGCAGGGTGAGAATGGGTGTGGGTGCCACCCATATACCTTCTGCCTCTGCTTGTGTAGCGCGGCCTCCAGTGTGTCCAGCTGTGCCTGCTTCTGGAGCCGCTCCTTGTGGGCCCACTCCAGGCGCTGCTCCAGCTCCCTCACCCCCTGCAGTGCCCGTGCCGGCAGCCCCTCCTGCCAAGTCTCGCCCGGCCAGCTCATGGCGCCCTCTCCTCTGCCCAGGGCCAGGCCCCTCCAGCCCCTGCTGCTTGCTCCAAGGACAGACACTGCCAGGATGCAGCAGGGATTAGCAGGGATTAGGCATCACAGCCCAGAGAGAGCCAGAGCACTAGGGGGCGCTGGGCTGCAGGGAGAAGGGTGGGGGGCGCTGGGCCTTAGGAAGCAGGGCGGGGACACGTCAGGGGGCAATGGGCTGCAGGAAGCGGGGTGGGGATGCGTTAGGACAGCCAGGCCGCAGGGAGAGAGGTGGGGGGCGCTGGGCTGTAGGGAGCAGGGCGGGCACTCAGCAGGAGGCACTGGGCCACAAGAAGTGGGGTAGGGGCTCAGTAGGGGGCACTGGGCCGCAGGAAGCAGGCTCAGTGGGGGGCACTGGGCCACAGGGAACAAGGCCTGAGGTGGGATGGTGGCGCTGGGCCCCAGGGAGCGGGGCGGGGACTCAGCAGAGGGCACTCGGCCACAGGGAGTGGGGCAGGCCTCGAGGGGCGGGGGGAGGCACTGGGTTGCAGGGAGTGGGGTAGGGCTTGGCGGGGGGCACTGGGCCACAGGGAGTGGGGCAGGGGCTCACCAGGAGCGCTGGGCTGCAGGGAGCGGGGCAGGGCTTGGCGGGGGGCACTGGGCCACAGGGAGTGGAGCAGGAGCTCAACAGGCGGCGCTGGGCTGCAAGGAGCAGGGCAGGGGCTCAGCAGGGGGTGCTGGGCCCCAGGGAGCAGGGCAGGGGCTCAACAGGGGGTGCTGGGCCCCAGGGAGCGGGGTAGGGCTTGGCAGGGAGCACTGGGCCATAAGGAGCAGGGTGCTGGGCAGTAGAGAGCAGGGCAGGGTTCAGCAGGGGGTGCTGGACCTCAGGGAGTTGGGACCGGAGGGTTGGCAAGGGGTGATGGGCCATAGACAGCGGGGCAGGGCTCAGCAGGAGGTGCTGGGTCACAGGGAGCAGGTTGGGGGGGTGCTGGGCCATAGGGAGCAGGGCAGGACTTGGCAGGGGGCACTGGGCTGCAGGGAGTGGGGCAGGGGCTCAGCAAGGAGTGCTGGGCCATAAGGAGCAGGGTGCAGGGCTTGGTTAGTGTGGGGGGCAAGACTCAGCAGGGGGTGCTGGGCCTCAGAGGGCAGGGCAGGGCGGGTGGGTGGGTGCGTGCTGTGGGGAACAGGGCAGGGGGCCACAGGGAGCGGGATGGGGGACGGTGGGCCACAAGAAGTGGGGCGGGGGTTCAGCAGGGGATTCTGGGCTGCAGGTCCCTGGGCCACAGGAAGTGCTGTTTTTCATAGGGGTGACTCCATTCCAGGCCCCCAGCCCGCCCCCTCCCTTCAGCAGTTTTCCTTGCAAACAAGATTTCCTTCCCATCCTGTCCTTCACTCTTGTGCTTTTATTGCATGACTCCAACCAGCTGCCCCACCCCATCCGAAAGCAGAGAATGGAACCCAGGCATCCTGCCTCCCAGTGCTCCCTGCTTGAACCCAGCAGAGCACACTCCCCACCCCTGCTCAGAAGCAGCTAGGCCTTGTTAGCCTCCCTGCAAGCCAGCCCGGAGCAGTTATAAGGAGGAGCTGGTTTTATAGAGGCTGCTGGAACAACGGGCAAGGTCAAGGAAGCTGAGGGAGTTCTGCCTGTGTTTGTTCAGCTAGGCCCAGAGGGCTTGGGGCGAAGCTGGCTTTCTGAGACATCAAGGCCAGGCACACCTGTTATGACCCTCTCCCCTCCAAGAGCCAAGATAGAAACCAGGAGCCCAGGCTTCCAGCCCCCATTGCAAGTGCTGCAACTGCATCAATCTAGGCGTTGCCAAAATGTGTGGGGTAAACATGGAGAAAGGGGCAGGCCTCAGTCAGGCAGAGAACCCAGGTATCCGGGACAGGGCTTGCCTCGGAACCCAAGAAACTAGGGCAAGAGCTGGTCCTCAGTGACCTCTAACCCCTGCGCCTGGCTGAGCTGGCTCTAGCATTGGATCAGCTTATGGAGGGATTAGCAGGGGCAGGCAGGGTAACAGCACCTGCCCTGCGGTGGAGGAGGAACAGTGCCACTCCTGCAGGGCGAGAGGCAGAAAGGATTAGGATGGGCAATATAAAGGGGGGCTGAGATGGAATAAATACAGGGCAGCTCTGGGGGCAATGCTCCTCCCAGACTAACAGGCAGCTCCAGCCACGTGGGGAGGGTTGCCAGGGCATGGCTCTCTTCCCCACCCCAACCACCTATGCTGGGCCAATGTGGGGACAGGTTGCTGATTAACCCCATCAGGATGGGGGTTTAAAGTCCAAGGAGTGAGGGTAGCCATGTAGCCCAGTCACACACATTGCTTGTGCCAGCCAACGGGGGGTGGGGTGCCGGGGAAAACTACCTGCTGCAGCTCATGCAGTCTGTAGCAGAGCTTGGAACAGAACCCAGGAGTCCTGGCTCCCAGCCCCCACCCTACTCCAACCACTAGACACCACTCCCCCTCCCAGAACTTGGAACAGAACCCAGGAGTCTTGGCTCTCAGCCCCAACCCACTCTATTCACTAGACTCCACTCTCCCCAAGCTGGGAACCACCAAGGAGTTCTGGCTCCCCGCACCCACAAAAGCCACACACAGAGGCTGTGCCACAAACACAAACCTTTTATTGAGCCTGGGGTGGAGGGACAGGACAGCACCAAAGCCTTGGGATGCGAGGGCAGCGCTGGGGAGAGCTCTCGGAGAAGCCAGGAGCTGGCGTGCATTGGAGGGCACGAGCTGGCACCTGAGCCACAGTCTGGCACCCCACGACAGCGTGACCCCCCAGGGATGTTTCAGCTGTAGGCATGAATCCAGAGGGGGAACTCCTGACATGCAATGCTGCAGCACATTCAGCGGCAGAGGGAGGAAACAGTCCATTCTTCCTTTGTCCCACGGGGGGACACTGGGATCCCTGCCCAAACTGGCCTGCGCCCTCAGAGGCTGCAGCGTGTGGGGTGGTGCCAGAGCCATCCCTGTGCAATGGCGGGGGCGCGGTTTGGTTGGGGAATGTTCAGCTGGAGGGTGCACAGAGCTGGGTTCCCTCCACTTCCTGCACTCTGAACTCATCCCTACACATCCCACCGCCCTCCACACTGTCGAGTCCTCGTGCCCGCATTTCACCAACGTCCTCCTGTGACGCACGGGGTGGGGGGCGCACCTATGTTTGCGGGGTGGAGTAGAGGCTGTGGTGGTGGCTGGCCTGCACAGTGACCTGGGAGAAGAGCAGGGGGGTTGTGGGGGGCTGCCCCCCCAGCCAGTCCGGATCCCTCCCAGTCCGGCCAATGGCTCCATACCAGCTGCCGCTGCCCAGTCGGCCTGCCAGGCTGCAAGGCAGAGGGGGGGAGTTACATGGGGTGGGGGATCCACCCCCAAAGTACCATCCCCCCCATCCCACTCCCCAGAACAGGGTCCCCCCCATCTGCCCCACCCCACCCCATGCAGAGCCCCAGCAGGCACAAATCCAGAGGGGTTAGCTCCCAGCATGCAGTGCTCCAGCACCCCAGCAGTGAGACCCCATTGGGGGTCAGTTCTCCTCCACGGGCCTTAAACCCCATTGGAGGGAGGACCACCCTGGGGCTCCCTTCCCACCCATTTAGTCTCCCCCCCAGGGGGTGTTACCTGCTGCTCTCCCTGGGGAGGGGCTCGCTCTGGCACTGCCTGGGGGACTGGAAAGTTGGGGGGGGGTTACCTGCTTCCCTTCCTGCGGGGGGGCCCCTCGTTCTCATACTGCCCGGGGTGGTCGAAGAAGTAGGACCGGGAGCCCCCGAGCTGCCCATTGATGATGTGATTGGCGCTCTGCCGGGGGGGCGGAGGAGAGAAGAGAGAGGCTATTACTGGAGGGGGGAGGCCAGGTTTCTCTTCACAGCCCTCCCCCTTCCCCAGGTGGTTGCAACCCACCAGGCTGATCCACAGGACAAAGGCTGTTCTGTGAGGGTGTGTGTGTCTGTGTAGATCCCCCCTACCAGGTTGAGGCCTGCGACACCTTGTGGGGGTCCCCCACTCCTATCAGACCTGCCCCCCACCTGTTGTGCTGTAACAGTCCTGCCCCACAGAGGAGGAGGATCCCCTATATTGCGCCAGCACACTGTGCCATGAGGAGTGGGTTGGGGAATCCCCCATTGCTGGGCGGCACACTGTGGGGGGTGGGCCCTTCCTGACCCCAGAAGCTGCTAACTGACATCTCAGCAGGCTACGCCTCCTCCTCCCCAGCCTGGCATAACAAGTGGACCTGCAAACCCACCCTGACTGCAAGAAGGGAGCGCAAGCTCAGAACACGTCACAAGAGCTGGGGCCAGAAAATGCTGACGGGAAAGGAGCAAACGGAGCAGTAGGCCAACAGATTTAACACAAGGGCTGCTAAACAGAAGACTTGTCGGCCCAGAAATCAAGGGACCAAAATGGGTGTGTTGGAAATTAGGCCTAACTGGTGGACAAAATACCGAGGGGCTGGGCTGTCCTGACCCTCACTCCCTTCTGGGGCCCTTCAAAGAAAAGACTTTGGGGACGGAAGAAACAGGCTGATAACACCGAGGGACTGAGACAGGAGACCAGGAAGAGGCTGGCTGCTCCCCCATCTCCTGGGACCTCTGGATCCACCATGACACCGTTGGGCCTTTGTCATCCTGACCCTAGGAGATACTTTCATCAGACCGGGAAAAAGACGGACCCAGATGACATCTCCACCAGCTTTATTAAATCCAAACACCTCCTGGGAGACAGACTGTCACCCCACCCCATGCGTCCTTCTCCTCTCCCCCTCCCCCATTATTTCTTCTCTTTCCCCTCCCTCTCCTTATGCCTCCTGTCTAATGAGTGGCTGGCTTAGCCAGCCCACACTGCATATTTTGCAACTCTGCCACACACCTATGACCAAAGAGGCAGTTCAAAGCAGTAGCCTGAGGAGCCCGGAGCAGCTGGGGGGGCCCTGTGCCCAGCCTGTGTTTCTCCAGCAGAGAGGCTGCAGGTGAAAGTCGGCTCCACAAAGGGCACGTTTCTCACTTGGCCGGGAGTTTTAATTTCCTATTGTGTGTTTGTCTTGTTTTGTTTTCTAGGGACCAGAGTGGGACCTTAGCAATGACACCAGCCCAACCTGTCTGAACTAATTTCTGCTCCCCACCACGGGGCATTATTACACCTTTACTGGCACCTCAGAGGCCGCCAGACGGGTTTTGCCCTTCCAGAAACTCCCCCGTGAGGGGAACGGGCACAAGGGCTGCAGTTACAAGTCTGGCTTCTTCACATTTCAAACACTTTCACTGATTCGCCTCCCTTATCTGTATTTGGCACCCAAGGTTCAGAGGGTGTTTAATGGGGTGGCTGCCATGGGGCTGAGCAGACCAAGGTCTCTGTACTCAAACCCCCATTAAACCTTGGTTAGAGCTAGACAGTGCCAGGGTCACGCAAACATCCTTGATTCTCTGTGTCCAGTTATTCCTCCAAAATTAACCCAGCAGGCCCTGCTCCACTCCCACAATCCTGTGCTCCCGCTGCCCCACTCACCAGGTCCTGGGGAGGGCGGTGCACCCGGAAGAAGCCCACCAGCAGGGCAGTTGGCAGCAGCTCCCACACAAAGAGGATGAGGCCAAAGACCAGGTATCCTTGGTCCCCCAGGTCAGTAATCAGATCCGCCTGGAGGGGTTGCGGGAGACAGTTCAGATTCCTTTGGGGGTCTGGCCACCAGCCCTGGGTGCCCCCTAAATCCTCACCAGCCAAAATGAGGCTCTGCAGAAAGGCTGAGGTGCTGCCCCCCAAGGACAGAGAGCAAACAGTGGGGAGAGATTGTGCCCAACTCCCCCAAACAAAGAGCTAGAGACACCAGTCTCCATGGAAGGGCAGCCCCACCGAGTCACCTAACCTTCCTGAACCACACCCTCCACCAAGTCCTGGAGCCTCCCCCCAACTATCCCCCACATGCACCATCCCCCCAGCCCTCTGGAGCCACTCACTCCCCTGGCTCCGCCACCTCCACCCCGCAACACCTTGCAGGCCCCCCCCGCCTCTCCATCGGTGCCACCCCCTCCCTGTCTGCACTGACCTGGTCTGAAACATTGTACCAGTCGTAGTCGAAGGAGTCCAGTCGGGTGTGGGAACTCAACGCCAGAGCCACCAGGTTGTAGCAGGCACGGCTGGCGTGCAGCAGCACCATGGTGCCACCCATGGCTGCTGTCTGGCACACTGTGGTGCCCTGGGGAGGGAGGGAGACAGATGCAGGCACCATACCTGGGACCCAACCTCCCCAACCCATTCCCACAGGATTCCTATCAGGCCTGTGGGCCCCCCCCAACCCACCCAGGTAGCATGGTCTCTGGCCAGTGCCAGATGGCACCCCCTAGAGGTAAGCTCCATGTCCCATTCCCCCCAACCCTGGGGTCAGATTGGAGTCAGCGCCTCCGAGAGGTAAAGGGCCCCGTATACCATCCCTAACCCTGAGTCAGCCAGTGCCCCGGCTCTGGGGCTGGATTGGAGCCAGCGCTCCCTAGAGGAGAAGGATGTGTCCCACCTTGGCCTGCAGGTAGAGGCTCGTGCTTGGTGAGCCGCGAGCCACGAGGCAGAGGCAGAGTGCCAGGGTGATCGCACCCAGCACGAAGAGTGAGTCGTTGATGAGGACACGGGTCAGCACCACGGCCCAGGGCTCGGCCCGCCCCATCCGCACCACAAAAGCACAGGCCACATTCACTGCCAGGAACAGCAGGCTGGCACCCAGGCAGGCCCCCCGCACAGCCAGCCTGCAGGAGAAACTGAGACTGGAGGGCCAGCCTAGAGACGTACTGCTCCCCTCCTGCCCTGGGGGGGCAGATCCACTCCGCCAGGTCCCTTCCACTCCCCACCAGCTCCCCTGCCCCGTCCTTACCCGATCCCTCTGCACAGCTCTCCCTCCTCCCCAGATCCCTCTGCCCCACTCAGTGCAGCTCTCCTACTCCATTCCCTGCCCCTCCCACTCTCCCCAGATCCCCTCCTCACCACAGTCTCCCATCCCTGCCCCTCCCTCATCTCTCCAGCTTCCCTCTCCTTCCCCCCAGCTCAATCCCCTAAGAAGCTTTGCTGCTGGGCTCAGAGGATGCTACTGGGGCGGGGGGAAGTGCCCACACAGGGAGCCAGCCCAATCCCACTCCCCCCACCAGCCTTTGTTCCAGCCCTGCCCAGGGAAGGGGGGTGAGCATAGAGCCTCTATGCCCATTAGGCCAAAACCACCAGCACCAGGGAATGTGGGAGACGGAATCAGGCTGGGGGTGGGATGGCCCCATTTCAGCTGAGTGATTTCTGGGTTTTATCCCTGGGTCTGGAAGGGGAGGGGGTGTAGTGGGTTCCAGTGTGGAGAGGGGGTGGCAGGACATCTGAGTTCTATTCCCAGCTTGGGACGTGGAGGGCCTGTAAGTGACCGCATGGATATGGGGCGGGGGGGAGTGTGGGGAGATACTCACAGCCCTTTGGTCATGTTCGGGTGGTACTTAGCTTTAGCCTTGAACACCACCTAGGGAAGCGGGGGCAGAGTTAGGGTCACAGCCTAAACGGCACCCCTCCACCAGTGCATGCCCCGCGCAGCATGGCTGAGGAGGCAGAGTCCAAGGGAGATGAGTTGCAAAACATCAACAAACAGAACATACCCCCCTAGCTCCCAACAAGCCAGACCCAGCTGTGGTCAGAGCGCACCAGAGCCAGCAGGGATGCAGGAAAAATTGGGGGCATGGCAGCAACCCCCCCATGTGCAGCCCCTCCACTCCAAAGGGAGAGAGGCTGGGTCTCTGAGGCCTGTTCATCCCCCACAAGACTCACCACTAATGCCAGGATTTCATTAGAGGCAAAAGGTCCCATATCTCATTCCTCACACCTCTCAACAAGCCAGTTCCCCCTCTCTCCTCCCCTCCCTGCCCTGTCTAGGACAGACTGGCGCAAGTGCACCCTAGAGGGGAAAGACCCTGTTTCCCATTCCTCAACCCCATAGCCAAATAGTCCCCTCCCTCCATTCCACTCCCTCCCCCTAACCCCCCAACTGATCTTCTGGCCCATGCTGAAGTCCTCTCCATGGGGCAGGGACCAGGCACTCAGCATAGCAGGACACAACTCTCTGGAGTCTGGACACTCCTATGACCCCATCACTGGGGTGTCTGGGCACCTCCACATATATTTACGCAAGCAGCATATGAAGGGAGTGGGGACTAGTGGGTTAGACAGCAGGTAGGGGGTTGGGAGTCAGGATTACTGGGTTCTGTCCTCAGCTCTGAGAGGGGAATTAGGTCTAGCGGGCTAGAGCCGGGAGCCAGGACTCCTGGGTTCTGTCCGCAGCTTTGGCAGAGGAGTGGGGTTTTGGTGGTTAGAGAAAGGGTTGGCAGCCAGCACTCCTGAATTCCATCCCCAGCTCTGGGAAGTGCCAGGCAAGGAAAAGTGAAGTTGTGCGGAAACCTTAGTTGATGGCTTTTACTCACAGGGCTGAGCAGTGCAGCGCGCCCTCCCCCCCCCCCCCGATTACCTGGGCAAAGTAGAGGTTCATGAGCGTCAAGGTGAAGAACTGGAGGCAGACAGGGCAGCAGTACAGCAGCCAGTAGAGGAAGGGGCCCAGCTGGTTGGCCTTGAGAGTGTTCTTGAAGTAGAAGGAGAAGAGCGTGGTGCGGAGGGTGGCCCAGAGCAGGCAGAGGAAGAGGAAGACGGTCTGATAGCTGAGCTTCTTGTGCCGGTAGAGCAGCACCAGCCACAGCTGGGCATAGACTGAGAGGAAGAGCAGGGCGTACAGCGCTGTGTACAGCGCCGTGAGCCCCAGCTTGACGGCCGGGGGGAAAGCTGGCGTCAGGCGCTGGGCTGGCACAATCACCGTCAGATTGCTGGCAGCTTGCTCCATGCCCAGCCGTCTCTCTGAGGGGAGGGCGCGCGGACCCCAGCTAGAAGAGGGCTATGAGGGGAAGCATCCCCTGAGAGCCAGGGGAGGATATAGCAAGGCTGGTATGGAGAAAGAAAGGTGCCAGGGGGATGTGGATTGTAGCAGAGTGGGTTTGAGGGGCCAAGGGGGATGCCCTACTACAGCGAGAAACAGTTTATCCTGGGCTCAGGGGTGCTATTGCTGGGGGCACAGCTTGTCCTGGGGTATTTCCCTAGGGGAAATCTGTCTGTCTTGAGCAGGGGGTGCCAGTGCTATGGGGGGGCACAATGTGTCCTGGGCTGGGGGTACCGCTGCTGTCTGGGACAACAGCGTGTCAAGAGATCAATTCCCTTTCTGAAGTGTTGAGTCCAGCATGTAGGGAGGGAGAACCAGCTCCCGCGGATGTATGTGGAGGGGGGGGTCCAGCCCACCCTGGACACCCCCCCCCCCACGACAGTTCCCCAACAGCAGCACCGGCTGTGGACATCACAGCCTCCTCCACAGGAAGGGGCAAAGTCCTCGGGCAAGAGAGGCCAGGGGGGGCCCGACAGGCTCAGGCTGCTTCATGGGGGGAGAGGGGGCAGCCCAGGTTAAAGGGCGATAGGGAGGACTTGGGCCTGCCGGGCGTGAGGGGAATGCCCCCAACCCTAATACTCCCCTTGTTCTATGGGGCTCTTCTCTGCTCCCTCCCCAGCCTCACTAGACACCAGGGTCTCCAGGTTACAGAGTCCCCCACTCCTCCTCCCCAGCCTGGGGGCCCTCACTTAGGGGCTCCCCTCCCGCTGCGCCCCAGCACGAAGGTGCCCGGACTCCTGGGTCCCCCGACCCACTCCAATGGCGTATCCTCTTCAAAGGGTTCCTCAAAGTACCCCCAATTTGGGGGTCCCCTAACGCTCCCCCACTCCCTTTTCCCTCCCCCGGGTCCTCGGACGCCAGGGTCCCTCACCGCCTCCCACTAAGAGACCCCCGCCTTAGAGTCCTCGGACGCCTGGGTTCCGCAGCCTCAGCAGGGGCAGCGGCGATGACAGCAGCCGGCAGCGACTAGCTACGCGAAGTGCGTAACCTTCCCCACCCCCACGCTGGAGACGGCTCCACCCCCCGCGCAAGCGGCGTGAGGCAAATCGGAAAGAGCCCCGGCCATAGAGAACGAGACGTGAGGTCGGCGAGAGCGCCACTTCCTGCCGCCATCTTAGCTACGGGCAAATGAAGCGCCCCCACCCTAGTGACCCCTGAACAGCCCCCCAGAACCCTTGCACCCGCCATGTCACTCCCCCCAGCCCAGTGCCCGCCACCGCCTCTGCACTTCCCTGCGCCCCCACCCTAGCGCCCCGCTCGCGGGGAGATTGACGGGGTGGTTGGCGCCGGCAGCCTCATGAACTCGGGGCGGGAGACGGGGCCGACTGAGGTCACTAGGGGGCAGAGCTTCCCCCCGTGATGTAGGGAATCTGTGATTGGGCACGGGTGGTGTCAGTCCCTATTGCCCGGGTGACTGTGGCTGGGTCCGCGATCCCGGGTGTAAATAGGAAGGATTGATTGATTGATAGCATCCCCCCCCCCCCCCGCGGGTGAGTGAGGGAAGGGAAATCCCAGGAGCTGAGGGGGAGACTGGGGGGGCTGGAGGTGGGACGGGATACAACCCCAGGAGGGTGGGAGAGGGGAATCCCAGGTGCTGAGGGGGGGTAGATCCCGGGGTGCGGAGGGGCCCAGGGAGATCAGGCAGTCCCGGGGGTAATGTCGGGGAGCCCTTTTTCCCGAGTGAGGGGCCCGGGGCTATGCACCCCTTGACATCCCCGCCTTCTCTTGCAGCGCGGCGCCCGGGCGCCATGCCCCGCCCCTGAGCATGTTTCGCATCCAGGAGTTCCCGGACGAGGTGTTCCCGGGGCGCGGGAAGGAGTCGGCTGCTCCCCCGGAGTCGCAGCAGGCACACACGCCCGGCTCCAAGCAGCCAGGCACCCCCACAGCTGGTGAGACCCCTCCGCGTGCGGACTGGAGAGGGCAGCCCTAGTCTCAGCATGCTCATCCTCCCACCCCCGAGCATTGTCCACAATGGGGTCACAGATCTTTCCATGGGGAGGAGCTTCTGCCCCTTGTAACACACAGCTCGGGGGAGTCCCCCTCTCCTAGCTATCCCCTACGTGGGGCTTCCAGACCTTTCTGGGGGAATTCCCCATCCTCACAAAGCATTGCCCCTTCCCCACCAATGCCAGGGCTTCCAGCCTTCCCCTCCAGGTTTGTGGGTGTGTTTGGGTGTATCAGTCCCTGAACTCCAACCCCTCAATTTCTTCCCCCTGCCCCTCCAGAGCTGCGAAACCGGATAGGGTCAGACCCCCCATCTCTGGAGCCAGAAGTGCAGGATGAGCCAGGTGGGGCATTCCGGGCACGCTCACGCTCAGCCCCCCCTATCCTCTGGGCTGCCATGCGTTATGGGCGGGAGCTGCGCAGGATGAGTGATGAGTTTGACGTGGCGCTGCAGGTGAGATGTGTTTAGAAGGGGCAGGGGGCACATGGAGAGGGGATGACCCCCATGGGAAGATGAAACAGGGGAGAAAGGAGGGCACAATCCCTGGGGGGCAGTTGCACTCAAACTGCCAACCCAATGGGCTCCCCGGTCTCAAGCCAGAGACCTGTGGCTGGCATTGGGAGGGACCCATAAGATGCTGGGGACCGAGGGGCAGGGGTGGGGAGGATTTGGGAAGCTAAAAAGACTTCCTCACTCACCTCAGAGGAACCCTTCCAGCACCCACTGGAGGTGGGTCCATCCTTCTCTCCCCCACACACAGATTAGGTGGGGTGGCATTGCTCACCTGGCCAGGGCCATCAGCATGCAGTGCCCATCAGAGAGGCAGCCAGTTGGCTCACCCACACAAGGGAGGGGCAGGCATGGAGCACTGCAGAGGGAGCAGGGAGAAAGTGGGGGAGCATCAGGGAGGGCAGTAGAGGTGGGGGGCTGCCAGAGGAGCAGTGGGGGGTGTTCATGGGAGGGCTTGCTATGTAGGGTCAGCATCTGCAATGGGAGGAGGCACTTGCAGGGGGGTGTCCCCACTGGGCTCTCACTGTCACCCTCCCCCTCCAGGTGCTTCCACGCCCCAAGAGTGCAGGCACGACATCCCAGATGCACCAGGGGAACAGCTGGAAAGAGACCCTCCAGGCCTGGTTGGGGCACAGACCTGCCCGTGATGCCCCCCCTAGGAGCTCCAAGTGACTGCAGCCTCCCTGCTGGGGTGATGGAACCGAACTCTGCAGGATGCCAGTGTCTCCTGGGAGGAGGGCGATGTGGGGGAGCTCTGTATGGAGCATATTCCCCCAAACTCCCCCCTACCCAACCCTGGGGGTAGGCAGTTGCCTGTCTCTCCATAGGGTGACTCCTGACATATATCTCTGGGGGGACAGGGGGAAAGAGGCTGGGTTTTTTACACTATCCGGGGAAGCTGTCATAAAAAACAGGTATTTTCTATGGCTACCTTTATTAGTTTTTATTGCATCTCTGTTGTGGTGGTACAGCCACCGTCACAGGTGCCCCCCTTCCAAATCCTAGGCACAGACACCTATGCTCCCCACTGCCTTCCCCGCCCCAGCCACACCGTCCCCGCAACCATGCACGCCTGCCACTGCGCTTCCCCACGGCAGCACTGCCTCCCCCATCCACAGCACTACCCTCCAGCCACACGCGCCTGTTACCCACTCCCCTTGTTTAGTACCACCCCCTGCCACATGCACCTACCAACCAGTTCCCCTCCTGCAGTGTCCCCAGCCCCCCCGGCCACAGCCACACGCATCTGCCAGCCTGTTCCCCTCCTGCACCACTGCCCCCCCAGCCAAGCATGCCTGCCACCCTGTCCCCTGCCTGCAGCACCGCCTCCCCTGGCCACACACAACTGCTACCCTGTCCCTTTTCTGTAGCAGCACCACCCTCTCCAGCCACATGTGCCTGCCACCACATCCGAGTTCCTTCCATCTTCCCTCCCCCCTGCAACACTGCCCCCTGCCACGCATGCTTACCCCCAACAACGCACCTGACCATGCCTCCCCCCACACACATGCACCTTCCACTTTATGTCACTCCACTGGGGTCCCAGCAGTAGTGCCTACTGCAGTCCATCGCCCCCAGCTCAGCCATGTCCTCCGGGCTGAGGTCCCAGCCCCAAAGTTGGGCATTCTCAGCCAGGCGGGTGGGGTTGACAGACTTGGGGATCACCCCCACACCCTGGTGCAGGGCCCAGCGTAGAAGAACCTGGGCAGGGGTACGTCCCTGGCGCTCCGCCACCCGCCCTACCTCTGCCCGCCCCAACAGCTGCCCACAGCCCAGTGAGGCATAGGCCTGGAGATGGATGCCATGCTGCTGGCAGAAGTCCCACAGCTCCCGCTGGGGCAGCTCTGGGTGGCACTCCACCTGCAGCACAGCTGGCGGCACCCGACAGTGGGCCAGCAGCTCCTGCAGGTGTCCCAGGGTGTAGTTGGAAACGCCTATCGCCCGCAGGTGCCCAGCGTGGTACATCTGCTCCAGCACCCGCCAGCTCTCCCAGCGCCGCTCCCGGTTGCCCTTGTCCCCTTGGGGCTTGCCCTGTGTGCCTGGCCAGTGGATGAGATAGAGATCCAGGTAGCCACAGGCCAGCTGCTCCAGACTGCGCAGGCAGGCGGCCTCGGCTTCGACCTTGCCCTGGTCCCGTGGACCCAGCTTGGTGGTGAGGAAGACGTCAGAGCGTGCTAGGCTATGATGGGGCAGCAGGGCACCCAGTGCCTGCCCAATCGCTGCCTCATTGCCATAGACAGCAGCTGTGTCAAAGGAGCGGTAGCCATGGGCTAGGGCAGCGTCCACACACTGGGACACGAGCTCAGCCCCTTGCAGGCGGAAAGTGCCCATGCCAAGCAGGGGCATTCGGGTTCCACTGTTCAGTTGCACAGTCTGCTCCGTGGGCCTACGGGAGGAATAAATGCAGGTGTTAGGGACGCCACCGCCGCTTTCGGGGCAGTGACTGGAGAGAAGGCGTGTGCATGCAAAGCCGAGCTACAACCCTGCACGAGAGGGAGGGGACGCCCATGCACGTCTGCGCCACGAGCATCCACGGGGATATGCGTACGAACCTGCCCGCCGCAAGCGCGCGAGGGGGATGCGGGACTCGCCCTAGCCTGCACCGCGAGGGTGCACGAGATGCCAGCGCAGATCCGCACCGTGCGAGGTGGAGAGGATGCGCTTATTGACCCTGCCCCGCCCTCGCCCCGGGGAGCCAGTGCACCCACCTCCAGAGTCCGGCCGCCCACGGCCCAGGCGCCGCCCCGCCGGCGGCGGCGACCCCCGGGGCGCTGCCCCAACACACACACACTCACTCACCCGAGCGACACCCCCGCCTCCGCCTCCTCCATGGCTCCGGCGCAACTTCCCCCACGTGACCAGGGGGCGGAGCCGGGACCTTCCAATCCCCGTCGGGGGGCGGAGCTCCTGGTGCGAGGGCTGGAAGAAGTGAAAGAGGGAGCGCGCGCCGCTCGCACTAGGGAGCTGTCCGGCTGCTGTCTAGCGGGGCCAGGGCGGGGTCCGCTGCTGCAGTCATGCAGCTTCCCCGGGTGCACACATGCAACCCTGGGGCTTTAGATCTGCCCGGCTGCATCGTGCATGCACGTACCCCACGCTGCACTTCTGCGCCTCACGAATAAAGTGGGGTGCTAATACTCCACTTTTCACCCCTCCGGGCCAGGCATAAATCGGGGTGCACCACGCTGCACCCCTGCCTTTTAGCTATAAATCAGTTTGCATGGTGCATGCATGTATCCACGCTGTATCCCTGTGCCTTGGGTACACATCAGGGTGTATGTATGTACCTTACACTGTACCCTGGTATAAATTGGGGTGCATGCTGCATGTGCGTACCCCACACTGCACCCCCTGTCCCTCGGGTATAAAGGTGCATGAATATATCCCATACTGTATCTAAGGCTTAGCTATAAATTGTGGCACACAGAGCATGCCCCATGGGCATAATTCAGAGCGCAGAGTTTGCTGAGACCGCTGCTATCATGCTGGCCAATATTGCCTCTGTTTCTTTGTACTCCCTCATCTGTTTATATTCATCTGTTCAGATTGGAAGGGCTTTGGCAGGGACTGTCTTTGTTCCAGTTGTACAGTGCCTAGCACAATGAGGTCCTGGTCCATGACTAGGGTTCCTAGGTGCCACAAAAAGAAAAGGAGGACTTGTGGCACCTTAGAGATTAACCAATTTATTTGAGCATAAGCTTTCCTGAGCTACAGCTCACTTCATCGGTGAAGTGAGCTTCACATCAAGCTCACGAAAGCTTATGCTCAAATAAATTGGTTAGTCTCTAAGGTGCCACAAGTCCTCCTTTTCTTTTTGCGAATACAGATTAACACGGCTGTTACTCTGAAACCTAGGTGCCACAGTAATACAAATAATGAAGGGTGAATGCATGTACCCCACATTCCACCCCTGTATAAATCCTTGGTGCACACATGTACCCCCATGTTACACTCCTGCATCTTAGTAATAAATCAGAGAGCATGGTGCATGCACCAACCCCACACTGCATCCCTGCGCTTCAGCTATAAACCAGGGTGCACAACAGCATGCATGTACCCATACTGCATGCCTGCACCTCAGGGTGCATGCTCAGTATGTGCACTATGAGCTTTTACTGCTGCATGGTTTCTACCTGCATGCCACCTGCTATGTCTCTGTTCTTATAGGTCAACAGACAACCCATGGCAACATATTTGTGACATGTGCATTCTGCTGTGGGCATCTGCTGTGGTAGAGCTTCTGCCTTATTGGGGGCACCTAGCACAGCACTCAGCCCCACACCTGGGCAGAATCTCCCCAGCCCCAGGACCCAACAACAACCATGCTAACCTCCCAATCCCATGGGCAACATCTTCCCCCCACCCTACCCTGTTAGCCACCAGCCCTCACCCTGGGGAACTGCCCCTTCCCCAGCACTGTCACATTAAACCCTCATCTTCTGTGGAAGATGGAACCCCCACTCTTTATTTCCCCTTCCTCCCTTGACCCTGGGTGAACCCCCTCCCCTGCCCAAACCTTCCCCCCGACCATGTTACCATCCCGCCTCTAGAAGAGCCCCTGCCCCTTGCTCCTTCCTTGTCCTAGTGGACCCCTTATTCCCTGTTGCCCCCCCCCGCCTTCGGTAGTCCCCTCTCCTCCCGATCACATTACCTCCCTGCCCAACCCCGGGGAACCCCTTTCCCGCCGACCCCTTCATCCTGCCAACCCCAAGGGAGCCTCCCCTCCCGTCCCCCCCCAATCTGCTGCCCTCGCTCTCCTTAGGGGGCCAGGACTGGACTCCCTGGTGCGGAGTCTGAATGAACCTGCAGGGTGCAGAACCAGCCAACGACCAGCAGAGGACGCCCCGCATCGCTGCCTGGACGCTGGTTTGGAAGTAGCAGCATGGGGTGAGGGGCGGCGCAGGAGTGAATGAATCCCGAGCCAGCGCTCCCCCTCGCCCCCCACCCCGATCCGCTCCTAGACTCCATAATCACCTCCCGCTCCAAGGGAGACCCCCCACGCATGACTCAGCTCCAGACCCCATTACCACCCCTCAGCCCTGAGTGTCCCCTCGGCCCCCAGATCCCATCTCAGACCCCCAAAGCAACACCTGACCCCTAACCCCATAGACGCCCCTCAAGCACAAGGAGGGCACCCTCGCTTGAAACCATAGTCCAGCAACCCCTTCCCCCTCTCGGAAGCTTTCTTCATACCGATCCCCACAGCGCCTCCCCCACTGCCTAGGAGCCCCCACCTGGGAGCCCCTCCACACTCCACATCTCCCTCACCCCCCAATGGAACCCCCTCACCTTCCAGCCTTGTATCTCCCACCCTGTGCCCCCTCTCAGTCCCCCCCCCCCGCTGCAACCCCAGATTTCAATGCTGACCTGCCCCCATCGGCCAAATTCCCCCCCCCCCCCGCCGGATCTAGCAGAGGAATATACCTGAGGCACCCCCGCAACCGGTACCGCCACAAACCTGTATGGGGGCATAATCCTGCCCTGGAAAACGCCCACTGAAGAGGGGGACTCCCGGGACCCCTCCCTCACAGTGGGGAGAGGAAGGAAGATGCCCCCTCCTCCCCACCCCACTCACTGGGGTGGGACGAGGGCTGGGAGCTCCAGGGTGGTTTGCAATGGAGCTGGCTAGATGGGGGAGTAGCAGGGGGGAAGGGATCAGATAAGAACACGGACTCTTTCCCCTTCCGTCTGGGAGCCGCAGACAATGGGGGTGTCTGAAGAATGCGACGAGGGGAACAGCCAGACAGGACTACAGAATAGGAGAGGGAAGGGGGTGACTGGGAGCTCCCCCCACAGCCAGCGCTCCCACCACTCCCTACAGCGCCCCCTGCTGGAAGAGGCGGGTCTGGAGAAGCCAGGAGTTCCTCCCACAGCCGGCTCTCCCACCACTCCCTACAGCGCCCCCTGCTGGGAGAGGGGTTTCGGGGATCCCCCGGAGAACAAGAGGGGGTTGAGGGCAGGTGGGGAAGCGTTTGGAGGGGGAACTGGCGGCTGAGGACATATGCCGAAGAGCGTTTGTAGGATGGAGCTTGGGGGGGGCAGGGTCTGGAAGAGAGGGATTGGGGGGGAGGGAGCTGGGGTCGGGGAGCAGCAGAGGCGCAGCTGGAAGGTTTCCTCCTCCCTTCGTCAGTGTCTGACTTGCAGGCGTGGGTGCGGGTTTACTAGTTTGCAATGAAGCGTATGAGGACCCCCGCCCACTGAGCTCCCCCCCCCATCTCGGTTCCGGCGGCAGGGTGAGGGTGTGCTGCTGTTTTGCAGTGGGGGCCCCCTCCTGGCTTAGCTGGCCGTGCTAGGAGCCCCCACCCCCCCATCCCCATTGCAGGCTGCACACGGTGCCCTCCCCAGCCAGCCATCCCTCGCCAGGGTGGAGCATGAAGCTGCCAGCGGGAGCATCCTCAGCCTGTCCCCAGCAGTCGGGTTCGCTCCGCCGTTTTGCTGGTGCCCGCAGCCTGGCGGCAGAGGGGACCCCGGCCCCCCCCAGATCGGGGGGGAGCTCGGCTGGGGGGCTCTGCGGGAAGGGGCGGAGGCACAGGGTGTGGAGGGGATCGTGCAGACCCCCCCTCCTCTCCCAGCTGCGGATGGACCAGTGACTCCAGGAGCAGCCCTGTGCCCCCTCGAACGCCAGCTAACGGGGGTCCGCTCCTTTGCTCCCCACAGATCTGAGCAGCGGCGGGGGGAGCGTCTGTGCAGCCCGCCCCAGAGGGGAGGTGGTGCTGCCACCTGACCCCACAGTCCGGTAAGCGGGAGCTTGGGGAGAGGGGTTGCGGGGGAAAGCTGCCTCCCATGGATCTGAGCCGGGAGGTGTGTGGACTCTGCCTTGGGGGGAGGGGGGAAGCGACCGCTCCCCCTGCCTGACTGATGCCCAGGGAAGATCCCCCCCGGGGGTTCCGGGTGGGGGGTGTTGGGGAATCCTGCCTCGTTTACATCTTTAATCCCCCTGAATTTATTTGCAGCTCCTCCCCAATCGAGGAAAGGTGCACAGAAAAAAAAGGGGGGGGATTTGGGAGAGGTAAAATTTGGGGGGGATGGAGGGAGCTGGTCTGCATGTGTCCAATTCTGCATTCCTGGGCTGTCTTGCTGGAAGGGGAGGACCCAGACACCAGGGCAGCCACATGGGGGAGGGCGGGGGGGAGGGAAGGGGCGGGGTGAGATTGCTGGGATGTGTTGTGTGTGTCTTGGTATGGGGGGCTGGGGGCACAGGAGACCTGGCCCCAAGAGGGGTGGGGGTTGGAGAGATGGTACTGGGCTGCAGGGGCCTGACTCTGGCTTTTGTGGATTTAAAAAAAATATTCCAGACAGCAGGGGGTTGCCCCTCCCCTGCCCTATAGAACTGCCCCCCAAAGCTGATGCTCCCCCCCACCAAACTTCCCCCTCCAACCTTGGGGAGCTCCCCCTACCCCCCCAAAGACCCCCCACCTGGGGCTCTTCCCCCTCTACAGAGCCATCCCACATCTCCCCCAACCTGGCGCACTGAGTCTCTACTCCGGGTCTCACTGCCCCCCACATTGCTGTCATCTTGCCCCTGGGGCTCTCCCCTCCCCCAGCTCTCCAGGAAATTCTGTTGCCTGAAACAGCTTGGGCTCAGCTGTCTTCTGTTTGGTGAGGGAGGTGATCTCCTCCCTTGGAGGGCAGGGTAATCGCCGCCCCCTGCTCCCCTGCCATCCCCAGTACTGGGGTGGCCTAGGGTCATGCATGAGAACTGGACAGCAAACGGAAAGTGCCTTGCACTGAGGGGATGGGGGCATGCATGCAGTGCCTTGCATGGGCGGACAGGAGGGGATGCATGGGCAACATTTTGCATGGGGGATGTATGTGCAACACACAACAGTATGGTGCATGTATCCACCCAGCCCTGCATGTACAGGGACCCTGGGCCTGTACTAATGGTGCACACCCGTGCATGGGGTCACACACTGACAACCCACAGTCACAGCCACGACCCACCTGGAGCAGTGCCTTGCATGCTCACCCACAGCTCTTGCACACCTGGAGCAGCACCTTGCATGGTCATCCATGGTCCCTGGAGCAGTGCCTTGCACACGCTCCCACATCCCTGCACATCCAGAGCAGTGCCTTGCATGCTCATGCATGGCCCCCATGCACCCAGAGCAGTGCCTTGCACACACACTCATGGTCTCCATGCATCGCCTCGCATGCTCACCCGTGGCCCCCGTGCACCCAGAGCAGTGCCTTGCATACTCTTCCACAGTCCTGTTCACACTCTGGTGAGACACCCCCCTGCCAAAGAGTTCAGTATGGAGGCACCTGGCATGGTCTGAGGTGAAGTTCATGTGCCCCCCCCCCAGCCAGCCCCACCCACTCCTGCAATCCTAGCCCCCAGGTCTGTGGAAGATGGTCCTGGGAAGATGGTCCTGTGCATGTTCACCAGCACAGTCTTTGCACACTTACCCCTCTACAAGTGAAACCCTGCTACACTCACTTGAGTTTCTCCTTGCTCACCTTACTGTCCCTTAGTGCAACCCTCGCACGGCCACATTTAGCTTGCAGAATGTTACCCTGGGGAGAATTGCAACCCCTTCCCACTGTGTGTTGTTTTGCAGGACTGCAGCCCGCTTGGCAAAGGGCATCTCTCCTCATGGGGAGGAGGCTCCTACCTCCAAACTGGGAGAGAGGAGAGTTGCAGGGTGTAAAGTGCTCCCAGTCCCCCCACCCGCCCTGTATCCCAAGTCATGGGGAGATCACTGGTATAGCTCAGCCTGGCACAGGCTGCAGGGACAGGAAGGCAGCTCGGGAATGGGGGGGACTCTGGGGATGGGATGGGGGATTGCAAGGGGCACAAACTCCCTGGGGATAGGGTGGGAGGAATGGAAGTCAAGGAAGAGTGGGGGCTTCTGGGACATTCAGTGGGGTAGGGAGGGCCCGGGGTGGAGGGCTCCTCCAGTCACTGGTCCCCAGCCCCATCTCTGGGGGGTCCCCAGTTGGTGCTGATGCAGGGGGGTGTGTGGTTGTGGGGGTGAGGAACCAGCACAGGGGAGGAGTGTGAGCTGAGGGGAGTTTGGGGGGAGGAGGGGGCCAGCATGGGGGGTTCTTGAGCTGTGGGCACCCACCGGGATGGAGGGGAGTGTCCACACCAAACCTCACCACCTCAGCAAATTAATGGGGACTCCTAAAAATCCATTAAACTCAGCAGAGGAAGGGTCAACCCCTGCAGTATCTCCAGCCCCAAGACCAAGGAGTCACCCCCCCCCCACATGGACACAGGCCGAGTGAGGGGCTGGAGTTGGGGCACACACCACATTCACAAGCTCTGCCAGCACCTGGTTGGACGGGCACTGGTGTGGGTTTGGGCTCTGTATACTAAACTGGCTGAGGGGGTCACTCCCAACTGCTCCCCCTGACCCTGCCATGGGGACAATCCTGCTGCCCCATGGCGGGGAGGTTAGAGCCCCCTAATGCAGCCTGATGGGGCAGCTGGTGCTCAGCAGGGCTTGGAAAGGGCACGAGGGGCCCCCCTCCTCTCAGTAGCCATCTGGGGCAAGCACCAGCCCTGTGGTGCCCAACTGGGCCCAAGCATCATTTATGTCTGACTGGTGCTGTCTCTTGACCCATAGAGCACAGATGGGTCCTGTGAACCAGCTACCAGCACTGCCTTGAACCACTGGCATGGATCATGGGGCACAGAGTCAGAGAACCCAGGAGTCCTGGCTCCCAGCATTCTCCTCTCCCTCTCCTGCCTCCCGCACTCAAAGAGCAGAGAGGACTGGGAACCAGGACTCCTGGGTTCCATTTCCAGCCTGGGAGGGGAGTGGGTCCAGTAGCTGAGGACTCCTGGGTTTTTAACCAACGCCCTGTCTCCAGGAGGGGAGGGAGACGCAGTGGGCAATGGAGGCTGAGCTGGATGCAGTATGTTTTGCGGCCTCCCGTGTTAAAGGGTCAGATCCGTTCTACCCCAGATCCTCCCAACGTCACAAGGAAGCAGCCGCACCCATCCCCTTCCAGCCCACAAGGAAGGGGATGACCTCCCAGCCCTCCTCCCCACCAGCCCCACTAGGTACCGTGTGTCTTCCTCATTCCTCACTATGCCCCCTCCTCTCTTGCAGGTCCTGCCTGCCCACCCCTACTCCCACCATGCCTCACCTGTCCCACCTTGGGGCCTCTACCTTCTTCCTCCTCCTGGCCTTGAGCCTCCCGCTGCACCAGGCCAAGGTGGAGGAGGGGCTGAGGAGTCCAACCCAGGGAGCATCATCGCTGGATGGGGCTAATGTCAGCACCTTGTGCCAGGAGGCCTCAGAGTGCCAGGAGGGAGTGATCCTGCCCGTGTGGCTACCCCAGAACCCCTCGGTGGGCGACAAGGTGGCCCGGGCCATCGTGTACTTCGTGGCAATGATCTACATGTTCCTGGGCATGTCCATCATTGCCGACCGCTTCATGGCCTCCATCGAGGTCATCACCTCGCAGGAGAAGGAGATCACTGTGAAGAAGGCCAATGGTGAGACCAGCACCACCACTATCCGCATCTGGAACGAGACAGTCTCCAACCTGACGCTCATGGCGCTGGGTTCCTCAGCGCCCGAGATCATGCTCTCCATCATCGAGATCGTGGGCCACAACTTCCAGGCAGGCGACATGGGGCCCAGCACCATCGTGGGCAGTGCCGCCTTCAACATGTTTGTCATCATCGCTGTGTGCGTGCACGTGGTGCCCGAGGGCGAGACGCGCAGGATCAAGCACCTGCGCGTCTTCTTTGTTACGGCTGCCTGGAGCATCTTCGCCTACATCTGGCTCTACCTCATCCTGGCCTGCTTCTCCCCCGGTGAGGTGGAGGTGTGGGAAGGCCTGCTCACTTTCCTCTTCTTCCCCATCTGCGTGGTGCAGGCCTGGCTGGCTGACCGCCGCCTCCTCTTCTACAGGTACATACAGAAGAAGTACCGCGCCGACAAGGCCCGGGGCCTGATCATTGAGACAGAAGGCGACGCAGCCCTCCCCAAGCTGGAGGTGGAGTTGGACAGCGCCCAGGCCAGCGGAATGGGCGAGGCAGGTAAGGACGGGGACGAGGAGGCCCGGCGTGACATGGCGCGCACCCTGAGGGACCTGCGGCAGAAGCACCCAGAGAAGGACATGGAGCAGCTGATTGAGATGGCGAACTACCATGTGCTGGTGCAGCAGCAAAAGAGCCGGGCCTTCTACCGCATCCAGGCTACCCGCATGATGATCGGAGCGGGCAACATCCTGAAGAAGCACGCAGCCGACCAGGCGCGCAAGGCGCTGAGTCTGCCGGAGGTGCGCCCCGAGGACGACGACTCGCTCACCAGGGTGACCTTCGAGCCGGCGCTGTACCAGTGCTTTGAGAACTGCGGCGCCGTGGTGCTGACGGTGGAGCGGCGCGGTGGCGACGTGGCCCGCATGGCCGTGCGCGTGGATTTCCGCACCGAGGACGGCACGGCCAATGCCGGCTCGGACTACGAGTACGCCGAGGGCACGCTGCTCTTCCAGCCGGGAGAGACGCAGCGCGAGATCCGCGTGGGCATCATCGACGATGACATCTTCGAGGAGGACGAGTACTTCCGCGTGCACCTCAGCAACGTGCAGGCTGCCTGGGCCGAGCCGGGCGCTGAGCCGCCCCCCAAGGCCTGCCTGGGCCCCGCCGCCACTGCCACCGTCACCATCTTCGACGACGATCATGCCGGCATCTTCACCTTTGAGGGCGCCTCGGTGCGGGTCAGCGAGAGCGTGGGGGCCGTGCGGGTGCGGGTGCTGCGCACCTCAGGGGCCCGGGGCTGCGTGGCCCTGCCCTACCGCACCGTGGAGGGTACCGCAAAGGCTGGGGAGGACTATGAGGAGGCCGAGGGCAAGGTGGAGTTCCTCAACGACGAGATCACGTGAGAGACATGGAGGGGGGAGATGGGGGAGCGCCGAAGGGGAGCAGGTACAAAGGGGCAAGGTCGGGAAGGGCAGGGACAGCAAGGTGAGGGAGAACGGGGCTGGGGAAGGTTACAAGGATCAGGCAGCAGGGCTTTGGGGGAGCAGTGGGAGGAGGGGACAGCTGCTGAGGGGGCAATCAGGGTGCTGGATAGCAGGGAGAAGGGCACCTGATGTGTATGTGAGGGGGACAATGGCCAGGGAAAGGAGGGTCAAGGACAAGGTGCGTGTGGGGTGGTCAGAGGAGCAGGTATCTGGCAGGGAACCAAGGATAACAGGAGGGCCATGGATGGGGACTGAGGAGCACCAGCAGAGCTGGAGGGCAGAGCCCAAGGCTGGGCTAGCCGGGGGCTGCACATCAGTGTGGAGGGGCACTGGCAGGGGGCTGAACGAGGCAATTGCTGGAGCAGCCATTCTCCCCAATGGCTGAGCCTGGAGCCCATGCGGGGTGCGTGAGCATCTTCACTTCAGCAGAGCTGGGAGCAGGGGATGTTTGTTGCAGCTACTTTGCAGCTCCAGATACCAGGGGTTCAACCCCAACCTCCTTGGGCAACTGGTAGGTGAAATGGAAAGCAGGGGGCACCGAGTCCCCTTCCCCACACTGTACATGGGCTCCCCTCCTCCATCCCTTGCCCCCGACCCCACTCCCCAATTCAGTCAACTGCACTGAAAATGGAAAACTAATTTCAGAGAAGGATAAATTCCCCCCCCCCTTCACCCCTCCCGGTGTCTCCATGGCAACAGTGAGCTTTCCCCCCAGACATGAGCCCAGACAAGGGGTTGGGGGAGCCCTCGATCTCCTGTTCACCAGTGCAATTAGGGGGGAGGGGCGTGCATGTGATGGTGGTGAACCAGTGAGTGTGAGCAGGTGGGAAAGCGGTCATGCCCCCCAGGCAGGAGCAGAGCCCAGCACACCAGCACTCAGGTGAGGTGGGTGCAAATCAATGGGGCGCAG
Source organism: Lepidochelys olivacea (assembly GCF_965140295.1). NCBI lineage: Eukaryota > Metazoa > Chordata > Testudines > Cheloniidae > Lepidochelys > Lepidochelys olivacea. The sequence goes on from NC_140417.1 coordinate 30,977,912, forward strand.
CCATGGGCTGCCCCAGGAGCTCGCCGGCCTGCAGCGGGGTAGCTCAGGCCAAGGGTGCGGAGTGGGGGATATTAGGGCTCTGTATTGGGGGTCAGTGATAGTGGAGATCAGGGAGAACATTAGGGCCAGCTGGGGTGTATGGGGAGGGCACAGGCTGTGCTGAGGATGTGAGACGCTCTGTGCTGAGATCCCTACAGCTGGCAGATAAACCTCCCTTGCTCCCCCTCTGCTCTTCTCCCCCCACACCGCCCCAGCTGCTCCCAGCACCGCCAGAGCGAAGGGCCCTTTGTGCTCATAATTAGAGAGCAGAACAGATGGCGCGTGGGGGGGCGGGTACAGCCAGTGACTGCGCTGCCAGGGCCTGATCCCCAAGTGACCACATCCGGGGGGGTGGGGTTTGCAGGGAGCCCACAGCTGGGATAGCAGGGGGCTGGGGATCAGGACTGAGGGGGACTAGCGGAGCTGGGAGGGCAGTGGACTGTGGGGTAGAACTGAGGGGCACAGACAGAGCTGTGTGGGGGAGCCCGCAGCTGGGATAGCATGGGACTGGGATTGAGGGGCACCACAGAGCTGTGGGGGGAGCCTAGGGCTGGGTGAGCAAGAAGGGTGGGATCGAGGGGCACCTGCAGAGCTGGGGGGACTCCCCGGTTCAATAATGGGGTGAAGCAGCCGATTCCCCTGTGCTCTGTTAAAGGCCAATGGGATTGTGGGGCCTGGAGCCGCCTCCCCAAATGGCCCAAGCCTATTGGCTGATCCCCCTCTCCCGCACTCAGCTCTGCAGCATCCATTAACCCCCAACCTGCTGCTTGACATTTGTGGGAAGGGAGGGGAGCGATGAGGGGGGACAGAGATCTGTTTGAGGGGCGGGTGATGGGTGGGCAGGGAGGTGTCGCAGTGGAGGGGCTCAGTGGGTGGTTGGGGGAAGGGAGCAGAGGGGCGGTGTTCCCAGCTGTTCCCTTTTGTAATTACCTGCCCCAAATTAGCTTTGAGTTGATGCCAGCTGCGGGCAGGGGATAGTGGGGGGGGGCAGCCTGGGTAGCGGGCTGATTGTGTACAAGCTAAGATGGTAGCACAACCCCCTCCTTATGGGGCAAGGTCACCCACCCCAAATCAGGGGCCCCAGACCCTCACCTGCTCCAGTTGGAGCAGACAGCCCAGGATGAGCACCCCCTGCTCCTCACATGCAGTGGCCTTATCACCCTGTGCCCCACAACCAGCACCCCAATCTCACCCTGTACCCCACAGCCAGCACCCCCATCTCACCTCGCCTCCCAATTTTTCCCTCTAGGAAATTCATCGAGATTAAAATAATCGATGACGAGGAATATGAGAAAAACAAGAATTTCCACCTGGAGCTGGGGCCCCCTGAACTGCTGGAGATGGGGCTGCGGCATGGTACGGGGGGCGGGGGGGGAGGGCACAGTCCATGGTACTGGGGGGTGCAATGTGGATGGGGCGCTGGGCAGCACAGGGAAGTGGGGTGGGGGAAGCCAGAGACTAACAGTCCCTCTGCCTCTTCTCACCACAGGTGACTCTAATGAGAACCGCCCCACTGAGGGGGAGGAGGGGACCGCCATCGCCAAGATGGGGTGTCCCAGCCTTGGGGAACACCCCAAACTTGAGGTGGTGATTGAGGAGTCCTATGAGTTCAAGGTAAGTGCCCAAGTGTGTCCCTTCCCTCCTCCCCCATGCACTACCTGTGCCCCCTCTGCCCCATCCCTCTGGCTCCCCATGTGCCCCTTCTGCCCCCCCCACCCTACACCACCCCTCCCCAATGTCCCAGTTGCCCCATTCCCCCAGACCCCACAGCATCCCGTGCAACCTTTCCTGCCCCCCTCACTCAGGCACCCCACCAGCCTCCCTTCCCCTGCTTAGCTGGGCCAGAGACCAAGTCCACCAGCCTCCCCAGAGGACATCTCCCACACTCCATACCTGCCCCCCACGTGCTATCTGCTCCAGTGCCCTTTCTGGCACAGCAGAATGGGGCGCAGAGGGATGATGCACCAGACTCAGGGACAGTTGCTCTCTTACCCCAGGAGTCCTTCCGCCCCCCACATACCTCACACAAGGCTGCCCAAGTCAGGAGGCCATTGAGGGGCACACATAGAGCCCAGGTGTGAGGGGGCGGTTCCCTAGGTACACCACCAGCCCCCAACATCTTCCTGCAGCTCCCAGCCTCCCCCCATTGAGCATCTCGGCTCTGGGCTTTGCTCCGCTCTGCCCCTATATTGCCATAGCTCCCACAATGGGCCTTGGGGCCAGAGCTGTCCCTTGGGTAGGGCAAACCAGGGCGACTGCTCCGGGCCCCGCGCTTTGGGGGGTCCTGTGGGCTGGTGCAATTGGCGAGTGCGGTCGATTCTGGAAGACATAGCGCAGGAACTAGGGGCGTGGGGGCTGCCACTGATGCACAGCGGGTCCCCCAAGCTGGCGGGGGCTGATTTGTCCCAGGCCCCACACCCCCTAGAGATGGCCCTGCCACCATCTCAGCCCTCTTTATTCCCCCCCACACACAGAGTACTGTGGACAAACTGATCAAGAAAACCAACTTGGCACTGGTTGTGGGGAGCAGCAGCTGGAGGGAGCAATTCGTCAGTGCCGTGACGGTCAGCGCTGGTACGAAGAGGTGGGGCTGGAGGAGGAGAGGCTGGGGGAGTGCACCCCACCCAGGGATGGGCAGGACTTGGGGGGACCCTATTCTCTCCTGCCCCAGGGCACAATGAGGAGGTGGGTGAGGAGCACTGGGGGGCTACAGGGAGGCAGTGGGAATGGGTACAGGGGGTTATCCCACTCTTACCTCTTCTCCCCCCCCGGCCAGGGGATGAGGACGAGGACGAGACAGGCGAGGAGCGGCTCCCGTCCTGCTTCGACTACATCATGCACTTCCTGACGGTGTTCTGGAAGGTTCTCTTTGCCTTCGTGCCCCCCACCGAGTACTGGGGGGGCTGGGCCTGCTTCCTTGTCTCCATCGCGCTCATTGGGGTGCTCACTGCGCTCACTGGTGACCTGGCCTCGCACTTCGGCTGCACCGTCGGCCTCAAGGACTCAGTCACTGCCGTGGTCTTCGTGGCCCTTGGCACCTCCGTGCCTGGTGAGTGGGGCAGGGGGACTCCACACAGGGGCTCCATGGGGCGAGGGGCTCTGTGCCTGGTGTCACGGAGTCAGGGCTATGGCCCAAGCCTATAACCAGTCTCCTGGGAGTGACCTCTTTAGCAGGCTGGGCCCCAGGGACCCACAGCTCCACCGGGGCAGGCCTGTGGCCTCCGAGATTGGGCCTTTCGGCAAGAGCTTTCCCTGTATCTCTCTGGGACTTCCTGCAGCAGGTCCAGGCAAGCCAGCAGGAGGCTTGGACTGTGCCCCTTTCCAGTTGCAATGCTCCCCGGGCACTGAAAAGGCAGCCTTTTCTAAATGGGGTTCCCATCGATGAGTCACCTGGCTGCTACAGCAGCTAAAAGTACCTAGGTTAGCACAGAGGAGGGGTTAAGCCATAGCTTACCCATGTCAAATCTGATGGGACAGCCAAGCTGTGCTGGACTGCAGCTCTGGCGCTCTCTCTCTCTCCCTCTCCCCCTTGTCTGTCTTCCCGGAGTGTTAGGTGTTGATGGTTCAGTCCTTGGGCATCTTTTTGTCTTGTGGGATGCTCATGGATTTGGGTCGGTTTCAGCCTGTTTAATGGCCCTGTTTGTTCCACCCATCTAGCCAGGCAACACCCACATCTCATGCCTCCTGCACTATCTTCGCAGGAGACTTACACTTATTTGTTACAATGCAAAGTGCAGAGGGAAACTGAGGCACACATAGGCTTCATAAAAATAATACAGAAAATCCCCATTTTGTTATGTGTGGTGGGAGGGGGGTGTTGCATGCGGGGTGGGGTCTCTGTTTTGGGGTGGAGTGGGGCAGACGGGGGGTTCTATGCTTGGTTAGCAGGGGGTGGTAGGGAATGAGGCATTGGGTGGGGTGCTGTACTAATTCCCTTCCCCATGTCACCCCCTGCATCACCCCCCCCACTAACTTTTCTCTTCCCCTCTGCTCACTCCTCCAATGATCTAACTGAACTCTGCCCCAGTAACCCCCCATGCCTCACTCAAACCCTCCCCCTGCACCCTCACTGACTCTATTTCCCCTGACCCTATTAATCGCTGTCCCTCTGTCTTGCCTCCATTAACCCCTCCCCCCATTAACGCTTCACCCTGTCCTCCCCCATCAGCTCCTCTCCCGCCATTAACACTTCACTCTGGCCTGTCCCCCTCCCCACTAACCTGCCCTCTTCCATTGCAGACACCTTTGCCAGTCGGGCAGCGGCAATCCAGGACCAATACGCGGATGCCTCTATCGGCAACGTGACGGGCAGTAATGCAGTCAACGTCTTCCTAGGCATAGGGGTGGCCTGGACCATTGCGGCCGGGTACTGGGCCAGCCAGGGCCAGCGCTTTGTGGTGTCGCCGGGCACGCTGGCCTTCTCCGTCACGCTTTTCACTATCTTTGCCCTGCTGAGCATCGCTGTACTGCTGTACCGGCGCCGAGCACCTGTGGGGGGCGAGCTGGGGGGTCCCCGCACCCCCAAAATTCTCACTGCCCTGCTCTTCTTCTGTTTCTGGCTCCTCTACATCCTGCTGGCTGCTCTGGAGGCTTACTGCCACATCCAGGGCTTCTGAGGGGTGGGGAGACCCCCATTCTCTGGCTGGTGGGACCCCCTCCAGCCTCAGTTCTGGGTGGGGAGAACTGTCCTGCCCCAGTTCTTGGGAGGCGAGGCCTCTGGCTGGGGGTGGGAAGTACCCACCAGCTCTGGGGAAAGCCCCTCACAACCCCTGGGAGGCTATGCCCCCGGCTCAGTGCTCGGGGGTGAGGGGACATTACAGCTGCTGCAGGAGCAAAGGACATTCCAACCTCCCCCATTGCCTGCCCCCCCTCAAACTGTAGTCCCCTTTCCCCACCCTGACACCCTTCCAGCTCTGGGGAAATCCCCAGCCCCCACTCAGTTCAAAAGGGGACAAAGGACATTCCAAGTGTAGACTGTCCCCTCCAGTGCATTTTGGATTTAGCTGGGGTCAAAGGTCATTCCATCCACACCCAAGAGCCCCTCCTGCCCCAAGCCCCTGCCACCAGCTGTTTCCCCACTTATGCCATGAGGTAGCAAGGACACAAGAGAGGGTAACTATGCCTGTAGGTGGCAGGATAGTTGGGGGGGGTTGTGTTAGCGGGGGCTGGCACACAGCAGCAGCCCCACCCGCAGGGCTGCAAGGGTCAGCACACAAATTGGAGAGGGGGCAGGGGAAAGAGGGTCAGTCTCTCTCTCGTCCACTTTGTTTTTAAACCTCCCTGCTCCCAAGCACAGGGAATCTTGTGTCCCCCCCAAAAGCACCATTATTAATGGACTCTCACTGGGACAAGGGACAACCCCCGGGATCTCAGTGGGGGAAAAGGCTCCAAATTCAATATTAGGGTCACCCCCATTGCCCTCCAAAACAGCACAAAGTCTTGCTAATGAAAATAGCAACAAATTGGGGTTCATTCCCTCCTGTCCATTCCATCCCATACAGAGCCCAGATTTCTATTCTGTTGATTTTATTTAAAAAGATAGAAAAGAATATTTTATTTTGTATTTAACAACAACAACAGAGCCCCACGCTCCAGATTCCTCCCCGGAGAACTGGGCTGTGGAGATAACTGATGCAGCCATACCCCCCTTCCGGTGCATGGTCTCTTGTCCTGGCGTCTGCCTTTTGTTAGCATTTGTGAGTCAATATATGTGTTTGCACTTGTCCATCTGTCCGTCTGTGTCTGCCTGTTGCTGGCTGGTTAGACCCCCAATGTTTCCTGCTCCTAGTAGTTCCCCCTTCCCCGTCACACCCCCAGTGCCTGCATCTTTCATTTGTTTGGGAAAAAAAAAAAAAAAAGAGAAACATAAAACTTTGTACTAAAAGTGTTGTGTCTTTGTGCTTCAGGGCAGGGGGGACTGGCTGGGGGAGCATGGGATGGGATACGGGGCCTTTCCCGCCACTTCACCAGGTCTGAGGGCCATTTCTTTTGGCTTCAACAGGCACCAACATTCCTTGGCCTTTGGCAGAGCTCTACGGGCTGGCCCAGCGGGGACATGCCCCTTAGCTGGGGGGACAACCCAGGCACCAGTGTTTACCTCTGCACTACAGTGGGCTGTGAACCTGGTGAAGGGGGTGGGGGAGTTGAACAGGGAGGGACCCTCCTCTCAAACTCCCAAGTGCCAGCTGGGAGTCGCAGAGCAGCAGCTGTGTAGGGGGATGACACCTCCTCCCACCCACAGAACCTTCCCAGGTCCCCCGCCCCCATTGCTGGGCTGTGTGTGTGGGGGGGGATTTAGCCCAGCCCACAGCAGGTACACTGCACCTTGGGTTCACAGGGGGAGCTGCTCTGTGGGCAGGACTCCCCCCACCAGAGAAGAGGCTAGTCACTCCCTGCAGGCAGATTTATTGAAATTCCACATTACAGACAGCCAGGAAAAAAGTTAGTCAGGGGCATTTTACCCCCTATCCACTCCCCCAATACAAAATAATCTGTAGAAGAATAAAAGGCTCTTATGTTACATCTGTCCCTGGGGAAGGAGGTAGTGTCACACCCAGCTGCCCCCCCCACCCCACAAAAAAACTACAAAGATACAAATCAGTAAAAAATAGGATTAAAAAAGATTTTATATAAAAATAACCCTTTTTATCCTGCTCTGAGGTTCCCCCAAGGATCAGCCCCAGGTCATGGGGGGGGGCACAACAGGTTACCCCCCCACAATCTCATCTTTGGGTGGGGGTTGTCAGGGCAGGGAACAGCCCCCACTTCACAATGAGGCAGCCCCCTGGCAGCATCAAGCCCCCTGAATAATCTGTGGGGCAGCCTCTCCAGAGGCATCAAGGTGGGGGTTGCTGATTAAAAAAGTAAAAATGTATAAAAAAGTGTGTGTCTTAGTGTATTTGCAGTGGCCCCACCCCATGTAGCCCCCACCCCTGCACCCCCACCTCTTAGAACATGCCAAAAGCAGAAACTGTGTGCCCCACTGGCCCAGTGCACGGAGGGGGCACAGTGCCACCTCCCTCTCCCCCCACAGCACATGCTGGTTGCAGAGGATGTGGAGGCGCCAGGGCGACCCCACGACTCAGCAGTGGTCTCCCTCGTGGAGTGGCTGGGGAGGCCGTGTCAACCAGCATGGTGTTCTCCGCAGCAGGAGCTCCGGGCCAGGCCCCCGGCTGCTTCACAGCACAGTGCTCTCATCCTCCTCTTCCTGAGGGGCAGCCCGGGGGTGCCCATTTCTCTCCCCCACCTCCAGCTCAGCTTGGAGGAAGCAGCGGATCTCCTGGGGCAGTGCCTGCGCCTCCAGCTCGCACTCCCGCTGCAACTCCTCCACCAGCTGCAGGGGAGGGGAGAGGGGGGTTGGTGGGGGACACCGTGGGAAAGACCCCCCCCCCGACTGTACTAGGGCCTGAAGCTGCACAATCTCTCCTCTACACTGCATGATGGGCCCACACTGCAGGCACCCAGGGCTCTCCGGGGGATGACCCTAGAACAGCACCAGCCCCCCACCTGTGGCACTCACTCCCGCAGGGTTTCCCCTGCTAGGGCAACTGGGCCCATGGGAGACACCCCCTGGCATGACCAGTCCCACCCCCTCCACACTCACCCTGGGCTCCTCCTCTTCAATTTGCTGTAGGATTTCCTGGTGCCCTGCCACAAGCTTCTCCTGGCGCCGCTTCTGGGCTTCCTCCAGCTGCAGAGAGGGGGCAAGAGAGCGTTTCTGGGGGAGCAGACCAAGGGAAAGGGGTGCTGCGAGCCTGTCAGTGCCCGAGGAACGAATGAGGGGCAGGACTAGCAGGAGAGCTGCCCCCACTAATGCCCAGATCTTACAGGGATCCCATGTGTCTGCGGAAGCACAAGTGGGGCAGCTGGCTGTTCTCTCCCCCCGGAATGGTCAATGTGGGAGGCAGAGCGAGGCAACGTGGGGGGCACTCACCCTGCGGATGGAATTCACTGATTCGTTGATGTGTCTCCTGTTAATCTCGGTCAGCTCCCTGCAGGGATATGGGGGAGGAAGAGACAGACCATCAAGCAGGACAGCCCCTTCCCACAAAGGGTCAACTCCAGCCTGACCACGCTCAGAACTGGCTGGGACATACCCCCTGCCCTCCCAGCACAGGGATCTGTATGCCCCATCTATCCCCCAGTGACACAGGGATCCCTGACCCAGGATTCATATTGCCTCCCGTCCCCACTGCCCCCATGTGCACTGCGGTCCAAAGCCCTAGCCCAGCCCCAGCCCCAGGAGTGGCAAGACATGTGACCTCCCCCAGCACTGGCCCCACCCCTGCTAGCTCCCTCCTTCCCTGTTCCACCCCTAGCCCCTGCCCCCCACTAACCCCTTCCCCCCCCCAGCAGCTCACTCCCCTCCTGTCCACACTAGCCCAACGCCGCTAGCTCCCACCTGCCCCTGCCACTCACACATCTTTCTTCTGCTTCTCCCGGGATTTGGCCTCTGTGATGCTGTTGTGCCGCTTGCGGTCCAGGATTTTCTGCAGCTCCTTCTTCTCCCTGGGGAGGGGCACAGATCTATCAGACTTGTGGGGAGCAGTGTCCTGGGGAAACTGCCATCACCTGCCCCCACCCCCAGCACCCACCTCTCACTGGTCTCCTTGACTCTCTTCAGCTGGGCAGCCTGGCAGTCCTGGGCAATTTCCCGCAGCCGCTGCTGGGCCTTGTGGGTGGGAGGTCGGGTGGGGACAGACACGAGCAGTGTCAGGGCATTTGCTGTTAGATCCGTGACCCTGGCACCCTCCCTTCCCCCAAACTCTCCTCCCAGCTAGCAATCCTGCGCTGCCCCCCACCAAAGTGCTGCCCTTGCATTCCACGCCCCCATCCCCTCCCCTCCCAGCTCCAGAGCCCCTTCCTCAGATACCCATGTGTAGTTCCCCCGCGGTTGCAGGGGATCTTTGGGAGCTGCCCTGTGCCCTCCTCCGGAAGGGCACCTGTTTCAGCTGCCCCTTATTCTGATGCTCCTCTGCCCGTCCTCCTAGGTACCTGTTGCAGGTGCTCCTTTTTGCGGGCTCTCTCCACCTGGTGCTGGGTTTCCCGCAGCTGCAGCAGTCCCCGCAGCTGCCCCTCCTGCAGCTCCAGCTTCTGCCGAGACACGTCCTGCTCCAGTGCCTCCAGTGAGCCGTTGGCACTGCAAGGGACAGAGACTGTCAGCACGGTGGGTGCTGTGGGTCGGACTGAGGGGCACCAGCAGAGCTGGGATAATGGGGGCTGCGGATGGGGACTGAGGGGCAGAGTTGCGGGGGGCAATCCTAGGGCTGGAATAACAGGGGGTTGTGGGAGAGGCAGTAGTAAGGGCTGAAGGTCAGGACTGAAGGGCACCAGCAGAGCCATGAGGAGCCACTCACTCCTGGTGCCCACGGCGCAGGCTCCGTTCCACTTGGGAGCGGCGCCGGAGGCTGTCGCTGTGCAGCTGGTGAGCCTGGGTGCTCTGCTTCTTGTTGAGGCTGGAGATGTTCTTCATGTGCTTCTTGCGTAGCTCCTTCAGCTCCCGGTACTGCTTCTTCAGCAGCTTGATGTAGCCCTTTTGCTGCCGCAGCTCCTCCAGGGACTGGGGAGCCACCTCTGGAACAGAGTGAGGGAAGGAGGGTCTCAGCATCCCCCAATCCCTGCATACACAGGAAGCCAGTGCTGAGATGCAGCTGCCTCTGGGGAGGGGCACAGGGGGCTGGTAACAACAAAGCTGCCTCCTCCCACCACCCCCAAGCGGAGGGATGTGGGGTCAGTGGGAGGCAGTGTCCCATGCTTGGGCGCAGTCCTTACCTGCGAGGACGCTAGCAATGAGGTCATCCCTTTGCCCTGCAGGGAGGAGGAGGCAGTGGTTAGGGGGAGGCATGAGGAGAAAACTCATCCCAATCTCTTTCAGCCCCCACAAAGGGCTACAGTTCTGAAGACTGGACTGGATCTCAGGGGTCTCTCCCATTATGCACCCCACACATGCCACAGGGATTGGCTCCATTGCACCATGACTCTGTACTCCCCATCACAGGAGAACCCCCCATCCTCATGCAGCCTATGAGAACCCCTCCCTTTATAGGGGACGCTCCCTCCCCCACATTAAAGGAAAGCCCTACCCAGCAGAGGGTGCCTCCCCCAGCTTATAACCCCGGCCCTCCAATGGGGACAGGACTCAGGGATCCCCCTTGCCTGGGCTGGCGACACTAGGGCTGCCGGCAGGGGGCAGCAGGACAGTGGGCGGCTGTCGGGAATCCGTGGGGGGCTCGGCCACCACATCAGCTCGCTGCTTCCCAGACGTTTCCCGCGGCTTCTCTGAATTCTCCTGGGGAAGAGAGGGGTTCGAGGATGGGTTCAGTGAGGGAGACAGAGGGCTCCCCTCAACCTGTCCTCAAGATCCACCGCCCACCAAAACGCTTGTTGACTCCTTCCTAGAGCCCCCACCAAGCCACACCTCTAGACGGAGTGAGATCCCGCCCCTCACCAGTACCCCATTATCCTCAGACTCAGATCCACTGCCCCCCAACTAGCCCTAAGCACCCCCCATCTGCTACCCCATTCCGCTTCTCCCTCAGAGCCACTACTGCACACACCCTCTCTCTCCCAGATCCATTGGCCCCCATCCCCCACTCACTTCACTGTCTCCAATCAGTGCCACCAGCTGTTTTGCCCGCTGGTCCATGAGGCTGACGTGTTTAATGGGGTTGATCAGGGCCTCTGCATAGTCTAAGAGGTAGAAATAGGAGGCTGAAAGATGCATGGGAGGGAAATTCCCACCCAAGTCCCCACCACAGCCCCCCCCGTTTACCCTCTCGCCCCCACCACATCCCAGGCCACACTCCTTCATCCCTCCAAATAGACACCCTCTTCCAGAGACACCTCATCAGCCCCAGCTCCCCTCCAGCCAGCCCCACAGCAGAACACCCTCCCATCTGTCCCCCATACCCTGGTGGTCATCTGGGATATAGTCATTGGCTTCTGTGTAGACCAGCAGGGCGGGCAGGCTCAGAGGCTGGTTGCTCTCACTGCGCAGGCAGATGTAGTGGTACCCTGGTCGGGAGGTCACAGAGACGGGGGGGAGGAGGGGTCAGACCAGACCAAATGGGGGGGAGCACCTGGGGTTTATGGGGGAACTGTGCCACCCCATTGTTGGGGGCTGGGTAGGGAGTACCCCATGACAAGATCACCATCCACAGGGTACGGGGACAAGGCTGCCCACAGGGTCCTAAGGAGGGGAGAGCTGACAGAACTGGGGGTAGGGTGGGGGTAGGGGCAGAAATAACTGTAGGGGGCAAGAGCAATGCATCATGGGGCACAGCAGGGGAACGCAGCACCTCCTGCACCCTGCTTGCACTGGGAAAAGTGCATGATGGGGACCACTGCAGGGGGTTCTGGGTAATTCACATCTCACAAATCCCTTCCCCATTGCCTCAGTGACAGGCCTAGAGTAATGCTTGATGGGACCAGGTCTAGCGCTCATGGGGGGAGGTTGTGGGGTAACCAGCACGTCCCCCATCCCCCCATTGCCTTGGCGACAGGTGGGATGGGGGCAGGGACCTCAGGCGGCTCCGCTTACCAGACCGGATGGCTGAGACAGGCAGGATCCGGTGCCCGACAAATTTACCCCCCTCCTCAAAGACAGCAATGCGCAGGGACGCCAGCGTGGGCAGCACCACCTGGGGGAGCAAAGCAGGTGTTAGATGCTGCCCCTGGGACCCACAGGAAGGGAGATCACCCACACCTGGGCTGGGGCAGAGGCTGGACACACTTCCGGCCCTGCCCACCCAGTGTTATCAGCTGCCCCCATCTCTTCCCACTGCTGCTCCAGCAGCCTTACCTTGGGGAAAACGAAGGGCTCCTCATCCCAGACGGGGTTGAAGGAGTTCCCCTGGGACGGGCGCGTCCGGAACTTGCGCTTGGTGTCGACGGGGAGACCGAACATGTCTACTTCCACGTAGATGCCCACCCGCTTGTCTGACAAGAACTGCCCCGAAATTATCTGTGGGAGGGGGGGTGGAAGAGGGAGAGAGAGAAGGGGTCAGAGTCACTAGTGACCGCCCACATACCTCTGATCCCAGCTGACACGCCCACGTGCCCCCAACAAGCTCCAGCCCCACTTGCCCCCATGCCCCACACACCCATGTGCCCACAATACACCCCATCCCCCCGTCATGCCCACCAGGATGGGTTGGCATCAGCTCCCCAGCTCTCACCTTGACCTTGACCATGTTGGCCACAATGCCATCCACGATGTTCTCAGTGAAGGGGTCAAAGGGCTTGTCCTCACGCCGCATGAACTCGGGCTTCAGCAGGTACCCACTGCGCCGGTTGTACTCAAACATGCCCAGGTTCAGCTGCATTGGCAGGTCTGGAGCGTAACAGGACCCTCATGAGGAGGTGGAGATTAGGGGCAGGGCACTGAAAGACTGTGGGGAGCCCTAGAGAGTTGGGATGGGGAACTCCTCATTCACCCCCACCCCGACACACTGGCACAGCCTCAGTGGGGGAGGGGGTGCCAAATTAATGGCACTAAGAGAGAGGTGCTGAGGGAACATGACACAGTAACGACTCCCAGGGACTCCAATCGCACTGGGGTCCCCCTGCACCAGGGATTGAGAGGCACTGGCAGAGCTGCGGGATAGCTGGGGGCTACGGGTCATGACTGAGGGGGATCCTCACCGAGGGACTGGAAGTTGAGTGCCACCATCTGGCAGCCAGCGTTCCAGAAAAGCTGGGGCATGTAATTGGAGGAGTCGACCCGTGTGCCCTTGGGGTAGATGCGGCTTAGCTGCTTCTTGTTGTATCTGGGCGCATGGCGGGGTGTCAAGGTAGTAGTGGGAGACAGTGGCCAACAGCCCCCCCAGGAGCACCTGCTCCTACCCTGCAGCTCAACATCTCCTATGAACCAACCTTCCCTTTTCCTGCCTGCCCCACTATCCCCCCACCGCTCCCTGCCCCCCCCACCAAATCTACCTCTGCCTTCCCCGACACCCCCACCACAGCTCCCTGCTCCCCAGTACTGCCCCCGGCAGGATACTCGACAAATTCCATGGGGCTCTTGGTGAGCTGCTCCAGCCCCTTGGTCTCCACGAAGGACGACATCTCGAAGGACTTGTCCCGCTCTATGGGCGGTAAGGCGAGTGCATTAGTGCCCCCCTGTGGAGAAACCCCTTCCAGCAGCATCAGCCCCCAGCCACACCTCCATGGTCAGCAACACCCATCCCTCCACTGAGCCCACCCAGACAGCCCTGCCTCCCCCACAGCCCCACCAGATAGCCCTCCTCAAATTCCCCTCCCCCTAGACCATCACACCCCATCCATCCTCACAGATATCCCTGCCCACTCCTCCACTCTCGCTCCCCTTGCCGCTCAAATCCTATCCCCACATAACTCCCCAAGCATTCTGCCCCCAACCAAGCCCACTGCATAAAAAGAGCTCCTACCCCCCAGGCTCTCAGATCTCAGCGCCCCGCACCTCTCTGCCCCCCCAGACAGCCCCCCACACTCACTGCTGGCGGCCTGGAAGGATTTGAATTTGACGGGTTCAATGTAATTCACCAGTGTGGACATCTCTTCGGTGGCATTCACCTCACTGCTGGCCGTGCCCTGTGCGGGGTGGGGGTGAAGGGTCAGGGCAGCCAACTTGCAGGTCCCAAGGCCACTTTCCCAAGAAGTAAAGTCCTCTCTGCAAAGGTTCAGGGGCTGGGCAGGCACACCTGGCTATCGACCACCCACATCTGCCATTTCAGTGCTGCTCACATCCTAGTCACCCCCACCTAGTAACCCCCCACCCATGTTACAAAGCAGGGGCCAGGAGGGGAGATCCCCCCCTCAGGGCAACCCCTGGAAATGGAGCCCCATGGCCCCCCTTTACCTCATCTGTTGTGGGCTTCTTGGGATCTGGCTGCTCTTCCTCCTCCTCCTCTTCGCTGTCAGCTTCCCGGTCTGGGGGTGGGGTGGGGGAGAGAAGCGTTAGAGATCCCAGACCATCAGACACACTCACCCTTAACCCCCCCAAGAGTCACTCCACCCCCTGCCCCCCACCAGGGAGACCCAACCTCGCTGCCCCCCAGCCTCCCCACATTGCCTTGCATGGGATTGTCACTCCAATGCCCTAGCCCCAAACCCCACTACAGTCCCCTTCCATACACAGGCGCCCCGTCGCTCAGACCCTTTCTCTCAACACCCCCCTGGGCTCTGATGTGGTGGGAGGGGATGTTAGTGATGGGACATGCCTCCCTCCCTCCCTCCCCACTCACCAATGGATTTACGGGGCTCTGCCAGCTTGGCCAGTCTCTCCGGTGGCGCCTTCTCCTCCCCATTGGCAATGACCGGAGGGGTGGCCCCCTTGTGCTGCTCGACATAAGGGGAGCCTGGAGGGGGAGGGGTGTGAGCACCACAGAGTGGAGGGGGGGCACCTTGTCCCCCAGCTCCCCAGTGACACAGGAAATGGAGGGCAGACCCCACATCTAGAAGGGATGTTTTGCTGTGCAGACCCCACGGCAGGCCCACAGCACCCATGGGGGGTATCGTATTCCTGCCCCACCCACAAGGGGAAAGCTCCATGGGCGGGGAACATGCTGCATGGTTGCAGGGAGAGGGGAGATCGTGGCCAGAGCCTGGAAGGGAAGCACTGCCTGATTCCTCTCTCATCAGCTGTGATGGGGGCCAGGCTTGTCTACGCCCAAGGTGTCCCTGAGGTTGGTGGGGAAAGGAAGTACAAAGCCCAGGGTGCTTGGCAGGAGGGAGAATGAGGGTGGCACTGGACATGGGGGCAGTGAGCGCAGATCCAGTGGGTAAGTACCTGGCCGAGGCTGGCACTAGCTGGGAAGGGGTACATACCCCATGGGAGCCAGGGCGGATTTGGGGTATGTACCCAATGGGGGGCGGATCCAAGGTACATACCCTGTCAGGGGTGGGGCGCACTGGCTGAGGAGGGGTACGTACCCGGTGGAGGCAGATCCAGGACAGTCTTTTCTCTCTCCCTCATTTTTTACATCCATGTGCGGAATGAATTTTGTTATGTGCACCAATATGGAGATGATGTGTGACATATCACCTCCATACTGGTGCATATAACAAAATTCATGTGGTGCAGCCAAGCAGTTCAGAGTGTGGGAGGGGGCTCAGAGCTGGGGCAGAGGGTTGGGGTGTGGGGGAAGTGAGGGTTCTGGCTGGGTGTGCGGGCTCTGGGGTGGGGCTCCCCCGGGATACAGTGGGGATAGAAGACTCCCCCCACAGCTCTCTCTCCCCGCAGCAGTATCTGGGCTGAAGGGGAGAGACACCTGTCCCCCGTCCGCAGCAGGTCCAGACGAAGGGCTCCTGTCCCCCAACGGCAGCAGGTCCGGGGCTGGGCTGGGCTGGGCTGGGGCCGGTGGACGGGCGCCATGGCAGGTCTGGGGCTTGGGGAGAGGTGCTTAATAGGCAGCTGTGCAGCCACACAACTTAGAGGGAACTTAGATCCAGGGTACACACCCTGTGGGAGGGTGGCACTGGCCGGGGGGGGGGGGGGGGATATCCAGGTTACATACCCTGTGGGGGGTGGGGCGCACTGGCTGGGGAGGGGTACGGGAGATCCAGGTTACATACCCTGTGCGGGGTGGGGCGCACTGGCTGGGGAGGGGTACGGGAGATCCAGGTTACATACCCTGTGCGGGGTGGGGCGCACTGGCTGGGGAGTGGTACGTACCCGGCGGGGGCGAGGGCAAATCCACAAGGCCTGGCCCCGCATCGCTCACGGTGGACTCCAGCAGGCGCTTGCGGATGCTGCTCCCCTCGGGGCCCTTGCTTGCCCGCCGCTGCCGCCGCTTCTTATTCTTCACCAGGATGCGGCCCATCAGCTCCTGGGGGCTGGGCAGCACCACGCCTGGTTGCAGCTGGGGGGGACAAGGGTTAGAACAAGGCCAGTCAGCCATGGGGGATGGAGACCCTATGGACACCTCCATTCTCTCCCCCCAGACTCCACTGACCCAACTCCCTCCTCCAGACACCCTGTCTGCTCCTCCATGCCCAGATATTCATGACCCATTTATCCACCCCCCAATCCTCCCCCCACTTCCCCACACTCTCCCGAATACCCACAACCCTGACCTCCAGCTTCTTGATACACTTGCCCCCTATCCCCCATTCCTGGATACCTCTCCTCCTCCTCTCCCCCTGGTACCTCACCCCCATGCCTAGATATGCCTCTTTCTTGCCCCCATGCCTGATACCCCCTTCCTTGCCCCCCATCCCCCATTCCTGGATACCTCTCCTCCTCCTCTCCCCCTGGTACCTCACCCCCATGCCTAGATATGCATCTTTCTTGCCCCCATGCCTGATACCCCCTTCCTTGCCCCCCACTTCAGCCACCTCACCGGGTATTTCTCCAGGGGATCGATCAGTAGTGCATCGCCAAAGATGCTGCGGCAGTACTCGGCCATCTTTGCCTGCTGCTTGGCCCTGAGGGCAGAGTGAAGGGGCCATTAGAACTATGGAGCCCCAGCCTCTCCCAGCAGGACATGCCCCAGGGAGCAGGATGGGAATACTGGTGGGGGGCCATGGGGATTACTCACGAATCAACATGGTTTTCAAAGGACAGGATGACAGGGAACGGGGAGGTCTTGAAAGCGCTTTCAGCAATGGCCTCAATCACCTCCTAGAGCCGGGGGAGATCAGAGTCAGGGCTGGCATAACAAGGGGCTGCTGGTTGGGACTTAGTGCACCAGCAGACCTGGGGGAGTCCAGAACCGGAACATCAGGGGACCATGGGTCAGGAGCTCAGGACTGGGGGGGGGGGGGCCTAGTATCTTAATGGAATTGTCACAATCCTGGTGAAGCTGTCATAAGCAAATTAGGGAGACGTGGTCTCGATTATATTACTATCAGAGGGGTTCCAAACTGGATGAAAGGCCCTACTCAAAGGACAGTTATCAATGGTTTGCTGTCAAACCGGGGAGGGGGCGGAGAAAGAGGAAAGTAGTATCCAGTGGGGTCCCACAGCTCGCCCAAGGGTCAGTCCTGGGTCCAGTACCATTCCACATTTTCAGTAATGACTTGGATAGTAGAGTGGAGAGTGTGCTCATAACATGTGCGGATGACCCCAAGCTGGGAGGGATTGCAAGCACTTTGTAGGGCAGGCTTCGAAATCAGAACGACCTTGCCAAATTAGAGAAGAGGTCTGAAATCAATGAGATGAAATTCAATAAAGACAAGTGCAGAGTATTGCACTTAGGAAACTAAAATCAGATGTACAATTACAAAATGGGGAAGACCTGGCTAGATGATTGTATAGCTGAGACGGAGCTGGGGCTGATAGTGAATCACAATTCGAATGAGTCAACAACATGATGCTATTGTGACAAAGGCTAATATAATTTGGGGGGAGGGGGTATTAACAGGTATGTCGTATGTATGACATGGGAGGTAACCGCCCTACTCTACTCAGCACTGGGGAAGCCTCAGCTGCAGTACTGTGTCCAGTTGTCCGGTTCTGGGCATCACACTTCAGGAAAGATGTGGACAAATTGGAGAGTCCAGAGGTGAGCAACAAGAATGCTAAAAGGTTTAGAAACCCTGACCTAGGAGGAAAGGTTAAAAACACTGGGCTTGTTTAGTCATGAGAAAAGAAGACTGAGGGGACCTGCTAACAGTCTTCCAATATGTTAAGGGCTGCTATAAAGAGAATGGGGATCAATTGTTCTCTATCACCCCTGAAGGCAGGACCCTAATGGACTTGATCTGCAGCAAGGGACATTTAGGCCAGATGCGAGACAGAACTGTCGGACTCTAAGGGTACCTCAGCTCTGGGACAGGCCTCCCAGGGAGGTTGGACTCCCCTTCACTGGAGGTATTTAAGAACCGGTTGGGCAAACTCCTGCCAGGGAGGGTCGATGTTTATTGGTCCTGCTTCAGCACAAGGGGCCGGACTTGGTGGCCTCTTGTGGCCCCTCCAGCCCCACAACTCTGGGAGCAGGGGAGGGTCCCAGGGGTGCGTCAGTCAGCACCTTGAAAGGGATCTCGGTTGTCATGGTGAAGCCGTGCGTGATGAAGGGCTCTTCGTCCTGGGGCCGCCCCTTCCAGCAGTCAAGTTCGATGCAGCGGCAGCCACTCAGCAGCACCTGGCGATACATCTCCACCGAGGAGTTCCCCGTCAGCTGGCCCGCTGGGGCAGGGAGGGACAGGTGTCAGCCATCAGCACCCCATGGACGCCCTGACCCTCCCAGACTCCAAACGCACAGACCCCCGCCCATACATACAGACCCCCGGCACACAGCCCTGACCCCGTAAACCCACCCATGCCACAGACCCCCACCCAACCCTCATACTCAACTCACAGACCCCCAGCCCGCCCATACGGACCCTCAGCGCACAGTCCTGACCCTGCAAACCCCATACTCAATTTACAGATCCCCGCCCTGTCCATATATACAGACCCCCCAGCACACAGCCCTGACCCCACCCAAACAACACAAACACAAACCCATTGATCCCCAACCCCCAGACCCTTCCACGTGCACACCCACCTCGCATGCTTGTCCCCCCTCCCCCGCCAACTACCACCACAGGGAGGAGGAACAGGGGTCTATGAGGGGGGATGTGCTAGGGCCATCCCTAGGGACGCCGGGGGTCCCCCAGACCATCTTGGCAGTTGCAGAGCTCAGAGCGTGCTAAGGGATAGCCTCCCCAATACCTGCAAGGTAGGTGTTGTGGAAGGGGTTGATGGGGGGGCAGTTTGGGCCCCCCCGCACCTGTGAGGTAGGTTTTGTGGGAGGAGTTGATGGAGGGGTGGTTCGGGGACCCACACCCCTATCTGTGAGGGAGGGGTTGATGGGGGTTGCCCGTACCTGTGAAGGAGGGGTCGATGGAGGGAAGTCTGGGGGCCCCGTACCTGTGAGGTAGGTGTTGTGGGAGGGGTCGATGGAAAGTGGTTTGGGGGGGGGGAGGCCGTACCTGTGAGGTAGGTATTGGGGGAGGGGTCGATGGGGAGTGGTTTGGGGGGATAGGGGGTAGGCCGTACCTGTGAGGTAGGTGTTGTGGGAGGGGTCGATGGGGAGTGGTTTGGGGGGAGAGGGGGTAGGCCGTACCTGTGAGGTAGGTGTTGTGGGAGGGGTCGATGGGGAGTGGTTTTTTTTTGGGGGGGGGCGTACCTGTGAGGTAGGTGTTGTGGGAGGAGTCGATGGGAAGTGGTTTTGGGGGCGGAGGCCGTACCTGTGAGGTAGGTGTTGTGGGAGGAGTCGCTGGGGAGTGGTTTTTTTTGGGGGGGGGGCATACCTGTGAGGTAGGTGTTGTGGGAGGAGTCAATGGGGAGTGCTTTGGGGGGGGGGCGTACCTGTGAGGTAGGTGTTGTGGGAGGGGTCGATGGGAAGTGGTTTTGGGGGGGGGGTACCTGTGAGGTAGGTGTTGTGGGAGGAGTCAATGGGGAGTGCTTTGGGGGGGGCGTACCTGTGAGGTAGGTGTTGTGGGAGGGGTCGATGGGAAGTGCTTTGGGGGGGGGGGGCGTACCTGTGAGGTAGGTGTTGTGGGAGGAGTCAATGGGGAGTGCTTTGGGGGGGGGGCGTACCTGTGAGGTAGGTGTTGTGGGAGGGGTCGATGGGAAGTGCTTTGGGGGGGGGCGTACCTGTGAGGTAGGTGTTGTGGGAGGGGTCGATGGGAAGTGGTTTTGGGGGCGGAGGCCGTACCTGTGAGGTAGGTGTTGTGGGAGGGGTCAATGGGGAGTGCTTTGGGGGGGGCGCGTACCTGTGAGGTAGGTGTTGTGGGAGGAGTCGATGGGGAGTGCTTGGGGGGGGGGGCGTACCTGTGAGGTAGGTGTTGTGGGAGGAGTCGATGGGGAGTGCTTTGGGGGGGGGCGGAGGCCATACCTGTGAGGTAGGTGTTGTGGGAGGGGTCAATGGGGAGTGCTTTGGGGGGGGGGCGTACCTGTGAGGTAGGTGTTGTGGGAGGAGTCAATGGGGAGTGCTTTGGGGGGGGGTACCTGTGAGGTAGGTGGTGTGGGAGGGGTCGATGGGGAGTGCTTTGGGGGGGGCGGAGGCCGTACCTGTGAGGTAGGTGGTGTGGGAGGGGTCGATGGGGAGTGCTTTGGGGGGGGGCGTACCTGTGAGGTAGGTGTTGTGGGAGGAGTCAATGGGGAGTGCTTTGGGGGGGGGTACCCATGAGGTAGGTGTTGTGGGAGGAGTCGATGGGGAGTGCTTTGGGGGGGGCGGAGGCCGTACCTGTGAGGTAGGTGTTGTGGGAGGGGTCAATGGGGAGTGCTTTGGGGGGGGGGGCGTACCTGTGAGGTAGGTGTTGTGGGAGGGGTCAATGGGGAGTGCTTTGGGGGGGGGCGTACCTGTGAGGTAGGTGTTGTGGGAGGAGTCGATGGGGAGTGCTTTGGGGAGGGGGCGTACCTGTGAGGTAGGTGTTGTGGGAGGAGTCGATGGGGAGTGCTTTGGGGGGGGCGGAGGCCGTACCTGTGAGGTAGGTGTTGTGGGAGGAGTCGATGGGGAGTGCTTTGGGGGGGGGCGTACCTGTGAGGTAGGTGTTGTGGGAGGAGTCGATGGGGAGTGCTTTGGGGGGGGGCGTACCTGTGAGGTAGGTGTTGTGGGAGGGGTCAATGGGGAGTGCTTTGGGGGGGGGGGCGCGTACCTGTGAGGTAGGTGTTGTGGGAGGAGTTGATGAAGTAGCTGCTCAGTGGCTGGCTCATGTCGTCGCTCAGGTCCAGCTTTTCAGGGGGGACGATGCTGTTCTCCTCCCCCCCGAGGTAGCGCCCGAACCCCTCCATGGACATCTGGTCTGGGGGGCAGGAGGTTAGTGAGGATGACCAGCCCACAGCAGGGTGCCCAGTCCTTCCCACCCCCCTACTGCCATTCCCCTCCCCAGTCTCCCTCAGCTCTGTGCCAGGGTTCCCCGCCAACCCTGCCACTCCCCACTAGCTCTCCCCGCCCCCGCCCCCGCGGGGCTCACCACGCTCCAGGAACTGGCGGTTGGGCTCGTACTTGTCGATCAGCTGGCGCACCTGGGCACAGCTAAGGGGGGGGTATAGCACCTCATTCAGCCGTGGGTCCCGCTGCCGCTGGTTGATGAAATCCATCAGCTGATCCAGGCTCAGGTAGGGTTTCCCCTTCGCCCCACTGTGGGAGGCAGAGATGTTACCCACCAGGCAACACCCTCCACAGGCAACCTCACCCCCACAGCACCCCCCATTTGGCAGATCACTGCCATCCCAGTTAGCTGCTGAACCCCCCTCCTCCAACCTCCCTGGTGGCTGGGACCCTTCCTTCTTCACCCCACAAACACACATAACCCCACCCCCTGCAACATCCCCAGTGCCACCCCGCCAGACAATGAACCCTCTCCAGATACCCTCAGCAGGTTCCACCCTGCCCCCGATTCCCAGACTTCCCCCTGCTCCTGACAGTGGACCCTCTGCTGCAGCCCCAAGGTCATGCCCCAGACACGGGCCCACCCTCCCAGCAGCACCCCCGGGGGGCTGGCACTCACATCTCCAGCAGGATTTTGTCAATGTCAGGCCGCAGACAGAGCTTGTTCAGGAAGCGCTCAAAGATCTCCAGGGTGAACTCGTCTGGCTTGATTGACTCGCTCTGAGGGGAATAACAAGGGTGCACGTCAGTCACTGGGGGACACAAGGCAGCTGGGGCGGGTGGCTGGTGGGGAGGGACGTACCCGATTGAAGTTAAGGCCACAGGACTCCAGAGCTGTCTCCACACGCTTCTTATCGGCCGAGAACATCTTCAGGATGCTGGGGAGACAGGAGAGCGGGAATCCTGCGGTTCGGACTAAGGGGCACCAGCAGAGCAAGGGTTGGAGGGGCAGGCTGTGGGGTGGGACTGAGGGACACCAGCAGCGCTCAAGTTGTGTTTGGGGGGGGTGCTGTGGGTCAGGATTGAGGGGCACCAGCAGAGCAGTAGTTGGAGTGGGGCTGTGAGTCGGGACTGAGGGGCACCAGCAGAGCTCATCTTCAGTCAGGGAGTTTGGAAACAACACCCATGGGCCTGGTGGGGCCCTGGCTGCTCCCTACTACAGTAAAGGGAGCAGGAGGTAGGGCGGGAAACTTACTTCTTCACTGGGATCCGGCTCTCCTGGTTCACCTGGAGTTTGAGCCGGGTGTAGCTGAGGGATGGAAACAAGACAGAGGTTACAGAGCAGCAAAGCCTGGCCAGACACCACTCACCATAGTCAGCTCTGGGGTGGGGTGCACGAGCTGTTTATACAGAGATCCCTTGCCCAGTGTTGGGATGCACATGCTTCTGGGGCTGCGTATGGGAATCCCCTTCCTGGTACTGGGATGCAGCCACCTCTAGAGTAGGGCACACAAGCTATTTATATAGGGACCCCTTGCCCAATGCGAAGACGTACGTTTTCTGCAGGAAGGTGTTGCGAGACGCATTTTGGGCCAGAATGTTCATAGCCAGTTTGAACAGCTCCTCAGTCCAGACCTGGAAGGAACAGTGTGGGGGAAAAGAGATGAGAGACTGTAGGGCTGCTGCCCCCTTCCTCCCTGTGTCAAGGATGCCCTCTCCCCCACCCATCAGTGAGCCAACAGGGTGCACTCCCATGGGACAGTTTCTAGGCACCACCCTGCCCTGACCCCATCTGAGACGCACCCTCCAGTCTCAACAACCCCCAGCCATCCACTACCCTACCCTTCTCCATTTCCAGGATCTCTCACACATTGCTGATTACCCTGCTCGGTCTCCAAGGCCAACCCCCTCCCCCATGGACTCCCCTCCATTCCCCCCTACCCCGTACTGTCCCCCGTGTCCTGCCCCCCCCATGCCTCGTTGCTTACTCCCCACTCATCTTCCCTCACTGGCCAGTCCCCCTCCTCACCCACATCTCCCTCCATTCCCCCAGGCACTCAACTGCCCCCCCATTCCCAGTATCTCCTTTTCCACCCACCCCTGTCAGCCCCCACTCCAACATCCCCCACGCCACAGTTGGCAACACTCCCCATTCATTCCCCCTCGCTATTGCCAACCTTGGTCCCCTGCCAGCTGCCACTCACCCACCACGCACCCACCTTGGCCACGTCCTCCTGGACTGCCATGAAGTTCAGGAAGCTGATGTTGACAAGGTCCGGGCCATGCACCACAGTCAGCAGGTTCTCCTCAGGCCGCGGCTCTGAGCCCCCCAATCCCAGCATCTCCCGCAACTTGGGGTCCTGCCATAGGTTGAGGGGGATGGTGTGAGCCAGTAATGCTCTGCCTGCCAGCAGAGAGTGCTGTAACATCACCCCCCCCCCGCCCCCTATGAGGAGCAGCACTGGGCAGCTCAGCCAATCAGGGTTAAAACCACCCCCCACTCCAGGCCATCTCTGGGATCATGAGCCAGTGCCCGGCTCCCCTGCCGTGCCCCCGCTGTGTTTTGTAAGGTCTCCCAGCGCAGGCCAGGATTAGGCCCCCAGTGCATTATGGTAGGATCTCCCAGGCACCCTATTCCTCTCCCACATCAGGCATGGCTCCCCCACAGAAGTGAGGGGAGTGTTAGACCTAACCCTGCCCCTCACTCTCCCAGCTCCGTCCTGGAAGCTCTCTTCCCATGAGAAGGAATTTGCAGATGCTCCCTAACTGGGGCTCAGGGTGGGGCCGGAACCTAAAGAGGGAGGGGGTGGAGCTTGGTAGGGATCACTCGGCTCCCCAGCCAACCCACACTGGCCATGGGGAAGCTGGAATGGAGGACAAGGTTCCTTATTGTAGGGTCTCCCTTGCAGGGGGCGGCATGCACCAGTTTATTATTGAAGAGTCTCCCTCCATCCCCTCTCTTTTGTTGTCGTAGGGCATCTCCCTGCATGTGAGGAGGGTGGGCTACAGGCACCAGTTTGTGATTGTACGGTCTCTTCACCCCCACTCTCAGCAGGTCCTGGCAGAGCCTCTCCCTCACCTTTGGAATTCTGGCATAGCGCCCAGTCCGCGTGTCTCGAATGGAGCTGATGTCCAAGATGTCAACTTCCTGCCAGGGACAAAAAGGGGGGTGGGGGGAGATGCCCCTTAGAGCTGGAGCAGTGCCAGAGGTGGGGTGGGGAGGAGTTCCTGCCTAACGGTCCAGGCTCTGGGCACCAATCCCAGCCACATGTAAAGCAGCTGCCAAGGAACTGCTGCTGGGGGAATCCCTGCTGCATCTCCTCCTCCCTCCACGATCCTGTACGCACCCTCGGCACAGGAGGGCAGGGACACTAGGACAGAAAATGGGGGGATGACACAGGCTAGGGGGCTATGTGGATCCAGGAGTAAGGAAAGCTTAGGAGACGGACCATCTGGGGCCTGGAGGAGGGAGACAGCCCCACCCCTTGGGGTGTGCGGGCGGCAGTGGGGGGGCATTTCCTGTGTGAGGCCTGGGTGGCTGTGCTGGAGGGTCATGGGAAAGGGCAGAGAGGGAGAGGGGCCAAGCCAGAAACGCTCTCCCCCACATCCCCTCCCATGGCGTGCGTGCGGGGTGGGGGGGAGAAACTACAGCAAAGCTTGGAACCTGCCCACCCTTTGTAGCTGAGAGAAGTACAAGAATTTCCACACAGTCCCTTCAGAGGGGACGTACTGCAGCCCCCCCCACCCCCCAGCCAGCCACCAGGAGGTGTCTCAAAACTAGCCGCCCTTGGGAAACCAGCCCTTGGGAAACCAACGTAATTCAACACAGGGGCCGGAGAGCAGCAAGAGTGAAGGGCCAGGGTGGGGGGGAACCTGGAATGCAGACTGAATCAAATTAGACTCTCCCACCACTCAGCACCCCCCAGTTCTGCCCTTCCCACCTCTACTCTCTCCCCCACCCCATCCCACTACCCCCAACCCTCTGCCTCCCTCCCCCCCTCCGCAAGTACCACCCCCTTCTAAGAATGTATCAACACCATAAATCAGAGTGTGGGGGTGGGGCACGCTGGGGAGACAAGACTGGGGGAAGGAGGGCTCACCCCCAAACTGAACCTGGCGAGGGAGGGGGCAGGCAGGTGACCGCCCCTTGGCACCACCCCAGCAAATTCCTGCTAAACAGGCCTGGTGAGCAAGTGACCCAGCCTCCTAGGCCAGCTCCAGGAGAGCAGCAGCAAGCTGGCTGAACTCTTGGATATTGCAACCCCAGCGTGTCCCAGCAGGGGGCACTGTGGGGTATGGGGTGGGACCACCAGCTGTGGGGGGTGCTCCCATCCAGTGCTGGCCTCTGTCAGCAGGGGGCGCCATAGGAAGGACTGGCTGGGAAGAAGTGGGGGATGGCTGACAGACGTTTCCGGCCATGGGGCCTTTCCCGTCTTGCTCCCTGGCTGACCTCGATAAGGGCAGGGAAAGTGCCATGTGTTTCCGGGCTCTGTCATCTCAGCAGGGCTCGATGAGGACGTGGGGGGGGCGGGGGGGAGGAGGCAGAAACCAGCCTCAGCTCAGGCCATGCGATACAAGTGCTGCCAGGGCCCTACCATGTGGGGTGCGTTCCAGTAGAGGAAGAATCCCAAGGGGTCAACCCGCAGCGTCACCAGGGTCTGGGTTGTTGGCTCCTGGGGGCAGAGAGAGGAAGGAGTGTCAGTGCAACTGGCTCTGTTCCTGATCCTGACCCGCACCCACCCTGCCAGCCCAGCCCTGGGCTCTTCCCTCCCCCAAATAGCTCTGCCGGTGCCCCTCAACCCCAACCCATGGCCCCCAACTACCCCAGGCCTGGGCTCTATCCACCCCCCAGCTCTGCCAGTGCACCTCAATCCCAACTCACAGCCCCCTGCTATCCCAGGCCTTGGTTCCCCCATTCCCTGGCCCCAGCTCTGCTGATGCCCCTCAATCCCTACCCACTGCCCCCCATGTAGTTTGGCTGGTTTGAGGCCAAAGCTTACTCTGGTGACTTTCCTGCACATGCCTATCCCTCCGGATGCTTAGTGCCCCTCAGCTCTGTGGAGTCCCAGATCTTATTACATGCAGGTATTTCTGGCAGGGGTGGGCACATGGGGATTATCAGCCGGGTGAGGGGACAGGGGAGCCCTGGCCTGGAAGCTCTAGTGGGGGGGAATTAGCCATGGGCAGAGGGTGGGGGAGCCCTGGCCTGGGAGTTCTAGAGTGTGTGGGGGGGAGGGGGGAAATTAGCCATGAGCAGGGGGTGGGTGAACCCTGGTCTGGGGGTCCAGGACCTGCAGTGCTGGTGGCAATCCACAGTGAGGGCCTCTCCAAGCCCAGGCACCCCCCATATGGAGCTGTGAATGCATCCTAAGCAGAGAGCACTACCTATCCCAGGTCACCCCTCCCCCAGCAAGGCAGGGCACTCCCCCAGACCTAACTAGGTCTCCCTCCCCCACATGAGAGCATCTTATAGCCCTACCCCAGGGATCAGACACTGGGAGGACATGGTGGGTGTTATTAACTCCTCTCGCTTGGAGAGGCCCCTTGGCTCCCATCCTGGCTCCCCAGGAGCCAGGATTCCCCCTAGGCAGTGCATTGTTCAAGTGTGAAGGGGGGTAGGAAATCAATGGAGACCTGATGTGCTTCTTGGTCAATGGCCCCTCTGTGCTGCTGGCTTAAATGCAGAGAGTCGGGGGAGGGGGAGTCAAGAGCCAAAACAGACTAGAGAGAGACTGGGACACAATGGGAGCTCTTGGCTACTCCAGGCCAAAATCATCCAGCAGGGGGCACTGTAGGAAGCAGGGCAGGAGGTGGCTGTGGGGGGAGCTCCCAGCTGCTCCAGCCCGGCCCCTCCCAGCGGAGGATGCAGCCGGGAGCATTTGCTGAGGGGATGGGGGCTCAGACAGCACCTGTTCACAAGGGAAAGACCTTAGACCCCAGATTCAGCTGCAATAAAACAGTATCACAAAGCTGCTCATGCCCCAGGACTTTGCCCCAGAGTGGTGCAAAGGGAGTGCCCAACCCCCCAGCCTTCCTAGTACCACCCGTCCCCGGCACTGCCTGGCACCTGCCTAGCTTTGAACTTACAAGGCATGATCTGACACAGCTGCACATCTGAGAGAGCAGGGGCTGCGGGTCAGGGGCACCAGCAAAGCTTGGTGGGGGAGCCCAGGGCTGGGATTGCAGGGGGATGAGAATCGGGGCTGAGGGGTACCAGCAGAGCTGGGGCACTGGGAGGGAGGAGCCCTGGGAGGCACCTTGTGGACTTGGCCTGGCCACACTCACAGCTAGTCGGGAAGTGGCTGGGGGGTGGAGCAGTGCTTGGCCAAGGACCTAGGAGCTTGTTTCTCTGAGCTGCGCAAACACAGTTAGGATTTCACATCCCAGAGCGAAAAAGAAGGGGGGATGCCAGTGCTGGGGGAGGGGGAGTCAGAGAACAAGAGGGCTGGGATCAGGAGACACCTCCCCACCTCCATCCCTAAATCTGGTCCTCCAGGGAAAAGGGGTTTCTCAGTCCTGGCTCTAAGGGCTTCTAACCTGCTGCCATGTCCCAGCCCAGAGGCGGCTGCACCTCAGTACTAAGCCCACGTGTGTGCGTGGGGGGGGCTTGGATAAGGCCAGCTCTCAGCCTCCTTCACACCATCCGAATCTGCCCTGGCAACACCCAATTACAGTGTGAGCTGGGCACCCCAGGATGTCAGGGGTGAATGGGACACCCTGCTACGGGGTGGGGTGCTCAAGGCAGGGGAGGTTAACCTTCAACTGCATAACCTCTGCTGTTCTTCCACCTCCCAATAACGAGGACAGATGCACATGGAGATGTGAACCCAGGTGTCTGGGACCCTTTGCTGCCGTCACTAAGGGTTCCAAAGCAGTGCTCAACTCAATCAAACCAACCCGTGGGGGGATGACTACAGGTCAGGACTGAGGGGCTCCTGCAGAGCTGGGTGGAGCCCAGGGCTGGGATAGCAAAGGGAGGAGGGTCAGGATGGAGGGATAGTCAGGACTGTTTCTATGCCTCACTAGATGGGGGTCTCTTACCCCCCACATCTTTATCCCCTGATGGGGTCCTCTCTTTTCCACCTCCCACTTCCTTCTTTGGTTTTGGGGGCTGAGCTCCAAGCCACTGGGGAATTGCTGGGCCTGAGATTGCGAATCTAGCTGGTGTGGGGAGGAGGAGCCAGTGAGATCCTATCACTGCCCTGGGGTCAGGGAGCAGGTGGGTGTTGTCCCCCCAAACTGCAAGCCTCAGGACAGGCACAAAATTCTCCCCCACACATGCAGTCCCATTGGCCTAACTGAAGTTTCCCCCAAAATTAGAAATCAAACTACACCCATGCCTGGGGTCTTCCCCAAAATTCCTCCCCTTTCCTAGGATGCAGGGGCTCGGTGGACCCCCTCTGGAGGGATGCAGGAAGGAACTGGTGTACAAAGTGTGGGGGTATGTGCTGGGAGTGAATGGTGGGGCTGTCCGTAGGGGTCAAGCAGAGAAATCTGAAGGTCCAGGGGGCAGCAGTGATAGGAAGTTTGGGGGGGCTCAACAGAGTCCTTTCCTTGCAAGCCGACTGGATAGTTTGGAGTACAATGCAGGGGGGCTTCAGAGGGCAGGTATGGCAATTTTGGGTAGCTGAGTGAGGCTTTTGGGGGGCACAGGGCAGAGTCTGGGATGCCTGAGCAGGGCATTAGGAAGCTAAACAAGGGGCACAGAGGAATCCCTCTGTAGATCTGGGGTACATGGCAATGCACTGTCCCCAAAGGGGATGCAGGAGGGAGGCAAGAAAGACCAGCTGCGTTGGGGGCTGGGGAGGATGGGAGTGTCTCCCCCAAAATGTCTCCCCAGTATAATTTCCTCCCACTCTATGTCCCTCACTACTGCCAGGCTGCTATATGGGGTCCTCAGGATATTGAGGGGCTTTCTCCTGGTGGGAGTGATGTTGAGGATCTCCCTCCTCGCAGGGGACTTCCCAGGAAGGAGACAGGAGGTGCATGGGGGCTCTCCTCTTCAGGGGAAGGGAGTGCAGGGGGATCTAGGTACATAGGGGGAGATCTGTCCTCCAGAGAGGGAAGTGCCTAGGGGAACTCTCCAGAGGGATGCTGGGAGGAATACAGGGGCTGTGGGAAACCTCTCTCCCTGGTCAGGAGCAAGAGGTGGAGGGAGGGACGTGGGTGGTGTGTGTGGCTATCTCCCGCGGGGGGGGGGGGGGAATCAGGTGCAGGTAGTTTCCCGGGCTGGGGGGCGGTCTCTCCGGGGGAAATCCCCGGCTGCAAGGGTCTCCCGGCCTGGAGGGCGGGTGCAGGGATCTCCCGGGAAGGGACAGGACAGGACTCTCCTGGGACAGGCGAGGGTGTCTTTCTCCCCCGACTCACCTCGTCCCATTTGATGAACTTGCTGCCCCGGATCAGGGTCTCGGGGACCCGCAGCGGCTCCAGTTGCAGCGCGTGGACCCCCGGGCGCGCCCCGGCCATGGCTGCACCCAGCGCCCCGGGACACCCAGCCTAGCTACTTCGGCCTCTCCTGCAAGGGCTGCGGGAGGGGCGGGCACAGGCGCGGGGGTGGGGCTGGCCGAAGAGAGCCTTAAAGAAACAGCCACCGCCCCCAACCCCTCCGGAGGGGGTGCTGCCACTTTAAGAAAAGGGAGGGGGCAGAGAATGGGGGTGGGTGGGGCGCTGGCCCTTTAAGAGACTGCGAGGACTGAGCGACAGGCCCTTTAAGAGATTGGCGGAGGAGCGGGGGGGGGAGAGAAGAAATATCCTCTTCCTCCCTAGGGAGGGGCAACTTCTTAAAGGGACAGCCGCCCCGGAACAGAGGGAAGGTTTTGCAGCGTTATTAGCTCAGGAACATTGACTGGAAGCGCATCACAGAAGTACCAGCCTCCAGAAAGGCTTCCCCCTCCCCCACCTCCTTCCAGAGGTGGGGCCTGGAGAGAGACCCTACAATAACAAACCATCTGGTGCTCCAATGAGACTACAGCTCTCATCCCTGCAGCACAGCACCCTCTAGTGCCAAACTGGGGCATTGGGGCCAACACTGACTGCGTGGGGAACGTGCCCCCCTATTGAGCTTGCACAGCGCCCCCAACACGGTGCGGGGATATTGGGGTCACCACTGCCTGAGAGGGGAGAGTGCCTCCTACCGAGACCCCCAGAGGACTCCTGTCCACATCCCAGCTCCGCCCCAACCCACCCCGCAGAGTGTCAGATATTTAACATGATCATTGCATAAGACAGCTTGGCCAGCTGCCAGAGAGGATACAGCCTTCACTTTCAACTTCCTGAGGGCTGGGATCATGTAAAGAGCAGCAAGGGAAGAAGTGGGTTCCTATTGCCCCCACCTCCATATCCAGCCCAGGCTTGCAATCCCCCAAATCCATTCCTTTGCAATAGCACCCTCCCTCCCCATGCCAGTTGTACTGGGCCCTACTTCCTGTAGGTCCTATGTAAACAACACTTTTAATTCTATGGGGCATGGATTGGTAGGGAACCACTGGAATGGGATGGGGAGCTACACTCCATATAAACTAACCCCCGCCAACAACTTCCCCCTACTGGAATAGCCCCTCTAGGGATTCAGCCCAAAGGGGGTGTTTGGGGATGTGTGTAAAAGTGTAGGGAAGTCTGGGATTTAATGGGGGAACTGTGTGGGGATGTGCCCCTGATGCCGGGGTTAATGATTCAGGAGCTGGGCTTTAGATCTCAGCTAATACTAAAGGGTCAGACACTGTGTAGCGCAATAAGGCTTCTCAAATCCCTCCATCCCCAAAGCTCCCTGGGCACCACGCACCCATCCTCCTCTATATCAGGAACTCACTGCATTTCCCACCACCCCATCCCTCTTCCCTGGGACTCTGTTTGCCCCCTATTCCCATACCAGAATCCCCCATTCTCCCCCCCATGCCAGGGTCCCCCATTCCCTTCTTGCCAGGGACCCCATGTACCCCCATCCCCCTCACCTTTCCTATTCCCCGTATTTCTCCTCTCTTTCTCTTTCAGGGTCTCTAAACTCCACTGGGACACAAGCAGTGCTGGGCTGGGGAACTGAGCTGGAAGATGTTGACTACTGCCATCAACTAGGCCTTTGACCCAAGCCAGTTCCAGACCCCTAAGCCCCCATATGGGCCAATACTGATTATGTGGGGAGAGCGGCCAGCACTGACTGCAAAGGAGAGAGAGCCCTCTACTGAGCCCACCCACCCTGCTGCCTGCAGCACAGCGCCCCCCAGCACCGGATCAGGCAAGGGGATCCCAAGGAAGTTTCCAGCATGGCAAACAAAGAGGCATGGGGAGAGAACAGGATTCACCAGAGATGGGATCAGACCCAGGCAGCAGGGCCCCCGCCTCCGTGCACCTGCCACTTGGGGTCCTTGGGATGCTGTGAGGGAAATCTAGCCATCTAGTGCCTAGTGTGGGGAGCAGCAGGAGGGGGGCCTATTGCACACCCCTCTCTAACCCCCCACTCCAGCAATGCCTCACCTGCCCCCCCCCTGCAGTTTCCACAAATGGGCAATACTTTTCTGTCTGTACGGAGCCCCTTTGGGGCTATTCCTGTTGCCAGGCCCCATCTGCCTCTGCTCCTTCCCCTGGGCCCCATGCCAGCCTTTCTGGGGAATAAATAATGTGGGGAGGGGGAAAAGGGGGAGAGGGCTGTGCCTTGAGGAACCTGGTGGGGGTGGAGCTGGGGGAATTTGCAATGAGAGCAAACAGGCTGTGGGGGCAGCTCTGGAACCAAGGGCAGCGCCTGGGTCTGGGGCAGAGTGGGAGCCATGGGGGGCAGGGAGCACAGTACTGATGTAAGCTAAAGAGAGTGTTTGGGTCTCAAATTACAAGGTATCTATCTGGATACTCCTCTCTGCCTGCTACCAAGCCCTGTGCTTTGCTGGTGCCCCTCAGCCACAACCCACAGCTCCCTGCTATCCCAGGCCTGGGCTCCCCACCCCACCTCTCCCAGTGGCCCTCAATCCAGACTAGCAGCTCCACCCCTTCCATCTATGGGCGAATACCATTTCCCTTTTGTCCTGGCTGCGACCACTCCACGAGTAGCCAGCAGGTGGCAGTGTCCCCGCAGACCGTCGCACCCGCGCAGGGAGCAGCCTTTGTGTGCCTGAGTCTTTACGTTCCTGAAACCTACCCCGGGCTCCATGAATGGATCTCAGCCCGTCGCAGGTGCCACGCGGCGCTTCCTGCACCCAAGGGCCCTACGAGCCAGCGGAACAGTGTGCACCGACCCTAGTGCATACTCACAGGCTGTGGCAATGGGCTGGATGCAGCCCCGAACACCTGCCTGCTGTATGGGGACAGCCCATGGGAAGAGTAGAGGTGGCCCTGCCACTAATGCCCAGAGGCTGCATCCGTGTGCTGCACGGCCTCCCCGCCTGTTGCACAGCGGCAGTCCAATGGAATGGTGCATTGTTCTGTGGCTCTCAGCTGCATAGGACTCGTGCAAGGCTGCATTGACCCTAGTGCATGATTATAGCTGCATCAATGTGCCCCAAACTCTGTGCTAGCTGCATGTGGTCACAGCATGGGAATGATGCAGGCTGCATGACTCCAATGCATGCATATAGGCTGCATTGCTGCTGCACACACCCAGCATGCTCATAGTTGCATGGGGATAGTGCATCGGACCACCGCAGGCTGCACTGACCCCTAGTGCCTGCTCACAAGCGGCACCCATCTGCTGCAGTCACCCCCCACACGCCCCTGTCTGTCCCATGGGGATAGCGCATGGGACTGGATTATGATACAGCTGCATCCACAGCACCCTGGATGCTGCGTGATGCAGATTGTGGGGTAGCACCCACCATCCCCAGCCATTACCATGGTGGCTGGGACGTCTCTGGGGAGACATTGATTTTCAGGCCCCTGCTCCGTTCTACCCACTCGTCTCCCCTTCCTGAAACACAACAGAACTGAAGGGCTGCAAGGAGATACCCTCACTCCCCTCCCAGAGCCAAGGATAGAACCCAGGAGTCCTGGCTTCCAGCTCCCCACACTGGGGACCCCCCCCCGGGGGGCATTTAACCGGTGCCCTTGCCCCAGCATCCTGGGCACACGGGCAGTGCCAGCGTGGTGCCCGGAAGGGTATGATCTGCATCATGCTGGGGGAGTGTGGTAGGAAGCAGATAGCTGGGGGACTTGTGGGGACCACCCAAGGTGATGCCAGCCACAGGAGTGCAAGGGGGGCTGCCTTTGGCAGAGTCGCTTGCGGGCGCAGGCACAGAGGTAGGCTCGGATCAGGCCACGGAGGGTGTCACAGCCGGGCGCAGCTGCCGCGCTTGCTCCGGGGCCCTGGCCAGGCCAGGAAGCGTCTGAATCGCGGCTCTGTTACTCAGTCCCGGCCACGTGTTTTCCCGACGCCTTGGGCCAGGCCGGCCGCAGGGAGCCAGCTCTTAAAGGGACAGCGGCCCCCAGGTCCCCACCCCCCAGGGCCCCGCCCCGCAAATTGCCAATGGGGTCAGGGGGGGTGTGTGCATGGACTGGGGCGGGGGCGATGGAACCTACTGAAGCGCTGCTCCTGCTGTCCCTTTGTATCCCGTTATCCCCCAACCCCCGCATCCCCTCTCCACAGCAGCCTCCCCCCAACCCTGCTGAAACGTCTCTACCATCACCCCTCCTTCTGCTGACCCGCTCCTCCGCCCCCTGGGCAGGTGGGGGGCTACACCCCAGCGTGGTTGCTAGCAAGCAGGAAAACATGCCCCAGCCCACCCTCCCGCCCTCGAGTTTTCCATGTGAGAAGGGGAATGTGAACCCAGGCCTCCAGGCCTTTCCATTCCACCCCTGTAAATCCGCCCCCGCCGCCCTCTCCCCCTTACCTCTAGCTCTACTAACTTCTCTGCAGGGAGCATAATACTGGTCTGTACTGCCCCTGTGCCCCACCCCAGAGGTGGCACTAGCTGCAGCTCAGCAGGGGCAAAGGGATCCTTGGTCCTGCAGCCCTCTCCAGGGACTGCTGCATCTCAGCACCAGGCAAGGGATCCCTGTATAAACAGCTCCATGTCCCACCCCAGAGGTGGCTGCATCTCAGCACCAGGCAAGGGATCCCTGTATAAACAGCTCCATGCCCCACCCCAGAGGTGGCTGCATCTCAGCACCAAGCCAGGGATGCTTGGGTTGGGTACACAGCCCCCCTGCCCCACCAGCATGAGGAGCCATCACTAGATTTCCCAGCCACTCAGCTCTCACTGTCTCTACCCTAGTCCCTCTCCAAATGCCCCCCCATCCCCTACCCCCTCACAAACTGCAGTCTGAGCCAGATGGGAAGGGGGGTTCCTTCCTTGCTATCTCCCAGGCTGCAGGGAGCTGCTCCTCCCCAACCATCGCTGATTTCCCACAGCAGAACAGGAAGGATGGAGACATAGACGGGGACGGACATGAGGGGGGAAGCTCGGCTGTCTGTGGGGACAGCTAGGGGAGGGGGCAGGGGGGTTGGACAAATTGACAGCTCCTTTGTTATGGACAGACAGACATGCCCCCTCCCCCCCATTGTGAGACAGAAGGACAAATGGGCATGCCCTGGAGAGGCCAGAGAGGGGCAAGATATGGTGGGGGAATTAGATGGGGGAATGGATGGACAAACGGGGGGCGGAGGGAAGAAACCACCAAGAATAAACCCTGTGGCCTGGACACACAGCATGTGCAGGGGAAGGGCAGAATCCGCCCCCCCCCCCGCCGCCCCCAGGTCTGTGACAGACAGGCAGAACCCCATGGGGAAGGAGCAGACAGCCCCTGGGTATGGGGGGGGAGGGAGTTTAGGGGCGGGATACCTCCGGGATGGACAGACGGGGGGGGGCAGAGAGACAGGCCGATCGACCTTGGGTTAGAGGGAGGGGTAGGCCGAGCTCCCTGTCCCGTGGGGGAGGGTTGACGGAGGGACCGGGGCGGGCGGGGGGGAATAGACCATGGATGGGACAAAAAGTCGCTGGGTTGGGGCCGAGCAGGCTGACCTCACTCCACCCCCTGCAGTGTGGGGGGGGAATGACGGACAGACAGGCGGACACAAGAGGTGAGGGAACGACGGACTGACAGACAGACCCTGCAATGGGTGGCGGGGGCGCAGCCTGACCTCCCTTCCCATCTCGTGAGGAGGGTGTTGACGGACAGAAGGACGGGGGGAGGGGACGGACAGACAGACAGACACGCGGCCCCTTTAAGGGGGCGGGGAGGGGGCGGGGGAGGGAGACGAGGAGCGAGCCATAGCAGCAGCAGCGGGACAAAGGGGCCGTCGGGGGGAGCGGATCGGAACCGAACCGGAGCCGGGAGGAACCGGTACTGCGGCTGGCGCGAGTGAGTCCCAGAGGTCCCGGCCCTAGCACCCAGGACAGCGCTGGCCGGAGCCGGTACTAGGAACTGGGGCTGAGAAGACCCGATAGCGGTAGCACCGGGCGGATCCTGTACCAGCAGGAGACGGGGCTTTTCCATATTCTGGTTCTGATCCCGGCCCGCAAACACCAGGAAGAAGAGGGGATCCGGACCCAGTTCGGGCCAAGGCAGCAGCATGACCCGGTTCTGGTCGTACTAGGTTCTGGCAAGAAGCGAATTAGGGTCCGGGAGGAGGATCGGCCTCAGTTCGGTTTGCACGTGGTCCCAGAACAGGCAGGACGGATGTGTGTTTGGTCCTGATTCGGTGCAGACAAGAAGTGAATCTCGACCCAGCACCTAGTTCTAGGCTGAAGGCGGTTCTGGTTCCGGCCTGGGCCCGGTTCCGTGCCGTAGAAGGATCTGGCCCAGACTGCACGTGGTCCTGGTTCCTTGGAGGCAGAGCCCCGAGCCGGTAATAGCAGGATCCGGTTCTGGTTCCCGCGAGGGCAGGAGGCGGACCTGGTTCCTTCCATCGCGGTATCGGCAGCTGAAGGCGGCTTCGGTTCTGGACCCACGTGGGCCGGGGTCTGGGCTGAGGCAGCATCCGCAGGATCCACCTGAGAGCCGCTCCCGGGATCAGCAGCCGGAGGTTCTGAGCCCACGTGGGCCCGGTTCGGGGGGCAGCCCGTTCTGACCCGGTTCGGGTCCCCGGTCCGGCGGATGGCAGCGCCTTGCAGCCCGGAGAGCGGCCGGGCGGGGGCCACAAGCCCCCGCGTGTATTTCCAGAGCCCCCCGGGGGAGCCGGGCCAGGAGGAGGAGGAGGGGCCGGGCCGGCGCCAGGGGAAGGTCACGGTGAAATACGATCGCAAGGAGCTTCGCAAGCGGCTCAACCTGGAGGAGTGGATCCTGGAGCAGCTCACGCAGCTGTACGACTGCCAGGTACCCCGTCCCCCCGGGTCCTGGAACAGCCCCATCTCTGCCTGCCAGGGACCCCCGAGCCCCCAGCTTCCCTATCACCCCCACAGCCAAACTAGGGGAGTCCCCTCTCCCATTCGCCCGAGGACACCCCTTCCAGGCCCCAAAACCCAGATCTCGCCCGGTCACATGATTGTGACCCCCAGCTGGGAGCCGCCATCCCACTCCGACCTTCACCCTGCGCGCCCCCTCCCCCAGATTCGCTCTGTAGCCGGTGGATTTGGGGGTCGGGTTGGACAGCTGCTAACCCCCCGTATTCGGGCGGGAGGGGGTCCTCCAACTTCCCCCAAGTTTCTCACGCTGCTTAGTTCCAAGGATTTCCTTTGCAGGCGGTAACCGCTTTAAAGTCTCAGGGGGGGCAAACAGGCAGCCTGGCAACCCTGCCCCCGTTTCCAAAGTCAGTGGGGCTGGATGGAATCTAAACAGTTAATTCCTAAATTGTCGGGGGGGGGGAATTACCCCGCCCGTTTGCCTCTGTCCTCTTTGGTGAGGGGTCCAGGGCATTTGGGAAGCTTTGGGGGCGGGTTGCTGGAATTAATCAGTTTTTGATGTTGGTGGGGGAATCCCCCCACGGGGGGGCACAGGCTAGTGTATGTGGACGCTCCCCCCAAGAACAGGGGGTGGGGCAGCGGTGGGGGGAAGGGCGGCCTGACTATTCCCTGGCTTCCAGCTGACTTGCTTCCTGTTTCCAAATCTCCGTGGGGATTTCGGTGACTCCCGCTTGCACACAGCGCTGGGGGGAGGGGCGCACGCAGGGATCCCTCCCAGGGGCTGAGATGCAGCCACCTCTGGGGGGAGGTGCCAGGGCTGTTTGTACAGGGCCCCATGCGCCATATGGAGCTTGTCTCTGAGATGGCTAATGGGGCTGTAAGTAGCTGGAGCTGCTTGAGGGGCTGAATCTATTGTTCAGACTGGTGTCTGCCGTGCCCCCCCGCGGGGGAGAGCCCAACTTCTGAATATAATTAGCCAGGGAGCTGATTAGTCGGGGTTCTTTTGCGGGGGAGAGGAGGTCTGAGCCTGGCTTCTGGAGTGGCGGGTGACCTGATTAGGCCGTTTCTGTTGTGCTGCTAAAACTCTTCCAACTGCTAATCCCCCCCACCCCCCAGGTTCCCAGTCTGGTTTAGTGTGGGTGGGGGGAAGCTGGGTGATGGGGGTAGGTGTGACTGCTCCCAGCATGCACTGCTCAGTCTCAGTCCAAGGTGGGGGCTGGTCTGTTCTTTGCTGTGTCTGTGGGGAGGTAACTAGTTGGGGGGCTACCCCAGTGCACTAACCCCCCACATCATTTCCACCCCTTCCCCAGGAGGAGGAGATCCCAGAGCTGGAGATTGATGTAGATGAGCTGCTGGACATGGGCAGCGATGATGCCCGGGGA
Source organism: Lepidochelys olivacea (assembly GCF_965140295.1). Classification (NCBI taxonomy): domain Eukaryota; kingdom Metazoa; phylum Chordata; order Testudines; family Cheloniidae; genus Lepidochelys; species Lepidochelys olivacea. Next base: position 31,015,334 of record NC_140417.1, read on the forward strand.
GCCAGGGTGAAGGTAGGGGGTGCAGCAGGGTCCCCCTGCCAGTGGGCACGCTGTCATTCCCGTGGGGCTCAGCTGGCAGTCCAGGGGGTGGGGGGGGAGTGCACGGTGGGGCTGGGACTAGTGAGGTGCCTAGGATGGTGGCAGGGGGTTGGTGGAGTGCCAGGCTAGAGGGGAAAGATTGGGGCAGCAAAGCACCACACTGTAGGGGATGGTAGCCAGCCTGGTGGGGGTAGAATCTGGGACAGCACTGACCTGGCTGCAGGGAGGGGCCTGTAGTAGCCACCCATGGGGTGAGGTTTCATGCCAGCTTGTTGAGATGAGGGGGGAGCTGGCCTAGGAGGGGAGGGATTGTGATACAGGGCTGGGGATCATGCAGCCTGAGGAGGCAGGGAACCCGAGGGACAGGGTGTGGTGGGGTCTTGGAAGCCATGGGGCAGGAGCTGGCAGGGGAGGAAGCAGGGCTGGGAGTTACAAGGAAGGGGGATATAAGGTGAGGAGCTGGGGTAGGAGATCCTGGTGTGAACCATGAGGCAGGGATGGGGGGGGAGGGCAGGATAGCTGCACTGCAAGAACTGTTATGTTGGGGGTGGCAACTGGACCTAGAGGTGGATCCCCATGGGAGGCCCCCTCTCAGCCCTGACCCTCCTCTCTTTCCCTTCCCCAGGAGCTCCTGGTTGACTGTTACAAGCCCACAGAGGTGAGTGACAAGTCCCCCTCCATCTCACACAGGAGCCAGAAACACTGGGACCCGCCCCCTGGACAGTGGGAGGGGAGGTGGATGGCTCTGGGCCCGCCCCCCCGGCAGTTGTTCTGATCAGTCTGGGGTGGGGGGGTGTCAGCAGCTGCTATTCCCTCTCCAGTTCCCCCCTGCACACCTGTCATTTTGGGGTGTGGGCTTCCTCTCCAGAGCTGGTTTCTGGGGCCCTCTGAAACCTACCTCTGGGTGGGGCTGTATCCTTAGAGGATCCTGGGCAGCTGGGGGAAGGAACCAGCCTGGGAGGGGGTGGGGGCTGTCTATGAAGGGGAGCAAGGTCAAGTGGGTTAGAGCAGGGTAGGTGGGAGTCCTCCAGCGCTCTATCAGAAAGGAAAAGGGCATTCCCCTCCTGCCCCCTGTAACCCTTCTCCTCTTCCTCCCCACCAGGCTTTTGTGGGGGACCTGCTCGACAAGATCCGAGGCATGCAGAAGCTCAGCACCCCCCAGAAGAAATGACCCCCCCACCTCCTCAGACCCACCTCCTCCAGCTGAGGGAGTGGGGAAAGCAACCAATGGCACCAGGCTGGAGTGGGGGAACCCCTCTAAAGTTTGGGGGTGTAGAGGGAGGGGCCCCCCCTCCTTAACCTCCCCAGCGCATTGATAATCACTAGCCAGCTGGACAGCTCCTTAGCAATACCCCCATGTGAGCCCCCTCTTTTTTGGTAGTGGGGGGCCCTAGGGGGGTTATGATTTGATATTTTTAAGGATTTTTTAATTATTACATGAATTTTCTGTTGTGTTTTTATATGAATTTAATAAAAGTTTGAGAGTTGGGGGGGCTGCTGTTCTGCATGGGGGGGGGCTGGAGTGGGGTAAGGTGAGTGGTTTGGGGGGTGCAGGACCAAGGGGGGAAACTGCTGCAGGCAGGTTGGGGGCCAGAGGGTGGGACCCACTGGTATAAGTAGGCACTGGTGCATGTGTGGGGGACACTCCCAAGTGTGGGGGGGCTGAAGGGCATTATGTGGGAGGGGAATCAGCAGGGCTTCCGTCTTGGGATGACCACCCCCTTTCCCAAGCATTGTTTGATGGGAGCAGGGGGACTGTGGGTGGATACCCCCATTTGAAGAAGGGAATGGGGGGCAGGTCTAGCCTGGGCCCCATTTTCCCAGCAGGGGTGGTGGGATCCCTAGCAGGGTAACACTGTTCCTGCCAGCAGGCCCAGCCAAGATGCTAATGGGGAATGGGGGTCATCAGTACTAAGGGAAGCCCTCAGCATCTGCAAATCACCTGGGAAAGACAGGCAGAGGAAGGGCCAACTGAGCCCCACGCAGGGGCTTGGCCAAGCATTGGGGTGCCCAGCGCCAGCCAATGGTACCACCTCGCACCCCCAGAGCAGCCCTTCTCCTTCCCCATGCACAGCCACTGCCAGCTCTGCACTCCCCAGGCCCTCCCTCCCGTGGGAGGCAGCTGCTGTGGCAACCAGGTGACAAGGGGGGTCCCAGCACTGGCAACAGGCTGGCTGTGCTCGGGGGGGCTCCCTGGCCCTGTGACGTCCATGCCCCAGGAGGCCAGTTAGGCTCCGTCCAGGCCAGCCTGAGTCCCTCCCCTCCCCCGCTCGTGGCAGGGCTGAGCTCAGCACGGAAAGAATGTCCCTGGCTCCTGGAACAAATCGGGCGGCAGCCGCACTTCGTGCTTCCGGCCTGAGGTCACCGGGCGGCTGGGAGCCGGCAGGACAGGGCTGGGGCCAGCACCCCACTGTGGTGGGGACGAGTGTGCTGGCAGCCTCCACTCCACCACACCCCAGCCCGGCTCCCTGCCCTCCAGCAGCAACCCAGCTGGCTCCCCGATCCACCCTGCTGAGTAATGGAGGATGGGGCTGACCAGATGGGCCTGGCACTGCCCCTCCCTCCTCTCCTTGGGCAATCCACCCCAGGTCTGCCAGTGCCCCTCGCTCCTGACCCACAGCCCCTGCTGTCCTGTCCCGGGGCCCTTGTGAGCACAGGGTGCGGCTGCTGTGTCACAGGGTGGAACTGGGAGCAGGCTGAGTCACTGCTGCTGGTTCCCACGTGTTGCCCGCTCTGCCTTTGAAGCTGGCCTGCAGCAGGTCAAGGCCTGCCCCCAGCTCAGCTCCTCGGCTCCAAGCCAATGCCCTCTGGGAGCCACTGCCAGTGCCCTAGGCCTCCCTTCTGCCCTGCCCATGCTGTCCCAGGCACAGCCCCGCCCACCCCTGTCTGGGAGAGCGGGTCACAGGCGGAGGGGCTGCCAGCTCTTGCCAGGCACCTGGTGCCACCATGTGGCAAAGGCAGGCAGTGCTGCTCCATGGCAGGACGGTTCACAGCACCTGCCTGGAGGCAGGGGAGAACCCAGAAGCCTGGACTCCCTGCTCTGACGAGCCCCCGCTTCCCTCCGAGATTGCGCCCAGGAGCCCCAGCTCTCCATTTCCTTTGGTCTGGGCTTGCACTGCCCCGCACCCACTCCCCTCACACACTGGGCAGCTCCAGTCTGTGCTTTTATTTTTGATCTTCCAGGATTTCCTTTGAACACCCCTCTGCTCCCCCGTGTGGCTGTGTGCACACACCATCCTTCCCCCCACCAAGCCCAGGCCCCCCAGACCTCTTCCCCACCCACCCACAGCCAACGCCGCCTGCCTACAGCTCCGGTCGCCGCTCAATCTTCAGCAGCTCCACCTCGAAGATCAGTGTTGCACCACCTGGAGGGGGGCAGGGCAAAGTCAGGGGGGCATCATGCAATCCTGCCCCACTCCTCCCCCACCCAGGCAGGAACCCCCCAGCCATTCTGCACACCGGGGACCCTATGTTGCTGTGGGGGAGGGGAACAGGGGAGGACCTCACCGCCCGATGGCCAGATAGGGGCCCTGCTGCCTGGGGAGCAATAGGGGAGGGGCTGCCCTAGTGAGAGACTGGAGGGAAGCTGTGGAGATCTGAGGGGTTGGCAGTTCACACAGATGGCACCACTGCCCCAAGGGACAGGCAGGGACCAAGCACATTGGGGACACGGTGGCCTTACCTGGGATCTTGGGTGGAGCCCCTCGGTCCCCGTAGCCTTGGGAGGAAACAGAGAAAAATTAAAGCAAGAAACTGACACCACCCCCCACCCCAATGCGGCAGGGCATGGAGGGGATGGGATGGACACACAACTACTCCTGGGAGGAGGAGAGGTTTCGGGCAGGGGCTGAGCAATGGGAAAGAGGCCAGACTGGCACAAAGAGCACCCTCCCCTAAATGTCAGTGTCTGTTGGGCACCCAAAGCAGTGCCCCTCCTTCCCCCCCACCTGCTTTCCCACAGGGGACTGGCCTAGGAGTGAACATCCTGATGCCTCTCAGTCCTGACCCACAGCCCCCTGCTATCCCAGCCCCAGGCTCCCACCTCTACTGATGCCCCTCAATTCCCACCCACAGCCCCCTCTGGTGGTGGTTCTGGGCAGGTGACTTTAGCAAGACGTGGAAACTGGAGAGAGACCCAACAGTTTGATCATTGGTCCCTGCCTGCTAGGACTGGATCAGAGCTGGTGTCCCTTAGAGGAGAAAGGCCTTGTACCCCGCTCCCCCTGCAGAGGGGGTCAGTCCAATCCCTGGCTACCTACCCAGCTCGGAGGGAATCACCAGTTTCCTCTTTTCACCCTCGCACATCCTGAAAGGAGACAGCAGTGAGACTTGCTGAGTCAACAGCGCCAGACTTCTCCATCAGACCCCCCCTGCTCCCCTCCACAAAGCCCCTTTAAGGAAGCAAAGACAGGATCATCTGCTTATTGTAGCCCAACTGCAGCAAACATCACCCCTGCAGCTTCCCTGTTACGCCACCACTCAGAGCCCTCTCCGGGGGCAAAAAGCTAAGGCTGGAAGGCAGGACTCCTGGGTTCTACCCCCAGCTCTGGGAGGGGAGTGGGGCCCTGTGGGCTAGCGTAAGGTGTGGGGGCCGTGGGAATGAAAGTCAGGACTCCTGGGGGAGGGGAATGGGTCTCGCGGGCTAGAGCAGGGGCCTGGGAGGCAGGACTCCTGAATTCCACTCTTGGTCCTGCCACTGACTCACTCTATGGATCTTGGGGAAGTCACCCCCACACCCTTCTCTGCCATCAGGAAAACTCCACTTCACAATGGCAAAGAGCTCAGGGCACCTCTGCCGCTGATCGTCTGTGCAGGTAAAATGAATCATGGGCAAGTTTATGGGAGAGTCAATATTGCCCAGATTCCTAATGTCTGAGGCCAAAATTGTCAATGGACTATCTACCTTCAACTGCACATGACAGCTAGAAATCCCCCACTGGCACAGAGTGCTGGCTAACCCTAGTAACACAAATAGCAGGAATTTAACAGAATGAATGTATTGCACATGCTGAAATCTGGCAGAGTTCAACCACCTCCATTGTACCTCAATCAATAAGGGCCTCATGGGGATCTGAAGGTGAAGGGGCTCAAAGCCTGCTGCTGATCCAGGGAAGGTGTATGGTGTAATGGCTGCATTTGGACCTCTAAGCCCAGGAATTGGAGTGTGAGCATCAGTGGGATTGCCAGTCTCCAATTTCCCTTGCTCGGACTCATCTTTCCCAAGGGCTGCTGTGGATTCTCTATCATGGCAACTGTTAAATCAAGATGGGATGTTCTTCTAACAGCTCTGCTCTAGTTCGGCCAGAATGAGTCCAATGGCCTGGGACAGGAGGTCAGGCCAGATGGTTACCGTGGGCTCTTCTGGCCTTGGGATGGATGAGTGCGCAGGAAAGACTCAGTTCTAGACCTATCTTCGGTACTGCTCTGGCCCCCATCCCCACAGGGTCTGGGCACCTCAATCTTTAGGACAGGTCTGAGGCTGGGCAGAGCTATTATCCTCACCTGCAGATGGAGAAACCTAGTGACCTGCCCATGCAGCGAATGAAACCAGGGCTTCCAGAGCCCTAGGCTAGGGCCCTGTTTGTCTTACAGTAGCACCTAGGAGCTAGCCCCATTCTGAGAACTAGCGATCTAAGCAGCTCTAACCACTATACCACCCTCCCCCAGTGGGGATCACTTTTGGGGCACTTGACCACCCCCTGGCAGGTTTGGAATCCCTACCAACCCTGTTGCTTGACCCAGGGTGGCTTACATGCATGAGAATCCATTTTCTGCTTGCTACACACTGTCAGTCAGCTCTTGGTTATAAGCTCATCCACCCCGTGAACCACTGCTGGCTCCAAAAGCAAACAGGGCAGCCCAAACCAAAACGACAATAGGCTTAAAAACCAAGATTGGTTGAGAAGCATAGGAGACAGTCATAGTGGGGAAGACAGTAGTGTCAGAAGAGCTGCTGCTCATTGGGCTATGTGGTGTATCCGCCCCCCATGGGGAAAAAATAAATCCAGGTATCCACCTGTAACCACTGCTAGGGATGGACAGCGTGTGGTACTAGCTTGGCTATGGCCACTGACAGTTGAATAACGTAACTGGAGCACCATGGCATAATATTCAGCGTGTCTAGAGGTTAGAACAGAAGGGGCTGTTCTAACCCAGGACTTCTGGATTCTATCCCCAGCTCTGGGAGGGGAGTGGGGTCTAGTGGGTTAGAGCAGCGGAGGCTGGAAGCCAGGACTCCTGTTTTGTCTACAGCTCTGCCGCTGACCCAGAGTAGGACTAGGCGGCATCCATTTTCAAAGAGAAGAAGCTGTTAATCTCTTTGCTGTGAAGTCACACAGAATGGACAGCCCCAGCGATCGATGGCTGGCTGGCAGCATCAGGAAGATCACTGCCAACAGGGCAGGTGGAGTGAAGTCTGAATTAAGGATCAGGAGGCATGTGGAGAGTGTGGGAATTGTGGTCATATCCGTATGAACCATAGTCGTGACTCAGTTTCCCCACCCATTTGGGATTGCCACCCCCTGGTGGGAAGGGGTTACTTTCCCCTCTAGTGCAGGGGAGAAGGGACAGCTGCTGGTCTCTCTAGCGGGGGGCTGATGCATCAAGAACTGTCCCTAGGCAGGGAGCCCTGGAGAAACACTGGGAGTCCTGCTGGCTGGCCACAACTACCAGCCAAGGGAGAAGGAGACCCAGACACAGCAGGGCGGCACCTGGGCACCAAGAGGCTGAGGTCACTGTGATCAGATTTCAGCTGCCAGCACTCAGTGTAGGGAGACAGAGGGACTCCAGGCTTTGGACCAGAGTGGCAGGTGATGCTGCCAGCATGGACTCATATTTCAGCTTTGTTTTCCATTCTAAGATGGCCCCTTTAACGATGGAGGCCAATTGACTAATAAACACCTGCCTGTTTTGGAAAGGCTGTGCCGGGTCGCTGCAAATCCCTGTTGGTTGCATCACGCCCTAAAGGGATGAAGTGTCTACCAGGCAGTAGCTGGGCAGCCACAGGGAAAGAGGTGGTGCTGGAGCCCAAGGGCCCCGTCTCAGAGCAGCGGGTTTCACCCTTTGTCAAAGGGGGTGGTTCTAGGCTGTAGCACAGTGCAATGGATGCTCCAAGATTGTACAAAGGCTGGGGCATGGATCGCTCTGCACAACCATGCCAAGGCTCCCGCTGGTCAAGTAGGAGCTGGGTGGGGAGGGCAGGGCTGCAGCCGGTCCTGACTGTGCAGTGCCTGGGACAGCAGAGGGTCCTCAGGGGCTACTGTAATAAACGTGATTAACACCAGAGAAGGGGGAGGCCAAGTGACATATGGAGAGAGGCTAAAGGGGACTGTGCCACATGCCCCTCCACGAGCTGGACGCCTGGGTCCCTCACTCTGTGATTCCAGCCACAGCTTGAGCTGAGGCCAGGCTCAATGTGGGGGGACTGCTCTCAACACCCCCTCCCCCAACTTGCAGGGCAGGACGTTACCCAAGCAGGCCTTGGTCCCAGCCTTTGATGACTTGGCCCGTCCCCAGCGAGAAGATGAAGGGCTGGTCACGTGGGATGCTGCTGTCAAACTCGGTCCCGTCTTCTAGCTTGCCCTGTGGGAAAGGAGGGGGTGAGATGGAGGGGCCTGCCCCCAGCTAGACACTCCCTTCTTGCAACACACAAACATTGCCCCAGGAGCTACTGGCAAATACTTGTGCCCTTCCTTTCCCCTGCACTAATGGCGCACCAGTGACGTCGGCTGGCTAGGTCTCTCCTTGGCCCCAGAACCTTGGGCTAGCTGGTGCCTCCCGTGCCTGCTGGCATACAGACCCCCTGGCCCTAGCTGGTTGGCACTGCCCCCTTCCCTACCATGGGGTAGCACTCACGGTGTAATGCATGTGCAGCACATCTCCCTTGCGGGATTTGATGGGGCAGTTCTCCACCCGCTTCTTGACACCAATCTGCAGTTTTCTCTTGCCCTCAGTGCCCAACGCTGGCTGGCAAAGCGCCGACAGGCAGAGTGTGAGTAGCGCTGTGGCCTGGCTCAACTGCATCCTGGAAGGACATGCAACAAGAACCCAGATAGTGGGGGTAAACCAAGAGACTTGCCCTCAATCCCAACCAGTGTGTCCCCCCCACTGAGCTGGATTGGAGCCAGCCCCCCTAAAGAGGAAAGTCCCCATATCCTATTCCCTCCCCCTGAGCCATCCAGTACCCTTGCCCTGGGACCAATTCAGAGCCAGCATCCCCTAGAAAGGAAGGTGCTGTCATCCCATGCCCTGGGCCTGAACCAATCCTCTGCACACCCCATGCCCCCTCCCCCCCGACTCAAACACACAGTGACATGCTGTAAATATTTTAAGCCCTCCACTGGTCCTTCATACTGCTACCCGCCCCTCCAGATCCTACCCTAGGCATGCAGCGGTGCGTTGTCCATCCGTCCGGATCCCCCCCGTCCCGGTCTGGGAGCCTCTGGATGCCCCACTTACCTGTCCTCCAGCTGAAGGAGCCTCTCCTCCTCTCCCTTCCCTAGTAGCACCACTGCCCTCTGGTGTGCCAGCCAGAGAATCTTGTGGACGATGGGGTCTCCCTAAGTCCACCAAGTCTCCCCACCTGCATCCCCTAGTCTAGCTCTCCTCAATGTGATTTCCCCATCTGTATCCCCCTTCCCACTCCCCAGTGTGCCTCAGTGGGGTCTCCCTACCTGTGCCCCCCATTCCCACCCACCCAATGCGCCTCAGTGGGGTCTCCCTACCTGTGCCCCCCATTCCCACCCCCCAGTGATATCTGCTCCCCTAACAGTGTGCGTTTGCAGTTCCCCCCAATATCAGGCCCCATGCGATGCACATTGCCTTTGCCCACTTAGGGTGCCTCATGCCTCCCCTCTCCCTGCCCAACTCTTCTGTCCCCCGCTTTCTGGAGGGTCCACATCTGTGCCTCCCCTTGGTCCTCCTCGCCTTTTGTGGCCTCCCAGGCCCAGACCCACATCTCCCCAGCTCCTGCAGGGTCCCTCACCTTGTGCACCCAGATGTCCCCAGGCCCCCCTGCAGGAGCTGGCTTCTCCCTGGGGATCCACACTTGGTCAGGATCTGTGGGGCTCTCCCCTCTTCCACCACGGGTTCCCCTCGATACCCACCTGTCCTGGGCACCCCAGGGAGGCACCTCAGTCACTGGGGAACCCTTGATATGCCTGCGGGGCACCCAAACCTCAACAGGGCCCTGCTCCCCTGCCCGGGCCCCCTGCCTCCACTCCCTATGGATCCAGATTGCCTCTCCCTGGCCACCCCCCACTGGGACCCTCTGCGGCCCTTTCCTCAGGGGTAGATCCCGCTTGGGCCCCACTTGCCTCACAGACTCCTGGCTTCCCCCAGGCCCCCTCAATCCGCCGTGACCCTGGGAGTCCCCCCTCCCTGCACCCCCAGACTCCTGGGACCCCCCAGCCCCCAGCTCACCCCCCCTCAATCCGCCGTGACCCTGGGAGTCCCCCCTCCCTGCACCCCCATGACCTGGGCCTTCCCTCTCCGGGCCCCTCGCCCCTCTCGCTGGACCCCCGCTTTCTTGGGGCTCCACGTCCCCTGCTGGGGCCCCCCGCCCCTGGGCTCCCTCGGGACCCCCCATCCCCCGCTCTCACCTCCTCGCCAGACCCTGCTCCAAACCCCTCTGCGCAGCCGCCGACAGCTCCCACTTCCCGATTGGCCGGGGCCGGAAGCCGCCATCTTCCTCATCACGTGAACAGCGCGGCTCCGTGTCACGTGACCAGGGGCAACCGCACTTCCGATCTGGCTGCTGGCGGCGCAAAATGGCGTCCATGGGGGGCGGGTCCTTTCTGCTCTGGGCGGGGTTCACCCCTCAGGGACACGCTCTGTGACCTCAGATAACCTTATATGGTCCTTTGACCCTCTGTGACCCCTGACCCCATGTGACCCCCCAGTGCCCACCTCTGACCCCAGGACCCCGATGGCTCATGGCGACCCCTGCCCTCCCAGCCCTAGAGCTCCCCCACCACCCTTGTTCCCCTGCCTTGGCCCAGCCCTTCCCCCGCTCTGCACCCCCATCTCTAGTGACCCCTGGCATCCATCAGTATCTCCCAGGATCTGCCCCAGCTCCTGCGACCCCCCAAGGCCCCCTTCCTGACCCCCTCACCCCACACACTTGGGGCTCCCCCTGTCAGTCTGTCCCAGGGCCAGAGGAGAGATGGCACCTTCCCCACATGGCCATGCCCATTATCCCCACTAGGGGGTGCCAGTGCCCCATGACAGCGCTGGAGGGAGCAGGCTTGGTGGGAGGGGAGGGTTCCCCCCCTTTATCTTTTCCTTTCCCTTTGCTTTTCCAGTGCCAAGTGCTCACCCGGCTTGCTAGTTGTACAGGTGTGACGGGGCTGGATCTGATGCTTCTCCTGCCTCAGGGAGGCTGTTGGCACCATTCACTCAGTGCCCAGGGCGGCAGTTGGGGGTGGCTGACTGGGGTGGTAAGAGGATGGCAAGGGGTTTATGGGGGGAGTCCTATTATTGCCCTGAGAGGTCCCTGATGCAAAGGGGTTAACATCACCATCCAGCTCTGTCCCTGGCATCGTTGGGGCCTGCAGGGCTGTGTGCTCCCTCCTGGAATCCCAGGGGGCATTTTGCCAGAAGATGGGGTGATTAGATGAGATCTGAGGTATCCTGCTATGGCTATGTGCCAGTTGCAAACTAGGGTGGTGGTAATTATAGCTGACGTAAGCCAAACACAACCCTCCCCTGGCCCTGGGTATTACTGGAGAGCATTCTGTCTGGGCTGCACCACCCCCAACCTGAATTCAGATCCTGGCATCCAGGTCATGATACCCCTGTCCTGGCTTTGGGGCATCCAAGCCATGACACCATCCTGCCTTTGGACCCTGGCATCTGGGTCATGACACCTCTGTCCTGGCTTTGGACACTGCTGCTTTGGCTTGCGACCTCTTCCATTTGCCAAGGGCTGTTGCCCCAGCCCCCTTTGTTTCTGATCCCAAGGCTCTTGAGCCCTGTCCCCCTCACTCATGGATCTTGCCTCAGGAGGCAAGTGATGTGTAGGTTGGGGAGCCCAGGGTTGGGTTAGCAGGGGGCTGTGAGTCAAGATCAAGGGGCACGAGCAGAGCTGGGTGGCAGGGCAGGGCTGGGTTAGCAAGGGGCTGTGGGTCAGGATTGAGAAACACTGGCACAGCTGGGGTGGAGGGTAGCCCTCTATTTCTGTGCCCTGGCAGCTGCATGGCACCCCTGCTTGCCCAGCATGGAGTACAATCTGCAGCAGTGCCAATGCCTAGGCCCTGGCTCATTTCCCCACTGGCCTTGGCCAGGGGCTGGGGGGTTGTGTCTCAGGGGCGTCAGAGGGAGCTGCCTGGGGAGCCAGCCAAGCCCCCCACAGGACTCTCCAAATATTGACTTTCCTGAGGGCTCTGACTGGGACCAAAGTGCGGCCAGAATGGAAATCAGTTGGGCAGAAGCCGTGGGGGGAAGCCCAGTGCCCTGGCAGTTTTCAACCCCTTCCAGAGTCCTGGATAGAACCCAGGAGTCCTGAGTCCCCAACCACTAGACTCTCCTCCCCTCCCAGAGCCAGGATAAAACTCAGGAGTCCTGGCTCCCAGTCCACCCCCAATGGGGCACGGTGCCATCTCTCTCTGCCCCCTTGCTCATGGGATGCTGGGAGGGCTGGGGGATGTTTATGTCTCAGGTTGCACTTAGTGCCTCTGGGGTCAAAGTCGCCCCTCCACCCCTCCCCCTGCCATTTCCTGGAGCTTCTGGGTGGGGACAAAGTCTGGAGGCAGCGGGTGCAGGACAAACAAGCAGTCCTGCCTCCCCAACTCCCTGCCTCACACCTTCCCATCCTGCCTTGGGACCCTGGCGTCCAGGCTGCCCTGCCCCCAGACTGGCTTGGAACCCCCGTCTGGCTTGAAGCCCATGTCAGGGCAACAGCACCCCTCTGGCCTGGCATGAGCCCCTGGCATCCAGGACCCTGCCCCCTGCCTGGCTTGGGACCCTGGCATCCAGGCTGCACTGTTTCTGGAGTCAGACCCCACCTGTTGAGGATTCCTGACCCCTTGCCCCCGGACCCCAGGTCCTCATGGCACCTGCGCTATGGCCCTGCCTGTTCCCCCACTCCCCGATCCCAAGCAGCTTACGTGCACCAGAGCAGGAGGCCACAGCCATGGACTGATAAGAGATTGGCAGCGAGCGCTCAGCTATGGGCCCTCTGCCAGGCTGTGTGGCTCCTTATCAGCCAGAGGCCATGCCCCCACCACCCCCAGGCTCCCTGAGGCCATGGCATGTGCGGGAGGGCAGAGGCTTGCCCTCAGATCCCCCTCCTGACCAGCCACTGGATCCTGGGAGTTTATCCAGCTGGAATCAACACATCAGAGCCAGAGAGTGGGGTCCAGTGGTTAGAGCAGGGGAACTGGGAGTCAGAACTCCTGAACTCTAGCCCTAGCTCCATCCATGTGAGACTTTGGGCCATCCTTCCCCCAGCTGGGTGCCTCATTTTCCCCTGCTGGGTGGCGAGGGCACCCTGCCTCCTCTGTGCAAATATGCAGGAAGCAGGTTTAGACCCACATTTTGCTGAAATAGGAGCCATTTCAGCACCTGAAGAAGCCCAGGGCAGATGAGGCAGGCTGGGCGAGTGGCACATATAGTGGGAGAACAGGCCAAGGTGGCACAGGCAGAGCTGTGAACCTGGTGTCCTGGCTCTCAGCCCCTCCTGCTCTAACCCACTAGACCCCACTCCCCTCCGAGAGCTGGGGATAGAGCCCAGGAGCTCTCACCCTTGCACTCTTCCCCCTTGTAGATGCATGATGTGCCCTGATCCCTGCCCCTCCCCCTGGTACCTAGGAAGCCTGCTCTTGGGCACAAGATGTGAGGGGGTGGGGCAAGTGGAGCTGGGCTATCCCTGAGCTGCCCCCAATCCCTGTGTTACATGTGGTTCACACAGGCAGGTGCTGGCTCTGCCAGGATCCACCCCTCCCTTTTTCCCAGAGCTGCTGCCTGGTCATGAAGTGCAGCACGTCTCTGTGGGCAATGCCAGCACCGGCCCATTCACTGGTGCTGGGCACTAGAGTGACAGCTCTGCGTGCTCCCAAGGGAGGGGGACAGGCCCCAGAGCCAGGAAGGAAATCCCCCACATATTCCCTCCATCCAGTTCTCTGATGGGTCTCAATGCTGACCTACAGCCTCCTGCTATCCCAGCCCTGGGCTCACCACGGCTCTGCCCCTGCCCCTCAGCCCCTTGCTAGCCCAGCTCTGGGCTCCCCACCCCCACAGCTCTGCCCAGGCCCCTCAATCCTGACCCACAGCCCCTTGTTGCCCAGCCCACCTGTTTTTCCAGTATCCCCACACAGAACATCAACTGCATCTCATGCTTTTCCAGCACCTTGTGTTTCCAAAGGATTCCATAATATGGCACTTGTACAGACAGGAATCCCCTGCCCAGTACAAAGATGAAGCCACCTCTGGGGTGGGGTGCAGGGGCTGTGTATAGAGGGATCCCTCACCTCGTGCTGAGATGCAGCCACCTCTAGACTGGGGCGCCGCGGCGAGGCTCTTTATATAGGGATCCCTTGCCTGGCGCTGAGATGCAGCCGCCTCTAGGATGGAGCAGTAATTTTTCCACACACACGAAGCATGAAGGAGCCCTCAGCCCTGGGGTGAAGAGCTCGTGGGTGTAAAGGCTGCCACACTTTTGTGGAGCATAAACAAAGGCACCAGCTCAAAGGTGAAAGGCCAATAATCCCCAAGGATTCCCTCTCCACCCCTGCTCCCCTACACAACAGAGGACCCCCTCCAGCGAGGCACTCCCCAGCCGGTGCAGTATATAGGGCACCCCACAGAACAGCAGCCCCGTCCAATCCGGCAAGTCCTGAGAGTGGGGCATGCTCCCTCAACCTCCTATAGGTGTTTGTGGGGGTCGTGCGCTCACAGCTCTGTGGGCCGGCGTGTCTTATCCATTTAATAGCTTTGGAGCCGGATACCAATGTGCGGGCAGTTACAGCAGCAGGACGTGCCCTGGGAGGGTCCTCGAGCTGGTGCCCAGCCTCCCTTGGCTCTGGCAGGGAAACGGGGTTTGATCTGGGGGGATGGAGAGGAAGGTGAGGGCAAGCATTAAATTAAAGGGTCTTGGGGATGAGCAGGGCAGTGAGGGGTGTGTGTGGAACTTTAAATAACGATGAGGGGATGAAAGTCTGGCCAGCAGAGCTGGGGTGGCCTTGGTGGGCATTGAAGGAATCTGGGGGCCCGAATCCTGGAGGGATCACAGGATCTGGTCCCCAATCCTGGAGGGGCCCTGAAATCCATCTGCCCTAGTCCTGGAGGGGCCCAGGATCCGGCTGCCCCAGTCCAGGAGAGGCCGTGCAAGATGCAGCCCCTCCTGACAGGTCCTGTCCAGGCAGTGGATAACGGGGTCTGACCCCCGACATGGTCTCAGGAGTCCTCTCATCAGGTCCATTCCTGGGCAGCCTTGCTTGTCTTCCTTGTGCTCCTCTCCAGCAGGGGGCGCTCAGGGCCAGAGTCTTGTCCTGGTTCCAATGCAGAGCTGGGCTTGGGGGGGGGAGAGGCTGGTCCCAGGTCACCCCCCTCCCCCGTCAGATCATCTGCGCAGCTTCTCACACCTCAGGGGAGAACAGAGTGGCTCAGGGCACTTGGAGGGGCCACGCAGGTTCAGGGACACCAACCCCAGGACCCCCAACTCCCCCAGCCAGAAGCACCTCCCTTGTCTCAAAGCCTGATGGGAGAGGAGTTGGGGGCTCTATCCTGCAGCACTAATTGGGGAGGGTCTGTTTGGCCTGTGAGGGGAGTTCAGGGGGTATCTCCAGCCCACAGGGGAGATGGGGTCTGTCTGTATGAGGGGGGGTCATGGCTGCCTCTGGCCCATGGGGAGATGTAGGTGGGAATCTGTCTGGTCCGTGAAGGAGTTTGGGTAGGTCTCTGGTCCAGGGGGAGGTTGGGGGATTTGTCTGGTCCATGAGGGAGTTTGGGGTGTCTCTGTTTGAGGCAGAGGTTGGGGGATCTGCCTGGTCCGTGAAGGAGTTCGGGTAGATCTCTGGCCCACTGGGAGGTCAGTGGGTCTGTCTGGTCCATGAGGGAGTTTGGGGTGTCTCTGTTTGAGGCAGAGGTTGGGGGATCTGCCTGGTCCGTGAAGGAGTTCGGGTAGGTCTCTGGCCCACTGGGAGGTCAGTGGGTCTGTCTGGTCCATGAGGGAGTTTGGGGTGTCTCTGGCCTGGAGGGAGGTGGGGGGAGCCAGGGGGTCTCACCTGCATGAGTGCTCATTGAGCTCCAAGCCCCGGGCCTGGCAGTGCTGGGACCTGCGCCGGCAGCGGCACTGGCATGTCTGGGGATCCTGGCGCCTCCGTTTGTCTGGGCAGGGTGGGCAGAAGGGCCTGGGGGGGGAGGAAAGAGTGTATAGGGAACCCCTATAGAACAGCACCCCCTCTCACCCCAATTCAAGAGGGTCTCCACATAGGGGAGGGGGGAGCCCCTTTGCCCCAACCCTCATGGTTCCGGAGGGGGCTTTGATGCTGCTGGGCTGGGTAGTCCACTCCTCCTTTGATCCCCCATGAGGTACAGGAGTGGGGGGCATGTGGCTCCCCCAGTTAGAAGTGAACCCCCATAAGGTGTGGGGAGCATTGACCTGATCCCCCCTGCTCACCCCAGTTCAATGCCCCCAGTGCAAGCAGAGTTAGTAAGGAAGTGGAGGACATGCAGGGACTGGAGGGTGCGTGAGGGTCCCTGGACATACAGGTAGGGGGAGTCTCGTTCAGGGGGTCTCTTCCTTTTGTGTTTGCGTCCAATGCTGTTTTTCCCCTTGGGCTGCTCAGGCCTGTGGAGAGAATCAGACTGAGCTCCCCTCTCAGCCAGCAGGGGGCGCTGTAGGAAATGGGGTGGGAGCGCTGGCTGTGGGAGAAGCTCCGGTCTGCTCCTGCCCTGGCCTTTCCCAGCAGCAGGGTGAGGCGCTGGGGGTCCTTACCTTTCTGGATTTACTTTTCTATTTGTCTTTGGTCTGCAAAAGAAAAAAGGGGACGCCAGGTTAATAGGGAAATGAGGTCTGCTGAGAACTGCCCCCGCCCCCGAATGGGGATCAACCCATGGGGGGCAGTGCGATGCCCTAGGAGGAGGGAGGGGTGCCCCCTGAAATGGGGGGGTGGTACAGTGCCAAGGGGGAAAGACCACAGCAGTCACCCTAGGAACCGGAGAGCTCACGGCCCCTCCATGTGCCTCTGTGGGGCCACCTGCCTGAGGTGTGGGGGGGTCACTGGCTGCAGTGGGGTGTTCAAGCTTTGGCTAAGCTTGGGACCAGTGGGGTCACAACTTGGGGAAGACTGAGTCTTGTGGGTGCAGAGATGCTTTGGGACCCCCCTCAAGGCCCCCCATACTCTCAACAATGAACACCCCCCTCACCTGCACTCGCAGGCACTGTGCTCCTCGAAGGCCAGCTGGCCCAGGTGGCTATGCAGGTAACGGGTTTTCATCACCTGGGGGGCAAAGAAAGGGTGAGTGGAGGGGGGCACCAAGTGCCAAGGGATTGGGGATCAGCACACCTTATGTAGGGTGATGCCAAGGCCCAACTCCCCAGCATACACCTCCCCTCAGCTCCCCCCTGCCCTCTGGCATTCCCCTACTCCTGATACCTGCTCTTCCCAGCCCCTGGCATTCCCCTATCCCCGATACCTGCTCTTTCCATCCCCTGGCATTCCCCACCCTCAGTGCCTGGCTACCCCCTGCCCTCTGGCATTCCCCTCCTCCTGGTGTCTGGCTCCTAGGCCACCCCATGGCATTCACCTACCCCGGACGCCCAGCTCCCTCCCACCCCAGCTTTCTCCTCCCCCCAGTGCCTGGCCACTCCTGGCATTCCCCTCCCCCAGCTGTCTGCCCACTCCTGGCATTCCCCTATTGCCAGTGCCTGGGTCTTCACCCACCTTCCTCTCTCCCCTGCCCTCCCTCCCATTACCTCCATCACCACCACATGCATGCGGGTAGGCACGCACTGCAGCCCCTCATCGGCGCAGCACCCGGCGCAGCGACGCAGGGGCACGCAGGAGGGTGCCAGCAGGTGCTCCACCTCGGCCGGGTGCTCCTCGCTCACGGGCACCAGCATCTCCTTCGGCTGGCAGAAGCTGCGGTTATAAACCTCCATCCACTGCATCACTGCGGGGGTCAGAGGGGGCCAGTGCCAGGACTCAGCATGCCCTGACAATGGCAACTGACATGGCCAAGGCATTCCCCCCCGCCCCCCGCAGTGTGCCCATTGACATCCTGCACACACAGACACAGCAGGCTCTTGCCAGGTACCGGAATGCAGCCACCTCTGGGGTGGGGTGTGAGGGCTGATTATATAGGGATCCTTCACCCAGTACTGAGATGCAGCCACCTCTGGGGTGAGGTGCTGTACCCCCAACAACCCCCAAATGTGCCCCCTCAGCACTGCTATCCTCGAACACGTCTCCCTGCCTTGTGGCAGCAGCCCCCCAATCCGCATCTAACCCCAGTCTCTTACCTTCCCCCAGCGGGTGGGTCCCCTTCGTCTGGGGCTGTGGTGCCTGGAAAGGAGGAGATGTAGGCAATCAGGCTCAGAGTCCTAGGAAATGTGGGGAGGGGGGAAGGCTGGCTCCCCAGGCTCGCTTGAGCCCCATTCCCCCTTCATCCAGCTCTGGGGGAGCTCCCACCCCACTCCCCCCTTCTCCCTACTCCATTACACACCAGCCTCAGAGACCCCCTTCCCCTCTTATAACTGTCGCCCCCCCATACCCAGAGAAGCTCCACTAACCTGCAGGCAGTCAGACTAGGTACACCCCCAAGAGACCCTACAATAACAAATCAGCAGCTGGGGGAGAAGTTGGGAGGGACAGTTCCCCCTGGTGTGTGTGGGATTAGGGGCAGTGGAACAATCTTTGGTTGGATGAGCCTGAGGAACTGTCCCGTCCTGGGCAGGGCAGAAAGGGGACCCACCCCCACAGCTCACTCACAAGGAGTCATTGGCCGAGCAGGAATAGAACCCAGGCGTCCTGGCTTTTAGCCCCGCACCCCCAATCCACTAGATCCCGCTGCCCTCCCAGAGCTGGGAATAGAACCCAGGAGTCCTGGCGCCCAGCCCCTCCCCCCGTGCTCAGGGGCGGGGAGGGGCACGGTGGGGCAGGGGTGAGTGGAATCTTGGCAGCTCCAGAGGTCAGGGCAGCAGGAGCCAGGCAGAGGGGGTGGATCCCTGCAGGAACCGGAGGGGCTGGGCCGCTAGGGAGACCCTGGAGAGGGGGAATCCCAGGCGGGCGAGGGGCGCTTGTCTGTCCTGGTTCGCCCTGTCTTGGGCGCTACCCCGGACACTGCAGCTCAGCCCCGGCGCTACAAGTCCCCAGCCTGCGCGCTGGCTCCCGCCCGGGGCCCCCAGCAAGGCCAGACGGTGCGCTCCCCCCACCCCTCTCCCAGTACGAGGCGCTAACCCAGCGAGACCCCCTGTGCCTCCCCCTGCCGGGATACGGCATCCCCACAGTGCGTCCTCCACTGATACGGGAGAAAGGGCCAGGTCCCTTCCCCAGTGCCCGGCTCCCTGAGCCCCCCGTGCCCGGCTCCCCCAGTGTCAGCTCCCCCAGTTTCCCGCTCTCCCAGGCCCCAGTGCTCGACTCACCCAGTGCCCGGCTCTCCCCAGTGCCCTCCTGCCCCGAGCCCCCAGTGCCCCGCTCCCCCCAGCCCTCCCCGCCCCCCAGTGCCCCGCTCCCCCCAACCCCCCTACCTTAGCTGCGCAGCCGATCAGCTGCAGGGCTGTAGCCAGCAGGAGGTGCAGGGTCTCCCGCGGGGCTCTCATGGTGCCAAGCCGGAGTGTGGCGGTCCCCTAGCGCTGGTGCCCAGGGCGCCTGGCCGGCAGCTGCCCCCTACCTCCGGCAGCGCCCGCAGTCCGGGGCACTCGCATGGTAGCTCCGAGCGCTGGGTTGGCGGGATGCGGGGCACGGACCCCTCGGCCCTGGGAGTCCCCCGAAGGCAGCGCAGGAGCCCCGCTCCGCAGTCCGTGGGGAGGTAAATCCAAGGACCGGGCCCCGCCCGCGCGGATCAGGCCGGGCACTGACCGGCCCCAGGGGGCCCCGCTGCCGGGGGCGGCTACAGGTGCATCGGAGCCCGCGGGGCCAGCGCGCCTGCAGGAGCGAGCGGCTCCGAGTGAGCCAGGCGGCCGCGGTCGGCCAGGGAGAGGGAGCGGGGCTGGCTCCAGGGAGTGACTGATAGCCCGGCCCAGCCCGGCCCCGAGGGAGGCGGCAGGCAGCGGGAGGAGGGAGCGCGGGGGGATCGGGGGGCAGCAGGGCGGAGCAGGAGAGGGGTGATGGGCAGCGAGAAGGGGAAGGGAGGCAGGAGGGAGCTGGCAGGGGGAATGGATGGTACTTGGCCTCCCACCCGGGGTGGAGGATGCTGGGAACAGCCCTTGTGGTGATAGTGGTGATAGTGGGGAAAGGGTGGAGGGGTAGATGGGTGTGTGGGGAGGGATGGGTGGAGGGGTATGGGGATGGAAGAGGAAAGGAAGGGTGGGTGGGTGAGAATGGATGAGTAGGGATGGATGGAGAGGTGGGGATGGTTGGAAGAATAGAGGGGTGGGTGAGGACAGATGAGGGGATGGTTGGAAGGATGCAGGGGTGGGTGAGGAGGGAGGGGTGAGGATGGGTGGGTGGGGATGGTTGGAAGGATGGAGGGGTGAGGGAGGGGGAGGGATAGCTCAGTGGTTTGAGCATTGGCCTGCTAAACCCAGGGTTGTGAGTTCAATCCTTGAGGGGGCCATTTAGGGATCTGGGGCAAAAATTGGGGACTGGTCCTGCTTTGAGCAAGGGGGTTAGACTAGATGATCTCCTGAGGTCCCTTCTAACCCTGATATTCTATGATTCTATGATGGATGGGTGATTGGAGGGGTGGATGAGGACGGATGACTGGGGATGGTTCGAAGGATGGAGGAGTAGCTGGGGAAGGATTGAGCAGTTGCTGAGCTGTGGCCCACGTGCCCATGCCCAGCACTGTGCAGGGGCAGCTCAGGGTGCTGGGCTGGCGGAGGCTGCTGAGCCCAGCTGGGGAAGTGCCCCCTGCAGGGGTGCAGGAGCAGCTGAGCTGCTGGCCATGGGGAGCTTGCAGGGGGAGTCACCCATCTAGATTGGACCCATTCCATCTCTGGCCAGTGGAGCAGGAGTTGAGCTGGGTAGCCAGCTGCCCCCTACGCCAGCCATTAGGAGAAGCCAGCACATGCTGCTGGGACCTGCTGTAGCATGAGGTGCACTGGCGGGGAAATTCAGGAATCTGACCTGGGGTCCCGGGGCAGGGGAGACTAATAGGGCAGAGTGAGGGGGCAGGGATGGGTTAGATGGGTTTCCACGACCCACCCCTACAGGGTGGAATTGCTGGGATGGGAGATGGGAGAGGGGTCATGGAAAATGCCATCAATGCCTCTTCCTCCTCGGGCTCTGGTCCCCAGCACCACCAGAGCTAAACTCCTCAGCTACACAACTGCAGGGGAAGCAGATTTGATGCCAACTCCATCCTGGGCAGGGGGGCAGAGCAGAGTGCCTGGGGTGGGCTGCAGCATGCTGATGGGGAGGATACACAGCTCACAGTGTTGCCTGGCATGAGATGGGCTTGGGAGCACTTCCTTACTGGGCACTTATTGTACCCAGAAGGGTTAATTCCCTGCTAATTCCTAGATCCTGGCTGGGCACTGCTGTGGGGAAGTTCACAGCCCCAAGGGGCTCTCCCTCCCAGCAGGGAGCTCCATGCAGCAGCCTACCTCCCAGCAGGCACAGTGCGGGCTGTGGCGGGTAAAGCTGTGACGCGGGCGGGGGATTAGCGGAGAGTGCTGGACGGAAACTATGTGTGAAATGCCAGAATTACTCCTTCACGCACAGGCCACAAAGCCGCACTCCCCATCTGGCACCTGCCCAGCACGGTGTGTGTGTGTGTTTCCCGAATCCTCCCCCCACTCGTCCCTTTGCATGCACCCCACACAAGGACCTGGGGTGCGTATCATGCTCAGATAGTCACAAAGGGGCATCGGAAGTAGCAGAGAGAAAAAGGGGAATGGATGAGATAGGGATGTGTGGGGATTCATGGATGGACAGATACAGAGAGGTGTCTATGGGGAGCTGTGTATGGTTGTGGATGGAGAGATAGAGGGAGGAGTGTGGTGGCGATCGATGGATATAAGAACACAAAAAGGGATGTAGAAGGGAATTCAGGGGTGTGCAGGAGCCCTTGGGGCTCTATCTGCTGCCCCGGCACTGGGGCTTTTGGATGCCCTGTGGGTTTAGCTGTTTCCTGGGGAGCGTGGAGCAGAGTCTGGAATCATGGCTAATTATCATTGGGGTGGTTCACCTGCCCCCCCCCAGGTTCTGGTGTCTCCACCCCTCCCAAATCCACCAGCACAGCTCTCACCTGGCACTCCCAGTGCCCCACTCAGATGGGGGGATTCAGCCGAGAGCCCTGGCTGTGTAGAGGCTTGGCCAAGCAACTGCCTCTGCGGGGTGGGGGGGGAGGTGCTCCCCTCAACTCTCTGATCCCTGTCCTGGCTACACTGGCTCCTCTGGTCCCTGCTCCTGCTGGTGGCGGCTGGATATGTGCCAGGCAGTCTCTCTCTCCCAGTGTCTGCCCCTGGCCCCAGCTCATAGGGATGGAGACTAGTGCCTGGCATGGCATTGCGGTGAGGAAGCTCTCAGTACCAGAGTGCCCTCCCGGACACTGCTGCAGAGAAGTTTGCGCGCTGGGATCCCGGCTGGTTCAGAGGGGTTGCTGCACTCCTACTTCCACAGGGAGGGGCAGTGGGGACAGGAGAGGTCCCCGGGGCTCATCCCTGCTCCAAGAGCCCGTGTGGTGACACTGGGTAGTGCAGGCTGGGAGCTGGAGAGCTCAGACGAATCCCATGCCCCCCTCTCCGAAGCGGTGGTGGGAGCCCTCCAGGAAGACTAACGGCACCAAGGCCATGGGCAGTGATTTATTGAAGGGAGGGGACAAGTGTGTGTGTGAGGTGTTCCCCATACAGCATCCGTGACACACAGTCCCCCCCATATATTGTCCAGAGCACTTGTCACTTCTGGGCGCTGTCCCCGCTGTGCCGGATGCGGTAGCGCTCTGTGAACTCGGCGTGTTTCTGGCGCAGGAGCTCCTGCTGCTTCTGGAAGCCATTGGCCCTGTGGGAGGAGAGGCACAGGGGCCGGGTCACACTTGGGACAGTGGGGAGGGGGGCAGCGATGCTCAGCATCATGCACTAACCTATGTGAATGCACATGCTCTAAGATGCACGTGTGCATACATGCACACGTTAACGCAAGCGCAGGTACACATTCAAGCATGGGTATGCGTATGCACTAGGATGCTAACACGCTAGTTCCTGGGGGCACACAGGGTAACATGCTAAGACAACCTACTGCATGGGAGCATGGAACACATGCTAGTGCATGAAGCGCACACTAACTTGCAAACACGTGCCAGAACATGGGGGTACATGCTATTGTACAGCTGCAGACATAGATTCGTAGATACTAAGGACAGAAGGGACCATTATGATCATCTAGTCCGACCTCCTGCACAACACAGGCCACAGAATCTCACCCACCCACTCCTGCGAAAAACCTCTCACCTATGTCTGAGCTACTGAAGTCCTCAAATCGTGGTTTAAAGACTTCAAGGAGCAGAGAATCCTCCAGCAAGTGACCCGTGCCCCATGCTGCAGAGGAAGGCGAAAAACCCCCAGGGCCTCTTCCAATCTGCCCTGGAGGAAAATTCCTTCCTGATCCCAGATATGGTGATCAGCTAAACCCTGAGCATATGGGCAAGATTCACCAGCCAGATACCCAGGAAAGAATTCTCTGTAGTAACTCAGATCCCACCCCATCTAATATCCCATCACAGGCCATTGGGCCTATTTACCATGAACATTTAAAGATCAATTAATCACCAAAATCATGTTATCCCATCATACTATCTCCTCCATAAACTTATCAAGTTTAGCCTTAAAGCCAGATAGGTCTTTTGTCCCCACTGCTTCCCTTGGAAGACTATTCCAAAACTTCACTCCTCTGATGGTTAGAAACCTTCAAGTCTAAACTTCCCAGTGACCAGTTTATATCCATTTGTTCTTGTGTCCACATTGGTACTGAGCTTAAGTGATTCCTCTCTGGTATTTATCCCTCTGATATATTTAGAGAGAGCAATCATATCTCCCCTCAACCTTCTTTTGGTTAGGCTAAACAAGCCAAGCTCCTTGAGTCTCCTTTCATAGGACAGGTTTTCCATTCCTTGGAACAGGTTTGTGTCTGTGTTCACATGCCCAGTACCACATGGACTAGTGCACATGCCCATTCTCTAACACATTCGTTCAAATGTCCCAGGGCACAGGCACACTCCAACCCATGCTGGTGAACACACACAATGTGTCATCTGCCCATGTTCTGGCACACACGGACGCTAACACACTAGTGCACCTGGTGTTGGACACTAACACACATTCATCCACACCCTCCACTGCGCTTGTGAGCGTGCACCCACCCATTCAAGCTGATGGCCCCTGGCTAGTGACTCATCGCTCCCCTTGCTATGGCTGGGGCGCATGTGGGGTGGGGGAAAGGGGAATGCCCAGAGGGCACTGAGGGCCAGCAGGCAGTGAATGGAGGGAGAGATTCCACCAATGGAGGTTGGTGGAAGCTGGCAAGGAGTAAACTGGGTGGGAGGGATCCCCGGAGGGTGGGGGGCAACATGGGTGAACAGAGGGGAGGGATTCCCAGAAGGCAGGGGACACCCACGAGGTGAAGGAGGGGGATGGGATTTCCCAGAGGGTGAGGGGAAGCATGGGCTAAATGAGGGGGCAGACTCCCCTGACAATGGGGGGGGAACATGGGGTGAAGAGGGGAGAGGCCCCAGAGAGCAGGGGGCCCCAGCATGGGGTGAACATAGGGAAGGGTCCCCAGGGGTTCTGGCAGCAGCACTTTATCCCAGCCCAACCAACAAACCTTCTGGGAGAGGAATCCTTGTCCCCAGGTATGGAGAGGGAAACTGAGGCAGGGGCTTGGGGAGCTGTACAAACCTGGCCCGCTCCTTGGATTCATTGTAGATGCTGGTTATGAGCTTGTCTTTCTTGTCCATGAAGCTGGTGTGCACCTCCTCCAGCTTCCTGCCGAGAACACAAGGCAGGGTTACACACCTTTCCCTGCACCCTCCTGTGTCGAGGGGTGGAGAGATGGATGGGGGCGGGTGGGGATGGAGAGTTCAAAAGATGAATGCAACCGCATGACTGGGGACGGATGGCTAGATCTGTGTGTGGTCTGTGTCTATATGGATTGAGTGTGTGTGTCTGTCTCTGTGTTGTGTGTTCATGGTGGATGTGTTGTGGGAGTCTCTGCATCCGATGAAGGGAGCTGTAGCTAATGAAAGCTTATGCTAAAATAAATTTGTTAGTCTCTAAGGTGCCACAAGTCCTCCTTTTCTTTTTGCGGATACAGACTAACACGGCTGCTACTCTGAAACCTGTACGATGTGTGTGTATCTCCAAGGAGTGGGGTGTATGGTGCGACTATTCAGTGCAGTGTGTGTGCGCTGCTGTGCAGCGTGTGTGTGTGTCCTCGCAGTGTGTATGTGTATCCATGTGTCTGTGGAGCATGAGTGTGCATGTGTGGTGCAGAATGTGTGTGTGCCAGGTGTGTGTCTGTGCAGTGTGTGTGCATGTGTGGGATGTGTCTCTGTGCCGCACGTATGTGTGTGTGCAGTGTGTGTCTGAACAGGGTGTGTGTGCGTGTGGTGTGTATGTCTCTGTGTGGTGTGTGTGTGTGTGGTGTGCTCCCGCCTTCCCTCTGCTCCGGGCCGCGCTCTACCAGGCTGAAGCCTGAGTGCATGAGACCAGGCCCGAAGTGGCAGCTGGGGCTGGCTGCCCAGTGCCGGCTGACAGGGTGCCCCAGGGCACTGTCCCCTTTGCTGGGCCCAGCCAGCTGGAGGTGCGGACTGCTGGTTCTGGTTCTGAGGATGAAGGGAAAGCAGTGGATGTATTGTTTCTTGACTTTAGCAAAGCTTTTGACACAGTCTCCCACAGTATTCTTGTCAGCAAGTTAAAGAAGTACGGGCTGGATGAATGCACTATTAGGTGGGTAGAAAGTTGGCTAGATTGTCGGCTCAACGGGTAGCGATCAATGGCTCCATGTCTAGTTGGCAGCCGGTGTCAAGTGGAGTGCCCCAGGGGTCGGTCCTGGGGCCGGTTTTGTTCAATATCTTCATAAATGATCTGGAGGATGGTGTGGATTGCACTCTCAGCAAATTTGCGGATGATACTAAACTAGGAGGAGAGGTAGATACGCTGGAGGGCAGGGATAGGATACAGAGGGACCTAGACAAATTGGAGGATTGGGCCAAAAGAAATCTGATGAGATTCAATAAGGATAAGTGCAGGGTCCTGCACTTAGGACGGAAGAACCCAATGCACCGCTACAGACTAGGGGCCGAATGACTAGGCAGCAGTTCTGCGGAAAAGGACCTAGGGGTGACAGTGGACGAGAAGCTGGATATGAGTCAGCAGTGTGCCCTTGTTGCCAAGAAGGCCAACGGCGTTTTGGGATGTATAAGTAGGGGCATAGCGAGCAGATCGAGGGACGTGATCTTCCCCTCTATTCGACATTGGTGAGGCCTCATCTGGAGTACTGTGTCCAGTTTTGGGCCCCGCACTACAAGAAGGATGTGGATAAATTGGAGAGAGTCCAACGAAGGGCAACAAAAATGATTAGGGGTCTAGAACACATGACTTATGAGGAGAGGCTGAGGGAACTGGGATTGTTTAGTCTGCAGAAGAGAAGAATGAGGGGGGATTTGATAGCTGCTTTCAACTACCTGAGAGGTGGTTCCAGAGAGGATGGTTCTAGACTATTCTCAGTGGTAGAAGAGGACAGGACAAGGAGTAATGGTCTCAAGTTGCAGTGGGGGAGGTTTAGATTGGATATTAGGAAAAACTTTTTCACTAAGAGGGTGGTGAAACACTGGAATGCGTTACCTAGGGAGGTGGTAGAATCTCCTGCCTTAGAAGTTTTTAAGGTCAGGCTTGACAAAGCCCTGGCTGGGATGATTTAATTGGGGATTGGTCCTGCTTTGAGCAGGGGGTTGGACTAGATGACCTCCTGAGGTCCCTTCCAACCCCGATATTCTATGATTCTATGATTCTATGCACTGGGCGCTGGGCAAGGGGTGTGAGTGGGTGAAAAGCCAGGGATGGACTGACTCAGCGATTCTGGGGCCAGCGACAGCCCCGACCTTCCCCTAGAAGCTGCCATCTCCTTATGTAACAGGGTCTGCAGTAGAGTTACCATATTTGAACATTCAAAAAAGAGGACACTCCACATTGGGGTGCTGTCAGCCCCGCCCACAGTCCACCGCTGCTCCTCCCATGCTCCGCCCCCACTCTACCCCAGGTCCCGCCCCCTCCCCACCCAGCCCCACCCCCTCACCCCTCCTCACCTACCGCTGGCTTGCTGTGTCCCTCCTCAGTCCCCCACCCACCGCTCGCCTCCTCCCACTGCCACTCATCTCCTCACTCCCCTGCCAGAAACCCCCATGCCCGCCCTGAGAACCCCTGCCTGCCGCTGGCTCACTGCTTACCTCCTCACCCCCGCCCGCCTACCTGCCGCTGGCTCCCTCGCCGCTCGCCTCTTCAACCCCTGCTGCCCGCTGCTGGCCTCTTCACCCCCCTGCCT
Source organism: Lepidochelys olivacea (assembly GCF_965140295.1). NCBI lineage: Eukaryota > Metazoa > Chordata > Testudines > Cheloniidae > Lepidochelys > Lepidochelys olivacea. Next base: position 31,042,012 of record NC_140417.1, read on the forward strand.
GCCTCTGGCTTGCCACCCGCCCCCTCACCCGCCTGCCCGCCAGCCACTGGCTCCCTTGCCGCTCGACTATTCACTCCCCCCCGCCCGCTCGCCTACTCAGCCCTCCTGCCACAGGTCCCTCGGCTCCTAGGATCAGGGGCAGCCGAGGGGTCTCCACGTGCTGTGTCTGCCACAAGCGTGAGCTCCGTGCTCCCATTGGCTGGGAATAGCGCCAATGGGAGCTGCCGGAGCCGCAGAGTGGGGCTTGCAGGTGCCGGCAGCACGCAGAAAGCCCTCTGCCCCCCCACGACCGAGCCTGACCCTACCCTAGGAGCCAGAGGGACCTGCCGGGGGGTGAGGTGGGGAGTCCCGGCGGTACTTACCTGGGGCGGCTCCCGGGAAGCATCCGGCAAATCCCTCTGGCTCCTAGGGTTGGGTCGGGTCGGGGGGGCGGGGCTTGCAGGCACCGGCGGCGGGCACAGAGCCCTCCTCCCCGCCCTGCCCCGCCCCTACCCTAGGAGCCAGAGGGACCTGTCGGTTGCTTCCTGGGAGCCGCCCCAGTTAAGCACTGCCAGGACTCCCCACCTCGCCCCCCGCCAAAGTCCCTCTGGCTCTAAGGGTCAGGTCGGGTTGAGGGGGCAGAGGGCTTTCTGCATGCTGCCGGCGCCTGCAAGCCCCGCTCCGTGGCTCCGGCAGCTCCCATCTAGGGTTACCATACGTCCCTACTTTCCCAGATGTTTTTAGATATTTAAAAATTCCTCCCGGATGGTGATTTAAGAACTAAAAAGCTGGACATGTCTGGGAAAATACGGACATATGGTAACCCTAGTCTGCAGCACGAGCACCAGGGTGCCCAGTGTGAGGGATGGGCAGGACACCCACCCCCAGCCAGGCCTCTGCTCCCCCTGCACCGCACTGCTTGCAAGAGCTGCTTTGCCAGAGGTGACAGGGGGGATTTACCTCCCCAGCTGGGGTGTGGAAGGCACTGAACCCAGGAGTCCTGGCTCCCAGCCCACCTCAGCACCAGGAGGGAAGTAGGAGTGGGTTAGAGCGGGGCAGGAGGCTGGGGGAACTGGAAGATGCTTTAGATAGACACAAGTCACTAGGTGTAGTGCTGGGGTAACTGGGTGTGATTCTCTGGCCTGCGAGACGTAGGCACCAAACTGGATGATCTCATGGTCGCTTCTGACCTTACCACTGCTGATGACAAATCTAGCAGGGTAAAGAGGAGCTGAGGAGCTGCCTCCCCCGGATGCTCACACTCCCCTGTCTGGCTGTCATGTACTAATGGGCTACTCTGCATACAGACTGGAGACCATTTTAACTTGACTGGTACTGGCACCATTGCAGGGAAATCACTGTGACCCCAGTGCAGGCCCTTCCTCTGAACAAAGAGACTCTAGCAGCATCCTGCCCTGGGAAGGTGTGGGGGGGGCTCCCCTGATCTGCCCCCTGCCTGGGGGAGGGCATCCCCCAATCTATGTCCTGCGTTGGAGGAGGCATCCCCTGATCCACATCTTGCGCTGGAGGGGGTGTCCCCCAATCTACATCCTGCATTGGAGTGGGTGTCCTCCAAACCACGTCCTGTGCTGGAGGGGGTGTCCTCTGATCTATGTCCTGTGCTGGAGGGGGCGTCCTCCAATCTACCTCTTGTGCTGGAGGAGGCATCCCGCGATCCACATCCTTCGCTGCAGGGGCCATCCCCGATCCACGTCCTGCGCCAGATGATGCATCCGATGATCCACATCCTATGCTGGAGGGGGTGTCCCCCGATCCATGTCCTCTGCTGCAGGGGGCGTCCCCCGATTCACATCCTGCACTGGAGGGGACGTCCCCCGATCAACGTCCTGTGCTGGAGGGGGTATCCCCCGATCCACGTCCTGCGCTGGAGGGGACATTCCCAATATAACTATTTCTGTTTCTTTACTGATCCAAGACTTGCCCTGGAGAGCAGCTCTCAGGTTGTGAGCAATTTGAGGCAGGGACCGTCCATCTGTATATGCACAATGGAACTCTGGCCTCTTTGCTACTCCAGTACCAATAACAACTTCACAAGAGTAAACCAGAGAGGGGAGCCAGTCCCAGGGGCAGCAACACTGAACTGGGACCAGCTGGAAAGGCAAAAAGAAACCCCAATCCACACGAATGATCACCTCAGCCCCACAGCTTTGTGTCTGCTCGGTACTGTTAGAGAGAGCCACAGAGTTTAAGGCCACAAGGGACAATCAAATCATCTGGCCTGACATCTTGTATAGAGTGTCCAGCCTGTCACCCAGTTACCCCAGGATTATGCCCAGTTACTTGTGACTGATTATGGCATCTTCCAGAAAAGCACCAGGCTGGATTTGAAGCCACTGAGATGGAGAATCTACCCTCCCACTTCTCTTGGGAGTTTGTTCCAATGGTTAATCACCCTCACTGTGAAAACTTGGTGCCTTGTTTCTCATTAGAATGTCTCTGGCTTTAACTTCCAGCCACTGGTTCTTGCTCTGTCTCTCTCCACTAGGCTCAAGAGCCCTTTAATTCTTGGTGTTTTCTCCCTGTGAAGCTGCTTACACACACTGATCAAATCACCTCTTGATCTTCTTTTGGAGAAGCTAAACGGATTGAGCTTCCCAGATCTCTCGCGGTCAGGCATTTTCTCCAGCCCTCGGATCATTTCTCTGGCTCTTTTCTGCACCTCCTACAGTTTTTCAACGTCCTTTTTAAAATGTGCACTCCACGATTGGATGCACCATTCCACTATGGGTCTCACCAATGCCATCTATGGGGGTAAAATCACCTCCCTGCTCCTACTCGCTACTCCCCTGTTTATCCAGCCAAGGATTGCATTGGCCCTTCTGGCAACAGCATCACACCAGGAGCTCATGTTCAACTGGTTGTCCACTGAGACAAAGCAGTTACTTACCTGTGTTGTTACTGTTGTTCTTGAAGATGTGACGTGGACGTGTATTCCACATAGGTGTGTGCACGCCCAGTACACTGGAGCCGGAGAATTTTGCCTAGCAGTACCTGAGGGGGGCACTCGTACCTCATGTCTGCAGCCCACCTCTGGCTATATAAGGCAATGCCGCCCCGATCCCCCTCATTTCCTTCACGCTGAACGTCAGGAGCATAGAGTTCGAGGCAGAAGGGATGGAGGTGGGCTGTGGAATACACGTCTGTGTCACATCTCGAAGGACACTCACAACACAAGTAAGTAACCATGTTTTCTTCTTCGAGTAGATGCAACCATGTATTCCAAGAAGGTGACTCTCAAGTAGGATTTGCATGAGGTGGGGGTTGGAATCTATTTTAAACAAGGATTGCAGAACTGCCTTCCCAAAGCTTACATCTACTCTGGATGCTGCGGTAGCGGCATAATGTTTCATAGGCGAATGTCCAGATGACCAAGTGGCAGTCCTGCAGATGACCAATACTGAAACATCACTTAAAAATGTCATCACCACAGCCTGTGCTCTTGTACAATGAGCTCACAGCCTTGTGGAGGCATAGTCAGCCAGCCGTATGCTGTCCTGATACAGGAAGTTATCTCCTAGAGATCGTCTGCGAAGCGATTGCTTGTCCCTTCCTTCCGTCTGCATACAACACAAACAGGTGAAGCGAAGCACGAAAAGGTTTAGCCCTGTGCAGGTAGAATGCTAGACATCGCCTGACATCCATGTGAAGACGCTGCTCCACCAGGGTTGAATGTGGCATAAGAAAGAACACAAGTAAATACACCACCTGCTTGAAATGAAACTGAGAAACCTCTTTAGATAAAAATGTAGGGTGCGGCTGCGAGGTCACTTTGTCTTTGGAGGAGTGTGTGTAAGGAGACTCTGACATCAAAGCCTGCGACTCTCACCCTCTCCTCACAGATGTTATTGCCACCAAGAATGCAGTTTTTTGACACAAAAGAGAAAAAGAAGATGATGCCAGAGGCTTGAATGGATGTCCCATCAGAGCCACTAAGACCATATTAAGGTACCACAAAGGAACTGGTTCTCTCAATGGTGAGTAGAGACAAAGGATCCTTTCAAGAATCTTGTTACCATGGTATTAGAAAATACCAACCTCCCATGGACGGGTGGATGAAACGCTGAAGTCACAGCCAGATGCACCCTCAATGAGTTAAGTAGGAGACCTGACAACTGAAGATGTAACAAATACTCCAAGATGTCCTGGATACCAGCCACCTTTGGTTGAACTCTGCAGGCCAATGATCATATTAAAAAACACGTCCGTTTGGCTAAATCAGTCATACAGAGAGAGCTTCCTTCTATTGAGTAGAAACAGCCTCCAAACCTCGTTCTTCCTCCTCATTTAACCACAGAGCAGCCATGCAATGAGATGGAGAGATCTGAGTGTAGGATGGAAAATCTGACTGTGATGCTGAGTCAAGCAGTTGGGATGGAAAGGAAGGGATATGGAAGGCCAACTTGATAATGCAAGAAGGTTGGAGAATGAAGTTTGCCTCAGCCAGGCCAGAGCAATGAGGATAAGCGTGGCACAGTCCAATTTCAGTTTGATGATGACCTGTGGGATGATCAGAATCAGAGGGAAAGCATACAGGAATGGCAAATACCAATTCAGGCACAAAGTGTGGGCCAGGGAGCCCAGGCTGAGACACCCTCGAGATCAAAACAGCTGGCATTCTTCTTGTCTCTCGTGGGGAACAAGTCGATTGCTGGGATGCCACACGCTACAAAGACAGACCACAGGACACTGAGCCTCAGGGACCATTTGTGTCACAGGGGAAAATTCCTGCTGAGGTGATTTGTGAGTTGATTCTGGACCCTGGGTAAATGACTGGCCACCGGAATAATGCTCCTCCCAGTGCAAAACCGCCAGAGCCTGATCCTGAACCAGGCCTTTTGAGTGTGCTCCCCAGTGTCTGTTCTCATAGTACATCATCGTGATATTGTCGGCGAGTGTGTGAACCACTGCGTCCTTAATGTAATTTTGGAAAGTGTGGTGGCCTGAAGCTCCAAGATGTTGATATGTGGTGAAGCTTCCTGTTTCAACCACAGGCCCTGAACTTTCAGCGACCCCAGATGTGCTCCCCAGTCTACCAGGAGATGTCAGTGACAACCATCCTGGTTGCTAGGGCCCGAGTGAAAGGAACACCCTGGCATATGTTGTCCTGAACTATTCACCACCATAAGGAATCCAAGATCAGCGGAGGAAATCAGATCAGTTTGTCCAAGGGATGATGGGTCAGATGAAAGACTGACTTCAGCCACATTTGGAGAGGGTGAAGACACAATCTGGCAAAATGGACCACCTGCATTATTCCTAGGGGAATTCTGCGCCACCGCGCACATGCAGAATTCATGTCCCTTGCAGATTTCCCATCGTTTTCTGCAGGGAAGCCGCAAGAGCAGTCATGTTCTCCTCCCCAGCAGTGTGGGCACATCATTTTGGGTGCCTGGAGCAGCCAATGGAGAGGTAAATCACTGTGGGGAGGACCCGGCTGGGGACGACCTCACTGGTGGTTCCTACCCTGCACCGGGCTCAGCTGCTAGTTCCAGCTGGGTTGGGGGAGGACAGAGCTTCCTCTTCTTCTGCAATGAGTGGCTAGGTCCAGGTCAGACTTACCCCCAGAAACCTCCCTGGCTATAGGAAGCTCTGCACTCTCCCTCATCACTCCTCAGCTGCAGGGAGAGGGGTCACTGTACGGGGAGCTGCTCCCCTGTCTGCCCAACTCCTGTGCATCCGGACCGCCCCATACCCAGACCTCCCCGCCGAGCCTCACCCTCCCCTGGCATGGGAGGGACACAAGTCGACTGGCTGGGACGAGAACCAGAAGGTCTTTGCCTCCAGGATCTATGACCCTTTCTGGGATACCCCTGTTGCCTTGGGGGAAAGAAGGACTTCCCAATGAAGCACTGTGAGAGGTACTGCTGCTGCTGACTGCCAGAATGGTGCCTCTGGATTGCTGGAGTATACAACCCTAAAGAGCGCAGTGTGGCTTTTGAATCTTTAAAAGAATGCAAAGTCTCGTCAGTCCAGTCTGAGAATAGTACCCGACCATCAAAGGGCAGGTCCTCAATACTCTGTTGCACATCAGGAGCAATGCCTGAGCTTTGCAGCCATGACACCCTCATAGAATCATAGAATAGAAAGGTTGGAAGGGACCTCAGGAGGTCATCTAGTCCAACCCCCTGCTCAAAGCAGGACCAATCCCCAACTAAATCATCCCAGCCAGGGCTTTGTCAAGCCTGACCTTAAAAACCTCTAAGAAAGGAGATTCCACCACCTCCCTAGGTAACGCATTCCAGTGCTTCACCACCCTCTTAGTGAAAAAGTTTTTCCTAATATCCAACCTAAACCTCCCACACTGCAACTTGAGACCATTACTCTTCCTTCTGTCATCAGCTACCACTGAGAACAGTCTAGATCCATCCTGTTTGGAACCCCCTTTCAGGTAGTTGAAAGCAGCTATCAAATCCCCCCTCATTCTTCTCTTCTGCAGACTAAACAATCCCAGTTCCCTCAGCCTCTCCTCATAAGTCATGTGTTCCAGACCCCTAATCATTTTTGTTGCCCTCCGCTGGACTCCTTCCAATTTTTCCACATCCTCTTGTAGTGTGGGGCCCAAAACTGGACACAGTACTCCAGGTGAGGCCTCACCAATGTCGAATAGAGGGGAACGATCATGTCCCTCGATCTGCTGGCAATGCCCCTACATATACATCCCAAAATGCCATTGGCCTTCTTGGCAACAAGGGCACACTGTTGACCCATATCCAGCTTCTTGTCCACTGTAACCCCTAGGTCCTTTTCTGATGAACAGCTGCCGAGCCATTCGGTCCCTAGTCTGTAGCGGTGTATGGGATTCTTCCGTCCTAAGTGCAGGACTCTGCACTTGTCCTTGTTGAACCTTATCAGATTTCTTTTGGCCCAATCTCCTAATTTGTCTAGGGCCCTCTGTATCCTATCCCTACCCTCAGCGTATCTACCCTCCTCCCAGTTTAGTGTCATCTGCAAACTTGCTGAGGGTGCAATCCACACCATCCTCCAGATCATTTATGAAGATATTGAACAAAACCGGCCCGAGGACCGACCCTTGGGGTACTCCACTTGATACCGGCTGCCAACTAGACATGGTCACAGCTGAGGCCATAATTCTGGCCGATGAATCTGCCGCGTCCAACACTGAATGAAAAGATGTCTTGGCCACAGAACAGCCTTCAGCCACAAAAACTATAAACTCTTCTCTAGAGGCTGCTGGCAACTTGTCTGCAAATTTAGATATGGCCGTTGGATTAACAAAGTCATATTTGGATAGCAATACCTGTTGGTTTGTGATACACATTTGCAGGGAAGAGGAGGTATAAATCTTTCTCCCCATCAAATCTATCTTCTTTGACTTCATTTCCTTGAGAGCAGATTTATACCTACCCTGCCAAGCCTTGTCATTCGCTGCAGTCACAATAAGAGAATTAGAGACTGCGTAAGAATAGTAACCCTCAAAACTTTGCTGAGGGACAAAATAGTGCTTCTCTGAATGCTCTGTTGTGGACAGCACTGAAGCCAGAATGTTACAGAGGGCCTTTGCAGGCTCCAGGAGAGTGTCATTAATAGGGAGGGTTACTCTCCTCAGAGCAGATGGTCGGAGAATGTCAAGCAACTTCTGTGTATTCTCTTGTAAAAATTCTGCCTGGATGCCTAAGGAAGCAACCATATGCCACAAAAGATCCTGGTATGCCTTGAAATCCTCGGGCACCAAAGGAGAAGAGGAACCTGGTACCATCAAATCATCAGGAGAAGACAAGCTGTCAAGTGCACCAGGAACAAATCCTGTTCCTGAACCGCTGGGCCCAGATGAGACAAGTCTGGAGGCCCCTAGGGAGGAGGCTCAACCATTGTTTGAGCTTGTGGTTGGTCACCAACATTAGCCACTAAGCGGACCGGTGATCTTGCTCTGGAGCAGGATGGAGAATGTGATCTCTGGGACCAGGAGGCCACAGTGTGTCCAGATAAAGCCCTGGTGGCCAGTTAGCACTGGGCCAGGAGTCCCTGTCCCGACTATGCAGAGAGTGTTGATCTTGGTACCGATATTGCTACGAGAACAGTCTCTGGCACCAATCAGGCAATGAAGACTGGGAGGAGGACACCAACACAGATCCCGAAGAGTCCCTGGTGGCTGTGACAGCAGTGGAGCCAGTCCCGATGGGCACACGGACTTGTCTGTAGCCCAACTGGGAAGCGGTTCCTATGCCGATGAGGAACGAGGAATCAGCATAGCCTATACCAAATATGTGGCACCCACCCCCAGTGCTGGGGAAGGCATTGGTACTGCGGTCAGCGGAGGAACTGAAGTAGAAGGCAGGATCTGCCGACAAAACAATGTCGGTGCTGAGGGGTGCACTAATGCTCCTTGGGGCCAGGCCTGGCACTGACCTCAACTCCATAGTCTGCAGAGCAGAAGGACCAGGCTGCTGTGTCTACAGACACTGTCTCTCTACAACGTGACCAGACGGCGTCAACAATGAGGTGGAGGCCATGGCCCTGGCAAAGTGCTGGTTGAGTGGAGAGTCTGGAACAGATAGGGAGAGTGAATCTGCTGCTGCCTGGTATGCCACCGGCATATGGTCTGTGACAGGGTTAATGTTATCAGTACCAGACTTAGCAGATGCTCCACTCCCGGAACCGGCGTCAATGTTATTGACTCTTGGTGGTCTCAGCACGATACAGGAGAGTGATCTGATAGATCTCCTACATGCTGGCAGTGGTACAGAGTCAATCTGTACTTTTTTTAGAGAAGGAGGAAGAGTCTCCACAAACCCTGGGATGGTCCCAATTAGTTTTATGGGACTTCTTCCTCAGCGCCCCTGAAGAGGGCTAACAGCTCCTCCTTGGGGGAAACACCAGCACTGGAACGTGGAGCGACCTTGTTCACTGAGTCCAAAGGTCACCGCCATCAGATGCGGGCCTCAGTACTGAAACAGGCCTCAGGGCCTGCTTGAGAAGGTGCTGCTTCAGAGGTAAGTCTCTAGCCATCGGAGTTCTTTTGATAATCAGCTTACAAACAGAGCATCTCTCTTGAGCGTGTGTCTCTTGCCTCATCACAAGCCCCTTGTGTGGGGATCGCTGTTAGGATTCGTCCCCTCCCCCCACGATGGTCAGGGCTTGAACCCTGGTGAGGGCATTCCACAGGACAATAAGTATCTAACTAACTCTAACGTAAGTAATACGATCTAGCTAACTATCTAACAACTATATACACAGAGAAAAAACACTCAGACAAATGTGATAATCACACAGAGCTCCGATGCCAGCCACGGGCACTGAGAAAGAACTGAGGAGGGTCAGGGCAGAACCACCTTATATAGCCAGACTCAGGGCTACGACCACAAGGTGTGAGCACCGCCCCTACAGGTACTGCTAGGCAAAATTCTCCAGCTCTGGTGCGCTGGGTGCGAATACATGGCTGCATCTACTTGAGGAAGAACCGAACTTCCATCCATTGGTTCTTACCAGGCCTAAGTCTGCTGAGCTGAAGAACTGGGGTTTCTGCCTGTGAAGGTACTTATACAGACCTAGGTGCCTCTTTGTCTTCATGTGGAGATGCTAATGGATGGAGCTCAGGACAGTGCGCCCCCGCTGTGACACAGGTGTGTTACTGACAATGCAAAGACAGTGCCACATAGAATCGTGTTTAAAGGGTTCCTCACCCAGTCACAGGGACATTTCAGAGAGTTTAAAGCCCAAAGGGGGGTCTGAGTCAGAACTCCTGAGTTCTATTCCTGGCTCTGGGACATCTCGGTGCCTCCGTTTTCCCTCCCACCCTTTGGCTGTTTAGACTGTGAGTTGTCTGGATCAGGGATTGTCTTTCATGGTGTATCTGTGCAGTACCCAGCATAGCAGGGCCCTGATCTCTCTTTAGCACCTGGCACAATAAGGGCCCGATCTCAGCTGGGGCCTTTGAGTGCTAGCATGCTTTTCATACCCTCTGTTAATATGATCTGCACTACGATAGTGCTTAGAGGCCTCGACCAAGATCAGGGTTCCATTGTGCCAGGTGCTGTTCAGACACAGGCACAGTCCCTGCCCTGAGGAGCTCACTATCTAAATAGACAAAGGAAGGATCATTATCCCCATTCTACAGATGGGGAAGCTGAGGCCCGGAGGGGGGACGTGACTTGCCCAAGGTCACCCAGGAGACAGTGGCAGAGCCAGGAACAGAACCCTGGTGTCCTGAGCCACAGCCCTGCTCCTTAACTGCAGGACTGTGCCTCTCCCATTTGACAGAGCAGGATTTTGCTAGGCCCATTCCAGTGAGCCATTTGAAGGCTTGTCACAACCCCGGACACAACTCCTGCCAATTCCCTTGCTGTGCCTCCCCTGCTCCTAGTCACTTGGCATGCACGGCATGTCTCCGAGCCCTCCACAGAGGCTGGGGGAGTTGTACCAAGCCTGCATGTCACATCACTGATTGCTGTGCGAGTTCCCGGAGCAGGGACAGGCTGACGAGTCTCTCTTGCCTCTTGTGCCATTTCCCTAACACATGGCACCAGATCTTGTTTGCCAGGAGCCTGGGATCACAGGGAAATGGGGGTGGGGGAAATGTTCCAGCTCCTGATCAGGCAGGCCGCAGCCCCTTCCCCTGTGCCCTGGCTCCCCCGCAAACACACGGTGCTTTGTCCATCGGTGCTGAGCGTGCACTCAGCACAGTCCCTTCACCCAGGGGAGTCCGGGCTCCAGAGAGCTGGGACAGGGCTAAAGCAAACCTGACAAAGCTTCTGCAGGGATCAGTCCTGCCTTAGTCTCTTGGGGAGTGTGAAGCAGGGAGGAAGGTCTGAAGAGGGGGATTCTCCGTTTCCTGGTCTCTCAGGGTCTGATCCTGTAGCTCGGCTCCCTTTCATGGTATCTTAATAACAGTCTGTGTTGTAGGAGCATATGTCAAAACAGACAGGCGGGTACTTGACATAGAGCGACACAGAACAATGGTGGCAGAGCACACACAGGCCAAGCAAACCTCTGCCTTCCACCCACCGGCAGAGCATTAACCCAATGGCACAGGTAGGCTCCAGCTGGGTCTCCCGCAGCTGGGCTCCAGAGACCGATTCCAGTAGGCACACACACACACTTGGTAAAACACGGACTGCAGTGCAGAGCTACTGATGGGTTAGCAGAACCAACAGGCACAGACGAGCAGTGATGTGCTTGAGGCCAGAGAGACTGCTGGGACAGAACCCAGGAGTCCTGATGCCCAGCCCCCCTGCTCTGACCCTCTGACCCTCCCCCCTTTCCTGAATGCTCCATGCAGGGAGTCAATTACCTCCATCCCCCCACCCCCTGGAGGATTCAGCTGGGAAGCTGGAGTGGCTGATGTTACAAGTGTGTAACTGAGTGCAGGAGCAGACCCAATGGTGGCCCTGCTGGGGTTCATGTCACGGGCCATGTACCTAAGTCTCCCTCCCTGACAGAACCATGTCTGTCTCCTTGCCTGAGGGGTCTTGCTTGGCTGCTGCCTACTATCTAACAGTGCTTGGCTGTGCCAGTTCCCAGTCTGGGCACTGCTGCTGCCAGCCCTACTAGCTTTGATTCTGCCTGCACACCCTCCCCAGCTCTGATCCCTGTTGCCAAGGGGAGGATTAACACCCTAATCAGGCCTAATTCAATGAAACACACTTGCTTAGGTCTGAAAGACCTTGACACATAGCGGGCCACCACAGGGATTCACGCACCCCTACCTATGCCCAATTTGGGCATCATGGGCTGCAGGAAAGAATGCAGAGCTGGGAGTCAGGACACCTGGCTCTGGAAGGGGAGTGGGGTCCAGTGGGTCACAGCAGGCAGGACTGGGTGTCAAGACTCCTGGGTTCCATTCCTGGCTCTGGGAGGGGAGTGAGGACTCGGATAGTGGAGTGGAGAGTATGATTATAAAATTTGTGGATGACCCAAAACTGGGAGGGGGATTAGAATTCAAAACAACATTGACAAATTGGAGAATTGATCTGAAATCAACAGAATGAAATTCAATGAAGACAAGTGCAAAACACTGCACAGACGAAGGAAAAATGAAATGCCCAGCTACAAAATGAAGAAGAACTGGATGGTGGTCATACTGCAGCAAAGTATCTGGGGGTGACAGTGGATTACAAACAGAATATAAATCAACAGTGTGATGCTGTTGCCAAAAAAAGGGAATATCATTCTGGGGTGTATTAACAGCAGTGTTGTATGTAAGATACGGGGGTGGGGAGAGTGGTAACTGTCTTGCTCTATTTGGCACTGAGGAGGCCTGAGCTGGAGAACTGTGTCCGGTTCTGGGCACCACACTTTAGGAAAGATGTGGGCAAACTGGAGAGAGTCCAGAGCAGAGCAATGAAAATGCTAAGAGGTTTAGAAATCCTGACTTAGGAGGAAAGGTTAAAAACACTGGGCTTGTTTAGTCATGAGAAAAGACTGAGGGGACCTGCTAACAGTCCTCCAATATGTTAAGGGCTGCTCCAAAGAGGACAGGGATCAATTGTTCTCCATGGCCCATGAAGGCAGGACAAGCTGTAATGGGCTTGATCTGTAGCAAGGGAGATTTAGGATAGGCAGTAGGAAGAGCTTTCTAACTCTAAGGGTAGTTAAGCTAGAACAAGCTTCCAAGAGAGGTTGCAGAATCCCCATCTTTGGAAGTTTTTAGGAACTGGTTGGATAAACACCTGTCAGGGATGGTCAAGGTTTACTTGGTCCTGCCTCAGTCTAGGGGGCTTGACTTGATGACCTCTTGAGCTTCCTTCCTGTCTACATCTCTATGATGCCTAGTGGTTAGAGCAGAATGGGCTTGGAGTCATGATGCAGGGATTCTGTTCCTAGCTCTGGAAGAGGAGTGGTGTCTAGCGCTTAGAGCAGGAGTGGGCAAACTACGGCCTGTGGGCTGCATCCGGGCCGCAAGCCGTTTTAAGCTGGCCCATGAGCTGCACAACGCGGCTCGGCCCTGCTCCAGCTGGGGCGCTGGGTCGGGGGCTGGACCACGCGGCTCAGCCCTGCTCCGGGGTACAGGGTCGGGAGCCGCACCACACGGCTCCCAGAAGCTGCGGCATGGCCTCGCTCTGGCTCCTACATCCTCCAATGGGAGCTGCATGGGCAGTGCCTGCAGATGGGGCAGTATGCAGAGCTGCCTGGCTGCGCCTCAGGGTAGGAGCCAGATAAGGGACATGCCACTGCTTCCGGGAGCCGCTTGAGGTAAGCGCTGCTCAGAGCCTCCACTCCTGAGCCTCTCCCCACACCCCAACCCCCTGCCCCAGCCCTGATCCCCCTCCCGCTCTCCAAACCCCTCGATCCCAGCCCGGAGCACCCTCCTGCACCCCAAACCTCTCATCCCCACCTTCATCCCAGAACCCACACCCCCAGCCAGAACCTGCACCCCTTCCCGCACTCCTGCCCCAGCCCTGATCGCCCTCCCACTCTCCAAACCCCTTAGTCCTAGCTTAGAGTACCCTTCTACACCCCAAACTCCTCATCCCCAGAGCCCACACCCCCTCCCACACCCCAACCCCAATTTTGTGAGAATTCATGGCCCGCCATACAATGTCTATTCCTGATGTGGCCCTCGGGCCAAAAAGTTTGCCCACCTCTGGCTTAGAGCACAGGTGGGGCTGGAAGTCAGGATGCCAGGGAGTCTGTGCCATGCACAGGATGCCAGGGAGTCTGTGGGTGGAGTGCACATGACTGTATGTCTGTGGCTTTCTCTGTGTACGTATGGCTATCTGCGTATGTGCTCCCATTCACTGCGACTCACATCCTTTCGAGTCCGGTGAGTGCGTGGTAGGCCTGAGCAAAGCCCACACCAGGCTCTGATTCCCCCACACTGCCTGCCGTGAATCCTGGGATCAGGCCCCGCATAGACTGAATCCCCTTTGCCCACACCCAGGAAGGGCTGTGGGGAGGGGTGGGAAACTGGTGCTGGAGCTGCTGTCCTCATTGCATTCAACCCATGAACTGGGCACCATCCCGCCAGCACTAAATTCACACCCAACAGCAAGGGGCTGCCTTGAGTAAGGGTGCCCATCGTGGTGGCTGTGAATAACAGTGATCTAGACCCCCCAAGACTGGCATCCCCCAGGGCTGTGAGCTAGATGCCCAAAGACTGGCATCCCCTCTAATACTATGTTCTAGACCCTCCCAGGGTGGCATACTGTCCCACATTATGATCTAGACCCCCAAGATTGGTACCCCCTTCAGTACTGTGATCTGGACCACCCGAGACTGGCACCCCTCCAATGCCATGATCTAGACTGCCAGACTGGCACCTCCTCCAGCACTGTGATCTAGACTCTCAGACTGGCCCCCTTCCAGTGCTGTGATCTGGATTCCCAGACTGCCTCTAAGCACAGTGACCTGGATTCCCAGACTGCCCCCCCTCCATACAGTTATCTAGCGCCCTCAGTGCGGTGATCTAGGCCATGCCCCCAGCCTGGCAGCTGTTCACTGTTCAATTGTGGGAATCGCTAATGTGCTAAAACATTAATAAGAAACAAAAGGCCCCGATGGAAGCCCTGGGCAGCTGCTGATACTTCTGGCAGGATACACATTCTTGGGAAGGGTGACCCCGATGCCTCCCTAGGGCAGCTGGCATAAGCTCCATGCCTTGAGGGTGCGGGGAGAGCTGCTCCAAGTGTCAGCAGATGCCCTGGGACATTGGCTCCTCCAGGGGACTGGGCCCTGACTGGTGTTCGGGTTATGACAAACCACATTGTCAGCCCCCACACCCCTTGGCTTGCTACGCTGCAATAGCTGCTCAGACATATAATGCCTTACAGATGTGCACCCAGCTGCGCTGGACAGTGGGAAGCTGGGCTGGGGTGCCAGGGGTCCTGCTGAGATTGTGGGGGGAGGGACATGGGCTGGTGTATGTGTAGGAGATGTGAAGAGTGACACTGGCCATGTGGGAGTCTGAGATCATGGAGAGAGGCATGGGGGCCCGTGGGGATGTGAGTGGGAGGCCGAGATCATGGGGGGCTTGCACTAATGGGCGTGGGTGGGGAGATACTGAGATTAGAGGGGGCTTGGGCTGGTGGGGGTGGGGACACTATGGCGCAGGGATGGCACGGAGGCCCCCAACCACACTCCACGCAGCACAACTCCAGACCCTTTGACTCTGGGTCTCCTCGCAGAGGCATGCTGGGATGGCACAGAGCAGGCCAGAGGCCAGTCAGGACAGCACTGGATGGCTTCTAGGAAACGCAATGAGATAAGACTTCACCCCACAACCAGAGTAAGGGTCAGGACAACCCCCCACCCCAGCTGAGTTTTCTATAACCCTGTCAGTGCTAGGACCTTGAGGGTGCATGCTGGTGCTGATCTGCCATGCCAGGGTTATGGGTGGAAGTGCCAAGTGGTGTTATCCCCCATTATACAGAGAGAGAAACTGAGGCACAGAGTGGGGCCAGGAGTCAGTGGAGGCGGGATTCCTGGGATGGAGGGGTGGGGCTATCCTGGTCCTGGGAAGGACACTTCATACCAGCTGCCCCTTCCCTGAAGCCCATTCCTCCCATCCCACTGTGGATCCCATGCCCCCCTGTATGGGCCCAGGGACTATCTCCAGGCACTGAGAGAGAGAGTGGTGCGGGAAGTTCAAAGGGCGATCTGGGGAAAGGGGCATTTCTATTGGCTCTTGGGGAACGACCCCTAACAGTGAGAGCACGCTAGCCTGAGCAACAGTCTCTTCCAAGGGTGGAGGAGTGAACTGCTAAGACCAGAGTCCTGGGGACCTGGTGAGCCTTCCTCCTGGGGCGGGGGAATTGCCTGGAAGCAATGATTCTGCTCTGGTGGGGGACACCGTGTAGTGCATGGGATGACCCTGCCCTCGGGCAGAGGATTGAACTCTGAAGGCCCCGAGCCTTCTCCCAGGCAGGCTGTCACACAGTGCCCCACCAACCCCTTGCCCCCACTACCTGTAGGCCACGTAGTGGGCGGCCACGCTGGCCAGCATGAGGAGGAGGCAGTAGCCAAAGAGCTTCCGGTTCCAGTGTTGCCTCTGCTTGGCCTGGGTGCCTGAGAAGGCCTCGGCGCGGTGAGTGCGGAACTGCTCCCAGTAGCGCATGTTCTTGTTGGGCCCTCGGCTGCTGGGAGACAAAGGGGCACTGATGCGGGCTGTGTTGGGGGCAAGGGTCTGACCCTAGGGGACTGCTGGCCCTGGACAGGACTCCTGGGGTGTCTCCCAAGGATCGAGCCTCAGGATCAGGGCAGGGGGCCGGGAATCAGGACTCTTGGCTTCTATCTGCCCGTTGGACCAGTCACCTATGAAATTCCCAGAGTATCAGGGCCACATGTCCCTTGCAGTGCTGATAGGGCTGCCTTGCTCTGGCGGTCTGTGAGACTCAGCACAGCCGTCCTGCCCCTCCATGCAGGGTCCACGAGCCCAGGGTGTTCTGGGCTGCCCCAGAGAATGGCCCTGCCCCAGCACACGCAGCCCCTCTGGAACGGTCTCTTCCCAGGGCTGGGAGATGCAGAGAGGGATGTCCCAGCCTGGGGACCCCTGCGCCAGCTGGGAGCACTCGCCTCACAGTGTCTGCTGGGGTCACACTCACTCACTCCCCTGACACCTCCCCCCAGCAATGCCTACGTGATGGCATGTGAGCTGTGGGGATGGCCCTATCCTGGCAAGCTGCCAGCCCTTCTGGGGGGCCTGGGGCCGCTGCAGGGGACTCAGCAGCCAATGCAGCCAACCCAGCCTTGCAGTCCACAGACCCCATTTCCCCATCTGGGGTGGGGCAGATACGTGGCTAGATGGACCCATTAGTCTGATCCAGGGTGGCAGGCAGGATACCGGTCTAGAGGGGCCCCTTGGTCAGATCCGGGGGTTATGGGGGTGACTGGGCTGGATGAGCCCCCTGGTCTGACCCGGAGGTGGGGGCTAGCGGGCTGGATGGGCCCCCTGGTCTGATCTGGGGGGTGGGGGTTACCAGGCTGGATGGGCCCCCTTGTCTGATCTGTGGGGTGGGGGTTATGGAGCTGAATGGGCCCCTTGGTCTAAGCCAGCACTGGGAGGACAGTGAGCTACCATATCTCAAACAAGTCTTGCGGGGGGCTGGTCTCCATTGTGTTATGGAGACAGCGGCCCAGATGGAGCAAGCTACAGAGCCAGATCGTTAGACTGAGTGGCGAGCTGTTATGGGGCGAGGGGGCGGCCAGGGCAGGATGGGCCAAGTGGCCTTTTCCTGTTTAGCAGCTTCCTGACAGCTTGATGCTCAACAGCTTGTCAGTGGCAGCTGCTCACGTTTCAGCTGCAGCTCCCAGCACCTCTGCGCTGTCCTGAGGTCCCTGTGCTGGCCCTTCTCAGCTCAAACCTGCACAGGATTAGCAGGGGCTCAACACAGCCTGGGCTTTGGAGCCAGCCTGGGTCTCCTCACTGGCTCAGAACCAGTGTGGGATCAGGGGGTGCAGACATGGTGGGAGGGGCAGCTGGGTAGTGAGGGCTGAAGGTTGAGAAGAGTCAGTCAATCACGTTGACAGGTGGGGGGATACCAGGTTCTGATCCCTTACCCCAGCATCACCTCTGTGCCCTGTGCCATGGCCCTGGTGCCCTTACCTGGTACTAGGCCTGGGTCCCAGGTCTGTGAAGTCAAAGGGGCTGTGCTTGGGGCTGCTGCCCGCGGTGGGCCTGGCTGCGTGCCAAGCCCGCTGGCTGTCATAGAGCCTCCTGCTGCCCTCCTTGCTCAGCACCCGGTAGGCCTCATTCAGCTGGACGAACTGGCTGTGCAGGTCGGGGTTTTTGGGGTCGCTGTCAGGGTGCAGCTGGGGGACACAGAGACAGAGGGGAGGGTGAGGGCCTGGGCAACAGCATCGGACTGAGGATCTACCAGCCCAAGGGAGCCAGCAGAGGGGCTTACACAGCAAGCCAGTGCAGGGCCAGCCAGGGTGTGAATCTACAGTACGCCCACTAGCTGTCCACTAACTGGCCATATACACGAGCCCTAGTACACCAGGGCAGCCACAACGGCAAAGCAGTGCTAGTGTAGGCCTGACTGCCCCCTATGCACACTCATGCACCCCCATACCACGCCCCCCTCCCCTACCACATGCAAGCACCCCACACCTGCACATGCATCCCCAACGTGCACACTCATACATTTGCCCCGTTTCCGCACAACACACATCTCGTCCCGTCCCCCACAACCAATCCTAGGGCCCAGGCCGGCAGGCTCAGGAGAACACAGAGCTACAGAACCTGCCCCCAACACTGCGTGCCTACCCCACTCTCGTCAGAGCTGGCCCATGGCTCACGTTTATGGGGTGCAAATCCCCCTGGAATGTAAATAGGCTCCTGGTTAAGACCCCGCCGCTCGCTCTTAGACCTGCACTGCCCCCGCTTGACGCAAGTACCCTGGGGGCCATGCTGCCATGAGGTCACACAAAGGGCCTGGCTAGAGGCTTGTATACCTGCCAGCTTGTGTGTTGGTCCCGGGTGACTGGAGAGGGAGAGCCCATTTCACCCCACCCCTCCAGGAGCAAACTGCAGGGGGCACTTGTTTGGTGACAGGAGTTTCATTGGGTCTTTCTCAGGCCACATTTCAAACATCACTGGCCCAGTCAGGAGACACAGTGTGTGTGACAGCCTGGCCTTGTGCCCAGGGCACTGAAGTAGGTGTCAGGACTCCTGGGGAGTCGTTAGACGAGGGGGTCCCTTCCAGAGCTAGGCGTAGAACCCCAGTGCCCTGCCTCTCATGCCTACCTTTCTCCACAGGTACTTTACTAGGCCGGGGAGGGGAAATACAATTGTTAACAGAAGAATGTGCGCATGCTTGTGCAGAAGGGTGGGTATGTGCCATGTGGGTATGTGCACGTATGCACACGAGCGACCAGGATTCTGTGCCAGGCTGGCTGAGATAGCAGGGCCTGGACTAGAGTGCCCTAGAGGCTAGTCTGATTCCTGTATCTCACAGGCCACAGGACGTCCCTGAACTATTAGGAACTGGGGAAACGTTTGGGATAGGGGAGCCTACACAGGAAGGATGGGCTCCACCTAAACCAAAGTGGATCCAGACGGCTGGCACTTAACATTAAAAAGGTTGCAGAGCAGTTTTTAAACTAAGCGATGGAGGAAAGCCAATTGCTGCAGAGGCGCACGTGGATCGGACAGAGACTTCTCTTAGAGGAGAGTCTATTGATAGAGATTCTCTAGGTTTTAGTCAGGAGGAGAGGATGGAAGAGAATAAAGTATGGGACAGATTGGACAAGAAACATTCACATAAAGAATCTGACACATCAGAAAAGGGCAGACAAATAAACAGTGACAAGTTTTTGAAGTGCTTGTACACAAATGCTAGAAGTCTAAATAATAAGATGGGTGAACTAGAGTGCCTCGTGTTAAAGGAGGATATTGATATAATAGGCACCACAGAAACCTGGTGGAGTGAGGACAATCAATGGGACACAATCATTCTGGGGTACAAAATATATCGGAAGGACAGAACATGTCGTGCGGAGGGGATGTTGGGACTATATGTGAAAGAAAATGTAGAATCAAATGAAATACAATTCTTAAATGAATCCACATGTTCCATAGAATCTCTATGGATAGTAATTCCATGCTCTAATAAGAATATAACAGTAGGGATCTATTATCGACCACCTGACCAGGACAGTGATAGTGATGATGAAATGCTAAGGGAGATTAGAGAGGCTATCAAAATAAAGAACTCAATAATAGTGGGGGATTTCAATTATCCCCAAATTGACTGGGTACATGTCACCTCAGGACAAAATGCAGAGACAAAATTTCTCGATGCTTTAAATGACTGCTTCTTGGAGCGGCTGGTACAGGAACCCACAAGGGGAGAGGCAACTCTCGATCTAGTCCTGAGTGGAGCGCAGGATCTAGTCCAAGAGGTAACTATAACAGGACTGCTTGAAAATAGTGACCATAATATAAAAACATTTAACATTCCTGTGGGGGGAAGAACACCTCAACAGCCCAACACTGTGGCATTTAATTTCAGAAAGGGGAACTATGCAAAAAGGAGGAGGTTCGTTAAACAGAAATTAAAAGGTACAGTGACTAGAGTGAAATCCCTGCAAGCTGCATGGACACTTTTCAAAGACACTGTAATAGAGGCTCAACTTAAATGTATACCCCAAATTAAAAAACACAGTAAAAGAACTAAAAAAGAGCCACCGTGGCTTAACAACCATGTAAAAGAAGCAGTGAGAGATAAAAAGGCATCTTTTAAAAAGTGGAAGTCAAATCCTAATGAGGTAATTAGAAAGGAGCATAAACACTGGCAAATTAAATGTAAAAATGTAATAAGAAAAGCCAAAAAAGGAGTTTGAAGAACAGCTAGCCAAAAACTCAAAAGGTAATAACAAAATGTTTTTTAAGTACATCAGAAGCAGTAAGGCTGCTAAACAACCAGTGGGGCCCCTGGATGATCGAGATACAAAAGGAGCACTTAAAGACAATAAAGTCATCGCAGAGAAACTAAATGAATTTTTTGCTTCAGTCTTCACAGCTGAGGATGTTAGGGAGATTCCCAAACCTGAGCCATCTTTTGTAGGTGACAAATCTGAGGAATTGTCACAGATTGAAGTGTTACTAGAGGCGGTTTTGGAATTAATTGAGAAACTGAACAGTAACAAGTCACCGGGACCAGATAGCATTCACCCAAGAGTTCTGAAAGAACTCAAATGTGAAATTGCAGAACTATTAACTATGGTTTTAACCTGTCCTTTAAATCCGCTACTGTACCCAATGACTGGAAGATAGCTAATGTAACGCCAATATTTAAGAAGGGCTCTAGAGGTGATCCTGGCAATTACAGGCTGGTAAGTTTTAATGTCAGTACCAAGCAAATTAGTTGAAACAATAGTAAAGAATAAAATTGTCAAACACATAGAAGAACATGAATTGTTGCACAAAAGTCAACATGGTTTCTGTAAAGGGAGATCATGTCTTACTAATCTATTAGAGTTCTTTGAGGGAGTCAACGAACATGTGGACAAGGGGGATCCAGTGGACATAGTGTACTTAGATTTCCAGAAAGCCTTTGACAAGGTCCCCCACCAAAGGCTCTTCCATAAATTATCATGGGATAAGAGGGAAGATCCTTTCATGGATTGAGAACTGGTTAAAAGACAGGGAACCAAGGGTAGGAATAAATGGTAAATTTTCAGAATGGAGAGGGACAACTAGTGATGTTCCCCAGCGGTCAGTCCTAGGACCAATCCTATTCAACTTATTCATAAATGATCTGGAGAAAGGGGTAAACAGTGAGGTGGCAAAGTTTGCAGATGATACTAATCTGCTCAAGATAGTTAAGACCAAAGCAGATTGAGAAGAACTTCAAAAAGATCTCACAAAACTAAGTGATTAGGCAACAGAATGGCAAATGAAATTTAATGTGGATAAATGAAAAGTAATGCACATTGGAAAAAATAACCCCAACTATACATACAATACGATGGGAGCTAATTTAGCTACAACTAATCAGGAGAAAGATGTTGGAGTCATCGTGGATAGTTCTCTGAAGACGTCCACACAGTGTGCAGTGACAGTCAAAAAAGCAAACGGGATGTTAGGAATCATTAAAAAGGGGATAGAGAATAAGACAGAGAATATCTTATTGCCCTTATATAAATCCATGGTATGCCCACATCTTGAATACTGCATACAGATGTGGTCCCCTCATCTCAAAAAAGATATACTGGCATTAGAACAGGTTCAGAAAAGGGCAAATAAATGATTAGGGGTTTGGAACAGGTCCCATATGAGGAGAGATTAACGAGGCTAGGACTTTTCAGCTTGGAAAAGAGGAGACTAAGGGGGGATATGATAGAGATATATAAAATCATGAGTGGGTGTGGAGAAAGTGAACAAGGAAAAGTTATTTACTTGTTCCCATAATATAAGAAGTAGGGGCCACCAAATGAAATTAATGGGCAGCAGGTTTAAAACAAATAAAAGGAAGTTCTTCTTCACTCAGCGCACAGTCAACCTGTGGAACTCCTTGCCTGAGGAGGTTGTGAAGGCTAGGACTATAACAGGGTTTAAAAGAGAACTCGATAAATTCATGGAGGTTAGCCAGGATGGGTAAGGAATGGTGTCCCTAGCCTCTGTTTGTCAGAGTGTGGAGATGGATGTCAGGAGAGAGATCACTTGATCATTACCTGCTAGGTTCACTCCCTCTGGGGCACCTGGCATTGGCCACTGTAGGAAGACAGGATACTGGGCAGTATGGACCTTTGGTCTGACCCGGTATGGCCGTTCTTATGTTCTTAATACCTGGTTGAATTAGAGCAGATCTAACACAGCACGTGATAGAGAATCCACCACAGCCCCAGGGAAGTTCTTCCATTGGTTAATTACCTCACTGGTACAAACTGGCACCTGAGTTCTAGTCTGAATTGCTCTAGCTTCAGCTGAGTCCAAGCATCGCTGGCCAAGGTCCTTCCTCTGGGCTCACTGCCTGCGGATGGAGATGCTTTCACTCCTGACTCATAGGCCCCAGTGCTCCCGGTTAGGGCTGCAATTGCCTTTAACTGGATGGAAGAAAGGGCGCTGGATACTTTCAAAGTTAACAGCCAACGATTTCCGTCCCCAGCAGATGATGACTCCTTTGTTCCTGCAGACTCCTCCATCCCCAGGTGTGCAGGGACCTGCTCCCAGCCAGCTGGGCGTGTCAGCTCTACTCATCAGAGCAGCTGACTTCATGCTTGGGATGAAGAGGAGAAGGGGTGGAGGATCCAGGCGGCTACCCACTGGCCAGGAGTCTGCTCTGGGAGCTGTGATTTGGTCCTGCTCTGTACAAGCAGCCAGGCCAGGCTGGACCCAGGAGCGTGCCAATGGCCTATGGCCACCTCTTTGGGTTAACCTTTTGCTTGCCTGCATGCAAAGATCTCAGAGCACAGGGAATCCAGTCTCCCAAACCTGCCTCAGTTGAGACACATGGACAGGGGAAGAGACTCATCCAAGATCACATTGTAAGTTGGTGGTGGAGCAAGGACCGAACCCAGGTATGGAGAGGCCCAGCCACCCCTGCTAATGCCTACTCCCCTCATGCTAAAATCCAAGCCCTGTGCAGTTAGGGGTCAAAACACTCCTTTTCTTGTATTAGATTTATGTTTATCTATTTAATAGTTTAATAGACTATAAAAGCCCAAAGCAAACATGTTGACCTTCTTGAAACTAAACACTTTGATGTTGCCCAATCAACATTTTTGTTTGGAAATTTTGGCTTTTTGTTACAATTTGGAACTGATTTTTTTCCAACATTTTGAAATTTCCCACCGAATGGAATTGTGTTTTCCAACCAACTCTTGATTTAAGCTTCTTTGCCTTGGCTGGAAATCTACCAGTGTCTCCCCGCAACGCTAGTCCCTTTGCCCCAATTCTGAAAGGCCAGGGGACACCTTGGCCTCAGACACTGTGCAAGCAGCCCTAGACACATGGAGGAGTTTACAGGTGCTTTCAATGAGACCCTGGCCCCTACCTGGCATTCCTGAGGACAGACTGGGACTGACTGGTGACTCCGCAAACATCAGAATCCATGCCTGCCAGCCCCTGTTGTGTTCTAAACCTAGAACCCTCCCAGCTTAGCATAAGTAGGAGCTCCGGGACTTAGTCAGTCTCTCTCTAGGGATGGCTGCAAAAGGTATCAGGGTACCTAGGCAGCAGGGTGGAGTGGTTGGGGCACTGGACTGGGAATCAGGAGACCCGACTGCTATTCCCAGCTCCATTACTGAATTTGGGAAGGTTGCTTCCCCTCCTACCCTTTGTCTATTTAGACTGGCAGCCCTTCAGGGCATGGAATGTATCTTGCTATGAGCTGGTGAAGCACCTGGCATGACAAGGATCCTCGATTTCGATTGCGTATCTGTGCAGTGCCCAGAAAGATAGGGAGCCCCAATCTTGGTCTGGGACCCATGCAGCACCCACCAAGACAGAGGCCCCAACCTTGGTCTGGGGTCTGTACAGTGCCCCGCATGAAAGGGGGACTGATCTGGAACTGAGATCTGGCACAACAAGGAATCCAATCTTGGTCATGGGTCTGCACAACGACAGGCCCTGGGCAGCACTCAGTGCAGTGGGACTACTGGACCTCAAGAACTTCTCTGCTCTCCAGTCCTTGATCCCCCATGCTGCTTTCTCTCCATGACTCTGCTAGGACCCAGCTGTCTCTTGCAGGCTGGTGAGAGCGGTGAGGTTATCATAGAAATATAGAGCTGGCAGATACTTCAGGAGGCCATTTAGTGCATCCCCCTGGGCTGAGGCAGGACCATGTATATCTAGAACAGAGGTGGACACACTACAGTCCGCAGGCCACTTCTGGCCCGCGGCAGTGTGTCTAGCTGCGGCTGCCAGACATGGTGCTCTGAGCGGCATGGTAAGGGGGCCGAGGCTGGGGGGTTGGATAAGGGGAGGGGGGTCTCGGGGGCAGTCAGGGGACAGGGAGCAGTTGGATGAGGCCGTGGTTCTGCGGGGGATTGGGGGTGGTCAGGGGACGGGGGGGTTGGATAGGCGTGGGGATCCTGGGGGGCCTGTCAGTGGGCGGAGGTGTGGATGGGGTCAGGGGACAGTGAACAGGGCGGGGTTGGATAGGTGTGGGGTCCCGGGGGGCCTGTCAGGGGTGTGTGAATAGGGGTAGGGGGACTGGGAGCAGGGGGGTTGGATGAGGGGCGGTCCCGGGGGGGGGGTTAAGGGTGGGGAGTCCCAGGGGGACAGTCAGGGGACAAGTAGCAGGGGGTTTGGATGGGTCAGGAGTTCTGAGGGGGGCAGTCAGGGGAAGTGGGAGGGGGCAGATAGGGGGTGGGGGCCAGGCTGTTTGGGGAGGCACAGCCTTCCCTACCCAGCCCTCCATACAGTTTTGCAACCCCAGTGTGGCCCTCGGGCCCAAAAGTTTGCCCACCCCTGATCTAGACCATCCCTGGATGGTGTTTGTCTAACCTGTTCTTAAAAACCTCCAGGGAAGAGGATTCCACAACCTCCCTACGTAAAATGTTCCAGAGTTTAACTAGTATTAGAGTTAGAAAATTTTCCCTAATGTCAAACCTAAATCTCCCTTGTTGCAAACTAAGATGATTCTTTCTTGTCCTGCCCTTGGTGGATGTGGAGAATAACTGATCCCCATCCTCTTTATAACAACCTTGTACACATCTGAAGACTGTTATCATGTGCTTCCTCAGTCTTCTCTTTTTCAGACTAGACATGCCCAATTCTTTTAACCTTTACTCACAGGTCAGGTTTTCTAAACCTCTGATCACTTTTGTTGCTCTACTCTGGACTCTCTTCAATTTGTCCACACCTTTCTTAAACTGTGGTACCCAGAACTGTGGTACCCAGTACTCCAGCTGAGGCCTCACTTGTGCCGAGTGGAGTGGAACAATTACCTCCCATGTCTTATATACACCACTCCTGTTAACACACCTCTTCCACAAACACAGAGACCTTTTTGCTTGTAAATTGTGTAGTTGATTAGTGTTTTAATCCCTCCATCAATGCACAGCAGTGTCTCCACAAATTTACACATTGTATCTCAACTTTCTGACCCCTTCTCCAAAAGGGTGTGTGTGTGTGAGGTGTGTCTACTCAGAAGGAGAGGTTAGTCGCCTTGTGCAATAACTGGAGTTCTTTGAGATGTGTGCCCCCTTGTGCCTTTAATCTGAGATTTTTGGTAATAATGCCTGTTTGGCCCGTACATGTGCCCAGTGCTTCCTCATGCCCACTCAGAGGCTATTTAGGGCTGTGTGGACAATCCGCCCTCAATTCCTTCTCTACCACAAAGTCCCCAGAGGACACTCCAAAGTGGAGGGCAGACAGTGGAGCACCCATGGGGACACACATCTCAAAGAACTCCAGTTACTGCACATGGTGAGTAACCTCTCCTTCTTCCAATAGTGTCTCTATGGATGCTCCAGTTCAGGTGAGGTCAGCAGCAGCACCCCCAGCTGAAGATAGTCTTCGGAGTTGAGACCAAGACCGAAGACAACACAGCATTTCCAATGGCAGCATCTGATCTAAAAACTGGACCACTGCATAATGCTTGGAGAAGGTATGTATGGAAGAGCAAAATGGCAGCATTACAAATGATCCAGAATAGGGACATTCTTGAGTAATGTCATAGAAGCTGATAGGGATCTTGTGGAATGGGCCAACATCCTAGAAGGAGGCTGCATATCTGAAGATTTATAGCACAATAGGATACAGTCAGAGATCCACCTGGAGAGTCTCTGGATGGAAATGGCCAAACCTAAGGTAAGTGGCCAAAATAAGGATGGAACTGGTTATGTACCAATTCCAGAACTTCACCACTTGGGCACAAAGGCAAAGGGACCTGAGTCCTCCCTGGTGGTTGAGATTGAACATGCAAACTATGTTGTCTGTGAGAATTTTTATGGACTTCTTCCTGGCTAGAGGCAGGAAGTGGATACAGACAGTCCTAACTGCCCTCATTTTGAGGAGGCTGATGTATAGTCACGTCTCTTAGGCAGATCAATGTTCTACCTACCAGGTGACCCCTCTTAATAATAGCCTGAATCTGCTCATGCTGGTCAGCCGGCAGATGCTCAATAAAGGTGGTAAATTTGGCATAATTTGAGTTACTGTATTTAGCCATGAGAGCTTGATAGTTTGGGATCCTAAACTTAAGAGTGGAGGATGAGTAGGTCTTTTTGCTGAATAGATCAAGGCATTTTTGGTCCTTATCATACGGTGTGGGTTTTGCATGATGTTGTGTGCCATGTTTGTTCACTGCCTCCACAACCAGGGATGGGTTGGATGGGTGAATAGAATCTTTAGCCAGTGTGTAATATTTCTTATAGGCCCATTTACACGTTGGCAGAATTGTCGCAGGGCTCTGCCAGATGGATTTTGCAGGATCCAACAGGGCCTCATTAATGGGCAGGGCAACCTGAGTAGTTGTGATTCCCTGACCATTTCCAAAGGAATCTGGAGGGAATCGGCAGTGTGCTTCATTAACTCTTGCAAGTGTCAGACGTCATCAGCCACAGTCAGTGGGGGAGGCATAACCACTTCATCTGGGAAAGATGAAGAAATATCTATTTGGGGAGTAACCTCTGTATCTGACCAGGCCTCCTCCTCTCAAAGGATTCTTTCGTCTGAGGTAACAGCGGAACAGTTGGAGTAGGGGAGTGTCTCCCCCTGTATTCCCAACGAGAGAGACTAGGGGCATGGGAAAATTGCTGATGATATACAGCCCAAGGATCCCAGTCTGGCCACTGGGGAGGTCCAAAAGGCTTTGGGGGTGGCATTCACTGGTGCTCAAACCAGATTGGGAGAACATAGTCCTCATTATAAGTCTCAGTTTTAGCTCCTGATTTTTAATGACCCTGCCCTTAAAAGTGGCGCACATGGGAACACTTTTGCGGGAGATGATGCTCTCCCAAGCAGCGGATACAGTGGGAATACCTGTCACTGACCAGGAGGGCCTCCTGGCAAGAGAAGCACTACTTGAAGCCCAGAGAGCCTGGCATAACTCAGGGCAACAGTATGTAGCAGGGGAAAGTCTCCCTCCCCAAAGGGGAAGAGGATCAAGAGAAAGTCTTTCTAAATCCTTCAATAAAGGGTAACAAGGCTAAGCGACTGCTCCATCTCAGGCCAAGATGGTTGAGAAGGAACTGAGGGTGGTTCACCCACACAGCCCTATACAGCCTCTGAGCAGGGCGTGAAGGAACATAGGACGCATACCGGGCCGAGCTACCAAAAATCTCCAACTAAAGGACAAGGGAGTGAGTGCCCCTGAAGCAGAGCACCCACAAGGAGACTATTCAAAGAAGACGACTTTCATTGTCAGGCTCCCCTAGCCTTCTCTTTCTCTCCTTCTCTTTCCCCGAGCACTCCTTCCAGTGCTCTTTTCT
The DNA here is from genome assembly GCF_965140295.1 of Lepidochelys olivacea. Lineage (NCBI taxonomy): Eukaryota > Metazoa > Chordata > Testudines > Cheloniidae > Lepidochelys > Lepidochelys olivacea. The sequence goes on from NC_140417.1 coordinate 31,069,789, forward strand.
ACAGTGTCCTGGGGAACGGGTAAATTGCTCAGCGTATTTACTCAGCAGCCCCAATCTGGCCTGGTAGTCAGGTATACCTCTGTCCAATTAGGCCTTCTCCAGGAGAACCTAATTAGTACTAACAGTGACCAGAGTGCAGGCTTAAGTGCCAGCCCTCAGCACTCTGTCACAACACCCCAGAACGATATTTGCCTTTTTCCACAACAGCATCAAATTGTTGACTCAAATTCAATTTGTGATCTGCTCTAGCCCCCAGATCCTTTGCCACATTACTGCAGCCTGGCCGGTTATTCCCCATTTTGTATTTGGGCATTGATTTTTCCTTCCTAAGGGAGAGCTTTGAACGTGTCTTTACTGCATTAATTTAATCTCTCCACCCTTTCCCAGCAGATCCATACTAGAAATGACTCTGTTACTCTCTATACCTCTCGGGAGAGGTCTTCCAAAGCTGTTGCTCTGTTGACTCAAGAAAGCGGTATTAACTTTTCCCTCCCAGCTGTCTTCCATTCCCAGCCCCCGCCCAAGTCAGCTGCCTAAGCTTTTACAGAGCACTGTGATGCTGATCCAGCAGTGGGGCGGGAGGATGGGATGGACAGGGCTAGCCAAAGCCCCATTGGAGGTTTTATCACCTGGCACGGACCAGCAATCATCTTTGTTCCAAAACGACCCAAGTCAGGCCTGGCCAGACCTCACTGATATCACTCCTCTTGGCTATGGAGCTAAGCAATAGGAAATGGAGAAATCCAGAGCAGTGAGGCTGTGTCCCAGGCATCCCAACATGCTCCCCCTTCCAGCTGTTTAGCCAAGCCAGCTGTCGAGATGCTCAGGAATTTTTCTGTGGAAAACACCAGCTCGCCAAAACCAAACCGTTTGACAGGAATGCATCAGTTTTGAGGAAGCTTTAGTCAGGAAGATTTTCCAGGCTCAGGATGGGATTTCTCGTCTTAGAGAGAGAGAGATGCGCCAGCATGGCCCATTTCCCTGGGCAGCATCACCCCTGCATGCCATTCCCCTGCCACACCCCAGGATAGCACTCAGCTGGGATGTGGGAGACAGAGGTTCAATCCCTGATTCGAATCAGATATAGCAAGGACTTGAACCTGGATCTCCAATGTCTCAGCCGAAAGCCTATGCCGGGGTGACTCATTCTCAAACCAGAGAAGGGTTTCGGTTTAGTTCCATATTGGAATGGAAACAGATGTCAAAACAACGACATTTTTTACGATGGAGAATCCTCGTTTTCCAGACAGACCCAGTCAATTTCCTTTTGAACTGCTGTCCTCAGGGAGACTCATTGTTCAGTGTGGAGGGGGGTTCTGATGCCACTCTCCACCTGGCTCGTCGCTCTGACAGCACCCCAGGGTGAGATGCTCACGCCATCTCCCTATTTAAAAGGGTGAGAGCTGTGATTCTGCAGCCCAGACATCACTGATGTCCCCCCATCTGATAGCACAGGGAAGAGCTGCTCTGAGTCCCTCATGGAAAAACCCTTGTGAGTGAAGCCAAGAGGGTCCTTTAGAACCTGATAGGATACAACGAAGAAGCAGACCTTTTCTACAGGGGGTCGGGAACCACCCACTGGGGCTGAATAGGAAAAGAGAGAACCCCTGTAGATAGAAGCTCTTATCCCCACTTCAGTTCTATAGGGCTCTCTCCAAAGGTAAATCCCTCCATGGGGGGCTAAATTGGAATATTTATCACAGAGGCATGGGAGGTAAGAGACAGACACCCCAGCAGCAGCAGGGCCCATCCCCCCGGGAAGAATCATCCCCTACACGCCATTCCCCTGCCCAGCACAGAAAGAGACACCACAGCAGGACCCAGTGCAGGATGCTCCCCTATGTGCCATTCCCCTGCCCAAGCAGTGGGGCAGAACTGGTGAGATGCAGCCTGCTCCCACAGACAGGGGGAGGGTTCGGCCTGAGGAGTCATGGGCCCAGCTGGCCCTGTCCCAAAATGCCCTTCTGCAAAGAGCCACAGGGAGTAGTCCAGGCTGCAGACAGCAGGGGCTGCAGGGATCCTTCTCTGAGGACTCCTACCCCCGACAGCTGGGGCACAGATGTTGGGCTCTGGCTCCTGCTGACTCACTGGGCTCCTGCTCTCCGCTTTGGCTCTGGAGCTTGGAGCCAGCCCAGCCCCAGCATGGGTTAGTAATGGGAAGCCTTAGGCAGAGCTGCAATCCAGGGGAGTGGGTGGGTTGGAGCTCAGCTTAGCTGCCCAGCTCTCCACTCATGTGACAAGAGCCAGCCTTGGGGAAGGGGGGGCATGAGGTGAGCCTCCTCCCTGCTGGGTAATGGCATCTGGGATGAGTGAGAGGCTGTCCTGGCTGCTCCATAGGGCGGGCCAGATGGGAGAGGAGGATCCTGGCTAATTTGGATCCCTGCACTTCAGGCTGGGAGACTCAAATAAGTGGGACCCAGCAGAGGCAGAGTTTGCAGCCAGACTCTATTAAAATTATGTGTATCCCACTGTGCTAGGTGCTGCACAGACCTCAGCTGAAATTGGGGCCCCATTACGCTGGGCGTTGCACAGACCCCAGCCAAGGCCAGGGCCCCCATTGTGCACAGACCCTGACTGGCACTGGGTCTCTCATTTTATCAGGTGCTACACAGACACCAACTGAGATTGTTGTGCGGGGTGCTGCACAGACCCCAACCGAGACTGGGGCCCCCACTGTGTCCAATGCTGCCCATATCCTGACCAAGATCGTGGCACAGTCATGCTGGATGCTGCACAGACTCTGCCCCAGATCAGGACCTTCATTGTGCACAGTGCTGCACAGACCCTGACTGAGACAGGGGGCCCCATTGTACTAGGCACTGCATAGACCTGGACAGAATATGGCTCATTGTGCTGGGTGTTGCACAGACTACAACCAAGATTGGGGCCCCCTCCTGACTCATAGATTGCAGAATAAGTGTGAAATCAAGAAGATGAAATTCAATAAAAACAAGGGCAAAGTACTACACTTGGGAAGGAAAAAGGAAATGCCCAAATACAAACCGGGGAATAACTGGCTAGGAAGCAGTACTGCAGCAAAGGATCTGAGGGTTCTAGCAGATCACAAATTGAATATGTGTTGACAATGTGACGCTGTTGCGAAAAAGGCAAACGTCGTTTTGGGATGTATCAACAGGAGTGTCACACGTAAGACATGGGATATAACTGTCCCGCTTTACTCCCCACTGGGGAGGCCTCAGCTGGAGTACCGTGTTCAGTTTTCAGCACTGCACTTTAAGAAAGATGTGAATAAACTGGAGAGTGTCCAGAGGAGAGCATAAAAAATGATCAGTGGTTTAGAAAACCTATAAGGAAAGATTGAAAGTACTGGGCATGTTTAGTCTACGGAAGAGAAGGCTGAGGGTGGCCATGATAAGTCTTCAAATACTGAGGGCAAGACACGAAAGAATCAGCTTACCTTGCGGCAAGGGAGCTATTAGGAGAAACTTTCTCTAGTGAAGCACTGGAACAGAGCTTAGCTAGGGAAGTTGTGTCCTTGGAGGATTTTTAGAACAGGCTGGACAGGGATGGTCTAGGTTTACTTAGTCCTGCCCCAGCACGAAGAGATGGACGAGGTAACCCTTGAGGTCCCTTGCAGCCCTGCATTTCTATGATTCTACGATTGCCTGGCAGCCAGCTCAGGTTCTGACCTACTGTGCCTATCCCATTGGCTGGCATGCGTCACGCCTGCTACTGATATTCTAGCCGGTTTCTTAATGGTCCAGAAGGGAAGCTTTGCTAAGCAGTAGCTGCAGTAGGAAGAGCAACACAAATAAAGCAGGGGCTGCTGGCTTGCCTTCCAGAAATACCGAAGCTGGAACGACCTTCAAATGCTACGACTTCACAGGGGCCCATCTGATCCTCTGATTAACCATTAGATATTACTCCCCTCTGATCCTCCCACAACAGAACCAGCTTGCTATAAGTGATTAACTGCGCAGGAGCCAGGACACCTGTCTTCTAGTCCCAGCTCTGGGCAGAGAAGTGGAGTCTAGTGGTTAGAGCAGGGAGTCAGGACTCCTGGTCCTGGATTCTACTCCTGGTAGAGCAGGATGGCTTGGAATCAGGGCTCCTGGCTTCAATCCTTGGCTCTGCCATTGACTCCCTGTATGACAGTCCCCTTTTCTGTGCTTCATTTCCCCTCACCTGTAAATGACTTTGGAACAGAGGCTGTCTTACTACATGACTGCGGAGTGCCCAGCATCACAGGGAACTGATCTCTGTCTGACCCTGTAGACACTACTGTAATATGAACAACAATAAAGTAGATAGTTACAGAATAGCCTGTCCAGAGGCTTCTCCCTGAACCCCACTATATGTGTGAGGGCAATCAGGAATAAGGAACAAACTGGTGGAAATGGGAATCAGATCCCACATAGAAAGCGGATACACTCTTTGCCCAGCCTGAATTACAGCTCCTTTTCCATTCCTAATGCAGCTGGAATTAATACGAGGCCTTTTTTCTTCCGAAAGGAAAAAATAACAGCATCAATTTTCAGACCCTTATCACCCTGAACATCTTTCTTTGAGCCCTTGAGTGATGCCAGCATCGCTCTGGAGAGCGGGTTTGTAAGTGAGCCACAGACACTCTGCAGGCACAAAAATATTATCATGGACATGGTGTTTTGTACAATTTCATTGGTGATTCAAAGGCTTGCTTTATTGTTTAAAAGCTAAGGGCTTGATCCGGCTTCAGCTGAAATCAGTGACAAAACAGCCCCTTTATTGTAGGTTTTGTGGTAGTACCTAAAGGCTCCCACTGAGATCAGGGCCCTGTTGTGCCTGGCACTAGACCTTGACTGAGATTGGGGCCCCCACTGTGCCCTGGGAGATGTGGTTGAGCTGAGGAATCCAGCCCATAGAGGAGAATGGAAGCACGAGGCTACCACCCCCTCTGACCCAGTTGAGTGGCGTGTCTTGGGAGTCACAGAACTGTGGGTGATGAAGCCTGCACAGAATGCAGCTCCTTCGTCCAGGATGGATTTTCTTTTGGCCCCAGAACTGCCAGCAGAGGGGCATACTCGAGGACGCTGTCCTACGCCATCTCTCTCGCAGCTCACTCTTGCTTCTGCAGTGGCTTCCATTTGCAATGCTTGTAAGTTGCATGCACACTCGGCTGCTGTCCACAGCAAGGGTGCCGGTGGCTGGGGGCCAAGCCTGTAGCTTTGGCTGAGCTGGTGGAGATAGGAATCACTGCCACAGTAGCTGCTACTTGTGGCTAGCTCATTCCTGCTCCTACAGCTGGGCATTATGGGAGGCATTAGTGCAAGCATGGATGGAGCTCCAGGATGCATTGGTACATCCATTGCGCAGGTGTGGCGCAAGGCCAACAGCCATGCCATGGCCACCAAGGTCCCTCCCATGGTCAGTTTGCCATCAGTTGCTTCCTTTGGGAGTCACAGGTGCTCTCAGCACCTTGCAGAATCAGTCCCTGAGCGTGGGTGCACCCCCTGGAAGAGCAGGACTTTGCCTCAGTGCCTTGCTACTGTTCTCCACCCAGAGTAGGCTACAGCCCAGCTGACCTTGCCATGCACCATGTGCTCCTAGGGATGACTGTGATGGGAGTGCATTTGACCTGGGACTCTGTTCAACCTCCTTTGGGGGTTTCTGAGTGGGAAATGCCCCACATCTTGCCTTTCCACTCAGGATGTGGCGGCAGTCTCTTTGGCAGCATCTCCATGCCCTAGTGTTGCCCATTGTTGTGGCGGGTGAGTGTCCCTCACTGCCCAGCCCCATTTGAAGAGCCTGGCACAGAAAGGCATGAAACTCTGCCTTCCCCAGCTCTTCACATCATCAATTTCCTAAGAGAACAAACTCCCCAGCGTAAGTCAGAGAGCTGATGTTTGCACTTCTGAGAGCTGAGGATAGAACCCAGGAATCCTGGCTCCCAGCCCCCACCACTGTAACCATTAGACATTACTCCCCTCCCAGAGCTAGAGACAGAACCCAGGAGTCCTAAATCCCAAACCTCCACCACCCTGACCATTAGACCCCCGCTCCCCTCTCACAGCCAGAGACACAACCCTCGAGTCCTGACTCCGAGGCCGGCTGCAGTAACCACCAGACCCCACTTCCCTCCTAGAGAGCTGGGAACAGAACAGGCATCTCCAGCATTTTGCTTTCTCCCCACTGGGACATCTAGGTGACAGAGGGGACAGATCTGCACTGCTGGCTATTTGCCACATCTCAGGGCACTCCAACCACCCCCCGCTCCCAGTTGATGCACGTGGCCCCACCTCATTAGAGCACGGAGGAGGAAAGATTTGGCAGACGTTAAGGAGTTAAGACACCCCTGCGCGCCTGACAAGCCTATAAATCCTCATTAAGGGGTTTTTCGCTAGTTAAACGATTTGATGCAAGAAATGGAGCCTTGAGGTTGTTGTTTCAAAGCAACAGGTCAGAGCCGACAGATGGACCTTCCCATCTCATTAACTGTCCCAGGCAGGCAGGCAGGCAGGCAGGCAGGGAGAGGGCGGCTCCCTCTTGATGGATCAGATTCGGAGTCCACTAGCACCCAGCCCCATCACCAGTCCCAGGGCTGAGCTCCCCAGATCCAGATGGGACTGGAACGCTCCTTCACTTCTTTGGTGTTTGGAGCCTTTCCCTCTCTTGTCCCCCCTCCAAACTCCCTCAGCCGACGCACCACAATCACTCCATACACTGGACCGCCAGGAGGGCAATTCACAACAGCCATGAGAACATTTCACAATGCAGTTATGGGGAATGGCCTTGGAGGGGATCCTGTATACCACACACACACTGCATACATACCATACATAGAACTTGACACCCGCACTGCAAGCACATCCACACTGCATGTGTACTCACACTGGATGCTGAGCATGCGCACTCACAACATTCACACACACACACACACACACGGCTCATCTGTCCTAGCTTGCACTTTTGCACCAGTGCAAACCCCTCATGGACCAAGCAACTCTCCCCAGCATGAGCCACGCCAGCGCTGGCCATATTTTACAGCAGTGCAGCATGTTTCATGTTTGCCTGATTTGCCAGCACCTTTGCACAGCTGCAAGCGTGACCTACACCCCAGCCACAGTGGAAGCACTTTGCACAATGTGAGCAGGTGCACAAGTGCAGCCAGGCTTCTGGTGAAAGTGTGCTGCAGCCATAAAAAAGTGAGTGGCACCAGGGCTGCATGCCCTTGTGCCACAGAAACATGCAGAAAGAGCCTACCTGGGCTCTCTGAGGCTGCTCTATGTTTATACCCGCAGCTAATGGGCAGCTCCAGGCTGGCCAAGCCTGTAATCCATCCCGGCATGCCAACAGTGCTGGGTTTGGCTGGAGCACCCTCTGCTGGTTGTCAAGGAGACTCAGCTGGCAGAGGGGAGCAGGGTGGCTAGGCCCACAGACCTGAACTGGGTCAAGGTGCAGCTACAGAGTTCAACAGTGATTTTGTCTCTAACAGGAGGACTCCCAGCATGCAATTCTCTGAATGACAGTCAGGTGCCTGGCACCTTGCTTGTCCATGCCAGCGGGTGGCTCTGCTGGCAGCTGGGTTAGAGCAGTGGGAGTTCTTGAATGCCTGCAGCTGAACCTTCCCCTGCTTTGCTGGTGCCAGTCCCTCTCCTCCCCTTTGCTTCCAGCTGTTCCCCTTTCGCCTGCATCTGAGCCGCTGCAGACCAGTCCCTGGCGCATTCTACTGCTGATCAGTTTCCCCCACCCAGGGCCTCCCCAGACTGTGGCAGAGAAACAGCAGTCAGAGAGCTCTCACTCCATTCAAGGGGTCTCAGTGCATGCGGAGAGGGAGATCACTAATCCACAGATAGAGAAACTGAGGCATGGAGTGGCCATGGGACTTCCCCAAGTCATACAGGGAGTCAGTGAGAGAGCTGGGACTAAAACTCAGGAGTCCTGATTCCCAGCCACCCAATCCTCTTCCAAAGCCAGGAACAGAACCCAGGAGTCCTGAGGTAGTTTAATAGGAATAAGCAGCAAATAAAGAGGCCTTTCTATATCACTGTCTCTAACTTGGGCTCCAGCTGAGGTTTCAGAGCACAGGTCTAAGGCCTTGGCGTATGAGAAGCCATCATGGCTCCCATCTCTGCAGCCCATCTGTGGTGCAGCCCCAGTGCCTTCTTGGGGTTAACATCAGATGTGGGGCTCTGTAGTCCTTGGGAAGGAACCCTCAGGCTCAGGAAAGCCCCCCTTTGCTGCGTTGGAACATACCTCCCACAGCCTGGGTTCTGGGAAGGCTGCCCCCTACAGCCCATCTGCCAAGGTGCAGGAGACACCCCACAGTCTGGGCATTGGAAGGCTGCCCCCTACAGCCCAACTGAGAAGCTGCAGGGGGCACCCTGCAGTCTGGGCACTGTGCAGGCTGCCCCTGACAGCCAGGCTGCCAAGGTCCAGGGCTGACCCACTTCCCTGTTATTACATCCAAGGTTGCAAAAGTGCCACTTCCTAAGCAGCAGGTTAAACTCCTCCCTGCTTCCCCTTCACGGGACAGAGCAAGCTAGCAGCTGCAGCACAACCTGGTGGGCAGGGCACTAACTGGGACTTGCAAGTCCTGGGTTCCTTTCCCTGCTCCAGCCTCCATGTGGAGTGATCTGCTGTGGGTGTATCTCCACTGCAGAGTGCACCTGGGTCTGGGAACCCAGGTTAGTCACACCCTCCTGCAAGTAGCCACACCAATGGAACTAGTCCACGCTGGTGCTGCAGTAGCCCGGGTTAGGTGCAGGGATTTCTGGAGGTGGATTTCCAATGGTTTGGCACCTACCATTGGACCCAAGCTTTTCAGGTTGGCACCTAAACAAGGCATAGATCTTCAGGAGACCTCAGCCCCTCACAGTGCTCCTTTGACAATCTGGCCTCTGTTGCACATGCGCTGCTTTTGAAAAGCCATGCCTCGGTTTCCCCACCTGTATTTCCCTGCCTCCCAGGCATCTGATTACTGACAATGAGCTGCTTGGTTACTGTCCCACAGATGTGTGGGCACAATTGGGGACAGATACTCAGACCCAAGGGGCTCTGCAGGACATTAGTGGGTGCTGCTCCCCTCCTGGCTGAGGGAGATTTCCTGTGTTAGGTAACCTCTAAGGAGCGGGATTACAGTCCTCGTGTTCACTATGGCTTGCCAGAGACTTAACGCTCATTCACTATGCTGTAGCAGGAGAGTCAGTGTTAAAGCCTCCGGCCCAAACACCACACCCTGCAGCCATGCCACTGGGGTATCAGCCAATCATGCTGAAAAGCACAGGGCCTGTTTGGTACAGTGTGACCAGATAGTAAGTATGAAAAATTGGAACAGGGGGTGGGGGGGGTAATAGGAACCTATATAAGACGAAGCCCGAATATCAGAACTGTCCCTATAAAATTGGGACATCTGGTCACCCTAGTTTGGTATCAGGATGGGAGACTGGGGTTTAATGCAAGGAAAGTTTGGGGTAAGAGCGCTCTCCCTTTGCAGTCAGTGCTGGCCCCAATGCCACAGTGCAGCTTTAAGGGGTGCTATGCTGCAGAGAGTGGGCTGTGAGTGTGCACAAGGGTGTCCATGCGAGCGTGAGTGCACAAGAGTGCCTGTTCAAGGTGCCCATGGGAGCATGTGAGGATGAGTGTGTGCAAGGGTGTGAGCTGCCCATGTGAGAGTGCATGAGGGTGAGTGTGTGTGCATGAGTCCACAAGCTCCCGCAGGTCGGCCGCCTGGCACCCAGCTGGGGTCAGGGAAAGGCAGGTAATAGAGCAGAGGAATGTGCCCCCAATAACTAACACAATGTTAACCATCTCCGCGGCCAAGTCAAACAGGGAGTGGGAAAGGGCTCAGTTAAAGATTGATCAAAGGCTGGCTGTCTCCAGAGACATTTCAACATCGCTGTGTTCACTCTTGCCAGTTTATGACACACGCCCCTCCCCGGTGTTAGAGCAACAAGCGAATGGAGCCCTGCTTGGCTAGAGGGAGAACACTCCAGGCACGCGGCCCTGCCGGCCAGCCAAACTCTCAGCAATTGCAAACAAATAGCTCAGGCCTGGCGTTGGAGGCCAGAGACGGGGTTGGCGGGAGCTGGCCACATACGTAACTCTTCCCTGAGGTGGGGCCTGGATAGCACAAGGCACGTGGCTGTTCCTAGAAGGGATTCCAAGAGAGAGGACGTGAGGTTAGTATTGTCACTCACAGGACATGACTTTGCTATCAACACTGATTTTAGGTGGAAGGCACCCAGATGTGATGGTGACGGTGAAGCAGGAGAAAATCCTAAAACAGACTATAGTACCCAGACTATAGTACCCAGAGATTGCATCAGAGACTGGAGCTCCCATTAGCTAATGCATGTGCCAAGGCAATCTGCTCTGAATGCCTCCCCCAGCCCCACAGCATTCTTGTCCTTTACACACACATACACACACCCCCCCCCATGCACACCCACAGCATTCCTTCCTGGCAAACTGTGTTCTTAGGAAGGGGAGGCACACTTTTTTGGGACCAACCATTTCACAACTTGGACCTTGGAAGGCAGCTGCTGTGAAAAGATTCCCTGGCCCAGCTGCGCAGGAGGCTGGGCAGAGAGGCAGCTTAGGTTTCCTACCGGAAGCGAAGGAATCAGTGGTTTCCTTGATCAGGAGTGGTTGAGCTAAGAGCAGCCCTCCCACACCAGCACCACCCAGACGAGTAGGGCCTGTCGCATAGGCCCAAGCAACACCAGATGCTAACGGAACAGGGATTAAAGAACTGAAACACAGGAGGGATGGGAAAGGCCTTGTGGGTAAGACACCGAGCTGGGAGTAAAGAGATCAGGGTTCAATTTCCGGCTCTGCCACAGACTCCCCATGACCCTGGGCAAGTCACATCACCTCTGTGCCTTACTTTCCCCACTTGTAAAATAGGGAGACTAATTCTTTGTGTATTTAGACTATGAACTGTCTGAAGCAGTGAATCTCTCTCACTAGGTATCTGGGCAGGCCCAACACAATGTGGGTCCCCATCTCAGCTGGGGTCTGGCACAACAGCGGGCCCACTCTCAGTCAGAGCCTCTAAACACTGCTGTCATATAAATAACAATGAGACAGTCCCTGCTGGATGTGCCCAAAACATGCCCAGCACAGATGAGCCCTTTCCACATTGGAAAATGGCCACCGAAAAATTCCCCCAACGTTTATTTCACTTGAAAATGGGCAGAAATAGAGGACATGCTCGACATTCTAAACTGCATAGTTTCCCTGCAAACCAACAGCTGCTGGAGGGGAGATCACTGCTAGGCGCAGGTGGGGTGGAATAATTTGGTAGGAGGTAATCAGGATCTTTGGGAATGGCCCCCCTCTGGGGCAGAGGGAAGGGACTCTCCAACAGCATTTGGGCGAGATCCTCAGCTAGAGCTCTAGAGACAGAACTCAGCTGAGGAGCAGTCCCCACATTTCCAGGCCAGTCTCCAAGTGTTTTGCCCTCTGCTCCCAGGAAGTTCCTCATGTAGTGAGGGAGCTGAGCCCTGAAACCATGTCCCTAGCTCATGTGCCTCCTACAGACCTCCTGGCTGCTGCTCCTGGCCCTGCCAAGAAGCTGGGAGCTTCTTCCAACTGCTTGCTGGCCGGAGAGTTGTGTGCTGCTTGGAAGCAGTTTGTTAAAGGCTGGGCCCCAGGGTTGAACTCTTGCTTCCTGCACACATGGAGGGGACAGAAACAGCTGTACACAGATGGTCAGGGATGTGTCAGTGTGCGTGCTCCTTTGACGTGGGTGACTGAGGATATAACTCCTTGCTCCAATGGGATACTTGGCTTAACGTGTTGACTGTTATGATTACAGTAATAGAAACCAGGCTGATATCAAGGCCCATCACTCCAGGTGCTGCATAGACTCCCACCAAAATCAGAGCCCCCATTGTGCTAGGCGCTGCACAGACTCCAAATGAGATCAGGGCCCCATTGTGCCAGGCATCTCGCAGACCCCCACTGAGATTAGGGACCCATTGTGCCAGACACTGTGCAGACCCTCACTGAGATCAGGGCCCCCATTGTGCCAGGCACTGTGCAGACACAGGGTGACAGGAAGTCCCTGCTCCAAAGAGCTCTCAATCGAAACAAAGGAAGGATCATTATCCCCACTTTACACATGGAGAAACTGATTCCCAGGGAGATGAAGTGAATTCCCCAAGGTCACTCAGGGAGTCTGTGGAAGAGTTTGGAACTGAATCCCGGTGTTCTAAGCCCCACTCCACTGCCTTGCCCACAAGCCCACATCTCTCCTGTTTTGCGCAGAGAGATTTCCCCGGGTGCATTTCAACCAGACATTTAAAATCTCAGTGTCCTAGCCCATGCCCACTTCCCTGCTGTCATCCTGCTCCTAGTAATTTTAAATGCAGAGCATATCGCAGAGACCTCCCAGCCTGGGAATCCCGTCAAGACTGCACTGAGAGAGACATGAGTGATTGGAGCAGGGACAGACTCCCAGGAGGCTCTGCTTCCCAATTGCAGACTAGTTTCCACTGATGCTGCAGCCAGCCCACAGGCAGACACTGATGCTCTACGAGATCTCCCCTCACCAGCAGATCTTGACACACACTGGGCTGGGTGGCCCAAATGCAACCCTCCCACACCCCCACGTGCAATTCTGAGTGCATCACCACTCCAATCTAGCTATTTATATGACCCCATTATTGTAGTATCTCAATGCTTCATAGTCTTTAATATATTGATCCTCGTAATCCTCTGTGATGCTCCCATCATGTCAGGCGATGCACAGATGCCTGGGATCAGGGCACCACACAGTGCTGGCTGCTGCACAAGACACCCTGACTAGAACTGAGCCTGCCATTGTGCCAGGCACTGCATAGACCCTTGCCCAGAAACAGGGCTCCAGCCCGGAATTGGGGCTTCCCGTCATACTGGGTGCTGCACACTGTGAGATAGTCCCTGCCCTGAAGAGCTCACTGTCTAAACAGACAAAGGAAGGATTGTTATCCCCATTTTACAGATGGGGAAACTGAGGCGCAGAGCTACTAAGTGACTTGCACAAGGTCACACAGGGAGTCTGTGGCTGAGCAGGGGCTTGAAACCAGGTCTCCCTAACATCTGAGCCATTCTCCTCCTCTGGCACAGGGCATTAAAATCAGCCCCACAGGTCCTTCAGACATGAACAAAATGGGTACAAATGATTCCAGGTCTGGAGAACCTGCCTTGAAGTGAAACTGAAGGAGTTTGATCTATTTAGCTTATTGAAGAGAAGATAAAGAGGTGAGTTGACCCTGGTCTATAAGCACCTCCATGGAGAGGAGCTTTCTGAGAGCAGAGGGCTCTTCAATCAGCAGACAAAGGCAGAATGAGATACAAGGGCTGGGAGCTGAAGCTGGAAAAATTCAGACTGGGGCAAATCTTTTTTAACAGAGAGAGCAATTAACCATTGCAGAGATGTGCTGTTATGATGGAGGGTGCTGGTGGCTGCCAGCAAGTGTGTCTTTGATCTCTGCGCAATCACAGATCCTGGTAAAGCTGATGGGCATTCCAGCACCTTTCACTCAGGCTAAATGAGGGAGCAATTAAATGCCCCTTTGTATAGTGATAGCTGAAACAATAGAAGCCACTGTCCAAGGCATGGACCATCATGGGAAGGCCTGAGAAGAAGCTGAGTCATGTGGCTTGAGGGGTTTCCCTGGAGACTGATTGCAAACAGGGGGGCTGGAGCCTTGGTTTGGTTACAGCTATCTGAGTGTGTGTGAAAGGAATCAGAAAGGAAGCAAGGGAGAGAAGCACATGGTAGCATTCCCTGAAATGCAGGGCCATTTAGACATGTAGTACTACAGGGTCTCGATGCATGAATGAGAGAACGTTTTTTGGAAGAGGGATTTAGGTTTATTAGAAATTGGGGAATCTTTCGGGGAAGAAGGAGCCTATACAGGAAGGATGGGCTCCACCTAAACCAGGGGTGGTCAACCTATGGCTCCGGAGCCACATGTGGCTCTTCAGAAGTTAATATGCGGCTCCTTGTTTAGGCACCGACTCCAGGGCTGGAGCTACAGACAACTTTCCAGTGTGCTGGGAGGTGCTCACTGCTCTCCCCTTGGCTCTGCCAAGGGCCCTGCCCCCACTCCACCTCTTCCCGCCCCCTCCCCTGAGCCTGCTGTGCCCTCACTCCTCCCCCCTTCCTCCCCCAGAGCCTCCTGCACACCCTAAAACAGCTGATCGTGAGGTGCAGAGAGAGAGGGGGAGGCGCTGATTGGTGGGGCTGCCAGTGGATGGGAGGTGCTGGGAAAGGGGTGGTGGGCGGAAGCTGATGTGGGGCTGCTGACGTATTACTGTGCCTCTTTGGCAATGTACACTGGTAAATTCTGGTTCCTTCTCAGGCTCAGGTTGGCCACCCCTGACCTAAACCAAAAGAGAACCAAATTTCTGGCATGTACAATTAAAAAGGTTGTAGAGGAGTTTTTAAACTAAGGGATGGGGAAAATCTGACAGGTGCGAAGGAGCACACGATTCAGATAGGCACATCCCTTAGGGGAGGATTTATTAAAGGGTATACTTTATATCCTAGGAAAGAGGAGACGGTAGAAGTTGATAAAGTACAGGGAGGCACTGAAGAGAAACAGTCAAATGAAAAAAGAGTCCCATTCAATTACATCATATGAAGGCAAATAACTAAACATTGACCAAATTTATAAGTGCTTGTATACAAATGCAAGAAGTCCAAATACTGAGATGGGTGAACTTGAGATTAAATGAAAATTAAATGAGAATATTGCTATTAGAGGCAACACAAAAACTTGGTGGAATGGTGATACCAGGGTATAAAATATACAGGAATGACAGAGTAGGTTGCAGTGGTGGACACAAATCAGACGTCAAGAATTACAACATTCAAAAACCAGTCGGAGAACACTTCAATCTCCCTGGTCACTCCACTACAGACCTAAAAGTTGCAATATTACAACAAAAAAACTTCAAAAACAGACTCCAAAGAGAAACTGCTGAATTGGAATTAATTTGCAAACTGGACACCACTAAATTAGCCTTGAATAAAGACTGGGGGTGGATGGGTCATTACACAAAGTAAAACTATTTCCCCATGCTTATTTTTTCCCCCTGTTGCTACTCACACCTTCTTGTCAACTGTTGGAGATGGGCCATCCTGATTATCACTACAAAAGGTTTTTGGTTTTTTTTCTCCTGCTGATAATAGCTCACCTTAATTGATCAGTCTTGTTATAGTGGGTATGGCAACACCCATTTTTTCATGTTCTCTATCTAATCTAATCTATCTATCTATCTATCTTCCTACTGTATTTTCGACTGCATGCATCTGATGAAGAACTGGTTAAAAGATAGGAAACAAGGGTAGGAATAAATGGTCAGTTTTCACAATGAAGAGAGGTAGATACCAGGTCTACGAAGGATCTGCACTGGGATCAGTGCTGTTCAGTTTATTCATAAATTATTTGGAAAAAGGGGTAAACAGTGAGGCAGCAAAGTTTGCAGATGATATAAAACTACTCAAGATAGTTAAGTCCAAAGCAGACTGTGAAGAGTTACAAAGGGATCTCAGAAAACTGGATGATTGGGCAACAAAATGGCAGATGAAATTCAATGTTGATAAATGCAAAGTAATGAGCACTGGAAAAAATAACCCCAATTATACATACAAAATGATGGGGTCTAAATTAGCTACCACTGAAAAAAAAGAGATCTTGGAGTCTCTGTGAATAGTTGTCTGAAAACATCTGTTGAATGTGCAGCAGCAATAAAAAAAGCTAACCATGTTAGGAACCATTGGGAAAGGGATAGATAATAAAACAGAAAATATCATAATGCCACAATATAAATCCATGGTACATCCACACACTGAATGCTGCGTGCAGTTCTGGTCGCCCTAGCTCAAAAAAGATATAATAGAATTGAAAAAGGTACAGAGAAGGGCAACAAAAATGGGTAGGATATGGAACAGTTTCCATCTGAGGAGAGAATAAAAAGACTACGTCTGTTCAGCTTGAAAAAGAGACGACTCAGGGGGGATATGATTGAGGTCTATAAAATCATGACTGGTGTGGAGAAAGTGAATAGGGAAGTGTTATTTACCCCTTCCCATAACACAAGAACCAGGGGTCACCCAATGAAATTAATAGGCAGCAGGTTTAAAACAAACATAAGGAAGTACTTCTTCACACAACGCACAGTCAGCCTGTGGCACTTGTTGCCAGGGGATGTTGTGAAGGCCAAAAATCTAACTAGGTTCAAAAAAGAATTAATTAAATTCATGGAGGACAGGCCCATCAATGGCTATTAGCCAACATGGTCAGGGACACAATCCCATGCTCTGGGTGTCCCTAAACCTCTGACTGCCAGAAGCTGGGACTGGATGACAGTGGATGGATCACTTGATAAATTCCCCTGTTCTGTTCATTTCCATTGAAGCATCAGGCATCAGCGACTGTCAGAAGACAGGATACTGGGCTAGATGGACCCAGTATGGCCATTCTTACGACTCTGAAAGGAAGCCAAGAGAGAGTGCTTCTTTTGGGCATGGACTGGCTGGAATGGTAGGCTTGAAAACTGCCTCCTACTGTTTATTTCTACTGACTACAGGGAAACAGGACTTGGTGACATTCTTTGTAAATATACAGGTTTGCATTAAAGAAATATCTGACTCACAGTTTCATAGATAATAAGGCCAGAAGGGACCACTGTGATCATCTAATCTGACCTCCTGTATAGAACAGGAGGCCCTGAATTAATTCCTGGTTGAACCACAGCAGATGTTTTAGAAAAACATCTAATCTTGATTTACAAATTGTCAGTGAGGAAGCATCAACCAGCCCTTGGGAAGCTGTTCCAATGGTTTATTACCCTTACTGGCAAAAAACTGAGCCTTATTTTCTGTCTGAACTTGTCAAAGCTTCAGCTTTCAGCCATTGGATTTTGTTGGACCTTTGTCTGCTAGACTGAAGAACCCTTTATTATCAAATTTCTGTCCCACATGTAGGTACTTACAGATGGATCAAGTAACCATCTCTGTTAAACTGAACAGATTAAGCTTCTTGAGTCAATCAATACAAGACATGGTTACCAACCCTTTTAATCATGCTTGTGGCTCTTCTCTGAACCTCCTCCAGTTAATAAACATCCTTCTTGAATTGTGGACACCAGAACTGGACACAGATTTCCAGCAGCAGCCACACCAGTGCCAAATGCAGAAGTAAGATAACCTCCCTACTCCTATTTGAGATTCTACTGTTCATACATTCAAGGATTGCTTAAGCCCTTTTGGACACAGCATCACACTGGGAGTTCATGTTTAGCTGATTATACGCCACAACCCCCCAAATCTTTTTCAGCGTCACTGCTTCCCAGGATAGAGTCCCGCATCCTGTAAATATGGCCTACATTCTTTGTTCCTTGATGTATAGCTTTACATTAAAATACATATTCTTTGTTTGTGCCCAGTTTACCAAGCTTTTGCTTACCAAGAGATCCAGGTTGCTCTATCAGTGACCAGTCCTCTTCACCATTTAACACTCCCCAATCTTTGAGTCATCTGCCAACCTTACCAGTGATGATTTTATGTTTTCTTCTAGGTCATTGATAAATGGTATATAGATTAGGGCCAAGAACTGATCCCTGTGCAACCCCATCAGATTGCACCCGCTCAGTGAGGATTGACTATTTACAATTACATTTTGAGACCTATCAGTTAGCTATCTTTTAATCCCTTTAATATGTGCCATGTTGATTTTGTATCATTTGAGCTTTTTAATCAAAATGTCGTGCCGGACCAAGTCAAATGCCAGACAGAAATCTATAACGTCGGCACTATGACCTTTATTAATCAAACTTGTAATCTCAGCAGGAAAAGACATCAAGTTAGTTTGACAGAATCTATTTTCCATAACCCACGTTAATTGGCATTAATTATATTCCCCTCCTTTCATTAAATTATTGAGTACTGGATCAGTCACTCCATTATCATGAAAGATGCTTCTCCCCCTATCAAGAACACGCCAGCAAGGTCCTGCATATTTCTGCTTGAGCCAAGGGACAACAGTACCAAGGGACACAACGTCCTGAAATCGAGGTTGGGCAGCTCTTTCTAAATGATGCTCTAGCTCCAACAGAGTCTCTGGGCTGCAGGCAGGAATCCCTGAGGGATTCTCTGGCCTTGACCTGATATTTATTAAGCTGGAGGAGGTTTAAAACAAGTATTTTGCTTCAGAAGCCACCACCACACACCCCCTCTCCCCTAAAAATCAACATACATCCCCAGATACTGGCAGAGACAGGATCTTCTCATCTTGTTAACATGGAAGCCCCAGGAAGAAACAACATAGGAATTAGTTTTCAGAGTAGCAGCTGTGTTAGTCTGTATCCGCAAAAAGAAAAGGAGTACTTGTGGCACCTTAGAGACTAACCAATTTATTTGAGCATAAGCTTTCGTGGGCGACAGCCCACTTCATCGGATGCATAGAATGGTCTGGGGAACATCTTCCAGCCACATCAAAGGGCCTGCGTTGCCTCATAGGTTCAAAGGCTGGAAGGGACTATTAGAGCACCTAGCCTGACCTCTGGATAGCACAAGCCAGAGAAATTCACCCACTTCCCCTGGTATTGAGCACAGTCACTTGTGTATGATGAAAGCCTCTTCCAGAAAGGCAGCCAGGCTGGATTTGATGCCACTAAGAGATAGAGAATCCACCACTTCCTTTGGCAGCTTGTTCCAGTGGTTAATCACATTCACTGTTAAAAATCTGTGGCTTATTGGAATGTGCCTGGCTTTAGCTCCCAGCCACTGGCTCTCATTTGGCCTTTCTGTGCTAGACTAAAGACCCTTTAGTACCTGATATGTTCTGCACATGAAGGCACTTACATACAACATACAATAATAAGTCACCTGTTGATCTTTCTGAGAAGCTGAACAGATTGAGCTCTTGAAAGCAGATGATATTTGCTTACAACACAAGGGTTTATGCTGGGAATCAGGTAGGACCAAGCCAAACAGTTCTCATGCCACTAATATTTCTATATAGTAGCATTCTGAGCTCACCTGCTTCTTGTCTGCCATCCACACACCACGATGCTAAGGAGATGTCAAGCTAGATTCCCTAGTTGTGTGTGAATTGCTACTTTGACAGTCAGCTCTTTGGGCAAGGACTGTTTTTTTGTTCTGTTTGTACATGGTCTAGCACAATGACTGGGGCTCCTAGGCACTACGGTAATACAAATAATAAATAATAATATCCTGAATACATTTCTGTCTTGTGCTTTAGGTATTTTTGGGAGGCACATGGCCTAGGACTCAGGACACCTGGGTTCTATCCCCAAATCTCCCCCGGACCTTGGGCAAGTCCCTTTTCAGGTCTGTGCCTCTGTTTCCCCTCCGACCCTTTGTCCACTTAGACTGTAAGCAATTTGGGACTCAAATTGTCTCTTGCTCTGTACCTGTGCTGCACCCGGCACAATGGGCGCCCCGATCTTGGTCAGGGTCTGTGCAGTGCCTGACACAATGGAGGCCCAAATCTCAGCTGAGGCCTGAAATTCCTACTTTAATATACATAGCAACAAATTTGCAAAGCATTAAACAGTAAGTTCAAGATTTTCTAAAGCATGATTTTCTAGATGACTTCTGCGTACTGATTTTTAACTGGACTGATGCTCTTAAGTCAATTAGCTGGTTTCAAAAATCCCACCCCAGAGGTTCAAGGAAGGGGCCAGAACCAGCCTGCTCTCTTATTTATTTGCATCAAAGTAGCCCCTGGACAATGGGGTGAGATTTTTTAAATCAACTAATTGACTTAGAAGCACAAGTGAAAAGTCAGCACCCAGAAGTTCCAGCCCCAGTGCAGGACCCCACTGCGCTAGGCACTGTACAAACACTGAGCAAAGAGACAGACCCTGTCCCACCTTTAAAAGGCCTCAACTTCAGAGTTCCAATTCTCAGTCTTATTTAGAATATTAGTACCTTTCAGGTGTCTTAAATTGGGGTGCTGAAAAAATCACTAGCCGCTTTTCAATGTCTTAACCTACAACAATGATGGGGACATCAAAATACTGTAAGGTTATTTCCTGTAGAGTTACCTCCTCTCCCCTCTTCCCAGTGGCTTGGCAAGAGATTGGATGTAATACAAAACTTGGCCGGGTTTGCTTAGCTCACATTTGCTCTACTTTGTATACTTGTAACTTTCTATTTTGGGAAAAGTGTTTTCGGGGGGGGGGGGGAAATAAAGCCATAAACAACCAGTTAAAGCAGCCCTGATGACAATACACAAGGCACCCAGCTAGAGGCAAAGCAGAGCATATTTCTGTAGGAGCATGACTACATTATTATTATTTCTTAACATCTTCTCTCAGTTATTTCACATTAAACAAACCAGTCACCTCATCCTCTTCTAATTAAGATTCCACTCTTCTGGACTTGCCATGTAGACAACTCAGAATTGGCAGCTTCCTATTCCCAGCTACTGTGGAGTGGTGCTGTTCAACAGCTGCTGTGTACCACCCCAGAGGCGGCTACATCTCTAGGGGTGTAGGGAAGATGGGTTCTATCCCAGTTCTGCTGCTGACTTGATGTGGGACCTTGGGCAAATTCCTTCTCTGCTCTATGGCTCAGTTCCCCACCCCGACCCCCACGGGTTTGTATCATTAAATGTCAAGTTCTTTGCGGCAGGGACTGTCTCACTGTGTGTCTGCACAGCACCTGGTAAGACTGGGGCTCAAATCTTGGCTGAGGGTCTGTGCACTATCCAACACGAGGGGGGTTCCATTCTGAGCTGGGGATCCATGCAACACACAGCACTACTGGGGCTCTGATCTCAGCTAGGGATCCATGCAGAATCTGGTACACTGCGGGCCCTGATCTCGACTCTGGGTCTTTGAAGCACTCAGCACAATTGAGGTCCGCATCTCAGCTGAGGATCGATGCAGCACCTGGCTCAAGTGGGGTCCCGATCTCAGCTGGGGATCCATGCAGTGCCCAGCATGACTGCGGTCCTGATCTCAGCTGGTGCTCCGTGCAGCACCCAACATGAAGGGTGCCACAATCTTCACCAGGGGCTACTTTGACAGAAATAAGAGAGCATGCGGGTTCTGGCCCTCCTCTTAAACCCATGGGGTGGGAGTTATGAAACCAACTAATTGATTTAGGAGCAGAAGTCCCGTTAAATGCCACTACCCAGGAGCCCTAGTCATGGACCAGGACCCCACTGTTCCAAGTGCTGTACAAACACAGAACAAAGACAGTCCTTGTCCCAGACAGCTTCCACACCATATGCTCAACCTTAAGCATACGAGTGGTTCCAATGGACACCACAGGACTTAAAGGCAAGCATAGGCTTAAGTTCTGTATGGTCCTGGGCCCAGAGTTCTCAGTAATGTGCAGGATTGAGACCTAAATACCTACAAGCAGCAAGCACAGGAAGGATGGCCTGGTGGTTAAGTCGCTGCTTTAGGACTCAGGAGACTTGTGTTCAATTCTTGCTCTGCCCCAGACTCCCTGAGTGACCCTGAGCAAGTCACTTAGCTTCTCTGTGCCTTGGTTCCCCAACTGTACAATGGGAATAACAGCACTGCCGTGCCTTACAGGAGGGTATAGGGAGAGAGACATTGGGAGGTGCTCAGGTGCTATGGGGATGAGGGCCAGATAAGCACCATAGATAGAGAGACATACCAAATAGACTCTCTGTGTATGTTTGCCTTCAGGCTTGAGCCTACACTCTCAAGCTAACATCCAGCTGAGACACAGCCGCCCCTCCAACACAGCCGGATCTTTACACACTTGCTGTAAGTGTCGTCTGGACACACAATGCATGCAAGCGGCTGTGATAAGGTTCAGCCAGATTTCCTCTGATGAACTGGCTAACAACTGGGCTGAGTGTTCACAAGGTGTGTGTGGGAATGATAGCCAAGGAGGAAATTCCTAGGCCAGCTGGGAGCAGTGGAGCAGGCATCAAATGTTAAAGCCATAGCTGGTGCCCAAAACAGGAGGATATTTTAGAGCAGTGTCTGCACATCCTCTAACAGGAAAGGTCAGAGGCGCTTTGAGGGGCTTAACAATGAACTGGGCTGACGTCAGAGCAGGGCGGAGGAGAAGAGCCACAAAAATGATTGGAGGGCAGGGAAAAAAAACATACAGTGACAGACTTAAGGAGATTCATGTGTTTAACTTATCAAAAAGATCAAGACTAGACTTGATTACAGCATATAAGGACCTTTACGGAGAGGAAATCCTGGGTACTAAAGGGCTGTTTAACATAGCAGCGAGAGGCAGGACAAGAACTAATGGCTGGAAGTTAAAGCCAGACAATTTCCAATAAGAAAGGCACAAATTTTTAACAGGGAGGGTGACGAACCACTGGAACAAACTTCCATGGGAAGTGGCAGACTCATGGATTTTTAAGGCAAAAAGGTACCACTGTGATCATCTAATCTGACCTCCTCTATAATACAGGCCCCATAGGATGGCCCAGAATTAATATCTGCTTGAATAAGAGCAGATCATTTAGAAAAACATCAATCTTGATTTAAACTTTCCTAGCGATGGAGAATCCACCACAGCCCTTAGGGAGTTGTTCCAGTGGTTAACTACCCTCACTGGTAAAAATTTACATCTTAATTCCAGTCTTATTCTGTGTCTCTTGGTGTCTCTCTCTCTCTCTCACATGCATGCGCGCACGCACGCACGCACGCACGCACGCACACACGCACACACACTCACTCACTCACTCTACACCAGATTGGAAAACCCAACTCAAATGTTGCCTCTTCCCTTTGGGAATGCAACACAGGGTCCCTCTCCTGCTCTAAACACTTCCTTCCCAGCAGTGCCCTCTTCAGGGAGGAAGGGGAATGGCAAAATGTATCTAACGCTCAAAGACATCAGGATATAAAGAGTTAATGGTAGGAGGAATGTTTTTTCAGGCCTCCTTTTGCTAGGAAGTTCCATGTGATTTCCAAACAGATGGGGTGTTGACAATTGCCTTGGCTGGGCTGGGATCCTCCCCCAGCTCAGCACAGGCTCCCGCATTCCCAGTACCATTTGCTGCTTGCGTAACACAGGGGCCCCATTAGTAGTGGGAGCGGAGGTCACAGATGGTCAAATATCCCAAGCAGAATCGATCATCATTTATTTGCTCTGGTGGCTGACGGGAACTGGCAGCAGAGACGCCAAGGGCTAGATGAAGGATGGAGACGTGGGGAAGCCCCATACCCCGTTTGTTTAACTGGCCAGGGTCTACCAGTACCATGTATTAAGCCCACACCCCTCCCATAGCTGGGAAGAGAACCCAGGAGTTCTGACTTCCAGCTCCGATTTATTGATGAAAAGTGCTAGATAAGGTTTTACTGTCATTCTTCTTATTACTACTCTAACCCACTCCCTCCCAGAGCCAGAACAGAAACTGACTCCCAGCACTCCCCTTGTCAAGCCAGGCATCCTGACTCCTGGGCCTTAAGCTTAACCACTAAAACAGCCATGTGCTGTGCCAGGATGCAGTTCCCCAGCCTTTGCCAGCTCTCACACCCTGTTATCCAGGCCAGGCCCACAATGACAAACACTGGCATAGCAAGAGTCACATCCCGTACCTTCTTTGACTTGGCGAAGAAGGCTTGTTTGATCTCTTCCATGGTGGCATCTTTCTTGATTCCCAGCAGGTCATAGTAATTGCTGAGGCCAGACCTAGGTGAAAGAAGGTACAGGTACGCTCATCTCTCTGAGCCAGTTCCAATTCCTTCCTCATTCAGCCAAAGCAGGGTGTAGGATCCGGGCTACAGACCTGCCACCGGGGCTGGACTGACAGCTCCGGGGCACAGGGACAGTGGAATGGCAAGCTTCCCTCAGCCGCCATACATCTGTGCTAGAGGGACTGTATGGGGAGGACAGGGGAGGTCAGAGCCCACGGCTCTCTGCCAGGAACCCCCCAGACTGCTGGTGATGGGGACACTGGAATGAGATAGTAAAGATTGATGCTCTTGCCCCTTCAGTCCGAATGCTTCTCCACTCTCCAGAGCCACACAGGGCTGTTTCTGTTAGGAGAAGTCAATGCTACAAGTCCGGTCTGTTCTGGAACCTGAGGCAGTGTGTTCTAGTGGACAGAGTACTGGAGTGGGGACTCAGGACACCTGGGTTCTATTCCCTGCTCTGCCCTGGGCCTGCTGAGTAACCGTGGGGTTACTTCCACTCCCTGTGCCTGTTTCCTCATCTGCAAAATGAGGATAATGCTACTGATCGACTGTGCAAAGCACTTTGAGATGAATAGAAGAAAAGTTAGATAAGAGCTAGGGATTTATTATTATTATAATAATTGATGCAATCTGGCTTATTTGCAAAGAAAGGGCACAAAGTCCTGAATGCAGCAGATACAACCAACAGTAGACTGGCTCCTTGCCACAAAATCCCCACGTCTGCCCCTCCCATGGACTCTGTGCCCAAGAAGCTCTGTATCTCTGCTCCCTCTCAGGGTCCCATTCAAGACTCTTTCCCCTGGCTACCTGTCTCTGACACACACAGCCTGCAACTGATCTCCCAGTGCCTGCATTTGCAACTCAGGAACCCCTTCAGCCTACAGGGCTTAGCTCTGGCCTGCCAACAATACCAGCGAACCTACGGTAATTAGACACCCAACATCCATGAATTTCCAGGGGTACATAAACCCTAGCCTAAATATACATACCTCTCACCCAAACCATCCCTGGCTATGTCCCACGCTGCTGTGGGTCTCAGGACACCCTGCCACCTTCACACCATCACTACCCAGGGCACAGCAGTGGGAGAGGGCATGGCCTGTCTTCTGGCAGAAAGTGCCAGGGCTATTTGTTGCTAGGCTGGCAGACAGGGCCATGGCTACTGGTGTGAGGCATTTACAGATGGAGCTGATATTGGGTGGAAAAAGAAATACAGCTCTGGGATTTCCAAAGTGATAGGTATTGAGCAAGGTCATTCCGAGGGAGCAGGGAAACTAACTGGATCATGCTACTTGAGAGAGAGAGAGAGAGAGAGAGAGAGAGAGAGAGTGTGTGTGCGTGCGTACCGGTTCTTCTTGAGATGCAGAAGATTCATTAATAACCCAGTGGTCAGGGCCTCTGTGTATGTGTGTGTGTGTAAGCAAATGAGTTCATGTGTCAGAGTGAGTAAACAAGCGTGTGGGTCAGAATAAGCAAATGCAAGCAAACGTGAGTAAGTGAGCCAATGCATGTGTGAATATTTGTGAGGGAACACACGTGTAAGTGAATGAGTATGTGTCTGAGCGAGCGAATGCATGTGTGGGCATGTGCAAGAGCAAGTGAGTGTAGGGGTAAGAAACTGAACAAATGAGTTAGTGAGTGAATGTGTAATAGTTTGAGCAAGCGAGTGCATGGGTAAGAGAATGAATCTGATGGTCCTCCTTGAAGAAGAGACTTATTAGTAACCCAGTGTGAGTGTGCAAGAGAGCAAGTGTATGCACACACAATCCAGAGTGTATGTGTGAGTCTCTTTCTCTCTAGAACAGTAATTCATTAGTAACATGCTAAACCAGGCGTGTGTGCATGTGTGTCTAACATTACCCAGCTGTGTATATGTCATCTCCATAAACTTGCAGACATAAGCCCCTTTCTGTTGTTAGTTGCACAGGCAATGGGGGATGAAACACTGATGTTTTTACTGTCTTCTCCCATTGCCCTTTTGTTTGTGATATAAATCTTGTTAATTTAGCTGGGGTCTTTGCAAGCCAATCAGGTTTTAGTTAAACAGGTGCAGCCCCTGGGAAGGACTTGTGTTATGCTGCATGTCACTTTACTCTCATCCCTCCACCAAAAGCAGAGTAAGGCAGCATAACCCAAAAAAGAGATACTCAAAGAGAGACACAGTAGGAGATGGTGCCCCAACACCACGTTATACTCACTCACCAGTTTGAAAGTGTGGTAGAAAATGCCCGCAGTGTGGCACTTCTGCACCGAAAGCAGCACTGGCAGACTAGGTGGGGGATGGACAGAGGCATTTTCAGAGCCAGAAAGCAGCACGCAGAGAGCTGGAGGTGATTCAGATCTGTAAGGATGGGGAGAAAAAGACGGATATTGGAAAAGCATATGGAAACAACTGATGAAGTGCTGGCTCTTTGAAATGAGCCATTAGTCATTTATCAGCCTAGGATAAACTTCCAAGAGGGGCAAATAAGAGGTCAGGCACCAATTAAGCCCTGCTTACCTGGGAACCAACCCTCCATACACTTATGCACATGTTGGGTCTACATGTGGTAGTAAAGTTATGCACTTTCGTAAGTTAATGCAGGATCAGGGCCCTGGTGTCGGGGGCTTTGTGCTAGCTCTCTGCCTTCACTCAAAATGTGCATTGGCCCCAGCTATTGTCCCTGGTCACACTACATCTCCCATAATGCACCATGGTCTTCCTTCTTGCTGAGCTGCTGCAGCGCCCCATGGCAGTTATATTTCAGGTGCCTCATGTTCCCACGCTCTGTGGGCTGGACTTCCTGGTCAGACTACATCTCCCAGGATGCATGGTGGTCTCTCCTCCTGGAAAGGCACTATGGGAGTCCCTGGTCAGGTGCATCATGGGAGATGTACTCTGACCAAGGACCCCAGCCCACAGAAGAGAATGGGGAGTGATGCACCTGAAGCATAAGCATCTCCAAATGTAAATATTTTGGCTTTTTGGCAGCTGGTATTTTGACAGGAGGCAGATGCTTTTCAGGAAACATTTTAATAAAGCCCCCAATTTTCTATTAAAAAAAAAGTAAAACTTTCCATGTCACCTTTCATTTATTACTGCACCAGCCCCCCACCCCCACATCAAGATCAGGAGCTGCCATCACCATAAAGGGCCTCCTGACCACAGAGGCACACAGAAAGAGGAAGTCCCTGCCCTAAAGAGCTCACAGTCTGACTAGGTGAAAAAAGGGTTATGCCCCCCGTTTTACAGATGGGAAAACTGAGGCAGTAACTTGCCCAAGGTCATGCACGGAGTCTGTGGCAGAGCTGGCAACTGAACCCAAGTCTCCTGCACCCCCACCCAAAGTTTTAAATACAGAACGGAAGGGGGTCTTGTGGACAGACAACACTGGGGGCCTTGCTCTGGCAAAACTCCCACTGATGTCAAGCAGGGATTTTTACCCAATTGTAGCATCAGGCCTAAAACCCCACATTGCCCACAACACGCTCCTAGCAATCGCAGCTCTGCATTAAGCCAATGACTCAAATCTAATCTCATGCTTCAGGGTTTCAGCTGGTCACCTGCAGGGGTTAATTTTATCCCCGGTGTCCATCTGTCTTCTGGGTTGGTATGTTTGTCTTCCGCGGAAGCATCAGGGACTGGCCACAGCTGGTGCTGGGATCCTTACTGGGATGGACCAACGCTCTGAGGTGGTTCAGGGAATCCTTTGCCTTGGATGCCTGGCTGGTGTGTTTTGATCCCATGCTCGGGTCCAACTGATTGCCAGATCTGGGGAAAATTCCTAACCTGACCCCATGTCAGATTAGAAGGGACCTTGGGGGGTTTTCACCTTCCTCTGCAGGATGGGGAGCAGGTCGCCTGCTGGGGGCCTCATCAAGTCCCTGCCACTGAAGGGGCCTCAGGCAATGGGGGACCCTCAGTCTCTACCTGTGGCACACAATAGTTTAGTCTCTTGAGGACTGAAATGCTTTACTCTTCTAAAGTAATTGAGCTCAATACAGGGGTAAATGGATGAAATTTAATGACCTGTACTACGCAGGAGGTCAGACTACATGATCCTTTCTGACCTTGAACTCTATGGAATCTATGAACCCCAGCTGCCCCTCCTGAATAAACTGGGGGAAAGATGCCTACAATCATCAACAACAAATAACAATAGATGGGAACATTCATCACAGAACCCAGAGCCCACATGCATCCCCAAGGGAACAGCCTCGCTTCCCGTCAGCACAGGAGCCAAGCAGAAGCAGTGCTGGGAAACATGTTGTTCACCGGACAAGCCACTGTTGCTTGCCAAACTGGTGCACAGCCCGGGCGCTGATGCTTGGGCTGCATCCAAACACCTGCCTTCATAGTGTATCCAACACTGAGCGGTCCAGAGATAATGAGCCAGGCACCAAAAATCACAAGATTGACTTCACAATCATGACAGTGTTTAAAAAAATTGCATTCTGGTTTTTGAGCCTTTAGGGTGCACACTTTTGGGTGTTGCACAGTTCACAGGGGCCTGGAAGTCTGGACTCCAGGGGTCTATTCCGAGCTGTGGAGCGGGAGTGGGGTCTAATGAGTTAGAGTGGAGGGTTGTGAATTAGGATACCTGGGTCCTATCCCCAGCTCAGTGAGCTTGTGTTAGTCATTTCCATTCTCTGTAAGCTGGATCTCTGCTCCCTCGCTGGGCTATGGATCCTATCCAACCTCTATCTCCAAGACAGAGCCCAGAACAGGATATCAGCTACAGATTCTCCCAGTGGATAAGGATTTGGAAGAAGGAGGTAGGGAGAGTGGCAGCTCCCCTCTGTGTGAGGCGGTGTCCCCCATGCTCCCAAGGTTTAACCCTGAAAGGCCCACAGCTAATTTCACTGCAGCTCAACGTTGGAGGGAAATGAAATTTGCCAAGGATAAGACAAGCTCATGGGGATGGAAGCAGAGGTACACGCTGTGGGATGCCAGAGCCTGCATGCCCTGACAGAGATAAGCGGCACTGAGCTAATATATGAGTGTGCAGAGCAGGGGGAAATGGGAGTGTGAGTTTGGAGAGTGTGCAGGGAGATCAGTGTTCAGAGCATGGGGAGAGCGGGGGGATGGGGGGGTGAGGCTTCTGTTAAGGAGACTCTGCCGACCAGAACAAACAGGCAGGCATTCACGTCATAAGTGGCCAAGAATAACACGACGGTCGCATTCCAGACCCTCGTGCGGCAGCTGCTGGAAGGATGGGGTGGAGGGCAGTTTGTGCCATTCTGCCAAGCCCTCCACATGTGCTGGTGACCCTGGCCCAGCAGTGACCCCTCTCCCTCTCACAGGCAAAATTTCCTGTGAACGCAGCTTGGCATGGATCTGACAGCCCAGGGAAGGACTGCCTCGTAGTAAGTGTCCAGGATGGAGAGTCATGACTTCTGGCTTCTATCCCCAGCTCTGGGACGGGAGTGGGGTCTACTGCTTAGGGCAGGGGGGCTGGGAGTCAGGTTTGGGGGGGTTGGGAGAGGTGGCTGTGCAGCAACTGGTACAATAGGGGCTCTAATTTCAGTGGGGGTCTACCATAAATAATAAGACCAAATTATAAATAGTAAGATAGTGAAAACCCCAGACTGTGATTTGGGGCAACAATGTAGCGCAGTGAATTACACCTTATGGAATCCTGCTTTCTTGGTTCTTTGAAAGGCTACAAGCGTAGCTTTCCACCCCACCCCCACTCAGCTGTTCAACAAAACAGCGGCCGGGCCACCCAGTGTTAAATAAAAAACCCCGTTAATCACCCGAGCTAGCAGCACATGAAGGAGAATTGTGAAACGCTTCAAATGAGGGAGTTGGGCTTTGTGAAATGAGGGATCAGCAGCTTTCCTGGGCTCAAATGTTTTGAGTGCTGCCGTGCATGTGTTAACCCTGCACTGACTGCAGGTCTGGCGAAGGAGAATGACTTAAAGGGCTGGAAACAGGCCTGCTAGTCAGAGACTCCAAGAGCTTATAAGTTTATAAAGACTTATGTGGGGAACAGAAATTAGATGAAGGTCTCTTCAGTCTAGCAGCCAAAGGTCTAAGAAGATCCAAGGGCTGGAAGTTGAAGCTAGACAAATTCAGGCTGGAAACAGGGCAAACATTTTTAACAGAGAGAGTCATTAACTATTGGAACAAATTCACAAGGGCTGTGGTGGATTCTCCATCACTGGCAATTTTCCATTCAAAACTAGATGTTTTTCTGTAAGATCCGCTCTAGTTCCAACAGGAACTAATTCAGGGCTGGCGTATGGCCTGTGTTATACAGAAGGTCAGACTAGATGGTCAGTGGTCCCTTCTGGCCTTATGGTCTGAGAATCGATGGCTTGTGCAAACTCTGGGGAACGCAGTTTGCTTGCAAGACACAACCTTGTGAGACATCAACAAAGACAATTGTCTGCTTCACACCTAGCCAGGTCTCACCTCCAGAACCTCCCACTGCAGCCTTTAGGCAAGGGACTGGACTGACCCATGCAGCAGACTCCAGCCGTGGACTGTAACCATGTCCCAGCATGCACTTTGGGTGAAATTTACCCTTGTGCAAAGGTCCAGAGTGTGGCTTATGCACCACGGAATCCGTCTCTATAGAACTTAAATGGTGCATAGTCACTGGGCTAGAGAAGGATCTTATTGTTAACTAGCTGGACAAGAACTCAGGAGGTCTGGGTTCAATAAATAATCCTGGAGAGGAGAAGGTAGGGCACAGAGAGAATGGGGGACCCTGATATGGGGAGAGTGGGGAATGGGGGCCCACAGACTCCTTGGCACAGAGGAAGATGAAAAGGGGGCACACAGAGCCCCTGGCATGGGGGAAAGGGTGGAGGGAGTTGTGGGGAGTCCCTGAAATAGAGGGGGATGAAAAGGTGGCACCCAGGTAGCTTGGGAGCTGCAAATAAAGGAAGGCAAGGAGCTTCTGATATGTGCAATCAGCTCGGCTGACAGAAGCAACAAAGTGAGCGACCTTCTGTCAAGTTTTCCTTTGCCTGTTTAGACAGTAAGCTCTACAGGGCAGCGACTGTCTCCTACTCTGTGCAGCGCCCAGCATGATGGGGGCCTCGATCTGTCAGAGGGTCTGTGCAGTGCTTGGCATGATGTGGGTCCCCAACACTGGCCAGTGCCCAACACACAAACAGGAGACCCCGATCCTGGCCAGAAGCCTGTACACCACCTGGCATAACATGATCCCAGCTGTGGGACCTGTGCAGCACGACCGTAATAACAATAATTTAATTTTTCAATATGCATCCCCATCAAACAGTTAAATTCATCACCATGGTAACTGAGCCAGGACCCTTTCTCATCATATATCCAACTCTGAAAAGGAATCAATGCTTTCCTGCCTTTTTTTATAACGATTTCCCGTTCTGAAAGCAAGCCAGCTAGCTGTAGCCACTCGTTGGAGAGACAGAAAATTAGCACGGCGTAATACAAACTTATCTGCCTGGTTTGTTTTGGCAGATGTATTTCTATACCAAACAAACATAGAGTCTCCAACTAGCAGCATGGATTGTACAGTCTGAGACCCGCCTGTCAAGGAGGTTATGAATGGTGTCATTTCTTTGCCATTACAGATAAAAGCAGAGCTGCCGTCTGTTTGACTTTCCAAAGCTCCTTAGAGTCACGCAGGCTCTATCCACCCTCACCCCACCCCATCACAAGTCTGAGGCAGCCCCATAGCTGGAATTTAATTCTGAGTCTTGTGAAGTTAAAAATAACCTCCATGAGCAGTGGGACACTGGCAGCTCAGGAAAGAAAAGAGGGGAATTTAGACAGGATATCAGAAAGTGACAGCACCAGGAAACAGCTGTGGGTCGCCAGCACAGCATAGATCCCGTTGATGTTTCCCTTTCGTCCTCACCTGTTTCCTTTGTACTAGGGAGAAGGGGACCTGCCAAGGATGTGGGATGCTGCAAAATGATATTCAGCATTAACCCTGGGAGCAGGAAGGGGAGGAGGAGAAAGGTTATAATGCAAGCAGCTATGGTACTGTAAGCATGGGGCTCAAGCAGAGTAATCACATTTGCTCACTCTATATAATGGTCAAAGCCTAAACACACTGCTGCTTTGGCTGGGTTATGAGACCCAGAACACAGTAAGCGCCACTAGAGGGGACACAACCTATTTAAAGGGATTCCTGTACATAACACTGCTGTGCCAGGCATAAAGCCTGGTTGCTCGTGCCATCTGGGATGATGGGTTCTTAACCTTGGCTATCCATAAACCAGTCAGATTAGATCTCCTGTGAATGTTAGTCAAAACAGATCTCCAGCAAACAGCCCCTCACACCTTTGGTGTTTCTGCAGGACTCTGCGCTAGGGGATGACGCCTAGACCTGGTGCCAACCCTATGCATAGGGGAATTTTTCACACCCAGTCTAACAGGTAGGTGCATTCCCCACAAGCCCCTTCCTGTAACAAGCAGAGCTCAGAGATGGAGGATATTTGGGGCCGGTCCTGTGCCCTGGGGAACAAATCTCAAAGTGTTCAATTGCATTTCATATATGAGACATATGATTGTGAGAACACAGTCTTCTTCAGTCAGGTGGGAAGGAAGAGAAGAAGGTTGAATCTGGGTTGGGACTCAGAACACCTGAGTTATTCTCAGCTCTGGCATTGACCTGCTCAGTAACCTTGGGCAAGTCACCGCCCCGCTCTGTGCCTCAGTTTCCCCCCACACCTTTTGTCTATTTAGATTATATATTCTCTGTATCTGTGCAGCACTCAGCATAATGGGAGGCCCCGATCTCCACCTGGGGAGCAGTCTGTGCAGTGCCTGGCATAAGGCTCCCCCAATCCTCCCCCAACTCCATCTTCTTTCAGAAGAACTGAAAGAACATTCTGCAAGGCACTGGAAGACAATAGGACAATGTGCTGCATGTCACTCTAAGATTGGATAGGCTTCTGAAGTTGACGGGCAAGGTTCCCCTGGCGATAGTTCATATAGGCACTAATTACACTGTGTCACAGGGTATCTCGCATATAGCAGATGACTTCAGGGAACTCAGAAGTGTGCTGAAGAAAAAGAAAATCTAAGCTATCTTCTCTGAGATCCTTCCTTCCCATGAATGAAGGAAGGCGGAAGATTCAGGAAGTGAACCGCTGGCTAGGTAAGTGGTGGAGGGTTTTGGTTTTGTGGAACGTTGGTCAAACTTTTATGGGAGAGAAGCTGTATAGTTTGGATGGCCTCCACCTCAGTAGGAGGAGGACCAATCTCTTTGAGGACAGGCTGGCTTGAGCAGTCAGCACAGGGTTAAACTAATAACAAAAGGGGAGGGTAAAAAGAGGGAAGATATAAGCACCCAGCACAAAATCAAGATGGGGGAAACAAAATAAATAAAGGAACCAAAGGACATGGAGAAGAAATTTTTGAATTGCCTCTATAGCAGGGGTGGACAAAGTACGGCCTGCGGGCCACATCCGGCCCACTGGACCATCCTGCCCAGCCCCTGAGCTCTCGGCCAGGGAGGCTAGCCCCCGGCCCCTCCCCAGCTGTCCCCCCTCCCCCGCAGCAATGCCTTCACACGGGTAGCGCAGCTTGCACCTGCCCACCGCCCAGGCTTTCAAATAAGCCTGTCCTGCTGCTCTGAGTGGCATGGTAACGGTAAGGGGGCGGGGGGGGGGTTGATAAGGGGCAGGAGGCCCCGGGGGGGCAGTCAGGGGACAGGGGGCAGTTGGATGGGGCAGAGGTTCGGGGGGGGGCGGTCAGGAGACAGGGAACAGGAGGGTTGGATGGGGGTGGGGTCCTGGGGGGGCAGTTAGGGATGGGGGTCCCGGGGGGGAGTCAGGGGACAGGGAGCAGTGGGGGTTGGATAGGCGTGGGAGTCCCAGCGGGGCCTGTCAGGGGGCAGGGGTGTGGATAGGGGTCGGGACAGTCGGGGAGAGGGAGCTGGGGGGTTGGATAGGGTGTGGGGTCCCGGGGAGGGGTGGTCAGGGGACAAGGAACAGGGGGAGTTGGATGGGTCGGGGGTTCTGAGGGGGGCAGTCAGGGGGCGGGAAGTGGGAGGGGGTCAGGCTGTTTGAGGAGGCACAGCCTTCCCTACCCGGCCCTCCATACCGTTCCGCAACCCCAATGTGGCCCTCAAGCCAAAAAGTTTGCCCACCCCTGCTATATGCCAATGCTAGGAGCCTGGGTAACAAACGAGGAATTGGAATGGTTCATTTGTGGGTATAAATTCGATCTAGTTGCTATTACTGAAACCTGATGGGATGATTCACATAATTGGAATGTTAAAATCAATGGTTATAACCTATTTAGGAAGGATCGAGTGGGCAGAAAGGGAGGGGGAGTGGCACTCTATGTCACAAATGGCTTTGCCTGTTTCTGAGTCACTGAAAATGTGGAAGAAAATTATTTTGAATGCTTATGGATCAATGTCCTAACAGATAAAGTAGAAGATGGATATTGGTCGGTATCTGCTACAGACCACCAAATCATACTAGGGAACAGGATGACTGCCTCAGTACTCACCAATCTACTATGTGTAAGGCAAAAACTTGCATGATCATGGGGGACTTCAGTTTGAGTGACACATGCTGAAGGTCTCAGGCTACCAGTACTAAAACATCCGCAGTACTTCTAAACAGTATAGAGGAAAATTTCCTAACATGAAGTGTTGCAACCAACACGAGGGAATTCTTATTAGACCTTGTCCTAACAGATAAAGAACTGATCACAGAAATAAAAATGAATGGTACAAGCTTAGGTACATTTATAAAGCGCAGGCAGAATAAATATACATACTTGGTGTTTTAACAAGGCCAATTTCACAAAGCTGAAAACAATTATGAGCCAAAACATCTGGGTAAAGAATGCAATCAAAAAAATGTGAATGATAATTGGGAATCATTTAAAAACACCTCACTTGATGCCCAAAAAGCCACAATCTCACAACTGAGGCAGAACTGTGGTGGTTAGAAAACCAATCTGGTTTAGGAGGGAAGTGAAGGCAGCTATAAAAAATAAAATATAGTAAAAGCTGTGTTATCCTACACTTTACCAACCGGAAAGCTCTATAAACTGGCATTTTTGATCTTCATTGAAAGTCCGGTTTACAGTCCGGTTGGTGCGGGGCCAGCAGGCTCCCTACCGGGCTCCACGTGGCTCCCCGGAAGCGGCAACATGTCTCTGCTGCTCCTAGGCGGAGGAACAGCCACAAGGGGTTCGGAGTGCGGGAGTGGTGTGGGGCACAGGCTCTGGGAGGGAGTTTGGGTGCGGGAGGGGGCTCAGGGCAGCGAGTTGTGGAGTGGGAGGGGGTGCAGGGTGCCGTATCTGGGCAGTGCTCACCTCGGGCAGCTCCTCGCAAGGGGCAACCCAACCCTGCTGCTCCTAGGCAGAGACTCAGCTAGGCGGCTCTGCGTGCTGCCCCACCCCGCCCTGACCGCTGGCTCCGCAGCTCGCGTTGGCCGGGAATTGTGGCCAATAGGAGCTGCAGGGGCAGATCCTGGGGGTGGAGGCAGCGTGCAGAGCCGCCTAGCCGCAGCTCTGCCAGCAGGTGTTGACCCCGCAGCTCCCATTGGCTGTGGTTCCGAATAAATATTTCTGTTCTGTATTGGAGGGAAAAACAGATTATATACTCATATCACATGGTGATGATAACACTCCTTCTGTTCCACTAGTATCTCTGGAGGATGTTAAACAGAAGCTACTAAAGTTAGACATTTTTAGATCAGCAGAACCAGATAAGTTGCATCCAAAGGTTTTAAAAGAGCTGGCTGAGGAGCCTGCCGCACCATTAATGTTGATTTTCAATAAGTCTAGGAGCACTGGGGAAGTTTCAGAAAACCAGAAGAAACCTCATGTTGGACCAATTTTTAAAAAGGGTAAACAGGATGGCCCAGATAATTCTAGGGGGTCTGTGCAGTGCCAAGCAAAACAAGGTCTCCAATCTTAGCTGGAGGTATCAGTGTAGCGGCCAGCATAGTGGGGGGTTCTCAACATCAGTCGGGGGGTTCCGTGCAATGCCTGACACAACAGAGGCCCTGGGACTCTTAGATGCTACTTGAATACCCATAATAACTAATAGACTGCATGCCATGGTGATCCCTCTAATTGCTCTGCAGGCTGTCTCCCTTTCTCCCACCATTTGTCTGACTTTGCTTCTTTGAAGTGAACAGAAACAATACCCTGCACTTTGCACACTCCCTTACACTGTGCTCTAGATCTGTTCCTGTTCAATCAGGAATTAATCCTATGGGCTGTGTTATACAGTAGGTCAGACCAGATGATCAGAGTGGGCCCTTCTGACCTTGGAATCTATGGGTACATCTACACTGGAATAAAAGACCCAGGGCACTGGCCACGGCTGGCCCAGGTCAGCTGACTTGGGCTTGCGGGCTAAAAACTGCGGTGTAGGCATTCAGGTTTGGCTGGAGCCTGGGCTCTGGGACCCTCCCCCTCTCAGGCTCCGGCATGAATCCGAACATCAACACAGCAATTTTACAGCCCCACAGCCTGAGCTTTGCGAGCCCAAGTCAGCTGACCCAGGCCAGCTGCTGGTGTTTAATTGCTGTGTAGATGTACCCAATGAAATCAGAGCAAGAAAAGCTCCCAGTCCGAGCGGGTAGCGATTTACACCCTGCTTTGCCCTGCTGTAAATAACTGCATGGTGTATACGTGAATCCTCCTGGAAAACAGCAAGTGCCTTTCATGTGATATCCATCCCTTGTCCCCTCCAGCGGGCACCACTGAACCTGCCTCTTGCTGCATGGCTGGCAGAACACCTGCACTTGGCATTTGTTTCCAGACGTGTTTGCTGAAGCGCTGAGCCTGCAATCCAGCCCTTGGGTAAATGTCGGGGAGGTGAGGGAGAGTCACTACCCTTTTCGCCTACTCAACAGCCTGCGTGTTTATTTGTGCAGTTAGCAAAAACACCATCTGGCTGGTTACTGCACAGAGACCACTAAATCATTCTGCACCATTAGCCGTGTCAAAAACAAACAGAGGGAAGATGCCAGGCACGAAGTTTCCAAAGGGCAGGTACTTGTGACTTTAAGACGTCACAGTCCACTCATGTAAAGAGCCTGATGACTGCTACTGGACCTATTGGAAAGAAAGGAGGGATGAGGCTTTTTGATCTGTGTCTGTACAGTGCCTAGTGCAATGAGGTGCTGGCCCATAGCACAACCACAATACGCATAATAAATAACAATGAGGACAATTACAATTACCTGGCATTCCCTTCAGGTTCTATCTACTTACTCACATCGGCATCATATCTGGGCATCTCATAGTCACTCACAACTGCCCCTGGCCTATGAGATAGGAAAGTACCATCCTCCCTATCTTACACATGGGGAAACTGAGGCAAGAGAGGGGGGGAGTGACTTGCCCTAGGTCATGGGGAGTCTGTGGTAAAACCGGGAATCGAACCCAGATCTCGTGAATCCCAGTCCAGTGCCTTAGCTACAAAAGCACTGCTCTTCACAGGGGCAGAGTTAGGTGAGAATGTCCTAAGTGCCATTTCACTTCAAAAAGCCATCCTTCCTTTAGAAATGTTTACAACACCAACGTCTTTGAGAGTGGCAGGAGCATTATCTAAGTGGATTACAAAGGAAATCAGGGTCATTATCCCATTTTACAGATGGAGAAACTGAGGCACAGAGCAGGGCTATGATTTGCCCAAGTTCAAATGAGGAGTCAGCGGCAGAGCTCCTGAATCTCAGCCCACAAAACCATCCTTCCCACTCTCACATTTCAGGCATAAACTGACTTCTAGCTGACAAGGGTTAGGAAGAAATTTTCTGTGGGGTGGGGGAATTATTCCCAACTTCTTGCATCTTCCTCTGAAGCTTACGGTACCGGCTACTGCAGAGGACAGGATACTGGTCCAGACGTACCCCGGTCTGATCCGCTGTGGCTATTCCTATCATGATAGCACTGCTGCCAAAGGTAACAAAGACTGGTGACAACAGATGTGGTTTGACACTAAATTCACAAAGTTAATTCCCCACTCTTTGGACAGAGCAGTGTCACACCACCAGGAACTTTCATATGCTGAAGCGGTCGCATTTTTAAGACGCCATTGTAAAGGCAAAGTGCCACTGGATCTAATTTAGGAAGGAGTTTGGACCTGGATTCAACCCATCTCAAATAGTCCTTAGCCCTTCTCTAGTAATGCTTTTCATCAGCAGATCTCAAAGCCCTTTACTGAGGAGAGCAGTATTATTATCCGAATTTTACAGGTGGGGAAACTGAGGCACAGAGTGGGGCCGTGACTTGCCCAAGGACACCCAGCTAGGCAGTGGCAGAGCAGGAACAGAACCAGTCTCTCAAGACCCAATCCAGAACTTTAGCCACTTGGCAACACTGCTTCCCAAGGATAGACATGTATTTGCCATTTTCCACCAATGTGCGATATGAATCAGAGATTTGTACAACAATAAGTGTCTCAAACAAATGTCAAACTGCAAGTCAAGGAGAGAGCTGGGAAAAGAACTGTTCTAACCACTGCAGCCAAAAAGAGAACGCAGGAGTCCTGGCTCCCAGAACCCCTTCACTAGACAATACTCCACCCCCAGAGCCAAGAAAGGGAACCCCCAAGTCCTGGCTCCCACAGCCCCCTTTATAACCTCAAGAGATTGCTTTCTATCAGAGCCAGGAACAGAACTGGCTCCCGGGCCCTTGCTTTAATCACTAGGCAGTACTTCCTCTCAGGGTCAGAAACAGAATTCAGGAGGCCTAGCTCAAGATGCTGCTTAAGAGCAGTGGCGTCATTCCCATGCAAGATAAAAAGCACACAGCTGCAGCCCTCTGCCTTGGCAGCACACCGCATGGTATGGTAGCCGAAGGAGTGGCACAAACCTCTCTCATGCTTAGATGAGGCCTTGCTGTCAGACAGAACACTGCACCATTTTTGCAGAGGACACAGCCAGCACTTCGACAAGCTAGTGGGTAATCCATCCCATTCATCAAAACCCCTGCAAAGCAGGTAGAAGGCTAACAAAAAGACCACTGCTCTCTGCCCACGGCAGGGACACAGACGCCTGTATAACCCACTGGTCAGTGGGTGGGCATGAGTCTGTTACAATGCCAGCTACAGAGCCTTGGTTCTTCGGCTCAAGTTGTAGGAGCTCATACTTTGAACTCTGGAGGCTCCAAGTTCAGTGCGTGTGTAACCCAGGAGGGTGGAAGTCATGCTTGCACGGGACAGGAACCCAGGCTAACTCCTTTGTTGCAAGACTGGGGTAAAGTGCTTCTTTACATCCCTATCCAGTTGCCTGTACAGTTGGATCCCCAGTTTTGGACCAGAATTCCCAACAAATCAGAGGGGAGGGGAGAATAAAAGATTAATACTTTTTAAGGCCAGAAGGACCATTAGATCACCCAGTCTGATCACCAGAGAATTTCATCCTGTTACTCCTGTACTGAGCCAAATAACTTGGGTTTGACTAGAGCATCTTCCAGAAAGGCAGCCAGTCTGGATTCGCAGACATCAAAAAATGGAGACTCCACCACTTCCCTTGGGAGTTTGTTCCAATGTTTAATCACTTGCACTGTGAAACACTGGTGTTTTATTTCTAATTGGAATGCGTCTGGTTTTAACTTTCAGCCATTGGTTCTTGTTCTGCCTTTCTCTGCTAGGTTAAAGAGCCCTTTTGTACCTGGGATTTTCTCCCTACGAAGGTACTAAGGGCTCAGCTACACAGAGAAATTTCCCAGCATAGTTACAGAGGAATAATTATTTCACTATAGTGGTTATGCCAATATAACTCCCCCAAGTGGACACTCTATTCTAGAATGAAAGGGATTTTATTCCAGAATAAACTATCCTCACAGGGAATTCTGTCTAGTGCTCTGTAGAGCTACAATGGTCAATTTCCCTAAGTAAACAAGTCCTCAGTGACTTTCAATGTGGCTTTGGCTCCTAAGTCACTTTTGAAAATGGGACTTAGGCATTTTTGAAAATTGTATCCCTACACTAAACCAAAATACACCTCTTTTAAACCAAAAATAAAAGGGCCAATGTGGATATTTGCTACGGTTTAACATCATACCTTAAATATAATCAGAGCAATTTCTCATTTAGATAAGCTCTTGATATGTGTGTGTACAGTACCTAGCACAATGGGGTCCAGAGCAAAGTCAGGGACTCCTGATCTACACATTGATTTTGTACCAATATCACTGTTGGTTAAGGCAGTGATTTCTTTACTGATATAGTGATACCGGTGTTCAACCCCTAGGGTGGACACAGTTACACTGGGATAAAAGTGCCTTACACCAGTATAGCTTATTCCCCTTCGCTTAAGGAAATCAGCACAAATATAGCTCCAGTCACTCTAGAGAGCCTGGATTGCTTTAACTACACGGGTGCAGCTTTTGCATACAGACAAGCCCTTATGCAACCCTAACCCAATGGGGCTGTGACCTCAGCTGGGAACTCTATGCACTACTGTAGTAGCAATAAGAGATAATATTACAATGCTGATTTGTGAGTACAGAGCTGATTTTGAAACCCTGGTCCCTTTCAGCCAAAACACCCTCACAAGACTCAATCCAGCTATGAATTCACTGTTCAAACTATTTTTTAACCAGCAGACAAAGCAGTGGGAAAACACAAGTCCATTTGTTTTCTCAGTAATCTTGTAGTATACAGAGTGCTCTGACTATCAATCCATTCCTTGCCCGGACCTCGCAAGTTGCATCCCAGAGAGAATGGCCACAGCTGAGCGGAAAGCAGGAATTTAGAACAGAAGGGACTGAGGCAGCAAAAATTTCACACCAAAAAGCAACTTGAATGGAAAGCTGCTAAAAGCAAGCAGCACTGAAATAGCTCCAGGGACTGGAGATCAGGGCACAGAATTGTGTAGCATATAGTATCGAGGAACCATAATTTTGCATTTACCACATGATGGAAATGTAGGTGGTCTGGTGGTTAAACCAGGGTGGCTGTGAGCCAGGACTCCTGGGTTCGGTTCCCAGTTCTGGGAACAAAGTGGGTTCTAGTGGTTAGCATAGGAGACTTGGAAAGAACACCTGGGCTCTCTTCCCAGATCTGGGAGAGGAGTGAGGTCTAGTGGGAAGGGGGTCTAGGAGTTAGGACTCTTGGCTTCTATTCCCAGCTGAGTGGGGAATGTGCTCTAGAGGTTAACATAGGAGGGGGACTGCATCAGGACTCCTGGTTCTCATCCACTAACCGTTACTCCTGGGGGAATTCTGTGTCAAAAAATAAAAATTCTGCACCAAAAAAATAAAAATTCAGTGCACAATATTTTAAAATTCTGCAAATTTTATTTGTCAACATAACACTACATAATCATGCCAGTTTCAATTATTTGGAAATTTATTTCAAAATACCTGTCAGAAAATATGTCTGTAATATTACAAACACACACAAAAATTCCCCCAGGAGTAGAGAGTTAAAGAAACCCCTACTACAACCCAGTTCCTGTTTCTCTGCACCACCCCGAGCCCAGCTGGAGGGGCCAGACACTCATAACCCCTTCCCATCAGAGCCCTCCCCCCACAACCAATACACCCGAACCCCCTCCCCTCCAGACTCCAGCCGCAGTGCCCTCCCAACCCAGATACCTGCACCCCCTCCTTCCCAGAGCCCAGCCACAGGGCCCGCCCATCAGTGTAGATATATCCCAGACTAGACCTTCTGTGGCCTATTTCATAAAGGAGGGGCAGAGCATTTACACAGCTGGCCTGCACCCAGCAGGGATCCATTCTGAGCGCCCTTACTACCAAACACAGGGGCATGCAATGGAAGAGCTACGGCGGCCCTTGGATGGAAATACCAACACAGCTCAGTGATCCACCTGGTAGATTGCTTGTTCTGTTGGAGCATGCCCGCAGCTACTTGCATAAGGGCCTCCTCTGTGCACACTCTCTCTATCATGGGGATTTTATGCCTCATGATGCCCACTGCACCAGTGGAACGTCAGGGTTGGAAGCTGAGTAAGTGGGACCAGTGTAAACTGCATTTTGCAGCAGTGCATTGGGGGTTTACATCCACTTAGCTACATCAATCCAAACATGCCCACTTTAGACAGGCTGTTTGCCAACATGGAGATCTCTTTGCTACATCCTACACCTCGGGTCGCCTACTGGCTGCACTGGCACTCAGCAAAAAGCCATTATTGCAGTGCCATAGCAACTGCCAATCCTCCTGCTCGTGAGAGCGGGGGCCTTCCCTCCAGCCCTCACCACCTTATCCAGCCTCAGAAATCTCACATTTATTACTGCAAGCTCCAGAGATCAGGAACACTGAACCCAGGCTACAGAGAATGTTACGTGGCCCACAGATATGAGTTCCCCAGCAGTTGAATCCCATTGCTTTCGAGCACCCTCAGCAGGGTGAGTGGCAAACATAACACCCAGTAGTACAGCCAAACTGCATGAGGCCTGCTGGGATATAGCTACAACATGGATCCATAGATTTTAAAGGCATGAGAAACTTTAGGTCATCTAGACCTGGTCTATGCTTAGAAGTTTTGCTGGCATAGCTACGCCTAGGGGTGTGAGTTTTTGCTGACGCAGTTGTGCCAGCGAAAACCCTGGCGAAGATGCAGTTTTTGCTGTAATAGATTATTTCACTTGGGGAACTGGTATAAACTATATTGGCAAAAATACTTTTTTTTCAGTATAAACTGCTTCTACACGAGAAGGATGGGGGGAATTTGGGATGTGCAGGGCTGCAGCGGCCAGAGCAAAAGGCAACTTTCCCCAGCTCCAGGGCTGTGGCTGCCGGGTAGAGACCCCGCTCCTTCCCAGCCCCAGCTTGGGGGCTGCTGCGGCAGGGGAGAGAGGGAGAGCCCCCCTGCTTCCCAGCCCCAGCCTGGGGGCTGCCGCAACGGGGGAAAGAGGGCACATCCATCACATTAGAAAGGTAAGACTACTGATATTAAAATATGAGTTGTGTGCTTTTATTTGTAAAACAAAAAATAATTATTATTATTAAGGGTTTTTTTATAGAGCGCTTTTATCCAAAGCGCTTTATAATAGCTAACGGTACAAACAACATTTAGAAAGATCATTAAGTTGTCCACCAAGACCCGCAGCAATTTTCAAGGGGTCCGTGGAAAAAAAAGTTTGAGAACCACTGCTTTATACAGAATAGCTGATACTGCTAATAAACCCTAGCTCTTCTACAGCACCTTTCTTCTGTAAAGCTCAAAGTGCTTTACAAAAGGTCAGTATCATTCTCACCATTTTACAGATGGGGAAACTGAGGCATAGAGAAGTAAAGAGACTTACCCAAGGTGACTCTGCAGGCCAGTAGTAGAGCTGGGAATAGAACATTGGTATCCCAAGCCCCCAGTCCAGTGCTCTGGCCACTAGACCACACTGCCCTCCTGGAATCCCTCACACCAAAGCCTTGCTGGACTAGAATAAAAGGGATGGCATTAGAAAGTGTTAGCTCACATGTTAAAAGCGTCTAACCTAGCTCCCAATTTTACCACCTAGACAGATTTCACTATCCTACCAGGGGACCTATCTGCATCTTTAGGCACCTAAATCTCTTTTAAAATCTGATTCTTAGCCCTTCAGTCTGGACCAACAAAATCAGCATCAGTCAATTACACCTAGGACATAGTCCTGGAAGGGACCTGTGGGGTCACTGAGTCTAGTCTCAGCTACTGCAGGCAACACCATCATATAATCCCGGACATAAATTTATCAAATTCCATGCTCAAACTAGTTTTGTTGTTTGCCCTCAGCTGCTCCAGAACTCCCTCCTCTGACGGGCAGAAACCCTCTTCTCATTTCCAGCTAAAATTTATTCCTACCCAGTTTATCCCCATTGGTTCTTGTGCCAACATTGTCCTTTAGCTTCAATAGTTCTTCCTCCCTCCCTGGGATCCCTTCCGGAATGGATATATTTATAGAGAGCAACCAGATCCCCTCTCAGCCTTCATCTTGTCAGGTTAAACAAGCCCAACTCTTTCAGTCTCCTCTCATAAAATTGGCTCTCCATTCCCCTGATCAGCCTAGAAGCACTTCTCTGCATGCAACATAACCAAAGCTACTTTGACCAAATGACAAACTCTGCTCCACACCTGGATATAAATTAATATTCCCTGAGTTTAAGGCCCAAATTCAGAGTGTTGTTTAATTTTTTTTTAAGTTTTACCAAACACAGTAATAAATGTCTTTGTGACGTTAAAAACCCCCACAACACAATCAAATAGAATTAGATTCTTTG
This sequence comes from Lepidochelys olivacea, assembly GCF_965140295.1. NCBI lineage: Eukaryota > Metazoa > Chordata > Testudines > Cheloniidae > Lepidochelys > Lepidochelys olivacea. The sequence goes on from NC_140417.1 coordinate 31,113,519, forward strand.
GGTGAATATCCACACACACACCCGATCAGCCTCCCACCCATATGAACAAAGAATGCTGTTCACATGGCTCTGATACTGATTCAGGTCACAATAGAAATAATTTATAAGAGGGAAGACTGTTAAAGGAAAGATTTCAATCATTTAAACATTGGATGGTCTTGTGGTTAAATAATAATCCCTAGCTCTTATCTAGCACTTTTCAACAGTAGATCTCAAAGCACTTTACAAAGAAGGTCAGCATCATTATCCCCTTTTTACAAATGGGGAAACTGAGGCACAGAGAGAGGAAGTGACTTGCCCAATGTCACCCAAGATTGAAGCACTGAACTGGGACCCAGGAGATCTGGGCTCAGTTCCTGGCTCTGCCATTGGACTCCCCGTGTGGGAAAGTAATTCAGTCTCTCTGGGCCTCAGTTTCCCTGTCTATAAAAGAGGGGATGATCTTTCCTGTCTGTTTAGACTGTAAGCACTTTGCAGGTAGGGACTGTATTTCCCTGTGTGACACTTAGCACAATGAAAGGGCCTTACTCTTGGTCAGGGTCTGTGCAGCACCACAGTGGGGGCTCCAGTCTCAGACAGGTCTGTACAGTGCCTGGTACAATGGGGGGCTGATCTCTGTCCAGCACGGCCATCCGGCACCCAGCACAATGTGTTGGGGCCTCTAGGCGCTATTGTAATACACATAATAATAAATAGTCAGATGGGAATTAAAGATCAAATCTCAAAAGGTGGCTGGAGATTTTTGGTGCCTGACTCAAGAGGCCCAGAGGTGCTGAGCACCCACAGCTCCTTGGACTTCTGGGTGCTGATTAGGCCCCAAGCCCAGCCCCCCAGGTGTGTCCAGCTTGGCCCCCTAACTTGAAAGGGCCTTTTCCATTAAATCACTTTAGCTTTCACCAGCCAGTTGGGAACAGGGGTAAATCACAGCGTGTGAGCCAACAGCTCTGCCCACCCCGGAAGAGCCACGCCCTGCCAGAGAAAGGGCTCTGCGGCTGGGGGTACACTCACCAGTGGGGGACATGATGCGGGAGGGGGAATGGGTGACAGTGGGGGGGCGGGAACAGGGGGGAAGAGGTGGGGGGGTGCAGGTGCCACAGGGGAGGGTACAACGGTGTGTGCGGGGCAGAGTTGTCACGGGGGGAAAAAGTTGCTGCCGGGGAAGGGGGCAGATACTGCAGGGGGGCAGTTACTACAGGGGGCGGGGGCATTAGTGTGGGGGTCACTTGCTGCGGGTGGGCAACAGTGGAGGCTGCAAGGGATATAAAGGGGGCGAACTAGGGGGGCCAGGCTGATGGGGAAGGGGGCGCTCAGGGCAGGGGACAAAGGAGCTTCCTGGAGGCGCAGGGCCTGCACGGGGCGGGGGGAGGGGGACCGGTTGCCATAGAGACTCACACTCTGGGCCCCCGCCGCCATTTTCCAGCCTCCTCCTGCAGCAGCTGCCCGGCCCCGCCCGCCGGGGAGGCGGGGCGACGGCCGGGCCCCGCCCCCAGCCACGGCTATTGGGCGCCGTGGCGGAGGCGGGCTGGCCGAGAAGGGTGGAGCTCTGCGCTGCCGCCTGGCGCTAGGCCGGGACAGCGGGGCCTCTGCGGGACGGGGGCCTAGCCACTGCCCCGCGCTGGGAGCCAGAACGCCTGGGTTCCGTCCCAGCGCTGGGAGGGCAGTGGGGGCTGGGAGCCAGGACGCCTGGGTTCCGTCCCAGCGCTGGGAGGGCAGTGGGGGCTGGGAGCCAGGACGCCTGGGTTCCGTCCCAGCGCTGGGAGGGCAGTGGGGGCTGGGAGCCAGGACGCCTGGGTTCCGTCCCAGCGCTGGGAGCCAGGACGCCTGGGTTCCGTCCCAGCGCTGGGAGGGCAGTGGGGGCTGGGAGCCAGGACGCCTGGGTTCCGTCCCAGCGCTGGGAGGGCAGTGGGGGCTGGGAGCCAGGACGCCTGGGTTCCGTCCCAGCGCTGGGAGGGCAGTGGGGGCTGGGAGCCAGGACGCCTGGGTTCTATCGCCAGCCCACCGCTGACTTGCTGCCCATTGTAAGGCAGCACAAGCCTGTAAACCCCTGAGGTCGGGCTCTTCTGCCGCCTAGCCCCCAAAACAGATCTTCAGGACCCGCTATGAGAGGGTGGGGGCTGGAACACGGACTTCAGCTCCCTGGCTGCGCTAACACATACGGTTCCCATGATCCCCAGTGCTGCCCTCACGCTTCTCTAGCCTGCTGGAGCCCTCCAAGGCTCTCCCCTCAGCCGCTTCCACCTCGCCACCTTCATTCAGGATCCCCAGCGCGGAACAGACACTAATGGCAACAACTGTTAAATCAACCTCTGTTTCCCCACCTGGCCCCCTTCCCTGCATGGCTGCTTCCCTCCAGTGTTAGGATTCACTGGGCAGCTGAGCACCTCTTTGTTCCCTTACGCTGCTCTGGCCTCAATGACTATGCACCAGCTGGAAGTAGCAATGGGCAGATGCCAGGGAATTCAGCTGCTGCCTCCATGCATAGAGTGTAGTGTAGCATTACTCCCTTCTGACCTCCACAGTTAGCCAAAATTCAGGGTAATGTCAGTTAGGATTGAAGCTGGGCAACATTTTTCAGCCAAAACATTGCGCCCAAAAATGCAGATTTAGGTTGACCGAAAAATTTTGTGAATGTGTGTCAAATTTGCCAAATTGTTTTGTTTTTTTAAAAAAATCCAAAATATGTTGTAATTTTTGAAAGGAAAAATTTCAGGTTTTCCAGTTCAAAATGACTTGTCCTTTCAAACTTTACTTTGATTTTATTTTAACAACATTCAGAGAACGCATAAAGTTTGGAAACCAAATGGTTTGATTGAAACAGGATTTTTTTCCCCAACTTTTTGATTCACTGACAAATTTGAAAAACTTTCAGTTCGAGTCAACCCTAGTTGTCTTCAATTTTTCAGAATGGTCAGCAAACTGGAAAATCAATTGTTTCCCCATCTCTTGTTTGGAGGAAAAATTGATAGTGGAGTCAGGTATCTTTGGTGCAGTTCTGTTTGTCTAAAAAGATTGCACGAAGTCCTGCTTCCCTGAGCGCAGGAGGAATCAAACTGGAGACAGTTTCTTTGCTCACAGTCCCAAGCCTCTTTCAGGTAGCACTTAACCCAAAAAGCTCTCACTGTCACTGGACTTTTCTCCCTGCTTGTCCAGGCTGAGCCCCTGGCTTTCTGATCCTTCTCAGCTTCTCTCTCTCATGCACACCTCTGCTAAAATGATACCCATCAAACACCTCTGCCCACATGCACCTTGTTTTGGGAATGTGACATATGCCTGTGGTTGGGGTGGAGGTCCCTATTGTTTCATACAGTTTTAAGGACAGAAGGGACCATCAGTCCTCCTACTTAGTTTTGCTCACTTACCCCTATATTGAGCCCAATGACTTCAGTTTGCCCAGAGCATTTCGGTCCTCCTCAGGAAACTAAACGGTTGTGTGCTGCAGGCAAAGAACAGGAGAAACCAAACGGCCACCTATGCCCGAGGGCCCAGTGATGGCAGGGAATTGATGAGGTAAGACAGATGACCCACACACACACAGTGACCCATGCTGCAGAGAAAGGTGAAAAAACACAAAGGTCCCTGCCAATCTGACTAGAGGGAAATTTCTCCCTGACCCCAAATCTGATGATCAGCTAGATCCTGAGCAAGCAGCCAGGCAGCTAGACAGAGGATTAACTGGATTCTGAACCACCTCAGAGCCTGGCCTACCCTCTCTAGTGTCCAGTCTCCAATCCCTGATGCTTCAGAGGAATGCAAAAAAAGCCAAACAAACCTAGAACACACCAGGCCAATTGTGCATTGGGGGTAAAATTCCTTCCTGACCCATTTCAGCCACCTGAAAAGGAGTGTAATTGCTTTTACATGTGTCCCAAATGAAGGGCAGTGTTTACACCCACTGGTTTGAACAATCTTTCACCTCACCCATAACAGTCGGAATCAGACTGGATCAGAGTCATGGCCCATTTAAGTCCAATGTCCTGTCTCTGACAGAGACCAGAACCAGATGATTCAGAGGAAGGTGTGAGAATCACACAGTGGGCAGATACAGAGTAATCTGCCCTCATGAAGGTTTGATCCAACCCCTAATAGAGACTGGCTTAAACCCTGAAACACAAGTGTTTATGTCCCTTCCAATCCTCTTGTAAAACTGTTCATTACGAGAACTCTGGAGGTTGTGGTGAGCCCTGCAAATGCCCCATTGCTCTTTGAAGTTCCTGGCTTCAATTTAAAAGTAAACATCTTTATTACTGCCTGTGTGATTGTAGCAGCTAGAGGCCTCAGCTGAGACCATGGCCTTGTGGGCGCTGCACAAACCCTGACCGAGATCAAGCCCTTGTTGTGGTGGGTGCTGCACAGAACCTGACTAAGATCAGGGCCCTCATTGTGCCAGGTGCTTCATGGACCAGGCCAACATTAGTGCCTTATTCTGCCAGGCACTGCACAGACACACAGCGAGAGTCTGTTCCTGCCCTAAAGAGTTTACAGTCCAAAGGACAGATTATTATCCCATTTTACAGATGGGGAAATGGAAGCACAGAGAGACTGAAGGGCTAGACCCAATAAGGGACATATGCTGAGTGTTGCAGTGCCTAACTCTTGCTGCCTAGTGGCATCCTGAACCTTGAGTTGGGAATCCATGCACTATATGGGGAGAGTTAAGCGCAGAGGACAGGAATTCTCAGAAGCCAGCAGGGTGAGCAGGGACCCATCTAAGTTAGCAAGGAGTGAAGTGCACAGGAAACGGGGGGAGCTTAGGGACCAGATTCACAAAGATACTTAGGCACCTAACTCCCATTGAGCTGGCCCTCTACGCACCTCCCTCTGCTTGGGATTCTCAGCCACGAATCCTCTCCTGCAGCCAGGCAACTAAGCCAGGATATTCCTTTCTTGAATAAAAGCACAGAAACTCCATCATACCTAATAGCCTAGTGGTTAGGCTACTCCCCTGGGATGAGGCAGGTTTGGGTCCCTGCTCCAAGAAATATTTAATATTTATTCAAAGTGAAATAGCTTTAACAGAAGAGAATGATAGAGAGAGACCCATCCGAGAGTATCCTAGAGCTAGGCTTGGCAGAGTGTGATTTTTGCATGCGTATATATACATCTTCTGCTGCCTAATTCCTATATAAGTTTGACAGATAATATCCATGTTTATTTGTAAGCTTTTTTAAAATCAATGTAAGTGTTCACAGTTGCAGGAAATTATGCGTAGAGATCAGACAATGGGTGGGGGGGTTAGACAATAATTATTTAATGGCAACAGACGTTGGGTTTCAAAAAGTTAAAGCTTTATAACTGTTAAAACACCAATTGTCAACATCACATGTCCAAATATACCAAGTAAATATACTTAAATCAAACTCTTCTAAGTTCTCAAGCCACATTTCTCTTACTTCACCTGTCTGTACATTGCAGTTATTATCAATAGAAATATTTTTGTAAGTTTGTGTGTGTAGGTGAAATCGATGTCTGGCCATATTTGCTGATCAAAATCTTGTCCTTCCAAGCCTACCTGTTGCCCAGTGGTCAGGGTGATCTGCTGGGTTGTGGGAGACCGAGCTGAACCTGAGTGTCCCACGTCTCAGGCGTGTGCACTGACCACTGAGCTCCTGGCTATTTTACACACACTCTGCCTGATAGGTGTGCTCTGAGCACGCCTGCTGGATGGGACCCTGCTCAGGGGAATATCTAGTAAAGTTTGAGAATCCCACTGCAGTTGAGGAACGAACAAGGGCTCTCAGTAGCTGTGGGGTGACATAAGGACTTAGTGACTGTCTGTAGAGTTAGGTGGCAGCTGAGTGGGGATTTTGGGAATGTCAGTGGCACTTAAATGTTGAACTTAGGCACCTACAGAGGCAGACACCTGAGTCCCTTTGTGGATCTTGACCAAAATGATTTGTCCAGAGTCACATAGGTAGTTTGTGGCAGAGATGGATATTGAGCCCAAATGTCCTGTACCCCAATGCAGCACCTTAACCACACCACAGTCATTCCTCTCATTTGCATTTGAAGTAGCCACATAGATAACTGATTTTAATGGCTGTGAAGGGCCTGCTCTGAGTTCCCAAGGGACCTGCCATGCCCAGCGTGTTCCCATTCAATGGCTGACATGAGGCAAAATGCCCAGGCAAAGCAGCTCAAAACCAACACAGGGACTCTAAGGGGGAGGCAGTAGCTAAGCAGATCTGGGGCTCTGTGTCAGCTTCAATGGTGTTGTGGGAATGAGACCAGGAGGGGGGGTACAAGACCATTGGCAACAATCCCCCTTTTGTCAGCATGGCTGCGATGACCTCATCCTGTCCCGGGGGACAATGCCCCCCGTGTTCCCTGGCTGGGGGATCCGCGACAATGAGCCCAGTCAGGGCTGGCAAGCGGAAGTGGAGCCAGGGGAGCGGGGCAGCTATGCCCCATGGAGTGGAGGTGACAGGGAGAGCTGGCCCCCCACAATGTGACAGGGAGGTTAATAAATGCAGGGGGGAGAGGGCTGGGGTTTTCTGCCATCTGGGAGCTTTGAAGCTCTCACTACGGTCCATCTCCCCAGCCATGAACACACACCTGGAGGGAGAGTTAGCCCTAGAGGGGAACCACTTGCCCAGAGTTGCTGGCAAAGCCAGGATTAGAACCTAGGAGTCCAGGTGTGTGTGTGTGTGTGTGTGGGGGGGGGGTGTTAGGTCTCATGGTTGTGTGGCCCCGCCACCAAAGGTGGGGGGCGGGATTAGGGAGAATAGACAATGGACTCAGATGGGACAGAGCTCCCACTTCTTCACCCCACCCACCCCAGGATGAACATTTGGGGCAGGGTTCACACTAGTCACACTAGTCACTGTGTCCCCATGACAATGATGTGGCAGAAATACACCCAGAGTGCAGGATGACTCAAAGGGCCCCTTCCAACCACAAGACCTGACTTCTCGCTCAGAGTGGGGATAAAATCCAGTGGTCCTGACGCCCATCCCCCCTGCTCTAGCCCACTGGACCACAGTCCAGGATACAACCTAGGAGTCTTGGCTCTCACTTATCCCACCGCTGACCATAAGATACTTTTCTCTCCCAGGAGCTGGATAGTCAGGACTCAGGTTCTCTCACCAGCTCTGGGAGGGGAGTGGGGTCTAATGGTTAGAGCAGGAGGGCTAGGAAACAGAACTCCTGGGTTCTCTCACCAGCGGTGGGAGGAGAGGTGTGCGTGTGCACATGCAGGTCCCCTCCCCAGGTTTGCAATGGCTCCATTCATTAGAGATCTGCCCCAGAAAAGCCGTATCTAATCTGACTTGTAATTGGTACTAATTAGCGTTAATCACAGTGGGAAACACAGACCGGGGACCTTGGCTGGGAATGGGGGACAGAATGGAGCTGCTAATGAGTGGAATAGTGGGTTTTTTTTCTCTTTCTACTGCTTTATTTTTAAAATCGCTTGTGTTTTCCCAGACAGGCCGAGCCAGCAGGACCATGAGGAGCTATCCCTGCTGGCAGAATCATGTTTTTACTGGCTGATTAAAGCCACGATTTCCAGCTACTTGGAACTTTAAATAAGTAAGAACCTTAGAGATCTCGCACGCTCATTGGTCAAATCTTCCCAGCAGAATAAGCAGCAGCTTTCCGACTGGCTTGCTCAGCCACACAAATAATTTTCTTTTGGTGAATCTGTGCTTAGCCTTGTGTGAGGGATCAGGAAGCATCCGTAAAGTGACCATATTCGGGTGTCGTGTCCGAGATTTCTATCCCCCCAATAAGAGTGTTGCAAAATTTTGGCAAGTCCCGATTCCTCCCCCCACCCATCTCACAGAGCTGGGGATAGAATCCAGGCGCCCTGACTCTCAGCTCCCCTGTTTCTAACCCACTAGACCCCACTCCCCTCCCACAGTTCATTCACATCAGCGGTGCTCCACTGGCATGACAAGCATTGTCATACATGTTCGATAAACTCAGATGCCTCTGATTTCTGCCAGGGGGTGGGTACAACCCTGCCCATAAGGGGAAGGGTCACACACTGTGTATTTTGGCTCCATGCCCATGTCACTCCTGTCCATTGGAACCCCCTGGTGACTGAAATGCTCGTCATAAAGTGGTGTGGGAGGAGCTGTCTGGGAGCTTGAGCCATCTAGTCACATGCTGGAGACATAGGGTGGAATGGGCAGGGAGCTTGAGCCACCCAGCTGGGTCTTGAGCCATGGGGTGGCATCTCTGGTGGGGAGCTACAGCCACCCAGCTGGGTAGCAGAGCCATCAGGCAACACAGCTGGCAGCAAGCTAGAGCCACCCAGCTGGATACTGGGGGCATGGGGTGGCACAGGCGGCAGGGAGCTAGAGCCACCCAGCCAGATACCAGACTCTCGGTGCAGCACAGCCAGCAAGGAGCTAGAGAGGTCCCTTCCAACCCTGATATTCTATGAGACCCCCAGCTGGATACTGGAGCCATGGTGCAGCGCGGCCGGCAGGAAGCTAGAGCCACCCAGCTGGATACTGGAGCCATGGTGCAGCGCAGCCGGCAGGAAGCTAGAGCCAGCCAGCTGGATACTGGAGCCATGGTGCAGCGCAGCCGGCAGGAAGCTAGAGCCAGCCAGCTGGATACTGGAGCCATGGTGCAGCGCAGCCGGCAGGAAGCTAGAGCCAGCCAGCTGGATACTGGAGCCATGGTGCAGCGCAGCCGGCAGGAAGCTAGAGCCAGCCAGCTGGATACTGGAGCCATGGTGCAGCGCAGCCGGCAGGAAGCTAGAGCCAGCCAGCTGGATACTGGAGCCATGGTGCAGCGCAGCCGGCAGGAAGCTAGAGCCACCCAGCTGGATACTGGAGCCATGGTGCAGCGCAGCCGGCAGGAAGCTAGAGCCACCCAGCTGGATACTGGAGCCACGGGGCGGCAGAGGCAGCTGGGAGGTAGAGCCACCCAGCTGGATACTGGAGCCACGGGGCGGCAGAGGCAGCTGGGAGGTAGAGCCACCCAGCTGGATACTGGAGCCACGGGGCGGCAGAGGCAGCTGGGAGGTAGAGCCACCCAGCTGGATACTGGAGCCACGGGGCGGCAGAGGCAGCTGGGAGGTAGAGCCACCCAGCTGGATACTGGAGCCACGGGGCGGCAGAGGCAGCTGGGAGGTAGAGCCACCCAGCTGGATACTGGAGCCACGGGGCGGCAGAGGCAGCTGGGAGGTAGAGCCACCCAGCTGGATACTGGAGCCACGGGGCGGCAGAGGCAGCTGGGAGGTAGAGCCACCCAGCTGGATACTGGAGCCACGGGGCGGCAGAGGCAGCTGGGAGGTAGAGCCACCCAGCTGGATACTGGAGCCACGGGGCGGCAGAGGCAGCTGGGAGGTAGAGCCACCCAGCTGGATACTGGAGCCACGGGGCGGCAGAGGCAGCTGGGAGGTAGAGCCACCCAGCTGGATACTGGAGCCACGGGGCGGCAGAGGCAGCTGGGAAGTAGAGCCACCCAGCTGGATACTGGAGCCACGGGGCGGCAGAGGCAGCTGGGAGGTAGAGCCACCCAGCTGGATACTGGAGCCACGGGGCGGCAGAGGCAGCTGGGAGGTAGAGCCACCCAGCTGGATACTGGAGCCACGGGGCGGCAGAGGCAGCTGGGAGGTAGAGCCACCCAGCTGGATACTGGAGCCACGGGGCGGCAGAGGCAGCTGGGAGGTAGAGCCACCCAGCCGGACACCAGAGCCATAGGGCGGCACAGCCGGCAGGCAGCTACAGCCACCCTGAACCAATCAGCGCGGCCGCAGGCAGCAGCTGACTTCCGGGAAGGGGGCAGCTGGGGCCGGGCCGTGGAGCTGGAACTGGAGTTGGAGGTAGCGAGCCCGCCGCGGAGCCCGGTGCGGGGCCGCGGAGCGGAGCGCCCGGGGCTCCCGCGCTGGGGCCGGGCTGTGCCGTGGGGTGAATGGCCCCACAAGGTGCCAGGGGCAGGCTGCCCTGCAGGGCTGGGGTCAGCCGGCAGCAGCCCCGCCCCCGTGCTCCTTGCCGCCGGGGAGGCGGGGCTGTCCGGTTTATGGGCAGCCAGGAGAATAGAGACGGGGTCCACGGCTCCCAGCTCTAACCGCTAGACCCCATTCCCCTCCCAGAGCTGGGGATAGAATCCAAGTGTCCGGGATCCTAGCCCCACCCCCCAGCTCTCATCAGTACAGCCCCAATTATATGTGTGTGGAGTTTAACTGGCAGCTTTGGGGTCTCACCCGTAATGACCCCACCATCCCTACGGGCCCCTTCCCCGGTCAGAGGGGATGGCATGAGCCTGTGGTACTTCCCCTCTAGGAAGTGGCTGAAGCCCAATCCCCACCCCAATCTGCTCAATGCACCAAGCAGCCTTAGGGCACACGCATTCTGTGGGCGAGGGGCTTCTCAGTGGGATGGGGGAGGTGTGCGGTGCCCATGCAGCCAGCTTGCCGGGGCAGTGGGATGGCATGTGGGGCCCGTGGGGCCCTCTCTCTGGGGCAGTGGGAGCCAGATCTCCAGGTGAGTGGGGGAGGCTTAGTGCCCCTGGGGCCAGGTCTCTTTGGCAGTAGAGGAAGGGGGGTGTCATCCATGGGCCTAGATCTCCTGGGCAGGAAGGGGGCATGCAGTGCCCATGGGGTCAGTTCTCTGGGGCAGTGTGGGGAGGTACAGCATCCATGGGGCAATCAGGGGCATGTGGTGTCCATGGGACCAGCTTTCTGGGTGGGTGCAGTGCCTATGGGGTCAGCTCTCTGGGGCAGTGGAGGGCATGTAGTGGACATGGGGACAGCTCTCTAGCTTAGGTGGGGGAGGGGTGTGTGGTGCCCATGGAACTGGCTCTCCAGGGTCAGGGGAGGAACACAGTGCTCATGGAACCATCTCTTTAGGGCAGTGTGGGGCCTTGGTATCCATGGGTTTGGCTCTCCAGGGTGTGCGTCATGGAGTAGTAGCCTGGCAGAGAAGCTGAGTGATCCCCATCTTTTCCTCCCTCCCAGATGCCCTGAGTCTGGTGTCCAGGGACAGGGGGCACAGGGAAGCACCATGGACCCTGAGATCTCCATCATGCTGCAGTGTCCGTCTCCCAAGGGCCTGGCAGAGACAGAGGTGCAGGCTGAGCTCTCCCCAGCCTACAACCGACGCCAGCTGCCTGGGGGCCAGGCCTGGATCGACGCTGTCTGGGAGGCCCGGTGCAGCCACAGCCCCTGGCTTTTCAACGGCTCCAAATTCCGGCTACACTCAGCCCAGCTGGATGGGGGCTCCCTGACCTTTCGCCTGGGCCTCACCTGCTACAAGGACTTCCTGGGCACCAACCGGGCTGGCATGGCCAGGCACCTTCAGCAGCAGGGGCAGCAGGACTTTGGGGACAGCCAGGCCTACCTGGCAGAGCCACTGGGAGTGGGTGCCATGGTGCATACTGCCGATGACTGCTTCATCTTCCTAAGGCGCAGCCTGAGGGTGGGCGAGGCACCTGGCCTCGTAGACATCCCCGGGGGGCATCCTGAGCCACAGGTGGGTCCACCCAGCACCCCTAGAATGGAAAGGCCCCAGCTCCCATTCCCCACCCCCGATGCAGCCAGTTCTCCCCCACCCTGGGAAACCTTAAATCCCACTTCCTGCCCCCACTGCACATCTCCTGGACTCCCTGTAAGCACAGGGATGTTTTTTTCCCTGGCATCCACCTCCCTTGCTGTGTTCCACTCCAGAGGTGGCTGCATTTCCTGTACCTGGGCTCCTTCCTCTGCTGCAGGCTGTGGTGGGGGACGTCCCAGAAGAATCCATCCGTTCGGAGGATCTCCCCAGACAGATGGTCGTCAAGGAGATCTTCACCTCCATCCTGCGGGAGATCCGAGATGAGGTGAGAGATGTGGAGTATTGGCTGTTGGTGTCTCTGTGCTCTGCTGCCCTTCACTAACCTGCCTCCCTGCTCCATAGGTCAACCTGTCACTGCCCACCCTAAGCCAGCCAGTGCTGCTGGGCATTGCTCGGAACCAGACCAGCGCAGGTCGGGCCAGCGCTGAGTTCTATGTCAGGTAATGGGGCTAACTCAGTGCACAGAGAGGTCCTCGGCTATAGGGAGAGCTCAGGAGGCAGAGGCCCGGTTTGGCAGATCAGGCGCAGGCACTGTTGATTTAACTGCTGGCTTAAACCCATTTCCTGACTGTTTGGATCTAGAAGCTAGAGGAATCCTGAAATTGGTGATTGATGGGATGGATCCAATCAGAAGTTGAGGTGCAACCTCCCCCCACATGCTGGGGCCCTGGCTTCCTCTACCATATCCTCCCTATCCCCCAGCCAAAATAAACGTACTAGCATGGTGCCAAGACTGGGGCCTCACATTGTGCCAGGTGCTGCACAGACACACAGTGAGACAGTCCCTGCCCTAAGGAGGTCGCAGTCTAACTAGACAGAAGAAGGATAGTTATCCACATTTTATAGATGGGTAAACTGAGGCACATAGCAGGGATGCCACTTGCCCAAGGTCACAGAGAGAGTCGGTGGCAGAGCTAGGAATAGAACCCGGGTGTCGTGAGTCCCAGTCCTGTGCTAAGGTCAGGCTTCAACTTTGCTGCCCATAGAGACAGAGAATAAACAGGGGTAGCTGCCATTGGACCGCAGGCCCGGTTGTCTCCGTTCTGCTAATGGAGCTGCCCCATGTCCCAGGTGCAGCCTGACGTCGGAGCAGGTGAAGCAGAGATATGAGATCGGGGGGCCTGAAGCTCAGGAATCCACTGGCATCATCTTTATCAAGAGAGAGGTAAGGAGAGGGCACAGCCTGGCAGATGGGAATAGAACCCAGCAGTCCTGACTCCTGGTCCCCCTTCTCCAATCCACTGGACCCCACTCCCCTCTTAGATCTGGGAATTGAACTCCGGAGTCATGGGGGAGTCCCTGCTCTCCCAGCTCCTGTGGTCGATAAGGGTCACACGTGAGCTCTGGGTGGTGCCGGCAGGTACCCTGCCTCCCTGCTCCCTGGTACTGACCCCATGGTGTCCCTGTGCTTCCCCTGCAGGACGTCCTGACTCTGGAGCAGACCGGAGAGATGTGGAGGGAGCTGTGCCCATCTGCCAAGGGGGCTGTCAGACTCTACACCCTGGTGCAGGGTGGGGGGCAGTGACAGGAAGGGTACCGACCTCCCAGGTCACTATGGGGCTTATCTGTGCCAAATTGGGCATCGACAGACCCTGCAAGCTCTCTGCACACGCCAGCCCTATGTCATGGAGCCAGCAGGAGGGGGATCACTGCAGGACCAGACTCACCTTTCCAGGGGCAGGGCCCTGCCCTGATCTGGGTCCAATTCTGGCTGTTTTACCCATTGCTGTTGAGAACCCATCTCCCAATAAAGAATTTATTCTTTGACTGCAGTGGCAGGTGCTAAGCCTCTGGCATGATCCCATTTACCAGAATGCACTGGGCTGGCCCAGCCTGGAAGGAGGCAGCAGCACCTCCCCATACCCTCCTATCTGGATGATCTCAGCCAGCTGCCACCAGAACTGAAGAGAGAGAGAGAGAGTGGGGGAGGGACTGGCTAGCTCAGGGGAGTGTGGAGTGTGATTCGGGGGTCTTTCCCCTCTAGGGGGCACTGGCACTTGGCCTTTCCCCAAGGGCTACATGAGCTCTAGGGGGAATCCCCATGCCCCAGAGGGGGGCTGGTGCACCCTGGAGACTCTGATGGGCCTGGGGCACCATCCCCATGCTAAGGAGGATGAGGGACACTGGGTTCCCCAGCTCTCTGGCCTGCATTGTCCAGTCTAACTATGCGGCAACCCCTCAGCCGGCCCTCTTGCCCCAGGGCTGGATACAGTACTAGTCGCTCATGATGATAATACAGAGGCTTCTGCCCCATCTCCCCTCCCAGAACCAGGGAGAGAAACCAGGACTCCTGACTCCCAACCCCATGTTCTAACCACTGGACCACACACACACCCCTCAGGTAGAGAGGGGACAAAATTCCTGGGTTCTGTCCTGGGCTCAGTGGGATGTGGGGGTCTAGTGGTTAGATCTGGGCAGGATCTTTCCCCAGTCAAAGCTGGGCAGTGGATGGGGTTGGCCCTGCATACCTATGGACATCCCATTCATGTCTGGAGGCGTCAGCCATAGGGGCCCTGGAGACATTAATCCTGGTCTCGGCCGGCCCGAGGGCAGCTCAGCCCCTAATCGGCTCAAGGAGGGGTGAATGGCTAGTTTGATGGTGAGGCCTGGAATCCCAGATGATTAATTGTATTCAAGTTGCCAATAAGCTGGATAATCGGAGCTGAGTGGAGGGAACGCCTAAAGCTTTGAGATGCAGCCTTCTCTCACGCCATCCCAGCCTAGGATCGCCCCTGTGGGAGCCCATGGACTATGGATGGATACTTCCCACCAACCCCATCTGTCCTGAGTCCTCTTGGCCTTCTCCCCATAAATTGCATTAATCTGCCGTGCCCCAACCCTGGGGGAAACTGAGGCACGGATAAGGTGATGGATGTGCCTGATGTCACACAGTGAGGTGGTAAAATCAGGAATAGAATCTACACATCCTGATGCCCAGCCCCGCTGCTGTAACCACTAGGATTCCCTCCCTACCCAGAGCTGATAGTAAACTTTATCATCATCATCATCATCATATTCTTTGCAACTGCCTTGGCTGGTGGAATGAACTAGGTCAAGGGTGCAGGAGTCAGGGCCTCCCCCAGCTGTCCATATCAGAGGGTGGTGCTGCGGAAAGGGCTCTGTGCTTCAAGGAGGTGAAAGGTGACTCTAGGAGCACAAGGTGCTGCCACAAGCCAGTCTGACTCACTGAGTCACCTCCTGCTGGCCAGGGGCTGCTGTCATGGCCTCAGCTACCCTCAGCCCCTGCCCCCAACCTCAACTTTAACCCCTAGACCCCACTCCCTGCCCCGTGCTGAGGATAGAACCCAGGAGACCTGACTCCTAGCTCCTACCCAGAGAGTGGATTGCACAGTGTAGGGTACCTCATCCTTAGCCTCAGTTTACCTGTTCTTAATTTCACCCCATTTTTTCCTCATTTACCCCCCATAACACCCTCTTTTCCTGCCCTTCCCCATCTCCCATTGCCCTGGCTTAGGGTGGGGCTGGCATCTGGGACGATTCCTTCTGTAGCAGGGCTGTGGCCCTTCAAACCCCCTTTGCAAACAGGAGACCCAGCAGCTGGCGGCCAGAGCTGGAGCTGCCTGCAAAGCAGGTGTGGGGCGCCACCATGTGTGGCCAGGCAGCAGTGCTGGGCCTGCTGCAGGGTCTGGACTCAGCCCAGAGTAGAGAGGGAAGGGGGCGGATGGATAGATGGGGATAGGCAGGCAGGTGGAGAGAGTGACCTGAAGAAGAGCCCTGTGAAAGCTTGGGAAGTAGGTCTAATAAGAGCTATTACTCCATGCGCCCTGTCTGACTCAGATAGGTGGGCCTGGGCCTAGACAGACAGTCAGAGGCAGCGGTGGAGGATGAACCCTGCTTCCAAGAACCCCTGCCCCCCCAGATTATTCCACCTTTGCCCAGTAGGGGGCGTCTCCCCCCGCCCACAACAAGTGCCCCTGGGGCATGTAGGAGCTGGAAAACCAGGCTAGTTGGGTGCCCACGGCTGACCAGTCCTACCTGAAAGACTACAACTCCCAGAAGCCTTTGCGGCCCAAAAGCTCGGCCTCCAGGCCACGACCTTGCCCATGATGCTTGGTGGGTGGGGCTGGAGCAGTTGAGTTCAAGTTTGCAGCTGTGGTTACTGGGAGACTGGCAGTCTGGTCTGGTCGGGACTGGGACTGGGTGACTGCCCCCGGCAAGGGAGCGCTGAGACAGAGGAGGAGGGGAGCGAGAGAGCTGGAGAGTCAGATTGCTGGTGGGAGAGTGGGATTGGTTGGGAGGGGGTCCTGGGGGAGGGAGACAGGACAGTGGGATTGGTGGGGAGAGGGGGCAGGAGAGTGGGATTGGTGGGCAGGGGCTCTGGGAACAGGGTAACTGCCTTTAGGCATTCTAGGGAGGCTGAGGCTGTACAGAGCCTAGGAGCAGGGTGGGAGCGACTAGCATGGATCCAGGGGGAGCAGAATCTCAGCAGCCCCTCCCTAGGGCTCCTGGGAGAGGGAGCCGGAAGTCTGGGAGTCGAAAGAGGCACCAGGACCAGGTTAGAGCTAGTCATGATTTCCCCTGACCCAGACTCTAAACCCCAGTCAATCTCCTCCCCTGGCTGAGCTGGTGACACCTGTCTCCATGGCCAGACTTCTTGCAGGGGTTCTCCCCTCCAGTTCAGGCGTGGTTGGGTGGGGGTGGCAAGAGCTGACAGGAACCCCTCTCTAGGGGTCAGTTGGGACTAGAACCCAGGAGTCCTGGCTCCCAGCCCCCCTACTCTAACCCATTAAACCTCTCTCCTCTACCAGAGGTCGGAAATAGAACCCAGGAGTCCTAGCTCCCAGTGGCTCATTCAGCCCTTTCTACTGAGGCTGGTAGTGGTGTGTGTGGGGGGGGGGGGCGGGGGTTCCCTCGGGGATGAGCCCTCACCACTTCCTCCATTCTCTGTCCCCCATCTCTTTCAGAATCCAGATGTCCGTCTGTCCAAAGCCTTGTCCTATGTTTTGCGTCATGGAGCAGCCCAGCTGGGGCTGGAGATGGGTGCTGGTAAGTGCACCCATACTCCCATGCATTTGCTCCCCCTGGCCTTGCAGGCAGGCTTCAGAACAGCACCTCTCCCATAAAGAGAGAGCTACTGAACCCCAGCAGAAAGGACTGAGACAGGGGACCCTCTGCTTAGGTACAACCCGCCATGCTGACATGGGATCCCTGGCCTGTGGCTGCCCCTGGCTCTCCTACCTGCCCCTGGGGCCTGAAAGGTCAGGGGGTCATTATGGGGGGCACTTGGTATTGATGCATGTGCTCCCTGCTCCTAGGGAGGTGGTGGGAGAGAGAGCACAGAGAAGGGGACTAAGGCTGGGCCTGCTATCCACAGACTCATTGCACTAAACAGCCCAGCCCCTTGCTCCAAAGGGTGTTCCCCCTCACAGGTTACTGGGGGCAGGGGTGTGCTGACATAAACTGGCCTGCCCTCTGCTGGAGGGCCCATGGATGGGCACTGCCCCAGGACACCTGGGTTCTTCAGCCCCTTAGTACCCTGGGTTGGATCTGAGGAGAGCCTGAGGGGTGTGGTAAGGGTTAGGGCATCATGTGGAGGCCAAACTGGTCTTGTCCCTCAGTCACCCCCAATGGATTGCATAGGGAGATGATGGAGTTAGACAGATCTTGGCATAGTTGGTCTAGGGGGGTGGGAGATGGGGTAGATCAGGTCTTGGCCTTGCCAGTCAGAGGAGGGATGGGTTAGAGCATGTGAGGACAGGTTAGAGTATGTGAGGACAGGTTAGGTCTAGGCCTTACCGGTGGAGGTTGGAGGGATGAGTAGGAGCTGCAAGGGGGTGTCAGTCTCGGCTGCACTAGTTGGGAGTGCAAAGGGGGTTTAGATCTTGGCCTAGCCAGTTGTGCGGGAATGGGATAGGGCATGCGAGGAGGGGCAGATCTCACCCTTGCTGGTTGGAGGAACAATGGTGTAGGTGGGGGGCGGGGTGTTGTGCAAGGAGGGAGGATGAGGTAGGGCATGCAGGGGGCAGGTCTAACCCTTGCTGATTATGGGGATGGGGAGGATGTGACAGGTTGAATGAAGGGGTTGGAATGTGGGCAGGGCAAGCCAGGGGGTCAGGTCTTGGCCTAGCCCATCGAGGGGGGGATGGGGCAGGGTGAGCGAGGGGGACAGGTCTCTGCCTAGCCCGTTGGGATGTGGGAAGGGGGCAGGTCTCTGCCTAGCCTATCATGGAGGATGGGAGAGGACAAGGGGGGTAGGGATGCCAGGCCTCGGCCTAGCCCATCAGGGTTTGGGGGTGGGGCAGGGCAAGCAAGGGGAACAGGTCTCGGTTTAGCCCATCAGGGTGTGGGGAGGGGGCAGGTCTCGGCCTAGCTGATCTCATCTATCTCCCCTCCCCAGATGGGTTCCTAGACGTGGCTGCCCTGCTGAGCCTGCCCCGCTTTGGGGGGGTCTCTGTGGCCGATGTGCGACACGTTGTGGAGACTAACGAGAAGCGCCGCTTTGCCCTGCGCCCCCACCCTAGTGATGGGCGCTTGCAGATCCGCGCCAACCAGGGGCACTCACTGCAGGTGCTGGGGGAGGGGTGATGGGCAGCAGAGAGGAATCCCTCTTCTGGGGAAGTGGCGGGGGGCAATTGAGTGGTGCGGGCAGGGGAAATCCTACAACCTGGGGCCCAGAGTGCGGGGGATGGGTCAGAGCAGGATAATCACTCTCCCAGGATTAGGAGGAGTCAGGGGGCAGGACAAGATCCTTGCTTCAGGGAATGGGGGGCAGGGGCACCTAGGACATAAGAAGGGGCAAGAGAATGGGGGCTGGAGGGATGCCGAGAGGCTGATGAGGGCTAAGGAAAGCACAAAAAGGGACTCTAGGCCAGAAGCTCCATTGTGATATCCCTCCATTCCCTCACCAGCAGGTGTCAGAGCTAGAGCTGATCCCACTGCTGGAGCCCACAGCTCTACCCCAGACCATAGCCCATGGCACTTACCTGCGGCACTGGCCGGCCATCTGCCGAGGGGGCCTTTCCCGCATGGGGCGCAACCATATCCACCTAGCACCTGGGCTGCCCGGGGATGGACATGTCCTCAGCGGTGAGTGTGCATGCTGTAATGGGGAGAGAATCTAGGAGTCCTGCCCCCCTGTCCCTGGTGCAGTAATGGGGAGCTCTCTTTGGGGGTGGAGGGCTGTGGTCCTGAGGGACACTGGTGGCTCTGTGTACAAAGCACAGTCAGCTGGGGGGGATGTGGGTGGGTCTGGGAGTTGCTCCCCATAGCCTGCTTTTGACCACCTCTTTGACTATTGATCCCCAGGGATGAGGCAGGACTGTGATGTGGCTATAGTGATTGATGGGCCCCAGGCACTGGCAGGTGAGTAAGGGGACAGGGAGGGCAGTCTCCGGTGGAAACAAAGAAGGTTCCTCAGCCCTTCCAACTGAGGCACCTTCTCAGCAGCAGAACCCAGGAATCCTGGCTCCCAGCCCCATCCTCTAACCACTCAATCCCAGTCCCCACCCTGAGTGGAGGATAGAACCCAGATGTCCTGGTTCCAATGGCCCTGTGCCTGTGCATTGCTTCCCCATGCAGATGGGATCCAGTTCTATCGCTCAGCTAATGGTGTCATCCTCACACCGGGTGATGCTGAAGGCCTCTTGCCTCCCCAGTACTTCCAGAGAGTCCTGCAGCTCCGGCCTGACAGTAAGGGTCTCTCCCACCCTGCCTCCTACCTTCTTGGGGGGAAAAAAGGGGGGATGGCTTGGCACTGGGGGTGGGACAGTATAGACCTCTCCATTACCCCCACCCACTAGAAAGAGGGGAAGGGACTTGTCCAAGGTCATATTGCAAGTGGGGCGGAGGACCTAGCGGTCCTGGCTCCCACTACCTCTGCTCTAACCCACTAATTTCCACTCCCCTTCCCACGCTGGGGATAGAACCCTGGAGTCCGGGGAGTCACTGTAGAACCCTTCCACAGAGTCACGGACCTGCTCGACATGGTGAGAGCTTGGTTTATTACTCTGTGTTTGCAGTCCCAGTTGACGTGCCCGGCTGGCAGCTCGTGGCAGAATCCAAGTAGCTCTGGTTTTGATCTGTTCCCAGGGAGTGGCAGAGAAGTGCCCATGAGCCGATGGAGGGTGGAGGGTCCTGTTATTCCCTGGCATAGTTGGCAAGGGCAGGCAGGTTCAGGAAAGCCAAATTCTGCCAACCCATTTCTGAATCCTTCTCTCTTTCAGGGCGTTTGCTACCCCTCGAGTGACTCTCACAGGGTCCAGGGCCATGGCATGGAGGAGAATCAGGCAGGAGAGAGCAGTGTAAAATAAAATCCCTATTGTTCCATCTGCTGCAGGCTCTTTAACCATCTCTCTTCTGGATTTGCTTGCCTTGCTTCCCCGCGCCCACCGCTGGGGTAAGGCGTGCTGGCTGGGGACCTGTATTCCCCCTCCCATAGAGCACATGCAGGAGTGCTGGGGTGGCAGGGAGCACGAGAAGGGATGGGTGGATCAAGGGGTGGCTTGGGCTGGGGTTGTGTAGGCCATTGTGGGGTGGTGTTTGAGGAGTAGCAAGTGTTGGGCTGGCTGGGTTGGTTAGCTGAGTGTGTATGGAAAAGTGGAGACTGGGGTTGTGGAGCATGGGGGGAGTGGCTTGGGAATGTGTGTGTGTAGGGATTGGTGGGCTGTGTTGTGGGTAGGAGGGAATGGGGGTAGGGGACTGTGTTGGGTGGGTATGTTGGGGATAGGTGGTTGGGATGGGTGGGTGAGGGCTGCTCCCTCCCTGTTGGCGGGGCCAATGTTGGTCCCTGCTGCCCCCTGGTACCCAGCAGGGGATAGGAACAGTGCTGAGTGCTCACAGGGCCTCGTGGCCCCCTGTCAGCTTGTAGAAAAGCTCCTCATCGAGGCCCCGGCCCTTGTCGGTGGAGCGGGTGGACAGGAAGATGTACCCCCCGATGTACTCGTGCACGATATTGCACCTGGCCGACACACAGCTGAATGCCACATTGATGTGCTCATCAAACTCAATCGCCACCTGGGAGAGAGGACAGTAGTGAGGGGCTGGTTGGGGAAGAGAACACAGGAGTCCTGGCTCCCACTTTTTAGTGTTGTTAGAAACTGGGGAACCTTTTGGGGAAGAAGTAGCCTGTACCGGGGGAGGATGGACTCCACCTTAACCAAAATGGAACCAGATAGCTGGCATGTAAAATTAAGAAGGTTGTAGAGGAGTTACATTTAACTTTAAAAAGGGAAACAACACAAGAATGAGGATGTTTGTTAGATGGAAATTAAAAAGAACAGTCACGGGGGTACAGTGCGGCCTGCAGTCAGCATGGAGACTACTTAAAAATACCATAATAGAGGCTCAGACTAAATGTATACCCCAAACCAAAAGAGACATGGCTAAGCAACAGCGTATTGGAGGGGAAAAGTCACCCTTTAAAATGTCAGGTTTCAGAGTAGCAGCCGTGTTAGTCTGTATTCGCAAAAGAAAAGGAGGACTTGTGGCACCTTAGGGACTAACAAATTTATCTGAGCATAAGCTTTTGTGATCTACAGCTCACTTCATCAGATGCTCAAATAAATTTGTTAGTCTCTAAAGTGCCACAAGTTCTCCTTTCCTTTAAAATGTGGAAGTCAAATTCTAATGAGGAAAATAAGAAGGGGCACAAACTCTGGCAAGTAAAATGTACAAGTGTCATAAGACAGGCCAAAAAAGAATTTGAGAACTAACTTGCTAAAGATGCAAAAACTAACAATAAGAATTTTCTTAAGTACATCAGAAGCAGGAAGCATGTCAGACAATCAGTGGGGCCACTAGACAACCAAGGTGTTAAAGAAGCACTCAAAGAAGACAAGGCAATCACAGAGAAGCTAAATGGATTTTTTGCATGGGTCTTTGCAACAGAAGATATAGGGGAGGTACCCATATCAGAGCTATTCTTTTTGGGTGACTAATCGGAAGTATCGTCCCACATAGATGTGTCAATAGAGGTGGTTTTGGCACATATTACTAAAACTAAACAATACTAAGTCACCAGGACCAGCTGGTCTTCACCCAAAAGTTTGAAGGAAGTCAGATATGAAATTGCAGAACTGTAGTATTTAACCTATTGCTGAAATAAGCCTCTGTAGCAGATGACTAGAGGATAGCTAATGAAATAGCAAATTTTTAAAAAGGCTCCAGAGGCAATCCTGGCAATTACAGGCCAGTAAACCTAACTTCAGTACCAGGCAAATTGGTAGAAACTGTAGAAAAGAGCCCAATTATCAGACACAGAGATAAATACACTTTATTGAGGAAGAGTCAATATAGCTTTTGTGAAGAGAAGTCATGGCTCACCAGTCTGGTGTGATGATTAAGGGTATGGAATGGCTTCCATACAAGGAAAGACTAAAGATTAGGGCTGCTCAGCTTAGAAAAGAGACAACTAAGGGTGTGTGAGAGATAAAGGTCTATAAAATCATGAATGGTATGGAAAAAGGGAATAGGAAAGCGTTATTTACCTTTTTCCACAATACAAAAACCAGGGGTCGCTGGATGAAATTAATAGGCAGCAGATTTAATACAAACAAGAGGAAGTTCTTTTTCACACAATCCACAACTAACCTGTGGAAGTCATTGCTATGGGATCTTGTGATGGGCAAAAGTATAACTGGGTTCCAAAAAGAACTGGATAAGTTAGTGCTGGATAGGTCCATCAATGACTATTTGCCAATATGACCAAGGACATAACCTCATGCTTGGGGTGACCCTAAACCTCTGATCGCCACTAGCCAGGTGGATCACTCCATGCCTCCCGTGTTCTGTACACTCTGGCTGAAGCTCTGATATGGGCCACTGTTGCCCAGGATACTGGGCAAGATAGATTAGGGCTTGACCTAGTAGGGCAGTTCTTATATTCTTAGAATCAGTTACAAGATAATAGGGTTAGAAGAAATAGCCAGAATGGATTTGTCAAGAACAAATCATGCCAAACTCACTTGATTTCCTTTGTGGACAGGATTACTGGCCTAGTAGATGGGCCATAGTCCCACATGACACACTCATAAGCAAACTAGGGAAATGTGGTCTAAATAAAATTACTATAAGGTGGGTACACAACTGGTTGAAAGACTGTCCTCAGAGTAGTTATCAATCATTCACAGTTGAACTGGGAGGATGTACCTAGTGGGGCCCTCCAGGGTTCAGTCCTGGCTCCAGTACTATTCAATATGTTCATTAATGACTTGGATAATAGAGTGGAGAATATGCTTATAAAATTTGCAGATGACACCAAACTGGGAGGGATTGCAAGTACTTTGGAGGACAAGCTTAGAATTAAAAATCACCTTGACAAGTTAGAGAAATTGGTCTGAAATCAACAAGATGAAATTCAATAAAGGCAAGTGCAACGTACTACTCTTCAGAAAAAAAAAATCAAATGCACAATTACAAAATGAGAAAGAACTGATTACGTGGCAATGTTGCTGAAAAGGATGCAAGGATTACAGTGGCTCACAAACTGAACGTGAGTGTCAGCAGCTGCAGAAATGGTTAATATTATTCTGGGGTGGTGCAAGAGTGTTGCATGTAAGATATGGGAAATAACTGTCCTTCTCTGCTTGGCACGGGGGAGGCCTTGGCTGCAGTACTGTGCCCAGTTCTGGGCACCACATTTCAGGAAAGATGGGAACAAATTGGAGAGAGTCCAGAGCAGAGCTACAAAAATGATAAAAGGTTTAGAAACCCTGATCTAGGAGGGAAGGTTAAAAACACTGGGCTTGTTTAGTTATGAGAAAAGACTGAGGGGACCTGCTAACAGTTTTCCAATATGTTAAGGGCTGCTATAAAGAGAATGGGGATTAATTGTTCTCCATGGCCCCTGAAGGCAGGATAAGAAGTCGTCCTTAATCTTCAGCAAGGGAGACTCAGGTCAGACATTAGGGAAAAACTTTCTGACTAAGGGTAGATAAGCTCTGTGACAGGCTTCCAAGGGAGGTTGTGGAATCCTCATCACTGGAGGTTTTTAAGAACAGGTTCAACAAACACTTGTAGGAATGGTGGCGGTTTATTAGTCCTGCCTCAGCGCAGTGGGCAGGACTTGGCGACCTCTCAAGGTCCCTTCCAGCCCTACATTTCTGTGATTCTGTAGACCCCACTTGCCTCCTAGAGCCAGGCAAGAGACTCCAGGAGTCCTGGAGCCCATCTCCACCATGCATGGGCACTGGAGAGGAGAAGACCCAATACAATCGTGTCTCCTAGGGCATTCCCCTACACCCCCTCTCCCTGTGCCAGACTCCATAATGGCTTGGCATTGCTCTTTATAGGCCCCAGCAACCCCTTCCCTGCACTGACCTGACGGATGTCCCAGTTGACATTCCACTGGCGCATGTTGCTATACCGCCAGGTTTTCACCATGTCTCCCACGCCCAGGTCAATTCGGATCAGACGATTATTGGCGATGCCCAGGATCTCATCCTTCCTACTGCCCTTGAACCTGTGGAGCATGGAGGGGCTGGGGGTCAGGACTCCTGGGTTGTATTGCAGTTTGGGGGTGGCAGTCAATGGATTGGAGCAGGAGGGGCTGGGGGTCAGGATTCCTGGTTTCTATCCCTAGCTGAGCGGGGAGAGGAGTGAGGTTGAATGGGTTGGGGCTGGAGTGGAAGGTCTGGGCTTCGGGACTTCTGGGTTCTATCCCTGACTCTGTAGAAGTGTGAAGGGGGGTCCAGTGGTTAGAGCGGGGTGGGGGGGGGTCAGGACTCCTGGGTTCTACCCTTGGCTCTGTGGGGAGGGGTGCCTCACCTGACCACAAAGTAGGAGATGCCGAAATCAGGCAGTGATTGCCAGGCCTGGATAAACCTCATCTTGGCCTCGGTGAGTGAGAGCTGGGCCACATTCTGATGGGCCTCCAGGATGCGCGGGGTTAACTGTGGGCAGGAGACATGGGTCAGTGTTCCAGTGTGTTCCAGGCCTGATCACTGCTTGGATGGGAGACCTCCTGGGAGGTTGGGGGGTGTGCTCCCATCACAGTCATTGCTGGCCCCATTACCCAAGTGCAGCAGCAGGGGGTGCTGTGCTGTAGGGGGCAGGGCAGGGCAGGGCGGGGGGCTCAGTGCAGGGCACTGTGCTGCAAGGAGCAGGGTGGGGGGCTCAGTAGGGGTGCTCTGCACTTGCAGTCCTGGCCCCATTACCCAAGTGCAGCACTAGGGGGAGCTGTGCTACAGGGGGCATCTCCTCTTGCAGTCAGTGTTGACTCCATCCTGGGGCCAGGGGTGCTGTGCTTCAGGGAGTGGGGCATGGAGCTCAGTAGGGGTTGCTGCCCCAACCCCCACCTACTTGTTTGGGCTTGAATTTCTTCTGGTAGCGCGGGGACACCAGCCACTGGGTGCCTATGGCCTCGGCATCGGGGGCCACGGGCGCGTCAGGACTGGCTCTCTGCAGCTGCAGGAAGGACAGGATATTCTGCACCTCAGACTGATACGTGCTGTCTGCCATGGTTCGGCCTTTGGCTGCCAGCCGGCACCCTGCCATCCAGCGGGCATACTGCTGCTCCTGCAGGGGGGGAGGAGGAGGAGGAAGGGAAGGGAGGGAGTTAAAGGAGGGGGAGGCACTAAAGACCCCCAGCTGGGACCACCGCTGCAATGCATCTTAGTAGCCAGACCCTGCAGCCCCTTTCTAGAAGATAATCCCATTCACCCACCAATTTATAGCCCCACTGCAGCCCACCTTTTATGTTGTAATCCCACTGCCCTTTCACTCCCCACAACTCTCTTCCTACATGGTACAACCCAAATGCATCCCCCAGTGTGAGTCCCTAGGGTATAACCCACCCCACAGTCTGATCCCACTGCTGTCCCACAACTTACGTCCTCACAGCGCAGGTACACCTCGCTCATCCCCTCCGGAGAGGGCACCAGCAGTTTGATGCAGAACTTTTGGCTTGAGACGTTGACATCCGGTACCACCTCACAGCCTGAAATTGGTGGCAGGGGGAGTGGAATGCAGCATAATTGGTAATTAAAATGCTTTATTGTGTCTGCAAAAATACCTCAAAATCCCATGGGGCTGGGGGACAATCTTTCGCCTCTGTGTTGACCTATGGAACTACTTGCCACACGAGTTTTAAGGAGGCCAAGGCTTCAGGGAGATTAGATCTGGCTGTTAGTTGATGCCAGAGACCATTGACTGGCTGTGAATGGCAGGGGCCAGCAAAGAAAATCCTGTCCTTTTACTTTCAGTTAACTGTGGAAGTCCCTGCTACTGGCGTGCAAAGGGCCCAGGAGGTTGGAACAGAGAGGATGTGAAAGGGATTCCCCTGCACCCTGAGCGCGGACAGCAAGACACCTTCATGCTGCAGTTGGAATATACATGATGGGAATCCCGCCCAGCATTGCCTGGTGAGGGGAGCTCAGTGTTGAGGGAAGGCTTATGTTCAGTTCTCTGAAGCAGCAGACTTTGTGCGAGCTGGGACACAGTGGGCTGGATGAGCCCATCTGTCTGATCTGGGAGGATGTGGGGAGAAGAGATGCCAGGGAGAGGGGATACCGTACTCACCCTTGAGACTGAGCTGCTGTACGGGCTCACCCAGGGCCTCCTCACGGCTCTTGTAGTAGGAGATGGAGGTCTCTTTGAACATTACCCAGTACTGCTTGTAGCCCTTCAGCGTCAGCTTGCGGGGCCTGTGGAGGGGGGCATCAATGCCAAGGTGGAGGGGGCACAGTTGGACACTCCCCAGATGTGGGAGATACACACAGTCCCCCTAGGGCCCTGAGCTGTGACATGGGATGGGTGCAACAGGATAGCTTGGGGGATGGGGTCAGGCATGTTATTGGCACTGTGAGCACTAGACCCCACGTTGCTCCCAGAGCAGGGGTAGAACCCAGGAATCCTGACTCTCAGCCCCCACCCCCAAAGTGAGGATGAGAGTCTGAAGCTCACCTGAATATCCGGAGATAATCCTTCAGCTCAGGGATGGTGGTGAGATTTTCCTGTCAGGAGATCAAGACGCAGTCACCCCCTGCTACTCCAGTCCGGCCCCCCGATGCCCCTCAATCCTGCCGCCTCCTGATATTCCAACCCTGGATCCCCCCACAGCGCTGCTGGTGCCCCTCACATCCGCCCCTTACCAGCATGTCCGAGGTTGATGTCCCCCCCTCCAGCTTGACCTGGAGGTTGGACAGGGCTGAGTCCAGGTCATCCAGGCCTTGCTCCCCGGCTGGCTCCGTGGGGTCAGCACTCAGTGAGAGCTTGTTGATGTGATACTGGAGGGCAGGGGGAGGCCGGTTAGTTGGGGAGGAAGGGGAGGGAGATCTTCACCGCCCCACCCACCCAGATAGCCCCCACATGGGATTGGCCACTGGCTTGACCTGGCAGGATGGATCCTTGTTCACCTGGGTGGGAGAGCTCCAGACGTAGTTAGTCCTGGCCCCACTGGGTGAGCTCTGGGGAAGACAGACCCCAGCCCAGCTGGGGGTGGGATGTGGAAATATATTGGGTAAGGGTGCTCTGTAGCGGGGAGGGGCTAGATCCCTACTAGGTGGGAGTGCTTGGGGGACAAAGGGGGGGGCAGATGGATCCCAGCCCAGGCGGGTGGGAGGGCTCCAGGGATGGTTACTCCTGGCCCCACTGGGTGAGCACTAGGGAAGGTAGATCCCCGCCTGATTGTGGGGTAGGCGGGGGTGTTCCATGGCCGGGGAGGGGATGGATCCTGGCCAGTTGCGAGTGCTTCATGTGAGGGAGGGAAGGGGATGGCTGTGGGGGAATCCCTGGTAGGTGGGGGTGGATTCCAGCCCAGCAGGCGGAGGTGGATCCTGGCCTAGCTGGGGGTGGGGGGCGGAGGTCCAGTACCTGCAGCGCAGCGAAGACCATCATCTCCTCCTCGGTGCTTTCGGTCTCCTCCAGCAGCACGGCCCAGCGTGCCTGCTCGTACAGCTGGGTGATGCGCACTGCGTCGTACTGCAGCATGGGGGACAGGAAAGGTGGGTGGGGGTTAGGGAGTCAATGGGGGAAATTAAGGGGGAGGAGCGGGGAGGGGGTGGAACAGGGGTCTGGAGGAGAGTTGGGTTGGGGTGGAGGGAAGGAGGGGTCCTGGGCTCCAGATCCAAGAAGTCAGTGTAGGTTTGAGGGGGGAAGGGAAAGTCTGGGGAGAGATGATGGGGTGTGATAGGGGTTGGGGTAGCCAGGACAGGCTGGCTATATTTGGGGAGTGAAGGATGGACAGGAGACCCCAGGGGAGAAGGGTTGGAGGGGAGGGAGGCACACAGGGGTCCCACCTTGGGCTCCAGGTCAAAGAAGCTGTAATATTTGAACCGCAGCCAGAGCTGCTCGTTCTCCCGCACGTCCTGCTGCATCAGTGACCGCGAGGAGCTCAGCCACCTGGAGGGGAACACGGGAATTGTCATATTAGTAAGAACAGGTGTGACTCAGTTTCCCCACCCACTTGGGATTGCCACCCCCTGGGTGGGAAGGGGTTACACCTTCCTCTCTAGGGCAGGGTAGATGAGATGGCTGCAGGTCTCTATCTGGGGGTGGGAATGCACCATCAAGAACTGTCCCTAGGCAGGGAGCCCTGAAGCGACACTGAGACCCCCGCTGGCCAGCCAAGGGCGGCTGAACATGTGTGACCAGCACCAGGCAGCTGGAGATCAGGGGACAGGAGGCGGCTTCAGCCTGGCCCACACTTAGCCTGGCAGAGCTCTGTGGGCTGGGGAGGGAGAGGGCAGCATCGCCGCAGAGCGTGAACCCTCGTGCAGATGCTCTGATCCCAGCGTGGAAGGGCTTTGGCCACCACAGCTGGGGAGAGCTCAGCTGATGGAGCCACTCCCATGTGGGTAGAAGCTGCATCCCCTGGCAGGGGTTGCGGGAAGCTCTGCCAGTCAGGCCTGGGCTAGGAACTGGGCTGCCCATAGAGCACTCATAAGGCAAGTCAGGGTTGGCTCTCCCCGTGCCCTGTCGCCGTAAGGACGGAAGGCCTGCCCACCGTGGGGTGCCCCCAAGGGCTCAGCAGCGATGGAGGAGGGAGGGCTCACTCTTGGATACTAAGGGTAACACTCCACCCTGGTCTAGGAGTGAGACCCCAGCCAGAAAACAGGGGAGACTGGCAGGAGCCTAGGGAACGGGGCAGGTGGCTGCCAGCATGGACTCCGGGCTGAGCCTGGCTTTCCGTGCTGCGCTAAGGATGCTACGACGCTGGGTCCCAGGGGGCTGGTAAACACTGGCTTGCTCTGAACAGGCTGCACTGGGTCGCTTCAGGGCAATCAACGCAGAGGAACCTCTGGGGAGATATAGAGAGACATGGGAGTCTGGAGTCCAGGGCCCCGCCTAGACGTGCTGGAGTCGCGGGACTCATCCTAACTCCATGACCCGGCCTGCCCGGGCGCCGCTAGAGGTGACGGGGGTACAGATTGCCCTGGAAATCCATGACGGGACCCAGCTGTGGTGCTGCCCCCAGGCATAGAGCCAGCAGCCGCAGCTCTCCCGGTGCCCCTCAAGCCCAGCCTGCAGCCCCCCTCTCTCCTCTCACCGGCTGTTGATCTGGGCCTTCTCCATGAGGTTGCTGGGCCGAGGCATCTTCAGCACGTGCTCGGGGCTCAGGCCAGTCCAGCTCACTGACAGCATCCGGTAACAGGCCTCGGTGGTGGGGCTGTCCGAGAAATGGGCCGGCATCCCCCGGAACGGCTGCTGCTCCGCGCCTGCAGGGAAAGGGAGGGCTTCTGCTCTGTGCACAAGGGGGGGGTTAGCGGGGCCCAGGCAGATGCCCGCCGCCAGGTGCACACACAGTAGGGCAGGCTCTCACACCACTGCTTGTGCTCACTAGTGCACGTACCTTCTGGCACAAGCACACAGGGGTGCTCTCACATGCACTCACTCACACGCACGCTCACCCCAGCACTCGCAGGGAAGCACACTCACATGCCCCTGCCCACCCCCTTCGCCCGCACTCACTGGCTGGCAGCACCACCCCGCTGAGGTCAAAATCATCCTCTGTCCCCAGCACCGGCCCCTTCCGCTTCTTCTTGTCCTTCTCCTCAGGCGCCCGCAGCAGTGACAGCTCCTCGGCATGCCGGATACCTGAGGGGAGGGGATACGGGGTGAGGGAGCTCCCCAGTAAGGGGGCCTTCCCCCATCTTCCCCTTATTCCATCTGTCTGGGCCCCCTGCCCCTCTCCCCCAAAAGCCCCATCCCTCCTCCCCGAGCCCACCCAGGCTTTTCTCCCTACTTTTGCTCCCCTCACCCCTTTGTGCCCCCCTGCACACCTCCCCGACCCCTGCTCCTCCCCTTACCGCTCCCTGGGTCACCTCCTCACCCCAGACACTGGCCCATCTATGCTCCTACTCCCCACCTGGGAAGGGGCAGCCAGGGGAGAAGAGCCCCAGGTGCTAGGTAGATGTGATGTCACTAATTTGTCATGACTCCCCATGCACTTTTTCCAGACCACTTTAAGCACTGTCCCCTGCCCCACACCTCCAAACCCCCTACCCCTCTGCACCCTTTGCCTTTCCCTCCTCCACAACTCCTGCCCCTCCCTGATACTCACCCTCGATGTCTACCCCCAGCATCCTTCTCCACCCTGGCCCGTCTATGCCCCATCCCCACCCGGGCACTCACTCAGCACCCGGCAGATGCCAGCCACAGCACGGAAGACGGGCTCAGAGAAGCTGGCGTGGACGCGGATCATCCGCCGGTTGGGCAGCTGCAGCCGCACAGGCTTGTGCTGAGGTGTGTACTGGAGACGGGCATCTGCCTGCAGCCCGTACTTATCCAGGGTCCAGTTGGTCTTGAGCAGCCAGAGTTTCTTCTGCTCCCACCAGAGTGCATGGTCTGACCAGTTCTGCTTCACCTCTGGGGGCAGAGCACAGTAGTTTGCACAGGGACCCCTTGTCTGGCACTGAGATGCAGCCACCTCTGGCATGGGGCATGGGGGCTGTTAATGGAGGGACCCCTCGCCCAGCGCTGAGATGTAGCCAGTGCCGCCTCAGGGTGGGATAGAGGAGGTAGCTCCCAGTATAAGGAAGATGCTGCAACCCCAGGAGCTGGACTGCGCAAGCCACCCACACGCAATACAACTACAGACTTCTAAACCAGAGCCATGGCTACTGGGGCAGGGTCCTGGCTTCCCCATGCTAACCACTAGGCCCCATTCTCTTCCTGGAGTTGGGAGAGAACCCAGGTGTCCCAATTCCCAGCCCACCTTTCTCTAAGCCACTAACCCCCCACCCCACCCCACCAGAGCCAGGAATAGACTCCCGAGCCCTGAAGGCTATTTATAGCCATAGGCTCTGGCTAGCTGGCCCCTTATCAGCCTCCATCCAGGGTATGGGCCTCACAGTCTCCAGCAGCAGCTACAGCTGCTATCTGGCACTGCCAGGGGAAGGTCCCCATACCACATAGCCTGGCCACAGGAAGACATGGCACAGGCCCACCTCGTGTCCTGGGCAGATAAAGAGACACTTCCTGTTGCATTGGTCCCTGGGTGCCCCCTCCCACCAGGCCCCAGGCCCCTCCCTTGCTGGTACCGAGGGGAGTAGGGAGATGTGGGCAAACACTGTAGGGGAGTACAGGACAGAGGGAAGCACTTGGGGACAGACAGATGGATGGAGGGGGACGTGTGGGACTGACCAATGGATCACTAACACCTAAAGAACAGACAACTGGGCAGATTAGAGCCCAGACAGGTGTTCCAGGGTTGGCCCACCCCCTGGGTAGCCCCCATGCCCACAGATGGCAGGTGCTTGTTTCCCTGACACAGAGGGTAATTCTGGGGTAATCAAGGGGGTAGGAGGCAGTGCTCCAGCCGACCCCAATCTTGCACAGAGTAGGAGGGGAGAGACAGGAACTGAGGGTGGAACTGGGCGATTGGGAGTCACTTCCCTGCATCAGGGCCATGACTCAGCCTGCATCATGTGAGAGACTGGCAGGAACAGCAGGAAGTGGGGGTCTAGAGGTTAGAGCAGGGGGCTGGGAGAGGACTCCTGGGTTCCGTTCCCAGCTTTGGGCTGGGGGGGGGGGAGGAGAGGGAATTTGAGGTGCCCTAGGGTAAAGGGTTGGGGAACCCCCTCTGATGCTAAGATGCGTGATGCTGGGAATCCAGCATCTACTGGCTACTAGAGGGGGAAGTGCAGCAGGGAAATTAAAGGGACAGAACCCCACCATCCACGCAGGGGCTCACCCATTGTGGGGAGAAGTGTGTAAAGTGGGGAGGGGATGGAAGAGGACACCCCTCCATGTAACCCACAGCAGCAGGGGGGACCCCACACTCACTGATCTTATCCACAATCTGCAGCATGATGCCCCCAATGTGTACATCCCCGGTGACTCGCAGGGTGAGGGGCTCAGCCTCGGGCCCCAGCTCCTCCACAGCCACTCTCAGCTCCCAGGAGGCATCGATGTAATCCCCGCTCGCTGTCTTCAGCCCAGCCATGGCGAGCCCTGGAACGAGTGCAGCGCAAGGGTCAGGAGGGAGACAGGACACGGGAGTTCTGTGCGCTCCTCTGGAAAGGGAGCAGGGTCTAGGGGGTTAGACTAGGGGGCTGGCAGTCAGGACTCCTGGGTTCTATCCCCAGCTTCAATTGTCAGCGTAACAAGGGTGGGGGGGGGGCAGCTTGTCCCTTTCCCGCTCTGTAGGTCAGTAGCGCTGGGGTGGTACAAGGGGATGGAGGGGTGAGAACGACTTCACAGTTCAGCAAGGGACACTTCCCGCCCCTGCCCATTGCAGGGAGGGAGAGGATTTGCCTTCCCCCAAAGCATAGGGTGGAGGCAGAAATAGCTGGACCACTGCTCCCATACAGCAGCGCTAGTCTGGCCCAGTGTTGTGTTCAGGGGCTGCAGGGCACAGGATCACAGGCGAGATGGGAGCCAGGGAATCCCAGTCCCAGCAGGAGAGAGGTGGTGCTGGGTGGGCCCCTGGAAGTCTGTCCTGCAAACAGCTGACCAGACCAGAGAGCCAGGGTCAGGACTCACGGGTTCTATCCCCAACACTGGGAGGGAAATGGGGTCAAGTGGGTTAGAGCAGGGAGGGCTGTGAATCAGGACTCCTGGGCCCATTGCTGACCATAGTGGGTCGGGGGACACACCACCAATCCTTCCCAACTCAATAGTTCTCACTCCCCAACCAGAGCTGGGGACAGAACCCAGGGATCCTGACTCTCCATCCCCCAGGTTGATATACAATCACAGTTTACCCCTGAGCCCTAGCTCACAGCTGAAGACCACAAGGGCTAATACAGATCAGCAGCTCGGTAAATGCCAGGAGCCCCGGAAGTAGGGTATAGAACCAGGCATACGAAGAGTGAAGCCTGGCCCCAGGGACAGCCCCCCCACATCCTTTCAGCTGCCCAGGAGGAATTCTCCTATAGCTTGGTAGGAAGTGCCATGCATCTAACTAGATCACACCTCCATGCAGCCCATCCTCAACCTCCATCCAAAATGGGGTCCCCTCTTCCACTTCAGTGAAAGATTGTGCATAAGGGCACGTGGCAAATTGGTGGGGCAGGACAGATGGAGTGGGACCTGCCACGACACTGTAAAGCGGAACCTGCCACCCCCAGCCACCACCGCGCAGCCAGCCCCTTACCGATCCCGGTGTGGGCTCTGTCCGAAGCTCCCGGAGCTGTTAGCTCATCTAGCACGGATAGGGATCCAGCCTGGGCTCTGTCTCCCTTGCCAGCGTGCCTCCTGTCAAATCAGTCCAGCCCGTTGCTCTAGCCCTGGGCGTTTCCCTCCCCCCCACACTTCACTTCCTCTCAGCCGCTGAGCACTGTTTGCTCAACAGCTCCAGGGCTCTGCATTGTGTTTGTCTTGGGTAGGAAGTCCTTTGCAGCAGGGCCCAATGGCAGCTCAGGCACCTGCCGAGTCCCTGGGATTGCTTTAGAGTAACACAGCCACACTGCTGTGAGCAGTGTGTACGCCCTTCCCAGTAGGGACTCTCTCGCGCTTTGTATTTGAAGCGCCTAGTACCACAGGGGCCCTGATCTGAGTTATGGTTTGTGTAGCACCCAGCACAACAGGGCACCCTAGCACAAGCCAGGGGGGGGGCTACAGTGCCTGGCCCCAGGGGGGGGGCATCCCTTTATTAAACCACAGAAGGACAGAGAGCAGCTATTGGAGCACAAAGGGAAAAGGGAGCCTCCCTACGAATTTTCCTCCGCCCCACTGAGCAGCACCTAGTGAAAACACAGTTAGGCAGTGGAACTCAGGGCCACATGATTCCATTACAGGCCAAAGGTTCAGGAAGGATTTCAGTTCATTCGGGGGCTAATCAAGCAGGTGGCAAGAACGTATGAGGGAAATGAATGGGAGCAGAATGCTGACAGGTGTTCAGTGGGGGAATGTGTCCTGCAGGCAGGACAGCAGGGTGACTTGAACCTTCCTCTGAAGCAGGAAGCACTGGTGGGAAGACTGATTCACTGGGCTGATTTGGTTTTGCAGTTCTTATGTTCCCACACCACTGTTGGCCACTGGAAGTTGGGAAACTGTTGAGAAGCATCCAGCTCTATGTTGCAACTGTGTTTGGTGTGCTAGGGCACTTATCACTTCTCCTACCACAGAACACAGGTGTCTTGCTTCCCTAATTTTCCCTAGGTCACATGTTTTGGCAGAGAATGGTGCAGTCCCAACTCTTCTCTAAGCCATTGGACCCCACTCCTAAGAATGGAACCCCAGGAGTCCTGACTCCCAGTTCTGCTCTAACTGACCCCTCTCCTCCTAAAGTGAAGTGCAATCCTCAAAGCTTGGCTTGTCAGCATAAGACTGCCAGCCAGTGCAGTCCATCAGCACAACTCTGGGAGAGGGAGGGGTGAAAAAAAAAAAAAAAAGCCTTGATCCCAGTTAACAACCAGGCCCCTGCTGAACACAGAGCTGAGTGGGTGTATCTGAGCAGGAGAGGGGAATGGGACTGGCTGCGTGGAAAGAGGGGGCATGTCAGACCACACTTGAAGTTGGGGGAAGCTGATGGGATAAGCTAGAGAGGGGGAAGTTTGAGCTGGGTTGGGGGATCAAAGAGGTATTTAATTTGCACCTGCCTGTCCTAAACCCTCCTGTAAGGAGAGAGGTGCAGATTTGGCCAGGCCAAATGCAGAGGAATAGCGCACATCATTTTAGAGACCATTTTGGTGCATCACACTGGGATCTGAACAGCTAAGCCTGCGTCACATTGCTAGTTCCTGTTCTGCGGTAGAGCCCCCTTCCTGCCTCTGTGGGTGCTGTATTTATAGCAGCGGAAGTTCCGTTCAGGCACAGCCTCTGGGGAAGGGGGATGGGGATGCAGCTGCTAAGGTCCCCCAGGGAAGAGGGTAGGTGCACCTTGCAGCTAGGATGGGCTGGCAGGAGAATCAGCCCACTCGCTGCACTGGGGCTACAGAGTTCTGCCTTTTTAAGGTAGGAAGGAAATACACCCAATGCTACAGCTCCCTCTGCTAGTGGGGAGTATGAGGCACAGCAATATCCCCCCCCAGCCCATGTCACCCCCTGCAATGTCATAAAGTGCATGACAGGGGAGGGGATCCTGTAGGGCAACAGGCTGGGGCAGGGTAGCCCCTAGGGGCAGCTTAATACTCCCCTTGCAGAGTGAGCCCTGTTACCAGGGTGTTTGTCATCTCTCCTGTGTAGGATCTTCATAGCAACCAGTCCCCTCAAGACAGGGATTCCAGGAAAGAACCCAGAAATCCTGCTCTCACAACAGTAGTACAGACTCTGGTCTCTATCTGTTCATGAGCTTAAAGGCTACAGGCCAGCTGCTGGACTGGTGCCAGCATAACCCTGTTAGCTTGTGACAGCAGCAGAGGATCCAGATCCCGCCTGTCTGGCTACATACAGAGGCATGTCAGAGAGAGACTTCCTGTTTCACTTACTGGCGTGAGACAGATACAGCCACTGACAAGTGAAGCCAGGTGCCTTCTAGCACCCCCTGTGGGATGGCTAGCTGCAAAGCACTCTGGCTGCTAAGAAAGGACATGGACATGGCTGGGATCTTGAAACAGACTTTCCCTTGGTTGTCTTGTGGGGAGGAGGGACAGACACAGACCCAGAAGCACCGCTGACTGCTTTGCTCTTTTATTGGGAGTGCAGCATGGCAATGCAGTCTCACAGCCAGAAGAACCAGACAATGAACAGTTAGGAGCCGCCACCTCCCAGGCCTCTGCCAACAAAGAGAAAGAACCACAGAGGGGAGGGGCAGCTCAACAATGGAACAAGCTGCTTGGAAGATACAGGAACTGGAGAGAAAGTGGCCAGCTGGCCTCACACTGGTATGGGTGGTGTGGGCAGCAGGTCCTGTAGAGAGCATGATACTGTACAAGTCTTTATCTCCTATTGAGATAGGCTTTCCTTTTGCTTGTACGGCCAGTGTCCAATGTCCCAGCTGCTCTATGAACAGGCAAAGGGGTAGAACAGGGTGGCGAAGTCATCACCGAATTGCAATCAAACCAACATCCATCAGCTTCTGGATTTTCTGGGCTATTACCGGGTTCTTTAAGTGTCTGCAGAGAGGAAAAAGTAGTATCACTCCAAAGCACTTGAGTTTGACACTTCCATCACCTACAAGATGCAGCTGCCTCCAGGTTGGGACCCAGTGTCTTTTTATGAAGCATTCCCTGCCTGTGACACAGCCACCTCTGGGGTGGGATGCAAGGGTCGGGCATGGTTGGTGTCAGACAACTCTGCTTAAGAGGGTAAAGGAATATCTTGCACATGCTTGAAACTGATGGACTGTAAGAAGTCCAAACTTCCCAGAATAGGGGAATTCAGCCAAGGCACTGAGGTGAACACCTTAACTCTTGAGAAAATGCTATGGGCTCTCATGTGGACATGGTCCCCTTCTATAGGGACCAGCATGGGATAATGGTTTTGGACTCAACAGCACCACTTAAAGGCTGAGCTAAGCAGTGCTATAGGTTCCTTATAAAACACACCCCTATGTGGCTCAGCAGGAAGCACAATGCGGCTCCTCAGGAGCTAGATCTACCCAGACCCAAGCTCCAGTCACCCCCACATTCAGGCAGCCTCACTCACTCGCTCAGCGCCTGTGGGTCCTTCTGCATCTGCTCTAGGATCAGCCGCATTGCTGGGTCACTCATGATCTGCTGCACCTCAGGATCAGCCATGGCACGCCGCTTGACCTCCTCGGGGTTGTCGTTGCGATTGTACTGGGCCATGAGGCAGCGCTGATAGCCGTCGGCGGCTTCCTGAAGCAAGAATGGCAGGGGCAGCATGAGGAGCTCTGTCAGAGCTAGCCACTGTACCCTGGCTGGTGAGGGGTAATGGTAATGCCATGCAAGGTTGGTTTGGTGACAGGACACAGGCTCTAGGCCTTCTCAGTCATTAGTCCTTGCAACCTGGGCCTCAAGGGAGCACAGCCAGAAAGGATCCCTGCTAGGGAACCTTAGCAAGGCATTTCAACACAGCTTACCCTGGGGGAAGGGCTGTCTAGCTAGTACATTAAGTCAGTTCAGTTCAGCACAAACAAGCCTGCTCCCACACCCACAGACAAACAGTCTTAGGTACAGGACCATTGTGATCACCTAGCCTGATCTTCTGCATAATACTTTCACCCAGACATGGAGCCCAATGATTTGCGGTTGAAAACAGGGTGTCATGCTTACATGGCTTGTGTGACAGACTGTGTAAAATCTCAACTTTCATTAAAAAGAAGTTTCTAGCTCTCACATCTGCAGAAAACCTTCCAAATGGGACCAGCAACAGACAGTTCTGTCTGCCTGAGTCCGCAGAGAGCTTGACAGTGATTCACAGGGGCCAGTTCTGCTACCCCTTCTTAATCTGATTAAAGTGTCAGCTTGAGAGCCCAGTTTGTAGTCATTAACTAGCTGTAGTGGATGGAATGGAAGTGACGCTCACAATTTTCAGGTTTCAGAGTGGTAGCCATGTTAGTCTGTATTAGCAAAAACAACGAGGAGTTCTTGTGGCACCTTAAAGACTAACAAATTTATTTGGGCATAAGCCTTCATGGGCAAAAACCCACTTCATCAGATGCATGGAATAAAAATACATTAAGCAGAATATATATATTATAGCACATGAAAAGATGAGAGTCGCCTTACCAAGTGGGGGGTCAGTGCTAACGAGCCAATTCAGTTAAGGTGGAAGTGGCCTATTCTCAACAGTTGACAAGAAGGGAAGAATACCAAGGGAGGAAAGATTACTTTTGTAGTGCTAACAAGGCCAATGCAATCAAGGTGGCCCATTTCAAACAGCTGACAAGAAGGTGTGCGTATCAGCAGAGGGAAAGTTACTTTTTGTAAGTTTCAGAGTAGCAGCCTTGTTAGTCTGTATCCGCAAAAAGAAAAGGAGTACTTGTGGCACCAAAATAAATAAATTTTTTGGTCTCTAAGGTGCCACAAGTACTCCTTTTCTTTTTGCGGATACAGACTAACAAGGCTGCTACTCTGAAACTTACAAAAAGTAACTTTCCCTCTGCTGATACACACACCTTCTTGTCAGCTGTTTGAAATGGGCCACCTTGATTGCATTGGCCTTGTTAGCACTACAAAAGTAATCTTTCCTCCCTTGGTATTCTTCCCTTCTCCAACACCAGACAGCTGCTGGCAGTATAGTACTGCTAGGCATTAGATGCTCTCACCTTGCAGTTGGAATCCAGGTCGAGAGCTTTCTGGTAGACGTCCATGGCTTTAGTGTAGTCCTTCATGGCTTCTAGCGCTGCAGCTTTTCGGGTGTAACCCTTAACTGCAAGCAAAACACAATCCCTTGGGGTTTACGCTTGCTGAACACTTCTTCCCTGCCTGTGCTTCCACCGCAGGTCGCTTTTGGTAGCAAGGTCAGCAGGGCATGTGACACACTGATTAGGAACCACAGGCCCTGGCCAACAGGATGAACTTAAGGTATGTTCAGCCTGAACTATTCCACAGGCCTTTACAGTATCAGCCCAGGCTCCCCCCTCACCTCAGTACGTGGTGGCTATTCCACAGTGTCACATGAGAAGATAGGCCAGCCAAAGTGAATTGTGAAAATCACCCCCCCGCCAGTCAGACACAGTCACTTACTAAATGTAGGTTCTAGCCGGATACATTCTTCACAGTCCTAAAGGAGGGAAGACACCATATTAAGTTCTCTTTCCAGTAAAGTTATCAGGCTTGTCATTTTATTAGCAAGATACCTGGCCTGCTTCATACCCATAGGCACCGACTCCGTGGGTCCTCAAGCACTGCCCCCCCAAAAAAACAAAGGGGGGGGGAGCTCAGCATCCACAGGGCCAGATTAATCTTTTGTGGGCCCCAGTGCCTGGACGGTGGCCCTGCCCCAAGGCCTGCCCAGCCTCTTCCCCCTGAGGCCCTGCTTGCCGTTTGCGGGGGGGGGGGGGAGAGGGAGGAGAGGAGCACCCATCAGCGCCTGTGTTCATACCTATTTAGCTGCCCTAAGCAAGAAATGCTGTCATTTCACAAGCTGCCAGGCCAGCCAAGAAAAGGCCTATACTTGAGCGTGGAGCTTCTGAAGGATTAAATGCTTTGGAAAGCAATGTTCATAGGGATGGTGGGGTTGGGACACAGGGCTGAAAGGTTTAAAGATGCTGGCTCATCACCAAACCTGGACTGGAGTACAATTAACACAAGCTGTTGGGCAACTGGAGACAATTCTAAGCATGTATTTTCAGCTCTTTGGGGCAGGGACTGTTCTGTGTTTGTACAGCACCTAGCAAAATGGAGTCCTGGTCTGGAACTGGGGCACTTAACAGTAATACAAAGAAATCATCTCCTCTGAGGACAGCAAGATGACATCCAGGTTTGTTGCGAGGATGACAGAAGCCCTGGTTTGCTGCTGGCCCGGAGCCCTAGTAATGCATGTCTAGGATGGACTCAAGAGACACGCGGCCTCCGGTGCTTACCTTTAGTGCTAGCGGGAATTCCAGGAGTTTGGTGTAGCAGGCAGCTCTGTTGCTGTAGAGTTTGGCATCGTTAGGGTTGCGTTTGATGGCTTCTGAGTAGTGTTTCATCGCTTGGGGATAGTCCCCTAAGAGGGGAAGAGGGCAGTGGTAAATCATAGGGACCCCTGAACCCCTGCACTCACTCGTAAGCACTGCACTAACCCATTCACCAGAGCATGGCTTAACTCTTCCCTCCTTTGCCACACAGCCCAGGAACCTGCAGTTCCTCTTGGCTTCAGCTGTAACTCTGGAAATCAGGCTACCCACTTCTTCTGGATTGACTATGGAGTGAAGCTGGGCTGACAACATCCCAGAATGATGGTACAGAAACAGCTAATGCCAGATTCAGTCACACCCCCACAGCAAGGAAAATCCCAGGATACATGAGGCAGGCTCCTTTATGACTACTGAAGAGACTGGCCCATTAACCCAGCCCTGCCTATGTTGCAGTGCTCTTCACTGACTCCTAGTCAAGCTTTGAGAGCCCTTACCTTTCTGGAAACACTCGTTGCCTTTGTTTTTCTCCTCCAGAGCCAGATCGGGGTCAATGTACGCCAATCTCTCCTGCTCTTTCAAGATCTTCTCAGCCTGTGGAGGAAGCATGGTATGATGTAACAGACCCTGCCCCTCTAAGTAGTACCCCCCACTCCTTGGCAACATATTCTATTCACTACAGACTGCTCCCTGCTTTTTGCATCCAGGCTGCAGTAGGGTAAAATGGTCAAGACACAGGGAGCTGATGGGGCTTGAGAACATGATGCCCACACCTGGTAAATGCTGCGGGGAGCTCCAGCGGTCTCCCCATCCCTCACACAAAGCCACCCAGCCCAGCAGGCTCCCCACGGAGTGCTAGACAGAGTGGCCATGCTGTAAGCCAGTGCCAGACAGAGGTCAGGCTGAGTTACTACACTGATCCACTTTCACCTGGACTGGCTGCTCTCACTCAGATACCCACAGATATCATGCAGCAGTAAGGAATGTGTTCCAGCCGATGGACAAGTTTTGTAGTGTGTCTTGTAGTGCTGCAGCAAAGCAGCCACCCCAATGCTTCAAAACCTCCCCCTTTGTTTGAAAAGATCATGCTTCTAGCCTTCATGGCTGTAGTGAAAACTTCATGCAACTGAGTTTAACAACTGCTGATGTCTGCCCAAGTCTTCAGACAGCTGGAAATAATACCTCAGAGAGGGGTAAATTCCCCCTCCTTGAATCTAGTTAATTCTATGGTTCCCACTCTTGCTGGCGGCAAGAAGCGTGTCTGCAAAAGGAGGACTCGAACAAAGGATTAACGTAAGGTGTCAGGGACTCACAGCCATGGCAATAGGGAAACTTGGCAAAAATCATGTTTCCAAAACTACGTGGAGCCCTAGAAGCCCCCAAGCTACAAATATGCTATGAGGCTTGAATTTTAGAGTCAGGACATTTAAGTGGCAGGATGATGTCTCTGCTCTACCAGCAGGGGAAGGCTGTGCAAGTGGGTGCACACCCTGCAGCAGGCCCTACATGCACTAGGGAACACGACCCCACACTCACTTGCTGACACTTCTTTAGCACATCTGGAGTCCGGTGCTCAGCCAGAGACTTGTTATAGAACTGGATGGCTTCCTTGTACTTCTCTTCCTTGAAGTAAGAATTGCCAATCCTTGCGTAAGCTCTGAATGTGGAGAAAGCAGCCAGCATCAAAATAAGGGCAATAGGGGACAGAAGTATAGCACCTCCCTGCACAGTCCTCCCTACTGAAGTTTTTCTCCCTGACCCAGAGGACCCCTGCAGAGGAGAGTTTGGGGTCTGTGGCACAGCGGTCAATTGCAACAGCGACTAAGACCCAGCAAACTCATTTCAAGTCACTGGCTAATAGCCATAACTCAGACCTGGGCTGGATTTGAAATAGCAACCTGGAGCTGAGAAGTTTCTTCATGCATAACTAGAAGGCACTTGGATACACTGCTGATGAGGGTGCTATAGGATCCCAAGGAGAAGGGCAGGTGGCGAAGATGCTTGCTACCGTAAGCCCCAGCCCCATGGAGGATTCACTCACTTGGCGATCTGCCGGTAGTCCTCCCTGTTCTCACGCCCCACCTCAATGGCCTGCTCACACAGCTCTCGGCATTTATTGTAGTCGCCTTTCTCAAAGTACACCGCTGCAAGGGGAAAAACGCATGTGACACCACTTTCTACCACCTGCATTGTTCTTCTAGCAGAGCCCCAATGCCACTCAAATTAAGGTTGCGCACTCTGTTTAAAGGCTGACACTTCTACGTGCTCCAAAATCCACATTCTGCTAATATTGCTTTGAAATTTAGTGTGCCTCATGGGTAGGGTCCTGAGAAAAATTGCAGTTTTTTAAATTAACACCAGTGTCATGGGGAAAGTAGCAATTTTCACAGAATGTGGCCAGGGAAAGGTCACTTCTGTACTCCTTGGTATAAAACTGGCTACCTAGTTCCCCCTGAACTACTGTGACTTTTTCAACAGGTGGAGGAAATGGGCACCTGCACACACCCATTTCCTTCTTGGTGCGACTCTTAACATTGAGCAGCATCATATCAGAGGAGCAGTTTGGAGGTGGGGAGGACTTGGCAGCCAATTTTATGTGAGGCACACCACCACTTGGAATATGCATTATGAGCTTGTGTGAGCTGAGCAGGGTTGGGCTAGATCAGCATGTGGATGGGAGACCACCAAGGAACCCCACAGGGAAGCATACCATCTACTCCATCAGCCTCAGCATGGGGCGAAGGGGCAGATATGGTAAGAGACAGACTCCTTGTACCTATAGGACATACTACAGCCCTTTTGGTAACTCTGGGGACTCAAGCATGTTCCAGGTCAGATAATTCCATTCTTCCTCACTGCTGTTTCAATGGTTATAACATTCTCCTTAATCTTTCTGTCCTCTTGACAGACAGCTGTCCCATTTCACCCCAGAGGTTGCTGCGTCTCAGTGTGAAGGGGGAGAATCTCTTTTAGAGTTAGAATTTGGAAGCAGCACCCTCAAGATCAGACTGGAACTTGCCACTTACCTGCTTGGTTACTGATGTAAGTCATGTTGGTGGGATCCAGCTCTTTAGCTTTGTCATAGTGCATTAGTGCCCCATCAAAGTCTTTCTTCTTGTAGGCCTCGTTTCCCAGCTCCTTCTCCTTCAGAGCCTGAAAATGGGGGGACAGGAAGGCGAAAAAGCATCTCCAGCTGCCATTGTATCAAACTCTTCAGCTCTCTTAGGACTTACAACCCAGGTCTGGAGTCCAAGCCATGAGCTGAGTCCTGGCCTATGCTACAATATCCTTCTAATGACCAGTGCCAAACATTCACAAGCTTTCCTAGCATCACCCCTTCCCACCACCACTGGAACCAAGGCTTGTGGGGGCACAAGTGTTTACTTCTAGAGCGTGGTGCTTACAAACATATGCAATATTGGTATTTCCTGCTGCCAGGAAACAGACAGCACAAGATTGGAGGGGAAGGTTTCCCACAGTGATGTGTTAGCACTCTTGTCCTCAACTGGAAGCCTTGCTCTACTTACCTATGTTTCCAGTCCAGCGATAACACATGGAGCTGTGTGATGAGACAATTTGCAGGTTGCATGGAGGGCATCTACGGGTGGACTACAGA
This sequence comes from Lepidochelys olivacea, assembly GCF_965140295.1. Taxonomy (NCBI): domain Eukaryota; kingdom Metazoa; phylum Chordata; order Testudines; family Cheloniidae; genus Lepidochelys; species Lepidochelys olivacea. Next base: position 31,156,447 of record NC_140417.1, read on the forward strand.
CAAGAGGCTAGTCTGGCACACTAACACTGTGCTACATTCAGGGGAGAAGCGAGCCAGCCTTCTGCATACTAGCAAAGGTTAATGCACTTGCCAGTTGGCATGGCACATTTCTAAAACAACAAGGCAACTTATTTCCTCCAACACTGAAAGTCAGCTCAGTGGGCCTTCATAGCCTTAGGCGCTGAGCTCTAATGGAAGCCAAGAGGAACTAACGGTATCTTTGAAAACAGTCAGGCCTCAGTGCAACATCCTTTGCCCAGTGAGAAGATGAAGGCTGGGGAGGCCTTGCCTGCTACCAGTTCTTACTTGTGAATAGATTAAGTGCCTGATTTTCTAACAGGACCTCCCCCACCAAACCCCGAGGTCTGAACCAGCCATGGGCAGTAGTTCTTAAAACAGCACCTATTGAGGTCAGGCCCCTAACCTTGGTTGTTTTATTGCCATAGGAAATCCAGGTGCAGACAGAACCCAAGATGAATTCCTTGCCCTGGCCTCTGACCCTAGTGCAGGTAAAAGCCTAACCATGAAACTTACACCCTCCTCCCAAGCAGGCAGTTGCCCCTTAACAGAGGCAACAGGAGCACCATAGTGATAGCCTGTTAACCTAGTGAACCCACAAAGGAAACAAGGTTATGCAGCCTCAGAAGAGAAGGGTCTGTGCTAAGGCTCCTGTCATAGGGCCAATGGTCAATCTGAGCTGATCAGCTGACCTACTGCCCTGCACAGCCAGCCAAGTATGCTCTGTTCCTGAGACCAGTGCATCTTTATTAGAAGGCCTTGCAGCCCTACTCAAGGTCATTCCCTTGCACCAAACCCCTCCACCCAGCTTCTTGAGCATGACAGGAAGCTTTCAGCATAACAGGACCAGGTATTCAGCTGGTAGTACCTGCTTCTTGTTCTCTGGGAGATCCTCTTCCATGGGCTCTGGCTTGGGTTCCTTTTTGGGTGGAGGGGGGGGAGGTGGAGACATGGCTTCATCCTCATCGTCCCCACTACCGAGGTCAACTCCCAAGAGCACACTCAGTGTGGTCATCACTCGTGGGTCCTGCAGCTTTCTGAGAGAGGCAAGGGGGAGGAGTGAGTAGCTGGGAGTCATTCAAACAGGCCCTACAGACCTGGCTTCTACATCTTGGCCAATTGGGATGATGGAAGATAGTCTGAACCTCCAACTCCAGGCACTGGATTCTCCCTGCTGTAGCCTAAGGGAAAACTCAGGAAAGCCAGATACCTGGGAACCAGCTTGGGAGCTAAATACTAGCTTTTGATTCCCTCTTTGCAGCACCTTTATATTTTGCACAGCTTGGTCTTCACCTGCGTCACTGCTCCTATTTCACTTGCCCCTTTGCTCTTCCCCCACGCTGCTGCCCCCAATGTCTACTTCAAACCCCTTAACACCCTGCTACTATCCTGCTCTCCTCTACAACATTCCAACCCAGAGCCCCGCAGGCCAGGACCCTGCCTGTGCATCTGAGGGGCAGCATGAATGGTTACAGTGATCCATATACACTCTGCCTTTTGGCTCAAGGACACAGCCTAAAGGGTTATGCATGACTGGGCATCTTGGATCATGCATACCCTGGGATGGCATGGTGTAGAATGGGGAGGCAGAATAGCTGCAGTTTGGAGAGCAAGGGAGACCCAATGCATGAGACTCAGGACAAACTACTCTCAAGAGGATGAAACCTTACTCTTCCCAAGATTACACCACAGCAGAACTGGGGTAGATCCAACTTACGTCCCCAGGTCAGAAGGCTTGTTCCGGAGCTGTTCAATCAGGTCTTTGTAGCTGGGATCATTCATCAAGGCTCTTGTGCGGGGGTCGCTCTCTAGCTTCTGGTAGAGGTTTGGCATATTAAAGGGGTTCATGAGCTTCCTCTCTGTGTGGGGCAGAGCATAGAAGCAAAGACTGGTCATTTTAGCAACCAAGGAATCCCAAGAGGATCCTTATACAGGGCATGACATTTCGGCAGCTATAAGAAAGCTGCGGCCTGCATGGCTAACACAACAACCAACCTCTGCTGAGTGATACTTGCCCCTTGACCAGATGCAGGGGCAGGGAGCCTTGTGAATAGACTTGTCAGTCCCAGCTCAGGGTTGAAAACTGGGCAAGCCCAGTTGCCTGGCAGAAAGAAGGTAGCCCTAGTCCTAATTCCATGGCACCTTTTCTCTCCCATGCTCCTCCTGTCCACCCAAGAGCAGAGCATAGCCCCTGAGAAGGCACTTACTGTAGGTGCAGAGAGGAGTCTTATCTCTGCAACTTCTCAGTGCCAAGCATTTAAGCAGGGTGGCTTGGAAGAAAACAGTACTTATATATTAAGTGGAGATCTCTGGCTGCAATTCCTGCTCCCCCAGTTCGTTCCCTTACCTGCTAGCCTGGCTTCCATGTTCTGGAGCCCCTCTTTTAGTTGAGAGTTCCCCGGCTCATGTTTCAACCCTTCCTCATATGTCTTCTTGGCCTCTTCAAAACGATTCAAGAACTCCAGAGCAGCTGCCTTGCGGGAGTAGCCCTGAAAGCAGGAGAGAGGGATACAATGGGGCAGGAAGTCATAAGGTCCCAATGGAGGATGGGATGAGTCCCCACACTCATGGAATTTCAGCATCACTACATCCCACCCCAGACTCTAGCATATTGGGGCACATCGGAATCTGAGCAGAGCAACCTGCCTCTGCAACATTTAGGCCCATGTCTCCTGTAAGGTAAGGAATAAAAATCCCCAACATCCTGTGCAGGAAAACAGACACCACTGGAGGACAGAGGTTTGACAAGCACATCTTTGTAAGCTGCCACTGTGTTATAGGTCACCTTCTGTGGCCCATGCCCAGAGCATAGGAGTCTGTCACAGCCCCCAGCTACAGAGCCTAACCTTTTAGCTCAACTCATGGCTTATAGCTCTGAAGGTCTTGTGATTCAGTCCCCAGTGACAACGAACATGGTGGCCAATACATAGAACAGCCACCACAAATGTTACTTCCAGAGACTGGAAACTGCTTTGACTGAAGAGAAATTCCTCAGGGTTAAACTCAAGACATGTGGGTTCAAGTCCCTGCTCCACCAAACTGTAGGTGATGTTGGGAAAGTCAGTCTCTCTGCCTCATTTCCCCATCTGTAAAATGAGGTTAGCAGCACTGCCTTGCCTCACAGGGGGATTGTGGGGATAACTATGTTAAAGATTGCGAGGCCCACAAATACTACAGTAATGGAAGCCATATAAGTACATTAAATAAATAAAAAGCTGGGATTTTCCCCAGAGTCCTAAGGGATTTGTCACCTAACTCCTGCTCCTTTTAAGATCTCAGCCAAAAATCAAAGGAATTCCTCTTAACAGCATGTTTTCAGAGCACTGAGGTATCATTTATTCCCGGTTTAAACTACAAAGACAACATGGTTATGCTGTTACAAAATACAATTTTTCCTGCCACATGTGACTAGGGAGAGCCAGGCGGTAACCACATTTTAACTCCAATTGGCATCTATTGCAAAACATGACTCTCCAACGACCAAGATTTTAAGGCACGAAATCACCACTGTGATCAGTCTGACCTTCATAACACCAGCCCTAACATTCAGCAAGACAACACGGTTTAAGAATCTAGAGAGGGACCCTCACCTTGCCCCACTCTGGCTTGAGCTCAACCGTTTTACAGGCATCCTCCAGTGCTTTCTGATACTCCCCTTTCTTGGCGTAGGCTGCAGATCTGTTGCTGTAGAGCACATGGTTCTTGGAGTCTAGTTTTATTGCCTCCGAATAGTGCTTGATGGCTTCTGCTATGTTGCCTGCGCTCAGGGCTTTGTTACCTTTTTCCTTCAACTCATTCACCTGTCGGAGGGAGAGCAAGAGCGAGCAGGGGATTAGCATGATCAGATGTGGGTGGAAGTCTCGAAGCAACCTTCTTGCCCTTGAATTATCTTTCCCAACTCAAAGCATCACAGGCAGGAAAGAGACTTTTAAGACTGCCCCTTGTTATTGCCTCTTGGGTTTTTCACAATCAGCAGCTGCTTGGAGTCTTACTGCAGTCAGCACTTGGAAAAGGAAGAATAATCTTTCACCAGGAACCACTCTGACTCAATACCTGCTTGAAGGGAGACATACTGCCTCCTTTAACAGTCCCAGAAAGATTAATACAAGAGCACGATCAGCGTCTTGACAGCACAGAGATTCAGTAAGAACTCAGAAACTGACATGGCTGTTCTGACATGGAAGTTGTGCAACACCAAAGGACTCCAGATTTCTCAGTAAGAGGTCTGTGAATACCCCAGATCAGAGATAACCAAGTCTATCCCTCTTGCAATTCTCACCCAACCAGCCACTTCTCCCCTTTGGAGACCCCTCATGGGTGGAACTCTCCCACATGACTGACTCAAGTAGTTTAATAAACAATGGCCAAAAAACACCATCAGTTTCTAGGAATATGCAGCTTGGGCCCATCAGTCCGTTCAGAGTCAAAGGAAATTTACCTATGATTTAAGCACCTAGCTCAAACACTCCAGAGACCCAGAAGTCATCAGGTGGTTAAAGTTGTGTAGGTGTGACTTCCCTGAAACCGTGAACTGATGGGGAGGCAGTACCTCTCGAAAACCCAGCAACTGCTAGCAAGATGTCTCGGCCAAAAGAAGGCAATCACTGATGACTCACTTCAACAGCACATCAGGTTGGAACTCTCTCTAATGAGCTCCTTAGGAAGGCTGCATATAATATTTGCATTTTTCTCACCCTGTTACTTCCACTCTCCAAGTACTTCATAGTTGAACTCTGCCGTACAAACAGAAGCATGTCCCAGTTACATCCAAAGTCTCCCTTCTACAAGGAGGAGTGTTATGATGGCTCCCTATAAGCTCTGTTCCAATGCTATCTCCCTTTTCAGTGCTGATTGGGGCTGAGCATTAATGGATCTTTAAATTATATGCCATGAATGGCAAAATAATTACTGCCTCTAAAAGCTTTTGAATGCTCACCCCAAATTAGCTGACAGTGTAAGAGCCTTACTATTTGGGGCAGAAGCAGGAATAATCAAATTTAAAAAAATAATTTGACAGTCTACTTCAATTTTCAGGTATCTGACAAAACTGGCACTCCAGTTTCTGGGCTTGAGAGCTCAGAGATGGTGCTACAAATTAAGAACCTTTTTCCATTTTAGAGCTGGATTTACATTCTGACACAGGTCATAAGCAAAGACTTTTGGTGGGCCTCATCCCAGTCCACAGTGGATGTCTGTATGCAAGATAAAAAGCCAACATATAATTGTGCAAAAACTGGCCTTTTTTTGCTCAAGTCAGGGACCAAGACAGGAAATGAAGAATGGCACGGAGATAAATCAGGAGTTATGTCTGCAGAGGGGGGAGACAGGAGGAATTTCTTGAGTGGAGTGGAGAGGGAGTTGCGATTGACAGGCATCAGCAAAGATGTGAGGAGGTGGAACTTAGGGCTGGGATAGCAGGGGGTTGCAGGTCAGGACTGAGGGGCATCAGCAGAGCTGTATGCAGAAGGAACCACGGACAGGAATAGCGGGGTGGGGCCTTGTAGTTCAGGATTGTGGGGCACTGGTAAGACAGTGCTTGTGTAGGAGGCTCATGCAGGCCTCATCCACACAATACCTAGACTCTAGCAAGCACAAGTGCCTCAGTTTCATTAGTTCTACAGCAACATGAATTTTAGACCAAGATGCGAAGTTAAACTCAACTGCCTTACTCCAAGATAAAGCAGCTCCCTCAGGTTGGTGATTTGCTGTGCTCCAAGAAGCAAAGTCAGCTGTGCAGCTAGAAGTTAGTGGAGAAAACAATTAAGGGCCCTTCACCCATGCAAAAGCAACAGGCTCTCTTCTGGGACAGGCAGGAGGGAGCTTCTAGTGACATGTATTATGCCAGCTGTAGACCTGCTCCAAACATTCCCTCCAATGAAGATACCCCAGGGGCTCTTTACTGCACCTTAATAAGCCTTGTTTAAGCAGCAGCTCAGCTGTGTACAACTCCCATCTCCAGCATGAGAATGCAACGCATTCTTCACCCCCGCCCCAAACAGTTTAACGTTGCTTGGAGACCTTAACAACTACTCAACAAGAACAGTTACTCCTACCTGGGCACATCTTCTATGGTAGGGGTATGAGACAGTGGTGTGCATGCACATGCAGAGGTGAGGCTGAAAATGTGGGGGGATAGTACTTCCATCCCAGCTACCCAACAACACATCTCCAGACAGTCCCTTGAACAACCCCGATCATACACATTTAGTTCACAACCAACTCAGACTCCTAGTGCTGCCCCCTTTACTATCTCATACATATTTTCATGCCCCGCACTTTATAGTTCCCCTGATGCTCCTTGCTCAGCTGGCTGTCGCAAATCACTCTATCTCCTTCCACACCCCTGCTCCCCAGACACCCCACGACCACCAACTTCCAGGACTCCTGGCTACCTCTCTTCACAGCTGTTCCATTCCAGTGTCCCAGACTGCTCTTCAGTATCTACCGCACCCCCTCAGATCCCAGCCACCCTCTCCTGAGTGCTGTCACCCCAGCACCTACACTCACTTACTCTGCCCCCTCCCTTCCAGGCTCAATCTAGACTAGGATAAAAAAAAAAATCTTAAAGCCATGTCAGCAAACACATTTTGACACTCAAATGCAACCAAGGTAGAATGGTCTTTGACATGTGTTAGCTGGTAGTGCAAGGTCAGTGCAAGGGAGGATTTACCCTGCCCGCCTAGCACCTGCTAAAACACAGCTTACCCCTGTCTACATCAGGGTGTTAAAATGTATCCGGCAACAGGTTCTTAAGAGACACCTTTTAATCTAGTTTAGACAAACTCTCCTGCTCCAGGGCCCTTCACTGACTCCCTGGCTATGTCCCACCCCCCCCCCCCCCCGCCTTACCTCTTCCCACCCCCAGACGCCATCCCCGGGCTGCTCCTTCCCACCCTGACACCTCCCGCCTCCACGGGTTGCCTGAGGGAGCCCCCCGGCTCCATCCCTTGTAGATTTCAACCCCTGCCCCAGGCTGCAGCCAGCCCGCCCGCCCGCCATCGCCCGGCTTTCCCCCTACCCCCACCTCGTGGGCCGTCCCCCAGATCCACCCACAGGCCGCGCCGCCCCCCTCCGCGGCCCCCCGCTCTCAGACTCCTCCCCACGGCGGCCCCCCCAGCTCCACCCCCCCCAACAGGCGCCCTCTACAGTCCTCCCCACAGGCTGCCCAGCTCCCGCCTTCACACCCCTCCCTCAGCGCCCCCACCCCTCCAGGGGTCCCCCCAACACCCCGCGCTTCCTCGGCCCAACCGCCTCCCCCCTCAGGCCCCGCCCCTCACCTTCTCCATGGCTCCGGCTCAGGGTCAAGCTCTGTCTACGGGACACTGTCGGTTAAGTCTTCTCCTGCCCGGTCTACCCCCTCTCACGCCGCCTTCTGGAACCTGCTAGAAGCCTCCTGAGCCGCCCGAGCCGCCCCATTGGTAGGTACACATCTGGGCCCCGCCCTCCCAACACCATGATAGATTAGAAGATGTGTCGCTCATGCGCCAGGCCATGCCTACTCTCCGCCTCCGCGCCGTCAATGAACGCGGGGATCATTGCGATAAGCACAGTGATAGGTGAAAACTAATGTCAATCGACACTAGCCCCATCTACCCCGCGTCTCATAGGTCTGGCGGCCTGCCAATCAATACCACTCTGAGGCGCCCTCCTACCGGCCCTAATTTTGATTGGATGTCAGCCTAGTGCCACGCCCCCTGCTCTGCCCATCTGATTGGTCAGAATGTCCAATAGCCTCAGCCATTCTCAAAGTCCATTGGTCTGGAGACCCCCTCAGGTTCCAACGGCCGTGCCCATTGGTTAGAGCCAGTTTCTGGAATTTTCCATCCTTTTCATTGGGTTTCAGGAACAAAATGACGACATGCGAGGAGCTGCATCCTGATTGAGCGGAGCGGGTCTGCGTCATCAAGACACCATCCCTTTATTGGGCGACTCCGTGGGGCGGGAGGCGGCTGTGAATGGAGCCTGTCTGATTGAGCTGGAGTTCCCAAGGTGGGGGCTGGTGTACAGCCTGGTTGTCCGCTAGGGTGTGTGAAATATTTGCACATGCTTTCCACGGCCGCAATACTCCTGGGTCCTTTACACGTGCCTTGCACACCCTTCACTGGAGAATCCTGTTTGCATGCACCTTGCAGCTCTGAGGCTGGGGAACAGGTTGTGTTGGTGTCCCCCCAATGTGATCAATGTGTAATTTTCACTTAAGTTCTCTTGGGCTTTTGCACCCGGCCTGCTTTCCTGCTGTGCCCTTAGTTTACACGTGCCGTGGGTGCTGTAGTGCAACTATTCCAGTCCCACTTGCCCAGAACTATTATTCTTTGCACAAGATTCATTGTAAATGAATAAGTGCAAAAATTGTGCATCCCAGGTTTAAGAGTATCCCATGGTACGCACACAGTACAAAATTTGTACATCATGGTGTGACAGCTATTGCAACCACAGGCAGTGTTTTTGAAGACTATATTGTATTAAATTTATGAATGTTTAGTGTATCGGGGCCAGGGATTGTATGCAACTCTGTGGGGTACCACGGCTGCTCCAGAAACAAAAAAACAGCCCCAGAAATTGTAACCAGCTCCAGAAAAATAACAATCCTTGGGTGTTTTCCATATTAGGTTCAGGCTGGGTTTTCCAGAGACTAGAAAACAGAGACTTTGGGTATCTAAAGGCTAAGTTTAGAGAGACTTCGGGGGTCTCAATCTTTGTTGAAAAGGCTTTGACTAAGATGCCATAAGACTGATAGGTAATTTCTGTTATGTTTAGTAAACATGTAGGCACTTTTGTTGTTTGTTGTATTTTCTCTATGCTTTTTTCTTTTGGTCCTTAAAATGTACTCTGCTGAGAAAGATCTGTGTGGTCACACTGTTAAAAACATTAATTGTCCTCAGAGAGAAAACAGCCCAGGCACTAGCCTTCAGGCAGAATGGCTGCCTGGGGATGTTATAGTTTATAGCAGGGGGCTGTGCAGGTACAAACTTAAAACTCTAGCTCAGCTGGGAGTGGGATAAAGGTCCCTGCCCAAAGACAGGTGTTGGTTGGAGCCCTGAGCCCTGACTGGGCACACCTGGAGGGGCCACACAGATGAAGAATATAGGTGCAGTTACCCTGAAACTGTGACACATGGCATGCAATGTTATGCAAAATGGGTATATGCTAAAATTAGGCACTGTGGTGTGTATGCTATAATTTTTTTAAGTGCAGTATACAGCAAAGAGCATGGGTTGCATAATTTCTGTATACTTGTGTATTTCCCAGGGCATGATTTTTGTACACGGTGCACATGCCTTGGGGCACGTTCCGTACATACGTGTACCTTTGCATGGATTCACCCCTGCAGCAATTTCACTAACTCAGTGTAACTCCTAGGAATTTACCTGATGTTATAAAACTGCCGAGGTGTTTTCCTCTCTCACTGGACACAAATCTCAGCTTTGTTTTCACAGAGGATTTTCATGGTGGGAAGCTCTTCTAGAAGCTGCAGTGCAAGCTGCTGGACAGCTTTCGGTAAAACATTTGTAGGGACTGATGTGGGGGAGGAACAGGAAATCTGCTGTGCTTTTGTTGCATTATAACAAAGAGAGTGAGGGGGACAGAGTCAGGACTCTTGGGTTCTATTCCCAGCTCTGAGAGGAGAGGGGGTCTCATGGTTAGAGCAGGGAGGGTCTGGGAATCAGGACTCCTGGATTCTGACCTTAGCTCTAGAAAAGGAGTGGTGTGTAGTAGTTAAAGCAGAGAGGCTGGTAGTTAGGACCTCTGGGTTCTGTCCCCACGGCCGGCCCACAACATTTTGGCACCTGAGGCGGGGAGCTCAAATGACGCCCCCATACCCCCTCGCTTGGGCCAAAACTTTGAAAGGTCTCAATTCTGCCTTCTTCCTGTTCTACTCCTCTCATGGTACTGCTCTGCTACCTACCCCAATAAAGGAGAACTAACAACTTAAAATGCCTTAATCAAAAATTTTAAGTAACACTTAATTTTCAAACACCTGAACAGCAAATGTAATTTTTCTTGTCTGCATAGTAAACACTGGCATTGTTATCTGTTTGAATAATCAAAGTGGTGCTTTCCGTGCCTTCTTGGTTGCAAAGATTTGAACTGCTTCCTGCTGAAGGTCCACAGTCTGGGCCAGCTCATGCTCTATTGAGATAGTTGCAAGGCCGAGCAGCCTCTCCTGTGTCATTGTGGAGCGTAGATGTGTTTTTATTAACTTCAGCTTGGAGAAGCTGCGTTCTCCACTGGCAACCGTTACAGGAAGTGTTGGAAGTATGCGCAGAGCAACAAAAGCATTTGGAAAGAGGGTGGCCATCTTATTTGTGCACATATATTCCAGAACATCCTTTGGAGTTGATCCTGCTGAAATGTATCTTGAAAGGGCTTTCAGTTCATCACCTAAATCACTCGCATCAATATCGCGCATGTCATCATGTGTCTACACTGTCTCTAGTGCCTTGCATTGCTGGTGTAGGTCTTCTTCGGGTATAGTGAGGAGCTTTGGAATATCATACAACATCCCAAATATACTGCTGTGTTCCTTGATCAGCATAAAACATTCTTCAACTGACAGTATTGTACAATCTAGCACCTGGTTAAAGAATTCAACTTTGAATTGTTGTTTGGGGTCTCTTATGGGATTATTCCATGCCTCATAATCAAAATGTCGTCTTCTTCAGTGACTCTTGTATTCTTGAATGGGTGGGAAAATAGCTTCAGTGTGAAGTTCCTCTGCCAACTTCTGTGCACTCTTCAGAACATTTTGAAATCCCTCATCGGACTGGTAAGACTGTAGGTATGACTTTGCTTTGTCCAGTTGCTCCATTGCTCCAGATATATCAAGGTCAACACCTTGGAGTCTCTTGCATACAACATTTATTTCAAACAGTAAGTCATACCACAACACTAAGCCACACAGAAATTTGAAGTTATGTATGTTTCTGGTGATTCCATTTCCCTCTGCCACTGTTCTCCCATGAACAGTTCCTGTCATAGCATTATCCTCCATAATGGCAACTATGGCATCATCTGTCTTCCCAATTTGGTGTTTGATAAGCTTTATTGCCTCCACTCGACTTTCCCATTGTGTGGCACTCAGTGGTTTCAGTGTCAGAGAGGATGTTCCCAGATGTTGCTTCAAAATTTGTCATCGATGAGTTGATGCAGAGAAAAATACATAGATGCTTTGAATTACATTAAAAAATTCAGCAACCTCACTAGAAGCTGATGGTGCATCACTGACCACCAAGTTCAATGAATGAGAACTGCATGGGACAAAAAAAGCTCGAGGGTTTAACTCTCGGATCCCTGTCTGCACTCCTCTGTTCTTTCCTCTCATGTTGGCACCATTATTGTAGCCCTGACCTCTCATGTCAGCTATCGCAATTCCCGTATCTTCCAGCTTTTTAAGAAGCACATTTGTCATACCAGCTCCTGTAGTATCATCAATGTCAATAAATTCTAGAAAATGCTCTCTGACAGACACCACTGCAGGGACTTTTTCACGAGGTTCCGTTGTTGTTACAAAACACAACATTAAAGTCATTTGTTCCGTATGGCTGACGTCAGGTGTGCAGTCCAGAATAACAGAGTAATATCTTGCTGACTTCAGATCTGCCACAATCTTGTGTTTGACTTTTGTTGCCAGTAACTGTATGATCTCATTTTGAATTGTTTTTCCAAGGTAGCGGTGTGTGTACATTTCTTCGGTGGTGACTCTTCTTAGATGCTCCTGGAGTACAGCATCAAACTCAGCCATCAGCTCCACAATTTTAAGGAAGTTTCCATTGTTTGGCAGATACAGCTGATCTGAAGTGCCACGCAGTGCTAGGTTTGGGGTAGCAAGCATTCTCACAATGGCAATTAACCTTTTCAGAACAATTTTGCCAGTAAAGAGACTCCGATGCAATCTTCTCTTGATGCTGATCATCTATGGTGGCCTTTAACCTTAGTCTCATCTCAAGCTCTTTCCACCTATGGAATGCTCTCTGGTGATTTGCTGCCTTCTCAAGGCATGCCAGATTTCTAACCAGATTTTTCCAGTCCTTTGTTCCTGTAGAACCCAATGTGGCTGGAACATTAGACTGGAAGAGTTTGCAACAAAAAGAGTATGCAGCATTCTGGGTTTTTGAGTACATAAGCCATGGCCTCTCCACTTTGTCACCATTGGGGATTTTACACCAGTAATGCGTTGGTTGGAAACTTCTATTTTTATTGTCTTTGAGGAACATGAAGTTTTTCACTTGCTGTGGCCCAAGCAGTACAAGGAAGTCCCTCAGGCTACTGTTCAAGTGGGTCCACAGTCCTGGATCATCTAGACTTAAGGAACTGAACTCAGCAGCAGCTGTTTCTTGCGCCTCCACCACACTCTTCTCTGATCTACACTTTTCTTCAGGAATGTGCATGGTTACATCCATTTGAGATGGAGATACGGATGCTGCAGTAGCTGCCTGATCACCTGCACTCTGACTAACTGGAAGATCAGGCATCTCCTCACCACTCACATCCTCACTGGGGCCAGAAGGCTCACCATGAACATTTGTGTCTATGTATCTTAGGGTTAGCTCCTTCCTGCTTAGACAGAAAAGCTTCCTTTGCTTGCTTTCTTTTTCTGCATGCTGCCCCAGAGGGGCGTTTTCTTCTTTCACTCATGACTGCTGTTCTGTGCCAACTATAGTGACTCTCAACACTCAGTTGAAGCGGACAAATAAGCAGGCTGGTAGCGGGGCCTGAGTGAGGGAAGATATCAGCATCTTAAGGGCCTAACTGGCTCCTACTACTTCAGTTGACTGCCTGTTCTCCTCCAGTGGGTTCAGGGAAGCAGCAGGAAACAGGAAGCTCCCTGGGAAGCTGGTGTTAATCAGGCCAGGCTGCTGGGAGTGCTAGAGAGGTACATAAGAGGCTCCTCCCCCACCCTCTCCCTGCAGTTCCTGCTGCTTTCTGTTATTCCTTCTCACCTTTTTGCCTGCCTGCCAGTTATGTCTCTTGTTCCCTCCTTCCTCCAGCACAGCACTCCACCATCTCTGTGCATCCAGAGCAGAGAGAATACATATGCCCCAGCAGCAGCCACAATTTTCTACTCTCTGGGTCCTAGTGGCGCCCCCCACAGTCTGGCACCTGAGGCGGTCGCCTCAGTTCGCCTCATGGTAAGGCCAGCTCTGTCTGTCCCCAACTCTGGAAGAGCAGTGGGGTCTAGTGTTCAGAGGGAGGCAATTGGGAATCAGGACTCCTGGGTTCTGCCCCTTGCTCTGCTAGTGACCTTGGACAAGTCATTTTGCTGCTCTGTGCCTCATTTTCCCCAAGGTGGGGAATAACACTGATTTATCCCCAGGAAGTTGCAAAACTATTGATCACTGTGAAGTGCTTTGTAATCCTTCAAAAAAAAAAAAAAAAAAAAAAGGACCAAGCAACGGTATGTGGTGATAAATGCAGAGCTGAATCTTGAAGGCTTGTTCTACGATCTGCAGATCTTCCTAAATCAGGATTTCGGGACATAAAAGAGGGTGCCCTGCTCTTTGGATAGCATAGATCTGAAGCAACTGCTCCAGAGACTAGCAAAAGGCCACATCTCCCAGCAAGCAGTATCTATCTGTCTTCTGGTGTGACTACCACTGCTAAATTTAGTAGGGTTGCTAAGGCACCCTGGAAACTCAGGAGACAAGGATCTATTTATAGTGATGAAGCTAGCCTACTGTGCTGTTTAAATGTCCCAGGTGTGTGAGTCCCCTTTGCAAATTGTTTCAGAGTGGTAGCCGTGTTAGTCTGTATCAACAAAAACAAGGAGGAGTCCTTGTGGCACTTTAGAGACTAACAAACGTATTTGTTTATTAATAAATTTGTTAGTCTCTAAGGTACCACAAGGACTCCTTATTCCCTTTGCAAATGATTGCTTTTTAAAGTAGCTAGCTGTTTCCTGGTTCCTGCCCACAAGCAGCTTAGAGGCAGGTTGAGAGCGGGAGTCACTGAAGTTAAATTACAGCTTGTTTTGCCTGGGATTCTGGGAACTGTAGTTTGCAAAATTGGCTCCAAAGTTTTCAGTCTCCCAGGTTTCAAAGTTAAGCCTGGTCCCAAGAGTCCGAGGGGCCAATGTGGACGAATTCTGTTCTGTGTTTATGCTTAGCGCTTTACTGACATGGGTGAATTAATCCACTGTGTGATCTGGGGTGATAAATAATGTTATCCCCATTTTATGTATAAGGAGCTGAGGTGTACAGGAGGGAAGAGGCTCGCCAGAAGTCAAACAGCTAGTCAATGGCAGAGCTAGGGATAAAACCCAGGAGTCCTGGTTCCCAGGCTGCCCTCGTTGTTCTAACTCACTAGAGCTCACTTCCTTTCCAGGGCTAGGAATAGAACCCAGGAGGCCTGATTCCCAGCCCAGCCCTGCTCTAAGCACTAGATACCATTTCTCCCCTGGAGCCAGGAGTATAACCCAGGAGGCCTGACTCCCAGCTCTGCCCTGCTCTAACTTACTAGACCACACTCCCCTCCCAGAGCTGGGAATAGAAGCCACGAGTCCAGAATACAATACTACAATGAATGTAATTATTGAGGGGCAGCGTGGTCCAGTGGGTAGGGCTGCAGCTCAGGACTCCTGGATTCTAGTCCAAGGTCTGCTGCAGACCTTTCTCTGTGTGCCTCTATTTCCCCTCTCACCTTTTGTCTAATTGGACTGTCAGCTGTTCAGGGAAGGGATTGACTATCATTGTGCATTGGTGGCACCTAGCATGGCAGGGCCCAAGTCGCAGTTGGGGTCTGTACAGCACCAGCACAACGGGTGGGGCTGGCTGTGCTACAATAACGCAAGGTGGAGCAGGGGCACAGTAATAGTAAAATCAGCTAACAGCAGGGAAGAACACGGCCATTGTAGGCCCTGTTGCTGAACTCAGGCTCTGGATCCCATTGCGCCTGAGATGCCATCTCCATCTCAAGAGACTGACAGGCTCTGCTCATCTCCCTGAGTTTGCTGCGTCAGGATCCTTTATTGGCAAGGAAGAGGAAAACTGCAGGAGCCTGGACGGGGGCAGGACTACATTTCCCAGGATTCCTTGCACACAGTTGGGCGGGTCTTGGAAGTGCAAAGCCCTTGGTGAGTTTCAGTATCAGCGCAGCAGCAGTTTTGTCCTTTCTCCCGCCCCCCTTCGCAAGCCAAATACCAGGTGCAGTAAATAAGGGAGAAGAATTTCTCTCGACTGCTCAGGGACCAACCAGGGAGGCTGGGCTGGGAGCCCCAGTGTTGCATTCCCTTCTGTGCTACCATGCCAGGGGTTCTCATGACCCTGCCAGGCAGGAGACTGTCTGGGGCTTTAGGGCAGCTTCTAGGGGGCTGGGGCAAAGGCTGGAACCCCTGGGTGCTGGGTAGTGTCAGGAGGGGCACGTGGAGCAGCAGGGAACCAAGCACTAGCAGCCTTCCCCGTGGCACGGTCCAGTTGGTGTCAAGAGCCTTCCGAAGCTGGGCAGCTGCTCCCCCACTAGGCATGGCGGCTAAGGTGGATCTGACCACGTCCACTGACTGGAAAGAGGCAAAAAGTAAGTGTGAGGGGATGTGTGTGCGCGCTATGCCCAGTTACCCCTTCCTTTTGCCCATGCCTCCCTTTAGCTGGGCATCATACAGCCCTTTGCAACGTGCCTCCACCTAGGGCCACTTACCCTGCCTAATTTCCACCCCTAAGGGCATTTGTCCCTTCCCTGGGCACCATGCAGCTGTGCAGGGAATCTGTATACCAACACAGAAGTCCACCCCCAGGCATGGAACAGCTGGAGGCTTGTTGCCACAGTGCACTGGTTACTTAAAAACTGATACAGCTCTTCCAACATCACTCATCTCTGCATCCTGCCATGCAGCATAGGTAGGAATCCCATAATGCCTCAATGCATTGTGGGTGATTTGTGGGATCCCCTTCTGGGATTGTGGGAATGCATGTGTGTGTCAGTACTCCCAGCATCCCTTGCGCCATATCCCAGAACTCACCTGGCAGCTGCACTATTCCCAAATTGCTTGGAGGGAAGCAGCACTTCCCATCCCCGGTGCTGCAGGGAGAGCCGTGCTACTGCGTTGGAGCTGTGCGGATGTTCTCTATGGGGCTGGCCTGCCAGAACCAAACCATGGGACCAGAACACTCTGCACTGACTGCTAGTGGCACTGCAGTGCCACATGCCAGCTCTGACCCCACCATGAGAGCTGCCTGGGCACGGAGAACGTATTGGCCCATCTGTTTTCTAGCAGTCAGTGGCAGAAAGTGCAAAAGCATCCATGTTGTGCAGCTGGCACAGTCCCCCTGGGTTATTAATCCTCTTCATCATGGTAAGTGCCTGGTACCAGCCAAAAACAGGACCCCGTTGTGCCAAGCACCATACAAACCCAGAGTAAGAGACAGTATCTACCCCAGTGAAAGATGGTATACCAGGGGCTCATATTGACTGGTGCCTCTCCATTTCGTCATTGGACCCTGTCTGGGGCTGGCTTATTACCGTAAAAACCCAACACCGCAGCCTTCTTCCGTGGCCCCTTTCAGTTTATACTGAGATTCAGCATCCATATAGTCTCACCCAAGCCCCAATGCTCTAGGATCAAGAGTCTTTTCAGTCCCTATTTAGGGGATTATCTTCTTCAAGGCCGGTGGCACAGGATTTCTTAGGCCCTTGGTACAGCTGTCCTAGGCCAAACCTAATGGTCCAAGACAGAAAAATTGGGAGCTCTTTAAGAAGAGTTTATTAGATAGCCAAAAAGCCACAATTCCACAATCAAGAGAGATGACAATTTTGGCTAAAAGCCCAGCCTGGCTCAGTGGCAAAGTGAAGGCAGCAGTTAGAAATTAAAAAGAAAGTAATATAAAACAAATGGAAAAAGGGGGTAATAGCAATTGATCTAAATTAGAGGGTAGGAAATGTAGAAAACTGATAAGGGGAGCTGAAGGCACCAGGGAAAAATGCATTTCAAGCAGGGCCAAGGAAAATAAGCAGTTTAAATATCTTAAGAACAAAGGAAATTCTAGCAATGATACAGGCCAGTTACGAGCTGGAGATGGTAAAACTACTATTAATGGTGCAGAAAAGACAGAAGTGCTCAATAAATATTTCTGTTCTGTATTTGGAAAGACGTAGGATGATGTACTTGTAACCATCCTCATGTGAGAAGTACTTTTCAGTCCATTATTAACTAAGGAGGAAGTTAAAACACATCTATGAGGGATAAATATTTTTAAATCAGCCAGTCCAGATAACTTGCACCTGAGAGTCCTAAAAGAGCTGTCTGAGGAGATCTCTGGCTTGTTTGATGGTAATTTTTAATAAATCTTGGAATACTGGGGACATTTCAGAAGACTGGAAGAGTGCTAATGTTATACCAGCCTTCAAAAAGGGTGAGTGGGATGACTCGGGTAACTGTAGGCTGGTTAGCCTGACATCAGTCCCAGGCAAAATAATGGAAAAACTAATATGGGAGTCAGTTGATATAGAATGAAAGGATGGGCCTATAATTAATATCAGTTTGATAGGAAATAGGTCTTGTCAAACAAACCTGATTTCTCTCTCTGAGGAGATTGCAAGGTTGGTTGATAAAGGTAACTGCGTAGATGCAATACACTTAGACTTATGTAAGGCATTTGACTTCATGCTGCACAACAATAATAAGCACTATATAATATCAGTGGAGCACCTGTTACCTGGATTAAGAACTAGTTAACTGACATCTCAAAAAGTAATTGTTAATGGTGAATCCCCATTGAATGGAGATGTGTCTCAGGGTGGATGGCCCTTTAAGGGGAGCCTGGGGCAGGGCCCTCTCTCCCGTGATGGGCTTCTTTAAGGGGAATGAGCCCATTGTGCCAAACTGCCTAGGTGGCTGCTTGGCAGTGAATTGGCTAATGGGCACCTGGACCAGATTAAGGGCCGCAGAGCTCAGTTGGAGGAGGGTGCTGTTAGGAAGAGGAGGCTCCCAAGGACAGGCGTTCTAGTGGTACAGAGGAGGACAACTCCCAGGGAAAGGAACTTAAGGAGGAGCCTAGATAGCTGCAGGAGGCCCAGTCTACTAGGATCTGTGCTGCCTGGAGAAGAGCAGCAGTCGGATGGAGGGCTCTGGCTCCAGGGAAGGAATGGTGGCTGAGTGCCTCTTGGCTAAAGGGCCCAGGATGATAAACATAGATGGAATCTGCCTCCCTACTAAGAAGCCTGGGTGATGGTCTTGTGTTTCTGTAGAAGTTTCTGTTGTTAAATGAGACCTTCAAAAGCCTTGCCAAGCTTCCTAATGACCCAGTTGGGGAAATTAAGGCAGGGTGTGTCTGTGTGCTGTACCTGGCCAAAAGGAGGCGTGTGGGATGGCATCTGCCTTACAGGGCATGCCTAGTGAAGTTTTGTAGGGATTAGTACTAGGCCTGATGCTAGTCCACATTTACATCAATGCCCTGGAAGTAAATATAAAATCACTGCTGCTAAAATTGATGGATGACTCAAAGATTTTTGGAGTGGGATGGTGAGGACAGTCCTGCACAGCAATCCACATTGCTTGGTAAGATGGGTCCATTCCAGCAAAGTGTGGTTTAGTGCAGCCAAACGTCAGATCATGTATCTGGGAACGAGGCTTGCGGGCCGTCCCTACAGAAGCGGGGGACTGTATCCTGGAAAGTGGTGACTCTGAAAAGGATTTGAGGGGCATAGTGGCAAACAACTAAGGATGAGCTCCCAGTGTCATGCTGGGATAAAAAGGGCGGTGCGATCCTGACATGTATGAAGAGGGAAGTAGTGAGTTGGAGCAGAGAGGTGAGTTTACTTCTGAATACAGTCCTGGCGAGACCCAGGCTGGACTGGTTCATCCAGTTGCGGGGGCCACATTTCAAAACCAATATTGAAAATTTGGAGAGGGTGCAGAAAAGATCCACAAAAATGATTTGAGGGTGGGAGAAGATGCCGCAGAGTGAGAGACCTGGGGAGTTCAGTCTGGTCAGTTGCTCAAAAAGAAGATGGAGAGGTGACCTGATTATAGGCCTTCGCAGGGGGAAAGTACTGGATACTGGAGGGCTCTTTAGCCTAGCAGCGAAAGGTTGAACAAGAACCTGTGGCTGGAAGCTGAAGCCAGACACTTTTCAATTAACAGTATGGGTGATTAACCACAGGAACAATTCCCAAGGGGAGTGGTGGATTCTCCATCTCTTGATGTCTCCAAATCCAGCGGGCCAGGTGCTTTAGTCAAACACAAGGCATTGGGCTCAATAGAGGGGGAGCTGGGTGAAATTCTCTGTCCTGTGTTATACAGGAAGTGATGAATAATACAGAGACTATTCTAATGCCCTGATATACATGAGTGCCACAGCCTCTTTTGGACAGCAGGTACAGTACTTTTCCAAGGGTGGCTGCTGCATTGGTGTTCACCCACGAGGTAGTGCAGGAGAACCCGGTTTAAATTCCTTTTGATAAAATGGGATTTGAGCTCTGGAAGGCAGTGGGTGTCTATTGGGTTAGAACAGGGGGAGCTGCGAATTAGGACTGCTGGGTTTTACCCACACCACTGGGAGGGGAGTGGGGTCTAATGGCTGGAGCAAGGGGAGCCAGCTGGTAGGACTGCTGGGTTCATTTCCCAGCTCCGCTGAATGGTTGTGACCATAACCTCAAAAATTACCTTTACTTATTATTGCTTAGAAAACATACAAGCTGCAGCCAAAGTGTTGTCAGCCTAGAGATGTCTTTGTATGAGTTGAGGGCTGTCTGTTATGGATCCTGGGGCTGGAAGAGACTGTTAGCTGGGCAGCCCACCCTCCTGCATAGCACAGGCCAGAGATTCCCTCCCCCGCCTGCCCCCTGGGCTTCCTGCTGGAGCCCACACCTTTGCGGTAGAGTTAGGTCTGAGCTCAGTGGAGGTGAGCTGGGGACCTACCTAGGGTTACCATCTGGCTGATATTTGACCAACCTGGCCAGGTTTTTTTATGGATTTGCCAGGTGCCAGAAAAATAATGTAATCTGCTGGGTTTTTTTTACGTGGGTCTGAAGATTTGCATTATTATCACAATATACAGGGATATCTACTGTTAACAGTTTCTGTGTCGAGCTAAAGATGTTGCAGTGTTCCTACTTCCGCAGTTTAAGTAAGAAAATGTTACCAATCTGATCTATCTGTGTTCTCTCTCTCGATACTATAAGTGACTATTGCAGGGGGTGGTGGTTGCGGAGTTGCATTGTGGTTGCTGTGGACTTGCCTTGTGAGTGTGGGGTGGCGTGCTGGTTTTTGTGCATTTCAAAGGTGGTAACTCTAGACCGGCCCAAGGGCGCCTATTGCAGGGGCTGATTTCCCCTCCCTGGTGCAGCGCACCCGTCGTTCGCAAAGGATCCCGGCCTCAGGTTCTGCAGGTGGGTGTTGGCAGGGTGTGGTGTGGTGTGATGCTCCCCCAGCCAGGCAGGCAGGGCTGTGTCACTCGGAGTGCTCCAGGCTCAGAGTGCATCACACCAGTGCCTGGGTCCACCCTGCTCTGTGGGGCCTCCTCAAGGAAGGCCCCTTCCCTGCACAGGTCTCGCAGC
Source organism: Lepidochelys olivacea (assembly GCF_965140295.1). Taxonomy (NCBI): domain Eukaryota; kingdom Metazoa; phylum Chordata; order Testudines; family Cheloniidae; genus Lepidochelys; species Lepidochelys olivacea. The sequence continues at coordinate 31,176,952 of NC_140417.1, forward strand.
ATTGTCGCAGTGACAGGGTTTCAGCTGGGTTAGGGGTAGGGCAGACTGCATTGTCTGGGGAAACCCCCTCTGACTGACTGGCTGCCTGCCCCATGGGCCCGCCTCCTGGGGTGAGCAGCCAATTGGAGTGGCTGTTGGAAGCGCTCTCAGCAACCTGGAAGCCATGCTTGCTGCAGGGGAGGGGGAGCCGTGAGCTGGGGGTGGCTAACGGCTTCCCTTGGGAGCAAGGGGATGGGGTGTGTGAGGGGGATGAGCCCCTGGCACTGCTCCCCCAGCCTGAAGGGGGAGGGAGACCCCACTCCAGCTAGGCCAGGGAGAGTGGGGTGAAGAGCCCGGGAGATGCAGAGGTGGGGCTGGGTTGGAGACAGAACAAATGGAGGGAAGGGGATTGGGGGGGGGGTATAAGGTGGCATGAAGGGGGACTGGGGGTGAGGGATGAAGCTGAGGGGGCAGAAGTGATGGGTGGACTGGGGGGACAGTTTTGACTTGGAGGTGGTGGGGGGGCCAGAACTGATCGCTGGCCAGGGGTTGGGCAGATGAGTGGTGTGGGAGGGGAGAGAGCTCCTGCAGCAGGAGCCAAAGTCACCTCACCCAATAAAGCGGGAGAGTGAGCAGCACTAATTGTCCCCGCCTGCACACGCACACTGGACATAGGCTGTGGGAGTTCAAACACCACAATACACTATTTAAAACAAAATCTCCTGGTTGGGGGGAGCGGTCTGACTCATGGTTTTGCTCCCTTGGGGAGGGCATGTATGAGAAGCGCTTCAGAAGTGCTGGGGGTGATTATAGGGGCACCTGATTCTCATTACCCTAGTAACACTTCAGTGGGCCTTGTCCCTCCCCTGCAGCATACCTGAAAGGTCTGAATCAGAAGCAAAGACGGGAGCATTACTACACCAAGGACTTTGTCACACTGAAGGACATCGACACCTGGAAAAAAATGGCTAAAAGTGAGGCTGGGGGTTTTAAAATTCTTTATTAGTGCATAGTAGATTTTTGTTGGGGTTGAGGGGCACTGACAGAGCTGTGGTGGGGGAGCCCAGGGTTGGGATAACAGGGGACTGTGGGTTGGGATTGAGGGGCACTTCAGTGGTCTCCCAGCATAGCCATGTGGATGTTAAAACCCAGTGTGAATTGTGGGGTGGGGGCTCCCCTATTCTGGGATCTGCTCTCCCTCTCGCTTCTGATCGATCCCAGGCCAATCATGCTTTGGGGCATGGTACAGCCCTGCCCTTTCTATCCCAGAATCCTGGTTTTGGTGGCACGATGGGTGAAGCAGGGTATGGCTGGACTTGTTTCCTGTAGGGTGTGGAGACCGCTGACCTTGGACCCTTGTCTCTAGGCGCCCGACTGAAGCAGCCTGAGGAGACCAAGTTCCCCAAGGACAATCACCTGAACGAGAAGATCTCGCTCGTCCGACGGGACATTACCAAACTGGAGATGGATGCAATCGTCAATGCTGGTGAGTGGGTTACAGATCCCCTCTGCTGACTGGACCCCTTGCTCATATCGCACCAGCAGCTCCCCCTCTCTGCATGTTGCTGGTTGGGGTGGATGCTTCGGGTCACAGGGTGGCTTGAACCCCAGGGTGAACATATGGCGAAAGAGGGTTGGGTGGGAGAAAACGTGCTCCCATCCATGTCTGGGACTGGCAGGAGCGCCAGCTGCCCGTCAGGCTGTGCTCTGAGCCGGGAGAGGGAGTTTCTGTGGGGTAGGGTGCTGGGCTGCCCCCAAGAGCTGCTGGCTGGGTCCCATTTGGCTCTGGCCTGTCTGTTCTGGAGGGTGGGGCTCCTGTCTGCTGAGAGATCATGTAGCCTGTGTCACTTCTGCACAATTCTGTTGTCCCTCAGAACCCATTGGTTGTGTAGGACTTAACCCCATCCTAGATGTGCTATAGGGTCTGTCGATCATCCCCCTAAAGAAATGCTATGTGTGTAGGGTCTAGCCCTTTTCCAGATGTTTTATAGGGTTGGTTATTTGCCTGCCCATAGATCATGGTTCGTGTATAGGATTTTGGTTGGCTGTGCAGGGTGGCTTGATCTGTTTCCATCAGTAGCTGCTATAAATGTGTGTCCATGGGCTGTGTGTCTCCTAGCTCCTTAGTGAGTGGTCTCTGTGAGGTGGTTGGGGCTCATTACTGTCTGTCTGGGGGAAGGGTGTGTTTAAACCTTTGTTCAGAGCAAAACTCCCCTTCCCCATTAGTGAAGCTGGGGTGTGTCTGACTGAACTGGGGGAGGTGGGTTTCATGTGGCACTGGCCCTGTTTTTGCTGCTGTCCCTCTGTGAACTTGGCTTGGGGTGGGGGTCATAATGTTGCTGGAAATGGGGCTTGGTGCAACTAGCCCTCCCTGAGCTTTGGGCAGCTCTAGAACCCAACCCTGCCACCCATTGAGAAATGGGCTGAACCCAACTCGAGGGGTGGGTGGGTTGGGTGCTATCTGGATTCCGTGACTGTTCTGATACAACTGAATACCCCTCTGTTGTACAAAAGCTGAGCCAGGTTTGGTGCAGGCTCTCCTGTCCAGCGTCTTCAGGGTTAAATGAACCAGTGAGACATACTCCCTACAGCCCAGGCTGTTGGCCAGACTCAGGTGAGCATAGTTGTCAATTACTCAGGGCAGCTCCCCTCGCTGAGTGATTGGCTCAGGCTCTCTGCAGACTCAGGCAGGTGTTGCTGCATGTGTTATCCTAGGGGCAGCTGCCCCTTGTCAGTGCGCTTGGCTCAGGGTCTCTGCAGGCTCGGGCAAGCATTGCGGCGGTTATACTCAAGGTCACATTTTCCAGCTTTTTGGCTTGAATCTTTCTTTGTTTAAATTGGAAGCCGAGACTCATGCATCATCCCTTGAGTTGGCAAGTGTGATCATGGAGCTGATGCCTTGGAGATGAGAGGCCCCGTGTTCTGTTCCTTTCCACTCCCTTGCCCTGGGGCTGAACTGGAGCAAATGCCCCCCTTGAGGGGAAAGGCCCTGTGTCCCATTTCCTATCCCCTGAGCCAGCCACTTGCCCTCCCTCTGATCGGGGGCCAGATTGGAGCTGGTGGCCCCTAGAGGGGAAAGGCACTTTATCCCATTCCTTTTCTGCGAAGCATTCTGTGACCAGGAACTCTGTGCGACCAATGGGAGTGCAGCTGGGGAGTGCGTGTGTCTGTGATGCTATATCCAAATGACATCACTGAAAGATGAGACAGTGTCAGATTCTGATTCACCTTCTTCCCCTGTGGTCCCCAATCCGGTGTGTGCCAGAACTGAACAATGGAACCTTCCCCAGCCTTCCTCAGCACAGACTCTTCATTCTGTAAGCAATTCATCCCAGAGTCCCCTGTGAGAGATGACTCCAGTGCAATTTGTCTCTGACATCCAGCTAAGGACCTGTCAACCCAGTCAGCACACGGCTCTCAAGCTGCAGGGAGATAAACTCTAGCCATATGTTCCCTGTGTGTGTTCATCATGGTGGGTGCTTGTGGGGAAAGGGCTCTGCTTAGAGCTGGCTGCTTTTTGAGAACTGTCTCCACCATGGGAATTACCAGACTGGTCCATCCATCCCTGTATCCCACCTCTGACAGTGGCCAGTACAAGATGCTTCAGAGGAAGTCATGAGAGCCCCATGGTGGGCAGATGTGGGGTAACCTGTTTTCCATGAATGCCTGATCCTAACCCCCACTAGAGATCAGCTTAAGCCCTGAATCCTGAGGGTTTAGCTCTCATCCAAAATCTTTGTGAGGGAGGTTCTGTTATTCTGCCTTTGGCACTTATATGGCAAGTACTGAAAAACTGTCGGATTCTGGGGTCCACAATTCCAGGTGATGTTACTAGATTGGACCGGGTTCAGAGAAGAGCCCCGAGAATGATTAAAGGATTGGAAACAGTGCCTTATAGTGCGATACTCCAGGAGCTCTGTCTGTTTAGCTTACTGAAGGTTAAGGTGTGACTTGGTTACAATCTATAGGAACCTATGTGGGGAAGAGAAATTTGATGGTAAAGGTCTCCTCAATCTAGGAGACAAAGGTCCAATAAGATCCAATGGCTGGAAGATGAAGCGAGGTAAACTTTGACTAGAAAATAAGGCACAGATTTGTATCAGTGAGGGCTGTTAACCACTGGAACAACTTCCCACGGGGAGTGGTGGATTCTCCATTACTGGCTGTGTTTCAAATCAAGATTGGCTGTTTTACTAAAAGATCTGCTCTGGTTCAACCAGGAATTAATTCAGGGCTGTCCTATGGGGCCTGTGTTATACTGGAGGTCAGACTAGACAATTGCAGTGGGCCTTTCTGGTCTTACAATCTATGAATCCACTGTTCTAGCTCTGGACATTCTCGTTAGACATATAAATGCCCAGCCCCTCTTTGGATCTTGCTAAGTTTTTGATTTCAACAGCATCCAGTGGAAGAGAGTTCTGCTGGCTAATAATGCGTCAAGTGAACAAAGTATTTCCTTTGATCAGTTTAGAATTGGCCACCCCCCATTGTAGTGGCGATCCTCTGGCTCTTGTGTTATGTGACGGGGAACAGAAGTGTCCCCATTTCCAGTTGCTCTAGCAAGCCCTGAAGGTTCAAAGTCATTGGAGGGCTATTTCGTACTGGGTAGCTACAGGCTCTGCCTGAAATCATGAGGCCCCTGTTGTACTGGGTACTGTACAGACCCACAATTCAGTTAGGAGGTCGCAAATTAATTTTTGTCCCTTTAAAAAAAGGTGTGTGTGTTTTTTTTTTTTTTGACATACAGACATTTCTGGTTGAAATTACGTTTTGATGGGAAAATTTCCCTCCCACTCACTTTGGTGCTAGTGGAGGGGGCTTGTATTTGTAGCAGAACCTGGGTTGCTGTGGGGGGCACACCAAGAGGCGGTGATGCAATGAGCATGACAAGCCAGGAATATGCCTATGGCAGGAGGGTTAGGAATGGATGTGAGAAGGGGCCAGTCTGCAGGCATGGGAAGGGCAGTGGCCAAGCCATGCTCAGAGTGGCTGAGGGTGAATGAGCAGGTGTTTGGGGAGCAGGAGCACTCTCTAGGATTGCAAGGAATGAGACATTGCTGTGGCTGAGTGCTTCAGGGACTAGCAGAGCCATTTCTTAAATGCAGCCTCGGACTCTTGGCTGGAAACGGGAACACAGAGGTGGTAATGAAGTAGTGGAGACTGCGACAGCAGATTTGGAGAAAACGCTGAAGGCAAGATGATAATTTGGTCAGCAGGAAATAATTGAAACCCCGTCATGCTGGGTGCTTCAGAGACCCTGACCAAAGTTAGGGCCCCGGTTTGTGCAGAGCCGCATGACACACAGTGAGAGACAGTCCCTGCCCTAAAGAGCTCACGTTCTGACTGGACGAGGGGTGGGTGGGGAGATAGATACAGTGTGAGGGGGAAGGGGTTACCCAAGGCCAGTGGCAGAGCTGGGAACAGAGCCCAGATTTCCCCTCCTTCCCTTTGTCTGATTTGGCTCTTTTGGGCTTTGCACCAGTGACTTAAATTCATGGTGGAATGGAGTTAGTTAAGCCAGTGCAACCCCTGTGGATATTTGTATCTACTTAAAACGGCTTAATCGGTTTATTTTTTGCCTGTAAATTGACTGATCTGAGGTTAAATCGATATAAGCCAGGTTTAAATGGATGTAAGGGCATCCACATGCAACGTTGCATTGGAGTCGCTAACTTGGTGTACAGTCACATCTCTGGTTATATTGGTGTGACTTTGTATTTAGACCTCTCTCTGTCTGGGCCCCTGATCTCACTTGACCCTACCCTGCTAGACATAACAAGTAATAACATGTCTAAGATTGACACAGCTGACTCTTCATTGAAATGTTCTCTCCCCCCACATCCGCTGGGCAGCAGAGGGCGCCAACGTCTCAGCTTTCCAATGTGCTGCTTATTAAGTTCTGCCCCAATAAATCAACCTGTTTATTAGAAGAATAAAAGTCTTAACTAACAAGAGGCTTTGTCAGTGCTTCATAAATCCTGCTTCTGTGCCTCATGAAACCCATATGTGGTTAATTCATATGTAAAGTCACAAGCAGGAATATAATACCTGTCCATTAAATTCTATGTGACCTGATAATCATCATTAGCCATGAGTAATTGCCTGATCAGCATTGCACAGCAGCCACAGCAGCAAGGGAAATGCATTTAAGCTAGTAGTTCATCTGTACTAATAGGGTGTGTGTGGATTGGGGGGGTTCGTTTCCGGGCCTGGGGGCACAACACACTCCTTTGTAGGTCACTGCTCCTGGGGAGAGGGGACTGGTCCGGGCTTTTCCTGCATGGAATGGAGCGTTCCTGCCAGGATGTTGTTCTCCTGGAGGCTTGCAGCACCAAGCTGGGCGGGTATGGCTCCTTGGTTGAAAATTGAAGGGGTTCCAGTTCATTCTATGGAACAGGACCGGGCAGGGGATGTCCTTGCGTGGTGTACACTGACACAGCTCCGTTGGTGACAATAAAGTGATGGCCAATTTACAGCAGCTGGGGACCTGGCCCTGCTCATTCCAGTGAGCGGTGGCCGATTTACACTAGCCAGGGATCTGGCCTGAGGACCCTATGAAGACGTAAGAGGACTGTAAAGTTTAATCTCAAAGAACAGTATGGATATCAACAAAGTATCCCATTTCCATTTACAAATGGAAAACATGGTGCACAGACAGGGAAAGTGACTCACCCAAGACCATACAGTAAATCAATGGTAAAGCTGTGAATAGAACCCAGGAGTCCTGTGTTCTGATCACTAGTTGCCCTCTGTAGTTAAGATAATAATGAAGTGAGACATGATTATGGACACTCATCATACAGAACCTGGGGACATAATATTCAGACATGGGTTGCTAACATTAGGCTCCTAAATGAATATTTGAGCACATAGAGATATGGCTTGATTTCTGTAGACCCCACTAACTGCTTAGACTCTTGACAGACAGGTTGGCCTTGTAGCTAAAGCTCTGGGCCAGGATTCAAGGCATCTGGGTTCAATTTGAGATTGCGGGGGGGTCCCCCATGTACCAGGCACCGCACAGACACAGAGTGTGGCAGCTCCCTGACACAACCTGGCTGCCTTGCCAGCAAACTCTTTAGGGCTCGGCTAGCCCAAAGCTCGCCTAGCAGGTAACAAAGAGCTCACTGGCTAAATAGATAAAGGGAGAAGAAAACTGAGCCACTGATGAGGAAGGGACTTGCCCACATCAGAACCCAGGAATCCTGAGCTATCCGACCCAGTGTGTCTGTCTGGACTGTACTGCTTTGCGTCTTGGGAATTAATAACCTCTGACAACCTTGGGAGACCTGGGTCAAGCCCCTGCTCTTTCACAGGCCTGTGTGACTTTGGGCAAGTCAGCGTTTCTGTCTGTGCCCAGTGTTCCCTGGGGATGAGAGCACTGCCCTGCCTTACAGGCAGCTTGTGAGGATAACTACATGATAGCAGTGGGGTTCTCTGCCTGTTTGGGTTCAGGCCCCATCTGTAAACTGTGGTGGCCTGTTGTGACCCAGAGACGTCTCTAGATGTCTGAGACCATGTAGGGATCCACTGGGGGAGGGGAGGCTCAGAGCTGAAATTCCAGATGCTCCAGCCAGAGGTGAACCACTGGCACGTGCCCCACTGGCAATTGGGGGAAGGGGCAAAAAACTGAGACACCCCAAAAAACCACACTGCTCATGGGGGACAGAAGGTAAAGGGCAGGGAGGATTTGGGGGCCTGGAGGTGAAGTGGAGAGTTTGTGGGGCCAGGTGGTATAGTGAGGAAGGGGTTGGGGGTGGGGGGAGCGGCTGGGGAAGGAACTGGAGGGCAGTCAAGGGCTGGGGGAAGGCTCTGGAGCCCAGGAGAGGGTGGTGGGAGCCGACAGCTCCCAAAAACCACATGGCCCACACACATGGCCCATAGGGTGCACAGGGTAAAAGTGTGGGGGAACGTGGGGTTCTGGGGGGTAATGTGGGGGTGGGGACAGAAAGGGCTGGGGGTGTAGTGGGGAAGGATCTGCAGACACTTTGCTGGGGTTCCAGAGCTGTGAGCCACTGTGTTATTCCTATCTGGCTCAGCAAGTGAGAGCTTTGCTTAGCTGTGTGACAGCTCCCTGACACAACCTAGCTGCCTTGCCAGCAAACTCTTTAGGGCTCGGCTAGCCCAAAGCTCGCCTATCAGGTAACAATCAGTGACCTCCTGAGTGCCACAGAGCCGTCTTTCCCTGCAGCACTCAGCCCCCCTTACTGCACCACCCACAAAACCTTATCAGGTCCACTGCTCCTCTACAGAGACAGTCTGCAACAGCTTATTAACTTATGGAGGTTTACAAACCTTCCCCTTCTGTCAAAGCACTGAGTTAGTTTGTAGTACAAGTAAAACAAGTTTAATTAACAAAAGGACCCCGGTTTAAGTGATAGCGAGTATAAGGACTAAAGACTGAGGAATGGTTACAAACATACAGAAGTAAGAAACTTGTCTAAGGTGTCAGTCTAACTGAACAAACTAGAGACCTTTATTCAAAGAAGTTTTTCTCTCTAGTCGTTCCTCCAGCATGGCTGCCCAGTTTTATATCTAGGACCTCTCATAGAGCTCGGACTGCTTGGGTTCTTTGTCTCCCCAGGTGAAGGATAAATTAGGGGCTCTCTTCCCCCTCCTTTTATAGTCTGCTAAACCTTTGAAATGTAGTCTTTGACAGGGAAGGCCAGAAAAAGCTGCTCTCTCCTGCTGGGGTGTAGATGCCATGCTGTCTTCTCCCCCGCTTGATGCCTTTATTTACCTTCTGTAAATGGTCCTTCGTTGTCTCTGCCTGACGACCAGCCTGGTCAGACAAGCAAATACACGATCCTTTGTCTAGGGCAGATTGGGCATTGCTTGGCAAACACATTTCCAGCACATATTTATAACTCCTAGTGCACACCCTGTACATACACCACACAATGACTTCTGGGACCAGCATGTTACCAGGTACCTTGCATGACACCTTTTGGATCAATATAATGACAACAGTGTGTATGGTGTGTTAAACTGGTCAGGCCAACTGAGATTTACTCTTATGTACCAGGGAGTCCTTTGCCAACCAGTTTTGGAGTGTTCCTAGGGTCACAGGTACATTGGGGGGCTGGTACTTACCAGAGGACATGACACCAGCTGCTCCTTCTCGGTTCCTGTCCCATGAGGCTGCAGGACTCGGTTTATTGCTCCAGGCATTGTGATTGTTGGGATGGCAGTGCTGCCCAGGTTCAGCCCAGCCACCCGTCTGGCATGATGACGGGGCTGGCCAGGCCAAATTTGTGTGAATGACTTTGCAACCTGGCACAAAGGGTTGCAGCACCACTCACTCAAATTTGTCCAAGGTGGCTCCGTGTCGTCATGCCAGAGGGCCAAACCTGTTGCGATCCTGGAGGTTGCAGTGGCCAGTATGGGAAGCTGAGCCCAGCCAGCCCTGTGACCCTTGGATACATTCTGGTAACCCAGTTTTGGGTCATAACCCATGGACTGAGAAACCCTGCATTAAAGATTGTGAAGTGCCAGATACCATGGTGAGGGGGGCCATAAAAGTACCATAGATAGATAGATCAAGGACCTTTTCTCTGGTTCCCTAGCTATAGAATTAGGCTGAAGAGCAACTGCCCTAGTCTTGCCCTGGTTCTATTAGGCAGGTGATGGTCCTTCCACATTCTAGCTCTCTCTGGATAGATAGAGCCAGTGCCAAGTCCCTTCAGTTATGAATCACTGTCTTCTAGTACAATGGCTATGGGACTGCGAAGAGCAGGAGACAAACTCTAAGCAGATATTGCAATGCTGAAGTGTCAGTGTAAATTGCTTTATCTGTCACTTCAACTCTGTCGCTCTCTGCTGTTTGCCATCCCTTGGGCAAATCAGTCGTCAGAGATGCGGGGATAGTGCCTGGGCGGAGCTCCAACTTCGGGGCTTTACAGAACACGTCAGCAAGGGAAATTGCACCGTTTGGGGGGAAGATCCAGTCTGGGTGGAGGCTGCTTACCAGGGTGAAGAATGGATTTTTTGCGGTTTTCTGGAAATTCTGAAAAATTGAGTAAAAAAAGAATTGTTTTGGGTCCAACTGAACTTTCAGTCAATGGAAAAGTTAGAAGACTTGTTTTGATTGTGATAACGTTGGTTTTCCGATGGCTGTGACAGGGGTTTTCAAATTAAAGGACGTTTTGAAACAAAAAGTCATTTTAACCCAAAAATGGGAAACTTTCTGGGGGGTTTCTCAGAATTTTTTTTCTTTTGTTTTCCTGCCCCAGCAGCTCCGTGAAAGCGACACGACTTTGCGGGATGTTGTGGGGTGGCTGCACCTGCATCCCCCCCCCCCCGCAAAAAGAATGTGGTTAAAAACTTTCCCAAAGCTCTAATGCCAAGGCAGAGCTCCAGCATCACGGCGTTAGAGCCACTGGCAGTGGGGGCAGCTGCACAGACCTCGGGAAAGATCCAGCCTCTGTGCAGGCTGCTTAGTGTGTTGCAGATTTCATCATCGTGCTGCAGTGGGATTTGGTGGGACAGTATGGAAGTGAGAGGAAGAATAGTGCAGTGCTTAGAGCGGCAGCTGGGGTCTCGACTTGGCCCTAGGCATCACTATTATTGAATAGTGGTGTGGTATCACCCAGGAGCCCTAGTCAGAGACCAGGCTCCCAGTGGGCTAAGCGCTGTAGAGACACAGAATAAAGAGACCGTAACTAGGGCAAAGGGACTTACTCGCCCCAGTAACTAATAACCCTGGTGCTGCACTGAGAGAGCCCCTGCTACTCTGCTCCTGTCAGCCTTTCCTTTATACACAGCTAATGACACCTCGGGACCCCTTTGTAAAGGCAGATGCCAATGCTACAGATGGGAAGACTGAGGCAAGTGAGGAGTACTGCTGAGGAGCAGACTCAGAGGTGGCTTTGTTATTTGAGTGGTCTTATTTGACCAGTCATGGATCAAGATGCTGTTGTGCTAGTTGCTGCATAGACAGAATAATAAGACGGCCCCTGTCCCAAAGGGCTGGCGACCGAAGGGACCGTCTACACTGCAATCACAGGGTGGGGTTCTAGCTTGTTTAGACATACCTGAGCTCACTTTAATCTGGCTAGCTCGGGTACCGGTGCCGTGAAGCTGCAGTGCAGGGCTCGGCATGGGCTAGCGCCTGAGTAATCACCCTGGGGCCTGCACAGGGGAGGAGATTTCTGAGAGCCCCAGGGTCTGTCATACTACAAAGGCGGAAGCAGAGGAAAGGTAGCCCAGGGATTAGGACGGTAGCCTGGAACTTGGGTTCAATTCCCTGCTCTGTCACAGACTCCCTTGGGTGAGTCTCAACTCCAATGAGTTAGGTGCCTGCATAGCTTTAAAAATCTGGTCCCTGACACATCTTTCCCGCAATTTCCCCACTTGTACAATGGGGATAACAGCACTGCGCTGTCTTATAGTGGGGTGTGAAAATGAGTGCATTCCTGGGGTCCTGACTCCTAGCGCAGTGCCTTATCCACTAGCTCAGAGCTGCTGCTGTTCCTCATAGATCTGAGCCATCGCTCACCCAAGCCAGTCCATACATTTGAGGAGTTCCCCGGAGCAGTTTCCTCTCCTGGGGTAACTGATTCTTGTTTAACTAGCCCGCATTCACGCCCAGCAGCTACTGTTAACCCAGCTCGTGAGTGTCCTTCTTTTTATAAAAAGAAAAGGAGTACTTGTGGCACCTTAGAGACTAACCAATTTATTTGAGCATGAGCTTTCGTGAGCTACAGCTCACTTCATTGGATGCATATGCTCAAATAAATTGGTTAGTCTCTAAGGTGCCACAAGTACTCCTTTTCTTTTTGCGAATACAGACTAACACGGCTGTTACTCTGAAACCTTCTTTTTATAGACTCCCTGCCTGTCTCCTTGGAGCAATTCCTGATTCAGAAACTCACTGGGTTGCATTGAAAGAGACATTATAAAGTGCTGGACTGATAGCTTAAGTCAGGCTCCAGCATTCAGTTTAATGGACAGCTTTTATCTCCCTTTTTATTACACAAAATCATTTAAGCGGCTCTCTGGCTTTGTGAATAAAACAACAGAGCTTTCGTCTCTAGCTTCCCTCACTGTGATCTGCTACACCAATGTGCAAATCGAGCCAAGGTCCCAAAGCTGCCGGGTCATGACGCGCCCTCTCACGCACGCCGTCCGTTGGCTCCAGGATCATATGACCGCTTGGTGGCTAGATTGCCGTTCAAAGGCTCTTGTGCAAAAAAGTGTAAGCAAGGCATGTAGCACAACCAGAATTGAATCCCCGCCTCCATGCACGCTTCCCTCACCAGTCGTGTACCCCAGAGCCTGGCTTATGTGCTCACGGATTTCACGACTGGGTGATTGCATGCTGGGGAATGCATGGAATATGGGATCTGCCCATTTAAATACAGTTTTATGCTGGACTCATACTGAATATACTGTGTGTGCTTGTAGCATATCCCCAGCTAAGCGTGCATGGCAATTGATTTACCACACAGGGTGCTGTGCACACTCACTGCTTGGCCTTGGCATTCTGGGAGCTAGGCAGGCATCAGAACAATAGGCCTGCAATAGTTTGCAATTTGTGTGCCCCTGCTGTACCCCTGGAAGAAACCTGCAGCCATTGAATGTTGCATCATCGCCCTAAATTGTCCTCAGCCAATCAGAATGATCCTGGATCCTGTTGCAGTGGTTTTGTGGAGGTTCGTTATTCTGGGCCTACAGGAATTTGTCATATCCTGTGTCCCAGTGCCCTGGTGTGGGGGAAGAGCAGAGAAGGGCTGGGAGTCAGGACACCTGGGTTCTATTGTGGCGGTTGCTGCACAGACCCTGACCAAGATCAAGGCCCCCACTGTGTGCCAGGTGCTTCACAAACCCTGCCTGAGATTGAGGTCCAGGTTAGCTACCTGGTGACAAAAAGTCCCTGCCCTGACAAGCTGAACATCTCACTACACAAAAGGTGGGATGGAAAACAGAGGCACCAGGAAGGTAATGGCTGCGGTCAATGGCAGAGCTGAGAACAGATCCCACTCTGGTGCCTGCTTTACCTGTTGGACGGCTATAAATATACGCACACTTTGATAGAACACTGGACTGGGACTCGGGAGACCTGGGTTCTATACCTGGCTCTGCTGCTGGGTGACCTTGGGCAAGTCACTGCCCTGCTCAGTGCTTCAGTTTCCCCAGATGTAGACTGGGGATAATGATACTGACCTCCTTTGAAAATTGCTGTGAGATTTACTGAGTAAAAGTGCTATAGAGAGCGAGGGATTAATAGGATTTTCTGGTGCAGTTGCTGCTGAGCCGCTTGTGCGAAGTGGCCTTGTGATTCTGTATGTACTTTTGCATGTGCATCTTTCTGAGGACTGAAACCTGTTGCTTTTAAAAGCACACCTGGACTCACTGCACCCAAATCCCCTTCCCCTACCACCAGCCTCCTCTGTGCCCTTCCCCACAGCTCCCCTTCCTCCTCCTCTCCTCTGATGCCAACCTCTTCCTCCTTCACGCTCCCCCCTTGCCCCTCCTTTGCCTTGTCCAGCTCCCCGCGGAGTGCAGCCCGGAATGCAGTGCTGCACGTTGTCTCTGTAACTGTGGGGATGCGCTCAGGTGCCAGCCACGTACCTTGGTGCCATTCCAGATCCCTGCCTTTCCCCGCCCCCATCGCAGTGTCCGCTTCCCAGTGAGCAGTTCTCGTGGCAGGGAACCGCTTGCAGCTGTGGAAGTGATCACAAAGCTAACCCATAGGGGCCTCCTCATCAGCATGTCCAGTCCCTGCTACTGCAAGGCAAGCCCTGACGTTTAATCTCCAATTTATCCAGCTTATCTTCAAACTGGCTGGGCTGCTTCACCCCACTGCTCCTATGGGGAGGCTGCTCCCGAACTCCCTCCTCTGATGGGTAGACACCTTCTCATCTGCAGCCTCAATTGATTCCTGGCCAGTTTATCCCCATTTGTTCTTGTGCCAACATTGTCCTTTAGCTTCAGTAGCCCTTCTCCCTCCCCAGGCCCTCTTCCCCCCCCCTTATAGACACAACCAGATCCTCTCTCAGCTTTTGCCTGGCCAGGCTAAACAGGCCGAGCTCGCTCAGTCGCCTCTCCTAAGATCAGTTCTCCTCTCCCCTGATCAGCCTGAGAGCCCTTCTCTGCACCAGGCCAGTTTGGATCCCTTGTTACTGAACGCGGGGGATCAAAACTGCACACGGTGTTCCCGCTGAGCTCTTCCCAGTGCCTTGTCCAATGCCATTAATGCTTCCCTTTCTCCACTGGAAATCCCTCACCTGATACAGCCAAGGCTTGCATAATTTGTGGTGCTAACAGTTGGCTTGAATCACTGCCTCATCAGGGATCAGAGCAAGTGGTTCCTGGACCCCTCCACTGATCAAAATACATCTTTAAATATTTATTTCCCCTCAGCCCTGCTATCAAATTGTTTTTCCATGTTAGGGCAGTGGGTTTGCTAACTGCAGCCCTTCTGTGGCAGAGATTAATTGCAAGGTGGAACTGGCTAGGAGGGGCAGAGGTTTGGGGGAGACTAGGGCTGGCTGTGGGGTTAAAATGCTGGTTTGGCTTCAGTAGTTCTGGGATAAGTGACTGCCTCTGCCTCGTGCTCTGCTGCCCTGAAGGCTGCTGCTCCTCTGGCCAGTGCGCTGGCGATGTGAGCCGCCCCCATTGGTCCTAGATTTTAAAGCCAGAAAGGCCCATTATTATTATTTATATTGCAGTGATGGACCAGGCCCCCTGTAGTGGTAGGTGCTTTACAAACACAGAACAAGATGATCGCTGGCCTCGATCCTTTACTCTGACCTTCCTTGAGAAGCCTGTTACCTGAATTTGTCAAAAATCAGGCGACTATAATATGTTGCTTTAAGCCAGCAGCTCTGAACTGACTCCCTGAGATGCAGGGCAAGAGCCTCTCTTGTCGAGGACATTGGGCAGTCCCTGAAGCTCTGTGCCTCAGTTTCCCCGGCCCTGATCTATAGAACATGGAGAACTACCTACAGTTAATTAAAATCTGTAATGAGTTTTGATGGTGGAAGTTTGCCCTGAAAGCCCAGCCCAGTCCTGTGCTCAGCCCTAGTGAACTTGCCCTCACCCGCTTGTCTCCCCCCCCCCCTTCCTTCAGGCTGGGCAGCTATCTGGCCTGTAAGAATATTAATGACGGTTATCTCATCAGCTTGGTGCTTTTCACCCACTGCTACGGCGCAGTCTCGCTGATCATGGATTCTGCCGCTGCCCTGAAAGCACACGCTGCATGTTAACGTTCTTCTCAAATGTATTTGTATTAGCTGGCTGTCTGCAGGCTGCAAATGGCCTATCATGGATATGCGCTGGGTACTACATGTGCAGAACCACAAGGCAAAGAAAGACCTGGAGAGTGGGGGCGGGGACAGAGGTGGAGATGGGACTAGAGCCCAGGAGTTCTCCTCCCTCCCTTGAGCCCACTGCTCTAATCCCAAGATCCCACTCCCCTTGCAGAGCTAGGGCTAGGACTTCAGGATTCAAATTTCCATCTGTTCCCTCCTTGATCTAATCCCCTAGACCTCACTCCCAGAAACAGACCACAAGAGTCCTGCAATTTAGCTCCACTTTTTTCTAACTTACTGGACCCCCTCCCATACCAGAGCCAGGAATGGAACCCAAGCATCCTGACCCCCAGCCCCTCCCTGCTCTAACCACACTACAAGACACTTGTGGCCAAGCAGGAAAGAGGCCTCAGGTGTGAGAGCAGCTTTGTCTCTTTCACACCTTCTCTCTGTTCCCCTGCTCCTGGCCAGAAGAATCCCTATCAAAGTAGCGATGGGCTGGAGCCATCTTGCCAGGAAGCCAGGAGCGTGAGAGCCAGACAATTCCCTGTCAGAGCCTGTTTGTCCCTGTCTTGATTATAGCTGTCAGCCTGTATTGCACATTCAGGTTTTCGCCGGCATTAAGCTGCGATTCCCTCTTTTCCGAGGGTTCGCCGGGAGTGAGATGCTTCTGAGTAGCTGCCAAGCAAATGGCTTAGAATTGACGGGAACTGCTCATCAGCTCAACCCTCAGTTTAGGAGCTGCCAGGGAAATTGTGCTCTGTAGAAGAACCCTGCTAACAGAGTGGGTTTATTATGCGTGTTATGGGAGTGACTAGAGGACCCCAACTGAGATCGCCAGTTGTACCAGCGGCTGCCCAGAACCTGACTGAGAATGTGGCCCCCCACTGGGCTGGGTGCTGCGCAGACCATGACCTATATCAGCGCGCTCCCCCACCCCCGCATTGTACCAGGCTTTACTCGGAGTCTGACTGTGAATGGGGCCTCTGTTGCACCGGGCACTGTGCAGACCCCAAATGAGACCCCCTCCTCCCACCTTGTCCTGGGTGCTGTGCCGACTCCAACTGAGATCATGGCCCCTCTGTTGAGCTGGATGCTGCATAGAACGTGACCAAGATCATGGCTCTTGTGTGTGGTTAGCTCCTTGTTTCACTCCTTCCTCTGGCTCTTGATTGCAGCTGCCCCCTTTGGGGAAAGTAACTCACTGGCTGTGACCATATCACTATGCTGAGACAGCCTCAGAGCTGGGTAGCTTCCTTTCAACCTCAAATCCCCATCCCGCTTCAGCCCCAGCAGCGCAGTGCTGGGATGCGCCTCCTCCCCTTCTCAGCTCTTCCTAATTAGCGCTTGATCAGGGCCATGCAATAAAAACGTGAGTCGTACACCCGTCCCTGGTGCCTTTCACCGTCATGTAGCAGAGCATTTGTGATCTGGAACCTAAATTGCAAGGCTGAGCTGGCTTACTTTCTATGGCAGTGCCCTTCACTCATTACCAGACACTGCAATTATCCCACAGCTGGGAATTCCACCTCCCCCTTAACCTCTCCCCAGGGGGCATTCAGGGGCTGGATCGACAGCCCTAGAGATGGCAGGTTGCTATCCAAATGCAGGCCCATCTGCTCCTACCTAGAAGGAGGAAAGGACTGGTCAGTGTCTGTGGTGCAGGTGTGATTGTTGCTGTTTGTATTATGAAAAAGACCGAGATTCTGGATGAGATCAGGGCCCCCTGTGTCAGGTGCTGAACAGACCCTGACTGAGACTGGGGCCCCCATCAAGCTGGGTGATGCACAGACCTAGATGGGCCTATCGCTCTGGGAGCTGTACATGCCCTGACAATCCGAGTCTGAAGGCAGGCTGGTGAAGAGTATGTACATGCAGTTCTGCATGCAGTACACAAGAACACAAAGATTAACTCTCACCGAATCTGGCTACCCACGCACCCGTTTTAGTTTAGTCTTTGCATCCCAAGGATTAACTATGACCAAAGGTGCACCCTCCCCCCCGCCAGCATATGCACTTGCAAAACGCAGCTGTCACCTCACTTTAAAGCTGTTTTAATTAAAACTCATCACCTGATGACCTTTCACATTTCACAGCCGACTTATAAAAGAGGGGTGGGGAGATCTGTGTGGCATGACTGCTCTGCTACAAAGGACCCCCACTGTTTCCAGGGGTGCTTGAGATGTGAAGGCAGCTGCTGCCTGGTATCTCAAGTGGAACAGGCATGAAAAGAACCCAGGGGAAAGGAACCCTTTTGCTGCCCTGTGCATCGATCGGGGTTTATTAAAATTGCAGCTGCATCTTGGATTCTCTCCTGCCTGAATTCCCCTGTGTGTGCCCCTAATCCCTGTGTCTGTGTGCACTCCAATTGCAGCCTGCTCTGGGGCTGTCTCCTTGAAGTGGTGTGTGGTTTGCAAGGTAACCCTAACAAAGATTGGGGGTCTCAAACTTGGTCAGGGTCTGTGCAGCATCCGGTACAATGGGGCCCCAAACTTACACATTCTGTGATTTACACCAGCTGTGAGATGGCTCCCTCTAGCTGCTTATCAAGTCTTGAGCCCCTCGCAGTGTTATTTGGTCTCTGAGCCACCTGACTGGCTGTGGTCGAAAGCAGCTGTTTAAATACACTCCCATGCGTTGGCTGGCACTGCTCATTGCTCCGACAGCAATTGGGGAAAGTTGCCAAGGGAAGTTCAAGCAACATTAACCGCTTGTCACACATGCTTCTGCTTAACGCCCTCAAAGCATGCTTGACAAAGGGTTTTGCAACAGGCTTGTAGCTGCCATATCTGGGGCCCTGGTGCTAACGAGGCCCTGACATGAGCATGAGGATGCTTGGTTTGCAGTGTAAGGGCATGGAGCTAGTCTCTAGGTCAGCAGTTCTCAAACTGTGGGTCGGGACCCCAAAGTGAGTTGTGACCCTGTTTTAATGGGGTTGCCAGGACTGGCGTTAGACTTGCTGGGGCTGGGGGGCGAAGCCCGAGCCCCACCGCTCAGGGCCAAATCCCAAGGGCTTCAGGTTACAGGCCCCCCCACTTGGGGCTGAAGCCCTGGAGCTTTGGCTTTGATCCCATCCTTCCCACCGGGGCAGTGGAGCTCGACTGGGTGGGCTCAGGCTTTGGTCCCCGCTCCTGGGGTCATGTAGTAATTTTTGTTGTTAGAAGGGGGTCACGGTGCAATGAAGTTTGAGAATCCCTGCTCTAGATATTAGGGGGATGGTTTACATGTGGGATCCTTGATGGGACATGAGAATCCTTATAGGGTCCCCAGATGGATGCTTCCCAGCTACTTATACTGTTGCCCGAGCACTTAGCCAGTGTTCAGGGCCTTGTTTGGGTATAGATGGGGGCATCTGGGCATGGATGGAAAAGCAGCCGTATGAGTCAGGTCTAATCTGCCTGGAATCTTGTTTATTTACAAGTCGTCTTACCCTGAATGCAGCAGAACTAACCCACAACAGACTGGTTCCTTGCTCTAAAATCCCCACATCTGCCCCTCCAGCAGGCTCTGTGCCCAAGAATCGCTGTCTCTCTGCTCCCCCTCAGGCTCCCACTTACAACTGCTTCCCCTGGCTACCTGTCTCCCACACACACAGCCTACAACTGATCTCCTAGCACTTGCATCTGCATCCAGGGAAACCGCTCAGCCCACAGGGTTTATCTCTGACCTGCCATGCCTCCCAGTCCTTGGCGGTCACCTCTATTGTCTGCAGTTGGTTTTACTACGTAAAGATGCTCAATTGCTCCTTTCATTGGGCCCACACTCCTTTTGAGAGCGCTTGGCACAGCCACAGGCTTTAACAGGATCTGTGATTGTCTGCAGATTCATGACCCCCTCCATGGCACCTGTTAGCACATTTCAGCACAACAATATGTTCATCCCAGCAACCCAAGAATCATTATACCCTTCATGCAGATGGGGAAACTGAGGCACAGAGGATTCCCCTTCCCCCACCCCCCGTTTTGCAAACAAGCTTCATGCCAGAGCTAGACCCAAATGCTAATTGTTTTTCAGGAGAAATATTAAAATGTTTCCTTTCCCCCTCCCCCCTGCCCCAATTTCCTGCAAAAAAACTGGAAAAACTTAGGGTATTGAGCAGAAAAAAATTAAGGAAAAAATTCTGAATGAAACCAACTGGAAACAAGCATTCATTTTGTGGGGTGAAAAAAGGTTGTTTTTAACTGAGAAATGTTTTTGACAGGAATATTACAACTAGCCCTGCTCAACACCCACAATCCGGAACAGATTTTCCAAGCAAACGAGAATGTTGGATAATAATAATTAATAAGAACAACACACAGTGTTAGCTAGTGCTTTTCATCATAGATCTCAAGGCATTTTATGAAGGAGGTTGGTATCGTTATCCCTGTTTTACAGATGGGGAAACTGAGGCACGACAGGCAGATGAGACTTGCACAAGGTCATTCAACCAAGATCAGAGCCCCAGTTGTGTTGAGCTCTGTACACATGCCAAGTGGTAACAGGGGCCCTCATTTTGCTGGGTGCTGCACAGACCATAACCAAGCACATGGGAGTCCTGATCTCGGTGGGTCTGTGCAGCACCTGGCACAATGGGGCCCTGATCTTGGTCGGGGTGTGTGCAGTGCCTGGCACAATGTGGCCCTGATTGCAGTTGGGGTTTGTGCAGCATATGGCACAATGGGGCCCTGATCTCAGTGTGGGGCCTGTAGTTTTCCTATAGCACAAATGGTGGTAACCTTACACCCTTTCTCATATCGCTGATCTGCTTCTATCTACCACTATGATGTGGAGATAAGATGTGTGATACTCCTGTTGCTAATGACTCTCTTATCAGCTGTGTAGCCGATTGCATTATTTCGCTTCCCGCTTCCACTGAAAGGGAGATTGCAAAAGGTTAAACAGGCAGTTTGCAGGCTTGTCCCATCATCAGCTGCAATCTGGGAACATTTAGCACATGGCAGGCAGGCAGAGTGCCAGATGAAGCCATGCTGGGTTCAGTTGGCGCGTGGCAAAGGGTGGGGGTCGGGAGCCCCCAGAGGAAGCCTGTTAAGCTTTACCCAGGGGGAATTTTTGCTATGTCAGCTGTGTTAGTTTTGTGCGTTTGTTAATGCAGCACTTTTGGAGCTGCATTTATCTGTCCTTTTCACAGACTGGAGAGAAGGCGGCTCGATCACACAGTCTAGATGCTCCTACATGGGGAGGAGATTTCTGAGAGCACAGGGCTCTTTAATCTAGCAGACAAAGGCAAAGCGAGAACAAACAGCTGGGAGCCAAAGCTAGACAAATTTAGCCTGGAAATATAAGGCACTCATTTTTCAAAGGGAGGAGAATTAACCATTGGAGCAGCTAGGGACAGGATGGATTCTTCGTCACTTGCGTTCTTCAGGTCACAATTGGATAGCTCTCTGAACGATGTGCTGTAGCTCAGCACCAGCTACGGGCTGGAGGCAGGAATCAGTTGGTGACATTCTCTGTGCTGTGCAGGAGGTCAGACAGGATAATCACAGGGTCCTGTCTGGCCTCACCATCTCTGAATCACATTTGGTATGTATGCATGCGTGTGTGGATGTATCCGATTTTGTTGAGAGGGAGCGAGACTTCTGAGCACCCATGTCCGGGTTAGACTGCAGTGAAAACAAAGCTTGTGCGTGTGCATGTACCCTTTTGGGGCACCGCACTCCCTCCCAGTCCCATGGGCCCTTTCAGTGTGTGTGTTACCCCAGCGCTGCAGCTCAGCATTGCCAAGTGCTGCCTATTTCCTACTGTGCTCTGCCCTCTGCCCCTCCTGCTTCTCTGTGCAAAATACTCCCTGTAAAAAATGAAATGCCAGTTATCATTACCACCCTTTGTCAGGGCTTTGTCTCTTTCACAGGGATGCTTTTCCAGACCAAAGGGGGCTGCAGGGGGTACTGGGAGAGACACCAAACTGCAGGAGCTGGAGTCCTGCTGTTCCTTCCTCTGCAGAAGGAAGTGGCTTAGTCTTTTACCTTCACACTCAGTTGCCTTTGATCCAAAGGGATACTTAAATACAGCTGCAATCTCGCTGGCTAACTCAGTCAGAGTTCCTCAATCATGCTGCTACCTCAGCTCCCTGTCTTCCATGCTCTTTTATCCAAGCCTCCCGGCATCATCAGTCTGAAGCATTCAGACACCATGAAAAATCCTGAGATTGTCTTAAAAATCATGAGATGTGGGGGATGTTTGCGCTGCTGTATCTGTATCTGTTTTCCACAGTATGCATCCGATGAAGTGAGCTGTAGCTCACGAAAGCTTATGCTCAAATAAATTGGTTAGTCTCTAAGGTTAGTCTCAAGTACTCCTTTTCTTTTTGTATCTGTATTGTGGCAACCCCTTTGGCAGGACCATTGCACTAGTGTCAAAGAGTGTGCTGGTGTAAAACTCCTTTGTTTCAAATGGGTGAGTCACTTTCTACACTGGAGTGACAAATCTGCTCTAGGGCCTTAAACTATGCAAGTCTGTTCACAACAGTACAACTTGTCTGCACGAGGGACTAGCACTGGTGCAAGTTACTTTTTACATTGGAGTATGCACTGCTGCAAATCATACTTTACACAGTGCAACGCACCAGCACTAGTGTCTTGCACTAATGCAACCCCGGCCCCCAACCCAGTACAGACAAAGCACAAGTCACTTATACCAATGGATAAGAACACAGAGTCCTGTGAGAGTCTTCACACCAGGCAATTCCATTCCCCTGTATACTAACCTGGATATTCCAGCAGATGCACTGTTGGGTTTTCCCCCTTATAGCAACACAAGGAAAAGCTGAATCCTTTCTCCCACGACGAATCCATTTGCTAGAGCCCCAGGAAAGATCCAGTTACAATATTTCCTCTCCTCTGCACCAGCCCAGGCTGGCTTTGAAGAGGTGATTAGGTGCCCAAGGCTCTAGGTGAATAAAAGAGGATTTAAGATGCTTTTATATTCCCTGCCGACTCCTCCTCAGTAGGCTTTTGGAGACATGCCATGCATCAAGGGGTGCTTTGATTCAGGGCGCGTGCCACTCGGAAAGAGCTATCCAGAAATGAGTACCCCACCCTGTTTAAAACCCTACTTCCAAATTCCCTGATCTGAAGTACAACCCCAGCTGCTTCCTGCAGTATCATCCCTGCTAATCCACCCCCAAGTCCCAGAGATTTCGAAAGAGCAACCTCATGCAGTCAAGCCGGATGGATGTCAAACAATCTAGAGGGCATTGTCTGCTTACTTCACACTAGTGTAAATGATGACACGAGAGACCACCCCAGATGTCATTGCCCATTTGGGAGGCATCAGATTGCGCCGAATGTGTAGGATTGTCCTGGGAGAGGATTTCCCCTGAGGGACAGATATCCTTTAGTCCATACGATAGAAGCCAGATTTTGCAAGAGATCAGCTTTCCTTTAGACATCCCAACTGACATTGATGCCCCATTGGGCTGGGCACTGCATAGACTCCCACCTGAGATCAGGGCCCTGATGTGTCAGGTGCTGCACAGATATATGGTGAGAGACAGTCCCTGGCTCAGAGAGTTTACAGTCTAGATAGGTAAGAGATGGATTCTTATTCTCAGTTTAAAGATGGAAAACTGAGGCCCAACAAGAGAAGTGACTCACCTAAGGAGATTGTAGCAGAGTTGGAATTGAACCCACAACTTCTAGTTCCAGTGCAGGGACATACTGCTGGGCTATTCTGTATCTCAGTGTGCTGCTCCTTTCTAAATGAAATGGCAAGATTTTCAGTGGCACTTTGGTCTCGTGGGTAAGGTAATGGATTGAGGGTCAGGACACCTGGGTTCTATTCCTGATCTGCCACTGACTTTGGGCACATCACTGCCCATCTCTGTGCCTCAGTTTCCCCTTCTGCCTTTTGTCTGTTTAGATTGTAAACTCTTCAGGACAAGAACCGTCTCTTACTCTGTGTCTATGCAATGCTCAGCACAATGGGAGCCTTGATCTCAGTTGGGGTCTTTACGCTGCCTGGCACAACGGATCCCCAGTCACACCTGGGTTCTCCAAGCATCATTGTGATATAAATAATGCCTATCGGGAAGCTGCTTTTCTCCAGTCTGGAAAGGACGTTAATATTTCTGTTTTCTGGCAGGTTTAACCTCTGTTTCCAGCCTCCAGAGCTGGCCAGTTAAATTGTGGACTGGGCATGTGGCCTTTTCTGGACCTCAATTATTCAGGCTAAAATGTTTCCTTCTTAGTGTCAATTGGGTTTCATGCTGCTCTCAGAATCAAGGTACATAGCAGAGTCCCCAATGGAGTGACCTTGGCCCTTCAGGAAGTTGCTTATAATTAAGGACTCGTCACATCTTTCTTGACAGCTTTTTCTTGTACGCCCTCTGGGTCTGTCCCTTTAATCCCGGTGTCATCTTATTGCCTACATTTCTTTCGCCAGGTACCATGGGGGAATATGGGGAGGGGACATGCAGGATTGGCCATAGGCATTTTGCTGGCGAGGGTGAAAAAATTATTTGCTGTCATCACCCCTAACCAGGAGCAGCCCATTGACTCCAATGGAGTGATGCTGATTTACACCAGCTGGAGAGCTGGCCCAGTGAATGTAGTATCTCCTATAATGTGTGCGCTGACAGCTGAGGTAACAGATTTTAAAGCCAGAAGGGATCATTATGACCTATTGCATAAGTACAGGCCAGAGAAAGCCACCCAGCCATTCTTGCATGGAGCCTGATAGCTTGTGGTTGGACTAGGGCACAGTGTACCTTACAGGTCACTAGAGTGTCTCTGCAGGTGTGATCATTTCCCCAGCCTTTAAGCCCCAGCCTGCTTTTGATGCACAAAAGCTGCCACTGAAGCGTGTTCCCGAGCTGAGAAATGGCATTCCCATGCAATGTGGTAAGGAGGAAATATCCATTAACCTGTAACTAGACATGAAATCAGGTCTAATGCGGAAGCAATGAGCTTGGATTTTTGGTTAAATATAGCAAAAACCATTGTTATTCCTGACAGCAAATAATTTTTTCCGGGGCATTTGAAAGGTAGATTGAGGATGGGGGGAACATAGCGGAGTGCCAAGTTGGGGGTGGGGTGGGGTAGAGGAGAAGTCGGCTCCTAGCGCTCATGACATCTACAGAACAAACAAATGCAGTCTGTAAATTCCAGCCCTTCATCTCTGCCTCCACTCCACATGACTAGCGGGGTGAACCTCCAACTTTCATCTCTGCCTCCAACCTCGCGGGATAAGCCAGGGAAAATGTCCCTGTCATTTCAGTTAAAGAAATCTCTGCACCTGTTAGCCAGCCAGCCATGTCTCCATGTCAGGCAGAAAAGCTTCAGAGGCTAAATCCTTATTGTGTTTTTCCCTTCCTCTGTGCCTGGAACTCCCCATTCTGCCCTCTCTCTGAGCAATGAGAGCTGGACAGGAAGTTTTGTGTATGTGAGGAAACCATGGAGAATTCGTTGGGAGTTGGGTCTCTGCCTAAAGCCCTTCCCTTCACATCCCCCTCACACCATGGTCTAATGCCCTTCCCCTTACATCCCCCTCACACCATGGCCTAATGACCTTCCCCTTACATCCCCCTCACACCATGGTCTAATGCTCTTCCCCTTATATCCCCCTCACACAATGGCCTAACGACCTTCCCCTTACATCCCCCTCACACCATGGTCTAATGCTCTTCCCCTTATATCCCCCTCACACAATGGCCTAACGACCTTCCCCTTACATCTCCCTCACATCATGGTCTAATGCCCTTCTCCTCACATCCCCCTCACACCATGGCCTAACGATCTTCCCCTTACATCTCCCTCACACCATGGTCTAATGCCCTTCCCCTTACATCCCCCTCACACAATGGCCTAACGACCTTCCCCTTACATCTCCCTCACATCATGGTCTAATGCCCTTCTCCTCACATCCCCTCACACCATGGCCTAACGATCTTCCCCTTACATCTCCCTCACACCATGGCCTAAGGCCCTTCCCCTCTCACCCCCTCACACCATGGCCTAATGACCTTCCCCTATCATGGTGTGAGGGGACATGAGGGGAAGGGCCTTAGGCCATTGTGTGAAGAGGGGATGTAAGGGGAAGGTCGTTAGGCCATGGAGTGAGGGGCGATGTGAGGGGAAGGTCGTTAGGCCATGGTGTGAGGGGCTGTGTAAGGGGAAGGGCATTAGGCCATGGTGTGAGGGGGATGAGCGGGGAAGGGCATTAGACCTTCCCCTCACATTCCCCTTCACACCACGGCCTACTGCCTTTCCCCTCACATCTCTTCCCTTCACATCCCCCATTACATCATGGCCAATGCCTGTCCCCCTGCTACAAGCCCTGGAGTTTTTTTGCCTGGCATCCAGAGAGGTAGGGGTGGCCATAGATAGACAAATAGATATGACTGGGGATGGATAAATGGAAGGATGGCTAGACAGATAGCTGGAGTGCTGTGTACAGCAATAGATAGAGGGATGTTCATGGGGATGGAAAGAAAGGTGATATGGGGATAGAGAAAAATGTGTAAAGAGATGGATGAATAGATAGAAGAGTATATATGGAGACGGATGGATGGATAGATAGAGGTTGGTTATAGGAGCTGCCTTAATATTTATACACTAACATCGTTCTGGCCTTGGGGATGGAAATGCTTACCTGTTCCCAGGGCCACGGTGCAGTGCTTTGCGGAGAAAAAGCAACATATAATTCCCTTGGTAGCCCTCTTCCAACTCACTCTCCAAGCCTAGCCTAGCACCAATCCACTTTTATTCCTCTACATGACAGTGCCTTTGTTTTAATTTTGCAGTTTCACACCCAGCCCCACCCCTGCAGGCAAAGAGAGAATGACTCAAACCACCATAAAAGTTAAATCTTTCTATTTTATTTCAAGAAAGGACAAGGAAAGAATTTTTTTCTTTTAAACTCATACTTTTTTTTGTCCATTTGTTTTGTTTTTTATTTTTATATGAAAAAAAAGGGGGGGACAAAGGAACACATTCATCTCAGACGTTGAAAATTTCAAGGCACCTAAAGGAAAGAGGCCAAAGGGCGCGCAATGAGTGCACTTTGGTTTCTCAGAAAAGAACCCTTATTTTGGTGGCGAGGAGATGGGATAACCAGGCTGGTCTCCGTCGGCGCATGGCTCAGCAGATGCATGGAAGAAGAAAAGGGATGGACGAGTGGGTGGATTGTGGTCCCACTGATGTGAAGATACAGAATTTGAACATAATGCTGAACTGATTCTGTTTGATGGTGCTGTTTGAGGTCCCATGGATCCCTTGCAGAACTGAGTCTGTCTGATGATGCTATGCGAGGTCCAGTTTGCAAGGAGCTGAACTGAATCTTTTCATGATGCTATGCGAGGGGCTGACTTTCTTTGCAGCTGTGTTGAGCTGCTGAATGTCCATTGGGCTGAGCGCCAGTCCAACTCTGATCTGGATTATGTGGGGGAATGGAAGGTGAGCTGCTCCTTGGGATGATTGGTTTGCATGTCAATTAACAGCCATGAAGATGACAGCGACAATACTAGCCATGCTCCTCGCTTTATGCAATACTTTCCCTGTCGATTAACTACCCCAAAACTTGGTTAAGGCAGACTTATGATTGCCTGCTGCTGCCATGTGCCTTTCCAGAATGTGCAAAGTGGCTAAACTTACGTTAAGAACATGCAAACGTAAACCTCCCAAACCCAGGAAATGTGTGTGGAGAAAGAGGGAGGGATGGGTGAATGCAGAGATCAATATAAAGATGTGTATGCAGATAGGTAGATGGATAGAAGGTTGGATGGGGGCTGGATAGATAGAGAGGGGTGTGTTTGGGGATGGATAGAAGATAGAGGGAGTGTTTGGGGTTGGATAGAGGTGTATTAATGTATGCCTCACTCCCACTACCGAACCTTAACTCTGCCCCCTTCATCACTGACCTTTACCTCACTCCCACTTTATTACTTCAACCAACTGCTTGGAGTTCACAGCTCCAAAGGTTCTAGTCCTGTCATAGCTTTTCTTGCAACAACCAGTGAAAATAAGGTTTCGAAGGCTAAGAGTGGTAGTGGAAGGGAGTGCTGTTTAGATAGTGCCCCCAGCAGTAAGAGTAGCATTATGTAGAGGCTACAGTATATTGTAAATTCTTCAATGGATACTGATATATTTAAACAGAGGCCAAATAGGAGCTGGAACTCCTAGGCCTCTTTAGATACATTTGTTTTTGCCTTGCATTCCCCAGCCTCAAAGACAATCCTGTTCTTTGTTTACTAGCCACGTATGAAAATCGATCTAGCCCTCCCTGGAATTGTAACTGCGGTGCCAAAAAGCCAGATGCCCTGCGAACCATGTTCTGATGCCACCGGTTTTGATACCAGCCCCCATCCAGACTACAGCACAGCCAGGGGCAAAGCTTGTAGAATTTACTTAGGCAAAACTGCCTTTGAAGTCAAAATGAAACGGGCCCCATTTCTTGTCTCCCTGAATGTCACACAAAGTGCTACCTAATTAGAATGGGTAATATTTACATTCTCACTTTGCGCTGGTGGAAATGAGTGCACAAGAGTCAAGTCAACAAAGAACCAAACCAGTATCTCATGATCTCATAACAACAATCTTAAGGAACAAAAATGAATGTCTCCTCTACTAAAGTTTCTGTCCATCAAAGTGAGGATGAGAAGGGGACTAATATTCCTTGACAAGGAAAGAAATTGTTTGTAAAGGCTGCATCACTGATTGCGAGCATAAGGGCCCTGATTCTGATCAGCGTTTCACCAGTGTAAATCAGGAGTAATTTCCACTGCAGTCAGCGAGTCCGACCAGTGTCGAACTGGGAATTATGTCAGTTTCAAGTTGGGAGTGACACCATTTCAAGATGAGAGTCACACTGGTGTCAAATTCTGGGAGTCATATCAGTTTCAAACTGGGGGTTACACTGCTGTCAAACTGATGGCACCCAGATCTGGGCCAAGGGTATTTCTATTAACTTGTCTATATGACCATCAAAACAGGACTTGTGATGCTTGCTTGAATTAATTAGTTGAAAGGGTGACTCTCACCCTAAAGCTTCATTTTTTAAAACATCAGGTCTGATGATTTGAACCTTTGAAAGATTCAAAGAGGGATTGGATGTTTGGGTAGCAAGAATATCCAGAGTTAAAATAGTTAATGCCAACAAAATGAGCATTAGAAGGGATATTAAAACTCATGCTTCAGGGCTTAAACTGACCTCTATTAGGGATTGTAGAGGGTAGATTATCCCACATCTGCCTAATGCAAGCATACTTCTGAAGAATCTGGCCAGGATACTGGGCTACATGGCGCATGGGTCTGATTTAGTCTTTTGATTCCTATGTTCGGGATGTATTTTAAACTGTTTGGGAACACTGTGTCACAAACAGATGAAATTAGATAGATCCAGAGTGCTGGCCTTTAATCTCATCTTGCTGACTGAGGTGAAAATGGGCCACCATTCCACCAGATTGTCTTTGCTTTGAATGTCAAAGAGCAGGGACAACTCTGTTCCCACAACTTATTAAAAATAACGATACTGTGCACTTCTGTAGCACTTCCCAGCAAGAAGCAATTTACAAGCATTAGGTAATTTAGTCTCACAATCCCTGTTTTACTCTTGGGGGAAACTGAGGCACACAGAGGGTATGTGGCTTGCCCAACATCATGGAGTGAGTCAGCAACAAAGCTGGGAGTAGAACCCAGGAGTCTTGGCTCCCAGTCCCATCCCCCCAATCCTAATCAATAGATCATGCCCAGATATCTGCCGCAGAAAGAATAAAGTAGCTAAGCTTATTCTAAGGGAGGAGAAAAGCTTTAGGAAGGGACCTCTATTAAAAAAACACCTAAGTGACCTACGAGCTCAAGACCCATTTGTAAAAGTGACTTAGGGCCAGATTTACCAAGGTATTTAGGCACCTAGAGATGCAGGTAGATGCCTAGTGAGATTTTCAAAAGCCCCCAAGCAGGTTAGGCACCTAACTCCCAGTGAAAGGCAATGGGATTTAGGCACCTAGCTCATTTAGGCACATTTAAAAATCCTAGTAGGCACCCATCTGCATCTTTAAGTGCTTAAATACTAGAGCTGGCCAAAAAATGGAATTTCCATTCTGTGAACAATTCAAAATTATTTTGTTTCAATAAGGTCAAAATGTCTCGTTTAGACTTTTAGACAATATGATACTAGAATATAAAAATGCAGCATCAAAACCAAGCTTTCCTCCCTTTTAAAAACAAAACAATTTGGATAATTTCCTACAAAAATGCTGATGAAATCCAGCAAAAAAAATTCTGATTTAATCCAGTCAGCATTTTCTGACAGAAAACTGTTTTGTATGAAAATTTTTTATCAGGTTTGCTAAATACCTTTGGAGCCTAAATCCTGTTGGCTTTCAATGAGCCTTAGGCGCTATATTACGTACGTCACTTTTAAATATGGATCTTTGTCTCCTAAGTCACTTAGGCACATTTGAAAATTTTATCCCATATCTCTTTAAACTCCCAGGGATGAGGGAGGGATGAGATAAATTGCTCCAGATTCTGGGATTGCAAAAGCCAGGCTCTGCAAAAATGGAAGGGAACAAGAAGAAAATTTAAGAAGCCAGTGGAGAATTCAGGCCAAATGATTATGTGCTATTCAAAGAACAGTGTCTGCTGTTACTCCAATTAAAAGCCCTAGGCAGCGATCAAGCTGGATGGCATAAGTGAGTTGAACAGATAGCTCAATGTGTGTGTTGGGGGAGTGATGTCTAGTAGTGAGGCTAGATTGTAAGGTACAGAGACAGTCTGTGGACGAGACTGCTTCCTCGGAGAATTTTTGTGCTTTGTCTTTAGGCTCAAGATTCCACCTGGATCAAATGTTGATGGTGGAAGCTACAGGGCTCGACTCTCATTCGTTCACACTAGTGCAAAGTGAGCATGAAATATTCTGGTTGGTCTCATGCCTGCTTTTCACATGGCATTTGCAGGATTGGGCCCCTGCAGGATGACCAGATAGCAAGTGTGAAAAATCAAGACAGGGGTGGGCGGTAATAAGTGGCTGTATAAGACAAAGCCCCCAGTATTGAGACTGTCCCTATAAAATTGGGACATCTGGTTACCCTAGGCCCCCAAGAGCCAAGATCACTGACGCTTCATGCAGAAGGAGCCAACCCTTGGCAGACATTAAAAAAAAAATCCATATTCAGTGTCACCTTTAAGTGGCTTCGTTTCAGCTAATGAGTTTAGCAACTGAATTTTTTGGCAACAAATAAATAAATAAAGGCAAATCATTTGCATTTTAAAACTTTTTTTTACCTGTTTGAATGGCTCTGTCTTAAATTATGGCAGCTTTGCAAGCTGAGCTGTAAATTGTTACTGTAAACTCCAGGTGCACGGAAGGGAAAGACATAAGCGAAACATGCTCGAATCACCTGAATTAATGAGCACCAGGTTTGCATTGTGCTAAACGTGTCCTCTTGGAGCACTAGTTCAAATTAGCTCCATTTGTTAAGTGCTGTGTGTAGAGTTAAACACTTAATAAAATTACACTTCGTGGGAGGTGGAATGCCGGAACTGAGGGCTGGATCCTTTCATGCAGTGTTAATCATATAAATATAAGCTCCGCTGTATGCCTTTCTTTTGTCGTCTTTTACCTTGCCATGGATGTGAATGGAAAGGAAGAGCAATAAGACTTTTCCTACTTTAAAATGACTTTCTTTTGAACTTTGTAAATAAATATCCCTCCATCCTATCCCTCGGTTGTTCTGGCAAGTGGCTAATTAGCTGCATAAATTTGCATTGGGATAGACCAGCGGCATAATCAGCTGGAGAAGCTGTATTTTCCAAGGAACATCAGAGCCAAGCTTTTCCGGAATTGCAGTTGCAGTTTGCAAGGGGTGAAGTGTAAAAGCAGATGTGGGCACAAGGGCAGATCTGGGGGTTTGTCTATAATGCAGGTTGCACTCCTGGATTCTCATGACTGCCAGCCTTGTCAAAAAATAATCTCCAGCTCTCCTGGTTATAGAGAAGAACGTGACATCTGGAAGACAAATAAAAGGAACCCCACAGGTTTTGAAAAAAAAAAACCCTTCTGATTTTTGAATGCTTGCATTTGGACAGACAATGTGGTCTTATGGATAGAGCACTGCACCGGGATTCAGGAGACCAGGTGTCTATTCCTTGGTCTGCCACTGGCCTGCTGTGTGACCTTAGGCAAGTCATTTCCCCCCTCTGTACCTCAGTTTCCCACCTCTAAAATGGGGATAATGCTATTTATCCTTTGTAAAGCCTTTGAGATCTACTCATGAAAAAGGTTATATAAATGCTAGGGATTGTTACTAACTCAGATTAAAATCACCATACTCTCTATTGCTCTGTCTGTATCCAGGTTTCTTATCTTACACTTAGATTGTAAGCTCTTTGAAGCAGGGACTTGTGTCTTTTTCTGTGTTTGTATAGCTCCTGGCACATTGGGGTCCTGGTCCATGAATGGGGCTCCGATAATACAAATAATAAATAGTAATAATTGTTGCCACTCTGGTTGTAGATGAGATGAGATGAGCACGATTTTGATTATAAGCAAGATATAAGACCTGGTGTTCAGACAAATAAGTGCAAAAGTCTGTGGAGATGTCCTTATATCAGTTTAAACCTGGCTCATATTGATTTAGATTGTGTTGATAAATGTAGAGCTTGGCTGTCCACAGAAATTGTACCGATTTAGCTAAAGATGTTAATGTTAAACCGATATAGATAAGTGGGTGCGACTGTGTGTGGACTGTACTCCATTGGTTTGATGCCAGAAGGGGCAATTACATCATCTAGTCTGACCTCCTGCATAACACAGGCCATAACATTTCACCCAGTTCCCCCTGTACTGAGTCCAGTAACTTGTCGTTTGGCTAAAGCATCTTCCAGCAAGGCAGCCAGTGTGAATCTGGAGACACCTAAGAGATGGAGAATCCACCCCATCCCCTGGGAGTTTGTTCCAATGGTTAATCACTTGCACTGTGAAAGATTGGTGTCTTATTTCTAATTGGAATGTGTCTGACTTTAACTTCTAGCCACTGGGTCTTGTTCTGCCTTCCTTTGCTAGATTAAAGAGCCCTTTAGGGCCTACGATTTTCTCCCCATGAATGTACGTGCTTACTAGTAATCAAAGTCACCTCCTGATCTTTTTGAAAAGCTAAACAGTTTGAGCTTATGAAGTCTCTGACTGGCAGGCATTTTTTTCAGCCCTTGAACCATTTTTGTGGGTCTTCTCTGCACCCTCTCCAATTTTTTAATATCCCTTTTAAAATATGGCCTGCTGAACTGGAGACAGTACTTCAGTATCAGTCTCGCCAACGCCGTATACAGGATTGATATAAACCAGGTTCAAATTGAAGTAAGACTATCCACTCTTTTTATACTGGTGCAACCTTCCCATATACACAATGCCGTACAGGCACAAGTCAAACCAATATAAACCAGTTTCAAATAGTTCACACAGTTTGCTCCAGTTTAACTAAACCATTTTTGATATGTGACCCAAAGTGGCTCGTTTCTAGGAAGGCAGTGTGTTCTAATGGATGGCACAAAGGATTAGGATTCAGGACACCTGGTTCTGTTCCCACCTCTGCCACTGACCTGCTGTATGACCTTGGGCAAATCACTTCCCCTCTCTCTGCCTCTGTATCCCGTCCCATTCTTAGTCTATTTATATGTAAACTCTTTGGGGCAGGGGCTGTCTTTCATTATGTATCTCTGTATTGCACAGGTTGATGTGGCCTTGATCTTGGTCAGGGCTCTCCACTAGTTTTTACTTCAACCTACTAATGTGTGTTAAAACTACAGACTGCTTTGTCTTCACTAGGATATTAACTCATGTTAGCTAACACACCTTTTTTCCTAATGAAAATGCACCCATTGGGACTTGTCTAGCATGTGCTCAAGTGCTTTGCTGAATTGGGTCTAAATGCAGGACACATTGCCCTACAGCCAAGTGTTGTCCTTTATGCCTATGCAAAATGGGTGTGAAATGCCACCTAATCAGAACAGCAGCTCATTTTGCACTGGAATAAGTGACAAAACAAGACACAGGACAATGCAGAATCAAATCTTTTAGCCACTTCCCTTACTTGGGATTATTTTCCCCCTCTTGGGGCTGGAAGACAGAGGAGTTTTATTCTGTATCCTTGTGGGTTATCTGGTCTAGAATTCGTTTAGTTTTGGCATCTATTGTTTTGTCATAAGCAGGTAAAAGTGTTTTATGTGGGATTGTTTTAGTTATTAAAGGATGAAAGCCACTGGCAGAGCCATCAGCAAGGAGACAGCACCTTTTACAGATATTGCTAATGGGATATTTATTGCCGGCTCTCCAATCAGCCAGATAATTGTATTTATTCCTATTCTCCAGAATCAAGGATTTTCAACTGTGTGTGTGTGTATGTATGTATGAAATAATAACAAATTATTAAACCACCAATTTGTAAGCCTCTAGAGGATAATAGGGTACTAAGTAACAGACAGCATGGATTTGTCAAGAATATGTCATGCCAAACCAACCTAATTTCCTTCTTTCACTGGATTACTAGCCTAGTGGATAGGGGGGAAGCGGTAGACATAGATCTTAATATTGGGCTTTTGACACAGTCCCACATGACACTCTCATAAGCAAACTAGGGAAATGTGGTCTAGATAAAATTACTTTAAGGTGGGTACAACTGGTTGAAGAACTGAATTCAAAGAGTAATTCAACGGTATGCCGTCAAACTGGGAGGGTGTATCTAGTGGGGTCCTGCAGGGGTCTGTCCTGGGTCTGGTACTATTCAATATGTTCATTAATGACTTGGATAACGGAAAGGAGAATATGCTTATGAAATTTGTGGATGACACCAAGCTGGGAGGGGTTGAAAACATTTTATGACTTTGAGAAATTGGAGAACTGGTCTAAACCACTCAGATGAAATTCACTAAAGACAAGTGCAAAGTACTACATTTAGGAGGGAAAAATGAAATGCACAACTACAAAATGGGGAAGAACTGTCTAGGTGGTAGTTCTGCCAAAAAAGACCTGGGGATTATGGGGATCACAAACTGAATATGAATCCACTATATGATGCAGTTGCAGAAAAGGTTAATATCATTGTGTCATAGGTAAGACAGTGGAGGTAAGTGTCACACTCTCCTTAGGACTGGAGAGGCCTCAGCTGGAGAACTGTGTCCAGTTCTGGGCGCCAAACTTTAGGAAGATGTGGACAAACTGGACAGAGTCCAGAGGAGAGCTATAAAAATGATAAAAGGTTTAGCAAACCTGACCTATGCGGAAAGATTAAAAAAAAAATGGCCATGTTTAGTCTTGAGAAAACAAGTCTGAGGGGAGACCTGATAATAGCCTTCCAATATGTAAAGGGCTGTTATAAAGAGGATGGGGATCAATTGTTCTCCATGTCCACTGAAGGTAGGACAAGAAGTCATGGGCTTAATCTGCTGCAAGGGAGATTTGGGTTAGATATTAGGAAAAACTTTCTAATAAGAAGAGTAGTTACGCACTGGAACAGGCTTCCAAGGGAGGTTGTGGAATCTCCGTCATTGGAGATATGTCAGAACGGGTTGGACAAACACCTGTCTTTCTCTGTGTTTCTCTGTGTGCATGTTTTGTGTGTGTGTGGGGGGGGAGGAGGCAGCAGTGGGGGCAAGTGAATATTCATGCCTAGGCTGGTACAGCCCCCTCACTGGTTCCCCCAGACCTCTTTCAGCGACTTTAGATCCTGTGTCCACTCTGTGATGACCTTATGAGCCTCTGAGATCTGGTACTTCGGCTGCTAGTGACAAAGGCCCACATGCCGTAGTTAGCACCAGGGCATCGCCATGCACCTTCCACAAACCCTGCTCTGAGATACAGCCTCACAGGAGCACAGTGGCACTGCAGCGGATTCTTTATGCATGTGTTCTAGCCCAGGGCTAGATCTGTGCACCTGAGCGAGTGGGGTTTAGTGGTTAGAGCGGGGGGGACACTGGGAGTTAGGATGCCTGGATTCTATCCCCAGCACTGCTGGGGTGTAGTACCATGTCCTTGCACTTGACCTTGCACACACCTTTCCTAAAACATTCAGGCCCAAGCCCATGGAATTGCACCCAGTCGCTCCTATCCTGATTTCGGACCTGGGTGTAATTTTAAAACCTTTGAATGTTAATAAAAGGAGAAGAAAGTTAAAAGTCAAGGCTGGGTTTTCCAAGGAAGATAGATGAGTGTTAATTGGGGCTGCTTATATATCTTTGTGGCTTCCTGAGCAAACCTGCCTGGTCCTGCTCTTAAAAAGAAAGTACCATTGTGGCTTTGTTTCGAGCAATTCTAACCATCTCAGCAGGATTCTCCCAAACCAGCGGTGACCCAGAATGGGTTTTTCCTAGCACCATGGGCCCCCTGTGCATTCCTGCTTCCCAACACCTGGCCCAAAAGGCAGAATCTTCCACCGAAGCCTATTGTGCTGGAATCTGAATCGAAATCCACTTCTTCCCCCAAATATATGTGACCCAATGGAACCTGAGATACATTTGGACATCAGCATCCTGCACCTTATCCCCTGGAAGCCATCACCCGAGCTGTCTGGAAGAAAATGAGGAGGAGGAGGTTTGTGTGTGTGTGTGTGTGTGTGTGTGTGTATAATTTTTTTTGCTATGGACAAAGCTATGAATTGAATTAGATAATGTTTCTACTTGAAGTGTCTGGAGTTAACCAAGGGGTCCAATTCAATTGTCCGCGCCCAGGAACTATGCTGCAATATGGAATATTTTCCCATTTCCCCCCCAGCTTTGGGAGAGGGGGGAAATCCAAATCCGTTCGCTCTTAACAAAACCGTTGACGAAGGCGGCATAAAAAGTAAAACCAAGCAACCAGTTATGGGAATAAAGACAGGAAAGGGTTGGAAGTAGATCCCATTAAAATGAGAGAAAAATCCTCCTCTCCTATCTGAAGCGGGGATGGCTAAACCGTCAACGGTCAGCAGTCAGGAATGACAGTTGTGTGTTGAATTTTTTTTTCTTTTATAACCTATTTCCTGAAAAAGAAAATAGATTTACACGAGAGGAAAGATATGAATAGGTAGCTTTTTCTCCTCAATCCATGACGATCCATGAGCACGTGTTGTTCGTTTGAAATCTGGAATATTAAATATAAATTATGTCTTTTTTTTTTTAATTTTTAACCACCCCTTGGTCTACAAAATAGTTTTTCCCTCCCTTCTCCCCAATGCCTGCCATTCAAGCCGTTTCTGTTAGAGAAAATAGTTTCTCCTCGATTTGTAAGCCATCCGGTGGCAGCCGCATGGGGCGGTGTGGGGGTTGAGAGGGAGCGATGGTTCTCCATCATGTATAGGTGTAATCTATGTCTGGGATGCCTCCGTCTCTATATCCACGGGTTGTGCCGTAGCCGATGGTATGGGTGCTTTTGTATAAGCTGGTGCCGTTGGATGGGAATATCGTGTGGATTACGTATTCCTCCTTGGCTCGGTGTTGGTTGATGGGAAGCATCTGCAACCCAGGACCTCGGATCTCCAGGATGGAGTTGTCCTTCTTGGTACCCGATTCGACGTAGTCGTCTTTCTTCCGGCTGCCCCTGCTGTAGGCCCTCTCCCGCGTCAGCAGCTCGCCCGTCCGGTGGACATACCAGCAAATGGCTGCCAAGACCAGGAAGAGGAAGACTAAGGCCACTGCCCCACCAATGATCCCTGCCAGAGGCAGCCCAGCCATTGGGTCAACGTTCTGCTCCCGGTTGAGGGTGGTAGTGGGGCTGTAGGTGTCAGCTGTCTCTGCTTTGGCACACACCGGAGTTTCATCTGCCACATAGGTGCTGCCTGTCTCCATGGTGACCATGCAGATGATGTAGGTGGACTTGGGCTCCAGGGCCGTTAGCAAGTACTCGGTCTTGTCCCCTTGCACCAGGGTCTCGGTGATGGAGCCTACCGCTGGGCTGTGACCCAGACGCAGCCAGCTGAGCCGGAAGGAAGCAGCAGGTAGCATGGCCTTCCAGCTAATCTGGATGCTATCGGCCGTCAGTGGCTTGACGTTGAGAACCAAAGCCTTGGTGCCGGTCCCTGTGGCCATGGGGTAGTCAATGTTGGAGTCTGGCAGGCGGATCCCAGGTCGCTTGGCCTTGAGGGTGAAGAGGGAGCCCTGAGGTGTAGTGACGGCTGCGTGGCTGGTGGTGGTCTTGGCTGCCACTGCATTGCCCTGTGCACCCGCCTCAAAGCACTCATCCATCTCGTTGGTGATGTCCTTGATGGCCATGCCTCTCACTTTATCTGGCCCTTGACACATCAGCCCCCTCACGTTGACCACTGAAGCCCGGGCCTTGACCCAGTCCCTCAGCCACATGAGGCTGCAACCACAGAACCAAGGGTTGTTCCTGAGCAGCAGCTGGGTCAGGCTCTCCAGGTCATCGAACAGGCCCTTGGGCAGAGTGGTGAGGTTGTTGTTGGACAAGTCCAGCCTCTCAAGCTCCCTCATTTTGGACAGGGTGTTGTAGGGGATGTGGCTGATGGCGTTATCCTGGAGGTACAGCTTCTGCAAATGGGAGTTGGGCAGATTAAGCGGAGGGGCAGCCAGAGAGTTGCGCACCAGGGACAGCTCGCTGAGGTTCTGCAGCCGACTGAAGGTGTCGTCGGCGATGCGCTGGTTGGCCAACAGGTTCCCATCCAGCACCAGTCGCCGCAGGCTGTTCAGCCCTTTGAAAGCATGCAGCGGGATGGTGGAGATGCGGTTGTCATCCAGCCGCAGCTCCTCCAAAGTGCGAGGCAGGCCAGACGGGATGCTGCTGAGGTGGTTGCGGGACAGGAAGAGCAGCTTGAGGCGGGTGCTGTCAGCAAAGGCATCATCCTCAATGCTGACAGTGGAGACGGAGTTGTCGTCCAGGTGGAGCTTCTCCAGCAGGGGGATGCGGGCCAGGGAGTCGCGAGCGATGGTGCGCACATTGTTGTCCTGGAGGTGTAGCTCCCGCAGTGAGCGTGGCAGGTTGATGGGGAACTCGTCCAGGTCATTCTCATAGAGATAGATCACCTGGACGTTGAGTTTGGACTTGAGGTTGGAGGGGATACCAGCGTTGTTGATCTGGTTGTTCTGTAGGTACAGGGTGGTGGCATCGTCGGGGATGTCGGCTGGGATGGAAGTCAGGCCCCGGTCGTTGCAGTAGATGAAGCCGTTGTCGCAGCGGCACACCGAGGGGCAGGACGCACCACTGGCCATCACCTCGCTCAGGAAGGCCACCAGGCCATAGCACAGCAAGAGCCAGTCACGCAGGTCCATGGCTGATGCTGTGGTCACCACCGTGGAGGTCACCGTGGATGCTGTTGTCATTGTGCCGGGGGTGGTGGGGAGTGGACCCTGGGTTACACCTTTGGGACCTGTAGAGGGGAGAGAAATGGGAGGAGCCTGAATTATGGAGGTGGAGCTACATGGGGATTAGAGATGGGGTAGGCCTGCAACATGGGAATGGGGGCTGAGCATTGGGTGTTCTGTCTATCAATCGATTGATGGATCTATCAGGTCAGGCACTGCATAGACCCCCACCAATATCAGGGCCCTGATATGCTGACTCTTCACAGACACACAGCAAAAGGCAGTCCCTGAAGACCTTAGACTCTAACAGACAAAGAGTCGTGAAGGAAACAGAGAGGCAGTGACTTGCCCAAGGTCACCCAGCAAGTCAGTGGCAGAGCCAGGAACAGAATCCAAGTGTCTGGAGTCCTAGTCCAGTGCCTTGACCAATAAATCACACCACCTCACAACAAAGTCTCAGTCAGCCGATAGGTACATCTATTTTTGATGATTGAAAAATAAAATCACTCAGCTAAAAATCCCAACAAAACTTCTCCATGGTCCAGATGAAATCTGGGGTGGTTTTTTTCCTTTTACGACCCAAAAAGCAGATCCCCTTATCAATTAAAAAATCCAGCACCACTAATGCACCCCCCCCCTCACTTTGCTTCCAGCACTAAATCTTCCCCCGGCATCTGTCAGGCTGCAAAATCTGCTGCAGAAGACGTATAAATCCATGTTAATAAGAGCTTTCTAATGGCAACGCTGACACACCAGCTTCCAGCTGCCTCGGAGATATAGCCACAACACTGCATACATTAGAAGCAGATAACAGAGACGTGCGCACATTCCCGCTACCTGCATGCATTTGTCTCTCCTTGTCGCTCAGCCACCCACTCGTCCCATCGTTCCTCTCGGTAAAGGGTGTCAGAGAGAAACTAATGCACTGCAGATTTGTGTCTTTCAGGGGATTTGAGATTTACACATTATTAGTGGTGTTACGGTAGTGCATAGATATAGATCTGTCGATCAAATTGATAGTGTTGGCACTGCACAGAACCCACTGAGATCCGGGTCCCATTGTGCCGGGCTCTGCACAGACACATAGTGAGAGACATCCCCTGCCCCAAAGATCTTGCAGTCTAAGACCTGCTATGCACACAGTGTTTGTCTCAGTATAATTGTGTGGATTGTGGGATGACTTTTTACTGATGTAGTGTTACCGGCATAGCCATTAGTGTGGAGACATGTACACAAGGAGCCTAGCAAAATGGGGTCCATGACTGTCCATGACTGAGACTCCTAGGCATTATGGTAATGGGAGAGATAGGAATAGAATCCAGGTATCTGGATTCTCATCCCCCTGCTTTAACCACTAGACCACACTAGAACCCAGGGATTCAGCCCATCCTGCTGCAACCAATAGACCCCACTCTCCTTCCAGAGCTGGGACTAGGACCATGGTGTCCTGACACCCAGCCCTGCTGCTCTAACTGCTATAATTTTATCGATGTGTATTATAGTAGCGCTTAAGGGACAGCCAAGATTGGGCCTCTATTTTGCTAGGCACTGTACACGCACAAAGTAATAGACAGTTCCTGCCCCACTTTCTGAGCTGGGAATAGAACCCAGGTGTCCTCATTCCCCTCATAAGGGCTTAGCCATTCGATCATGCTCTCTCTGAGGTGTGCCTGGGGCTGCAGCCAGCTTCAAGTGCAAAGTCTCGAAGTTCATAGATTCTAAGGTCAGAAGGTACCCCTGTGATAATCTATTCTGATCTCCAGGGTGAAAGGCCACAGGATGGCCCTGGAATAATTTCTGGTTGAACTAAAGTTAAGCAGAGATGGATGAATTTCTGAGGCTGTGTAACAACAGCTGCATGTCACCTTGTATGTGTGTGCGGATCCTAGGTTGTTACCACTTTGCACAATACCTATGTTGGCTCAGGATTGTAATAGAGTTGAGATTGTATCTTGCGCTGTGGCATGATGGATAATGGTGGAGTTTATGGAGTCACGGACCAGAGCGCTCCTGCTTCCTGCCTCTATTGCAGACACTCATCTTCCTGCCTTAGCATCCTTCCTGCTGTGTTAGCACCCAGCCTCTGAGTTTCCCAACTGCGCGGCAACAGATCTTTGCAGAGGAGAGACCGTCCAGGCCACAGGGCACTTTGTTACAAGGCCACCTGCTTTGGCTGCTCTTTTATGTCCTGTTGTTTATATTTCATGGTTTATGTAGCCTATCAAATTAAGTGCAGTAAATCGCCTGGTTTTATGGGTAGGTTTTATTTGCCTGGATCCTTGTGTAGCTGGGAGAGGGATGCAGTGGAGTAGATGGGGACAGAGGATTGCATGGTGGTAAAGCAATGGGAGGGGTATGCCTAGATTAGAGGTCCCCAAACTGTGGGGTGCGCTCTCCTAGAGGTAAGGGGGGCACGAAGTGAATTTTGGGGACCATTGGCCTAGATGATGTCTTCACTGGGGAGGGGAGTAATCCCCATTCCAGGAACACCTCCCATAACTCAGACTCACACACCCTGCTCCAGTTTTACTGCACCTTAACACAGGGGCTTTGCTCTAGGGCCAAAGCTCTGCTGGCACCTCCCATAACTCAGACTCATAGGCACACACCCTGCTTCAGTTTTACTGCGCCTTAACACAGGGGTTTTGCTCTAGATGGTCTGTCTGTCTTTCTTTCTTTCTTTCTTTCTTTCTTTCTTTCTTTCTTTCTTTCTTTCTTTCTTTCTTTCTTTCTTTCTTTCTTTCTTTCTTTCTTTCTTTCTTTCTTTCTTTCTTTCTTTCTTTCTTTCTATTGCAGTTTAAAAATCGATACCTCTTTCTTTCCCCATCACTTCCCAAAAACATCTCTCACCTATCTATCCATCCACCCCCCTACACACTCCC
Organism: Lepidochelys olivacea; assembly: GCF_965140295.1. Classification (NCBI taxonomy): domain Eukaryota; kingdom Metazoa; phylum Chordata; order Testudines; family Cheloniidae; genus Lepidochelys; species Lepidochelys olivacea. Next base: position 31,218,295 of record NC_140417.1, read on the forward strand.
ATCTATCTATCTATCCCTAACCTCACCTCACCTCCCTTCCTTGTGGCTGTGTCTTTGTCCCCCAGCTTGGCTGCGGTGAAAGGCTGCCTGTGGAGAACAGTGCCAGTGAGTTCTACCACAGGTTATGCTTTACAGGGACTCATCCGGGGCCCTTTCACCTCACCTGAGTTAAACCCCGTCCAATGTTAGTTTTTTACAAGGGCTTTACATGGAAGATTTGAGCCAGCGAGGTCTTCTGCTGGGCCAGTGCCCATTAAATCACTAGGAACCACTCACTTTGCTTGAGTTCATTATGCATTCGGCTCCTCTATAAATTTTACATTTCTTTTTTTTCTTCCCTGTCTCCTTTTTCCCCGGCTCACTCTTAGTTTTGGCCATTTCCTCCATTATGAGACATAAAATCCTTTATGGCTCAGTATCTCTCACTGCCAAATAAGGGTCTCATTTCCCAATCTCTTTTGGCCCCTGCTGCTTCTTTGAAGACAAACTGTGGATATTTTTTCCTATTCCTCCCTTAAAATTGCTTTGACAATTTTTCTTAACCTCTTGTGAAGGACAATACATAGAACTAACCTGCAGTGAGCTTTACAAACAGTAATGCAGTGGTTATGGCAGTAGCTTTGGACTTGGGAGACCGAGGTTCAATTCCTGCTCTCTCACAGACTTCCTAGGGGACCTGAGGCATGTCACTGAGCTTCTCTGTGCCTCAGTTTCCCATCCTGTAAAATGGGGATAGCACTGCCCCACTTTATGGGGGGTTGAGAAGATAAATACATTAAAAGATTGTGAGGTGCTCAGGTATTATGGTAATAGAGGCAAGATTGGGTGCCTTACATAGATAGGTCTCAACTGCAGCGAATGGGTTGGATGGACCACTGGTCTGACCTAAGGAAGTGCGGGACAGATTGGCCCATTGGTCTAATCTGGGGCAGCAAGGATGGTGCAGGGATACTGCGTTGGGCCCCATCAAAAATGAATTTGTGTTGATTTCACACATTTTTTTTTGTTTCAGAAAGAAACTTTAAAAAAATTCTGAAAAATCAAAACAGTTTTGACATTTTCAACAGGAAAGATTTTGATATGTCAGCATGAACATTTCTTTTAATTTCATTTTTGAAAGTTCAAAAAGGTTCAAATTCAAAATAGCATGCTTTGATTTTGTCAAAACGAAGTGTTTTGTTCAACCTGAAACAATTTTTCCCCCTGACTTTCCAATTCACTGACAATTTAACTTTTTTAAATTTTTGGTCTGACAAGAAATGATTTTTGTTTTTTACTTTTCAAAACTGCCAATGAACCAAAAAATCCATTGTTCATCCACCTGATGGGACCATAAAAGTTCCTCAAATAGTTAAAGATGCTTTATTAATACTCTCACCGTTCAGTGAGTCAAACGGTTTCTTGGTCCTGATCGCTCTGGTTTTGTGCAAAGCTTTTGCCATGCAGAATAAGTGTAAAGCAGCTGCAAACTGCAAGGGAAGGATGGTGCAGGGGTAAGTGTGCAAGCCTGAGATATAGAAGACCTGAGTGGGGATTTAGGCTCCTAAGAATGGCACTTAGGCCAGTTCTAAACTTGGAAGACTTTGCCAGTCTAATTCTCCTTTTGAAATCTTGCTAAAGTCAGCAGTTTCTTGTGGCAATGAATTCAGCCTAACTGTCACTGACACCACGTACTGAGTTACTAATAGCCCCTAGCTCTTCTACCACATCTTTCAACAGTAGAACTCCGAGCACTTTACACAGGTGGTCAGGATCATTATCCCCTTCTTACAAATGGGGAAACTGAGGTATAAGGCAGTGAGGCGACTTGCCCAGGGTCATCCAGCAGGCCAGTGGCAGAGCTAGGTATTGAACACAAGTTTCCTGAGTCCGCGTGCAATGCCCTATCTACTAGGCACCACTGCCTGCCTAGCATAGTTAGCCAAGGTCCCATATGGAGGCAGTGTGGACTAGTGACAAGGGCACCAAGGACTGACAGTGCAAATCAGGAGACCTGGGTGCTAATCTTAACCCCGCTGGGAATAAGGGTTGGGAGCTAACCCAATCACCTCAAGAGGAGGCTGATTTGAACAAAGGGCTGTGAAAATCAGACTCTTTTAAGGCATCTCAAACTGGGCCAACAAAATCCCTTTGGAAAAGCTTGCATTGGCTGCCAAGAGTTGGGGGTAAGGCTGATGGAAGTGTAGCCCATGATCAATGCAGAGTGATGCTTCTGAGCGGCTGAGCATGACACCCACCAAAATAAACCATTTGAATTCCTGCAGGAGTCTTTAACCTGCCTAATAATTCATACTGCTGCTAAATCCACTCTGCAGCTTGCCAAGCCTTCTTTGCCTGAGGAAATACGTTTAAACATTAAAATCTGCCTATGCATCTTGACGTTCCATCAGGCAACGCTCCTGCATTGCTCTGCAGACAGCATCAGCCAGCCAGGGAGGAGTAATAAACTCCCAAGCCAGCCTGCAGTTTATAGCAGCTGGGAATCTGGCCCCATTGACGTCAGTGGAATGCCGGCGATTTACACCACCTGGGAATCTGCCCCCCATTACATTTAGAACAATCCATTCACTTCCATTGCAGGCCCCTTGCCCAAACTTCCAGCCTTGCATATGGCTATTGATTGGTATGAGGGCCTTAGCATCGTGGGAGATGCTCTCTGTTCCTTTGCCGTGGTGGCATTTCTGTTTTGGCCCTTGGTTATTTTGAAGCCAGTGGACCTGGGGGAGAATGCGACAAATCAAGTGCCTTAATCCAGTGGTTCTCAACCCTTTTTTTCATTTGCAGACCCCTAAAATTTTTCAGATGGAGCTGTGGCCTCTTCGGAAATCTTTAAACATAGTCTGGGGATTCCAGGTTGAAAATCACTGTTCTATGGTAACGAGAACCTTTTGTGGACCCCTTAGACAGTGTCTGCGGACCCCAAGTTGAGAACTGCTGTTAATCCACCTCTTTTCAGGGTGGAAGAATATAAAAATCTGGTGCTTTATTCCATTCCTGAATGCAAGTTTCCACTAGTTGTACGCACCGGCCGATGGGAGTTTGAAGGGATCTGTTAGCATTGCTGTGACTCCAATACTTTAAACTCAGTTGCCCCCAAAGCTCAGCTCCTTGCTCCGCAGTTTATCCCTCTGGGGCCCATCTGCATCCATGCAGACAGCAGAACAGAAGCAACTAGACATCACGGCCTGTCTCATGTGTGCCTTTTACAAAGGCCAAATCAAAAGAAGGGAGAGAGATGAAGGAGGTGGAGGAGAGTGGGAGATGGTGCTGGTGAGGATTTCATAGTGGGAAGCGAGTGGACTGGGGAGCACGTGTCGGGGGTGTGTGTGCAATGCTGCTAAAAGCTACTCAGATCTGCCCCTGGGTGTGGGGGAAAGGTTCCCTGGAGGAAATGTGGTTCCGTTTAGTCATACTGCAGGGATTAATTGTGAGGAGGAGTTGGGCGTGGAATATGAGCTTTTGTCTGTTTGTTTCAGTGGCTCTTTAAAAGGAGAAATGTATTTAAAACAGCCCCCACACAAACACACATACACAGTGCTGCTTACTCCTGGGTTCTGTCCCCAGCTCTGGGAAGGGAGTGGGGTCTAGTGGTTAGAGCAGGGGCCTGGAAGTCAGGACACCCAGGTTCCATGCCTAGCTGCATTCTCTTGAGCCCCTACCACCTCTTTTCAGCTCATATTCCCCAGGCTGTAAAATGGGGGTGATGATTATGACCCTCATGTGGATGGTTAAATTTCATTGGTTTAATATTCGAAAAGCACTTTCAAATCTTATTTCCTCTCCCCCTACATCCCCAAGGACCGAGTACAGCTACCTTGAGTGTCATTTGCTCAGGACTTTACACCCCCAACTCAGGAAAAGTGCCATGGATTTAGTTAGTACAAATAGTAAGGATGTGATTTTATCCAGTTGGACAGTGATCAGAATTTGGGATTTCTGTTCTGCAGACATTTCTGACACTTTGGAATTTCCTTTGGTCCTGACTTAGAAATTTTTAAATTTCTTGTGAAGTGAAAATTCTGAACAATTTTGATTTGGAAATATAGAAATGGCATTTTTGAAGCACTTTATTTAAAGTTTGTCACTTCGATTTTTATATTATAATATAGAATCATAGAAATATAAGGTTGGAAGGGACCTCAAGAGGTCCCCTTCATGCTAAGGCAGGACCAAGTATACTTAGACCATCCCTGACAAGTGTTTATTCAACCTGTTCTTAAAAACCTCCAATGACAGCGATCCCACAACCTCCCTAGATAACCTGTTCCACTGCTTCTACTATTTTATTGGGTACCATGACCAATGCTGGTGTCCACTCTTCAAAAGAGAGTGTGGACAAATTGGAAAAGCTTCTGAAAATTGCAGTAGGAATGATTTGAGGCCTGGAAAATGATTATATATTGTACATAACATAATAGTAAATATGATAAAGTTGAACAAAATAGTTTGATGAAATCAAGACATTCCTGTGAAACATTTTGATTTCATTGAATTGGCTTTTTCTGACAGAAGACTGTTCCATTGGATAATTTCTGACCAACTCTACACAGTGTCCCTTAACTCCATTCTGGGAGGTTAGGCTCAGAGTTACCTGCTTTGCTAGATTTTAAGGCCAGTAAAGGACCATTATTCTAATCTGACCTCCTGCCTAACCAATTGCACATGATCTCTCGGTGGGATTCTGTAGCTATGAGGGTGAACATGATCCTTCGGCATATAACAGGGAAATATCAAGTAGGAGTCTGGAGGTAGTATTACCTCTCTACATGGCATTGATGAGACCATTACTGGGATACCGTGTCCAGTTCTGGTGTTCATATTTCAAAAAGGAGGTTGAAAAACTGGAAAGGGTCTAGAAAATTGCTGTGAGAATGATTCAAGGTCTGGAAAACCTGCCTTCGAGTCAGAGACTTAAGATGATAATTCTGTTTAGTTTCTCCAAGAGAAGGTTAAGAGGTGACTTGACCATGGTCTAGAAGTACCTCTTTGGGGAAAAGATTTAGAGAGCAGAGGGCTCTTCAGTGCATCACACAAAGGCAGGAGACCCAATGGCCATGAGGTGAAGCTAGACAAGTTCACACTAGAAATAAGGGGAGGGGGATTACCTATTGAAAGAGCTGATCCAGAGAAAGGGTGGATTCTCCATCACTTAGAGTCTTTGAGTGAGGCTAAAAAAGTCACACCTTATTTCTGATCTGAATTTGTCTAGTTTCAACTTCCAGCCATTGGATCATGTTAGGTCTGCATCTGCTAGATTGCAGAGCCCAATTTCTGTATCCCCTGTAGATATTTATAAACTGTGATCAAGTCACCCCTTAATCTTTGGTTTGCTGGAGTCTCTCACTATAAGGCATGTTTTCCAATCCTTTAATCATTATTGCTCTCTCCAATTTATCACCATCCTTCCTGAATTGTGGGCACCAGGATTAGACAGAGGATTTAAGAGCCCTCTGTTCTCAGAAATCTCCATATTGTAAACTTTCTTATAGGCTGCGATCAAGTCACCACCTAACCTGCTCTTTGATTAGCTAACTAGATTGATTGATCTCCGCAACTATCCCACTGTAAGGCAGGTTCTCCAGACTTTGTATCCTTCTTGTGCTTCTTCTCTGGATCCTTTCAAATTTTTCAACCTCCTTTTGAAAGTGTAAATACTGGAATTGGATTTGCCAGACTGGATCAGAGTCAAGGTCCATCTAATCCAGTTTCCTATTTCTTGGAGTGGCTGGTACCAGATGATTCACAGGAAGGGTCAGAATCCAGTAGTGGGCTCATGTGGGGTAATCTCCCCCCACCCCATGAAGGTCTCATCCTGGTCTCTGGTACTATCATTGTTTCCATTTTACAGATGGGGAAACTGAGGCACAGACAGAGACCATGACTTGCCCATGGTCATGAAGGAGGGCAATGGCAGAGCCAGAAATAGAACCCAGGTATCCTGCATCCCAGTCTAGTGTGCTATGCACTAAATATCGCCTCCTTATAAATACCTCCCCCATTTACACACCTGACACTGAACTGCCACTCCTGTAGGTACTCCTTAAAAGTTCCCATCCAAATCCAACCCAACCTGATCCTCTTTAAATTGCAAGCAGATGGGAAGTTTTATAAATGAGTCGTTCTTTTGTTACCAAGATGCTATCACGGTGCAAAGCAAAGAGTCACCTCGTAGCAGGACAAACTGACTTAGCTGAGATTCTGTCTGATGTTTATCTCTAGGTGTCTTTTTATAGAACTTGTAATGTGCCCGCTTCTTAAGGAAAAAAAAACAACCCTAGAGTTAATTATTTTGCCAATTTCATGCTGCATGCATTATGCATCGAGCCTTATCTTGGCTGTAATTGCAGACAGGTATGCAAATGCCTCTCAAAAGGGATTGTTAAAAGAAGTTCGCTCAGTTGCATTGTATCCAGGGCTAATAGAAACGAAAATTGCTCCAGTTAATAGAAAATGATACACGTTAGAAGCGGGGTGGGGAAAAGAAAATTCAAATTTGTGTCTGGGGAGGTTAATTATATTGATAGCAACATCTGATATGACAATATTTTTCTAGGGGGAAAATGGTATAAGAAGAGGAGTAATTTGGAGCTTCCCTTCATTAGGAGATATCCACATTCCATCTCCCATACTGGGCGTCAGTTCGATCAGTTTGGTTTTTATTAGGTGTTCGTGGAAACATTTAAAAATATATATATATGTATAGTTAAAAAATGGAAGGAGAAAATGTAAAATGTTAGACTCAGTAATAAAGTAGTGGCAAAATCTGTTCAGTGTAGGATGAAGAAACAGCATGGTCCAGGGTTTACTGTGGTATGAGGATTTTATTGTATTGTACCACCTAAAAACCCCAACCAAGATCGGGATTCCATTGTACCAGATGCTGCCCAGATCCTGACCAAAATCAGAATGCCATTGTGCTTGGCACTGCATAGACCCCAACCAAAATCTGGACCTCCATTGTGCCAGACGCCGTACAGACACATTGAGAAACAGTCCCTGCCCTAAAGACAGTACAGTCTAAATAGACAAAGGGTGAGGAGGGGAAACTGAGGCACAGAGCTGATTTGCCCAAGGTCACTTAGTAGGTCAGTGGTAGAGCTGAGACAAGAACCCAGGTATTCTGAGCCCCAGTCCTGTGCGCTAGCTACTGGACTACACTGCCTCCCTGGGCTCAAGTCCTGGCATTGCCACTAATCTGCTATATGACCTTGAGTATGTTCCTTCCCCTCTCTGCATCTCTGTTTCCCTCCCACTCTTTCTCTATATAGACTGCAAGCTCTTTGGGGAAGGGACTGTTTTTCAATTGGGGGTCCGTGCAGCGCTCAGCACAACAAGGGATCAGCGCTCGATTGGAGTTTGGCGAGTGCCTGGCACAACAGGGGCTTTGGGGTCAGCTGGAGTTTGGGCAGTGCCTGGCACAATAGGGGCCCTGAGCTCGGCAGAGGTCTGAGTCGCTGCTATAACACAAACCATATTATTATTAAACAGGAACTCTTTGCAACGCTGAAAGCCGCTTGCGAGGTTTATCGTGTCTTTCAGCGCGGCTGTGTCCTGGCTGGGTTTATCTGCTTTTATAATCAATAATAATTATTCTGTCCACAGGGGATCTTTCACAGCCTTGGTTTGTAACAAAGCTGCTAATGCCTCAACAAACCAAGCATTTAGGGCCCCATCCAGCAGGGTGCTGAGTGCTCTCTAGTCCCACCAGCCTTAGTGCAAGCCAAGGATGCTCCAGCCCTTTGAGTTATGCAGTGAATAATGTTTAGGGGCCTGGTGAAGCGATAAATGAAGGGTTTATTAATCTTAAACTCTGATATTCAGACTTTGTAATGAAATGACTTCCGGGGTCTCTTGTGGTTCACTTGAGTTTAAACCTGACAGCAGTTAGGCAGCTGGTGAGCCAAGGTCATTGCCCAGCTCCATTTCCACATATTGGTTTTGATGGTCCAGGAGGGAATTTCTGGTCAGGGAAAAGAGCTTGCAACAAGCCCAGCCTATCCCAGTGGTCAGGGCACTCATCTGGGTTACGGGAGGCTTACATGCAAGCCTGCTCCTCCTCCCTGCTCCGCCTGATGTGGGCCTCAACCTGGCTCTCACACATCCCAGGTGTCATGCCCTGACCACTGCATTGTAATCAGTCTCTCTCTCTTTCTCCTGGCGAAGCTGTTCCATGTTGTAGAATAATTAAACATTCATTGGGCCAGAGAGAGATTCTCTCTGCTGGTGGTTAGGGATGGGTGGGATGTGGCAGACCCAGGTTTAAGTCCCCATTGTCTAGATACACAGGACGAGAAGGGTCATGCAGCCCATCACGGTCTAAAACTTGTCAAGCTCCATCTTCAAGCTAGCTGGGATGTTTGCCTCCCACTGCTCCGACTGGGACTGGGACGTTGCTCCAGAACTTCCCTTCTGTGACAGGGAGAAACCTTCTTCTCATTGCCAGTTTCAATTGATTCTTGTCCAGTTTATCCCCATTTGTTCCTGTGCCAACACTGTCCTTTAGCTTCAATAGCTCTTCCTCCCTCCCTGGGGTCAACCCCCCTTGTGTATGTAGAGAGAGCAACCAGATGCCCTCTCAGCCTTTGTTTGACCAGGCTAAACAAGCCCAACTCTTTCAGTCATCTCTAGTAAGATCGCCTCTCCATTCCCCTGATCAGCCTAGGAGCCCTCCTCTGCACCCGGGCCAGTTTGAATTCTTCTACCTTGGATGTGGGTGACCAGAACTGTACAGAGTATCCAGATGAGGTCTTTCCAGTACTTTGTCCCGTGGCATTAATACTTCCCTAACTCAACTGGAAATCCCACACCCGATATATTCTAGGATCACATTTGTCTTTTTCTTGGCCCCATCACATTGGTGGCTCATCCTGCGATCAGGGAACACCCAAGTCTGCTCCTAAGTTGTTTCCAACTGATGAGCCCTCAGTTCGTAGCAGAAATTCTTGTTGTTAGTTCCTAAGTCCTTGTACTTTGCCCTATTAGTTCTACTTGAAAATATGGCCCTAAATGCCTAGGGGCTTTGGAATATGCCAGTAGGCTCCTAGCTTCATCTTTTGGCACCTAAATCCCTTTGGAAATCTACCCCAAATCCCTTTAGAAAATAGGATTTAGGCTCCAAAGTCCCTTAAATGGCTTTTGAAAATTTTGTCCCTTGTCTCCACTAGAAAATGAAGTGATGTTAGAACCCAGACTTGGGGGAGGCTCATGTTAGCTAACATGCTGTTAAATGCTACTTAGCTGTCAGTATTTGAAGGGGCAAGTGGAGTGTCACCTCATGCGGATATATGTGGTTAACCCTCTAGCCTCAGTGGGGTTTAACCAGAACTGGCTGAGGCTCTGTCTTCACTGCAGAGTTAACTTGAGTTAGTCTAGCTCAAGTGAGAGTGTCTACACACTGTGAAATACCACTTGAATAGCCATGGCCACATGGGCACTGCACTCACTCGGACTTCTGGGACTGTATTCCACGATTCTTAGCACCGCAGACAGCTGAGCCACTCTATGAATTCTCTCCCATTGAACGGGGGAAGATTGTGTCTGTCCTTTCTGGGCACCCAGGGGATTGTGGGAAGGCATTGGAGGACTAGCAACACTCGACTAGTGCTAGCCTGCATCCCCACTACAGAGCACTCATATTAGCAGCTGACCTGTTCACTTGAGTTTTAGCCTATGTTCCTCTGGGGCCAGCCAACCTGAGTTCAAAGCACCACCCCACTCAAGTGAAGGGGTGTTGTGTGTAGACAGGAACTGAGTTATGGACAATACTCCTGTTAACTTTGCAATTGACTGTATAGATAGCTGTGTTTAATGTTGTGTTAGTTAACATGACTCCTCAGGGTCAGCTTCTAACATGACCTAATATTCTGGTGAAGGGAAACTCTTACTTCATCTTCCACAGGATTTTAACATGGGTTAGCATGACAGGGGTTAAAAAATACATCCTTTGTCTGAGGCCCTGTCTTCACTAGGACAAAAGATGTGTTCTTATCTCATGTTCGCCAACGCCCTAGTGGAGACATGGCAAGGTGTAGCTTTAACATGAGTTAGCAGGTGGAGGTGAATACTCCCAAAAGGGAATATCTACACTGCAGTCCTGGGCTGTGACTGCAGCACACATAGGCCCATCTGAGCTACCTTTGATCTAGCTAGCGCAGGTACAAATAGTGGAGCTAGGGCAGCACAGGCTGGGCAAAAGTCTGTTCTGCTGCAGCTTCTTTGCTATTGGGACCTGAGCTAGGTGGAGTCCAGCGAGCTTGGGTCTGTCTAGGAGTGCTGCCACCGGAACCCACTGGTGAGCGGGTGTTGGCCCCCCGCTCTGCTGATGCACAGCGGAGAAGAGTGTTACAAGGCCTGCGCTGGTTTATGGGCTCTTTAGCACAAGCTGTAGTCATTTATGCTTTGAGCTCTGGAAGTCCCTGGTTCAATCCCCGGTATGTCAGCCCAGCGTTGTGTCCTTGTGGGCATTAACTCCACATGTGAACGACTTACCTTCGCTCACCCGAGTTATGAACATACGACTTGTCCTCGTGAAGATGCCCCTATTGTCCAGAGAAGAAGAGTGAGCCCTTGTGCCCGTTTTAATGGCTCACCCCATTAATGAGATTAGAAGCTTAGCCAGCCTGCAAGAGGCAGCTTCTGTGATATTTCCACTCACTGCAGGGCCAAAGGCTAGCTGAGCAGGGAAAGTGTGTAAATGGTGTTTCTCTCCGCTCTAGCCAGCTTTTCCCAGCTCAAAGCCATGCACACAGGGGGCTGGAGAACAAGAATTTCAGCCAGCCAAAGATTTCAAACTTTAGATGTTTGGTTTTGTTCTGCATTGGAATGAAAATGAGACTTTTTGAAAAAGCATGAGAGCCCCCAGCTTAGCCAGCTAGCCCCAGTGGCCAGGACACTGCCCTAGGGCTCAGGAGACCCAGGGTCACGTCCCTGCTTTGTCTGATTCAGAGAAGGAATGGGAACCTGGGTCTCTCTGTATTTTCTAAACTACCTGGTTTGGTGAAGAATTCCCAAGGAGCTCTCCAGAGAAGCATTGGGTCCATGTGCAGTTACACAACTCCCCTCCCCTAATGCAAAGCTTGTATCCAGATCTCTTTCACACACCAGGTCCATGCTGCCTTTAGCTGGTAAAGCGGCAGGAATCCAAAGCGATAAATGTGGCTGCTGCATCTCCGGGTGTGTTACCCCGGTGGGCAAGGAACCTTTAGGACTTAGCTGAGCTCCAGCTTAGGCTGTGGGGATGGACCCAGGGATCCTGCAGAAGCCACGCACTACATCCTCACTTTCCCACTACTCAGGGGCTCTCCAGACACAATCAGATGGACCCTGTTACTGTGGCCATAAGTTATATCTGCCTTTCAATTCTCAAGCCTGCCAACTGCCCGGAGGCTAAATTAGGGAGGCAGTGTGGCCTAGTGGAGTGAGCACTGAACTGGGATATAGATGAGTTGGGTTCTGGTTGTAGCCCTGCTGGCGACCGTGTGTAAATTACAGCCCCTTTGTGCCCCAGTTTCCTCATCTGTAAAATGGGGGTAATGATCCTGCCTTCCTTTGGAAAGCACTTTGAGTTCTGCTGCTGGAAAGCATGAGCTAAGAGTAGGGACTATTATTATTATTGAATCCCAGGGTAGGCACCACACTTAGGCTAGTTCCTGTCAGTGTGAGGAGTTGCTCCATTACCTTGAGCAGTTGGGATCCAAAGACTGCCAGGCACTCCAGGGCACTAGGCACCACCCGTAATCCCAGCCATGCCCCTTGCTGCTGTGTCAGCAGATGGCAGAGTTAAGATGCACGGGGAAGTTCGCACCTCTGATAGCTGTTTCAGGCTGTCTGCAAACTGAGGCAGGTGACATTGACACTCAGGTCATGTTTTCAAGCTTTTTCTTTGATCTCTCTCCCTCTTGCTCCCCATAGACACCGTTCTGTCTTTCACTAAATGAAAACTGTGATTCTAACTCATCCCGAGACTCCAGCAGCTGCTCAAAAGCCACAAGTGGAAACAAGACGTCCTCCCTTCCTGCCCCCCTCTTTAATCCGCTAGACCCACTCCCCTCCCAGAGCTGGGAATAGGACCCAGGAGTCCTGACCCTCCCTGCCCCCCGTCTCTGGTGAGCATGGAGGAGTATCCCCCATGTTGTCTTCTGGATCCCAGGACTTCCCTGGGACATAACCCTTTTTGGTGATTTTCCACTGCATTTCATGCAGTCTCCCTAGTGTTCTCCATTCATGCTGATGGAGCGATACCATCCCCATGGCTTTGCTGCAGGCAGCTAATGTGTGTGACCAGCTTTAGCCAGGCTCCAAATGTGCCTGCTCCAATCTGTGTGTTAAGCTTACCTTCCTGCTACGCCACTCCCTCCTCTCTGATCAACTTGACCTTTAGACTCCTACTTCCATCGATGAGGCTGCAGCTTTGCAAACTCCAAGGGACTTTTTATGTCCACAGTGGGCATCAGTTCAGCCCGACCTCTTTTATCCTTCTTCCCAACCTAGCACACCCTTCTGACAGTGATATATAATCAGGCTAGCCCTCCCCAGCAACCATGCACGTTTCAGGGCTGCCAGACTTCAATTCAGCTCGGCTCTTTGTAAATCCATCCTTTTCAGCGTCAGGTTCCAGTTTGCAGTCTGAAGGAATTTTTATTTCCTTGCAGGTTGTCCCAAGAGCCTCCCTTTTTTTGGCAATCTCTCCCCCGCCCCGAGACTTGGTGTCTGATTCCTCCTGCTTTCTTCCCAAAAGTTACTTAAAACAGGATAATAAACCCAATCCTTTCTCAAAGCTCCCCGGCAGTGGGGTGTTCTTGCATGACCAAGCTGAGGGATTTGTATTCACACCCACTCTGTGGAGGCAGAGTTGTTGTGTTACTCAACCGTGGAGGTAGCTCCCCTCCAATCCGCTTGACATACGCTGCTGAGTTGTCACGGCTGACTTCGAAGGGGGAGTGGGCTCTGCTGCTTTTTCTTTATGAGGGGATAGCTTTTCAAAAAAGAAAAGGAAGGGAAAAATCCATTCCCACCACAGGTTGGACGTGAAATCAGCCCTTGCAGTGAGGAATCCAGGGTATTATCCCTCCGGGTTGCAACTTCTCCCCTGCAAAAATGATTGGACAAAGCTATTAGGTAAAGGGTATTTGCAAAGGAGGAAATAGCAGAGTTGCTGGCCTAGTAATTAACAGCCATTGCACACACAGAGCTCAATCCGACACTGCCAGTAGATCAGAGGAACGCACACACAGAGGTTGACACACACATTCACACATGTACACAGATTTGCACTGAGAAGGACACGCACACAGATCGACATAAACAGACTCATGTAGAGATTGACACACAGAGACTCCCTAACACACATATGTGCACAGAGACTGAGACACACACAGAAACACAGGCAGAGAGAGACTCTCACAGGGACACACAGTCACACACAGACCTGACACACACACACACAAGTGACACACACACACAGAAGCACATATACATACATATGATCTATCTTTCTGTCTCTCTCTCACACTCTCTCTCTCTCTCTCAGACACAGACACACACACACAGTCTTTCACTCAGACACAAACACATACAGAGTCTGTATTTCGGTGTATCAGAGTTGGGAGAAATAATTGTGCCATCCTTCATTGCCAAACCTATATTCATACCAATGAGGCTGCAGACAAACTAGAGCAAGCAGGTGACGAGTTCTAGATACTCAGAACTTTGTGAAAACGAGAAGCCCCTTAGCTCAATCTCTGGATTTGGCTCAATGACCCACATTTTTCAAAAATGACTTAGTGATTTGGGGTGCCTGACCTGAGACTCCCAGGGTTTCTCAGAGGGGACTTTCTGGACACCAGGTGCCTGCATTTCAGAACCCCCTCTAAGAACAAAACATCCCCAAATCATGAGTTTCTTTGGAAAATGTAGACTCTTGTGGATGGACTTTTTAAATAATAATATAGCGCTTTCCATCAGTAGGCCTCAAAGCACTTTACAAAGGAGGTCAATATCATTAGTTCCATTTCATAAATAGGGAAACCGAGGCACAGAGTGGGGTAGTGACTTACCCAAGGTCATACAGCAGGCCAGTGGCCAAGCAGGCAATAGATCAGGTTGCCCGAGTGCCAATCCAATGCTTTATTCACTAGGCCACAGAAAGTGGGGTCAAATGCGTAGACTTAGGCTCCTGAAATCGCATTTTCAAAAGCGACGAAGACATTTAGGAGCTGAAGTCCCATTTATTTTAAATGAGATTTAGGCTCCTAAGGCCCAGATCCTCAAAGGTATTTAGGCTCCTAACTCACATTGAAACTAGGCACCTAAATACCATTGAAGGTCTGGGCCTAAATGACTTTTGAAAAGGAGACTTAGGCTCCTAAATCACATAGGCACATATGAAAATTGTGCTCTAAGTTTCTAAGTCACTTAGGGATTTTTGAAGATGTTCCCCTAAAAGCCTATGAGACTTCTGAAATTGGGACTTGGGCACTTTTGAAAATGTCACCCATTAAGCACCATCCCACAATAAATTTCTAATTCCCCACTCCTTTGAAGATCTGTTGTTATGGTAAGGCTTGGAAGCACCGACCAAAATGGATTTTTGAACTCATTTGAAATTTCAAAATAATTGTCAATTCAAGATGGGTCTGTTTTCCATCCTCTCAGCTTCCATCATCTGCAAAATGTTTTCAGCTGAAATTTTGATCACAAATATCCATCAGCATTTTATTATTTACCAAAAATTCCAGAAAGCGGCTTCTGATAGAAAATATTCTGTAGAACTTTTCACCAAAGAAGAAAAGATTTTTCTAATGTTGATGATTTTCTGTGAAAGTTAAAAAAAAAAGAAAAAGTAAAAGAAAAAGTTTTTGGCTGGGGGAAAAAATGTAGTTCATAAATTTCATCCGATTCTAAAACTGATGAACTTTGGCAAAAACTGCCTTTGGAGAAGCCAAAATCTCTGAGCCTCTGTAAAGCAGAGGAATAAAAACTAAGAAGATGATCAGAGATTAAATTTCAGAATGAAATCAGAATAACATGATCTGTGTTCAGTCAAGGTTGTATACACAGGGGGCATTGCCTTGGTCAGTAGAGACTTCTGTGTCTTTGAAACGTTCAAGGGGGGTGGGGATTTCGTTCAGTCACACAGACATGGGTTGGTATTGGCATAATGAAAAAATGCTCCCATCCCGCCTGATGTTTTTGAATTCTGCTCGGAGATGAGCCACATGGCTCTCCCGAGAAACAAAAGAACAGAAGGGGGAAAAGCACTGAGTGAAGGCATGACTGGAATAAATGACTTCAAGATGGAGCTGTGGGGGGAAAAGAAAAAGAAAAGCCGTCTGGTGGCTTTTTAAACCATTTCTGCTAGCGTGGGGTGTTGACAAATTGGCTTAAAGTTTCAAGGCTGCGTGGTATGGTAAGAATCCTTCGCCTGGCATTATCTGTGCTGCCGGAACTTGTGTTATGGAAATCGGGAGCCTGCAGCGTGGATTTCTCCAATTAATTTCCAGCAAATGGGATTTTCACAGCCCATCTCTGGACCCCTTTGCTCTAACTTTCCATTCCGCCGTTCCTCTCTTTTCAAGCAAAACCACATGGGCTCGTGGTGCAAAGAAATGGAGTTTGTGCTCCAACCCTCCCGCTTAGAATCAGACCCCCAGAGACCAGATTTTCCAGGGCTCAGCACCACAAGTGAGGACAGAATTTCCTCCCTCAAAAGCTCAGTTCCCATCCTGCTGAAAAGCCAAACCTGAGTATCCCGCTGAGTGTGGGCTGGAGAAATCTTGTCCAAATTATGGGGCTGGGAGGGTCCCAGAGCTCAGGTTCCGGCCCAAGCCCAGAAATCTTCACAGCAATGAAACAGCCCCTCAGCCCGAGCCCTGTGAGCCTGAGTTGGCTGGCACAGGCCAGCCACGGGGTTTTCTTTGCTGTGTAGACCCACCCAAAGCCATCCACACTCTCAACAGCCTGATCTTCCTTGCAAGCCTGTCGCTTCTAGTAATCTGGAACCCTGAGTGCTGCAGCTCTTTTAGCCCTGCTACCTTATGAGAGTAGCAATTCACCCTTGCGAAGAAAACCTGTGAATCTTCCTTCAACCCCTCTACTTCCTGCAATTTGCTGGGCTGGTGAAAACAACCCACCTTCATTAGTGTCACTGAGGCCAGATCCCCTGTTGTTGTGAATGGGCATTTGCTTCATTAGAGCCATTGGGGCCAGATCCCCAGCTGGTGCAAATAGGCCATAGCTCCACTGGAGCCAATGGGTTCCGATCCCCAGCTAGTGTAAATCAGCATTGCTCCATTGAATTAAAGGGGGTTATACCAGGAACAGCTGGTCATTAGAGTCCAGCTGGTGTCGCACCAATAATGTCTGGCTGATGCACTGCAGGGTGCAGTACCACTTGCTGCCACTGGGGGTGACTTTTGGTGGGGCAGATCCACTCCACGGGTGGGACAAAGGGAGAAGATATAGCCCCCCTGAGAGGACAGGGCTGTCTGCCCATGGCTCACTGCAGCCTCTACTCCCAATTCCCCCTCTCCCCTTCCCCCACCTGCGCAGTCCTGACACTTCCCATTTCTGGGCACCAACGGAAGCTGCTTTACACCAGCTGGGAACGTGGCTGCGCGCTGCAAGCCAAAGCTGGCACCACATAGGCCCGGTCAGCAGCAGCTTCAAAGCCCTCTCTTATTAATGAAGAATTCCCGGTTCATTTCAGCACTGAAAGAAACCTGTGTAATAAAAGGCGCTAAGGGGGTCTCAGTGGCGGGGCAGGGCCCCGCAGAAAGCACAGGGAGCATGGGGCGGCTCTGCCAGTAGAGCACAGGAAGCGCCCTGCCGTTCTCCCAGTGGGGTTATGGATGTAGATAATCTCCCTCCCCTCTTATTCTGCAAAACTCAGAGGTGAAGCTTAAATCCCCTTTGATGTTATTACAAGCACTTTTTTCCCTTCAATTAATAGCAAGGAAAAGAAGTGCTGTGAGAGCTCCCCAGAGCCAGGTACGCTGGTAAATATTAACAGAGGCACCAGACTGGATCTGACCAATGGCCCAGCCAGCCCGGCATCCCATCCTCACACTCTCACCCCTGCTGATCACACCATTGGGCCCATCTAGCCTGGTATTCTGTTCCCACTCCCTGCCCCCAGATCAGACCAGTTGGCCCATTTAGTCCAGTATCCTGCCTCTCACCCACCCCTGCCCAGATCAGACCAATGGGCCCAGCTAGCCTGGTATCCCATCTCTCACCAGCTGCAAGAAAGCCCGTCTCTGCTGTTCTTGGTACGTACTGTGTGCATGGCGGTAGCATCCCGGAGACCCAGGCTGGGACTCTGTTGTGCTAGGTGCTGTACAGTCCCTGCCCCAAAGAGCTTACGTTTGAAGTAATCTGTGCCTCAAGGTGCTACTGAAATACTGCTAATAATGCACATGCCAGAATTGGGCTTTGATCTTGGTACTACCATCATACCAATAATAATGTGCTCACCATAATGACTACTCAGTCTGGACTGGGGCCTCTATCATAATATCAGTAATAATGCACACCCTAGAATGAGTCACTGATCTGGGCTGGGTCTCTAGTTGGTACTGTAATACTAATAACAACACACACGTCGTAATGATACCCTGATCTCAGTCAGGATGTGTAGGCACTGCCATAATGTGGACAGCATAATGATGCTACTGTAATACCAGTAAAAATGCACATGCTCTAATGATGCCCTGATCTCAGTCTGTAATACAGATAATAGGGATGAAGCGGCTAGTGCACATTCATGCTGCTGCCCCCTGCTGAATGGAATGAGAACCATATGTCATAGGCCCCAACCCGTTAAGAGCAGGGGGTGATTCTCTGTTTACTCTCCATGATTCTCTGCACCCTGAGTCTGAGTGAATGTGACTTTGTGACATTCTCCGCCTCTTGCTAGAAGCAAACCCCAGAAGCGACTAGTCAGACTGCATTAGCTGCAGCCGGCTCCGAACATGAGACTGGCCATATTTAAAGCAAGGGGAAATATCAGAGGGTGGGGGAGACAGTTGTGAGCAAATTTGCAAAGGCATCTCACCAGCACCAGGGTCGATTGGGAATCTGCAGTGGCACATCCTACCCCAGGGTACCTGGGCTGTGCCGTCTCCCTGCCAGGGCAGGATGCATGTGGCAGCCCTGGTCCCAGCCATCAGCCGATGAAAGCGTCTCACACACAAGTGTGGCAACAGATTGTCACCAGAGTTGTGAAGGGGGAGAGCAGTGTTAATTACAGGCGGGCAGCAGGGCTCTTTGATCTTCCCCACTGCTTGCAAATTAGCGTCTTAGGGTTTTTTTAATAATAATGAAAAAGCTGCTTTTGTTTCAAACGATCAAATGAATAAGTAAATACTCTGCTGTTTGTGCAAAGCAGAAAAATCTGTAAAGAAGCAGCAGATTGAACTAACAGGTAGGTTTCAGAGTAGCAGCCGTGTTAGTCTGTATTCGCAAAAAGAAAAGGAGGACTTGTGGCACCTTAGAGACTAACAAATTTATTTGAGCATGAGCTTTTGTGAGCTACAGTAGGGGCACTGGATTGGGAGGCTGGACAATCCAATATAGTTTAATGGGTGGAGAAGAGGTCTTGGAGGATTCCAAGTCCCCGAGCAGACATGCCAACCTACTGTTAATATGCACTTTTCATCAGCAGCTTTTAAAGAATTTACAAAGGAGATTATCATTACCCCCATTGTACAGATGGGGAAGTTGAGGCACAGAGACAGGTGGAGTGATCTGCTTAAGGTAACACACCAGGCCAGTTGTAGAGCCAGGACTAGACCCAGGTGTTCTGAGTCTCAGATCAGTGCCATATCCAGCATGTTTGCCCTGGCTTATGCCCGGTCTTTGACGACTGTTAACTGTAGCAAATTGCTAGTGTATGTAAGGCCCAGGAATCAGGACTCCTGTGTTCTAGTCCCAGCTCTAGGAGGGATGTGTAGTCTAGAGGTTAGAATAGATGGGACCGGGCATTAGGACTCCTGGGTTCTATTCCATTCCCTGAGGCTGCTCTAACTTATGCCAACCCTAGAACAATGGGAATGGCAAGGTGTATTAAAGCCAGAAGCCCCCCTCAATTCCCAAAAGGCAGGACCAGAGTAAATGAGAATCAGGCTAAAGATGTGTAATTTTCTAGGCCTGGACAATGCAGAATTTATCCCTGGGGCATGGCTGCAGAGGGCAGCACAGAATAGAAAAAAAAAAGTGCATTTTAGTCCCTTTATTTTTAAAAAATAATTGGAAACAGAATCTGCTTAAGAAAAAAACCCAACAGAATAATTGGTCCTGACTGCTAATATTTTGGCACTGTTTTAAATATTCCATCTAAAGAAATTGGCCCCCCAAAGCCCCAGAATGGTTGGCTGGTTTGTGTGAAAATCCCTGCTTTCTAGCAGCCAGGGGTCAATGCAGAAGGGCTGACTCGCCCTCAATGCAAAGCATGCATTGATTTAAAAGTGTTGGTCATTTATTTGAATGCTTCTGTGTCCAACATTTCACTGGCGCGCCCCATAAAACACAACACAAGCCTTTTGCAGTGGCATGCGCAGTGCACCCTGGCAGCAAAGCAGGGTACACATTTTGTTGGTGGATCCTTTCTTATTGCCATAGCTTGGAGTTGGTAGTGTGGTTTCCGAATCGAAAGGGTGCTTCAGAAAGGATCTTCATGGAGTAATGGGCAAACAGCACTGAATACATCACTGGGAAAGGGGGGAATGATCTGTAGGAAACAGGATTAGACTTGAGATCCTTATAGTTTAGTTTAGAATGATCTTCTTCAGTCTCTCACTGATAGAGCCCAGTCCGGTCCCTTCCCCTATGCCTCTCCAGCACGCAGGGAGAGTTCACCTCTAGTTCACAGGGCCAAATCCAACCTCAGTCAGTAGAGGCAGAACTTCATTCCCTGCCCCTTGGCCCACGAGTCACATGAGCTTTGTGGATCTCACCCTAATTCCTTGTGAAGAGGGGCCCCTATTCAAGACATCTTGGACCTGTTTTTCTGTCATCCCACATTGTGTGTGGTCCTTTGCCTAGTACAAAGTGAGCGGAAAACACAAAGGGCTGCTTATCCTTCACATGTGTGCAGTCCTTTGCACTAGCACAGTGTTTTGTGTAAAACACTGGAGGCTTGATTCTCCATTGCCTTGGACCCTATGCTGTCATTTGTACTAGTGCAAAGTGAGTGTACAACACAAGAGGCCTGATTCTCCATCACTCTGCCCCATGTGTGCTCATTTGCACTAGTACAGAGCAAGTGTGGAATGCCACCCAGTTGGAACACTAGCATTTTACACTCTCTAGTGTAAATGATTGCACATGGTTCAGAAAAATCCCTAGTGTTTCCACACTCAATTTACACTAGTGTAAATGACTGCATAGGGCACAAGGCCACTGAGAGCCTCGCTCATTGCACCCTTTCAGTCACTGATTGTCCACCATGGAAACTGAACTCCTGCACCCTGCTCTGTGTCTACCGCCTCTTTAACAGCTGATAACTCCTGAACTACCATCGCCAGGCCATCCTTCCTCTTGCTGGCTGAAAACCAAGATTCCCAACTACTTCTTGAATACACAGAACTTTTTGCTCCAGACAGCAGATGCCAATATCAGATGGGAATTGAAGAAGCGAGTCCCCCACGCCCAAAAAAAAATTTCCAAGAGAGTAATTGGAATGATGTGATTTTAAGGTGGAAAATCGTGTGGACAGTCTTTCGCTTTGCACAGGTCCATAGAAATTATATTCCAGCCCCAATGGACTGCATAAAATTATCCACTGGCAGACACAGCCCAGACTGAGAAGTGGGAACAGGCAACAGGGAGTATGTGCAAATTACTCTGAACTGAAATAGCCCATTGCAGCCTGCATCCCCTGCTCTATTCCTCCTCCCTCTGCCACCTGCGGCCACCTTGGTGGCAGCTGCACCCAGCCCCCCAGTGGCAGCAGGTGGTACTGCACCTTGCAGTGCCTCAAACCATGCAGCCCAGAAGCATTTTGAATGGATAGCACTGGGGTGGGGACTGCACCTGGTGCCCAGCGCTGTTGTGTTAATTCCATGCTGGGCTGCAATATGTCGCTGAGTGAGGGCTTCCTCTTGGCCAACACATCACGTACTGAACCCCGGGACATCCAGAGCTAAAAACATGAGCTGCGCCCACCTGAGCAGGTGGTCTTTAACCAAGGGGCCCTACCTAGGGGATGGCACAGCGGGGGACTTGTAGCCAAAGCAGGGCAAATAATGGGTTTCTCAGTGTATGGCAATTCCAACAAATCCGGGAAAAATGTATTTGGGGTCAAAGAGAAAACAAAACTTTTCAAAATTTTCGGTGAGTCAAAAAGTCTAAGCCAGTGTTTTGTTTTGGGACATTTTAAAAATGTTTTTAAATTAAAATAAAACCAACGGCAATTTTGCATTGAAAAAATCAAAACTTTTTGATTTTTTCAGAATATTCCCCCCCCCCCCCCCGAACAATTTGGCGAAACCAACAGAAATTCAGGAAACGGAGCTGCATATTTTGCTGACAAAAGTTTTGGTCGGAAAACATCACCCAGCTCTTGCTGTGCCGTGCTCAGCAGCTGTTATGTTTGCAAGAGGGTAGACATCTGTGTGTGGGGAAGTGCTGAGAGTACAGCGGGACCCTCTGGGTCTTTCACTCCTTGTTTCCATTGGAGCTGGCGTCCCAGCCACGACCTGAGCAGCCCCCTCTCCCCATCACAGGCTGACGCAGACATTTATGGAAACAGCCCAGTCTGCTTCTCTGCTCCCATTCCCTGCCGCTCGATCACTTTCCTTGGTGACCTCCCTGCCCTTTGCCATCTGCAGGGATCTGAATGTGACACTCCGCTCCAGGGCAGGCCCCAGATGTTGCATGGAGCGGGGTAGATTCATTTCTTCATGCTGCTGCAGCAGAACAAATGTGGCTTGATGCAATCAGGCAGACAGACATTGTGATAAGGGCAGTGCGGCGGGACACAGGGTCACCTGGGTTCTTCTGCTTGCTTTGCTGCATCAAGCCCCTTCCCCTCTCAGTGCCGCTGTTTCCCCTCCCACCCTGGTTCTTTCTAGATTATAAGCTGGTCAGTTCAGGGACTGTCTATTACTGTATGCTTGTGCAGCACCCAGCACAATGGGGCCCTGATCTTAGCTGGGGCTTGTGCATCACCTGGCACAATGTGGATTCTGATCTCAGTTGGGGTCCAGTCTCAGTTTAGGCACCACCGTAATGCTGCTAATAATAACACTGGGGTCGTATGAAAAGTTCCCGGGCACCAGTAATGGAGTGAGACTGGAACTGCCTGCAGCAGCAGCTCACTTGAATCCGCACGCACATGGGGACTGGATGACACCACACCCTGAACTGGAGACCTAGATGACAGAGATGGGAGCACAGCCTTGGTAGTATTTGAACTTGTAAACCCAGGTGAGTTGCTGTGTCTCAGCCGCAGCCATCTATCCACAGCCACCCATCTAACGTCCATCTCTACCCGTATCTGCAGTACAGAGCCCCTCTATCCAGCCCCACTGTAGAGCCCTCTGTTGATCCCCATCTTCCCCATTTTTCTGTGTATCTTCACGCATAGCCCTGTCTCTTTCTCCCCTCCCCTTACTGGCTCTGCTGTGTGGAGCTCTGTGCCTCTGAACAGAAGCAGCTCAGCCAGTGTACAGGGCTGCTTTCCAGCCTGTCCCTCACCCATTCCCAGGAGCTTTCACAGGGGCTGCTCCAGCTGGAGAGTGCCTGGTGAGTAAGAGCCTGTCAGAGCATTCGGGAAGGGCCCACACTGAGCCCTGTATTTTGAGGGGAATCAGGCAAGAGGAGGTACCCATTCCACAGGGTGTTTAACGTAGTGACAGCTATTTATACAGGGATCCCTTGTCCGGTGCTGAGATGCAGCCAGCTCTGGGGTGAAGTGCAGGGGCTGTTTACTTCAGGGATCCCTCACCTGGCACTGAGATGCAGATAGCTCTGGTGCAGGAAATCTGTTTATTCAGGAATTCCTTGACAGGCACTGACATGCAGCTGCCTCTGGGGTGGAGCCGTTGTTTGTACAGGGATGTATCACTTGGTGCTGAGGTGCAGACACAGGTTGGGGCAGATATTTATACAGGGATCTCTTGACAAGCACTGAGATGCAGCTGCCTCTGGGGTGGAGCACTTCTACCCATGCCAGCAACACTTTAGGATGACTGATGTATCCAACAGCTGGTGGCTTGGAGAAATGGCATTAACTGAGCTGGATTTTAACCAGGGCACTGGGAGTGAAAATAAAATCCCTGCCAGAAACCTCCCCCCTCTTTTCCCACCTGGCCAGTTCTTTAAAGCTGGTTTCCCCCAGATCCTCAGCTCCTAAGCTTCTGCTGCAGCATGCGGCATCATTTCACCAACGTCGCAGCCTCCCTTCCACGTAGGCACCTGAGCTTTTTCAGCACAGATTCCCCTAGGCTTCAAGGACATTTCCAGTCTTCCTGCCGTCTGGCAGAGCAGCTGGTGGCATGGAGGGGAGTTTAAGGGAAGATTTATGAGACAAGTTAAAATTTAATTTGGGTGGCAGAGCCTGTGCTGCTGAGATGCTCCTGGGCCAAGATTAATTGCTGTCTTGCTCACAGCCCTTGATCCTACCCCCCCTCCATTTAGCATCCAGTGAAGTAGTTCAGGCCAGGAATGGGGGAGGTCTGATACTAAGGGGATAGGCAGGATCCTAGACTTTGCAAAGAACGTGGCATGAAATAGAATGGGAGAGAATGTGGCTTTATGCAGGAAGTCGTGTGGACAGAGCACAGGACTCGGGGTCAGGACTCCTGGATTCTATACCTGGCTCTGGGGGGGGGGGGGGAAGGGTGTCTAGTGGTTAGTGTGTGGGGGGGGTTGGGGGCTGGGATCCAGAACTCCTGGGTTCTATTCTCAGCTCAGGTTGGGAACACACATGTAGCTACAGCAGGGAGGGTCTGGCCTGTTGCCTTTACAGTGAGTCGTGTGCTGTCAGGAGCTATCTAAATAATAACTATTAATAACGCCAGATAGTGGGAGTCTGGGGGGAGCGAGAGAGATTAATGAAAGAGCACTCCCAGCCATAACCCTCCCACAGCGAAGACTGGAGCTCAACTGCGTGCGCCAGATTGATTGAACTTGTACTGTCTCCTCGGGCATTCCCTTTGTGCTGAACAGATCCTCAGCTGGTGTCAATCAGCAGGAGTTCTGCTGACTCCAGTGGAGTGATGCTGATCTGGCTATTGATGCCAATGGAATGATGCTGATTTACACCAGCGCGGGATCTGGCCACTTTGAGTCAAGCGGAGTGGTGGGCGCTGCACAGACCTCAACAGAGACTGGAGCCCCCCTTGTTCTGGGTGCTGCACAGGCCCCCCCGAGCTCATGGCCCCATCATGCTGGGTGCTGCACACATACTGTAAGAGACAGTCTCTGCCCCACAGTGCTTGCCATCTAAACAGACAAAGGAAGGATCATTATCCCATTTTACAGATGGAGAAACTGAGGCACAGAGCAGTGGCATCTCGGATTGTCAAAAAACCCAGGAACCCATCTCCTAGCCTAAGCAATCTGGGTACATAGGGAGCTTTAGGCAGCCCCAGGAATTGAACACAGTCATCCCGCCTCCCACTCTGCTGCCCTAACCCCGAAGCCAGGCCTCCAGGGGCCTTTCATAGCCTGTGGCCAGTAGCCTGTATCATAGATTCTTATCCCTCCACCTTTTATCCTTGCTGGGTTGGCACTGACCACAGCTTTTGCAGCAAATGAGATTTTGTGGCTCCGTGGGTTGCATCTGTTTAAATATTTAATGGGGGATTTGCCTCTGTGCTTTCACCTGGCCCCTCTTAACAGACTTCCTAAATAGCTTCCAAAGCTCCCCTGCTGATCAAAACACACAGTTAAAAGAGATGCCTAGTTAATCTTGGAAGGGCTCCTGGCCTCAGTTAGACCCGGCACTGGCTGCAGGCAAAGCTGCTGCCTTGTGGATGGTACCACATCAGGGAAGGGACAATCGGAACAAGTGCTCCAGAAGCCAGTGATCCGGGATCCTCCAACACACAGGGAGCTTCAAAGGTGTGAAATACCCCGGTGCTGGGCTATTTGTGGTGCCTTGCCCGGAGCCTGGGGTATAGGGAAATGTTTTTCTGTCTAGACAGATTTATACTCTGTCCATCCATTTGTAATATCTATCTGTCCATCCCCATATACTCCCCTCTATCCATCTCAGTCCATCTCCCCTCCATATTCCTATATCCATCTAACCATCCCCATACATACACACTGTTAAGAACTGACAGATGCATGCCTGAGTGTTCAGAAAGCCTGCAACAATAGCTCCCAGGGGTGCGAACAAGGCATGGGGGGTGGAGCTACAGCAGCCTAGGTCCTGACAGCACCAACCACCCTTTCCTTGTCCTTACAATGAGAACAAAGAGCATTTCCCCCAGCTCTTGTTGCTTCTAATCCTCCTGCACCTTTTCCTTTGCCAGTTTCCAGATTGGGGGTGGGCGGCTAATCAGAGTTTATTCCACCGGGACTGAGAATTTGAGGGAGGGGTTGAAATAACTTAATTACCCTAAACTGCTCATCTGGTTGCACAATGTAATTGGATTGATTTTGCATGTGGTTTATATATATGTATTCTCCTTCATCCCAGTTGCCAGCTGCATTTAATATTTTAATTCCCTAAGCTTCTTTAGACTAGGGTAAACAGGAGAGGTGTGTATGACCAGGCCTTGTGGGGTGTTTGGGGTGGGACAGTTCTGGCACTCCTTTGTGAGCTTGAGTCAGAAAGTTTAGGGCTCTACAGGAGGACTGGGAGTTAGGACTCCTGAGTTCAATCCCCAGCTTTGGGAAGGGAGTGGGGTCTAGTGGTTAGAGCAGGGTATCTGGGAGTCAGGACCCCTGGGTTCTATCCCAGCTATGCTAAAGCTGAAGTGGTAGCTAGCCCTTCTGTTCTTCACAGCGGCAGGTGTCACAGAGATTTCCTAAACTCCCCGCTGTGCAAGCAGACATTTACACACACAGACTCTGCATGTAACTTCCCCCACCAAACACTCTACTGATATCCCCTCCCTACACACACACACCATGCAGCTCAGCTTGAGGAAGCATGCAAAGCCAAGCCCTGTGTCACAGGGGGCTTTAGCAGTTAGATGCCTCTTCCCCCTCCCCTTCCCACCTCCCCTCCCATCCACTCAAACCGCAGATATTCCCATTCCAGCCAGGCTTGCTTTGATGCACAGAGGTCTATTTAAATGTAAATGGCCATAGGCCCAGCAAAGAGAGATCTGGACTCGTTCGGAGCCCCTGGATGCTGTCAGCGGCAACTGGATGGAAAGAGTGAGGAGCTTTGTGGTCTAATGGGACTCCTGGGTTCTACTCCTGCTTTGCCAGTGCCCTGCTAGGTGACCTTGGGCAAGTTCCTTCCTTTCTCTGGGCCTTTGTTTCCCCTCCCACTTGTCTGCTCAGACTGTGAGCTCTTCAAGGGAGTGTCTGGCTCTGACTCTTTCTCTATGCAGTGCTTGGCATGATGAGGGCCTTGATTTCAATCGGAGTCTGTGTAGTGCCTGGCACAGTGGGGGCCTGATCTCGGTCAGGGTCTGTGTAGCGCCCAGCATGAACAGTCCAGTAGATAGCAGCTAGCTGGAAAGCATCAGAGTGGGATGTAATAGACAATTTTTAGACAGAACAGTTTGCTGTTGGAAAACACAGTTTGGTTAAAATGGAACATGTTGTGGGAACATGTCAATTTTGACAAATTTATTGTCAGGAAGAAGTCAGAACGAATCATTTTGACTTTCTCATTTTGTTCTCAGACGGTAAATCATTCCGTTTCCACTGGGTCCTCTCGATTTTTTTTTACTTTTCTATGAATTCTGACATTTTGAAATTTTTTTGTTCCAAAGCAGAAATTTTCCAGAGAAGGAAAAATCCCACCAAAAAAGTTTGATTCGGTTCCATTGAATTGTTTTCTTTTGATCATGTGAAAACATTTCATTTTGAGAAGGAGAAAACGTTTTTTTCCACATAATCTTTTGATGCATTTTAGTTTGCCTTTGGTGTGATAGGAGATGAGATTTCCCTTCTCAAAATGAACCGATTTGACATTATAAAAAGGAAGAGATGCAGTGGAATTTTCCTTTTTTCTAGATTTGATCCCAGATCAAATAGGTAGGGGTATTTGGGTGAAACTGAATTACCTGTGGTATACAGGTGGTCAGACTAGATGATCAGACCCTTCTGGCCTTAAACTCTATGAAATCTCTCAGTCTTTTGGACCCTAGCCTGGCGCACAAGGCAGCGTCCCTGTTTCACCGCCCTTGCCCCAACCGCCCACCCCCCTGACAGCAAGGTAGGTTCTTTGCAGTGTGTGAAGCATCCATCCCCCTTCCCCCCAGCCTTCTAACCACGCTAGGCATCTCCAGTGCTGCCAATAACATATCCTGCAAAGAGGCTCTGCATTAAAAAGCTGGTGACTGACATGGCAGAGGGAGTAGCTGTGTTAAAAAATGGCCCCTTTAGTTCTCCCCTCCCCCACCCCATTGGCTATCTGATTCAGCTGACACAAAGGAGCACTGGGCTCCTGTTAACGCCAAGGAGCGTGGGCAGGCATGGCAGGGCAAGCGCGTGGGTCTGCTCCATCCCCTCCCTGCATGGGATCTCCATTCATAGTGCCCAGGCAGGAGGCATCAAGGACTCAGCGGGAGTAGGGGGGAGACCCGGGAGGGGGTTTGGCAGGACCAATGGACGAGTGCGGGGGTAGCATTTTATGAGAGCAGGAGTTATGCATCTGGGAGGAATTAATGCAGGTCGTCTGTGCAGCCTCCTTGGAGCATACAGCTGCAAATCACTCAAAGATGCAGGGCCAGAATGAAGGTCAGGACTCCTGGGTTCTAAGCTCAGCTCAGGGAGGAGAGGGGGTTCTAGTGATTAGAGAAGGGAATCAGGACTCCTGGGTTCTGCCCCTGTGCTGGGAGCTCTAGCCTGGAATGGTGGCAACTGCAGTTTCCGTTCTTTCTTTTGGTGAATTCCTCATCTCATGTCATTCGGTACTGGTTCCTCCTCTCTGGGGCTGCAGGGGTTGGGCCAAGACCAGGCAATGGGGGACTGGTGCTGATAGCAGTTCCCCAGGCCTGGGCAAGGATATGTGTCAATGGAAGGGGCAGATATTGGACGAAGACGGGGACTCCCTGGTGTCGCTCTTGCCAATATTTTGTGGGTTCTGGTTCCTCCCAACTCTCTCCTGTTGTTCTCCACTCCCCACCCCCAGATCAGAGGACCGAACCCAATAGCCCTGACTCCCAGACTGCCTGTTCTAACCACTAGACATCACTTCCCTCACAGAGCAGGGGACAGAACCCAGGAGTCCTGATTCCCAGCCCCTCCCGTTCTAACCACTAGACCCCACTCCCTACCAGATCAGGGGACAGAACCCAGGAGACCAAACTCCTATCCACCCTCTGATCTAACCACTAGACTCCGCTAGCCTTCCAGAACTGAGACTAGAACCCAGGTGTCCTGAAGACCCTCTACCACTAGCCCCTGGAACAGAGTCAGAGTACGGACTGTGCTGCTCATGAGGAAAGCAGGCTGTGGCTTAGATCGGGGCAGAAAACTTTCCAGGAGTAATAACAACAGCAATTAATAGTTATGCTCATTAAAATACTTGCTAATTAATCCCCTTGATATTCACAAAGTTAGCCTCCTGCTTCAGAGTGAGCAAGTGACTCACCAAAGAGAGTTGGGAATAGAACCCAGGAGTCCGGACTCCCAAACCCCCTGGCCTCAACCCTCTAGATTTCACTCCCCTCCCCTGCAGCTGGGGACAGAACCAAGGAGTCCTGACTTCCAGCCCCCGCGTAACCACTAGACACCACTCCCTGGCCACCTTCTCCTTAGCCCCCATATTTCTCACACGATGCCCAACAGCAGTGGCATCAGACAGCCCCCCTCTTACGGTACCAGTTATTCTCCATAAAGCACATATCTTATCATAGCAAGGCCTGTATGGGAGCTGTTATTGCAAGGGGAATGGCCTCTTCCATTTGTATCTATCCAGGCTATTCTGGTCCCTTATCTAAGGCATCACGGGGCAAAGCACTCAGGAGAGAAACAGGAGTTATAGAAACCAGCCTCCTGTTCTATTGGAGAGAGATATTCACCCCTGATTTACTTACTTCTCTATTTATTTGCCTAGTGCAGGCTTTTATGGAGTGTTAATATGCTGGGAAAAGAGCCCTGGTCTAATCCATCCACATGGGGCTGTAATAAATTCCCTCCCACAACCTGTGGGGAAGGGGCCTACGTGTCCTGGCTCCCAGTCCTCCCCAGAGCCCTCACTCTCAGCCTCTCCGCCCCCCGCCCCGAAACTTTAACCACTATCCTCTCCTCCCAGAGCTGAGAATAGAACCCAGGAGTCCTGGCTCTGAGCCCCCAGTACTCTAACCATTGGACTCCACTCCCACCCAGAGCTGGCATAGAATCAAAAATAGGTCTAGTGGTTAGAGAAGTGGGGGCTGAGTCAGGACTCCTTGGTTCTATTCCCAACTCTGGGAGGGGACTGAGGTCAAATGGTTAGAATGAGGAGGACTGGGGGTTGGGGCTCCTGGGTTCTATTCCCAGCTTCATTGGAGTGGGGGACTGGGAGCCAGGACTGCTGAGTTCTGTTCTCGTCTCCTGCCACAGCAAGTTCCTTCCTCTCTGTGCGTCACTCTCCCCCACCTTACCCCCATAACAGGGATAAGAATATTTTCCTTCCTGCCCCTGGATGAATTTATTTGTCCCAGACTCTGGGAGCTCAGGGAACTGAATCCTATTGCTCTTTTGTCCAACGAACCAAGCAGTGACTGAACTTCCCTGCTCCTCAAACCAGCTGGGGAAAAATACATCAGCCAGTCTTGTCCTCACATCTCATCTGCATGATTTGTTAAGCAGGAGAGGATGCCTAGAGCAAGCTGCGTTCGGTTCCTGAGTGTCCCGCAGGGCCTTGGCAGCCATAGCACCCGGCATAATCTTCCCCTTGCGTGAATTGCCAAGGGCTGGTGTTATGGGGAAAGCTTGGCTAAAAAAAAGGCATCAGCTCCCTGGCCCATGCACTACGGTACCCTGGCAGGGTGGCTGGCAGGAAAGATGGGTGGCATGTTTTGGCCAAAACATTTTTGGGGCAATAAATGCAGATTTGGTGACACCGACATGTTTGGTGGATTTTGGTGGCGTTGTGGGATTGTTCATTTTGATCCCCCCAAAAAACATTGACACATTTTGATTTTCCAGTTCAAAATGACTGCGTTTCAATGTGTCCTTTCATCTTATTTTTTAAATCCCCAAATGTCAAAAAATGGTGGAAATCAAGGTGATTTTTTTCCAATTTTTTGGTTTGCTGAAAATTTTCATTTTCAGTCTGAGCTGAAATAACTTTTCCCCCTGGTTTTTTGAAGTTGCCAACATGTCAAAATATGCATTCCATGCTCAGCTGTAGCTGGCAGCGGGGTTGGAACTAGGGATCTCTCTTAATAGGGTCCCAAGCCTCTGCAGCCTGAGCTAAAAGATCTAAAGTTGTACGAGGCTCAGCAACCTCTATATGTGGCTCCCTGCTACCACTAGAGGGCGACAGAATGAACGGGTGAGGCTTACACATGCCCCCCCCCCCCTCCTTAGGAACCATGCCCCAGTTAATGGCCCGGATCCTGTGAATTTGATGCCCCTGCAGCACTTGCTGCTCCCGTTTCATTCCTACTGCTGCCACCGCTCTCGGCATCATGACGTCGTTGCCATTAAGCAGCCTGGCTCTAAAGACAGTTGCAGAGGGGCTGGGATAAGGGAGTCGTCTGCCTGGATTGCAAACTCAGATTAGTAGGGGACAGGGCCGGCTCTGGGCACCAGCAAACCAAGCATGTGCTTGGGGCACTTTTCAAGGGGCGGCACTCCGGACCCTTTTTTTTTTTTTTGCTTCGGTGGCATTCTGCTTGGGGCGACAAAAAACCTAGAGCCAGCCCTGGTAGGGGACTGGCTGCTCAGTGGGGTGGGGAATGGGGCCTTTCCCATCCAGAGGGTGCCAGCTCCCGTCCATACCTAGGTGTCTGAAATGTGTTCCCTTCCAGCACCAGTGTGACGCATGCAATGAGTTGGCTGGGACTCATCTGACAAATTACCACCCCACTAAAATAACACCATTGCAGCCAGCATCCTCAGCCATCTTAGCTAGATAATAAGATTCCAGGATTGTCACCGTGTGTCACGAACCCTAGAATGTCTGCTGAGTCAGTGTGACCTGATAGAAAGAGCTCCAAGCATTGGTTAGAGCTCTCTTTGTTCAGAGTGTCACCAAGGTCAATTATTCCTGAGATTCGCGGTCTGTTACCGTCGTCCAGTTTGTATGTTCTCGGCCATCTTTCGCTTTTTTACATACACGACTACACAAATTCACCTGTGCAACAGCCCGGGCGTTCAGCTCCAAGTTATTTAATACTTGTGTGATGGTAGCGCCCAGAAGCCCCAGCCAGGGATCAGGACCCCATTGTGCTAGGTGCTGTACAGACACAGAAGAAAAGACAATCAGGAGCTAAACATTGAATGGCCCATACAGACCGAGTTCCCTTCTCATCTAACATCCTTAGAATTAAGGCAGAATGAGCAACCGCGCTGTGTATGCATAAAAAATCTGTTCTAGGCAAATCTTTGGTTCTCAGGATTCCTTGAGGGAGCACCCAAGGGGTTAACTCATCCTCATCTCTTCCCTGTTTATATGGGATTGTAATCAGCCTTCAGAAACCTACTGTCTCCTCCACGCTTTACAATTCCCGCTCCTATCCACACGCCCCAGTGCATTATTATGAACACAATGGCCCCGCGTTGCAGAAATAAATTATTTTCCCTGTGTCTTTAACTGCCTGATTATTTTTCTGATGTGCCAATCTGCTGAATTTAATCCAATCAGACTGGCATAATCTCCTGTGACTGTGTCAATAGGCTTGTTCCTTAAGTATTAGGGTTAATAGGGAAGAGGCATTTCTATATGTTCATTATTACTATTTTTGCTGTGCTTAAAAAATATTAACCAACACCCAAAATAAAGAGAGACACATTCCCACAGTGCAGTAATTATACACTGCTGATTTTAGCTGATGCATACACCTGATCAGTAGTGAGCATGATCAATTTATCTTACCTAGATGGACCCTGTTAATTAGCACCTCAAAATATTTAACATCCACAACATACCATTGTGCCAGGTGCTGCCCAGACCCTGACTGAGATCAGGGCCCCCATTGTGCCAGGTACTGCTCAGACCCCAACCAAGATCACAGCCCCTGTTGTGCTGTGTGCTGCCCAGACACACAGTGAGAGATAGTCCCTGCCCCACACAGCTCACAGTCTAAATAGACAAATGAAGGATTATTCTCCCCATTTTACAGATGGAAAAACCAAGGGCCAGAGAAGAGAAATGGAGTCTGTGGTAGATCAGGGAATTGATCCCACATTTCTTAGCGCCTAGCCTAGTGCCCTAGCCATTGGGAAATCCTTCTTTTGGCTGAACTAAACGGTTGGGGGTCAGACTAAACCAGCCACTCAGTGATGGGGGGTTCAGGTAAACACCTCCCTAGTGGCTGGTTATTCCATAATTGACCACTAAGGGGTTTCTTATAGCTGGTTCTAGCTTCTGTTGCAGATGGGATACCTGAGTAGATGGGCCCCATTGTTCCACTGTGGTGCCAGGATTCCTATAAAGTACAGAGCAGTCTGAAATGGACGTGCTCATCTTATCTGTACTGTTGAGCAATGATTATTCACTGAGATGGCAGGATAGATCCTTAGATAGATGGAGAAGGATTATGTCTGGTGAGAGAGAGATTGTGTGATACATATAACCCCTTTTGAGGCTGGCCAGAGCTGGGGATAGGATCCAGGTGTCCTGACTCCTAGCCTACTGCTCTCTCCTCTAACCACTACACCACACTTCCCTCCGAAAGCAAAGGACAGAACCCAGTACTTTCAGCCTCCCTCTCTAAACCACTGGACCCCGCTCTCTTCCCTGAACTGGGAACAGAATGCAGGCCAGAGACTTGAGAGACAAACTAGAAGGACACAGCAAGCCGGTCCATTGTCAGAAACCCAGCGATTTCTCTGCTGCCCAGGCTTTCTTGGACTGCTACTGCTGGGGTGTTCATTAATGTAAGGACCATGTGTAATGAAGTAAGTGAGAGTTAAAGAGCCCATGATCTCCATGCTGGGCACTTGTGGGTTTTTTTATCGGCCTGATTTCCATTGAGATAATTCGCCCTCCTGGCCTTTCTCTCTGGCATGCGGCTGTTCCCTTTAAAAACATAATATATATCTCTAGCCCTTCCCAATTGGATGTTTCATGCCTCATATGCCATAACAGTTAGTCAATTTCCACCCAGGATAAGAAATCTATTTTTATTTGCAGTGGAATGGGGTGTGTGTGTGTATGGGTGTATTATTTTCATATTGTATTTTATTTATTTATACTGAGCCCCCTATTGTTAACGCTCTCATTCACTTGGCATTAGTTATGGTGTTTTCTCCGCACCCAATGGCTGTAATATACCAAGGATATAGATTTTACGGTTTATTTATTTTTTTCTTCTTAGACAAGCTAAAGAGATTGTTTGTGGACGGGGGAAATAATCACCAGCTATTCAATGCTCCCCCTTCCTTATCCTTTCCCCTAGCCCCACTGCTGCCAGAGATTTGGGGAAGGAAATCAGTCTCAGCTTTGGAGTCAGCAAGAGAGGAAGGCACAGATATATGGGGGAGGGCTTGAAAATATGATGTGGGAGGTTTTGCTATCATTTTGTTCTGCTGTAGCATGATATCAGAAGATTGAAAAGGTCAGGTGGATAGGGGGACTGCACTAAGATATAGGTCATGTGGCATCTACTTCTGGCTCTGCTGGGTGACCTGGGGAAGTGGCATCCGTTCCCCGTGCCTCAGTTTCCCCTCCCACCGTTTGACTATTTAGACTGTCCACTGTTTGAGCTGGGGATTGTGTCTGGGCCCTCAGTCTGTTGGGGTTTGTGCAGTGGCCCCCCTCAGTGGATCCTCAGCTGGTGCAAATTGGCAGCGCTCCACTGGAGTCAGGGGGGCCAGATCCCCAGCTAATGTAAATCAGCGTTGCTCCATTGGAATCAATGGCCAGATCTTCAGCTGGTGTAAACTGACACTGCCCCCATTAGAGTCAGTGGGTCAGATCCCCAGCCAGTATAAATACACCTGTTTGCATCAGCTGAGAATCCTTCTCCAGCACTGTAAAGGGCGCCTATTACAGCAAATGAGGCTATAATTCATATTCAAACTAGTGGAAACACCATCCATGGTCCTGCCACTAACCCCTGGCTGCGTAATTTGATTGTAAATTTTCTAATTGCATCAGTTGAGCCAATCCAGTGTCTTGGATGTTCAAGAATTGATCTTTTAAAAAGCTGTTGAAAAATTGGAGAGAGTGCAGAGAAGAGCCACAGAAATGATGAGAGATGGAAAAAATGCTCTTACTGGGAGAGATGTAAGAACAGGAGCAGCAGAAGCTCCTTAAAAGTGGCCCGGCTCTGCCCCTTCACCCTGAGACCCTGCCCCCGTGCCAACCCTTGCCTCTGCCCTTGCGCTGCCCATACCCTTGAGGCCCCGCCCTCGCACCACTCCTTCCCCTCAAGATCCCCCTCCCGCTCCACTCGCTCCTCTCTGCTTCTCCTGTTGCTCACCCTTACGGCCGGTAAAAAGCTTTTACATGATCTTACTTTTAAAAGTGATAGGGGCCTCCCCTCCCATCCCAATCCTGGCGCCCCTGCATAAGAAGTTCAATCTGTTTAGCTTCTCAGAAGAAAGACTGAAAGAGGGCTTGACTCTGGAGCATATGTACCTTCACAAGGAGAATATATCAGTGCTAAAGCGCGCTTTAACCTAATGGAGAAGGCAGAACACGGACCTAAGGCTGGAGGTGAAGGCAGACATATTCCAGTTAGAAATAAGTCATCAGTTTCTCCTGAGAAGAGTGATTATCCATTGGAACAAACTCCCAAGAGAAGGGATGGATTTTCCATCTGACTGGATGCCTCCCTGGAAGTTGATTCAATCAAACACAGGTTTTTGGGCTCAGTAAAGGGGTAATTTGGTGAAATTCTGCAGCCTCTGCTGTACAGGAAGAAATCAGACCAGATGATCTAATGGTCCCTTCTGGCCTTGAAAAATCAGTGACCCAAGATCCCCCGGCTTTCTTTGTGACTCTTTAGTGATGCAAATCATCCTCCCTGACACTAAACTTTGTGGGAGCTGGAGTGTTTTTTAATTAAAAGCTGCAAACCTTCTATGGTTGCACCTATGCTGACCAGACTTTAATACACGTCCCCCTGTGTAGCCCTAGTGGCTCAAGAGAGTCCACTCCAGTGTGATGCATCCATTTAATCCTCGATTCTAAGGCTAGAAGAGAGCACTGTGATCATCTGGTTTGACCTTCTGTATAACACAGGCTATAAGACTGCCCTGAAATAATGCCTGACCTAGAGCACCTCTTTTAGAAAAACAGCCAATATTGATTTCAGAATTGCCCATGATGGAGGAAAAAAGAGGGAGAAATTATTATTATTTTATTTGCAATTAAATCCACAATTTAGGGGTGTTCTCTTTTTTGCAGCACCTGCTGCAAATTCTCCTCAGAAAACTGGCTTGGTTTTTAACCACTTTGTTACGACTCAACATAGGCATGTTGATCAGAAGCCAGGCTCCTAGATGCACCTCTGAAGCTCGTGCAGAAGGATAAAAGAAGCATCAGAGCTATCAAAGATGAAGGTAAAAACTCCTTCTCAGGGCAGATGGGAAAATGCAATTTCTGTTCCACAGGAAATCCCAACAATGTGAAGGATTTTTTCATTCCAAATCAGTGAAAAGCCAAAATTTTAAAGTTTCCCATGAAAAGCAAGGGCCAAATTATGTTGACCAGGGACCATTGAAACATTTTGTTTTGAAAAGAAATGGTAGGACATTCTCAATAAGGTAAAAATGGATCATTTCCCTTTGATTCATTTTCTTTCCATTTTTCTATGCTATTAAACTATTAAATATAACAGATGTACTATAGATAATATATACATGACATATCTACATATTATACATTATTAGAAATATTTGAATAGCTTAGAAAAATGGAAACTAAACAAATCAAAACGGTGACACTGAAATGAAACATTTCCAAATGATTCCAAGGCCAGAAGGGCCAACTGTGATCAACTAGCCTGACCTCCTGTGTAACACAGGCCATAGGACTTCCCCAAAATAATTCCTAGAGCAAATCTTTTAGACAAACATTAAAATCTTGATTTTATCCTAAGTAAATTGTTCCAGTGGTTAATTACTCTCGCCATTAAATATTGATGCTTTATTTCCAGTCTGAATTTGTGTAGCTTCAACTTCCTGCCATTGGATCATATTAGATCTGTCTCTGCTAGATTTGTTCCCCATGTTGACATTTAGAGGCTGTAATCTAGATTGCCCTTTAACCTTCTCTCTTTTAAACTAAATAGACTGAGCTCTTTGGGTATATCACTATAAGGCATGGTTTCTAATCTTTAATCATTCTCATGGCTCTTCTCTGAACCCTCTCCAATTTATCAACATCCTTCTTGCATTCTGGGCACAGATTCATCCTGCCTCAGCCCTGGGGATGGACTAGGTGACTTCTTGAGGCCCATTCCAGTCTTGCATTGCTATGATTCTAGGATATTTTTCGACATCATCAAAATGAGAAAATCAAGACGGTCCATGATGACTTTCTCCCTTTGAAAGTATCATTAGAATCAAAACGTTCCCATGATGCCACATTTTTTGATGGAAACCACTTTGGATTAAACTTCCTTGACCAGTTCCATTCATGGATTTGTAGATTTCACAGAGCCATAGAGTTTAAGGACCTTTAGATCATCTAGTTTGACCTTGTGCACATCTCAGGCCATTACATTTCACCCAGTTACCCCTGTACTCAGCCCAGTATCATAATACTCTAAACACTGTTCCCAAATGGTTTTGCATGCATCATAGGAGCTACACCAATTTCCATGCCTAGCAGTGCTGCTAGGAGCTGTAATAGGCTCACTGCATGAGGAGGAATGAAGACTTCCTACTCCTGGGTTCTATTTTGTCTTGCCAGAGGCAAACTGCATACCAATGTGCCTCTTCTCTAAGCAAAGCAGCCCTTTCCTCACCCCCTCCCACACCAGTTGTGGAACCTAAGACAGAGGCTGCTGTTTGGGGGAATTAAAGCTATGTAAGATCCCACATCGATTACAGATGTGCTGGTTTTTCAAACAAATTCGCTGGGTGTAACTGTGGTTGCTGGAAAAGGTGGATTAGCGGTTAGGGCAAGGCATGGGTGGGAGCCAGGACTCCTGGGATCTATCCCTGCCTGTGGGAAGGGCATGGGTATAATTAACAGAGCAGCATTGCGAATCTTCAGGATTTATTCCTGAATCTCATGATTTTTGGCATTTTCCTTAAAGTCATGGGATTCTTGGGGTTCTTTTTTTTTAAAAGGTATATAATGTAAATAAACAAACTGCGCTCCGAAGATACCAGACACAACATCACTGATTTCTCCCTTCCAAGTAGGGTGACCAGACAGCAAGTGTGAAAAATTGGGACGGGGGTAATATGAGCCTCTATAAGAAAAAGATCCCAAAATCAGCACTGTCCATATAAAATCGGGACATCTGATCACCCTACTTCCAAGAGCTGGGGTTAGAACCCAGGAGTCCTGATTCCCAGCCCCCTTTCTCTAACCACTAGACACCACTTTCCTTCAGAGCTGGGGAGAGAACCCAGTAGTCCTGGCTCCCATCTTCACGCACAGAGGCTTACTCCCACTTCTCTGTGCCACTCATTTACATATGGATTCCGCTTCCTGTAATTTAACTTTTTAGTTTGTTCTGATTGCAGGGTAATTTTTAATGTGTTTCTCTGCCAGGCAATTTGTTCAATATCCCCCAAGACTCCACAGTGTTCAGATTTGCAGCTTTTTATTGCAAGTCGGTTTAAATTAAACGCGTTGCCGGGATCCCGATGTGGATTGTAATTGTAATTTGTTTCTGCGCCCTGCCCCTCCCCCAGCTGCAAAGGTTCAGCATGCGCCAGTATGGAAAGCACATGCATGACTTTCTATGCCCCAGTGCCACCGATACAGTGGGAGTCTGCAAAAGGGCGATGTGTGCTTTAAAATAATTGGCACAGCTCTGCCTGCGTCCCTCAATCCTGACCTGCACCCCCTGCTATCCCAGCCCTGGGCTCTCCCCAGCTCTGCCTGCGCCCCTCAATCCTGACCTGCACCCCCTGCTATCCCAACCCTGGGCTCTCCCCAGCTCTGCCTGCGCCCCTCAATCCTGACCTGCACCCCCTGCTATCCCAGCCCTGGGCTCTCCCCAGGTCTGCCTGCACCCCTCAATCCTGACCTGCACCCCCTGCTATCCCAGCCCTGGGCTCTCCCCAGCTCTGCCTGCGTCCCTCAATCCTGACCTGCACCCCCTGCTATCCCAGCCCTGGGCTCTCCCCAGCTCTGCCTGCGCCCCTCAATCCTGACCTGCACCCCCTGCTATCCCAGCCCTGGGCTCTCCCCAGGTCTGCCTGCACCCCTCAATCCTGACCTGCACCCCCTGCTATCCCAGCCCTGGGCTCTCCCCAGGTCTGCCTGCACCCCTCAATCCTGTCCTGCATCCCCCTGCTATCCCAGCCCTGGGCTCCCCCCAGCTCTGCCTGCGCCCCTCAATCCCATCTTGCACCCCCCTGCTATCCCAGCCCTGGGCTCTCCCCAGGTCTGCCTGCACCCCTCAATCCTGTCCTGCATCCCCCTGCTATCCCAGCCCTGGGCTCTCCCCAGGTCTGCCTGCACCCCTCAATCCTGTCCTGCATCCCCCTGCTATCCCAGCCCTGGGCTCCCCCCAGCTCTGCCTGCGCCCCTCAATCCCATCTTGCACCCCCCTGCTATCCCAGCCCTGGGCTCTCCCCAGCTCTGCCTGCGCCCCTCAATCCTGACCTGCACCCCCTGCTATCCCAGCCCTGGGCTCTCCCCAGCTCTGCCTGCGCCCCTCAATCCTGACCTGCACCCCCTGCTATCCCAGCCCTGGGCTCTCCCCAGGTCTGCCTGCACCCCTCAATCCTGACCTGCACCCCCTGCTATCCCAGCCCTGGGCTCTCCCCAGGTCTGCCTGCACCCCTCAATCCTGTCCTGCATCCCCCTGCTATCCCAGCCCTGGGCTCCCCCCAGCTCTGCCTGCGCCCCTCAATCCCATCTTGCACCCCCCTGCTATCCCAGCCCTGGGCTCTCCCCAGCTCTGCCTGCGCCCCTCAATCCTGACCTGCACCCCCTGCTATCCCAGCCCTGGGCTCTCCCCAGCTCTGCCTGCGCCCCTCAATCCTGACCTGCACCCCCTGCTATCCCAGCCCTGGGCTCCCCACAGCTCTGCCTGTGCACCTCAATCCTGCCCTGCACCCCCCTGCTATCCCAGCCTGGGCTCCCCCCAGCTCTGCCTGTGCCCCTCAATCCCATCTTGTACCCCCCTGCTATCCCAGCCCTGGGCTCCCCACAGCTCTGCCTGCGCCCCTCAATCCTGACCTGCACCCCCTGCTATCCCAGCCCTGGGCTCTCCCCAGCTCTGCCTGTGCCCCTCAATCCCATCTTGTACCCCCCTGCTATCCCAGCCCTGGGCTCCCCACAGCTCTGCCTGTGCCCCTCAATTCCGTCTTGCACCCCCCTGCTATCCCAGCCCTGGGCTCCCCACAGCTCTGCCTGTGCACCTCAATCCTGCCCTGCACCCCCTGCTATCCCAGCCTGGGCTCGCCCCAACTCTGCCTGTGCCCCTCCATCTCGCCATGTACCCCCCTGTTATCCCTGCCCTGGGCTCGCTCCTGTGCCACACACACAAACTCCCAACATAGCATTTAGGTTTTACGGACAGATTTACAGATGTCAAGATTCAGCAAATAAGGGAGTAGGCTAGAACTGACTTGCTGGGTGACCTTGGGCAAACCGCTTCCTCACTTGGTGCCTCTGTTTCCCTTCCTGCCCCTTGTCTGTTCCGATTGAGAGTTCTCCAAGGCAGGGACTGTCACTCTGTTTCCGTGCAGCACCTGGTGCAA
Source organism: Lepidochelys olivacea (assembly GCF_965140295.1). NCBI lineage: Eukaryota > Metazoa > Chordata > Testudines > Cheloniidae > Lepidochelys > Lepidochelys olivacea. The sequence continues at coordinate 31,258,423 of NC_140417.1, forward strand.
CTGGGGCTTGGTCTTGGCCAGGGTCTGTGCAGCACCTGGCAGGACGGGTGGAGACCTCTAGCTGGTACCATAACAATAAGGCTGGTTCCTAACGTGCAATCCAATCACTCCCGTAGCCTCCAATGCTAAGAGTAGCTTCTCCTGGAGGAAATCAGGACATTAGCCCATCAAATTGCTGGCTAGCCTGTAGCTGCATCGCTGGATTAGGGACGAAGGGCAGGATTCAGTTAGCACAGAGCCAGCTGCCTCTGGGGAATGGAAAAGCCTCAAGGATATTGATCTGAGAATGAACTAGGGAGCAGACAGCTGGGGCTCTGAGCTGGCCAAGATTGCCTGTGGGGATGGGGACAGGCTGGCTCTAGCTACTGCAATTAACAAGGGGGGAGCAAAGGAATCCTGGAAGTGGGGCTTGAGGAAAGGATGCAAAGGCTTAGAAATCACTTCTAAAATCACGGGGGGTTGTCCTGAAGGAGTCTGGGGTCCTGGAGGGGAGTGGGGGCAGGGGAGTTAGAGTGGGCGGGGGGGGGGGTCAAATCAGGGCTCCTGGGTTCTGTTCTTGAGGAGGGGAAGGGAGCGGGCCTGCGCCAGCTCATCATACTTGGAAGTGGCTGGGCAGAGTTCAAACGGTTGTAAATCAATAGCAATTCTGAGGACAAATAAAAGTGAGTTAAAGGGCTCTGGGTGCCCCTCCCTCCGACCTTGGTGAGGATGTGTCAGCACCAGCTGAATCACAAACCCGGCAGCCCTGGAGGGGCTAGGGGGAGCCACTCTCCTCCACAGACCTGGGGATAGGACGCAGCAGTTTCAGCCTCTTCTGCTCTACGCACTAGACCCCACCCTCCCCAGAGCTGGGACTAGAACCCAGGAGTCCTGGCTGCTCCCCAACCCACATGCATACAGAGAAATTGAAGGAGCATCGTTAGGAACCCTTATGTGATGCAGCAGCTTAAATACTTAATTGAGTATCACTCCAGCGCCTCAGCCCCTGCTATCTGATCCCAGCCCTGAGCTCCCCTCCCCTCACAGCCATCCCAAAGCTCCTCAGTCCCAACACACAGACCTCCTGCTCCAGACACTAGCATGCCCTCCCTACCGCCGGGTGTGCATTGTGAATCCGTGCAATGCCCATGCTCTGCATCAGCCAGGGCCTCCTGACAGCTGGCTGCCACTCTCCAAGTCACTGTGGTTGCAGGGGCCCAGCCCCACAGGGAGAGCCCCGGGGCCCAGCTGTTCCAGTACTGTCTGTGAGCATGAACATCAGGCCACAACACAAGGGCCTGGAGCAGCTGAGCAACCTTCAGCAGCCAGCCCGCTCCATGCATGGACATGCCACAGCTAATGAGGTACAGGGGGACCCACAGGTAGGGGGGTGGGAATGGGGATAGACGGCTGGGTAGAGTGGGGTGTATATGTAGGTCACGTTGGGTCCACAGTGCTTTCCTTCTCTGACTCCGTTTTCTAACCAAAGATCGGATGTTTTAATAACACCCTTTTGAACTGTATCCCTCCAACCCCCTCAGTTAATGAAGCCAACAGGTTCAACTCACGTTTGGGTGCTCCGGGGTCCCAGCCAGCAGTGCGGGCTCTGTGGTCCTCCTGCTCAGGACGCCTGGGTCTGTGGCAGGTGACGGGGTGGGGAGCAGCAGCACAACATAGCCTGGCTCCAGGGAGAGGGTAAGCTGGGGGCGATAGCAGCTGGGCAAGCCATGTAATGGGTGGATCTCACAGGCTCAGCCGGATGGGCTCTCTGGGCTGGTAACTGTAGAGGGAGGGAAAGGGTTAATCTGGGTATAGCATCAATATTAGCAGCAGTCTCAGTGCTGTAGCAGCTTTCCCACAGCAGCCCTCAAACAGCATAACAAGGGAGATCTGTCCTCCCTGTTTTATAGCGTGGGATGCTGAGGCAGAGGGACTTGCCCAGGATAGAACCCAGGAGTCCAGAGTCCCTACTCCCACCTGCTGTAACCACTAGACCCCACTCCCCTTTCAGAGCTGGGAATAGGACCCAGGAGTCCTGACACTAAATCCGGCTGCTCTAACCCCCTAGACCCAACTCCCTTTCCAAGGCTGGGACTAGAACCCCTAGTCCTGATGTCTCTGTTGTCATACACGCCCCTCTACCTACCCAGTTACCCCGGCTTCCGGGAAGCAGAGAGAGGCAGCCCAAAACAGGGGATGCAGACTCCGGAGGGGCAGCTGAGCTCAGAGCTGTCTGACCATGCTCCCTGCAGTGCAACAGCAGGTAACACTCCGTGTGCCACCCAGGACCCTCCCCACTGACCTCCTTCTGAGGGAATTCCTAGCGTCTCACCACGCAGATGCTTTGCAATGAGTGTGATCCCCCTCCTGCAGAGGGGTGTGATCGAGACCCCCAGTCTGGGGCACTCTGCTGTACTCAGTGCCCCACAGCACCTTGTGCCTCGGGATGCTGGCTTCCCCCTCCGCCCCTGCCAGGGGCTGGTGTGCACAGCGGGAGCTGGGAGCCATTGTCCAGGGTGGCTGTGCTCTGGCAGCAGGGGGAGGCTGGGGCTGATGCAAACAGTGCCCTGTGCCACTGGCCGCCTGTGTGGAGCCCTGTGCTCTGCGGCATTGAGTTCAGGACACGCATTGGTTTCTGATGGAGGTGAGGGGCGCGAGGGGTACGATGACAATTAGCAGCCGCATGGGGAGGGGGCCTCTGGTTGGAGGCGCCATTGGGAGCTGCAGCGAGAACTTGCAGAGCACTGGAGGGGCATTTTCCCTCCGTCTCCTTTCCCCCGGCCAGCTCTTTGGCTATCCTCGCCAACTGCCCCCTGTAAATCAGTTGTGATGCAAGGGAGCCAGCGTGTGCTTTGAATCCTTTTATCCAGTACCCTGAGACAGGCCGCTGGGGGCCTCTCAAGTCCTGCAGTCATTTGCCACACGGGGCGGGAACCGCAGAGGAGTGAGTGTCATGATTGCAGTAGATTGTAGCCGGGGTCGGGAGGTGGGGCTGCAGTGCAGCTGGGGTAAATAAAAGATGAGAACAAGAGAAATGCACGTGCCATTTTTTGCAGGGATGTCAAACAGGAAGGGCGAATAGAAAATTGGGCCCTGTTCAGGTGTGTGTATGTATTTGCAGATGTACAGCTGTATGCATACATGTGTGCCCCCATCTGCATATGTGTTTGCATACACATGTATCTGTGCATACGTGTATTTCCAGACATGTGTGTGCATGCATTTACATATGTGTGTACATGTATGGGGGTGTGTATTTGCATACTTACCTGTGTGATCATGCACATACCAGTGTCTATGCATATCTCTATCCGTGCCCTCCCACATGCCTTTAATTTATATACCAAATCTATCTGCACTCACCCTCAGTGCGCCCTGGGCAGCCTCCTTATCTTGCTTGCTAACTGCAGTTTGACAGCTAACCCACCTGTCTCCCTCCTTCAGCGTCCCGCTGAGCTCGCTGTCTTGGAGCTGGGATGGGCCCGGGAGTTGAGGGGACTGGCTGCACTGTCTGTAATAATTGCATTGTTAGGCCAACGAGATTCCTTGTTCAGCTGTCTAATCCTGTGCCTTTATTAAACCTGATTGCCGGCTCGACAGCTGTGGGGGAATGAGATGGCGTGTCAGCAGCAGAGTCGGGTGCCCACAAATTGCCATGCGTGAGCCGAAAGACTTATCGCCTCAAGAGAAGGGGAGAAATTGGCACACACTGACCTCTGCCCCCCGCCAATAGCAGCCCCAGATACCCTCCCCGCCCACAGGGCAGATTCTATTCCCCACACTGTTGGAGGAGAAATTTGAGCATTGCTTTTCTCCCTCCAGGAGCATATGATTCATTCTCAAGCCTTTGAGAATTCAGGAGATCAGCAGAGAAATCAGGAGATCTTTTAATAAAAAGTGTAACCAGTGCTGGGGTTCGCTGTAACTCAGCTTCTGGATTTCCTGCAGCCTTTTAGGGTTTTCCAATTTTCCCAGCATGTCCTAAGCTAGAAAACATGACTCTCTTGTCATCACATGACTCTAAGAGAGGGTGATTTAAGTGGAAATGATGAATGTCGCAGTAGACTCTTGGGAGGTGGGTGATGCTGTTGAGATTTGTCTGGATTCTTAAAATGAGGTAGCACTGCTCTTGTGCACCATTTTAAGGCCAAATTCTGCTCCTGTTGAGACCAGTGTAAATCAGGGTGAGTCACTGAACTGGCCTCTGTTATGTAGAAGCAGGGCTGGCTCTGTCTAGATCACTTAAGGTGGCTTCCATGTTGAATTTAATCTCTAGGGCTGAGAGTTTGTTTATAATAGCAGAATTATGGAACAGATCCCCCGCTGGTGTACAGTGGCATTGCCCTAGTGTGTAAAAGAGCTATGGCTTCATTGGAGTCAGCTGGGCCAAAACCCCAGCTGATGTAAATCAGTGTCACTAATCTAAATGGGACTGGTACTTTGGGGTGGGCTGCAGCAATTGTTTATACAGGGATCCCTTGTCTGGTGCTGAGATGAAGCTGCCCCTGAGGTGGAATGAAAGGCAGATCTTGTATCCAAGTGGAAATGCAGGACGAGTTTAAGAAATGGCCAAAGCTGAAACTGGAGCCTAAAATTGAGTTTAACATCACAAATCTTGGGGAAAGTGCCCTGGGATCTCCCTCCCTCCCCTCCTACACACCCATTCATCCAGCTACCAGCATAAAGTACAGGATTGTTCAGCTTAGAAAGGAGACCAATTTGATGGGACAAGGTACAAGTCTGTACAATACTGACCGGTCTAGAGAAGGAACTTCTGGTCTCCCTGTCTCACAAGGGGAGTCTCCATGAATTTGGAGGGTGGCCATGTCTAAACTGATCAAAGGAAGTGCTTTGTTCACTTGACATGTAATAGCAGTTGGAACTCACTGCCACTGGATGTTGTTGAAGCCAAGAATTTAACAAGCTCCAAAGAGGGGTTGGATGTTCGTATGGATAATGAGAATATCCAAAGCTAAAGCAGCGGATCTAACAAAGATTTCAGATGGGAGATAAATTCTTGTGCTTCATGGTTTAAATCAGTCTCTGACTAATTAGAGGTTAGGATTGGGCCTTTATGGGGGATAGATTACCCCTCATCTGCCTGTTGGGTTATCACATGTTCTTCTTTTATTGGCCACTACTGGAAATGGGTTATAGGAACAAATGGACCAGTGTGTGGTAATTCTTATGGTGGACACAGTTCTCAGAAAGCAGCCAGCTCTAAGCAGAACCCTTCCCCCATGGACACCTGCTGTGATGAACACACACAGGGAAGGTTTTGTGGAGTTGATCTCAAATCTAGAGCTGGGTGAATAACTATTTTTTGGTTCACTAGTAATTCTGAAAAATCACAAGGGGGGGTGGGAAATTCGTTTCAGGTCAAACAAGATGGTTTGTTTCTAATGTTTTAAAACATTTTTTTGATCAGATGGAAGGAAATTTCAAAACAGTCATTGGGAATTGAAAAATGGAAACTTTCAATTACTTGGGAGTTTTCTGACTGAAACAATTGGGTGACATCACCGCAAATTCCCAAAACATTTCAGTCGACTCCAAATCTGCATTTTTGCGCCGGAAAAAAAGTTTCAGTTAACAAATTTCAGCCACCACCACAAGCCAGTGCTCTCTGCCTGCTTACATCTCGACAGATTGGCCTGTGCCCCGTCTCACACACCACCGGGGTCCCCCCCACTTGCTGCAAAGACCCATTGGCACTTGAACCCAGGACAGAGGTGGGAGCCAGGACTCCTGGCATCAACGCAAGGAAGAAACAGAGCCCTCTTCTCATTAGCATCGAATCTCTCCTCCTTGGGCTGGCCCAGGTGGGGGAGGGGTGAGGGGGTGTTTGCTTCGGTGGCTAACTGGAACATGAGCTTTCCTCGGATAGAGGGGAGGTGCAGGGAGGAGGAGATAGATCAGCGTGAAGGAAGGGCAAAGCGGTAGCAAAGTCAGTGTATGCGGCATCAATTTCGGCTGACAGCTAGCAATTACGGCAGGTGATAGCCAGATTACTCCAAATGCATTTATTACAGGGCCCGGGGAGCGCAGGGGACTTATTTACTGGCAAATCCATACTCATTACAGGGCTTTGGCCTTGGCTGGCCGCAGAATTGCTCAAGTGAAACAAATAATTATCAAAGTCCTTCCACGGCCCAGTGCTCAGGGGGTGGGGAGGTGGGGAGCAGGGTAGTGGCGTCTATTTTTTCTTTTCTATATTCCAGCCTACCCTACCTTTCTTCCATATTCTCATCTATCTGTTTGTCTATGTGTGTATCCATCCATCTTCTATCCCCATGCACATCTATCTTTCTATCCTCCCCCCACCTTCCTCATAACGTAAGCTACAGCAAACTAGGGTCATTTTACTTCTATGTACAGCATCCTCACTGGATATACTATACTTTAACTTATGGGCTTTAACATCCCGCTTTATTGACTTTTTCTTAAATTTCCTACAGTGTCCCCTGTAGACAAGCCTGTCATGTGGACACATTTATATCACTACCAATGTGATCAGGCAGTGCAGTCTAGTGGATAGAGCACTGGACTGGGACTCAGGTGACCTGGGTTCTGTCCCAGCTCTGCCCCTGGCCTGCCGGGTAAATGTGGGCGTGTCTCTTTCCTGCTCTTTTCCCTTCTGTAAAATGGAGCTCATGATCCTGACCTGCCTTGAGAGCTAGGAATGAAGAGAGCTAGGGATTGTGATCAATGTGGACTTGTGTGTAGACAAAAATTGTTCCTCTATACCACTATGGATCAAATGTACAAGGCACCTTTATATCAGTATAACTGCGCCCACACTAGGCTGTGTAATAATGTAACTACACAGGTAACAAATGATAGCCCTAGCCCATGGAGTGGGTCAGCATGGGTTATGCCTAATGGAGTTGAAGGAGACATGATGGCTACACAGACAGCAGAAGACTTTACCATTAACAGCTGATTTCCCTGCTTATCCTGATGCCCTCTTAACTGGAAGTTTTTGGTGTGGTTAATTACATCCTCTGTGCCACCTTCCCCTTTGAGAATTCAGAGCACATTGATTCCTCCCTTTTCCCCAGCTTGTGATGGGCAGTGAAATAGTTAACAAGAGAGGCATAAAGTAGCAGCACTGAGCTTCTGAGTTAACCCCTGTGGAAATGAACATGGCAGTTCTTCCCCTTGGAGAGACTGGCTCAGGCTCTCTGCAGACTCAGGCAGTCGGTTATGTTCTGGTCACGTTTTGAAGCTTTTCTTCACAACCGCAACAGCTGGAGACTCACGGCTGGTTTTAAATGAAAGGTGTGGCTCTGTAGTACGTCCTGGTGGTATTTTCACCTCCCAACAAGGCTAGTCCTATGGACAGGGATGCCCCACACTTTGGAACACTCTGGAGTACAATACTATTGGCAGTCAGTAAGGCTCTGCTCCCCCTAGAACAGCTGTAACATCTGATCTGCAGGCACCTTCCCCTGGCACGGTGCTGAGGAGCCACCTAATAGCCGATGATCAATATTACCTTGTAGAGGGGAGCTGTCAGTTTAATTGAAATGTGGCCACGGGGTTTGGCAGCGTGGCTTCCCGTCCGTCTGCCCGCTGGGCCGGCGCTTGGCACCGGCTCCACAATGTTCATCTTAAATATTCATTCACTTGACAGAACACTAATTAAACAAAGTAAGGTGCATTATTACTTGATTAAATTTTTTATTGGCACTTTAATTGGTCTGTTAGTCACCCCGTGGGGAGCTGAGAGGAACCCCATGAGCTACAGGCTAACAGAGCAGCTGGGATACAGGATATGATCCACAGCTAATGTGCATGGGGGGGGACTGTTTTGGAGGGGCCCAGTGGTAGCCTCCCCTCCCCCCCCCCCCACTGAAATTGACACAAGGTAATAATGCTTCCTTCGATTGCAGAGCTGCTATCCCAGCCCTGGACTTACCCAGCTCTCACACATCTCTGGCTCTGTACAAACACAGAACAACGAGACAGTCCCTGCCCCAGAGAGCTGCCAATCTAAGGATAAGACAAGAGACAACAGCTGGCTACAGCCAGACCTGGGAGGGAGCACAAACAATGAGACAATCCCGGTCAGTGTGATGGGCAGTGGGCTCAGCCCACCAACAGCCAAACTTGTTGTCAAGGCTTTTGTAGATGTCAGGGCAGAAGAGAGTTTTAAGGAGGGCATTGAAGGGGGACTGTGAGGTGGCGCTGCAGGGGCTTATGGGCAGCTCCTCTGGCACATGATGTAACAAGTGGGCGATGGAGGCCGGCATCACAGGCCGATTGGAAGTGGGAGTCAAACGAGAGATGGCAGATGGGTGGGACTAGGCCATGGAGGGTAGACAAGCAGCTTCTATTTGATGAAGAAGGGGAAGCACTGCTTTTAACCGCGAGATCGCACTCCTCTCCTATGGCTGAGAGGAGTGTGATCTCGCGGTTAACCCAACCACACAGGAACCAGGAGTCCTGACTTCCATCCCCACTGCTCTACTCCACTAGACTCCGCTCCTCTCCTAGAGCTGGGGATGGAACCCAGGAGTCCTGGTTCCTGTGTGGTTGGGTTTCCTGTTCCCAGTGCTCAGAGGCTCATTCCATTAAATTTTTAATATGATCATAAAATAACAATCAGTACCATCCAGGCAAGGGAAGTAGCCACTTATCCCTCCTGTCTCCCAGTCACCTTCCCCTCAGCCTGCTGTTCCCAGTCTAGGCCAGCTCTGTATTGCAATCCCACCACTCCCCTGGGTCTATTTACTGTCTCTTTATACCCCCCTGGGTGTGGCAGCTTTGTCCCAAATCCCTGCTGTTCTGGAAAGAGATTTATTTAATTATTGTGTACAATTTGGATTGCGGTAGCAACTAGGATCCCCAGGAGCACAGACCAGGAAGGAGCCTGTGGTGCCAGGTGCTGTACAAACACTGAACAAAAAGACAGGCCCCTGCCCCTGCTTCCATGCAGCCCTTATTCCATCCCAACCTAGTGGTTGTTCCCTGCAGAAGGGATAACAGTCCTGCTATCGCTGCCAGCTGATGGCATTCCTGAAGGAGCAGCATTCAGATCCTGCTGGTGACAGATGATAGGGGTTTGTAAAAGACACACGTGGTGCATGCTGTATGGAACTCAGCCATGGGGCCTGACTTTGGGGCAACTGCCTATGGTCCTTAGTGGCTCTCAAGATAATGCCACCGCTATGCAGTGTGGCTGATGCAGGGTGTAGTACTGCCTCCTGCCACTAGTGGGGGCTGGTTCGCCTGGAGCGCTGCACTGCAGCCAGTCGGGGGGAGGCGCCAGCTGCCACAAGGTGCAGCACCACTTGCTGCCACAAGGTGGGATTCTGGTCTTCGTAGCACATGGGGTACAGGGGGGAGAAGGCCCAGAAATGAGACGCTAGCACAACTCAGCCCTACAGAGGCAGGGTCCGGGGCTGTCTGCACATGGTCCCTGCTACCTCTGCCATCCTGACACTCTGTCTGTGAACCGGCCTGGGCCCTAAAGCCACCACCATCAATGGAGCTTCAATCTCAGATGGTGCCTGTAGGTCCTATGATAATATCATGAATATCTCAGAAAGTCTGAGAGTGACACACTTTGCTTTGGCATCTGAAAGCTTTATTGAATCTGATGAGAGCTACAGCATTTGCGCCCTCAGTGCCCTAACATTCTGAATCCAGGCCCCCCCAAAATCCTGAGATTTTGTGTGAAAAATTATGAGAGTTTATTTAAAAAATCGTACATATTGGTTTGGGATTTTTAAATTGCTTCTGTTCTTTTGAGCATCTAGAGGTCACCTTGCCAAGCTCTTTCCTGCATGTGTGGGGCGGAGAGGCAGGCTGGACAGTTAGGACACTGGCTTGGGACTCAGGACAGCAGGGTTCAAATCCCTGCTTCACCACATACTCCCTATATGACCTTGGACAAGTCACTTGGTTTCACTAGGGGTTAGGTGCCTAAATATCTGTGACAATCTGTGCCTTGGTTTCCCCATCTGAATGGGGATGACAGCACTACTTGCCTCACAGGGGGATTTTGAGGCTAAAGTGCCCAGATACAATGGTGATGGGGGTACCTAAGGCAGGGGGCTAGAGGTTTGACATTATTTGTTTTTCAAGTCAAGATTTCCATGACTCCAGCAGCTGGAACTTTACGAAAAAAGTCGTCAGCTATAAGCACTTGGATGTAGCATTTCTGAGCTGTGCACTGGCTTCACCCTGAGCTGCAAGTTGCAAGCTATGGCTGGGAGATGGGCGGTGGTGCTCTATCCTCCCTCACTGGGATGGGCATAGGCTAGAGAGATTTATCTGACCGACGGAGACCTGGGCAGAGAGAGTGTGGCTCTTAAGTGGCAATTTGTTCCCATAATAAGCCAGCAGAAAGGTTAATGTAGGCAGCATAAATGGTGAAAGATGTTTGCTAGAAGCAGAGGGAAAGCACAGCATGGGGCTCATGAGTGCTGGGCCTTTTAAAAAGGAAACAATTCCCAAACACCCGCGCAAAGAAGCAGCAGGACTGATTGTTTCCAGCAGGGGGCAGTCACACACACACATTCTTCCTACTGAATCCTTCTTTCTGTCCATCTCCCTCCATTCAGGGCACCCTTGCCACATTATACAGCCCGCTGCACCGTGCTAGGGACACAGCAGCGGAGCAGGTCTGAGAGAGAGACACTGCAGTAGTGACTGGAACACATTGTGCAGTCAGCTGGCTCTGGCGGAAAAGACTGCATTAGAAGCAGCACAGTAGTGAGTCAGGCAGATAGCTAGATACATACATACATACATGGGGCTCTGTCATAGCTTGCCCACGTCCAAGGCTCCCCTGCACTTTGTGACAGTCATTTGCACGTGGAAATTGGGTGCCAGGTGTAACAGATCTGGATAGCCATGTTTCACACACACACTCTGCACTGCTGTAAGTGGCCACACCAGGAGTCTGGCAGCAGGGTATCATCTTAGCTGAGATTCGAAGCTGGGGGAAAGTGGCTGCGTCAAATTCAACCACCTCCTCCTTCTGCCAGAGAGGCCTCTGAAATTAGGCATTGGTATGGGGAACGATTATGCCGCAATTAGTGTGTGTGCGGGAGGAGGCAGGGCCCGGCTCATGAGGGATCCACAGCTGGACCCCGGTTCCAACTCGCCTCTGTCCCAGTGCAACCGGTTACATCATTGCAAAGTGAGTGTGCAGACCGGAACGGGGGAATGCTCAGTTTGCACTGCTGCAAGCAACCCCACAAGGAGCAGTGCAAGTGGGAACTAATGATTGTGTTTACACTAGCTGGGGATCTGGCCCACTGACTCCAGTGCAGCTATGGCTGATTTACACCAACTGAGGATCTGGCCCCATTGACTTTAATGGCACTGTGGCTGATTTACACCAACTGAGGATCTGGCCCTATTGACTCCAGCGGAGCTACGGCTGAATTACCCCGGCTGGGGTCTGGCCCAGTGACTCCAGCGCAGCTACGGCTGAATTACCCGAGTTGGCGATCTATCCCTGTGGCTCTATTTACATCCGAGGGAACTGGGAGGTCAGATCACAATATGGATTCATCTCCTGGCAGCTGGGTCTGTAACGTGATGAGTGGTAGCTCTTAAGGGACGCGTCAGTTTCCCTGGCTCTGTGGTTGATAAAGAGGCATCAGGTGTATCCTTACAATTGGCTGACGTGTGGCTTTGCTAGGCTCTTAGGTTGGGAGAGGAGATTACAGCTACTTTTCTCCTTGCATGAGCATCAGGAAATGTTTAACCCCTGAAACTTACATCAGGCACCTCGGGTCCTCCGCTGGCTTCCTGCCTCGAAAGGAACCATTTGGAATTGGGAGGACAGTGTTTCATTAGACCACAATGCAGGGACAAATTAAGGCACAGAGGCTTCGGAACTCAGTTCCTGGAGTCATTTTATGACAGCAGAATTTCAGCTTTCATTAAAAAATAAGAAGCAGCAGATGACGACTGTAGACCTAGTAGTTGTGGAAAAAAGCTTGAAAATGTAGCCTGCACAGTGGTGCCTGCCTGAGACGATCACTCTGAGAGGGGAAGGTGCTGTAGGAATTAGTTGTGGGTGGGTCTAGTGATTCGAGTGCAAACAGGGGACTGGGAGCCAGGACTCCGGGGCTCTGTCCCCAGGTCTGGGTGGAGAGCAGAGCCCAGTGGGCTAGAGCAAGGGGCTGGAAGTCAAGACTCCTGGGATCAGTTCGCAGCTCTGCCACTGACCAACTGTGTGACTTGGAAGTCACTTCTCCTGTTGGTGCCTCTGTTTCCCCTCCCACCCTTTGTCTATTCAGACTGTAAGCTCTTTGTCTCTCACTGTGTGTCTGTGCAGCACCTGGCACAACCAGGCCCTGATCTCAGCTGGGGTCTGTGCAGCACCTGGCACAACGGGGGCTGTGATCTTGGTCAGGGTCTGTGCAGCCCCTAGCACAACTGGCCACCAATCACATCAAGATCTGTACAGTGACTGGCACAATGGAGGCCCTGATCTCAGTGGGTTCTACGGTTGATTTCCATCTTAGGTGATATCCTTGCATAACAAATTCCCCTCTGGTTTTAAACACGTTTGCTTTTAAAGGGGGTAGGTCTGAGCCCTCCAGTGGAAGCGGGGGGCATGGCTTTGCAATGACAGTGTTTTTCCAAAAGGCACGTCCCTGTGCCCCATTCTGTACCCCTGGGACTCCTGCCCCGTGCATGGGAACAGGTAACTAGCTGCCCTAGGAGACCCCATCTGTTGTGCATCACTGCAGTTCCTCGGGAGTGGATGTTGCTGGACTAGCTGGCTCTCTGGTTTCTCCCTATGGTCCCTGCCCCATGGGGGACATAAGTGCAGGGCACGAAGAAATGGGAAAACAAACTGCGTGCTACGCTGCTGCTTTCCGGGAGTCAAGGGGACAGCACCGATGAGGGGGGAATCTGGTGTTATAACTCCCCCATGCAGCTCTGCTGGTGCCCCTGAAACCTGACCACACACCCCTTGCTGTTCCAGCCCTGGGCTCCCCGCCCTACTCTGTCACTGCCCCTCAAACCCAACACCCAGCCCCTGCTGTTCCATCCATAGGCTTCCCCAGGCCCTGCTCTAACCACTAGACCCCACTCCCCTCCCAGAGATGGGACTAGACCCCAGAAGTCTTGACTCCAAACCCCCATTCTAACCACTAAACTACCTTGTCTGTGTATATTATGAGCTCTGTGGGGCAGGGTCTTTCTCCTGCTGAGGGTGAAATGTTGGCACGACTGAAGTTCATGGCAGGATTCCCATTGATTTCAAGGGGGCCAGGATTTCACCTTATGTGTCTGTTCTACCCCAATGGTAGATCTCAGCCAAGGGCATCTAGACACTACCATAATTCCCATAGTAAAAGGACCAGGTTGGCAGGGGGTGGGGAGGCAGGAGTGAAGGACCAATTTGCTGGAGGAGCAGACAGCATGCCAAGCCAGTGTGGCTTCTAGATGCTGCCATAATGCCCATAATAAAAGCACCACTATGCCAACCTGCGTGGCTTCTAGATGTGATAGTAATACCCATAATAACAGGACCAGGTCATTGGAGCAATAAATGGTATGCTAGGTACTACCATAATACCATAATAAAAGAACAGTAGACTGTACGTCCAGCAGTGTGTGCATGGGGTGGGGGGGGGGCGCATGTCTAGATGTTACCATAATACACACAATATTAGGACAGACGTGCTGGGGTAACACCACTACTGTAATATCCATAATAAAAGGACCAGTACAATGGGGCAACAGAGAATGTTCCAAGCCCAGTGGGTGCTAGACGCTACCGTAGGCCCAGAGTAAAAGGAGCAGTTTGCCAGTCTGCATGGCATCTTGATATTCCTAATATAAGGCCCAACAGATGAGGCAATAGACCAAGGATGGCCAACCTGGGGCTCCGGAGCCATGTGCGGCTCTTCAGAAGTTAATATGCGGCTCCTTGTCTCGGCACCTACTTTCCAAAGTGCCGGGGGGTGCTCACTGCTCAACCCCCACCTCTGCCACAGGCCTGCCTCTGTTCTGCCCCTTCCTGTCTCCTCCCCTTAGCCTGCCATGCCCTCGCTCCTTCCCCCTTCCTCCCAGAGCCTCCTGCATGCCACAAAACAACTGATTGGGAGGTGCAGGGAGGGAGGGGGGAGGCGCTGATCGGCAGGGCTGCCAGTGGGTGGGAGGTGCTGGGAGAGCTGATGGGGAGCTGCTGACGTATTACTGTGGCTCTTTGGGAATGTACATTGGTAAATTCTGGCTCCGTCTCAGGCTCAGGTTGGCCACCCCTGCAATAGACGGTCTCCCAACCCATGTGTTCACATTGTCTGAACTTCCAAGGCGCGGCATCTGCTCTTGTCAGCAGAGTTGACACAGCTTAATCCTAATGGAAACAATTAGGAAGCAGATGAGTGTCCTGTGGGCTTTGCAGTAAATATCTTTCCTTCAGCCCCCACCCTGTCACCACGCTCGTAGCCCAGACCGCTGTAATTCTGTTCCCTGGCCTGACAGCCAGAGCCCGTCCTCGGTGTGATCAAATTCTTTGCCATGGAGCTGTATTCCTCTTGCATTGCCCTCGAATCACCCCCTCCCACTGACTAATGGGGCCGTGTCCCCATCTTTGCCAGAGACAACTAGCAAATGGCTCCAGCATGCTCTGGGGGCTTGGAAACTGACCGTGCTTCCAGTTAGAGTGGGGCAAAGTTCTGACCCCCACACCCTGGGTTAGCAAGCGCCCTGAAATGCAGGAGGTGGCACGTAGGGAAACTGACAAGGAAAAACTCCACTGGGTTCATGCTGGTGAACTTGAGAGTCTTTTCCAATCAACCTGCCAGGAAGTCTGGGCCCAGCGGGAATTCCATGTCCGCCATGCCGGACCTGGCACAAGATGAGTTGTGTGTTCGGGTGAATAACAATGACGTGGAAAGCTACAGAACGAGCCCCTGAGAATACACTTCTAGCGTGACAGTGCTGCCTGACTGAGATACCAGCGACCTATTGGGCCAGGTGCTGCACAGACCCTACCCAAGATCAGGTCCCCACTGTGCCAGGTGCTGCACAGACCCTGACTGAGACCATAGTCCCCATTGGGCCAGGTGCTGGACAGACCACAACCAAGATCAGACCATATAGTGCATAGTCCTGGTCCAAGATCAGAACCCCCCATCATACTGGGTGCCGCATAGTCCCTACCTGGGAGTGCAACCCCGTTGTGCTGGGTGCTGCATAGATACACAATGGAAGAGAATCCCTGCCCCAAAGAACTCACAGGTTATGTAGAAAAAGGAGGATCGTTACCCCATTTTATAGCTGGGGAAACTGAGGCACAGACAGATTAATTTTCTAGAGTTCAGAACATTAGTGTCCATCTGTCCATCCATCCCCATACATAATCTCTATCTAATCTGTCTGTCCATCCCATACGCATCCCTCTATTTGTACACCTCTTCCCCCGCCATCATCTATCACTTCCAAACGTACGCACTCTGTTTAGTGTACTCATTTATGCCACCCCATCACAGTTAGTGGTTCTCATAATCAATCATTAATGGCAGTATGGCTCAAAGAAGGAAAGACACAATCTCCAGTCCCTGCACCCTACACACATGCGCCTATCACAGAAATACTCTGCCCTGCATCATTAGCTCCCAGGGAGCAGCTGCTGATCTCATTAGCACTTGAGTTTGTCACTCGGATATTTAACAGATGCCTGATTTCATTAGATCCTGCATATTTTAGGGGGTCTGATTCTGCTGGCAGGGCATGTGGTTTGCCGCTATCGGGGTGTGGTCTGGAGGTGCCATATTGTAGCTCAGAACTAGTGAGCATAAGAACTGGTGTAAATCCAGAATAACTTCACTGGGCCAGATCCTCAGCTGGTGTGAATCAACACTGATCCCCTGATGGCAGTGCACCAACAACTGATTTACACCAGCTGGGGATCTGACCCCATTGACTCCAATGGAGACATGCCGATTTAAACCAGCTGGGGATCTTGTCACACTGACTTTACCATATTGCTTGGATTAGCCCAGGGACGGGTCAGGCCAGCAATTGAATTAAATTTATCCGAGGTCCATCTAAGGGGCAGGAGAGTGGCATGAGCTAAACTGATTATACTCATTAATCCTCCAAGCCATCTGATAAGATGAAACTGATCATGGAGAAACTTTGTCTTAACACAGTAGCTGGGGAAGATCAGCAAGCTGGGGCTGCATGTGCAGTTGCAAAGGGGTTTCTAAAATTGTTTATTTAGCACCATGACATACCCACTTTGTCCCCAGCCCATGCCAGTCCCTCTTGGCTCAGTGCAGATCTGAGCATCGTTATGAGAATGAGCTCCCCAAGCCCTGGTTGTCAGCCCTTTATGATGTGAAAGTTTGTGGCTTCACTCAGTGATGAGATGCAGCCACCTCTGGGGTATGGCAGCTCTTTAAACAAGGATCTTTCCCCCA
Source organism: Lepidochelys olivacea (assembly GCF_965140295.1). Taxonomy (NCBI): domain Eukaryota; kingdom Metazoa; phylum Chordata; order Testudines; family Cheloniidae; genus Lepidochelys; species Lepidochelys olivacea. Next base: position 31,274,811 of record NC_140417.1, read on the forward strand.
GTGCTAAGACATGGCTGCCTGTGGGGGCCAGTTATATAGGGATCTCTTTCCCCATGCCCACCCCAGAGGCAGCTTCATCTCAGCATCAAACAATCCTTGGATAAACAGCCCCCATACCCACCCCAGAGGTGGCTGCATCTCAGTGCTGTATGTGTGTAGGTCTGTGCTTGTCTGTAGGTCTGTGCTTTTCTATATGTGTATCTTTGGGCAGCATGTGTGTGTAGGTCTCTGCATGTCTGTGTGCGTATCTTTGGGCAGTGTGTGTGTGTAGGACTCTGCATGTCTGTGTGCGTATCTTTGGGCTGTGTGTGTGTGTGTAGGTCTCTGCATGTCTGTGTGTGTCTTTGGGAATGCGGGTGTGTGGCCTGTCTCTATGGGTGTGGTTAGCAATCTGCAGGACCCTGCAGGAGTTGCTCCTGGAGGAAGAGCCCTGTTTGCTGTGGATGGCCTGCTCCAGGCACAATCTTTGATAATATTTAATATGAGGCAGAAAAGCCCCCGCGCTGTCAGTGTGAATCAAAGAACGTGCTTAGTGCTCAGCGCTGGGACTTCACAGAGAGAATCAGGCTGTCGCTCCAAGCCCTACACCAACCCTTCCTTCTCTGCCTCCCCTGTCCCAACCCTGATCTGACCCCATAATCTTACCTACCGCCCATCCCAGCCCACACCGACCCCCCGCCTTACTTACTGCCCATCCCAGCCTCGCTCCAATCCCCCACCTTACCTACCGCCCATCCCAGCCTGCACTGACGCCCCAGTTTACCTACCACTCCAATGCCAGTCAGCCCTGTCCCCTTCCTTTGTGCCCTGACCTTGCCACTTCTCCTGGGCACCTCCCTACCCTGGCATGCCTGCGGCTGGCTCTGCTTTCACTGCCCTACCCGGTGACCTTTTGCCAGCAGGGATGTGGTTGGCTTGTGGCTTTGTTAATTATGTGCCAACTCCTGCTCTGTAAATTTCACTCCGGGTGAGCACCAGTCGTGGGGAAAGTATAAATTAGATGCTCAGACAGTGCCAGGGATGCAGGAGCCAATGGAGTTGGGGGAGGAGGTGGGTGTCTGTGCCAGGTGTACATTGGCTTGGCTGCTGCAAAGGAGCCAGGCTGGGAGCGAGTGGGTGCAAGAGAAAAACCAGAACGGGTGCTGGAGCACAGGAGTCCCGGAGGAAGGGTCCTGGCAATGAGGAAGGCAGGACTTGTGGTTAGGGCACTGCGTGGGTATCAGGAGGGGTGCATTCAATTCCTGCCACACCACTGTCTCCTTGAGGGAGTCACTTATCCTTGGGCACCGCTCACTCTGGCTCCTTGGAAAATCCCCAACCTGAATCCTTCCCAGGCCCTTTCTCCCTGCTGTGAACAGGAGGAAAACCACCCTTCTCTTGTCTGTTTGGAGTGAGAGGTCTTTGGGTCAGGGACTGTCTCTGACTGTGGGTCTGCATAGCTCCTGGCACAATGGGACTGAGACCAGGGCCCTCGTTGTGCCAGGCACTACACAGACCCTGATTGAGATCAAAGCCCCATTCTGCCAGGTGCTGCACAGACCCCAACTGAGATCAGAGCCCCATTGTGCCAGGCGCTGCACACACATACAGTGAGAGACAATCCCTGCCCCGAAGAGCTTTCATAATATAGAGACAAAAGAAGGATCATTCTCCCCATTTTACAGATGGTGAAACGGAGGTGCAGAGAGATGCAATGACTTGCCCAAGGGCACATAGTGAGGCAGTAGCAGAGCTGTGAATAGATCCCAGAACTCCTGTGTTCTCAGCCCTAACCCAGCCACTCTCCATCCTAGTCTGCTTGCAATGCAGGCTGCTGGTTTTTTGGCTTAGCTCCTGTCTCTGCTTCCCAGAACACCACTCGACCTTTGCAGGGACTTTGCGGCTGTAACCAGAGACAGTAGACAGTGGGCGCCTCCGGGGGCACCATAAGGGAATCCCCCAGAACTGATTGCCCTAGCAAAACTGAATCCCTTCTCTCAGGCTGCAGAGCTGGGTCTGGCAGACGTTGCTAACTGGGCCAAATGCACAATGTAATAGTACGGAGAAGGAAGGTGTTGCACAAACCACCTTGTCAGTTAGCAACTCGGCTCCTGACACCCAAATTGCAGCCTTGTTCCAGGAACGGGGTCGTCTGTCAAAGGAAGTGCAAATTTAGTTGCAGCAGACAGCCCTTAGCTTGATCCCTCCCTGCCCGCCCTTCCCCCGAGACGTACACAACATGTAATAAAGCACAATAGCTCACAAGGTGTCGCTTAATGAGTGAGAAGTATAACAAAAACTCCAGGGGTGAGGACCAGGCTGTAACTCAACAAGCAACATAAATAAATCAATAACCCTTTTGATTCATTTTGTTATTATTCACGTGACTGCAATGCCCTGAGATCAGGGTCTGGAGCGTCAGGCACTGCACAGACCCCAGCTGAGATCAGGCACTGCACAGTCACACAGTGAGATCAAGGCCCCCAGAGCAAGTGCACTGCCTGGGACAATGCAGCCGGGGTCTGTGCAGTGCCTGGTACAACAGGGTCCCTGGCCTCAGCCGGGGTCTGTGCAGCGCCTGGCACAACAGGGTGGGTCCCTGGCCTCAGTTGAGGTCTGTGCACTGCCTGGCACAAGAGGGGCCCGGCCTCAGCCGGGGTCTGTGCAGTGCCTGGTACAATGGGTCACTGGCCAAGGGTGGCAGGTTTGTAGAAATTTTGGTGGTGCCCAGAACCCGCCCCCACCCAAACTCCGCCCCACACCTGCCTAAGGCTCTCGGAGGGAGTTTGGGTGGGGGGAAGAGGTCTGGGGTGCAGGCCCTGGGCTGGGGATTAGGGTGCAGGAGGGGTGCAGGCTCTGGGAGGGAATTTGGGAGGGGGAGGGGGTCTGGGGTGCAGGCTCTGGGATGGAGTTTGGGTGCTGGGTGCAGGCTCCGGGCTGGGGCAGGGGGTGGGGGTGCAGGAGGGGATGAGGGGTGCAGGCTCCGAGACAGAGTTTGGATGTAGGCTCTGGGCTAAGGCAAGGGGTGGGGGTGCAGGAGGGATGCAGGCTCTGGGAGGGAGTTGGGGGCAGGAGGGGGGGTGTGGGAAGGGGGGGGTGCAGGCTCTGAGAGGGAGTTTGGGGATAGGAGGGGGTGCAGGGGTAAGGGCTGTGGGGCTGGGGATGAGAGGTTTGGGGTGTGGGAGGGGGCTCACACATCCTGGGGCAGAGGATTAGTGCTGTGGGGGGATGAGGGCTCCGGCTGGGGGTGGGGTTGAGGGGTTTGGGGAGGCTCAGGGCTAGGGCAGAGTAAGGGCAGCCTGCCCTGCCATTAGTGAATGGGGGGCACTAGGACCCTGCGGCAGCAGTTGATATGGGGAGCTGGTGGAGCTGAGCTGCAGGAGGTGAGTGGGGGCAGCAAGTGGGGGCTGGGAGACACTTGGGGGAGGTGGGGGGGCGGCAGGTGGGGCCGGGGGAGAGACCCGGCCCCAAACATTGGTGGATCCGGGCCCCCAGGCCCTGAATATTGCTGGAGCCTGGGCACCACAAGTGTATATAACTCGCTGCCCCTGTCCCTGGCCTCAGTCAGGGTCTGTGCAGCGCCTGGCACAACAGGGGCTCGGCCTCAGTCGGGGTCTGTGCAGCGCCTGGCACAATGGGTCCCTGGCCTCAATCGGGGTCTGTGCAGCGCCTGGCACAGTGGGGCTCTGGCTTCCATCAGGGTCTGCGCAGTGCCTTGTACAAAGGGCCTCCATCTTGGCTGGGGCCTCTCGATGCCATAGTAATACACAGAATAATTAGCAGGGTGTGTAAAATGCTGCATGCTCCTTCCCAGCGAGCCCTAGGGAGCGGCAGGCCTCGCCTGTATTGCCCCTGGCGGCCGTGGGGAGCTGTCGAAATAACAACCCTCCAGAAGCACAAGGCAGATGCACGGCATACTGGGAATTAGAGCAAACAGTGTTTAAAAACCCCAGAAACCTGAAAAACACGCAGAAGGGGAATAATCATAGTCATAATGACTCGCAGCACTTCTGAGGCTTAACATCTCCCAGGTGCTGAGCAGCCCTTTACCAACTGGCAGCTGCCCTGCACTGCCCTCCACATGCTCCTAGCACTCTTAGCTCTGCATTTAGACAAGGACTCCAAGCTAATCTCATGCTTCAGGGCCACAGTCAGTCACCTAATAGGGTCAGGAAGGAATTTTGCTCCCAATGCACAAGTGGCCAGCTGTATCTGGGGTGGGTTTTTTCCTCTCACTTCCCTCTGAAGCATCAGGGATTGGCCACAGCTGGAGATGGGACACTGGGTGGGATGGGCCAGGCTCTGAGCTGGTCCAGGGAATCCTCTCTCTAGCTGCCTGGCAGATAGCTGGACTCTAAGGACCTGGGCAAGGCCTGATGGCCGGATTAGAAGCTGAGAAGGAATTTTCCCCTGAGCAGATTGGCAGGGACCTGGGGGGGGGGGGTGTTTACCTCCCTCTGCAGCAAGGAGCATGGGTCACCTGCTGGGATCCCCTGGGCATGGCTCATCTCAGCAACTCCCTGCCAGGTATTGGGGGCCTCTTGGTCTCTGCCTGAGACTCACAGAAGCTTAGTTTCCTGAGGACTGAAATGCTTTGCTCTCACTAAAGTCACTGGACTCAATACAGGCGTCAGGGGGTGACATTCTCCAGCCTCTGCTATGCAGGAGCTCAGACTCAATGATCTCATGGGCCCTTTTGGCCTTGTAATCCATGGGCCTGTGACTGCCCTCTAGAAACAACACCCCGCTGCGGCCTGACTGCTGGCCAGGGCTTTCACTCCTCAGCACACGGGCCGCTGCGGACACTGCTCTCCAGCTGCGTATTTGTGGTGCCCAGCAGGGCCAAGTGCTGCTCCCTGTGCCATTTCCAATCCATCACCCCACCCGGGGTTGCAGGCGGGCAGAGTGAAGCTGCTAATGAGCCTCTAGTGCAGCTCCTTGCAAAAACCCACACGTCAGGAGGAGTCAAAAATAAATAAATAAATAAAGGGCTCGGGGAGAGCTGAACTAGTTAATTAGCGGCAGGAAGGCGTCGGGGATCAGGGTATTAGCATGGCAGGCATGTCCCACACAGCCAGCCAAGCTTTTCGAGGCAAGGATCTTAGAGACAGCAGCTTTTAACTCCTTGGGGTGTCCGGCCGTGACCCTGGCAGGCTGTGAACTGGCAGCATTACCTGGTGCTGCAGTGGGAGAGGGACACAGGATTCCTGCTGCTGCTGAGGGGAGCTTGTGGAGATAGCTAGATGGGTGTGGAGTAGGGATGGAGAGAAGGGCGGGGGAGGGTGTATGGGGATAGATGGAGGTGGGAGGTGTGCGGACCAGATAGAGGTGGGGGTACAGAGAGAGGGCAGGAGAGAGAAAGAGTGTGGGGCTAAGTAGAGGGGAGATGTGGGGATAGATGGGGGTGTGTAGGAATAGATAGATAAGTTTAGATAGGGTGTGACGATAGGTGGGGGGGTACATAAGGATAGATGGATGTGGGGATATGAAGATAGAAATATGCAAGGATATGGGGATATCTAGAGGAGTGTGTGGGGATGGATAGAGGTGGGGTGTGGGGATATACAGAGGTGGGGTTTGGGGATAGAGCTGTGGTGTGGGGATAGCTAGAGGGGTGTGTGGAGATAGCTAGAGGTGAGATATGGGGATCGCTACAGGGGTGTGTGTGGATAGCTAGAGTAGTGTGTGGATAGAGGTGGGGTGTGGGGATAGCTAAAGGGGGCCTGTGGGGATAAATAGAGGTGGGGTGTGGGGCTAGCTGGGGGGGTGGGGTGGGGATGGATAGAGGTGGGGTGTGGGGATGGATAGAGGTGGGGTATAGGTCACTCCAGAACTGCACTGTTTCTCGCACCTTCCAGTTAAGCAGCTGGGACTGGGCACTGTGGAAGAGGGACACTGAGCTAGGGGCCACAGGCCAGGCTGGTGAGTCTTGTATTCTTACGAGTAGCATCTGCTCTAAACCCCATAAAAGGGCTGTAGAGCCATTAGAAAAGCCAAAATCTGTGGGGCAAGGACTGATAACTTGCTCTGGGTCTTATGCAGCACCCAGCCCAATGGCCCCTGATCTCAGTCTGGGTCTGGGCAGCACCCGGCCCAACAAGCCCTGCTCTTGGTTGGGGTCTGTGGGGGCTACCACCATACTACCAGTAGTGTGCATCCCATAATGGAACCCCCAATCTCTGTTGGGCCCTTCAAGGATTACCGTAATACTACTAACAAAGTAGGGCCTAGAGGTTAGAGCATGCAGCCTAGGAACCAGCACTCCTGGGTTCCATCCCCAACTCTGGGAAAGGAGTGGGATCTCCTGGTTAGAGCAGGGGGCTGGAAGCCCCAGTATATTGAATAAGCCAACAGGTGCTTGCTTTGAACAAGCCGAACAAAGCCATCCCGCCAACACCCCCCAGAGCCCAAGGGCACTTGGACCAGAGGCTGCGCTTTGTTCCATGCAGCTTTCGGGGTCTGGCGGGGGAAGAGACCTCTGTGTAGCCCCAGGGTGGGGAAGCTGGGGGGGATGGGAATGGCAGGGCGGTGCAGGAAGAGCCAAGCCCCTTGTGCTCCCTGCTACAATGGCCCCTTTGAGCTGGAGAATGACAGGATTCCATTATAGACCCTCTCCCCCTTTGCCAAGGAAGAGCTTTTCCTTTCCCACAGGAGCCCAGCTGCAGCGGCCGAGGCGTGCAGGGAGAAAGCACAAAGGGGCCCTGCTTCCTATCGCCCCCTCCCCGTCTGGTGGTAGGGACCTGGAACAATCCGGCTGGATGCTCCCCCCAGCTTGCAGAGCCCCCCATGCTGCTACTCAGACGTTGCCCCAAGGAGATCTTTTGTGCACTGCGTTATTGGCAAAGGGGATGCACGGGGGGGGGGGGAAGGGCCTTGCCTTGCTCTGCTTTGGTGAAGCCCAGACCCCAGGAAGACAGCAGCCCCTGAGGCGATGGGGACATTTTGTGCAGTGATGTAGCTGCACTAGTGCTGAGTTGTTGCACTGGTGTAAAAGGTGCTTTGCACCAAAGTGATTTGCTCTGGGTTTGTGGTGACGCCTAGAAATGGGAGGGAGCCGCACTACTGCAGCTGCTCTGGTGCAAACATGCTGCACTGGTGCAAAAAGTGGCATGAGCCAGTGCAGCCTGTAACTCTTTCTAGTGAAATCTACATTCGCTGCCGCCCATTGCAACACTGCACAGGCCCTGGCTGAGATCAGGGCCCCCTTGTGCCAGGCGCTGCACAGACCTCGACTGAGATCAGGGCCCTAGTTGTGCCGCACGGTAAGAGACAATCCATGCCCCAAAGAGCTCACAGCCTAAACAGAGAAAGGGTGGGAGGGGAAACTGAGACTTACAGAGAGGAGGGGATTTGCCCAAGTTCACACACAACGTCAGTGGCGGAGCTGGGAATGGAACCCAGGTGTCCTGAGTTCCAGCCCCAGGCCCATCTTCCAGGCACCAAGGAGTGGGAGTGGGGCCTGTGATTTGGCTGCTGCTCTCTCCTGTGCTGTTCTATCTCAGTGCGGGGTCGCTCTGACCATAGGGCTAGAAAATCCCTCTGCATCAAAAGCTTCCACCAAATGCAGACCTGTCAAATCCCCCAGTCCCCCAGCTACCTGGGCTGTTTCCTATTTCAGCCAAGCAGAGGGATCAGAAGGGCTGGCAAGGTTTGCCTCCCACCCGCCTCTCTCCCCACCCTTTGCGTCGCCGCCCCCTGCATCACCTTCCAGTGCCCCAGCCCTCCAGCCTCACTGCCACTGCGAGGAGCAGCAACCACAGTCAGCCTGCCAGGTCCATGCATGCCCTCTGTCTGTCCATCCATCCCTTCCCACATACACCCCTCCATCCATCCCCATGATGACCCTCTGTCTGTCCATCCATACCTCCTTATGCACACCCCTTCTTTCCATGCCTCCATCCCTCCCATGCACATCTATCTGTCTATCTATCCATCCATCCTTCCCCACACACACTCCATCAATATCTGTCCATCCTCCATTTATCCCCTACACAAACTCCACCAACCATCCATCCATCCACACACACACACTGCTCCAGACATTCATCCATTGGTCCATCCACCCCCCCAAACACCTCCAGCCAGCCAGCCATCGCTACACCCACCCACCCATCCGACTGTCTCCATGCACCTCCTTCTATCCATCCATCCCTACACACCCTTCTTTGAATCCATCCATTCAAGCATCCATCTGTCGCCACACAGAGCCCTCCCTCCATCCATCCATCCATCCATCTGTCTGTCTGTCCCTACACACATCCATGCATCTTTCCCCAGACATGCACCCTTCTATCACACACGTCCCTGCGTGTTCACGTTGGTGCCGGCACGGGGGATTCCTGTGTAGACTCTCTATGCAGAGGACGTGTGTTGAACATCTGACTTTTCAGGATCACTCTCCCCACGACCTCACGGCTGCCTTGAAGCTGGGTGTCAACATCCGGTCTTGACAGGGCTCAGAAATATCCCTGGGTCTCCCATCAGCAACAACAAATCCATCCCTAAATGGGCTAGACAGAATATCAGCTACTCCCCTTGAAGCTGTGGATAGAACCCAGGAGTCCTGACTACCATCTCCTTGCCCTGCTCTAGCCACTAGACCCCACTCTTCCCCCAAGAACCAGAACCCAGGAATCCTCTCCCCCACACCACCACTAACCATTAAGACCCCACTACCCTTGAAGCTAGGTGATAGGACCAGGAGACCTGACTAATGTTTGAGAGAAGCAAATTCAAGAGGTTTAGGCCAGAAGGGAGAACTGGATCATCTCCTGTATAGCACAGACTGGAAAATGTCACCCAGTTCCTCTGGCACTGAGATCTTTCCTTCCTCTCTCCACTGCTCCCGCACCTCCTCAGTGCGAAATCAACAACCCCAGAAATACATCTGTGCAGCGCGGAGATTACTAAATTACTCCTGAAAGCACGATTATTCCTTTGGGGAATTTTTTTTAACCCCTCATCATTTGCCAACTCACGAGCCGCCATCACACTCAGCGCTGCCTCTTAATTGTTGCACTTGGAGGAGCTAAAAAACCCCAAAATGACTGAAAAATCTAGTCAAGTAAAACTTATTTCCCATCTGAAAGGTCCCAAAAGAGAGACAGATTTGGGTGGTGCAGGGAAGATATGTGGGCTTAACAATGATGAGTCATTATTTTGTGGACGGCATCAGAGTATCAGTCATTACGCTAGGTGCTGTACAGACACAGAACAAAACCTGCCCCAACGGGCTGAGAATCATTTTGCATCTTGGCTAGCATAACCTGTTCCTTTCTGGCTTTGACACATGCTGTCTTGTCCCCTCACATCTAGAACTGGTCAGGAAAAAATGCTGTTCCAAATCAAGACGAAAAGCTAAAAATTCCCATGGATTGAAACGTCAGAGAAATGTCACTTTGAGACAATAGAATAGTTTCCTTTCAACAAGGTACAGAGGTTTCCCTTCGACTTTCTTGCTACTATTCCTTCTGACTTTGATAGTACAGTAGAACCTCAGAACACCTCAGGAGCGGAAGTTGTCCGTAACTCTGAACAAAACATGATTGCTCTTTCATAAGTTTACAACTGAACGTTGACTTAATACAGCTTTGAAACTTTACTATGAAGAAGAAAAATGCTGCTTCCCTTTTTTTTTTTTTAGTAGTTTATGTTTAGCACAGTACTGTACTGTATTTGCTTTTTTCTCTCTCTCTCCCTCTGCTGATGTCTGATGGCGTACTTCCAAATGAGGTGTGCGGTTGACTGGTAGGTTCGTAACTCTGCTGTTCGTAACTCTGAGGTTCTACTGTACATTGAAATAGTAAATGGAATATATGTGATATTCAAATTAATATTGGAATGTGAGATCCTTGTCGAAACGAAATGAACCAAAACAAGAAAGTCTAAAGGAAATGTTTGTACCTTATCAAAGTGGAATGTTTCAATGTCATCAAAATGAACAAGTCAAAACAATTCCCCGTCCCTATAAACATCCCACTATCCGTCCATCCATCCCCCCACCCCTCCCTGCATCCCCCCACATACCTCCTCCCTGCATCTATCCATCCCCCACACACACCCGTCATCCTCACTACATATATCCCTCCACACGGCACCATCCACCCATCCATGTATGTATCCATCCTACATATAACCCTCCATCCATCCACCTGTCCTGCACACCCCTCCATCCATCCATCCATCCATCCATGACCCCCAACATACACTCCTCCATCCATCCATCCATGGCCCATCCATCCATCCATCCCTCCGTCCATCCATCCATGCCCTCCTACGTACACCCCTCCATGCATCCATCCATCCATGTCACCTCCATCCACTCCTCCATCCATCCATCCCCCCTACATATACCCCTCCATCCATCCATGCCCCCTACATACATACATCCATACATACAGACTCCCCTACGTGCCCCCATACCATCCATTCATCCATCCATCCCTCCATGCCCCCCTACGTACCCCTCTCCATCCATCCATCCCTCCACGCCCCCCTACATACACCTCTCCATCCATTTGTTGTCTGGACTTTTTCCCATCAAAATTTGAATTGCTCCACTGGCTTCCCCTTCTCTAGTGCTGAAAGCACATGTTGCTTGCCTTCCCTTTCATGGCCCTCCACACTCAATCCGCACCCTGCCTAGCATGTCTCGTTTGCTGTCAGGCTCTCGACGCTCGCCCATGATCCCGGCCGCCATCGCCCACTTGTTACATTTTCAAACAAGCCCCTTTGTGCTGTCTCGCACACTGCCCCTCGCATTTGAGTGGAACTTCAGAGCCACCTCCACATCCATCTTCCAGACTCTCCCTTGCTCTGAAGCCTCCCTGCTGGTGCGCTGATACCACTGCCCATCATGCTGACCAATACTGTCTCACTGTTTCCTTGGGCTTCCCCGTCTGTCACTTATCCATCTGCTGTCTCTAGTCTTATACTTAGATTGACAGCTCTTTGGGGCAGGGGCAGTGTTTTGCTCTGTTTTACAGTGCCTGGCACAATGGGGTCCATGACTTCCATGCAAATAATAAATAATAGGAATTATTAGAGCTGTGCGGGAAGCAGCGTTTCTGCTGCACAGAAAATGCCATGATTCCAAAATCTGTTTGTGTTCCAAACCAGAACCAAACAGCCAATCTCGAAATTTTTGAAAAAAAATCCTTTGGAGTCAAATGTTTCAATTTGGACAGTTTTGGAGGGAAAAGTATATGTATTTTTATAATATAAAATAAAATAAATTTTGAAACAGAAAGTGACTTTGGAATGAAAAATCAACATGTTCTGTCTCCAGGGTCATTTCCCGCTCCCCACTCCCCCCCAATGAAATTTGGCAGGATCGTCACATTCCCGTGGAATTTTGGCAAAACGGCTGGGAAAACATCCCATCGGAAACTTTCCTAGGGCTAATACTAAATAACAATGATCAGGAGGTGTCTGGGTGAGGGTTTTCAAGTACCACGTTCTGCCACTCAGTGTTGCCAGCTCTCATGACATTTCACTTCGAGGCCCAGGTCCCAGAGTCCTGATATTCTCAGTGCCCCACGGAGAGCTGGCCCTTTAAGTGTGGGGCGAGGATTCTGCCACACCTGTGCCAGCCTGAGCCCCACCTCCCCAGGTGTACGGAATGAGTGTGAGGCAATCAGGGCATGAAGGGCAGCTGTGATCAATCAAGAGCTCCAGGGATAGCTGGGAGGGGAAGCAGGAGAACAGCCAGGGAAGGGCTGCAGTTGGATATATAGGAAGAGGCCTTGGAAAGGGGACAGGACAGTTAGAGGCAGACAGTTATTTTTATTTCCCATGTGGGTTCCCGCTATGCTGCCACCCTCTGGCAGGGGGAGGTGCAGCTATCACTGCTAACAAGGGGGCAGACAAAGGAACCGATTGCAGCTAGGAGGGCTGGAAGATGGAGCCAACAGAAGAATTCATGACAATTAGGAACTGGGCAAGACCCTTGAAGGATTGGCCGAGAGGGAGTTTTGGGGGTTAGTTCCTGTTTGGCCTTTGTTCTGAACTCTGGAATGGGTGGATTGTCATGACGTTGCTGGACAGATAAGTCACTGCAGCAACTGGGAGAAAAAACCCAGTGTTGGGAGCTGGGAGAACCCATCTGAGAGAAGGGAAACTGAGGCAGCACATGGGCTTGAAGTCAGAGCAGGTAGGTCCCTGCTACCCTTAGCTTTTGTTTATGTGCTTAAAAAAAAGTCCAGCCCGTGTGACTATGTAGAAAAGCTGAAAAATATGATGCCTAAAGGCTCAAAAGCAAATAAATGTCTCTTATACAGCGCTAACATGAGACCCCACTTCTGTTCCAGAGCTGGGGCTAGAACCCAGGAGTCCTAGCTCCCAGTCCCCCAATCTAACCATTAGACCCCACTCCCCTCCCAGACCTGGGCTAGATCCCAGGAGCCCTGGCTCTTGACCATAAGCAGCTGCCCCAGATTTCTTCTTGCAAGCGAATTCAGCTCTTTCCTCTCTGTTTTTTTATATTTGGCCAGTTCACTCGCAAGCATTAGTCACGTGGAGACAGGTTCTAATGGGCTGGCTGGGTGCCTGGGCTCCCATGGCTAGTGGAGGGTGCAGTCCGTGGTTAATTAGGCATCCCATCAGCCAGGGCTTGGAGCTGCAGCCAAGCACAGAACATGCCAATACCGTTTGGTTTGGGCGTGTCCTGCATGTAGGGGAGGGGGACGTGGACCCCAATTTCCCCATGCAAACGAGGCGGGCGAGCTCTGAGCTTTGGTCCCCCGTGCTGTTGGTTGTATTGCAGTACTGGTTGAGGGCCCTGGCTGGGATCAGGGGTTCACTTGTGCCGGGTGCTGCACAGGCCCCAAAGGTCTCAGCTGTGCCAGGCACTGCAGAGGTCCTGCTCCACGGAGCTCACAGTCTGAACAGACACAGGATGGGAGGAGAATGAGGCACAGAGGAGAGACTCACCCGAAGTCACACAGCAGGGAAGCAGCAGATCTGGGACTAGAACCCAGTAGTCCTGACTCCAGCCCCCCACTCCTCCCCTGCTTTAACCCACTAGATTCCATTGCCTTTGAAGCTGGGGATAGAACCCAGGAGTCCTGACTCCCAGGGCCCACCCTCTGCACTAACCACTAGACCCCACATCCCTCCCAGCTCTGGGAATAGAGCCCAGGGCTCCTGCCTCCCAATCTCCCGGCCCTAGCCATAGACTGCACCCAGGCAACCTGGCTCCACCCCCACAGCTATGGGAATGGCAGGATTCCAAAGCCACCCTGGAGGTTAAATGAAAATGTGGTTTTGATTCACTTGACCCCGCTTTTTTCCTGGCAGCAAACAAATCATGGGCGAGCCCAGGCCCTGGGAGTCCCCTGGAAATGCCCCTAATAGGAGTGAGAGGAGCTGAGGGCGCAGGCGTTGCTAGATGTGTAATGAAGATGGCTGTCTCAGTGTGGGTGGACCCTCCAGCGAGGGGCCAGGGGCTGATCCTGTTGGTCTCGTGCCAGCCCATTCCTCCTGCCAGTTCGTCCCACCAGGCCCCCTGTCCATCTCTCCTGGCAAAGGGGCTCGGTTTGATGGCACCACAGTCCTGCTTGGAGATCCATGGGAGGAGAGACAGAGAAGAGTAGCTAGGGAATCCGCTCCTAGAGTGGGAGATAGAACCAAGAGTCCTACCTCCCAGCCCCCCCGACCCCCTGCTCCCACTCAGGCAGCATTGAGATGATCCCCTTCTGTTCACCCTGAGGCAAAGCAACTCAGCTGAAGCCAGTAAGCTGATGTGGGTGGATGGGGGAGCAGACCCCATCCCGCGCCGAGATCGCTGCGTGGGGTTGGGACTGGAGAATGCTTTGCCTCTGCGTCTCTGGACAGTACAGGCTGAGGGCTTGTGCATCTGGCAGAGTTTAATGAGCCATGCAGGGGAGCTGGAAGGACAGACAGACATTGCCCAACTCGGGGCCATTGCCATTGGCCCTGCTGAGCACAGCATGGCTTTTCATGCTTCCAGCCTGGTACCCTCCCCTTTTCCTAGTTGGCAGGGGACCCCCCCCCAACTTGCATTAATGGATCCCCACCGCTGTCCCCTCCCCAAGCTGGCCTGGCGGCTGGGTGGGTGAGTGACACACGAGCACTTTGCACAAGGAGGCTGCTAATCAGCTCAGCCACAGGCGGGTTGCAAAATGGTGCAAGGCAGAGGGGAGCTGAAGGGGCTGGGAAGGGCATGAGAGCCACTTACACAAATGGTGGCACGTGTCCTGTAGCAGCATCCTGGCAAGAAGAGGCTTGGGCATGGGTGGGCGTGGCTGGCACAAGCAGGCAAGGCCACAGTGAGAACAGTGCAAGGCTGTGGTGAGCTATAGAGACAGCAGGAGAGGATGCAAGAGCCCCTTGCACCCAAAAGGTGGCTGATCCTCCCTGGGGCAGCGTGGGGAGATGCACCTTGCACAATAGCACAAGGCCGCCGTGTGCTAAATCTTGCGCACAAGAGCCCCACTCTCCAGTGTGGGCTGGTAGCCAGGTCCTTTCTGCTTTCTTCTGGTACAGCCATTGCTAAATTTCACAGTGCTGGCCTGCTGTCGGGACCTGTCTGCGCCATCTGGGAAAAGCTGGGCCCTCAAGCTCTGAACAGGGACCCTACCTGAGTCCTAGCCACAGCTCTGGGAGGGGAGTGGGGTCTAGTGGTTAGAGCAGGGGGCTGGGAGCCAGGACGCCTGGGGTCTATTCCCAGCTCTGCCACTGACCTTTTGCAAGTCCTTTCCCCTCTTGGTACCTGTTTCCCCTCTCACCCTTTGACTGTGTAGGGTCTGGCTACACTTAATATGCTACTGCGGTGCTTCAGTGTAGATACTTGGCAGCGATGGGACGGGTTCTCCCGTGGCTGTAGTAAGTCTCCCTCCCTGAGCAGCAATAGCTGTCTACACAGGAACTGAGGTCGGCTTAACTACTCAGGAGTGTGGATTTTTCACTCCCTGAGCGACGTAGCTGGGTCCATCTAATTTCCTAGTGTAGTGCAGCTCTCAGACTGGGAGGTCTGGGGGCACAGCCCGTCTCCAGCTGGGTCTGTGCAGTGCCTAGCCCAACAGATGTCCCGATCTCGGTAGATGCCTCCCTGAGCTGCAGTGGCCCCAGCAGACTCTGCATCCCCTGCTCTGCACCTCCTAGCAGCCAGGGGGTGCTGCAGCTGCTCCACACACCCCTAGTGGCAGCAGCATGTACTGCATCCTGTGGGAGCTACAGCTTTTGCACCCCTGGTGTCAGCAGGCGGTACTGCACCCAGCAGGGCACAGCTGCACAACACATTGTAATAGGGGTTGAGCCCCCCCATGTGGGAGCAGAAGGATCCCAAACCCAGCCCCTACGTGGCTGACATTCCCGATCCATCCCCCCATCCCACTCTCCTAGCATTCCATCATTCATCCACCCCCCAGGAGACCTCGGGCTGCCCCCACAAAACCCATTGACCCTCCTGCAATAAAAGGGCAGAGAGGCTCCCCAGGGAAACCCTGGTCCCTTAGCAGGCTGCGGGAAGTGGAGAGGAGCCTAGCGGGGCCATGGGGGATAGCTAGCTCCTGACCTGAGCCCACAGGTGTCCCGTACAATTCTCTCTGGGCTTCCCATCCGTGTAAGCAGCCAGGCTCTGGGCTGAGGTAGCTTGGGCCAGCTGCTGTGAGGGACAGTGTATCATGTGGGCTGGTCAGGATTAATAACCATGTGAGGAGATGGGGGCCTGATCCCCCCCGGTCAAATGAGTGTTGGTCCTTTGGAGGTGGCAGTCCTTTCTTCCCGCAGCATCTCCACATATATAGCTCCAGTGCCCCTCAATCCCGACCTGCAGCCCCCTGCTATCTCAGCCCTGGGCTCCCCCCAGCTCTGCCTGTGCCCCTCAATCTCAACCCACAGCCCCCTGCGCTCCCAGCCCTGCCCCCCTTCCCCAGCTCTGCTGATGCATCTCAATCCCAGTGGAAGAACATTAGGAAAAGCCTTTAAATAATTCCTCTATTTCTGCCCCCCCTTTTCCTAGGGGTCAGCTTAAAGCTTGTAGGATAGGGCCCCCACAGCAGCAGAATTAAGTTCTGTAGCGAGTGGGTGTTGATGGGTGCGCAGGTCTCTGTGGCCTGGGGGATGGATTCCCCCAACACACTGGTCCAGTTGCCGGCACAAAGCGACATGTAGGCGAGTGGAGAGAGCAGAGGCACTGAGTGCTGCCTGATGCCAGTTCCTGCAGTCGCTGCAGTCAGCGGGGCCATTCAATATTATCAGCGCCTCGCCCCTGCTCTCTTCATCAAGATCCGGAGTGAGTATTTCATGGTTAGGAGTGCAGTGGTAACTGCTGACACCGGCTGGTGCTGGGAATAGTGCACGAGGTTCCCCTCCATGCCCTTCAGTCCGAACCCGCAGCCTCCTGCTATCCCAGCCCGGCCTGCACCCCCAGCTCTGCTGGTGCCCCCCAATCCCAACCCACAGTCCCCTGCTGGTCTTGGTATTCTGCCCTCCCATTGAGTCATGAAAACCTGGCATGGTTTAGAGACATGAACAAAAAAGTAAACTCAGCTGAGTTTTTAAAACTCATCTCATTTGTGATCCCAGTTCTCAGGAGGTGAATGTCCAATGATGCCCCCACAGCCCCTTTCTGTGGAATATTTTGCAACAGTCTTCACTGATGGAGGGAGGAATCTTTTTAGATTGCGGTTTGGGCAGGGTCTGTCTCCCACTGAGTCTGTGCAGCGTCCAGCATGGAGTGGGGGGCCTGATCTCAGTTGGGAGGAGAGATCAGGGCCCCCATTGTGACAGGCACTGCACAGAGCCCAGCCGAGATCAGGGCATCACCAAACCCAGAGCTGTGAAGACCCTGACCCACACTGGGGCCCATTGTGCTAGGTGCTGCAAAGTCCTGTCCTCAAGAGCTCACCATCTTGATGGACAAATAAGGATTATCTCATCGGTGAGAGCAGCGTCCAGGAGCAATGCAGTAACTTACCCAAGGTCACACAGCAAGACGGTGGCAGAACAAGGAATCGAACCCTGGTCATTTTTGCCCCAGGCCAGCACTTGAACCTAACAGCGCCACCTGGAGCCCACAGCTGTGCTGTGCCTCTAGCAGGACTGGGAGCCCTTGTAGAGGCGGCCGGGGGAAGTGCAGTCCAGGCTAATTAGAGGCACATTTTGTTTCCTTGTTAAGAGAATGAAATAATTGCAGACTGAGTAAATTATGCAGCGGAAACAGAGCTGATTGTGCTACCATGTGTGTATAATGGTGTTAGATATACACCATGCTCTGGGTGTGTGTAGTATTGTTAGATACACAACAAACTCTCTGTGTGTAATGTTGTTAGATATACATACACTGTGCTGTGTGTGTCTGTGTGTGCACAGTGTTTGTTAGATATATAGCATGCTGTGTGTGTAGTGGTGTTAGATATACACACACTGCGTTCTGTGTGTGTGTGTAGTGGTGTTAAAGATGCACTGCTCTGTGCTATGTGTGTATGTAACACAACTACACTGCACAGTACTTGTCACACTGCGTGTCCCTGTTCAGGCTGATGCTCCCGAGCTGCCCATGGTGGGGCTGATCCGTCTGAGCAGGAGTGATCTGCACAGGCCATGTGTGTCCCTCGTCCTCCCAACACCGCCCCGCTTGGGCTAAAGCGGAACTTCCCATCCCACTGGGTTGGAGCCTCCGGGGCGTGGAGCAAGGCAGGATCCAGAGGGATGCAGGGCTGGGGGTGGGACTGGAATGTAACCCCTTAAAAACAGGAGTGAAAATCAATACAGACCCCCCCTGCAACTGACAGACACACATCCTGTCACAGACAGACAGATACACACACAGAGAGGCTTCCCCAAGGCGCAGTGCAGCTGAGAAACAAACATCTCTAATGGACTGATGGCACCCGTTAAAATTGTTACATCAGTCACTGAAACCCCAGGATGGCATCACGTGGGTGGAGCTCTGTGTACACACACACAAACTCATCCCTGGCTCTCTGATGGTGCTGTTCATCTGTAGATCTCAAAAGACACTTTCCAGCAGAGGTCAGTATCATTATCCCCATTGTACAGAGGGGGAAACTGAGGCAAAGAGTGGGAACATGCTCACTAGACTCCCTTCCCTTCCCAGCGCTGGGGATAGAAGCCAGGAGCCCTTTCCCCTCAGTCAGTCAGCCCACACAGAAACCCATCTTACGCTGTGCTGCTCTCTGTGTGTGTTTGTGTGGCAGGGGGTGTTAGTGGAGCCAGCGTGGCCTAGCTGGCATGTCCATGTCACCACTGAAGTAGTATAGGAATTGGGTTATATCCCTTTGAATAGCTGGTGAGTCCTCTAGCGGCGCCCGCTGCATTGTAGGGCCAAGACCTCAGCCAGCACAGCAGCGTGTATCCACAACTAGGCCTTGCACGTCATAGCTGCTCAGCAACCGGTGATTTGCACTGGGTGGTCCTGTCCCACTGCTGTTGTGCAAAGGGCAAAAGAATCAGCTACAAGCAGGACGTGTTCTGTGCTGATTTGTGAGCTGCCCTGGGGGAGGTGGTGGTGCCGGCAGTGGGCCTAGAACCGAGGACCCTTTGGTCTTAATGCTGGCGCCTGCGCTAAAAGGACTGGCTGTGCAGGCCAGGCCCACCATGGGGGCCAGGCACTATGTAGCGACTGCTACAGCCCTGGCAGCAGAGCCTTCTGTTGGAAAGACCCAGAAGTTGCTGGTTTGATTCCCAGGATGTGGTTGCTGCCTCCGCCCTTTGCCTAGGGAAGCTGGCTCCAGCTCCCCACACCCAGCTCTGACCCCGTGTGCAGGAGCAGCTGGCTGGGCTGCAGCAGAGAAATGGGACTGTAGGACAGCCGCACCCAGGTGTGCAGGCACTGTAAACCAGGCCATGGGGTGCTAAGAGGGCCATTTGCTCCAACACCCGTGGCTGAGAGTTACCCTGAATTCCTAGCAGTGTGAGAGCAGACAAAGGATCTCCCACTAGAGGGAGGGTGGGGAAATCCACTGGATTTGATTTGGTAGCGTTTGCTTTGCTAGTTCTGGCCGATCCCACCCTGGCTTTCATCTCGTCTTTAATTATGTGTATTGTGACCAATATCAGAGCTGGTGCTGCCCAGACACAGGGGGCAACAGTCCAAACAAAGGGCAGGGGGGAAACTGAGGCACAAAGCGGGGTCGTGACATGCTCAAGGTCACCCAGCAGGACAGTGACAGAGCCAGCAATAGAGCCCAGGAGCCCTAGCCGCTCGACCGTGCTCCCTTGTCTCTACTCTGGTTTCCTCTTGGAGTGGGAGTGTGCGGGAATGGCTGTGTGAAACCATGCGTGTGTGTTTGTGATTGTGTGACAGGCTGTGATATGTATCAGACAGCATATGCAACTTCATGATGGCACAGTGAACACCACGCCAAGCCCAGCACTCCCTGCACAGTGGCTCTCCCAGCCTGGAGCGTGGGTGTGCCAGGGGTGCTGCTATACCCACGACTCTGGACTGCAGGTCTGCAGGTTTCCTTCCAGGGGCTGAGTTTTTTGCTCTGTGTCTATACAGAACCTGGCACACTGGGGGCCTGGTCCATGACCAGGGCCCTGGGCACAAGCACAATACAGATCATACCTCGTCATTAATTCGCCTCCACAACCCTCTTTGACTCAGAGCCTTGTCAAAACCAAACAAGGAGCATGAGGACTTCAGGTCATTTTCATTTGATCTCTCGGGCAGCTTTGTATTTCAGTGCTCTGTCTCTTCAGCTGCTAAGTCAACATCATTATCCCTGTGTTAGAGGCAGGGAAACTGAGGCATGGATGTTTCTGCACCCCGCCAGGCAACAGCTGAGAATGGAACCCAGGAGTCCTGACCTCCAGCCTCCGCACCCTGTTTTAACCCAATAGACCCCCATTTCCAGCCCAGGGCTGGGAATAGAACCCAGGAGTCCTGGCTCCGAGCCCTAACCCCACTCTAACCCTTAGACCTACTCCCTTGCCAGAGCTAGGTATAGAGCCCAAGCATCCTGACTCCGTTTTGATCCCACCGCTTGATCCTCCCAGCCCCTGCAGGCTGCCTTTGCAAACCAGAAACGGGGGAAGCAGGGCAGAGTTCACGTGCGAGGCAGAAATGTGGTGAACTAACCAGCTGGTCAGGGATTGAACAGAGGCCGTGACTTGCCCTAATGCTAAGAAATGGTTCCCGCTATTTGTTTGCAGATTCTATGAATCTGGGGCCCCTGCCTTTCTGAACCTGGGAATTGTGTCTCTCCCCTCATCCAGGGATGGGGGGAATCGAGCCTACTTTCCCAGAATAAGAGCAGAATGCTATGATCCAAGATGGGCCCTCCGTGTTGCTGACACAGGTGGAAAAAACACAGACATGGACTCCAAAAGTGTATTTCTGCTTTTCCACCCTCTTTTTGCTCTTATTTGCCAGCCTGTTCAATTCACAACAGAGCCAGAAGTTTGGTCTAATACACTACAAGACTTCCGCTGTCCACAGATGCAGATCATTTTCACTCCCAAATATTTTCCTTCATTGCCACATACACGCATCTTTCATCAGCAGCCAGTTCGCATTCATTTCTTTTCCCCAGCCCTAAATATGTTATTTCCTTAAGCAAATCCAGCTACCTGGCTGGCACTTCAGCCCCCACCCCACCACACAGTCTCAATGTTTGGGCTATTCAGCTTTTAACAGCAGCCACAAAATCCCCCAAAGCAGAAATTTTTCCCACTTTTCAAGGCAACAAAATTGATTTTTATTTTAAAACTTTGCCATATCATTTCTCCTGCTACAGTTCCACAGGCCTCAATTCTTGCCACAAACTGGGCAAAAAGAGAGAGATTATAGAAAGGGGTGTCTTAAAGCTTTCTGTCTTAAAATCCCAGCTCAAAATTCAGCACTCAGGGCCCCTGGCCCTGATACTGCAAGAAATCTTTTTTCTTCTTCATGGACCACACACACAAAACCAGTGGCAGGATTATTTGGTGGGTGGGGGTGTTCTTCCCCCCCCCAGAGGAAAGCGAGCGACACACAGATCCAAATATAATAGAGTGCATAAAATATTTCTGTTTTCATAAAACACCTTTGAGTGGAAGAACTATGATTGCAGGCCATTGAGCCTTTCCCAAAAGCAGACACAGAACAAGTCCAGACTGACTCGCCAGAATTAATGCAGGTAGATAAATAGACAGATAGATCCCACTTCTTTCTATTCAACATAGGCTGGGAAAGGAAAAGTCCCTAGCAAACAGCTTATTAAAAATATCAAGCTAACACCATCCAAAGTAAAATCAAATCCGAAGGAGAGGTCGTGTATTGAGTTACACCACTGTGTGTGCATGGGCTTTGATAGAAGCCAGTCCACCAAATACAATATACACGCATTGCTTTCTTATAAATATACTTTAAGAAGGAGGGAAATATTGGCTTTTCTGAGAGCGGGTTAATTGTTACTTCGATTTATTCACCTTGAAGAAAAGGGGGCAACTGTTTAAATCCTTGCAGGATTAAGAGCTAACATAACCCTTCTTCTCTATAGTGGAAGCACCTTGCAAACATTATTAATTAAATGAAAGTTCCTGACTTTCCTGGTCCATTTGGAAAATGTGAATTCCAAATCCTTTTGCCCAGGTTGAGAAGTTGCAAAAGATTAGAGCCCCCAGGGAGAATTTTTCTTTACAGCAGAATCCAGTTTAAAAAGACAAAAAAGCTCAGCTTTATGTCCATACCAGCCAGTGTTCGATGTTGAGTTTTGGATTATTTGCCCTCCTGCTAGGAAATGAAATGTTGAATGTGGATCGGGCAATGCTGCAAAATTCAGAGCATCGCTTTTCTTTCCGGAACCCCCTCCAGAAAAAATACACAGCGTAAATTGGAATAAATTCTCCAAATTGTGGGTTCATTCCTTGCAACAGATTTCAACCCAGCTGCTGGGGGGGGGGGGATATTTTGCCGTTGCTCAGAAAGGTTACTGAAGTGTAAGCTCACCCGAGCACCTTGTTTTCTTAAGTGGCTGGAATGTCCCTGTTTGTGCACTCAGCTACTGGCATGGCTATCATGTATGCATGAATGGAACGGTACATGAAAAGCAACAAGAAACACGCATGCAGAGGTGAAGGAGCACAAAATATATTTCACTCTGGGGTCTAATGGGAAAGACATTCTCACACACACACACACCCCCCGCTGCATCTTCTCCAGGTGCAAAGCCAGCTCTTCACGGCACAGCGGCTATCAGTCTTGCCCGGGAAAGCAGCTTGCATTCCTCCCACCCCCCATTAGCCGATTCTCAAATCCGTCTTTTTTATTTTTGGTCTGCTGGTCTCTCCTCACTTTCCCTCCCCCTGTGTGAAATAACTAATTCCAGGTAGGGACAGAGAAATCAAATCACACAAGCTTCCCCCCCACCCCCACTCCTCCTTAAAATCAGTGCCCAAAACCATCTCCATCCTTTTGCCCTATTGCACAAAAAACACCCAACTTGAGAACAGAGGCAGTGGGGATTTGAATGCGCTGCAGGTTTTTGGAAAACCCTGGTTTCTCCAGCAAAAGTAAATAAGCTCGATGAGCTAACAGCTGAGGGACAGACCCCTACATAATGGGGTTTTAATCACAGAAAAGTCTTAGAAAGCTAGGCAAATCCAGAGCAGTGAATCTGTACGGTGGAGCCCGGGCATTTTAACCACGCTATCATTGCAAATCCCGGAGCAGCCTTGCAAGCGAGGTCTGTTTGGAACCCAGGCATCCTGGGCTTCAATACGAACAAATCTCTCTCTACATATATTTGGGGGTGGAAGCTTACCTGTTTGGCGTCCAATCGCTCTCTCCCTCCACAAAGTTTATCACGCCAGCCGGCCAGTTTATTCCAGTAACGAGGCAAAAAGGGATGGAGACTCAGACTAGGAAATCGGCGAGGGGGGTGTTCAAACAGAGGGGTGGGGAGGGAGGGCTGGCTCGCGGCGTGGGGCGAGCTAAGGCCAAGGGATGAAGTGTGGAGCAGAGTGAAGGTTGGTGTGCTGGGGGTGGGGGCGAGCAAAGACACACACACACCCCCCCACACACGGCTGCTGGGGAGCGCGGGGGAGACCGCTTGCGATGCCACTGGCGCGCCAGACGACATCTACAGCGCGCTGTGCATTTGTGCTAGCCGGGGCGATGCAACGCGGTGTAACGGGAGGAAGAGCCGGGGTGCTTCCTGCTAGCTGGACGCCGGCAGGGCCCCCCCACGCCGCCCCCTGCAGCTAAAATGGCAGAGGGGCCAGAGAGAGCAACGCCTGTTTTATGGTTCACGGGGCCTTTTGGAGCCGAAAAAAGGGGCTGTGGGGATAATGATGCAGCGTCGTCATGAAGGGCAGCCGTCAGGAGGGGGGAGGGGGTCGAGCTGAGCCAGATCCCCAGCTGGTGTAAATCAGCGTCGCTCCATTGGAACCAGATCCCCAGCTGGTGTAAATCAGCGTCGCTCCGTTGGAGTCAATGGGACCAGATCCCCAGCTGGTGTAAATCAGCGTCGCTCCATTGGAACCAGATCCCCAGCTGGTGTAAATCAGCGTCGCTCCATTGGAGTCAATGGGACCAGATCCCCAGCTGGTGTAAATCAGCATTGCTCCATTAGAGTCAATGGGGCCAGATCCTCAGCTCGTGTAAATCAGCGTCGCTCCGTTGGAACCAGATCCCCAGCTGGTGTAAATCAGCATCACTCCATTGGAGTCAATGGGACCAGATCCCCAGCTGGTGTAAAGCAGCATCACTCCATTGACCCCAGTTTACACCAGGTGTGCATCTGGCCCCATCAGTCTGTCATCTAATGCAGTAGTGGCTGCAAACCAAGTACCCTGGGATTTGTCCCCAGGGAGAGTTTTGTTTGTTCAAGCCCTTTGGCCGTTGTGCCCCCCCCCCAGTCAGGCTGTGAGCCCTTCCCCTCTGGGGCTGTGATGCGGGAGGGGTATGGAGAGGGGACCCCCAGGGGTATTTCCCCCACTTTTCAGTCTGTACCTAAACAGATGATGGCTGGGATGGTCTGGGAGTGTTCTAAGGGAGGGGGGTCTAGTGGGTGAGAGCAGGGGGCTGGGAGCCAGGCAGGGGCAGTTGCCACCCCACAGATTTTCATAGGTCTAAATTCTCCATTATGCCATCCCCCACCCCGATGCAGGATATAATAGTCACGTATAAGGCTCTATAGCCTGACACAGCTTTGCCTTCCCCTCGCCCCTGAAGTTTTCTGAAATGACCCTCCTGGATTCTGTCCCTGCTCAGGGGGAGGGGGATAGGGGGGTGTCTAGTGGGTTAGTGCAGGGGGCAGTTAGGACTTCTGGGGTTTATCCCCAGCTTGGTGCGTGGGTGGGTGCCTAGTGGCTCAGAGTGGGGGCGAGGCCTGGAAGTCAGGACTGAGTCCTAAGTTGATTTGCTCTGAGCCCCGGCTCCATCCCTTCGCCCTCTCTTTCCTCGCGTGGCAGTCAGGGTCGTGGTGACTTCCCATCAGATGGCTCTTCCTTAGCCCTGGCGTGAAATCACTGTGTTGGGTCTCAGCTCAGTCGAAAGCACCACCAGAGGAGTCAGGGCCTCTGCGCCAACCTTCCCCTGTGGGCACTAATTACCGGACGGGCCTGACTCTGGGTTGCAGCCCTTTCAGTGACAGTCACACCGGTTGGAAGCTCCTTGGCTCTTGTCCCCATGCAGAGTGACACACAACCCTTGGACCAGTACCACTCACATTTCCCCCCATGCCCTCTCCTGCCTGGCTGACCTCAATGCGCAATGCTAGTGGGCCATGTCCCCTCAGTGAGTGCTGACCCCAGTTCCCCTGTGTGATGCTAGGGGGCCCTGTGCTGCAGGGAGCAGGGTAGGAGGGCTCAATGGGGTTCCTGTCTGCCCACAGTCAGTGCTGACCCCAGTGCCCCAGCACAGTGCATGGGGGCGCTGCTGCAAGGACCAGTGGCGGCTAAATAGGGAGCTCTTTCCCATAGCTGTCAGTGCTAACCCCAGTGCAGCGCTCGGGCTCTGTGCTGCAGGGGGTGCCGGGATGGGCTTAGTAGTGGGCACTCTCTCCTCTTAATCTGTCTGTAGTTTCATTTGATACTTGAATCTTCACTTCCTGTCTTAAACTGTTGTGTGCCGCTGTTAAACTGCTCCCCACCCTAGAGGCCGCTGCATCGCAGTGCTGGGTGGGGGGGTCCCTGTGTAAACAGCCCCTGTGTTCCGCCCCAGAGACAGCCACGTCTCAGGTGCTAGGTGAGATGACAGCTGTTTTTCCAACCTAGGTATCTCTTTTCTGGAGGTTTTGGGAGCTTGGTAGGTTGAAGAGGAGTTGTTGTCTGTGCAGCGCCCAGCACAAAGGGGTCCCTGATCTCAGTCGGGGTCTGAGCTGCGCCCAGCACAAAGGGATCCCTGATCTCAGTCGGGGTCTGAGCTGCGCCCAGCACAAAGGGGTCCCTATCTCAGTCAAGGTCTGGGCAGTGCCCAGCACAATGGGGTCCTGATCTCAGTCGGGCTCTGGGCAGCACCCAGCACAACGCGGTCCTGATCTCGGTTGGGGTCTGGGCAGCGCCTGGCACAGTGGAGGCCCTGATCTCAGTCAAGCCCTTTAGGTGCTACTGTAATGTTAATAACAATATCTCACAGCAGGGCATGAATCGTAGTTTAAGATCTGTAAACTCTGGCCCGCAGCATGGAAAGAGAAACTCCTGCAATGTTGGGCTAATGAATCCGCAAGGAATGAGGAAGAGCCACATACATATTTATTCCCCTCCCTGCTCGTGTATTTCCCCCTCTTCCACCAGCTCTGATCTGCTAATGAAGGGCCCTTATTATGTTCCTATAATTCCTCCCTAATTTGATATTTTAGTGTTTCTATAAAAAGCCTCCAGTTTTCTGCAGATTTCCCATTAAATTCCATCTCCCCTCCCCCGCCATGGCTCCCACCATCCCAGGATTGGCGTGTTCTTGGAGAGCCCTCTTTCCTTACTCTCCAGCCACCCACGCCCCACTTTGTACAGTTTATGCTGCAGGGAGCCACTAAATTAAACCATCCCAGAGCTCTCTGCTCTTGAGATTTGTGTGTGACCTTATAGTCTACAACTGGCAGGTCACCCTAGTGGGAGATTATAGCTGCGTGTGTGCCTCCCTGCTGCCCTCTGCTGGTCCAAGCCGAACTGCTGATGTGTGTGTGTCATAGCTCCTATACTGCCAACAGGGATTCTCCTTCAGCCCTGGCCAGCATAAGGTTTGGAGGGCTCCCCTTTTGCAAGCAGGAGCTGGGTTCTCCAGAGTTGGAGCAATGAATATAAAAAATCAACATGGGGTTTGGAAGCCCCACAGCCACAGGGCACAAATGTTGTGTAGTTACCAGCACTAGAGCAACAAGGTGTCTGTGCAGCACCTGGCGCAACAGGGCCCCAGTCTCAATCAGGGTCTGTGCGGTGCCTGGCATAATGGAGCCCTGATCTTGGTCAGGGTCTGTGCAGCACCCAGTGCATTGCAGCCTGATGTGTGTGTATATCGAGCTCACTGATACCCATGGGTCTCCAGTGGATTTTCTCCTCTCCCACAGTCCAGGACCAGGGCAGGTCCAAGGTTCCAAACCAAGGCCCCCTGGGAGTGATTGGGGAGGGGACACTTGGACAGCGCCGCCTGCAAATACAGTTTTGGCCCATTGAAATCTCCAGTGCCACCCGTGATGCATGCTTATCTCACTGCGACCTGCATGCCCTCCTCAGTGCATGGCACTCTTGCTGCATGCCTCCCTCATGCATGTTTAGCTCGGTGTATGGCACATGCTAATCTCAGCACATGCCACCTTCAACGTGTGTCAGTCCCACTGCATGCCATGCCCCAGGCACATCTGCACACTGTGTCTCAGGGCCACATCCACCTACCCCCCATGACTGGTAGCAGCTCAGTGGAGTTTACATGCAGGCTCTGCCTGTGAGTTTGGAGGGTCTTTGGCAAGGGCCAGCCCCCTCCCTCCCAGCCCTCAGGTCTCAGGTGGTGCAGCAGGTAGCAGGCACCTGGGTCCAGCCATTCCAGCCAGCGGCTGGCAAAACTGATCAGTGGCAGGAAAAGCCTCTCGAGGCTGTTGCTTGGCAACGGAAACGCCTGATGCCAAGGAAGAGACAGGGGAAGGCGGGTGTTTTCCTTGAACAGCCGGAGCACAGCGATGGGGTTTGGAGGGAGTGCAGCGGTGGCCTGGAATACCAATGCAAGCAGCAGCAACAAACTGGCCAGGTCCCTGGGGTGCCTGCCTGGGCTGGCACCATGTGTATCCCAGAGAAGTTCTTACCCCATGCCCATCACCGTGGCATCCAAACCCTTCCTGGTGGTGCATTAAATGACCTGACTAATGTCTGTCGTGTGTATGTTTGGAGGGGTTGGGGTGTCATCTGGGGGTCCCCTTGTACTGGGAATCTGGGATCGGGGTCCTGGGGTGGGGTATCATCTGGAGCAGGGGGCCCCCTTGAACTGGGTAACTGGGGTCAAGGGTCCTAGGGTGTCAGCTGGGGCAGGGGTCCCCTTGTACTGAGGATCCAGGGTCAGGGGTTCTAGGATGTTGTCTGGGGCTGGGTGTCCCATTGTACTGGGGATCTGGGGTCCTGCTGGGTCATCCGGTCCGGGGGTCCTGTTGCACCAGGGATATGGGAGCTTGTGACTGTGTGAGAGCCCCTGGGGTTCATGAGATGGGGGTGTGCATGTTCCCTTGGAGACCAAGCAGCAGCAGGGATGAGGGCAGTGAGGCTCAGACCTGGGCACAGCTGGGCTGTCCCTGCCCTGGCCCCAGCTCTGCCCAGCATCAAGCAGAGCCCCCAGCCACTGGCATCTCAATTATTAAGGTGGGTGGAGGAGCAGCCGGCATGTGCCTTTGGAGGCTCCTGCAGGAGAGTGACTCCAGGGCTAGCAGAGTGAGGGGAGGAGGGACCTGGCTCCCAGCTCTGTGAGGGAAGTGGGGTCTAGCGGTTAGAGCAGAGAGGGCTGAGGGCCAGGACTCCTGGGTTCCATTCCCAGCACTGGTCAGGGAGTGATGATGTTTCACACCCATTTTGAACTAGTGCAAATGAGGGTACATGGTTCAGGGCCTATCAGTACAGCTCCGCCCCTTTTCCACACTCAAAGGACATACGGCTGGAGGGCCCGCTGGGCCAGGCATTCCTGTTCCTGCTGTCCTAGGCAGCCCATTGTACTCTCAGGCTGCCTGGTAAAAGCAGGAACTCAATACCTAACCCTTAGCGCCAGAGGTATTTCCTGTCCTGGGGCACTGCGCAGTGAAGGCACCAGCCACCCTCTCCTCTAGCTCCTCCTCATGCACAGACCCAGGAAGTTGCAGTTATAACCTGGTGCACAGAGACCCCTCACCCAGCGCTGGGATGCAGCCGCCTCTGGGGTGGGGCACAGGAGTTGCTTATACAGGGATCCCTCACCCAGCGCTGGAATGCAGCTCCCTCTGGAGTGGGGCGCAGGATTGTTTCTGCTGCTTGCTCCTCCACCACAGATTAATGCAGAGTCCTCCCTCTCTGCCTGCTACCAAATTCTTATGAGTTGGACTGACATCTCTGCAGCCCTGGCACTGCAATTCAAGCCAATCCCTAAAAATATCTGGGTGTCTGTGCCACTGTCTCTTTGAATCACCCACTGCCTCTAGTTCTCGTACGTTAATAATGGGAGATAATTTGTAGCCAGCTGTCAGTACTTCAGTTGCAGGGGGAGGGGCGGAGAAGAATAAGGTGGCGGGAGGAATGAATCTTCTGGGCAGAGCGAATGAGATGCTGTTGTGCTGGCAAGGACCAGAGGCTGCAAATTATTAGTTTGTGTTACAGTCACACCTGCCAGAGAACAGGGCCCCATTGTGCTGGGTGCTGCCCAAACCCCAACCAAGATCAGGCCCCCATTGTGCCAGGCGCTGCACAGACCCTGACCGAGATCAGGGCCCCATTGTGCCAGGTGCTGTACAGACCCCGACCAAGATCAGGGCCCCATTGTGCTGGGCACTGCACAGACCCCGACCGATTGGGGCCCCGTTGCACCAGGTGCTGCACAGACCCCAAACAGACTGGGAATAGAACCCAGGAATCCTGACTCCTAGTCCTTACTCAACCCTTTCTTGAATCCTTGTGAGCCTGACTTCACATTTGTCTGCACCGTGAGCCCAGTTCCCCATTGCCCTGCCCCTCATGCAGCCATTCACACTAGTGCAAAGTAGCTGTACAAGCCCCAGTGCTCTGATTTTGTCACACCTGCATAGAACTGTTGCAAATGGCCACCGGGCCAAAGGAATCACCCTCACAGCATGAAGGTCAATCAAGGGACTAAACTGGGTTCTGTTTGCAGCTCTGCTGTAACCAGCTATGTGACTAGGAACAGTCCCTTCCCCTCCCGCCCTGTGTTCAGCCTGCGAGGCATTCTCTGTGCAGTGCCCGGCCCGATGCGGGCCCTGATCTCCATCAGGTCTGTGCAATGAGCGGCTGGTCCTCATCCCTGGAACTTGTCCCCCCTGCCCTGTAGCAGATCTGAAGGCAGAGTCTCCCTGGGGGCAGAAAGGGTCCAGAGAGTGTGGGATGCCCATCCCAGCCCACATGGCAGCACCCCCTGCTTGCTGCACCACTGCTGCTCCCAGCTCCTGAAACCTGGCCAGATCGTTTGGCTCAGCTCTGCCTCTGAACGCCAGCCAGCTCAGCTGCGGCTGTGTTAATTAACAAAGGGGGAGAGGAATGAGGGGAGGAGGACTGGTAGCAGGATGCTGGGGTCCCTTAAGAGCCCTGGGGCTTTGCCCAGCGCTGACACAGAAACACCCCCATGGTGGAACACAGGCTGGGGAGGGGATCAGGGTGCTGGCAAGATGGCCCTGCCCAGGCCTCTCCGCTCCCCTTGGTCTCAGTGCTTTGGGATCCCCGCGGGCATTCTGTCTTCATTAGCTCTTCACATTAACACGGCAAATTCAACAGCAGCTCGCTGGGCTTTGCGGCACCAGAATTAATTAGTCCCCAAGCAGGAGACTGTCAGCGAACGGAAAGGGAGAGAGCATCTTTCTCCATGCTCTGAGCTGTGTTTACAGTGACACCTCACCCAGCGCTGAGATGCAGCTGCCTCTAGGGCAGGGCGCGGGGGGCTGTTTATACAGGGATCCCTCTCCTGGTGCTGTGATCCAGCCACCTCTGGGGCAGGACAGGGAGCTGTTTATACTGTTCGGGAACTGTGGAGAATGGTACACCTTGAATCAATGCAGAGCCTGTTCCGAGCCCCTCCTCCGTTTGGGTGATACAGAATCCATGCAGCCTCTGAAGCAGGAGGCAAAGTGCAGTGATAGCAGGTCCTTTCAGGCCTGAGCCTCGGAGCCGAGGAAATACATAGCAAGGCTACTGCACCAGCCTGCAGAAAGCCATTGGGGCTGGGGCAGAACAGGGGACATCCTGGGCCCATGACCCCATGCTGGGACCCGATACAGGATCATCCCCTACCCTGCATTCTATTCCCTGGGGATCCATCCATCTCCCCACAGCCTCTATCAATCCATCGAGCTCTCTATCTATACCCATACACATCTATCTATCTATCTATCTATCCATCCATCCCCATATACCCCCTCTATCTATCCCCATACACTCCCTCTATGTAATCTAATCTATCTATCTATCTATCTATCTATCCATCCCCATATACCCCCTCTATCTATCCCCATACACTCCCTCTATGTAATCTAATCTATCTATCTATCTATCTATCCCTAGATTCTCATACACACACATATTCCCACTACACACACACCTCTAACCTTTACACACACACCCTCCTGTGCATGCCGACTCACACTTACACACATCCTGCCCCATCCTCAAAATCGATTAGTTCCTAATCCTCCCAGCTCCATTTCCGGCCACTGTCCAGTCCCAGGAGACTGCCCTGGGTGTGGTTTGCTAAGCGCTGTTTAAACCTGTTAGTCCAGCCCAGCCGGCCCACACAGCACTGGGACCGTCTGACAGCCCTGCTCAGCTCACAGGTGGATTGGGCCAGGAGGAAGAGTTGAAAGCCACCTTTTCCTGCAATCTCAGCTGAACTTTTTTTTTCACTGTGAAGCGCAGCCCGCAATAATAGTTCAGTTCAAACAAGGCATTCACACCACCCCCAGAGGAGCAGGTTTGATCAAGGAACAGCAGGTTCTGAGGTATGAGAATACTCTCAGATTCTCACTGAGGTGACTTGGGGTTACCCCTGAAATATCAGATTCTTCCTCTGTCCTTTTCTCCCAACTCGGCTGCCGCATTTCATCCCATTATTTGCTTCTGGAGAGGGGCACAGAGGCTGTTTATGCAGGGAACCCTCACCCAGTGCTGAGAGTGACCACCTCCGGGGAGCGGTGTGGGGACTATTTATACAGAGATCCCTTGCCTGGTCTCCACCTCTGGGGTGGGGAGTCGTTTAACAGGATTATATAACAATTTAAGACAGGCAGTGAAGAATGCAGTATCAGTTGTGCCAGGGACTACACAGGCCCTGGCCAAGATCAGGGTCCCCAGTGTGCCAGGCGTACCACAGACACATACTAAGGGCTGATTTAGAGAAAAGAGCACCCTCTACAGAGCCCCACCCCAACCCCACACCCTGCAGCATAGCACCCCCTAGTGCTGCACTGGGGAACTGGGGTCAGCACTGACTGGGGAGAGAGCCGCCCTTCCTGAGTCACTCTGAATACTTCACCCACCCCTGAACATTCCCAAAATGCTGCTCCTTCTCCAAACAGCTTCTCACAGCTGGGGAGGAAATGGGGGCAGGTAAAACCTCCATGCCAGGAATATAACTGGGGATTTGATTTCTTCGCCACAGGAAGCCTGATGCAGACAGGGGACCCTGCCCTGTAGCAGCCCTTCCCTGCCCTCCCCTGGATGGGTTCAGAGAGCTCTACACCGGATGGGAGCCATGCATCCAAGCATGGTGGGGATGGGGAAAGACTGACAGCCTCCATTCATTTCTAGCCCCGGGTTTGGGGTGAAGGGGGAGCTGATAGATTAAATGTTGGTGGGCAGATTGGCCCTTGCTGGCAAGTAGGGTCAGGCTCAGCTGGGAGGGCTCTCTGATGTCTGACAGAGGGGTTAGGGTGATGGCACCTAGGACCACGGGCCTGTTCTCCGTCAGCAACCTGGGTCAGTGTCAGTCAGCCACTGGTACTGCTCAGGATGGTGGGAATCTGGAGTAACTCCACTGCACACAGTTCTGCTCACACGGCTGGGAATCAGGTGTCACTCCATCTGGTTTGATTGTGCTCAGACTGGTGTAAATCAGGAGGCACTCCGGAGAAGGAAGTGCAGTTACACCCTGGGCAGATGAGTGGAGTACAGGAATCTTACATTAGCAGAAGGAGTCAGAAAACTGAAAAGAAACTCTAATGGATGAGTTTGGGTGGAATGTGGGGCGTTGACCCAGAGGTGACTGCATCTCAGTATGGGGTGAGGGATCCCTGTATAAACAGCCCCCACGCTCTGCCCCAGACATGGCTGCATCTCAGTGCGGGGCCAGGGATCCCTATGTAAACAGCTCCCACTCCAGAGGCAGCTGCTTCTCAGCACAGGACAAGGCATCCCTATATAAACAGCCCCCTGATCCCACCCCACCACATCTCAGCGCCAGACTTGTTATTGTTGGGCTGTTTGTAAAGCTCATCAGAGCCCAGGCCTCGTTAGAGGGGATCAGTCAAAGCTAGCCTCTCCCTGGCTGGGGTTGGAGACAGACAGATTTCCGCTCCTCATTCATGCCCTGGCAATTTGCTGATGCTTTAGCACCTGTTACCGGGGAGTTACCTTGGCAACGGGAGCATCGCATCAGACTCCTGTCACCTTGGAAACACCCCCTCTCACATTGAAAGCCTGTCTGGCTCCTGTAGTCAAGCCCAGAGCCCCATAGTGCCATGGCTATAACCAGGAGACCCAGAGAATGTCTGCAACAGCTGGGGCAGGGCAATGGGGTCTAGCGGTTAGAGCAGGGTGGTGCTAGGGTTCTATCCTCAGCTCTGGGAGGGGAACAGGATCTAATAGGTTGCAGCAGCAGGGACTGGGAGTCAGAACTCCTGGGTTCTGTCCCCAGCCACTTCCCGCTCTCTGTGCCTCAGTTTCCCCATCTGTCAGGGGGAAACCACTAACCCTGCCTCCTTTGATTGGCATCTGTGTGACCCCCAACGGAGGGGACCAGGGGCCATGGAAATATTATCGTGGGGCCGTTATCACAGCCAGGTCCATGTGCGCTTCCCCTGCCCCGCTGCTTGGAAGGGGAAAGGGCTCCCTGGGGCAATAATTGTCCTGAGTGCCTTGGAGCTGCAAAGGGGCATCTTTCCTCACTGCAAGCCCAGTCCTCCCCGTCTTTATAGGAACGGGTAAACAGAGAACTCCCGTAATGCAAAGTGGCCCCAGAGCAGACATCAGCCAAACTGCCAAGTGCTAAGTGCCCATGATTAATTGGTTCCTGTTTGTAAAGCATCTTGGAAATCTAAAGCACTCTGCCGTCCTGACCTCCCACCACACCACAAGCCAGGCAGAGAACCCAGGAGTCTCAACTCCCAGGCCACTCTGCTCTCTAACCCACCAGACCCCACATGCCTCTCCCAGGCTGGGGAGAGAACCCAGGAATCCTAACTCCAACACCCTACTCTAACCCACTAGAGCTAGACCCTCCCATTCCTCTCCCAGAGCTGGGGAGAGAACCCAGGAATCCTGACTCCTGTCCCCTCTCTGTTTCATTGGCTTTTAAGACCTTCCCCATGCCTACAAGGGCCTGCCACAGCCATGTGCTCAGAAATCTCCATGCCATGCCTAGGGCTATGTGTGATAACGTCTCTCTAGTCAGTGTCCTTTTAATAACTTGGGATCTCTCTGTCTCTTTGCAGCTAACAGCTCCCTGCTTGGAGGCGGTGGCGGTGAGTGTGAAATTTAAGCCTTTGCGCTGGAGTTTTTTTGTTGGGAGGAACAAAAAAATCAATATTGAATTTCTTTGAATTACTGACTTTCTCCCATGTGTGTGTTGAAGTGTGCAACAAGAGAGATTGAGAGCACCCGTCTCTGGCACTGCACTGGGACCCCAGGGTTCCTGGGTTCAATTCCTGACTGTGAACAAGTCCCTTCCCCACTCTGTGCCTTTGTTTCCCCTCCTGCTTTTAGAAAAGGAGTCACCTTGTGGCACCTTAGAGACTAACAAATTTATTTGAGCATAAGCTTTTGTGAGCTACAGCTCACTTCATCGGGTGCATTCAGTGGAAAATACAGTGGGGAGATTTATATACATAGAGAACGTGAAACAGTGGGCGTTACCATACACACTGTAACCAGAGTGATCACTTAAGGTGAGCTATTACCAGCAGGGGGGGGGGGGAAAACGGGACCTTTTGTAGTGATAATCAAGGTGGGCCATTTCCAGCAGTTGACAAGAACGTCTGAGGAACAGTGGGGGTGGGGGTGGGGGGGTGATCACTACAAAAGGTCCCCCCCTCCCTCCGCTCTTCTGCTGGTAATAGCTCACCTTAAGTGATCAATCTGTTTACAGTGTGTATGGTAACACCCATTGTTTCATGTTCTCTAAGTATATAAATCTCCCCATTGTATTTTCCATTGAATGCACCCGATGAAGTGAGCTGTAGCTCACAAAAGCTTATGCTCAAATAAATTTGTTAGTCTCTAAGGTGCCACAAGTACTCCTTTTCTTCTTGTGGATACAGACTAACACGGCTGCTACTCTGAAACCCTCCTGCTTTTGTCTGTTTGCATAACGAGCTCTTTGGGGCAGGGACTGCCTCTGGCTGTGGGCTGCTCTGCACACAGTCTGTGTCCACTACTCTATTGGTTGTGAGGGGCAGGTTCTTTACCAATCTAGTTATAAGGATACGAGATTGGATGCAGCTATACAGGTATAAAAGTGCCTTAAACAGCAGTATTTCCTAGTGGTTAGAGCTCTAGAGACACTGACCTCCTGGGTAAAGCACTGGGATATCTGCTGATGAAAGCGCCGTAGGAGAGCTAGGGATTGTTATTATACTAGTACAGCTTGTTCCCCTTCCCTTATGAGAATAGCTAGATTGGTATAAAGCACATTTGTCCCGGGACCCCTCACACCCCTTTAATTAGACTGGCAGAGTTAAAGCCAAGCTTAAGTGTCTGTGCAGCGTCCAGCAAAATAGGGGCCCTGACCTAGGGTGTGTATGGGGTGGGTGGATGGATGGATTCCCATTCTAAACTTCACCAGTCATAGCCGCTGAAGCAGGACAAGCTGTTATGGGCTTGATCTGCAGCAAGGGAGAGTTAGGTCAGATATGAGGCAGAACTTTCGGACTCTAAGGGTAGCTCAGCTCTGGGACAGGCCTCCCAGGGAGGCTGGACTCCCCGTCACTGGAGGGTTTTAAGAACAGGCTGGACAAACAGGGACAGTCGCGGTTTATTCGCCCTGCCTCAGCACAGGGGGCTGGACTAGCTGACCTCTCCAGGTCCCTTCCAGCCCTACATTGCTATGATCACATAAAAGTGGCTTAAAGAAAGAAGACCTGCTTAGCAGATCGTCCCCTCCCCGCCCCCCCGCCCCCCCCCCCCCCACAGTGCACTGCAACCTGCCCAGACCCATGGATCCCTGGAGGTTTCTCTCGTCCGCAGTCAGACTTGGCTTTGACATGGCGCCCGCAGAGTCCCTCTCTGCCAGGACATGAGTGAGGACGGGGTTCTGCTTGGGCAAAGACGGCTTGGCCATTCGCGCCTGCCTGCACAGCAGCCAGCGTCCGCATGGAGGGGACTAGGGTCAGTTACGCACACACTCACGCACACACAGCCTGTCTGTCTCTCTTCCATGCACAGTGTGTTACATGCCCGGTCACTTCACTTGATTTTCACAGGGATCCTTCACCCAGGGCTGAGATGCAGCTGCCTCTTGGGAGGCAACACGGGGGGCTGCTTAACAATGCAGAGCAACACTACAGAACAGCTTAGCGCAGGAAGAGAACAGCGTTGTGTCCAACTGAATGTGGTGGTGGGAATTTAAGGTGGGAGACTTGAATGTGACTCCAGGACTAACACTAGCTCTCCGAGTGTGCTCTCTGAGCCCCCCACCCCCTTTCCTGCAGCACAGCACCCCCTAGTGGGGGGGAGGCATGAGGGCAGCACTAACTGAGGGCCAGTGCTCGCTTCTGAGCCCCCAGCCCCGCTCGCTCCACTGCACCCTAGCACCACGCAGGGCCGCTGGGATCAGCACTGCCCATGGGGGGAGGAGTGTCCCTTCCCGAGCCCCCACACCACTGGGGCATTGAGGCTAGTGCTGACTCCGAGCTTAGAATGCCCCCTACTGAGTCCTCTCCACTCACCAACACGGCCCTGGGTCACCCAGCAAGCCCTGCTCAGCAGCCATTTCACAAAGTCACAGCCCAAGGTGGTGGCGCGGGGAGCCTCAAGCAGGGAATGGAATGAAGGGGAAATTAATGACCCAGGAAAACAAACAACCCCCGCCCAGCGCTGCCCGCTCCGGGGCCTCCTCATTGCCAGCCGCAACGGCTCCCTTATTTATCCCTGACCTCAGAGACCCCATTTTATTTCCACTTTTAAAAGGCCTGGAGTTGTCACTCGAAGATAAACCTTGCGGGGGCGGGATTTATCCGCTACCCCATCAACATGTGACCTTTCCCATTGCAAATACTGCTGACAGCGGGTAGACCACTCAGCCTCCTGCCATGGCAGCAGGATGTGGGGGCAGGACCTGGCCATCTGGATCAGCAGGGTTTGCAGAGCACAAGATCAGAGGAAGTGGGAGCTCAGCAACCTGAATGGGGCCGGACCTGTGTCGGTGTGCACTGGGGGAGTGTTCCCATGCAGTGTAATGCGAGCCCAGATCACTGGTGGTAGGCATCTGTCTGTCCCCATACACCTTTATCTTTCTGTCACTCTACACATTCCTATCTATATATCTCTCTATCTATCTATCATAGTACCTTAGCTCCTGATATGAAACAAGTGTTAATTTAAATTCCTAGTTGCATCCCTGCATGTCAGAGGTACTTGGCTCTCCTCTTTAATTCTGACCCTAAAATGAAGTGTAGTGTTTGCTGTGTGGCTTTTATACTATTGCTGTGCCTCACCCCAGAGGTGGCTGCATTTCAATGGTGTGGTCACGTTGATGAAAAATGTAAAAGATAATTAGTCCCTTTAAAGACTGTAAAGGCTTTCCATGTTCATTTGGAAATAAGGCTTTATAGAAATGGAGGCTTAGCAGGGGTAGATTCAAATCCCATTTACGTGAGTGTCAGTCCGGAGTCACTCCAGATTTAAACCAGAGCACATGAGATTGTTGTGATGCTTATAGGAGATCAGCGCTGACATTAAATGTAGAGTAAGGGTAAAATTTTCAAAAGCACTTACATGATTTAGGAGCCTATATCTCATTTTCAGACATGACTCGAGTAGAATTTCAATGACAATTAAGGTACCTAACTCCCATGGCAATCAATGAGAGTTAGGCACCTAAATACTTTGGAGGATTTGGGTCTAAATGCCTAAGCCACTTTTGAAAATGGGACTTAGACGCTTTTGAAAATTTGACCTTAAGTGACTTGTCCAAGGAGCCTGTGGTACAGCTAGAAATAGAACCCAGATGGCCTGAGCCCCAGGCCCACCCCTCAGATTCTCCAGCCTTGCAGTTTGTTGCTCTCTTGCGTTGACTAAGCAATAGCCAGAAGTATTCCATCTGAGGGAATTTTTAAACCCTAATCAGCAAAATAGCAAAAGAACAAATCAATGTCTATATCTCTCAGAAAGGATGCACGTAGATCTCCCAGGAAATGAGAAGTGACATGGCTCACTTAGACACATGGTAAGATTTATGCAAGCAAGATCGGCTCTCTGACAACTCAGAAGGACTCCTGCCACTACCCAGAGCTAAATATAACTTGTATAAATTCCCGTTGGGACACATGTGTATCTGCGTGTGAGAGCAGTAACACCTGGCCATGCAATCACCCTGTGCGTTAAATACAGGTTGGGATATTCAAAAAGATCCAGGGGGATTTAGGTGCTTTGACTAAAAGTGTTGAGTGTGTAAGTGACTTAGGGGCTGCTGTTCTTTTTTCATAAATGACTCAGGCATGTAGGGGTAGAGCTGATGGGGAAGTTTTGATAAAACGTTTTTTGCAAAAAACGCCCATTTGTTGAAACTGTTCACAGTGCAGGAAAATTAGTCAAGATTTTGATTTTCATGCCAATTTGGGGCAGGGGAAATGTTCAAATTCTCAAAATAGTCAGAGAACAGGAAAACTGTTTTCCACCAAGTTCTGCTTCAGAGCTGAATTCATGCAGTTAAGAGCCATTGCATGTTAACTGTACTTAAGTTTCTTTTGAAAATAGGATTTAGGCCCCTAAGTCATTTAGATGCTTTGGACACTGGTACCCTTAGGCACTCAGGGGATGGATTTACAAAGGTAGGTAGTTGTTTTAAGATGCAGACAGGCACCCAGTGCAATTTTCCAAAGCACCTAGGTGCTAAGTCTTATAATTATTGGGAGTTGGGCGCCTGCCCAGCCAAGTGTTGGCAAAGCCTTTGGAAGAATCTGGTTGTATTCTGTTGGATGCCTAAACAGGAGCTACAATCATGGGAAATCCAGCTTCAACTGGGGGTGTACAGCACTTGAAAATCTGGCCCTGTGCTCATTGTGCCTCAGTTTCCCCCTCTGCAAAAAGAGGATAAAAGACTATTTGTCAATTCAGATGATTAGTTCTCTGGGGCAAGGACTCTCTCACTGCATGTCTGTGCAGCGGGGCCCTGGTCTCGGTCAGGGTCCGTGCAGCGCCTGGCACAATCGGGCCCTGATCTCGGTCAGCGCCTGACACAAGGAGGGCTCTGATCTGTGCTATCACAATACAGCTAACCCCGGGGACAGCTGGAGCTGGCCCCTTCCTTTCCATGCGGCGCTGAGAACACTGGAGCTGTCAGGGCTGTGTTGGAGCCCTCTCCCCATGTCATTCTGTTGTTCTGTCCATTAGTCCACTTTCGCAGGAGATTTATGGGGATTTTTTGTAAAATAGCAGAGTTCTGAGGTCCTGCGTTTTAACACCAGGCTCAGATTTATGGCACTTAGTGGCGTTTGAGTGCATTAGAGGAAGGGCCATGTTCCCCCCCGCCTTGTCCTCTCTCTTTAATTTGATTGCAAAACAACTTTTAAGGGTGGAAAATAAAATCCAAGGGAAGGCACTTCATTGTTCTTCCCGACAAGGACATTGAGGGACGGAACACACCGCGCTCGGAATTTGGGGCAAAATCCCTGTAGCGGAAATGCTCCGATATTAGCTAGTAAATCAGCATCACCCCACTGGAGTCACTGGGCCAGATCCCCAGCAGGGGTAAATCAGCCATAGCACCATTGGAATCAATGGGGCCAGATCCCCAGCAGGGGTAAATCAGCCATAGCACCATTGGAATCAATGGGGCCAGATCCCCAGCTGGTGTAAATCAGCCATAGCACCATTGGAATCAATGGGGCCAGATCCCCAGCTGGTGTAAATCAGCCATAGCACCATTGGAATCAATGGGGCCAGATCCCCAGCAGGGGTAAATCAGCCATAGCACCATTGGAATCAATGGGGCCAGAACCCCAGCAGGGGTAAATCAGCCATAGCACCATTGGAATCAATGGGGCCAGATCCCCAGCTGGTGTAAATCAGCCATAGCACCATTGGAATCAATGGGGCCAGATCCCCAGCTGGTGTAAATCAGCCATAGCACCATTGGAATCAATGGGGCCAGATCCCCAGCTGGTGTAAATCAGCCATAGCACCATTGGAATCAATGGGGCCAGATCCCCAGCAGGGGTAAATCAGCCATAGCACCATTGGAATCAATGGGGCCAGAACCCCAGCAGGGGTAAATCAGCCATAGCACCATTGGAATCAATGGGGCCAGATCCCCAGCTGGTGTAAATCAGCCATAGCACCATTGGAATCAATGGGGCCAGATCCCCAGCAGGGGTAAATCAGCCATAGCACCATTGGAATCAATGGGGCCAGATCCTCAGCTGGTGTAAATCAGCATTGCTCCATTAGTCACTAGGGCTGAATCCCCAGCTAGTGGGAATTGGTGTTGCTCCACTGGAGTCAATTGAACAACACTGATTTACACCAGTGAGGGTCTGTCCCATTTCTTTCATGGGGAAAAGTCCCTGGGGACATTTTACCACATAACTGCAGGATTTCCTGCCCCTGCCTCTGAAGCAGCTGGTGCTGCCTGCTGCTAGAGACGGGAGCCCCGGCTATGGCCCTTGGGCCAATCCAGCATGGCAATTCAATAGGGGATTTTGCAGTCCAGTCCCAGCAGCATCAGAAGCCCGAGCACGGAACGGAGTTCAGCATCTGCCGTGGATCCATCAGACCCATCCAGAGCAGGGATAAGCAAAGCTAGGTCCTGTCTCAGTGCAGCCTCGCTGGGCATTAGGGGAGAAGCCATGGAGCTGAAAGGAGGTGACATGACAAAGGAGCAAGCAGAGGCCGTGGGGCAGGAATCAGCAAATGGCTGGATTTTATGCAGGCCAGTGCTTCTGTTGAAAACCAAACAATAGGACCACATTGTGTCCCTGATTCCACACACACCCCTCGCCTCCCCCACTGTGGGCAGCCATAGAAAGAAAGAAAGAAAGAAAGAAAGAAAGGAAGAAAGAAAGAATCGTTTTAACTCTTTGTCCCAGGCTCCATATAGATCGATTTGACTCAAATGTTTGCATTGCTTGTTCTTCCTGATACACACAGACAAACACACACACACCACAACATGTACATACACAAAGACATCCCCCCCCGCACCTAGACATCCCCACTGATACACAGAGTCATAGACACATATCTACACACACCCCGACACATTTATACATGCACAAACATACATCTGGACACACTCAGAGACACACACCGGCACATCCAAATTCATACCCCCACGCGGACATGAAGACAAACACAGAGCACACGTGCACACACATCCAGACACACCATCTACACACACAGAGACACTCCATCTGGACGCAGCTTTCATCCACACACACATCTCCCAGGGGGGGCTCATTGATAACCGGCCCCCTCGCTGCAGGGTTCTGGGCCTGAGCACCAGGCAGCATGGTGGTGCTGTCCATAGCAAGTGGGAGGCTGTGGAGGAGATGACCATATATACACACCCTCCATCCACACACATCACCCGTT
This sequence comes from Lepidochelys olivacea, assembly GCF_965140295.1. Classification (NCBI taxonomy): domain Eukaryota; kingdom Metazoa; phylum Chordata; order Testudines; family Cheloniidae; genus Lepidochelys; species Lepidochelys olivacea. The sequence continues at coordinate 31,315,890 of NC_140417.1, forward strand.
GCAAACACACACACACCCTCCACACACACCCCCAACGGCGCAGGTTAAGTACATATGTACACAGCACAACATCTCTTGCACTCCTGACCCTTCCCTCCAACCGGCTCACTGCTGTACAGACCACCCACACTGCTGCTGAGTTGCTGAGCCCACGTGTCTGCCAAATCGCTTTCTAACCCTCCCGACAAGGCCCATTTCTCTGTTTCAATGTGTGCGTGTGGGTGCTCATGCATGCACACAGGGAGGGGCTTTTCTCAGGGCTGATTTTAACAGGGATTTTATTTTCCTCCTGCCAGTGGGACTGGGAATCTATCTATCTATCTTTTCCTGCCCCCATCACCTTCTAGGCACCTTCTATGTGAAATCGATAGCAAATAGAGAGTCCCTAGTGGGTTTCATGGAGTATCTGGTTCCTTCTCCCTTTTCTAGGTCAAAACTCTGATTCATAGAGTTTAAGGCCAGAAGAGCCTGTTAGATCATCCAGAATTTCACCCACTTCCCCCCATACTGAACCCAATATTTGGTGTTTGGCTAAAGCACCTTCCAGAAAGGCAGCCAGGCTGGATTGGAAGACCTTAGTGTTGGGGTTGAGGGAGTCAGGTTTGGGGTTTAGAGCAGAAGAGGGGTCTGTGGTTGGGGTTTATTGGTACCAAGGTTGGTGGGTGTAGTAAGGCTTTTTTAAAAAGGGGGTCCAGCGCACTGTTCCCTCTAAGCTGTGCACGTGTGCGTGCATGCACAAATCTTAAAGCACCGCCCACACTCCGGCTTTGCTCCGGCTGTGGCACAGAAGACATTTTTTGTGCACACGGCTGTTAAAAATTAGAGGGAACATTGGTCCAGCAGCGGCGTTCCCTCTAGACACTGGATTCTCCTGATCTCCTCCAGGAGTTTCTTAGCTGGATCCCCTAGCTCCCCCGCCATGCTGAACAAGCGATCATGCATTGTGATTCCCGAGCTCTCTGGTGGGGACCATTGCTGCTCTACAGCTCTCAGACCATTGCCTCTTTTATAGCACTTTTCATTCATAGATCATGAGCACTTTACAAAGCATCCTTATCCCTACTTTACAGATAGGGAAACTGAGGCACAGGGAGGGGAATTGTTTTGTCTAAAGTCACCCAGTGGTGCCAGGAATTGAACCTGAGTCTCAAGCCACGAACTGTCGAACTGTCCTCTTGCTTGTAGCTCCTTACAGAGCATCTTTCATTAGGTGTCTTTTAAACTTCCAGCCCATGTGTGGCTAATTGAGAATTCCTGCTCCATTGCTTCCCCCATGGGGCTCTGGGAGAGAGACTCATCCATCTCTCTGCAAGGGAAGTCCTTCCATTCCTCCACTCCAGGGACAGGCTCTCAGCTTCAGAGGAACATTGGACAGCCTTGGCGTCCTCCCCCAGCAGATGATCCCAGAGAATCAGCTGTGGGAGGGATAGAGTTAAAATTACTTGGTTTCCCATCTCCCTGTTAGAGCTGAGTCACACCCATTTTGTTTCTTAGTAGGAAAAGATCAATTGTTCTAAAGATCCATTCAGCACAGGCTGTCCCGTGGCACTGATAGGAGAAATTGCCCATGGGACGAAAGAATCTTCCTGATCCTCTATTAGAGAAGTCCTGAAGCATGAAAGTTGCCTTCTAAAAACCTTCTATTTGTCTTCTAAAAGCCATACCGCAGCTCTGCATTTAGATAATGACTCTAATCTCATCTCATGCTTCAGGGCTTTAGCTGGTTGCCCACAAGCATCCAGGAGGGAATTTCCCCCCTGAAGTACACTCGGACAGCTGTCTTCTGGGTTGGTTTGATTTGGTTTTCTCACCTTCCTCTGAAGCATCAAGAATTGGCCACAGCTGGAGATGGGACGCCAGGCAGGGTGGGCCAAGTTCTGACTTGGTCCAGAGAATCCTCTCTCTAGCTGCCTGGCTGGTGAGTCTTGCGGAGATGATCAGGGTCCAGCTGATCACCAGATGTCGGGTCAGGAATTTCCCCCAGTTCAGATTGGCAGGGATCTTGGGGGTTTTCACCTCCCTCTGCAGTATGGACGTGGGTCACCTGTGGCGATCACGTGGGTGTGGCGATCACGTGGGCACGGCTCACCTCAGCAATTCCTTGCCAGTGCAGGGGCCCTGGGGGCTCCTCAGTCTCTCCTGGTCCCTGCCTGGGGCTCATAACAGGTTAGTCTCCTGAGGGCTGAGATGCTTTGGTCTAACTGAAGTCTCTGGGCTGAGTCTAGGGGTAACTGAGTGACATTCTCTGGCTGGTGTTATACTAGGGGTTGGACTAAATAATTTAATGGTTCCATCTAGCCTTAAATTTTACAAAATCTCTTCTACCCCCATGTAAATAAAGCCCAATCCTTTCTTCAAGCCATGATAAAGGGTGTCTTCTTGTGGGGAGGAGTTCTGCAGGCTTTGCAGAGAAAAAGGAAAGGCAGCATTGTTATTATTTCACATTTATATTATGATCGTGCACAGAGGCTTCCGAGCTGGGATATTGGGGTCAAAGGGGAGAGCACCCCCTATTGGGCCCCCCGCCCTGCTCCCTGCCCTAGCACCAAATTGGGGCATTGAGCTCAAAGGGGAAAGCATTTTCCACTGCCCTGCTCTCTGCAGCATAGCATCCCACAGTGCAGCACTGGTTCTGTAGGGCCAGCAGTGACTGCCTGGGGAGAGCACCCCCTTTGCTGACCCCCCACATCTTACTCCCTGCAGCACAGAGACCCCTTCCCCCCAAGTCACCCCCCCACATGCTCTAAGCTTCCCCCTGAGCAGCAAACTACCCCACTTGAGCTCCCGGACCACAGCGCAGCTGGCTGGCACCAAAGGGCCTACCCTGTGCCAGGCTTGCCTGAGGCCCTGCTGGGCATTGCTAGCAGCCAGTTCAGTGTGGAGGAGTCCAGAGCTCTCCCCCTTGACAGTCCAGCTGTAAACTGCTTTTGTCCTGGGTCAATAAAGGGGCTGGGGGTGGTGGAAGAAAAGCCCTTTTAGTCTTTTGTGTGGGGAAGAAATAGAGTTAGGGGCTTTAAATCAGGAATTAAATCAACAAACACCTCTCCCCCGCCCCCCCCAGCGTCTCTCTTGTTTATTAGGCCTGACATGTTTACTCTGTGATAAGAAACAGCGCTTTCACCAAGAGATTTGTGTTCTATTTTTCAATTACCACTCGTCTCTCTCTGCCACTTTTGCACTAAAGGGATAATAAATGTATCGGAGCGTTTCAATTATTCATCTAAATCACGGACGCGCCGGGGCCACTGCCTGTGCGCTTAGTGACAGATTAATTCAAGGCTGCTACTGGATGGGTTTTTTATGCACCCCCCTCTCCATCTTAAGGCCCACGTAAAGTCTCCTCCCATCACACTATTAAGCCAGCGCCACTCTCCTTACAAAGCAGCTGTTGAGCTCTGGGGACAGAGCTGACTGGTCTAGTGGCCTGGCCAGTGGGCTGGGGAACAGGACACTTTGCTTCTACTCCTGTTTCCTGGCTACGCCCCATTCCTGCTCAGTGCTTCTGTGTCCCCCTACCCCCTTTGTCTATTTAGATTGGAAGGGTGTCAGGGCAGGGGCTGCCTCTCACTCTGTCTGTGCAGTGCCTGGCACAGTGGGGCTCACAATCTCTGCTGGGGTCTTTGTGGCACAATGGGGGCCCTGATCTCTGTTGGGGTCTGTGCAGCACCTGGCACAATGGGGGCCTGCTTGTGGTTGGAGTTAGTGCAGCACCCGGCACAACAGGGGGCTAATGCTCGTTGCAGCCCCTGCATGCCCTGTAATTTAAATGATAAATAAAACAGACATATGCCAATGGCGCTCGGGGCCCCATTGTACCGGATGCTGTGCAAATATCTAGCTATTACATGGTCTCTGATGCCAAGAGTTTACACTCTGTACTGCACCGCCACGCATACACACGCCTCTCAACCAAAATACACTGGGTTAGAGCCTAATCTGGTGTAAATTAACTCTGATCATTTATACCTGCTGAGATCCTGGCCCAGATTCCAACAGTACCACTGCCTCTCCCCAATCAAAATCCATGAGGCGGGCCTCCAAAAAGCACAACACTGGCTTAAAAAAACATGAGTTTCTAAACAGTAATAAATGTCATTCTGATCCTGGATTCTGAACTCTGGGAAGGTCACATCCTCTTCAGGGCTTTCTCTAGAACCAGCAGAGTTAGAACCTTACTCTTTTCAGTTCTTAGTCTGTGTGGCACCTGGGGGTCCTGGTCCACAACTGGGGCTCCTGGGCAATACTGCAATTGTTCCTGCTACCCCTTTGGCTGAGAGGTTTGCCAGTGACCAGGGACTCACTGGGCTGTTTCCATGAGGAGGAGAAATCAATGATGTGAGTTAGGTACATTCTTCTGTACAATCTTGTTTACTTAAAAAGAATGTGCACACAGACCCCTTTCCCTGAACGCAGTGGAAACAAACACCAGCAGTCAGTTTCTTTGCTCTGTGCAGAATGGGCTCGGAAACCAAATTTCTGTTCTACAATAATTTCTGAGTTTTGGAAAAAATTTCACCCCCAAAAGCCAAAAAGTTGAACTAAAATCCCACAGTATTTCGTTTTGGAAACATCGAAACATGGGATTTCCTAAATGAAGTGTGCGCCCCTGGAGCCCTGGTAGCTCCTGACCTGATTCTTGTTGGTTTCAGGGCTGTCCACCACTGACTAGCACCTGTGAAACTGACAAGATGTCAATTTCATGCAGCTGTTGCCAGAGCTTCAAGGGTCCCAGCTCCAGGGCCGTCCGGCCAGGTTGACTGCTTTGGGGTTGGGGACTTCAGAGCCTCCAGTCTCCTGGGCTAGTTGGCTCCCCAGGCTGCCTTACTGTCTGCGGAGCTGGCTCCCCAGGCATGGCAGGCTGCCCTGGAGCCAGGACCCATGGAAGCCCAGGGATCCTGCCCCCAAGGGAGTCCTTCCAGCAGGCTGCTGAGGAGCCAGGTGGGTGAGCTGGCCAGAAACCAGGCAAGATTCTAAACCTGCATGTGTTCCCTCAGAAGATCTGTCTTTTCCACAAAATGTTTTTTTCCATTGGAAAATTTCTGACCAGCTCGGTGCCCAAGGAGCTCCGTCCCTCTGCTACCTCTCAGAACCACACTCACAATTGCTTCTCCTGCTCTCTGCTTCCTGTCTGCCACACACACACCTTGCCAAACAATCCCTTAACCCCTGTAAACAGTCTGAGACCATGTCTACCATATGGCCACTACAACAGCACAGCTATGGCGTTGCAGCTATGCCGCTGAAGTGCAGTAGTGTAGACACTTCCAAAAGTGACGGAACGGGTTTTCTGTCGATGTTGGTAATCTACCTCCCTGAGCTGTGGTAGCTAGATTGACATCACTTAGCCACATCTAAACTGGAGGTTAGGTTAGCTTAACTACAGTGCTCGGGAGTGTGAATTTTTCACACCCCTAAGTGCCAGAGGTATGTTGAACTAACTTTTAAGTGTAGACCAGGCCTAATTCTCCTTATGTTAGTTCTTGCTCAGATGTTTCCATATGGCCTTGGGCAGTGGCTTCCAGCTATCACTACATAAAAAGGGTGTAATTGCTCCTTCCATGTAGCCCAGGAGAAGGGTGCTTGGTATTGGCTTAAACCAGGTCTGTGATTGTCAATAGAGAAAAGACCTAATTAATATTATTGAGTATTTATTTATTAATCACTGAGATTCTCATGTAATTCTGGCAGCTGAGGGGGCGAGGGGGAATTGGGAAAATGTCAAAACACCATGATAAAAACCACAGCAGCTGGCAACTCAGAATCCACGTTATGGGCAACCATCCACTGAGCGTAGCAAGCCTCTGCCAATCCCACCAGCCTGGAGGGGCAGAGCTGCAGGGATGGGGGAGTGTTTGCTGAGTTTTATGGGATTATCCCGGGGTTTAAATATTTATTTAGACAGCAGCTTTTCCCCTTTTTTTTCATAACTGGAGCTTCCCTTGATCCCTCTCACTCTGGTGTTGGGGGAGCCCTATCTCTCAATCAGCAGTAAACCCGCTTATGTCATTATTGGTTTCGCAGTGGATTTGAAAATCATTCGTCTTGGATTAGCATGGACGGCAACAGGGCTCAACTTTTGTGGAGCCTGATTAATAAACAACACAGGAACCTCGGGAGCTAATCCTTTAGCTACCCGGGGAGGGGGAGTCAAGATTGCTTGTGGCATGCCTCCTTCGTGCAACCCCCAACAGCCCCTGCATCACTGCAGGAGCGTCTATGTAACCTGCCACCAGCGCTGCTTCACTCAGTAACCCAGGGGGCATTTTGCTTTTTAAAGGCTCCTCCTAGCACTGATCCCCACAGTGGGGAGGCAAGGAATTCATTTGGTCACTTTTAAGTTAATCATTTTGGTTAGGAGGCAGTGCAGCTGATTGGATGGAGCACTGGACAGACACCTGGGTTCTATTCTTGGAGCTGCCACTGGCCTGCTGAGTGACCTGGGCCATGTCACGTCACTGCTCTGTGCCTTGGTTTCTCCAGCTGGAAAATGGGGATAAGGATATTTATGTGCTTTGAGGTCTATGATGGAAGGGGCTGTAGAAGAGCTTGGGATTAGTATCCTTACTGGGACCCTCTGTGATGTCATAGATTACATTTGGGGGCCATTTAGGGATCTGGGGCAAAAATTGGGGATTGGCCCTGCTTTGAGCAGGGGCTTAGACTAGATGACCTCCTGAGGTCCCTTCCAACCCCGATATTCTATTTACATTGCTGGGATGTCGGGATCCCAGGGACAGGAATGTTTGGGGTTCATTCTGTGTCAGCCCACTGCTGTGCAAAGGTGGGGTGAAAGACATACTTATTTCAGCCCCAGCTTAATTCTCAGTCATCCCCTCCTTTGTGCTGCTGTTTATGCCAGTGTGAAAAGGACAAGAACTACACCCAGTCAGAGGGAAGCAGTGTCTGATATTATTGTTACAGCAGCACATGAGATCAGGGCCCCCTTGTGCCAGGCGCTGCACAGACCCCGACTGAGATCAGGGCCCCCTTGTGCCAGGCGCTGCACAGACCCCGACTGAGATCAGGGCCCCCTTGTGCCAGGCGCTGCACAGACCCCGACTGAGATCAGGGTCCTTATTGCGCTGGTTCTGCACAGACTCTGACTGAGATGGGGCCCTACTGGGCTAGGTGCTGCACAGACACATGAGAGACAGTCCCAGCCTGAAGAGCTCACTCACCATCTAACTAGACAAAGCATAGGGAGAATCAGTCGCAGCGAGGGGAAGGGCCTTGCCTGAGGTCATGCAGGAGAGGCAGGAATAGAACCCCGGAGTCCTGGATCCCAGACCAGTGCCCTCAATGTCAGACCGTGCTGCCTGCATGCTTTGTCCTGCTGTAAACGACAGGCCAGAGAAGTTCAGCCCAGATCCATCACTGTGTTCGGAGTCCTGCATGCCCACCGCTGGTCTTGGGAAGCAGGGAATAGCCAGAGCATAGCATGATCCAGCCACGCCTGCCTCTCTGCCCCCACACTGTCTTTGCACTAGTCAGTGAGGTTTGGGCCTGGAGGCCTGAGCACACCTGTGTCCTTTCCTAGGAGGAGACGGGTTATCACAGCAGTGGCTGGTGCAGGGCTGCATTTCTTTGATCTAGGGATCTTACAGAATGAGCCAGAGGACAGCTGGAAGCCCCTAGGCATGGGTGGGATTTTCTCTCTTCAGATGTGGGGGAGGAAGTTGGATGGGTGAGTTTCAAACTGCTCTGAGGGTCTGATGGTGAGTCAGGACTCCTAGATTCTGTGCCCTGCTGCAGGAGAGGAGTGGGGTCTAGTGATTAAAGCAGGGTCCCAAACATCAACAGAGCTATTTCACAGCCCCGGAGCCCCACAAGTCCGAGTCAGCTGATCCAGGCCAGCCGCAGGTGTCTAACTGCTGTGTAGACATACCCACAGGTTCTATCCCCCGCTACGGGAGTGGGGTGGGGGTCTAGTGGGTTAGAGGGTTGGGAGCCAAGATTCTGGGTTCTAGACCCAGCTCTGGGAAAGGAGGGGGGTCTAGAGGTTCAAGCAGCAAATTGCAAGTTGGAATTCCTGTGGGAAATCTTTCCAGCGATGCTCGTGCTGGGAGTCACTTCCCCCTGCACCGAGCCAGCCTCAGTGACCCACCCAGGGGCCAACGGGTCTTAGCACTGCCCCTCAGCCCGATCCACAGCTTACCCCCACCCCTCCTTTGCAAGACATGAGGGCTAAGTTCAGCTAGGCCAGGTGTTGCTCTGACTAGCCCAGGTTCCTGCCTCCAGCAGCTCTGGACTGTAATGAATGAGCCTGTCTGTGTGTGCTGGGAGTTGGGGCCGGACGGCTGGCACGGGGCTGTCACAGAGCTGGGATCAAGGCAACAAGCATGAATGATGAATGGCGCCTCATGTGTAAATAATGGACGCTCAATGCTTTCAAATGTCCATTGAGGGGAGCGATGGCTCCCCATAATGAACTGGGAATAGCAGGTTCGAAACAGCTGCCGATCCGTCTTCCTTGCCCGCTCTCATGTGCGCTTTGCGCGTTTGTGCAGGGTCGTGACGGAAGAGAGAGTCAGGATACCTGGGTTCTAACCCAGTTCTGGGAGGGGAGTGGGGTCTAGTGGGTTAGAGCAGAGAGGGCCAGGAGTCAGGACACCTGGGTTCCATCCCCCGCTCTGTCAGGGAAGTGTGGTTAGAGCAGGACCCCTGGGTTCCATTTCTCTCCCACAGGCTGGCTGTGTGTCCTTTGGCAAATTGCTGCTGTCTTTAGCTGCCCCCCAAGTGGGGAACCCAGCAGCGTTGCCTACTAGAGGCCGGTGTGTCTGAGCACTGCCTGAACCAAGGCCGAGAAGGAGCCCAGGGGCTGTTATGGCAGCTCGCACAGAGCAAAGCAAGGGGAGTTGGGGACGGGTACAAAGACGGTTCTCTGCCCCATACACAACCTAGTGCCGCCACCCCTCCCACCACCTTAGGCCAAGCCAGTCTCAGCATCATCCCCACCCATCCAGGCCCAGCTGGTGAGAGACCCCCCGGGCTGTGTTGCCTGCTAGGCCAAGCTAGGCATGGGTGCTTATGGGGAGGCCGGGAGGCGAGGCCAGCCCCGCTCCTGCCCAGCAGGTTATTGATTGGTCAGGGCAGGCAGGCGGGATTTTGCTGTGCCGGCTGGCGGGATGATTCATGGCCTGCAAACTGCGAGCCCTGCACTTAGGAGCCATTTCCTTAACTAAACAAACAAAAGCGGGGGAAGTTGGCGGGGGGGAAGCTTTACTGGCCAAATTGATGGAGCTGTGGCTGGAGCCTGCATGGGCCAGCTCCCCCTCCCATTAGCTGTTGTGTTCTCTGCTCGCCAGCGTGATGGATGGCTGGATGGGGGGGAAGGGTGACGGAGCACAGGGCTTTGCATTTAACTCTGCTGAGTGACACCCCAGGACTGCCAGCCCAGCTGGGCTCCTTTGAGTCACTAGCCACCAGGGCTTCTCGTTCCTCCGGGGTGGGGAGAAGGGATGTGAGGGGCAGGTTTCTTCCCTTTTGGAGCCAGAGAAAGGGGAGGGTTTGGTTGTTTAATTGAAGGCATGTGTTTGGGGGAGGGGAGGAGTGTGTTTGTGGCTGAATGGAGAAGCGTGTATGGGGGGGAGGAGTGTGTTTGTGGTTGAATGGAAGAGTGTGTATGGGGGGAGGAATGTGTTTGTGGTTGAATGGAGGAGTGTGTATGGGGGGAGGAGCGTGTTTGTGGTTGAATGGAGAAGTGTGTATGGGGGGGAGGAGCGTGTTTGTGGTTGAATGGAGAAGCGTGTATGGGGGGGAGGAGTGTGTTTGTGGTTGAATGGAAGAGTGTGTATGGGGGGAGGAGTGTGTGGTTGAATGGAGGAGTGTGTATGGGGGGAGGAATGTGTTTGTGGTTGAATGGAGGAGTGTGTATGGGGGGAGGAGCGTGTTTGTGGTTGAATGGAGGAGTGTGTATGGGGGGGAGGAGCGTGTTTGTGGTTGAATGGAGGAGTGTGTATGGGGGGGAGGAGTGTGTTTGTGGTTGAATGGAGGAGTGGGTATGGGGGGGAGGAGCGTGTTTGTGGTTGAATGGAGGAGTGTGTAGCGGGGCTGTGTGTGTGAGTGAGCATGTGTGGATGTGTCATGCTCCCATGAAATGCCCTATGTCTGAGTTATCTGTATGAGTGTGTCTACGTGCCTGGGACGAATGTGGGGCTGTGAGCATGTGTGGATGCCTGCACACTTGTGTGTGTGTGTGTGGGCATGTGTGCCCATGTGAGTGCATACTTTGTGTGAGTGTGTGTGCTCCTGAAGATGTATGTGCAGCACACATGCTCAAATAAATTGGTTAGTCTCTAAGGTGCCACAAGTCCTCCTTTCCTTTTTGCGGATACAAACTAACATGGCTGCTGCTCTGAAACCTGACATTTTGTATGTGCTCACATGTACATGTGTGCTCATGTGGGTGTGTGAATGCATATGTGGGCATGTGAGCACATATGGGTTCATGCATCCTTGAGGCTGGTGTTCACTTGCATGTGTGCTCTGCTGGGCATGTGAGCAAAGGTGTGCATGAGTGTATATGCACAGGGCATGTGAGTGCAAGCATGCATGCCCATGCAAATTAGTACATGTGAGTAGAGCTGGCAGTGTGTGCACAAGTATGCGTGTATTGACATGCAAGTGTCAGTGTGTATTCCATACCTGTGTGCATGGGTGTGAGTGGCTGGGTAACCAGGTGATTAGGGTGCCAGACAGAGACTTGGGACACCAGGGTTCAGTTCTTAGCTCTGCCACTGGCAAGTGACCGTGGGCAGATCCTTTCCCCTCACTGTGCCTTGGGCCGGTCTGCACGGGGAGCTCACCTCTCAGTGATGTGAACAATCCCCCTACAGCCTAACCCGCAGTGTCATTGGTCCTAGGTCACTGTTCTACCACCTCTGAGAGAGGTGGATTTCCTTCAGAGGGAGGGGCGGGGGTGTAGATAGTGGCCACACGGCTGGAGCTGGGGCAGCTGAAGGGGAGACTTACCCTTTGTTTCCCCTCCCACTCTTTGTCTGGCTAGATGGGCAGTTCTTTAGGGCTGGGACTCTGTGTCTGTTCAGCACCTGGCAGAATGGAGCCCTGATCTCAGCTGAGGTCTGTGCAGCACCTGGCAACGGGGCCCCGACCTCTGTTGGTGCTACGGTAGCACACAGAGCATCAGGTGAAGTGGAGAGCAGGCTGGGTTACTCAGCCCTGCTAATAAATAAACCCCCAGCTCCCAGCCTATCCCCATCCCAGTCATAAGGAATTTTAAACGTTTGCATCTTTTTGACGGCTCCGGCGGGACCGATTTAATAAAAGGCATGTTAGCAATCGGTTAGGAAATATTTAGGGTCTTGTAATATTCATGAAGGGGAGATTAAATATTGAAATTTATGCCATAATAAAATAAAATTTAAAATCAAGGGGGGAAGATGTCGCTTTATGCTAAACAAATGAGCAAACATCCGCCCATTACTAATTTACTTAAGGGGAAAAAAATACCCAGATAATCTCCACAGCCCCCACCTGTCTGGCACGAAGGATGGGGAAGCATCAGTGCCATGGTTAGTGTGGGAGCATTGATCTCCAGCTGGTGGGAATTAGCCAGAGCTCTGGTGGAGCCACTGGGGCCAGATCCCCAGCAGCATCAGTTCCATTGAACTCACCCCCAGCTTGCACTGTTGGAGAATCTAGCTGTGACCCTTTTGTGCAGCATGTGATGGGGTGGACTGGTCTGGGAAGCCCTTGGACAGCCCCAGCCCTGCGGTGAGGATGTCTTTCTAACACCTTCGCAGGGAAACAGCCCTGCCATCTTCAGAAAACAAACAGCGTCATTCCCCCCTTTGGAAGGGGAATGAATAATTTAGGGAGGATGGGTTGTGATCACTGGCCTGCCACAGACAGGACTGATCCTCCTGGTGTAAATCAGGAGTCACTCGATTCTCCTCTCACTACAGTGTGAAGGAGGGGTCACACTTTGGGGCCTGATTCTCCCTTCTCTCCGATGGTGTAAATCAGGAGCGATGCTGCTGATGGCAGTGTTGTCGCTCTGGATTTACACCAGCATCCACAAGAGGAGAATCCAGCCCCCATGGTGTTTGCTCGGCAGCCCCAGGAGCCTCCGTTCTGTGGCACTAATACAAATGCTGTGTTTACCTCCAGCTTTTAATAGCATCTAGAAATGAGTGCTCTGCAGGCAGGGGGCCTGCCTGGGAGGGTTTGTAAATGCTGGCTTTGAAATTAGGTTTGGATTCCATGGCAAGGCAGGCCCATGTACACGCACACACACTCACAAACACACACATGCACACCACTCCTTCCAATTCCAACCCAGAGATCCTGTCCAAAAAACAGGGTACAGTTCACCCCTGTGCAAAACAGACTATGCACCATTTAATATACAGTTAAGCCTTCAGGACGTCTGGATTCTTTTCCCAGCTATAGAACCCAGGAGTCCTGGCTCCCAGCCCCCCTGCTCTAACCACTAGTCCCCACTCCTCCACATTCCTAAACTGCAGCCTCTCTAAGCCCAGACAGCATTCTGCTTCACAGCTCAATCCATTAAGAGTTGCCAGTTCCTCGATTTGTTCTTTAAATCCTAGGATCAAGAAGGGATGATAAAATCCGAATTGCTCCACCCCCCACCCGTGAGACCAACTGGCCTAGTGGCACGTTCCATTGTCCTGCTGCCACTGAGGTCTGGCGCAGGGAAGCACTCCAGCAAAGTGGTGCCTTGTGTAAGCAGTCCCACTCCCTGCCCACCCTGTGGCTGCCCGATGGCTCCATCCCTCTTGAGACACCTCAGAGCCAGAACTAGATTGAAGTGCTGAGAATCTCCACTCCGTCTCCCAGTTCTTCTGCCTGCCCTGTGGAATCAGCGCTCAGCTCTCCCAGTCCACTGGCTGCAGAGGACTTTGCTGGGCTGGTTCTAGGCCTGAGTCGCTCTAGTGCTTGTAGGCCAAAGTGGCTGCAGTTGTTCCAGGCCTGAGAGCTGGTCTACACTGGAAACGCACCTGGGCCCAGCTACATCTCAGGGCTGTGAATAATCCCCGCCCCCCGAGAGGCGGAGCTCGGCTGGCCTAACCCCGCAGCGCGAGGTCGATGGAAGAATTCTTGTGCCAACCTAGCTACTGCCTCTCGGAGCAGTGCACTACCTGCAGCGCCGGGAGAACCCCATTGCTCTCTCAGTGCTTGCCCGAGTGGTTTTAGGCTAGGCTGGCGTCATGTTTCTGGGCCTGAGTTGTTCAAAGCTGCAGCTGCTCTAGCGGTTCTACCCCGCGTTGCCACAAGGCTCCCGTTTCTCAGGCCTTTTCCCCCACAGGGTCCCAGGGCGCGGTGGCGGCAGCATCAGGGGAAAAGGAGACAGGAAAGTGTTGTGATGCAGGGTCCCTGCGGCGCTGGCCAGCTGTGCCCCGGGCTGGGGGCCAGCTGGCATGTCAGAGCCCAGCGCCCAGCATCCCGCTGCCTCCAGCCCTTCACACCATCTCACGCTTACACACCCCACCCCAGACTGCTCACCCCTCGCTCACACCCTTTCCACGCACTGACACCCCCGCCCTGTCACTGGCAGCCCCTCGCACTCAGTGCCACCCCTCACACACTCTCACTCCTGCCCCCTGCTAGCTCCACACCTCCCTGCTCACCTTCCCCTCCTCCTTACGGGCAGGCTGCGTGTGGGGGGGTTTCCCAGCTGCCCTGAAGCAGATGGAGCTTTGGGATCAGAGACAGAGCTGGGGCAGCTGGCACAGGGCCTGGGGTCGCGCCGCACCTCAGAAGCAGCAGCATGGAGCCCCCGTCCCAGCATTGGGATTTGCCAGCAGCCTGATTGGGAAGGTGCAGTGGGCCACCAGCTGCATGGCTGTAATGTGCTCAGCTGGCCCTGGTGGTCTGGTTGCTGCTTAGCACAGCGGTGCAGCTCCTTTGGGGACACTGGTGGGCTACAGAGGGTGGGGGGTTGGGAGTCAGGACTCCCGCGGCCCTATGGCCTTAGATGGTGCATAGCCCGAATACTAGCCCTCTGCACACTGATGAATTTCATGCTCAGTCAAGGGCCTTAGTCAGTCCCCATTACTGGTGTCAATCGGGCCAGATCCCCCATGGGTGTAAATCAGGGTTGGCCATTGGAATGAACAGAGCTCTCCCAATGTACACTGTCTGCAGATCCAGCCTGATTGGTTTGGGAACTGGAGTAGTACCTTCTAACCCCACCCAAACCTCCAGCTGCTTTACACGGCACTAGTCACCCTGCTCAGCGCCAGCAGGTGTGAAACCACGAGAGCAACCCAGACCTGGAACCACGAGAACAGCTCAGGCGTAGGCTAGAGCCCAGATCAGGGAGGATCTAAAACTGTTAGGCCAGCTCCAGTCTAGAACCACAATAGCAACTTAGGTGTAGAACTACCCTACGAGTCTGAGTCTGGAACTGCTCTAGGTGTATAGATCTGCTATCGGTCTTGAACAGCAATAGGAGTCAAGATCTGAGTATAGGTCTAGCCCTGACAGTGGCCATTATTGAGGACCATCATATGGCCATGTAACTACTTTTGGAGCTAGGCTCTAGAACAGTCGTTGGAGTCTAGGTCTGGAACGACCATAAAAAACTGGATGTAGAACCACCATAGGAACAACGGGCTAGAACCACAATAGGAACATAGATCTAGAGTCACCACATAAGCAGTTATCTAATACCATCAGCAGCCATGAAATAAAGCAGCTTTAAGAACATCAGTCTATAACCTCAGATGACTAAGTCTAGAACCATGATAGATGTGGTTATCTAGAACAGCAGACACTGATCTAGAACCACTATGTGGTCGAGGATTGTGGAACCACCAGAAATATCATCTAGAACCACTTGAACCTGGGTTTAGCACACCATCTCATGAGTCTGGAACCACCATGAAAGCAAGGATCTTGAACCACACAATAGGAACATGGCTCTAGAACAACCAGAGGTTAGACTGCAACCTCAGCAGGAGCAAGGATTTAGAGCCATTATAGAGGCTAGGATATAGAACCACAAGAGCATCTTGGGGATAAATTATGCTCAAGACAGACGGAGCCATGGATCGGAGCAGAGCCAGGGAATCAGCTGTAGCCTCGTGTTGCCCGTGATCCCTTCCAGGACACTGTTTGCAGCTAGTGGAGCAAGGCCTGGGCCCGGTGCAGGGAGCTGGCTCGCTGCTGACGCAGGCACTGGTGTGATCTGTGTTGGCAGCAGGACGTGCTGGAGGACGCAGGGGGAATCAATCATGAATTTATTTGGCATTTATGGGCCCCTTTGTTCTGTCACAGTGTGGACTGCCGAGCGCACAGGGCGGGGTGGGATTGGGGTAGGCTTTGGGGATGAGGGAGCTGTGCTGGTGGGGGGTGCAAGGAAGGGATCTGTACTGTTGTGGGGTGCTGGGAGGGGGTTTTGCTAGAACCTAGGAATCCTGGATCCAGCCCTGCCCCCTCACCACTTCACTGCCCTGCCCCTGCTGTGAGCCATATGGGGCATGGGGTTGTTTTCCCAGTCTCCCCCAACACCACCCCCCCACACACACACCCCCGGGAGCCATGGCCTACAGGTAAACAAGCTCTAATTAAAGTCTGGCTCAGATAACGAGTCCCCAGATGGGATGGGCTAACAAGCACCGAACTGGGGGGTATTTGGGGGGGGGTTAGAGTGAGATCCAACATGCTCAGGAAGCCCCGGGGTGGGGGTGGGCTGCAACCCCAGGCTGGATCCCCACTTCCCTGACATTCGCACTCCCCTACTTTTATCTCACATCTTCACTCCCTCCTGTTTGCACTCTCTCACTCCCTTGCTCAGCTTTCCTTCCTTACTCCTCCTCCCTCGCTGCCCCGGCCTGTCTGTCTGTCTCCCACACAGTGACATCGGCTGGAGCAGCATCCTGCTCTCTCTCCCTTATATCACCTGTGTTTCCCCTCTCCAGCACGCCCCCTCCTGGGCAAGACCTGATGCCCATTCCATGCCCCAGTGCCACCTCGGCTCCTCTCCCAGCCCTACCATGACTCCTGCTGGAGGAGAGGTGAACTGCAGGGATAGGACAGAGATTACCTGCTCCCTAAGGTGCTTTAGGGGAGCCCAGGGCCGCTCCCTGCAGGAGACATCCCTGGGGCTGAGTGGACGGCCTCATCCTTGTGGCCCCTTCATAACCCCAGCCTCTCTGCTGGGCCAGGGAACCAAACTGAGACCCAACAAACTCTGTCCATGGAACAGGAGACAGTTGATATTTGATATGAACACCATCCAGGAAATGTTTATTAGGACTCCTGGGTTCTCTCCCAAGCTCGGGGAGGGGAGGGGACATTAGTGATTTATAGCAGGCTAGGGGTGGGAGTCCGGATTGCTGGTTTCTATCTCCAGCAAGGGGAGGGAGATATAGTGGATTCGAGCAGGGCTGGGAGTCAGGACTCCTGGATTCTATCCCTGGATCTGGGAGGGGAGTGGTGTCTAATGGTCAGTGCAGGGGGGCAGCTGGGAGGGTGATATTTCTGGCTTTGGGACTGCAGTGGGATCTTTCCCTTCCTGGAATATCAAAAACGCCCAAATTGCAGCCCAACCCCCTTCCCCAGTCAGCTCCACACTGCCACTGACCTGAATGGAGCGGCAGTGAGGAACCCATTTATACCTCAAGATTGGTGAGACATAGGCCCAGAGGGATGGAAAGGGACCATGGCGCTCCTGGGCCCAGCAGAGCAAGAAGGGGCTGTGTCTCCCAGCTCTAGGACACGCTGGCTCTGGAGTTGCCAGGGGTGCTGGCCCCCGGCCCCACACTAGCCCACCAGCCCTCTTCACAGATCACAAAGCACGATCATTATACATTTAGATCTAGGACTCCTGGGTTCCATGCTCAGCTCCAGGAGGGGAGTGGGGTCTAATGGTTTAGAACAGGGGGCTGGGAACCAGGACTCCTGGATTCTGACCCCAGTGAGGGAAAGGACTGGGGTCTAGTGGTTAGAGCTGGGGGGCTAAGAGCCAGGTCTTCTGGGTTCTATCTATTGCCACCCAGGGAGAGGAGTGGGACACAGACAGCCCCTGTCATATTATAATGCGTCTGTGACGTGGCCAGCACACAGTGCCTACAAATCAGTCTTTCATGCACACCCCCACAATCTGTGGATTTCCAGTCCCCTATGACTGGTGATTCCCCCCCACCCCCCACCCTCCCTGGCTCAGGATCCTGGGGCTGCATTATTTATGGACTATTATTACTATCTATTATTTAGCTCGCTTACATAACCCAGGGCCTGTATTATTTATTCCCCTCTCTCTCTTTACAATCTCTGCTCCATCGCTGCCACGCACAACCCCCAAAACTTCCCTCCAGCACAGGGAGCTTTCTAGCTGAGTGTGTCGGAACAACAGCCGCGGCCCCTTCCTCCTACCAGGCGCTGACCCCTTTCACGCTCTTTCCCAGCTCTAACAACTGTCATCCCAGAGCTAGGGCAAGAACCCAGGAGTGCTGACTCCTGCCCCCTCCTTCCCACTCTAATCACTAGACCCCACTGCCCTCCCAGAGCTGGGAAGAGAACCCAGGCGTTCTGGGTCCCAGGCCCACTCTGTGGAGGAGGCACGCTGCCTGGACCCCGTCTGTTTGCCATGCACCTTCTTCCTGCATTTGCTGTTCCTGGTCTTTCCCTTGTCAGACCTCTCACCCCCTCCCAAAGTGAGGCAGAGCGAGTGGGGGGGGCACGCTCACCATATGCTATTTCTCCTGGTACTAGTGACAGTTACTGAACCCTGTCACTGTCCTCCTGCCCAGGGAGGATTCCTGCTACATTATCTTATCTATCTATCCCCATACGCACCCATCTATCTATCTATTTCCATATATACCCTTCCATCTGTCCCCATATAAATCTATCTATGTACACACGTATGTGCTTCTGTGTTCATGGGAGTCCATGGCTTTAAGCATGCGTAGGTGTGTTTGTGTGCAGGCGTGCCTTTGCCTGTTTGTGTGTACCTGCCTGTGTGTGTGTACACGTGTGTTCCTATGTGCGAGCATGTACGTGTGTGTGGAGTATTGGTGTGTGCCTGTGTATTTGAGTGTGCGTTTGTGTATGCATTTGTCTGAATGTTTGCCTATATGTGGGTGTGTGGGCCTCCAGTAATTCCACATGGACTCCCCCTGCCATGTGTGCATCGCTTGCAGGACCATCCTGTGAGTGTGCCAACCTCTACATGCCAACCCCACCTCTGCTAGGAATGAATCCGTGAACGCTCCTTTAACATCCTGCACCAGGTATCTTATTTATTAGCCACGAAGGAAGGCAAGCAGGATATTTGCCAGAATCATACCATGGCCTTGTCCTCCGAGACTTAATTAACAGGACATGCTTGTTAGTGCCGCTCTGCACTGCAGATGGGCTCCGCAATTAGCCGCCCCTCCCAACGGCCCTCACCTAGAGCCGCTGCAGCTGATTGCATTTTGCCAGCAGCTGCCCAGGGCTTAGGAGATACAAACTTCTGAGCTTTGCTGGAGAACTTCTCTGCCCCCTGGGCCCCCTGTCCCATTTAGTCGGGGGCTGGGGGGGTGTCTCTTCTCATGCCAGATTTCAGGAGGCGGTGATGTTAATGTCCCAGGAAATGGCGCCACTGAACTTAGTGACAGAGCTTCACCTCCTTGGGGGTCTCGCTGCTTTAGAGACACTTGTTGGTACCCTGTGCTAAAGGGGGCCAAATACTGGAGTAGATGGGCCCATTGGTCTGAGCCAGGGTGGCAGGGAGCAGAGAATACCAGGCTGGCTGGGCAACTGGTCTGACTAGGGTGGCAGGGGGAGGGACTCTCTGGTTGGATCAGGGTGACATATATTATATGCTTAACTGTAATAATGACAATAAGAAACAAGCTTCCATGGAAAAACCTCAACGCCGTGTGAGCCAGGACTCCTGGGTTCTGTCCCCAGCTCTGGGAGGGGCGTGGGATCTAGTGGGTTAGAGCAGAGGGGGCTGCAAGCCAGGACTCCTGGGTTCTGTAGCTGGCTCTTGGAGGAGAGTGGTGTCTAGTGGTTGGAGTAGGGGAGGGCTGGGTTCTCACATTCAGGAAGCCAGCCAGTGTATAATTAAAATGGGACAGAGAAGTTCCTGGAGCTGTGGGGGAAGGATGGAGCTGGTGCTTTGCCCCACGTAGGACTGTGCCGTATGCAGTTTCATCAGCTCAGGATGAGGGGTGAGATTGGTCCTGCCCTCCAGGCGCTGCCGTAAACACAGAAATGTCAGAGCCGCCAAAGGGCACAGGAACACTGGCCTGATTGCTGCTTGCTTCCCCACCCGCATAGTAATGGGAGCACAGCCTAGACACCAGGGTGAGGGGCCTCTTGAGCTGAACACGGCACCTGCTGGAGGATCTCCCTGGGTCTGCATGGAGGGCCTATTCCATCTCCAGTCTAGTTCCAGAGAGAACTGGGAGGTAAATCAAGATTGGGAACAATTAGGAGTTTTACCCAGGTAAAAACAACCTTTCCCCCCTGATTTTCAGCCACATTCTACATCTCAATTTTCAGGGTTTTGGTTGAAAAACCAAAAATAAATTTCTGAAACATTTATTATCTCTATTTATCATATCTAGTATCTGTATCACCATCATGCCCAGGAGCCCCTGCCATCCCCCGGGGCCCCATTGCACTAGGTTCTGTACAGACACAAACCAGAGAGCCCTGGCCCCAACTTGCTTCCAATGTGACCATAAGACAAGAGGCAACAGCTGGATACAGGCGGGAGCAAAAGGAAGCAATAAGACTAGATCTGGTTGAAATTTTTCTGACGGAACATATTTTCCTTCCGAAAATGACAAACTATTAATTGTGTCGAAATTGTCCGTGGAAAAATTAGTGCTTTGTTTTCACTTGGTCATTTTGCTTATCATTCTATTATACATTAACCTTCTGAAAAGGAACCATTTGACGTTTTTCCCAGAATGTCATTGCACATTACATTTCCACGTTCGTGTTCTGACCCAGGAGAAAACGCAGCACTTCCCACAGTTCTGAGTTCCGTCCAGCTCCAAATGAGACAAGGGTTTTAATTTCGGACAAAAAACCACCCTGGAAATGGTGGAGGAAAATAGAATATTGTATTTGATTGTTATTGACATACATGAACTTTGAATACAAGGATAACATCTTATTCCTAGCCCTGTATTGGGTTGCAGTTGTGGGAGGGGCATGGGGTCTAGTGTATTAGAGCAGGGTGGGGCTGGGAATCAAGATTTCTCCTGGGTTCTATTTCCAGCTTTTAGAGAGGAGTGGGGTGTAATGTTTAGGAGTGAAGCGTAATGTTTAGAACTCCTGGGTTCTATCCCTGCCCCATGGAAGGGAGTGTGGACTAATGGTTACAGTAGAACCTGAGACACGGTCATCAGAACTGACCCAGAGGGGAGAGCACCCCCTGCTGAGCCCCCGACTCTGCAGCACAGTGCCCCCTAGCATTGTTCTCCATCAGTGAGTTCCCAGGGGAGAGCGCCCCCTGCTGAGGCCCACAGCACAAAGCTTTTGAAAATCAGGCCATTTATTTTAAGAGTCAGAAAACACAATTTGGAGGAACCTACATTGAGGCCCCACCCCCAGCTCTGAAAATTGGGAAGCATGACACAGAGACGGGGATCACTGGCTCTTTGCCTTAAAACCCAGCTCCCTTCCCTGAATCCACAGGCTCTCCAAGGACCCACGGTCCCAGTTTCTAGGTGCTTCCAACTTGCTGAGCCAGCGCAGATTCCGCTTTGCCTCACAAGTCTTTCACGCTCTCTGCCTTTTATAGCCCGTCTCTGACTCCCACCCGCCTGCCCCGTCTCTGCACATCCGCAGTGTTCGCCTGCATCCCTCGCCATGGTGCCAGAAAACAACAGCCGACGCAGAGCGAGTCCCTGGTATGGCTTCCCCCTTGAAAATGGCATCCCCTGGGCAAAGGACTAGAGAAGGGAAACCCCACTGGAGAGATGCCACAGCATGAAGGGTACCTGCCCACAGGCAGCATGGGCTGGCAGAGTGAGCAGAGACAATCTGAGTGCACCAGATCCCCAGCCGGTGTAAATTGGCCATAGCTCTATTGGTGTCAATGGGCCAGATCCCCAGCCAGTGTAAACTGGCCATAGCTCCATTGGTGTCAATGGGCCAGATCCCCAGCTGGTATAAATTGTCTCCACTGACATCCATGGACTGGGACCTTTGCATCAGCTGGGGATCTGGCCCTAAATAATTAGCCATTCTAGCCCAGTGCAGGGCGGGACCTGGTCCAGGTCTTTCCATGCTAAACAATGCAAGATGAGGAATCACAGGGAGCGGGTCAGGGGACTCAGTAAGGAAATAGGACTCCTGGGAGGGGATTGCGGTCTAATGGTTAGAGCGGGGGTGGGAGGCAGGACTCCTGGGTTCCATTCCAGTCACAGAGAGGGGAGTGGGCTGTGGTGAGTGAGAGCAGGGGTCGGTTTGTACAGCCTGTGTTTCTGAGGTGCTGGCCACAGGCCACAGGGATCTGTCCCTCTCTGGCACATCCTGCAATGCACAGTTACGTGCCTGGCTCCTGATTTCCCGGACCCCAGCCGCAGGGAGGGAGGGAGGGAGAAAGCCGTAATTGTCTGTGATGAGCTTGCAGCGGGAATAATCCCTCGCTGACAGATGGCTCCGGGGTCCATTCCCTTATGTAAGGGATAAAGGGGGAAGTGGATTACTGGCGGTATCCCATTGCGCTGCCCTTCAGATGGGATTAGGGTCTTCATTATACAAACCAGGCTGCCTAATCAGACGCTCCCTGGCTGAGCCATGGGTGGTTGGGTAGCTGCCTGTGCGGGGGGTGGGGGAGTGGAGCCAGTCCCAGGGGATTCTGGACAATTTAGGACAAATGGACTGTGCCTTGACCCCATGTGTGCAACCATGCCAAAGCCTGGTCAGTCATCCCTGCATTGGCCATCTGGAGGGGAGTGGGATCTAGTGGTTAGAGCAGGGGGACTGAGCATTAGGACTGCTGGTTTCTATTCCCAGCTGCAGGAGAGCACTGGGGTCTGGTGGATGAGATCAGGGGCAGCTGGGAGTCAGCATTTCTGGGTTTTGTTCCCAGCTCTGGAATGGTAGTGGGGTCTAGTGGTTATAACACGGGACTGAGACACTGGGATCAGTACTGATTCCCATAGTACAGTGCCCCCTACTGAGCCCCAACTCTGCTCCCTGCAACTCAGGGTCCCCTAGCACTGCACAGGGGCACTGGGGTCTGCACTCACTGTGGCGGGGCGGGGGAAGCACCTCCTACTGGGCCCCATTCCCTGAATCCTAGTCATCCCATGGGGGTCCCTGCTGATCCTCCCATCTCCTCAGAATCTTCAGGGCTGGGATATTGCCTGCACGAGGCGGGGAAGGGGGGTGGGTGTTTTAACAGGAGGGTGCTACAGACCCCTTGTGGGTTTGCAAATCAGAGCCAAGAGGCCAACCTCCCCAGTAGCTCTGTCTGTGCGTCTGTCTCCATCTCTCTGTCTGTGCACCAGACGCATCATCCACTCCCCAGACAGAGAGCGCTTGTGTGGTTGTTTATTTCATGATCTCACGTGCACACACACACACACACTCTGCCCTTTCCCAGGCACTGCTCTCCTTTCTGCAGCTGTCATTTCCATTCACCATCCGGGGACCCATTCCAGCAGGCTCAGCAGGGAGGTGGGGCAGGCAAACAGGGGAGCGATGGGGAAAGAGCTCACACTAACAAGGCACATGTCAGGGAGGAAGGCAGTGGGATCCAGTGGTTAGAGCTGTGGGATTGGGAGTAAGGCTTCAGGGTTCTACCCCCGGGTCTAGACGGGGAGAAGGGCCTAGTGGGTCAGAGCAGGGTGGGCTGAGAGTCAGGACTCCTGGGTTCTGTCCCCAACTCTGGGCTGTTTGCAGCATGGGCAGGCAAGTACCTCTCCCTAAAGGAGCCTGGATGGGGGTCATTCAGCCTTTAGAGTGCTTGAGTTCTGCTGTGCTAGACCCCCACACCTGCTCTGGGGCCTCGCTCCCCTCCCATCTCACTGGAGTAACTGCGTCCCCCAGGGATCTCTGTACATCCCACCCCAGGCTCCACCTCAGAGGTGGCTGCATCTCAGTGGCAGGTGCAGGGTACTAGGGCAGTATATTTTTGCAGGATTGTAGCCCCTGGTTTGCAGTGCATGCTGGGGATTCCCCCCACACACACATACTGGAGTGTACCCTGCGACCCATGCTTGTTCCCGGCACGAGGGGTCCCCTGGCATCCCGCCACCTTGACTCGGTTCCTGCCAGAAGCTCCCGGTAGGATTGTGGCTTTTCAGGGTCATGAAGGCTTTAGCTGAGATCTGTACAGCCTCGGGGCTCGGGCAGGCAGAGGGGGATCCAATCGGCAGCCAATCCACAGGCCCACGCCGGCTCCTCACACACCCACACAAAGTGGAACATTTTATCTTCTCCTTGGCCAGAGTGATCGACTTATGGATCTGTGCAGAGTGGGAGGCTTGTCCCCAGGGCAGGCAGAGGGGGATGGGCTGGCTGTGGGAAATGAGACACAGAGAGTCGCCCCTCTAGGGGGCACTGACTCTGATTCAGCCCTAGGGCAGAGGACTGGTTGGCTGGAGGGGGAGCTAAGTTGGTGAGTGAGGCCATTTCCCAGCAGAGAGATGGATGAGTCGGGGGGTCCCTCTAGGATGGGATGAGAGACCTTGGGGGATTTAAATCCCCACTCCCGCTCTGGGGATTTATGAATCCAGCAGCAAATAAACTTGGGCAGGGACAGGGGATTCAAAGCTCCGCTGTGCAGAGTGGAAATGACGGGTGCCTCCCCCAGGGCCAGGAGCTTCCAAAAATAGCTCCTCCGTGCGCAGCCTGCCGCAGGGAACGTGGGCAAAATTGGCCTCCAAAGCATCATCCCCCAGCCCTGCTGGCGCCCAGCCCCCGCTGTCCCTCCCAACCCAGCCGGCACCCAGTCCCCCCCACTGTCCCTCCCAACCCAGCCAGCCCCCAGCCCCCACCCACTGTCCCTCCCAACTCTGCGGGCACTCAGCCCCCCAGTATCCCACCCAACCCAACTGGCACCCAGCCCCCCACTGTCCCTGCTGGCACCCAGCACCCCTGCACTGTCCCTCCCAACCCAGCCGGCACCCAGTCCCCATCCTCACACTGTCCCCCCCAACTCTGGGCACTCAGCCCCCCACTATCCCTTCCAACCCAACTGGCACCCAGTTCCCCACTGTCCCTGCTGGCACCCAGCACCACCCCACTGTCCCTCCCAACCCAGCCGGCACCCAGTCCCCCCCCGCACTGTCCCTCCCAACCCAGCCAGCACCCAGTCCCCTACCCACTGTCCCTCCCAACTCTGCAGGCACTCACCCCCCCGCTATCCTTCCCAACCCAACCAGAACCCAGCCCCCGGCACTGTTCCTCACAACCCTGCTGGCACCCAGCCCCACCCCCACTGTCCCTCCCAACCCTGCCAGTACCTATCCTCCCCCCCCACTGTCCCTCACAACCCAGCTGGCACCCAGCCCCCCCACTCCCATCCTCCACTATCCTCCAACCCTGCTAGCACCCAACACCCCCATCCTCCACTGTCCCCCAACCCTGCCCCCATCCTCCACTGTCCCCCAACCCTCACTCCCATCCCCCACTGCCCACCATCCCCACCCCCACTGACCCCTCTACCTAGTCAGCACCCAACCCTCCACCCCCATCCCCTACTGTCCCACCAACCCAACCGGCACCCAATCCCCATCCCCCACTGTCCACACAACCCTGCTGCATCCAACCCCCTGCTCCCTCCCCAGCTGCATAACGCACTGTCCACCCCAACCCCACCAGCACTCAACCCCCATGTCCCACTGGTGTCCCTATCCCTTCCAGCCCCCAACTTTTGCCCCTGCCATTCCTTCCTGCACCTCATCCCTCACTGTCTCCCCACTGGCACCCAACCCCCTGTCCCTGCCAGCCCCCCACCACTGCCCATTCCCCACTGTGTCCCCCTGCCAGCATCACCTGCCCTCCATCTCTCTTCCAATCCCCCATCCCCTATTCCCCACTGCCGCCCCATCACCCAGCCCCTGCTGGTACCAAAACGCATCCCCTACTTGACTCCCTTCCTCCTGCCACCCCCAGCTTCTTCCAGCTCCCTTCTATACCCCACGTACCCCCACTGTGCTCTGACCACTAGACCCCACTCCCACCCCCTAATACCCACGCCCTGGCACTACCCCAGATGCACACACCCAGGGAGGTGTCAGCACACCTACCCCTCCTGCTCTGTGCCATGTTCCAGCACTGGCTGCAATCCAGCCCAGATCCCCCCTGCCCCCCACCCCGGTGTCACTCCCCCACCAGGCCCGGCGGGTGAAATATTGTTTTATGGATCGCAGGATGGACTGGCAATGAGCTAACAATGGAGACACCCAGTCAATGTGTCACTGTAATGAACTCGGCTCTGACAATACCCTCCCATCCCCCAGCCTGGGCACCCCACTGAGGGAGGGGATCTAATGGTTAGAGAAGGGGGATGGGCAGTCAGGACCCCGGGGATCTATGTTTGGCTCTGGGAGAGAAGGGGAGTGGGAGTTGGGACACTTGGGTTCTATCCCCGGTCTGGGAGGGGAGTGGTGACTAGTGATTAAATCAGCTGCAGTGATTGACACATGGACGACACCTCCATTGCTTGTTAATCCCCAGATCAGTGTGTAAATCCCTCTTACTCAGTGAAGCTGGAAAGGGGGGATTGTTTTAAAAAAATAATGATAATCTGCTTCTGCTTATTTTTATGATCCATCTACCTACTCCTTTCTGGGGGGAGAATGGGGGGCAGAGAATGGGACTGAGACAGGATTCATTAGCTCTAATGGATTGAGATATGTAATGGGATTGGAGGCCTGAAGGGGGATGGCCAACCGGGTTAGGGTGTCTATCCCGCAGCAGCTCCCAGCTGTGAGGGGATGTGGGTGCTTGTGTGCATTCAAACAGCCAGCGCTATGCGGGGTATGGGTACCAGGGGGTTTATCCTCCAGCAATAGGATGGTGGCCCAGGTCCCTGGACTATCCCTGTTAAACAAAGAATTTAGTGTCTGGCTTCTTGGTGGGCAGGACAGCAAAAGGAGACATCTGCCTAATGGACTGGGAATCAGGACTCCTGGCTTCTATTCCCAGATCTGGATGGGGAGCAGGGTCTAGTGGTTAGAGCAGGAGGGCTGGGCGCCAGAACTCCTGGGTTATATTCCCACCTCTGCCATTAACCTCCCAGGGCAAGTCCCTTCCCCCTCAGTGCCTGTTTCCCTCTCCCCACCCTTTATCCACATAGACTGTGAGGGCTCAAGGGCAGAGACCATCTCTCCCTATGTCTGTGCAGCACCCCTGACAGGGCGTTGACCTCAGTGGGTGGCCTCTCAGTGCTCCTGTAATATCTGTAAGAACCCCCATCACCTTCCAGGGGTCATCAATTGGGATTTGGACCTTCAGCCCTGAAATCTTAGGCTCAGGGTATTATGTTGATAGCAGTAGTAGGGCAGTTAACCATTTATGTTGACCACCCCCAGTGGCAGTAGGCGGTACTGCACCCTGCCATGCCCAGCGGTGACATTACTGGTGGGACTCTGTCCCTGACTGTATTGCTTGATGCCAGGATAACCTTTTGCCTCCTTTCTGCCTTGCAGTGGATGGGTGCATTCACCGGGCCGCCGGGGAGCTGCTCAAAGAGGAATGCCGATCCCTGAATGGGTGTGAGACAGGGAAAGCCAAGCTCAGCTGTGGATACCGGCTCCCCGCCAAATGTGAGTGTCACTGGCCAGGGGTCTTGTCTGTAGCATCTGTAGCTGCAGCACCGTGGCTCGGTGATGCCGTGGCACGCGCATTGCTGCTCTGTGCAGCACACAGGACGTCACAGGTTCAGCTTCCCAGGGAATCAGGTGCGGAAGGGGTGGCCCGTTGAAGAGAAAGCCTGGCCCACTGGGTAGAGGGCTACCCAGAGGCTTAGGAGAGCCAGGTTCAAATCCCTGCTCAGCCCCAGGCTTCCTGTGGGACTGTGGACAAATCATCGTGACTCAGTTTCCCATCTGTGTATAACAGGGATAACAGCACTGCCCAGCCTCACACATTAAAGTGTGTGTGTGGAGCGGGCAGGGAATCGGAGAGACGTATTTCAATTGCTCTGATACTCTGGTTTAGGTACCTGACACAGAGAGATCTGGGTCTCTGACTCTGTGCAGTCACTGGACATACTGGTGTAAACAGCTCCTGGGTGGCACTTTGCCCAGTGCAAATGTGGCAGGAGAAGCAGGACACAGATACCCAGAGCTGGGCAGAGTGTGTTTGTGTGAGTTCAGCAGGAGACCTGAGTCCCAGCAAGTCAGCTGGTCGCTTATACAGCCTGTGTGACAGTCACACCTCTGCTCCTGCAAACTTATGCACATGTACACACACACATTGGTGCATGTACACACTGCCGGCACATATACCCACTCCTGCTTGCATGTCCACACCTGCACAACACACAATCCCGGAGGTGCGTGCACATGGAGTCAGCACATACAGACGTGCACCCCCCACCCCCCGAGTTTCATCACCTGCATGCCAGCAGAAGCACATGTGGAAAACAAGCCGCGTCTGGGGATTTGCCTCATTGGGCCCCCGAGAGATGTGGCACAAACTGCCCAGCGCTTCCTGCTGCCATCCCTCAGTGAGGGGAGCTGGGCCGGCTGGAGGCCCAGCTGGAGGGGGCTGGCCAGGAGAATCCCAGCTTTGAATGGGAGCGGAGCACTGGGAAATCTGGCTGTGGGTGATTGGGTGTGGATGAGAAGGGGTCCTGGTGTGTGTGTATAAAATGCGGTTGTGTGTAAAGCTGGGTCAGGCTGGCTGTGTGGTGGATCTGCCAGATTG
Source organism: Lepidochelys olivacea (assembly GCF_965140295.1). Classification (NCBI taxonomy): domain Eukaryota; kingdom Metazoa; phylum Chordata; order Testudines; family Cheloniidae; genus Lepidochelys; species Lepidochelys olivacea. The sequence goes on from NC_140417.1 coordinate 31,343,712, forward strand.
TGGACTTGGCGGGGTGTCAGGTTGTGGAGTTGGGGTGGGTGCAAGAAGCAGAGTGATCCTCCCCCTGCGTTTCAGAGCCAGCCCCATGGGGATGCACTGCAGTGGCCCAGCCAACTGCTCTGCTGTGCTCATCAAGGGAAGGCGGGGCCACATCCATATGCCCAGCCAGGCCCTCGGATCAGGAGGCCTGCAAGGCAGACCATGTCTGCGGGCTGCTCTAACCACCAGGCTCCACTCCTTCCAGGAGTCTAGCTCCCAGTCCCCTGCTCTAACCACTGGACTTCATTCCCTTCCCAGAGCTGGGCATGACCCCAAGAGTCCTGGCTCCCTGTTCTAAAGCCCTTCCTGTCATTCCTTGTGAATTTGCTGCCTTCCAGTGACATCTTGTGGCAAGTAGTTCCACAGCTTATCGTGTATGTGTGAGTGTGTGCATAAAAAGTAGTGTGTGTGTGACTGTGTGTAAAGCAGTGTGTGTGTTAAGCAGTGTGCACCTCAAGTGTGTCAGTGTGTATGTAAAGCAGTACATCTGCATGTGTAAAGCTCTGTGTGTGTGTGTAAAGCAGGGGTGGGCAGGGTTCCCCAGTGTCACCCCCATGCTGTGTCCCTGGGGGTCTGTCTTTCACTGCCATCAGAGAACCTTGGGTTGAGGAGACCCCAGGTAGCTGGTGACTCCCCACCCCTGAGCTGTGCATTCCGCACCAGAGCAGAGGCACAGAGAGCTGGGGTCCCCCCCATGATCCGGCTGGAAGGGAGGGGGCAGGAATGAGGTCTGTCAGGGAAGGGGGGGTTGTTCTCAACTCCTCCCCCCAAGTCTCACCAGCTGCATTGTGGAATGACGTGCGACTGATGCCTGGGAGAGGGGGCCATGCACAGCACAGTTCCCCTGCAGGGCATTGCAATGTGGGGCAAAGTGGGGGGCTGCAACCCCACTGGGTTATTGCAAATGGCTGGAGTCTTTGTGCTGAGCCCAGCCCAGAAGGTGGGGCACTGGACTGGGAGTCAGGACACTTGGGGTCTATTGTCATTTACCTTGGGCAAGTCCCTTCCCCTCTGTGCAACTCTGTTTTCCCACCCAGCACCTGTGTATTTAGATGTAAGCTCTTCTGGTTAAGGACTGTTGACTGAGATCAGGGCCCCATTGTGCCAGGCGCTGCACAGACCCTGACTGAAATCAGGGCCCCATCGTGCCAGGCACAGCACAGACCCCAACTGAGATCAGGGCTCCATTGTGCCAGGCGCTGCACAGACCCCGACCGAGATCAGGGCTCCATTGTGCCAGGCACTGCACAGACCCCAACTGAGATCAGGGCTCCATTGTGCCAGGCGCTGCACAGACCCCGACCGAGATCAGCGCCCCATTGTGCTGGGTGCTGCACAGACCCAGACTGAGATGTTACACACCCGATGATATCATACACACCCCTCCTCATCCCGCCCTCTCACAGACACGCACACTGGGCACAGGAAGCTGTCAGCTGATGCTGATCTGCAGGCCTGTTGGGACAGGCAGTGAGGGAAGGAGATGCCTCCCTGCTGTTCCCTGCAGCACAACTCCTCCTAACACCATCCTGGGGCAGAGGGGCCAGTGCTGACAGTGAGGGGGGAGAGCGCCTCCTACTGAGCCCCACCCTGCACCCTGCAGCTCCTCACACCCCCCACCCAGCACCACCTGCAGCGTTGGGGAGATCTGTTATGCAGGCCCCTGGCTGCCGGCCATGCGTATTATCAATAACCTCCCAGAGCAGGGCGAGGGGGGTAAACAGCACTCTATTTATCAGGCTAATATTATAGACAAGAGCAGCAAATGCAAAGTGCTATCGACCAGGCTGTAAGGGAGAGGCATGGTGTGGGGCGGGCAGCAATACTCTGTGAAAATGACGGGGGCAGGGGAGTGGTGTGGTTGTGATCACACACACACACACTGATCTCACACACATTGATCTTACACACAGATCACACTCACACACTGATCTCTCACACAGATCTCAACTCACACACTGATCTCATGCACTATGATTTTACACACTGATCTCACACACCCTGATCTCAACTCACACACTGATCTTACACAAACTGATCTCTCACACACTGATCTCAAGCACACACATCTATCTCACACACACTGATCTCACACTCACACACTGATCTCACACACTGATCTCACACACATTGATCTTACACAAATTGATCTCACATTCACACACTGATCTCAGACACACACATCTATCTCACACACACTGATCTCTCACACTGATCTCAAACACAGTGATCTCACACACACACTGATCTTTCACACTCATCTCACACTCACACACTCATCTCACACATACTGAGCTCATACATACACACTGATCTCACACTCACATATTGATCACACAAATACTGATCTCACACTCATTGATCTCACATTTACACACTGATGTCATACACACACATGCACTGATCTCACACACACACTGATCACTCACTGATTTCACTCTCTGATCACCAGGGATCCTAGAAATCCATTTGGTGATCAGAATTGTGCATTTTTATGGAGAATCTTTAGTTTTTACTTTTATAAAAATAAAAACATATACAGTAGAACCCTGTTTATCTGGCTCTCAGTATTAACCGAACCACAAGCTGCCTGGGGCTGCCCTGGGCTGATCATGCATCAGCCCCAGCCCTGCTCCAGCTGCCCATCAGCCCCAGCCGCAGCCAGCCCCAGGCGGCTGGTGGTTCGGTCAAATCCAGATAATGGAGGCTCAGCTCTATGGGGTTCTACTGTATACCAATAAAAATTGTATTCAACTGATACCTGTATATATTGTGGCATGGGGAACTATAGTTCTGTGTTTAATTTTAATAGTGGAAAAACAAAGATTTCTATGGTTTTTTATCTGAGAATTTTGGCTTTTTTATCATGGAAAACTAGGATCCCTGCTGATCACACACGCCAATCTCACACACTGATCATGCACACATAGAGATCACACACAATGATTTCACACACAAGCACACACTGATCTCACCCTCTGATCCCACACACATACTGATTACATACACATGCTGATCTCCCATGCACACACATTAATCTCTCTCACACACTGATCACACACACAAATGCACACACATGGGTCTCACACAAACACATTGATAACACACTCTGATCTCACACCCACACAGATCTCTCTCTCTCACACACACACACACACTGGTCTCACACAGACACATTGATAACACACACTGATCTCTCTCTCTCTCTCTCTCTCTCTCTCTCTCACACACACACACACACACACTCTGCAAACCACCTCCTGGAGGGAGTCCCCAGCTCCAGAGCTTGGCAGGGGGTAGGTGGGGGAGGGTATGGATGGAGGCAGGCAGGGGATATGGCGGGTGGTGGGGAGGAGGGACAGGCAGGCATGTAGGGAAGGGGTGGGTGCATCCAGGATCAACCCAGAGCAAAATCTAATACGATGCACAAATAACATGATGGGGCTAGTAAATAACTAGGGCAGAGAGAGACACCCCCCTGAGCCAGAGGGGATAGGGTAGGGTCCTGAACCCCACATAGCCCTGCACTCCCTGTGCTCCCTGAACTGTGCCCTCTGCACCCCCTGTGCTCCCTGCACTGTCTCCCTGTGTCTCCTGCATGGCTGCTCTGTGACCCCTGTACTCCCTGTGCCCCCTGAACCCCCAGTGTCCCCTGCACTGCCCCTCTGTGCCCTCTGCACCCCCTGTGCCCCCTGCACTGCCCCCTGTGCCCTCTGCACCCCCTGTGCCCCCTGCACTGCCCCCTGTGCCCTCTGCACCCCCTGTGCCCCCTGCACCCCCTGTGCCCCCTGCACTGCCCCCTGTGCCCTCTGCACCCCTGTGCCCTCTTCACCCCTGTACTCCCTGCACTGCCCCCTGTGCCCTCTGCACCCCCTGTGCCCCCTGCACTGCCCCCTGTGCCCTCTGCACCCCCTGTGCCCCCTGCACTGCCCCTCTGTGCCCTCTGCACCCCCTGTGCCCCCTGCACTGCCCCCTGTGCCCTCTGCACCCCCGGTACCCCCTGCACTGCCCCTCTGCACCCCCTGTTCCCCCTGCACTGCCCCTCTGTGCCCCCTGTACCCTCTTCACTGCTGCTCTGTGCCCTCTTGGCTCTTCCACCCCTGCAGTGTCACAGGGGTCCCCCTATGCCCCCATCGTGGCACTCTTCACTCCCCGCCTGGTCCATCCCTCGCATTGGGAAGGGAGTGGGGTCTAGTGGTTAGAGCACCTGGCAGTATATCGCCTGTCCCAACGAGGCTGGGGTGTTGGTTCCCCTCCCTCCCTGGCCTTTGTCCCCTGCTTGTGCCCCTCCCAACCATGGCTCCCTCATGCAGCCTTGGAAAGGGGCCCTCCTGCCAAGCCTCCCCATCTCCCTGCTGGGACTGAATGTCCCCGCACAGCTCGGCTCTCCCTGTGGCCGGCGTCCAAGAGCCCGTTCCCTGTGCCTGCAGGGCTGGAGGGTTCCTAGAGCCCCCAGTGCCAGGGACAGCAACCTGGGCCTCACCCCATCCCCATCCCCTGCAGCGCTGCCTTCAGAGCTGGTGCCTGCTCTGTGCTGCAGGGGGCCCTGTGCCCCCCCAGCCAGAGCTGGCCTCAGCCTCACCGCACGAGGGGGTGCTGTGTTAGGGGTAGTGGGCTGGGGGGCTCAGCAGGGAGCTGGATCCCAGGATAAACAGTTGCCACGCCCCCCCCCCACAATAAACCTCTTTCCCTTACCTGACAGCGTGTCTGCTCCTGCTGCGAGATCTACACCCCGGGGGGATTTAGGGAGCTGCCATGAAAACACAGCAGCATGCTCCCAAAACACCCTACAACGACAAAACACCTGAGCCTCAGAACTCCCAATACACCCTGCTACACTGGGGCCCTGATCTCGGTCGGGGTCTGGGCAGCGCCCAGCACAAGGGGGCCCTGATCTCAGTCGGGGTCTGGGCAGCGCCCGGCACAAGGGGGCCCTGATCTCGGTCGGGGTCTGAGCAGTGCCCGGCACAAGGGGGCCCTGATCTCGGTCGGGGTCTGGGCAGCGCCTGGCACAAGGGGGCCCTGATCTCGGTCGGGGTCTGGGCAGCGCCTGGCACAAGGGGGCCCTGATCTCGGTCGGGGTCTGAGCAGCACCCGGCACAAGGGGGCCCTGATCTCAGTCGGGGTCTGAGCAGCACCCGGCACAAGGGGGCCCTGATCTCAGTCGGGGTCTGAGCAGCACCCGGCACAAGGGGGTCCCTGATCTCAGTCGGGGTCTGGGCAGCACCTGGCACAATGGAGCCCCACTCACACTGAAACAACTGGCATTTACACAAGCAGCAGGACTGGGCACAACAGCAGCCAGGCAGCCTGGGCTAAATGGAGCCGGCACCTCCCTGGGTGGTACGAGTCACTGCCAGAGCCCACAGGCTGCTGGGGATGTCAAAGGGGGAGGGTGGGGTTGGGAGCCAGGACTCCTGGGTTCTGTCTCTGGTGGGGAAGTGGGGTCTAACAGTTAAAGTTGGGGGGGTGGGGCAGCTGGGAGCCAGGACCCAGCGCAAGGACAGAACCAGGAGTCCTGTTTTGCAGCCGGGCAGGTGTCAGGGCCATTGCTGCTGGAGCCGAAGGACGAGCAGCTGCTGATTGATGGGGCATGAAGCAGGGCTCAGCCCTTGGGCTGACAGCTCTTCTGTTCAGCGACAGGACCTTGGGAGGACTCTGGCTGCGGGGCATGTCTGTGGGTTACAGTGCGGGGGCTGGGAGCTAGGACTCCTGGGTTCTGTGCCTGGCTCCTGGCGGGGGTGGGATCCAGTGGGTCAGAGCAGGGGGCTGGGATTCAGGATTCCTGGGTTCCACCCAGATTGGGCAAAGGTTAGGAAGGGCTCTGCATCCCATGCTGCCCCCAAGAAAGCAAAGCCAGGCCTGGGGGTGGGCAGCAGCTGGGGAAGGGGCAGGGGGCGATCTTGTCAAGACATTTCCAGACCTGGGTCTAAGATCAAACCAGTCCCAGGGCCAGGTGGGCGCAGTGCCTGGGGAGAAATGATAGCTCTGACCTTTGCTCAGCACTCTCTGCATGTGTGTGTCAGGAATAGGAAATAGATGGGTGGTCCCCAGTCATAGAATCACAGAATATCAGGATTGGAAGGGACCTCAGGAGGTCATCTAGTCCAATCCCCCCTGCTCAAAGCAGGACCAATCCCCAACCCCAGATCCCTAAATGGCCCCCTCAAGGATTGAACTCACAACCCTGGGTTTAGCAGGCCAATGCTCAAACCACCAAGCTATCCCTCTGCCCGGTCCCCTGCGGCTCCCACCTCCCATCCCCAGCTTCAAATCCAACCCCCTGTCACTCATGCAATGAGCTGCCTGGTCTCTGTTGTCAGTGTTGCAGTTCAGTTCAATTGGTAATCAGTGCTCAGGGGCTGCAGGTCGGGACTGGGGGGCACCAGCAGAGCTGGGGGGCAGCCCTGGCTGGGATAGTTGCGGGGGTCTCTGTTCATTATTGGGTGACCTGGGTGGGGAAAGAGGTCCGGCTGTGGGCAAGATAACCCTCCTCACTCCCAGGGTTGGCAAGGCTGATCCTTGTTGCCCATTCTATGCAACGTGTGTGAATGTCCCACACCCCACCCCGGCCCCAAGCAGCGTCCAGCATCCTTGTCTGACATGGAAACGGGCGAAGGGAGCGTGATGGGAAGGGCGTCTCCCAGTGGGGGCCCAATTAATATCCATCCCTGTCCAGGGAGCACGGGATGGACAGACGCACACAGAGCAAGAGGGATGCCTGAGGGCCAGGCAGTCTGGTGGTGTGGTGGGCAGAGCTGGGCAGAGGATTTGCTGGTGGTTCCAAAAAGTCGGGGGTGGGGGGGATCGTTTTGGGTTGAACCAAAAATAAAACTGCGGGGAAGTTTTGGCCAATGGCAAACTCGGGGACAGACTTGATGTTTGTTCTCTGCGGACGCTTGGAAAGGGCCAGCCATTGCCAAGGCCCCAGGCCGAGCAGTCCTGGTTCTCAGGGCATCGGTCACTAACTCCGAGGCCTGATCTAGCCTGGCGGAGTGGGAGCCAAGGGCTGGGCAGCCACATGGCGCTGTCTGAGATGGGGAGAGATTTGTGACACCGGGCGCCAGCCGGGGGTGGGGTGGGGTGGGGTGGGGAGCCAGTAGACCAACCCAAGACCAGGCACATAGGATGCATGAGGAGCACTCGAACGCCCCCAAGCCGGGGTTGGCTTCTCGCACCAGATTGTGTCACATGGGGCGCTCAGAACCAGATTTGTGCCCACATGGACCCATCTCACTGGGCCACTCTGGGACCAGAGCCAGGGAGGGCCCGTGGGGGTGAGGGAGACCAGCTGCGTGTTGGCAATGCAACTGTCATCTTCCAGCCACCTAGGGAGAGAGGGAGGGACAGAAGGAGGGACGTGTCTGGGGATCGGGGAGGGATGGATAGATGGGGGTGTCTGGAGAGGGAGGGATAAATGGGGGTGTCTAGGGAAGGAGGGAGTCAGGGAGGGAGGGATAGATGGAGGTGTCTGAGGAGGGAGGGAGGGATAGATAGATGGGGTGTCTGGGGAGGCAAGGAGGGAGGGAGGGATAGATGGGGGTGTCGAGGGAGGGAGGCAGAGAGGGATTGGTGGAGGGAAGGAGGGAAGGATAGATGGGGGTGTCTGGGAAGGGAGGGAGGGAGGGATGGATAGATGGGAGTGTCTGGGGAGGGAGGTATAGATGGAGGTGTCTGGGGAGGGAGGGAGGGATAGATGGGGTGTCTGGGGTGGGAGGGAGAGATGGGGGTGTCTGGGGAGGGAGGGATGGAGGGATAGAGTCAAACGGGGTGTCTGGGGTGGGATGGAGGGAGGGATCAGCCTGGAAAAGCCCCTTAAAACCATCCCTTGCTGGGCCCATATTTCACTGCAGCCGCCCCCCTCTCCCTGCCCCTTGGCTCAGGGGCATGGGGCTCAGTACCAAATGCAGCCACCAGGCAGCACTGCTGCCCTCACCCCCAGCTTGTGCCCTGAGCCTGCCCACTGCCAACTTAGGCTGAGTTGGGGCAGCTTATGAATGGAAGACTTTCAGGGGCTGTGGGGCTCAGTAGGGGGTGCTCTCCCCTCGCAGTCGGTGCGGCGCTAGGGGGCGCTGTGTGGCAGGGCAGGGTTCAGTATGGGGGTGCTCTCCCCTCGCAGTCGGTGCGGCGCTAGGGGGCGCTGTGTGGCAGGGCAGGGTTCAGTAGGGGGTGCTCTCCCCTCGCAGTCGGTGCGGCGCTAGGGGGCGCTGTGTGGCAGGGCAGGGTTCAGTATGGGGGTGCTCTCCCCTCACAGTCAGTGCGGTGCTAGGGGGCGCTGTGCTGAGGGGCGGGGGCTCAGTAGGGGGTGCTCTTCCCTTGCAGTCAATGCATGCCCCAGTCCAGCACTAGGGGGTGCTGTGCTGCAGGCGAGGCCAGGGGGTCTCCCTAGCTCTTATCCCCCTCCCTTCCCCCGGTGTAGATGTCATCCACGCAGTGGGTCCCATTGCCCAGGGGGAGCCGAGTGCATCCCAGGAAAAGGAGCTGGAGAACTGCTACAAGAACAGCCTGAAACTGGCCGTGGAAAACAAACTCCGCACCGTGGTGAGAGAGCCTGGAGGTGCATGAGGGAGGGGCTGGGATTTGCTGGGGGTCATGCAGCTGGGGAGAAAGGTTTATGCAAATGGGGAAGAGGTTGCAGAGGGCAGAGGGAGGTGATGCAGGTTGGGAGAGGGCGTTGTAGGGAGGGGTGCTATGAGGGACAGTGCTGTGGGGGGCAATGAGAGAGGGCAGTGGGAGGGATGGGGAGCAGTGTTTTGGAGGATGGTGCTGGGGGGGGTGCTGGGCAGGGAGCGATCTGGGGTGGCAGTTGTGTGGGGCATGGGGTCCTGGGGGCAGCGGGTGCTGCAGGGGTGGCAGGTGTCTCTCTCACCCACTGTCTCTCCTCCCAGGCCTTCCCTTGTCTCTCCACGGGTGTGTTCGGTGAGTCTGGGGCTGGGCCTGGGACTTGACCCCTCTCCTGGGCTGGGGGCTCGCTCCAGGCCCTGGCTCTGATCCCTGCTGCTCTGCCCCCAGGGTACCCCAGCGATGCCGCGGCCGAGGTCGTCCTGAGGACACTGCGGGAGTGGCTGGAGGTGAACAAGGAGAAGGTGAGGGGAAGCGTGGGCGCCCTCTGCTGGGCGGGGCAGGTCCGCGAGCACCGCACTGCCCATGGGAGCACGGGGGTGTGAACAGCGGGCGCACGCGGGAATGTGCACGGGAACACGGAGGTGCTTGGGGCATTGTGCACCCGGGGGGAGCGTTCTCATGGGGGGGTGTGAGCATGCACATGAGTGTGAATGGGCTTGTGAGCGTGCACGTGGGTGACTGTGAATGTGCACGTGTATGCACATGGGTGTTTGTGAGCGGGCCTGTGGCTGTGCTCACACCATTGTGACCCGGGGGAGGGGGGGTGATGATCAGGGGAGGAGTTGAGTCTTTTAAGGCCAGGTGCCCAGACCTGCAGCTCTCAGCTCCGCCAACCCTTGAGTCCTCCCCCCACCCCCAATGCTGGAGTCCCTCCCCACCACTGACCCACATCCCCACTCACACCTGGCAGGTCGACCGGCTGGTGATCTGCGTCTTCCAGGAGAAGGATGAGGAGATTTACAAGGAGAAGCTGCCCCTCTACTTCCCCATTGGTACGGCCCCCCCAGATCCCCACCCCTCTACTTCCCCATTGGTATGCCCCCCCGACCTCCACCCCTCTGCTTCCTTATTGATACTGCTCCCCTGACCTACACCCCTCTACCTTCCCATTGGTACGGTGCCCCCAACCTCCACCCCTCTACTTCCCCATTAGTATGGCCGCTCAGACCCCCATCTCTCTACCTCCCCATTGGTATACCCCCCTGACCTCCACCCCTCTGCTTCCTTATTGGTACGGCTCCCCTGACCTACACCTCTCTACCTTCCCATTGGTACGGTGCCCCCAACCTCCACCCCTCTACTTCCCCATTAGTATGGCCGCTCAGACCTCCCACCTCTCTACTTCCCCAGTGGTACAGACCCCCCCAGACCCCCACCCTTCTACTTCCTCATTGGTATGGCTCCCCTGACCTCCACCCCAATAGTTCCCCATTAGTACACCCCCCCGACCCCCACTCCTCTACTTCCCCATTGGTACAGCCCCCAGACCCCCACCTCTCTACTTGCCCATTGGTTTGCCCTCCCAACCCCCACCCTTCTACTTCCTCATCGGTATGCCCCCCCAAACTTTCACCTCTCTACTTCCCCATTGGTACAGTCCCCATGGATCCCCCCTGCAGTTCTCCCAGCCCCTCCAGGACCCCCCCAACCCCTGGCCTCCAACCCATCAAGTTCCCCATTGGTTCAGCCCCCATAACCCCCCACTCTGACCCATAGGACTCTCCCCAGCCCCCCATTCCTCTAGTTCCCCATTGGTACAGCTCCCCTGCCCCACCAATCCCCCCATAGTCTCCCCCACTCTTCCCCCCAACCTCTCCTCACCAGTCCCTCAGGGCTCTCCTGTGACTCCCCTTATCCTCCAGGACCTTGTCAGCAAGCTTCAGACCATAAGAACGGCCACACTGGGTCAGACCAATGGTCCATCTAGCCCCATATCCTGTCTGTGACAGTGGCCAGTGCCAGGTGTCCCAGAGGGAATGACCACAAGAGGGCAATTGAGCGAGTGAGCCATCCCCTGTCGTCCAGTCCCAGCTTCTGGCAATTAGAGGTCTAGGGACACCCAGAGCGTGGGGTACACCTCTGACCATCTTGGCTAATAGCCATTGGTGGACCTGTCCTCCAGGAACTCATCCAATTCTTTTTTGAACACAGTTAGATTTTTGGCCTTCACAACATCCCCTGGCAACAAGTTCCATGGGCTGACGGTGCGTTGTGTGAAGAAATACGGCCTTGTGTTTGTTTCAGACCTGCTGCCCGTTAATTTCATTGGGTGACCCACTGGTCCTTGTGTTATGGGAAGGGGTAAACAACACTTCCCCATTTACTTTCTCCACCCCAGTCCTGATTTCATAAACCACCATCATATCCCCTTAGTCGCCTCTTTTCAGTCTCTCATACGGAAGTGGTTCCGTCCCCCTCATCATTTTTGTTGCCCTTCTCTGCACTTTCTTCAATTCTACTGTATCTTTTCTGAGATGGGGCGACCGGAACTGCACACAGCATTCAGTGTGTGGACGTACCAGGGATTTAGCTAGTGACATTATGATATTTTCTCTTTTATTATCTATCCCTTTTCCAATGGTTCCTAACATTCTGGTAGCGTTTTTGTCGGCTGCTGCACACTGAGTGGATGTTTTCAGAGAACTCGCCACAGTGACTCCAAGGTCTCTCTTGAGCGGTAACAGCCCATTTAGACCCCATCATTTTGTATGTAGAGTTGGGATATGTCCTTCGCAGCCTGCCTGGGACTTAACTACCTTGAGTAATTTTGTATCATCTGCAAACTTTGCCGCCTCACTGTTTACCCCTTTTTCCACATCATTTATGAATATGTGGACTAGGACTGGTCCCAGAACAGCCCCCTGGGGGACACCGCTGTTTATCTCTCTCCACTGTGAAAACTGACCATTGAGTGCTACCCTTTGTCTCCTGTCTTGTAACCAGTTACTGATCTGTGAGGGGACCTTCCCTCTTATCCCCTGACTGCTTACCAGTGCTCCCCCATAGCCTCTGCTCCTGGCCACCCCTCCCCCTGCAGAACCTCTCCCCCCGGGCCTTTCCCCCACAGCCTCCTGACCTGCCCCCACATCCCCCCGACCCCTTCCCACCCTCCAGCCCAAAACCTTTCCCCATCCTCCGAGTGCCCTCCACCCCCCAACCTCCCTCCCCACCAGCCCTGGGCCTCACCCCTCAACTCATGCTTCTCCCCTTCCCATGAGAACATCCCCCTGCTGCCGCTAACACCCTGTACCTCCACCCTAGCGCCTGCACTCTTCCCCATCCAGCACATGGGGGCCCTTCCCCTCCCCCTTGTCCTGCCCCACACATATTCTGATGGACCCTGTGGGCACCCAGGGAGGGTAGATGGGGGCCTTCCCCCTCCCCCACTGGGCATTGGGTGTGTTTGGGGGAGGATTCCCTGGATTAACCCTCACCCTTCTCTTCTTTCTAGCCTGATCCTGACCCCATCCCTCCCCCCTGCAATGGGTAAGCAGAACCCAGCACCGTGTGCAGTGGGGGGAGCTCTCCTAACCCCAGAACCACATCATCTGGGATAGCAGTGGGTAGTGAAGGGCACCGGCAGAGCTGGATAAGGCGGGGACTGTGGGTCAGGACTGAGGGGTACTGGCAGAACTGGGATGATGGGGGGGTGCGTGCAGTGGGACTGAGGGCCACTGGCAGAGCTGGGGGCCAGAGCCCAAGGATAGGATAGCAGGGGGCTGTGGGTCGGGATGGTGGGGCACTGGCAGAGCTGGTTTGGGATCCCAAGGCTGGTAAAGCAGGGGACTGTGGGTTGAGATTGAGGGGTACCAGCAGAGCTGGGGTGGCAGGGGGGCCATGCATCGGGACTGAGGGTCACTGGCAGAGCTGGGGGCCAGAGCCCAGGGATAGGATAGCAGGGGGCTGTGGGTCGGGATGGTGGGGCACCGGCAGAGCTGGTTTGGGATCCCAAGGCTGGTAAAGCAGGGGGCTGCGGGTTGAGATTGAGGGGTACCAGCAGAGCTGGGATGGCAGGGGGGCCATGCATCGGGACTGAGGGTCACTGGCAGAGCTGGGGGCCAGAGCCCAGGGATAGGATAGCAGGGGGCTGTGGGTCGGGATGGTGGGGCACCGGCAGAGCTGGTTTGGGATCCCAGGGCTGGCAAAGCAGGGGGCTGCGGGTTGGGATTGAGGGGTACCAGCAGAGCTGGGATGGCAGGGGGGCCATGCATCGGGACTGAGGGTCACTGGCAGAGCTGGGGGCCAGAGCCCAGGGATAGGATAGCAGGGGGCTGTGGGTCGGGATGGTGGGGCACCGGCAGAGCTGGTTTGGGATCCCAGGGCTGGCAAAGCAGGGGGCTGCGGGTTGGGATTGAGGGGCACCAGCAGAGCTGGGGGAAGGAGCCAAGGGCTGAGCTCGTGGTGGGGCTGCAGGTTGGGAATGAGGCACTGATCCCATGGCCAGTGGGGGTTGAGTAGCAAATGCTGCCTTCCTTCTGTCCCCACCCCATACACCTGCTCCTGGCCTGTTGCCCCCAATGCACAGATCTGACCCCGCGTCTTTCTTCCTCCACAGACGCCACCGAGCAGCTGGCAGCCCAGCCCTGAAAGGCCCCCAGAGATGCTGCCTGCCCCCCCTTCTCTGCTGATTGTCCCCCAACCCCCACATTATTGCGCCCCCACCGCCAACTTCAGCACCTTCACTTCCCCCCAGTGAGACGCCCCCCTTGCTTCCCGCTCAGCTAATAAAGTTATTTGCTTTGAATTATCGTGTTACTGCTGCTTTCTGGGAGAGTCCCTGTCCCAAGGCCCCTGACTGGGAGCTTCCTCAGAGTGGGGAGGGGCCTGGGTATGAGGATCCAGAGCTGGGTGACAGGCTGGGTGGTTCTGATGCTGTCCAGCAGGGGGTGGTAGGGCCAGACACAGAGCTGGGCTCATTCCCTCCAGCAGGGACCAAGACGACCACAGCATGTGGGGAGGGTTTGCGGTCTGGACAGTGCAGGAATTCAGAGGCACGTGTCCCCTCCAGGCTCTGCAGTAGGGACGTGCCGCACTCAGGACTCCTAGGGTCTATGGGGGCTGCACTAAATGTCCCAGACTCAGATATTGGTATTTAGGGGGCAGGGACAGTGACTCCAGCTCCCTGATTCCCCGGGCAGGGCCCTGCATTAGGTGAGTATCTCTCTCTCTCTCACACACACATACTCTCACTCACTCACTCTCTCTCTCTCTCTAATGGGGCTGAGCAGGTGCCTTTAAAAGGCTTCTCCAGGCAGGCTCAGGCTGACAGCCTGAGCTGTGGGTCTTGGGGCTGCTTCTCGACCTGAGGCTGGAACCCAGGAGTCCACTGCAGCTGCCCTTCCCCCAGGAGGGTGCTCTCTGTTCCCCTCCTCCCTGCCAGGGCTGGCTGCCCCCACAGCTGGGGTTGGGGGGCTGGAATTCAAAGGACTCCCCATTCCCTGTTCTTCTGGGGGGCTCCTGTTAGCAGTCAGGGCGGTGACCCAGAGCTTGCGGGAGGGGCTGGAAGCCAGGATTCCTGGCTTGTCTCCAGCACTCTGGGTGGGGACGGGGCGTGGTGGTTATGGGGGGGCTGGGAGTTAGGTAACAAGGCTGGTGTGCCCCTTAAACGCTGCCCGGAGCATGGCGCTCACTGTGCCCCAAGTGCCCTGCCGGGCTGGGTGGGCAGGCAGCCGCTGCTGTGGGGACAGGCGCTGGGAGTGGGGGCGGTATGTGCCGCTCTCTGGCTCTGGGCTGGCGGCGCAGCCTTGGTAATGAATTTCCTTTGCGCGCTCTCCCGCTAGGCGGGGGGGTGCCCAGCCCCCACGTCCCCGTCACACCTGGCTGGAGCAGGAGACAAAGGCAGCAGCAGCGGCTGTTGGGTCGAATACAGATTAGCGGGGTGAGCAGCAGCAGGTGCCCGGGCTGGGCTGGGGGTCAGAAATGAGGGGCACTGGTGGAAGTGTGGGGGGTGCTGTGGGTTAGGATTGAGGGGCACCAGTGCAGTTGTGGGGGGGCTGTGGGTCAGGAGTGAGGGGCAATGGAAGAGCAGTGTGTATGAAGCCAGCAGGAGGCTGTGGGTTGGGCCTGAAGGGCACCGGTGGAGTTGTGTGTGGGGCTAGAGGGGGGGCTGTGGGTCAGGAGTGAGGGGTGTGAGCAGAGGTGGGGGGGGGCAGAGTGGTGCGCTGAACTGGGGGTTCCCTGCAGCAGGGAGCCAGCTGGCTGCATGCCCTGGAAATGGAGTCTCACTGGCGCTGAGTAGGGGACCTGGGGGGGCAGAGACCAGCCCTAAAAGCCTTTTGTTCCTTGAGGCGTCTGCCCGAGGGAGGATTTGGGGCTGGGCCAGGCCTGGGGAACCACTCGCTGGTGGTGTTGCAAGACCCACTCCTGGGCAGTCACCTAGCAATCTGCCGCCACAGAGCTCTTGCGGGAGGAAGCCTGGGACAGGAGCTACATTGCGGGATGCGGGTCCCCATCCTCATCTCCTTTTGCTCTGGGAATGTGGCGGGGCCTGGAGGGGCGGGGGAGGACTCCAGGGTTCCATGCTGGTGGGGAAGAAGGGGTTTTTTTTGGGAGGGGGTGTGCTCAGGATTTCTGTGCCCCATGCCTCAGGCTTGGGGAGCGGGGCTCAGGGCCGGGGGAGAATGTCAGGACTGCTGGGTTTCTGCTGTGGTGGAGCTGGGGTGGGTACTAGGAACCCTGGGTTCCACTCTGGCAAAAGTAGGGGGGTGGGACGGGATTCCTGTGCCCCATTTGAGTGGGGACAGCATTGGGACTCTGGGGTTCTAATTTGAGGGGGGAGGAGTTCTGACGGGTCAGAGACGCCTGTGAGGCTGGGGCCTTCGTGGCTCGGACACCCAGACCCACGGGTAAAGCTGGGGGATGTCTCTTCAGCCAAGAGCTGATTTGCTGAGAAATGGAGTTTGGCCAACCCAAAACCATTGGCAAACAAGTGCCGAGTTCCCTGCCCAGCTTTGGCCACCCCGAGGGCATAGAAACACGTCAGTGATGTCAACTGGTAGCGCTTCACTTTGACCCAGCTCGGCACTTGCTTTGATTCTGAGCTATCTGTCCAAGTCCGGGGAGGGCGAGATGTGCCAAATGCCTGAGCATGGCGGGGAAGGGGGGGAGCGAGGACCTGCCATCTAACCCGTAGCCCAGTGGCTTAGGGCGCTTGCCATGGGCGTGGCAGATGGCCCTGTCTCTGCTCAGTCGCTGAAGTATTTTAGGCAAAGGGGACAAGCTTCAACAGGCCCAGGGTCCGGTGGCTAGGATGGCTGCCGCAATGTGGGAGACTCATGTTCAAATCCCTTTCTGCATCCAGCTGGGAGAGAATTGACGGAGGCTCTCCCAGGTGAGTACTCACCACGGGGCTCAGACTTAGAAGAGAGGCCCTTGCAATCTCCTCCCGCCCCGGGTAGGCGTTCTGCTGGCCTCGTAACAAATGCCCCAAATGGAAAACCTTTGGCTTGTGTCAAAATGCAGCACTTCTGTCTGATTCCATTTTTTCCAGCCTTTTTTGTGCAGCTGAGAAATGCTGGTTTTGGTTCAAGCTGGAACAAACGTGAGTGGTGTGTTTGGAGTTGCTGGTAAACTTAAACCTTATTGACCCAACTCTATCCTAAGGTCCCAGGCATGTTTCTGTAACCATTTGGGTGCTGAGGCGAGTCCCCCTTCCTCCTAGGATAGCTGCAGAGACTGAGCCATCCCCATGGCAGGGAAGTGCCTTCCTCCCTGGGAGCACTTACAAGAGCCTGAAATGTTCCCCAAGTGAATGGGGACAGAGTTAAACTTCCAGACTTCAGTCAGTTCAGGTTGTTGAAGTAGGTCAATTTTGACCTCTTTAAAAATTTTTGTCCAACTAGCTTAAAGTGCCAATCACAACTGTTGCTAACCAGAGAGTTTCATTATGAAAATGTCATAAGAACGGCCGTGCTGGGTCAGACCCATGGTCTGTCTGGCCCAGTAGCCTGTTTTCTGACAGTGGCCAGGGCCGGATGCTTCTGAGAATGAACGCAAAAGAGTAATTGATCAAGTTATCCAGCCCCCATCGTCCAGTTTCTGGCAGTCAGAGGCTGAGGGACGCGCAGACCATGGGACTGCATCTCTGACCAGCTTGGCTAACAGCCACTGATGGACCTAAACTCCAGGAACTTACCTATCGCTTTTTTGAACCCAGTTATAATTTTGGCCTTCACAACCTGACTATGTTGTGTGAAGAAGGGTCCTGCCTTATGGTTCTTAAACCTGCTGCCTATTAATTTCATTGGGTTGTAAGAAGGGGTAAATAACACTTCACTTTCTCCACACTATTCATGCTTTTATAGCCCTCGATCTTTGCAACATTGAATTTCATGTGCCATTTTGTTGCCCTGTCACCCAGTTTTGTGAGATCCCTTTGTAACTCTTAGTTCAGTCTAAAGCTGACTGCAATCTTGAGGCGTCTAGTATCATCTGCAGATTTTGCCACCTCACTGTTCACCCCCTTTTCCAAATCACTTATGAATATGTTGAACCACACTGGTCTCAGTACAGATCTTCGGGAGACCCTGCCACTTCCTGCTCTCCGTTGAGAAACCTGATAATTGAGTCCTATCCTTTGTTTCCTGTCTTGTAACCAGTTACTGATCTGGGAGTACCATCTGGTCCTGGTGACTTATAACTGTATAATTTAGCAACTTGTTCCAAACCCACTTCCTATCAACACCTCAATCTGGGACAGTTCCTCAGATTTGTCACTGAAAAAGAATGGCTCGGGTGTGGGGACGTCCCTCAGAACCTCTGCAGCGAAGACTGATGCACAGAAGTCATTAAGCTTCTCCGCAATAGCCTTGTCTTCCTTGAGTGCTCCTTTAGCACCTTAATCCTCCAGCGATTTGGCAGGCTTCCTGCTTCTGATGTACTTAAATTTTTTAGCTGTTAATTTTTGTCTTTTGCTAGTTGCTCTTCGAGTTATCTTGCGTCTAACTGTACTTTTTTCAGAGTAACAGCCGTGTTAGTCTGTATTCGCAAAAAGAAAAGGAGGACTTGTGGCATCTTAGAGACTAACCAATTTATTTGAGCGTAAGCTTTCGTGAGCTGCTGCACCCGATGAAGTGAGCTGTAGCTCACGAAAGCTTATGCTCAAATAAATTGGTTAGTCTCTAAGGTGCCACAAGTCCTCCTTTTCTTTTAACTGTACTTTTACACTTGACCTGGCAGAGTTTGTTCCTTTCTATTCTCCTCACTTGGATTTGACTTCCAATTTTCAAAGGATGCTTCTTTGCCTCTATCTGCCACTTACTCGGCTGTTTAGCCATGGTGGCATTTTTTGACCTTCTTACTGATTTTCTGTTTTTGAGGGCGAGGGTGGTGGAGGTGGCAACACGTTGTTGGAGCCTTTGTTATGGTGTTTTAAGTCGTTTCCATGCAGTTTGCAGGCACTTTGCTCTTTCGACAGTTCCTTTTAATTGCTATTTAACTAGCTTCCTCATTTTTGAGTAGTTCACCTTTTTGACGTTAAATGCTTCTATGGTGGGTTTCTTTGATTATATCTGCCCTAAAGGATGTTAATTTAATCACCTTATGGTCAATGTTACTGAGCAGTTCAGCTATAGTGACCTCTTGGACCAGATCCCATGCACCACTTTGGATCGAACCAAGAATTGCCTCTCCCCTTGTGGGTCCCAGGACAAGCTGCTGCGAGAAGTAGTCATTAACAGTGTCTAGAAATGTTATCTCAGCATCCCATACCGAGGGGACATGTCCCCTGTCAATAAAAAGATAGCTGAATTCCTCCATTGTTGGGTTTTCTGTTTGTATAGCCTCTCATTTCCCCTGAGATTATGCAATCACCATCACTCTGCTGGTCAGGATTATATTTCTACTCTCATTATTCAAGCATAGACATTCTGCCCATAGCGATTCCACGGTACGGTTTGATTCAAGATCATCATCTTATTGGAGTCTGACTTTTTTAGCATGGCGCCATTTCCCCACCAACATGGCCTACTGATCAAATTGGTCCATATTTACTCATCTGCCTCCATGTGATGTGATTGACTGGGACTGTTTTCATTTGACCATTTCTCTTTAGGTCCTACCTATGTTATCAATGTCGATCCTCTCCTCTTTCCTAGGTGATAATTTCCCCTTCTAATAAATCCTCCGCTAAGGAATGTGTCTGGTTGAATCACATACTCCTCTGCACCTGTTGGCTCTCCCCCGGCCCTTACTCTAAAAACTCCTTTAAGACCTCTACTATTTGATGTCATAGATTCTAAGGCACAAAGGGACCATTAGGATCATGGTCTGTGCCCTCCCGTACGACACAGGCCAGAGAACTGCCCGAAAATAATTCCCAGAGCAGATCTCTTTAGAAAAACATCCCATCCTGATTTCAAAACTGTCAACGAGGGAAAATCCACCTGGACCCCGGTAAGCCTTCCCAAGGGTTAATTACGAAGGTGCACGCTAAGAAAGTGTGTCCTCTTTCCAGTCTGTGTCGAGCTTCAATCTCCAGCCATTGGATTGTTAGACCTTTCTTTGCTAGACTGGAGCACCCATTATTAACTATCAGTTCCCCAGGTAGCTACTTACAGACTGTGTTCAAGTCACCCCTTAATCTTCCCTTTGGCAAACTAAATAGAGATTGAGTCTCTCACTATAAGGCATGTTTTGTAATCCTTCTCCTGGCTCTTCTCAGAATCCCTCCAATTTCTCAACATCCTTCTTCAATTGTAAGCCCCAGAACAGGCTGTAGGTCGCATCATTGCCAAATGCAGAGGAAAATGATCTCCCTGCTCAAGATTCCCCAGTTTGCGCATCCCAGGATCACATTAGCTCTTCTTGGCCACAGCATCACACCGAGCTTGTGTTCAGCTGATTATCCACGATGACCCACACCGCTGTCAGTAGCCACTTCCCAGGAGCAAGACCTCCATTGCGTATGTATATGGCCTGCACTCTTTGCTCCTAGATGTAGAGTGTATTTTAATGTAAATAGTTTGGTTGTAGGCAGTTTATCAAACTATCCAAATTGCTCTGAATGGGTGACCTGTCCCTTTCATTATTTACCACTCCCCCAATCTTTGTCATCAGCTGACTTTATCAGTGACTATTTTGTTTTCTTCCAGGTCACAGATAAAAATGTTAAAGAGCATAAGGCCAAGAACTAATTCCTGTGGGACCCCACTGGAAACAGACCCCCTTAATGACCACTCCCATTACATGGTGAGACCTATCCCTTAGCTAGTTCTTAATTCGTGTCACATGTGCCGTAACTCTAGAGGGTTTGGGTTTTTGACAGTCAAATGCATTACAGACATCTGCTACCTCAGTGCTATTACCTTGATCAACCATACTCCTCCAGAAAAGGGAATGTGGCAGGAGCTACTTTCCAGGAACCCCTATTGACTTGTTTTGTTCTTGTGATCAAGTCCCCTGTTAGCTGCTCCGTTATCTTGTCCAGAGTCAATAGCAGGCCTATAATTAACACCATCATACCATTTACCCCTTTTTTAAACTGGCAGATAAGCTTTTTTCTGGAACTTTCCCTGTGCTCCAAGGCTACAGTAACTCTGCACTGAGCTCCTCACCTGGCTCTGTTAAAACTCTTGAGTACAAGTTATCTAGATCTGCTGGGTTTTTTTTTTTTTAAATATCTGACTTTAGTAGCTTCTAACAGCTTCCATAGAACCCAGTAGCATGGAAAGTGTATATAGCTTAAAAAAACTTCCTTAATACTGCCAGCCATAGCTTTTCCTTATCTCTTGGCTTCCCTGATCAACTTCCTACAATGCCTAACTTCTGACTTGCATTCAGTACTGTCAACTTGCCTCTTCTTCCATGTGTTTATAATCTATTTATTGCTGCCTTCATTTCCCCTCTAAACGCTCTTAACCAGCACAGCTGTCTTCCACAAGTGTGGTATTGTGGCTTTCTGGGTATCCTGTGAGACTTTTACCAATTAATATTTTTCTGATTAAATTTTTCCTTCCAGCTGATTTGATTAAAATTGTTCTCAGCTCTGTGAAACTGGCATGTGATCAAGTCATGAGCACTGGTAGCTAAGCTACCATTAATTTTTAGTTTGGTGAGCACTTCCACTCTCTGTTAGGACAAGGTCTAATAGGACAGAATTCTTTATAGGGGCTGCAACACCCCCCCTTTTTTTAATTTTAAAGCTTTAGAAAATTGTCCCCTTCTGTTTAGAGGTACCAAGGATGTTTTAGTACTGGCAGTGTGAACTCCAGCACATGTTACACATGTCACTCAAAGTGAAGTCTCCCATGATCACACAGGCTTTTGCCTACACACTGTAGACAGATGTGTTATGAGGCGGCAACCCCCCGCCCCAGTGTGATTAGGTGAGCTGTAGCAGATGCTGACCGATAACCATTGTGCACTTTATCTGTTGATCCATAAACAGTCGAGCTCACTTTCTTCTGAGTTATCAGCAACTGGGAAACAAGTATGACCATTATCCTCATAGTCCCAATTCCCCGCCCCCCATGCTCTCTGCCCTAAATCAATTATAGCCACTGATGGCACAACTGGAAACTTACACTCACCCCAGTAGGTTTCAGTAAGAGCCAGTAGATTTGTCTGAGCGTTCGACAACTCTGAAACATTCTTGGAAACCTCTCAAAGTTGAGACACGAACCTAACCTAACCCGCCTCCTCCCCGGGAAGCCATGGCTGAAATAAAGAGGTGTTTTCTGCTGGAGAAAGGCCCACCTGGCTCCACAAGGGACCCCCCTAACCCGTGAGGCATGGTTGTGCGCTGCAGCTCCAGGAGCTGGACTGCTCTTCCTCCTGGCTCAGCCCAGCCCATTGGCTCTGTTCCTGGCTGGGGAACTGTAGCGGGAGCCTGTTCCATGCGTCTCAGGATAGTGCTGCACACCCCTGCAGCTGGGAGCAGGGTCCCTTTCTTGCTGGGTGCTGTGTGGGCCATGCCCTAAAAGCTCAACCTTAGAAAGCTAATAAAGGGGGGATTACATCCCCTTTGTACAGAGCCTGCCACAAGCCTGCTCTGTCTCCTTCCCTCACCCTGGGTGGGGGGACCTGTCTAGGCTGCTTTGCTGAAGTTTACCACCTCACTCTTCTTTTTGTCTCCATAGCGATTTACCAGCCAAGATGCAGCTGGCCCAGGTTCGGCCAGGGATGGCTGCGGAGTGATGGTCGCAGGAGGCAGCCAGCTTTGCTTTGCAAGGTTGGAGGCACGGATGTCTGTGGCAGCAGTGAGAGGGAGGAGAAGCACAGCTGGAAAGCCAGACCAATCCCCTCTCCTTTGCGCCGGGGGTGCTGTTTGATCAGCATTGCACTGTCGTGTCACAGGGGCTTGTCCCGCTCACAGCCAGATCCCACCGGGCCCGAGCTGGACCTGAGCAGCTGCCCACGTCTGCTTCCAGGACCGGGATGTTATCACCTGGCCCTGCTTGCATATGGACCAGGACAGCAGCCTGCCCCCCTCCCTTCCCCCCAAAGGTGTGCCATGGAGCCTTGCAGCAGGAGCAAGTACAATGTACTTTGTTGCAGGTGGGATTTGGGTGGTCAAAAAAAGATGGTGGGAGTTTGAAGGAAAATGCTAAACTCTTGTCAGTTTACCAAGCGTAGCCAAGACCTATCATGGTGTTACAGTAAAGTAATATACAAACTTTTAGGCCACACCTAACAAAATAATTGTCTGAAACCCATTTCTATGTACACACTGTATTAACAGACTTTTTTTAATAGTACAGGGGAATCTCAGGTTTTGTAGGTGGGAGCAGGATTCAACACAATCATCCCATGCAGGGCTCATGGCACACTAGGTACTAAAAGCAAGGGCTTATAAAGCATGCTCCTCACAGCTTGTGGGCTTCAGCTGAACCGCTCTCATTCTCTCCCCAGGTCCGGTGTGCAAATCAGGCCCAAGCCACCGGGGCTGAGCAAAAGGCTGAAGCAGCAGAGTGGAGTTCAGGGTCAGCTGCTTCAGAGGCGGGAAAGATCATTCCAATGAGTCACTCAAACCCAGATGGGAAGCTCTCTCCCAGCCCTGCCTGCATCCAGGATGGGATATTTCTGTTGGACAAGCCCCTCCCTAGGGCAAGACTCTGGGGGAGGGAGGAGGGAGCACACTGCATCACAGGGTAGGTTGTTCTGATCTTGAAAATAGTTGTGAGCCTGCCTCCTAAGTTCCAGTGGCCAACTAAACTATGGGGCACAGGGCATATTGCTTGTGTTGGCCAAGCTCACCCCAAACACCAGGGGCCCCTCAGTTTCTCTCCCATGGGCAGCACCTATTCAGCCTAGCAGCTGTACCCTCGTTCTCCCTACCATTGCTTCTTTGTCTGGGAGATGCATCCTTCAGGGTGTTCCTCCCCCTCCTGCAATTAATTGGCTTTGACCATCGAGGCCTATCTCATTCCCTAAAACCACAGAACTGCTGGAATGGGGCCTCCTAAAGGTATTGGCAGACAGAGAGGGCATGGAGGTGACCATATGGCCGAGCACTGGAAATTCCCACCCCTGAGGTGACTGCCTCAATGCAAAGAATGCAGCTGGGAGTCATTTTTACCTGTCTTTCTCCTCCTCCTCTTCCCCACCCCAGGTGAGATGAACTTTGCTTCAGAGCAGCTCAAAGACAAAAGGCCCAGCTTTGGTGTCAGCATGAAGGTACCAGAGCATTTCCCTGCTGCTCAGATGGATCCCTGAGCTGCCAGGAGCAGTTCCACTGCCTGCATGGTGCCAAGGGCTAGTGGGAGCAGGATCTATCTAAAGCGTAGTGTGATATATTATGTATGTTCAGCATGAACTATCATGGATTGCTAAAGTGGCACCTCAGCTTAACAACCACAAGGTTCTTCATGATTGACAAAAGGGTGACTGTTGGTTAGAGGGGCTTCCTCAGCAGGGGGCAGTATTGGAAAAGGGGTAGAGCCTCTAACTATTGGCAGGAGGCAGAGCTCAACTGCACTCATGCCTCCATGGGAAAGCAAGTCTTGCTGGAACCGAGTGGGGCAGCAGCAAGGTGTTCAGCCCCGGGACTGACAAATCAAAGCAATCCTTACTGAAAGGACAACACATGGAAATAACTTGGTAGGAGCCTTACCCCAACATCTTGAGGTCAAGCTTCACTTCTTAGCTGGGCCTGTCTTAAGGCCTTGGTGCATTTCCCTGAGCAAAGGAGCCTTTGCTGTTTTCTAACATACCACTGAATTAAGACAATAAATAGCAAGCCATGCAGTAACTCTCAGGATAGCCTAGCCCCTGACTGTTACCACCTCTGCTGAGTTGTAAACTGACCCAAGCTAAAGCTGTCTTCTTTAATAAAGAAGTCCACCTTGAAACACTGATTCTAATCAGCCTTCCACTGGGGTAATTCAAATGGAGGCAGTGTACTGACATGGGACCACCTCCATAGCAGGTTCTCCACAAAAGGAATCTCCTCTGGCTCACGCAGTCAGATGAGGCTCTGCCATACTGAGCAAGGTGCCTCCACCCGACTTTTTCGAGGCAGGTGCTGACCCACCTCTCCAATGGGCACACCACCACCACACAGGGTGCTTCCTGCCCTGGAGGACACCCTGTCGAAGCCCACAGAGAACTTCTTCAGAATTCTGCCTCTGGGGCAGGGCAGCAAACAGCAGAGGGGGCTGGAGGAGGACAAAAAGAAACGAATACTGAATCGCTCTCCATCCCGGGCACTTACCGACCCAGGCAGATGAAGACGACGATAGCACAGGCAGGCGTCTCCTAACTTCCGAGCATTCTGCTTTGCAACCTCAAGACAGATCTTTCAGGCGGCCTTTTCAGATGCAACACCAACTGACTTCTCAGCCTCGGGGTTCGCTACCGCAAGCTATCAGATGAGAGGCAAAACAATCCAGGCTATGTTCAGAGGACAAGGGTGAACAGCAGCCACAGCTATGTTCAGGGCTGCACCTTTCCACTCAGGTATATGAGGAGCTGGGGGCAATTGCAGCCCAAGGTCCCACAGCAGACTACACAGGACCACAGGCAAAGTCGGGGGGAAGGGGGACACTGGTGCCTGGACAGGCCCAATGGTCTGCTCTAATCCAAGGCGGGTGGGGATAGACAGGCCAGGGGACAATAGCTAACTGCCCCCTTGCAACCTGAACAAATCCACCAGACAAGCGGGGCTCCATTCACCAGCATCCCCTTTAATAAAACACAGACGGGCAAGTGTAACAACGGAAAACAAAGAGAGAGAGCAGCGCGCGAGATTACCATTTACAACCACAGAGACTGCCAGTAGGGAGACGGGGGAGCCACGGGACACCTGTGGGGAGGGAGCAGAGGCAGCTGGCCGGCACCTATTTATACAGGATGTCGTAGTGTCCCGGTCTGTACAGTAGATACACCTTGGGCTCCGAGCCCTCTGGAAAGACGTGGGGGTTAGTGCCTCCACCCTCGCCCCGGTCCATGTACTCCACCAGGATAGACACATTCAGGGCCTGAGCCAGGGCGATGATGTGGATGTGGTCGCTCTCTTTGCACATGGGTTCCACCTCCTGGAAGGAATCAAGTGGGACACCGAGGGTTAGGGAGCCTGCCCTGCCCGACCTGGGGACTTGCCTACGGATGCTACCGACATCCTGCCTCAGGTGGGGCTTGACAGGCCTCCCCTCCTCCAGCAACCTACCTCTGGTTCCTATGCAGATCACAAGTTTGTTGGGTCACAGAGCTCTCCCCGCCTCCTCCTACCTATCGATATGCCAGTTGGCCAGGGCCCCTCGCCCCATTCCGCCCCACAGAGGATCCCCCCAGGGGAATTACCTAGAGATCTAACTGAGATCACAAGTCAGCTGATCTCAGTGACCTCTCTCAATGGACAAGGGACCCCATTCTGGTCCCTCCAGGGAACGAGCTGTGAATCCTACTCAGATCACACATTTATTGGATCTCAACCCCTCTCCCAAGGGCAGGGTAGGCTAGTCTTGTCCTGTACCGTCCCTTCCCATCCTGTCCCCTGCCCCAGGAACCAACTGTGGATGCTACTGAGATCATGAGTCAGCTGGGTTTCAGCACCCCCAACCAATCCTCCTCAGATCACAAGTCGACTGGGTCTCGGCCTTGCTACCCAGAGATCTCCTCGACACAGGGAGAAGTTGGGCTGTAGTTCCCACTCCAAGATGGTTTGGGAGGGACGGGGCACCCCAGTGCAAAATCATGCCATGGATCTTCCACCCCGAAATTCCTCGTGCCCAGTGTGGTGTAAGCATAGGATTTAGAGATGGCGGGGAGAGCAAACTCTGGTTAGACCCTGCTGCCCCTACCTGCTGGCAGAATTCCTTGATGCTGCGGCCTCCCTCGATGAAGTGCTCGAAGAACTTGCTCTCGCGCTGTAGGTAGCCGGAGGTCAGCAGTCTCAGGTACACCACCAGATAGTCAGAGGTGCTCTGATCGTTGAAGGAGGACAGGAGTTCGGAAACCGTGATCTGCTTTTCCACTTGCTCTATCAGGTCCATGAACTGGAGGGGCACGTGAGGGAGGGTGTTAGAGGCAGACCCCTTGCTCCACTGCCCAACCCATGGCTCTCTGAGAGTTAGAATAAACGGGCTGGACTCTGGTCTGTTACAGTGGCATACATGCGCGGTTGAGCTGGTGTCCTCAGCTTGGGGAAACCGAGGGCCTAATTGGAGGGAGGGAAGTGGTTTACATGAAGCTGCCCGGGCAGCCTGTAGGAAATCCAAGAATCAAACTGAGGTCTCACAGGTCCATATCTGCTCTGACCATCCCATCCGATGGCATCTGCTCCCAACCCATGGGGGGAATGTCACTCACCGTGTTATGGAAATCCTCAATCGTGAACTCTGTGAAGCCCTGGGACACCAGGTCCTCCTTGCTTTTGGCAGAGATCTCCTTGAACCTGCATGAGATGAGATGGGGTCAGTATGGGCAGGGGGGAAGGAGGAGGTCATAGAGTTTTTGGCCAGAAGGAACCACCCTATCATCTAGTCAGACCCCCTCAGTCCTCTGTATCACAGGCCACCAACCCCACCTGGCACCCGCATGCTAAATCCAAGCACCAGAATTAGAGCAAAGCATTTTAGCCCAGGGAGAGAACAGGAGAGATTGAGGAGGTGAAACGTGTCATTTAATTTCAGAAAAGGGAACCCACAAAAATGAGGAGATTAGTTAAACAGAAATTAAAGGGGACAGGGCCAAAAGTGAAATCCCTACAACCTGCATGGAAACTTTTTAAAGACACCATAATAGAGGCTCAACTTACATGTATACCCCAAATTAAAAAACATAGTACGAGAACCAAAGAAGTGCCACCATAGCTAAACAACAACATAAAAGAAGCAGTGAGAGGCAAAAGAGCATCCTTTAAAAAGTGGAAGTTAAATCCTACTGAGGAGGATAGAAAGGAGCATAAACTCTGGCAAATGAAGTCTAAAAATATCATTAGGAAAGACAAAAAAGAATTTGAAGAACAGCTAGCCAAAGACTCAACAAGTACTAGCCAAAATAAAAAAGCAGGTACATCAGAAGCAGGAAGCCAACCAATTGGGCCACTGGACGATCGAGATGCTAAAGGAGTATTCAAGGACAACAAGGCCATGGCGGAGAAAGTAAATGAATTCTTGGCATTGGTCTTCAGGGCTGAGGATGTGAGGGAGATTCCCAAATCTGAGCCATTCTTTTTAGATGACAAAACTGAGGAACTGTCCCAGATTGAGGTCTCATTAGAGGAGGTTTTGGAACGAACAAAGAGAAACTAAACAGTAATATGTCACCAGGACCAGATGGCATTCACCCAAGAATTCTGAAGGAACTCAAATGTGAAACTGTAGAACTATCTGTTGTATGTAACCTATCAGCTTGTATAGCAGACGACTGGAGGATAATGTGAGGCCAATTTTTTAAGAAGGCTCCAGTGGTGATCTCGGCAATTACAGGCCGGTAAGCCTGACTTCAGGCAAACTGGTTGAAACTATAGTACAGAACAGAATTGTCAGACACACAGATGAACATGATTTGTTGGGGAAGAGTCAACATGGTTTTTGTAAAGGGAGATCATGACTCACCAATCTACTAGAATTCTTTGAGGGGGCTCAACAAGCCTGTGGACAAGGGGGATTCAGTGAATATAGGGTACTTGAATTTGAGGAAAGCTTTTGACAAGGTCCCTCACCAAAGGCTCCTAAACAAAGGAAGCTGTCATGGGATAAGACGGAAGAGATAACCAGTAACAGGTTAAAAGATAGGAAACAAAGGGTAGGAATAAATGGTCAGTTTTCAGAATGGAGAGAGGTAAACAGTGGTGTCCCCCGGGGTCTGTACTGGGACCAGTCCTATTCAACATATTCATAAATGATCTGGAAAAAGGGGTAAACAGTGAGGTGGCAAAATCTCCAGATGATACAAAACTACTCAAGATAGCTAAGTCCAGAGCAGACTGCGAAGAGTTACTGGGTGACTGGGCAACAAAATGGCAGATGAAATTCAATGTTGATAAATGCAAAGTAATGCAAATTGAAAAACATAATCCCAACTCTACATATAAAATTAGGGGTCTAAATTAGATGTTACCACTCAAGAAAGAGCTCTTGGAATCATTCTGGAGGGTTCTCTCAAAACATCTGCTCAATGTCATCGGTGATCCCTTGAGGTCGAGGAAGGATCTCTTTCACAGGTTTTATTTTCCATGGGTCCTTTGGTGACTGACGAGTCCAATCCTTGAGCCACAGGTTTGCTGGCAGACGTTGCAGGTGGTGTTGGAAGACGGTTGGGCCACAATTGCTGCATGACAGTTGTCTTTCCTTTCTTTCTTTTCTGGCATTTTTCTGCGACCAGGGCAAGGCGATTTTCCTCAAAAGTGGATGTTCCCTCTTTGACAAGTCTTCACCAGTTATCCCTATCCTGGGCTGCTCTCCCCCAGTGTGTGGTGTCAATGTCACATCTCTTGATGTTTATCTTGAGGGTGGTCTTTAAATCAGGGGTTCTCATAATCGGGGTCAGGGCCCCCCAGGGGGTGGCAAGGTTATTTTGCAAGCGGTTAGCCTCCACCCCAAACCCCGCTTTGCCTCTAGCATTTATAGTGGTGTTAAATATATTTTAAAGTGTTTTTAATTTATAAAGGGGGTCGCACTCAGCAGCTTGCTATGTGAAAGGGGTCACCAGTACAAAAGTCTGAGAACCACTGCTTTAAAGTGTTTCTTTTGGCCTCCCTGTTTCCTGTCTCCTTTGGTGAGTTGGACGTACCCCAGCAGTTGTTTTAGTAAGCGTACATGAGGCATCGGCACACAGTGCCTGCTCCACCTCAGCTGATGCTGGATAATCAGGGCCTCAACACTGAAGATGTTGGCCTCTGTGAAGACACTGACATTAGTGCGATGATCCTCATCTTCTGAAGAAAGTGCTGGTGTTCCAGGTGTTTTCTGTAGGTCACCCAAGTCTCGTAGAGGAGAGCTGGGATTACCACTGCTTTACAAACGAGTATAAGTCTAGTATGTGTTCTAATGTTGTGATTGTTGAACACCCGGCGAGACAGTCTGCCAAAGGCTAGGCTGGCACAGTGAATTCTGTGCTGAATGTCAACGTCTATGTCTGCCCTCTCTGAGAGATGGCTGCCAAGACAGGTAA
The DNA here is from genome assembly GCF_965140295.1 of Lepidochelys olivacea. NCBI lineage: Eukaryota > Metazoa > Chordata > Testudines > Cheloniidae > Lepidochelys > Lepidochelys olivacea. The sequence continues at coordinate 31,372,929 of NC_140417.1, forward strand.
AGCAGTCTACATTTTCCAGTTCTTCTTTGACAATGAAGATCTTCCTTGTTGATGATTGACCGGGGACTGGCTGGTGGAGAACTTTTGTTTTGCCGATGTTCAGAGATAGCCCCAGGCTTTTGTAAGCGTCAGAGAAGCAATTAAGGGCTGTTTGCAGATCCTCCTCTGAGTGTGCAACTACAGCACAATCATCGGCATACTGGAGTTCGGTTATTGTTCCCGATATTAGTTTAGTTCTGGCACAGAGACAAGAAAGGTTGAAGAGTTGCAGTCAGTCTGATACTGGATGCCAATGCCCTTTTGTAGATGGTCTTGGGTTAGTATTTTCATAGCTGCTAAGAAAATGGAGAAAAGGGAGGGTGCTGGTACATAGCCTTGTTTTACGCCAGTTCGGATGACAAAAGGGCTCAAAGACAGAGCCACTGCACAGGATGGAGGCAGTCATCTGGTCACGGAGGAGTCTTACAATGGTGATAAATTTGCTTGGGCAGCCAAACTTTTTTGTCTCTGTGCCAAACTTTGACATGATTTTCCAGAGCCTGACAGTTGACAGAGTCGAAGGCTTTGGTCAGATTGATAAAGGCCATATACAACTCCTGGTGGTATTCTTGACATTTTTCCTGGATTTGCGTGGCTGTGAAAATCTTGTGAGTGGTATCCCGTGGTGGTCTGAAGCCACACTGGGACTCTGGAAGTACTTCCTCTGCAAGAGGGAGCAGACGATTCAGTAAGATTTTGGCAAGAAGCTTCCCAGCAATGGAGATATTGGTGAAGATAAAAGGCCAATATCCGCCAAACATCGAGAGCGTGGAGTGCATGTTCTCGAGGGGAGGCGTGTGGTTTGGGGTAGAAGGTCAGGAGGTGCACACACCAGTTGACATGGAATGGTGAGGCCACCTTGGGGAGAAATTTGGAATGGAGGCACAGGGAGACCTTGTCCTTGTGGAAGACAGTGAAAGACATCATGGCCACCAGTTCACTAATGCACTATGCGGAGGTAACAGCTACCAAAAAGATCACCTTCATGGAAAGATGGGTATGGGAGCAGGTGGTGAGTGGTTCAAAGGGCGGCTTGGTGAGGGTGAAAAGCAAGAGGTGAAGGTCCCAGGAAGGAGTAGGCTTCTGGACAGCAGGGAAGGCGTTGAGAAGGCTGCGAAGGAAGTAGGAGGTAGTCTGGTGGGTGAAGATGGAAAACCCATCCAAAGACGGAAGGACAGCACTAAGCGTAGCCAGGTGGATGTGGACGGAGGAGTGGGCGAGGCCTTACTGACCGAGAGAAAGGAGGTAATCCAGGACGACGGGAATGGAGATGGTGTGCAGGCGGTGTTGCACCCAGCCAGTAAAATGGTGCCATTTGGTTCGGTAACATGCTCGAGTGGACGGGAATCGGCTATGGATAAGGATGTCGTGGACAGGGAACGAGCATGCATTGTGTATGCGCGAGCCCATCCAGATAGCAGGCCGGGAGATGGAGAGTGCCTGGGTTGGGATGTCGCAGTTGGCTATTCGCTGGCGTAAGGAGATCCGGGAGACAGATCAGAGGACGAGCGGAGAGATGTAGGAGATCCGTGTCCCAGTACTGGTGAAGCCAGGTGGAGGCAATGAGGAGAAGAGTTGCATGGACGTGCCACACCTCGCGCAGGACCTGGGGGAGCAGGGGAATGGGCAGGAACGCATAGCAGAGGTGAGTGATCCAGGACAGGAGGAGGGCATCGCCCCCGGTAGCCTGCGTGAAGACCTTCGTGAACATGTGGGGGCGGTAGCAGTACTGAAGGGGAGGACCCACAACTGATAGTGGGAATGGCCCACCATGATTTGGAAGAACTTGCAATAAGCGGGGTGGATATCAGTATGGAAGTAGGCGTCCTTCATATTGAGAGCTGCAAACCAGGCTCCACGGGGAAGGGAGGAGAGAACGAGGGGAAGGGTGACCATCCAGAAATGGAATCTGCAGATAAATTTGTTCAAGAGCCGGAAGTCCAGAATAGGGTGACGGCTACCCACTTTCTTTGGCATGAGAAAATAAGGAGAGTAGAAGCCCCAGGCCCGATAGGGATGCAGGACAAGTTCTATGGTGCCCTTCCGCAGGAGGGCATCTGCTCCCTCTCTGAGAAGGTGGCAATGCAAGGAAGTGCCCAGGTGCTACTGGGGTGGACAGCAGGGCAAGAAGGAAAGGAATTCCATAAGGTAGCCCTGGTGGACGATGTCCAGCACCCAGCAGTCGGTGATAATCTGGCCCCAGTTGTGAGCAAAGGAGATGAGGTGACCCGGCAGAGGGAAGGGGGGGGTAGAGGAAGGTTTGCAGGTCTCGAGGAAGGAGTCAGAAGGGTTGCTTGGGAGGACGTTGCGGAAAGGCACATGTGGAAGAAGTAGCTGCAGCAGCAGAGCATGGTCATTGTGAACAGGGCGATGATGGGACGAGTCAGGCAGGCGCTGCGGGTAAGGCTGGTATGTGGAATGGGGACGGGTCAGAAGTTGTTGGCAGTGAGTTGAGGATGGGGTATAAAGGCCCAGCGACCAGAGAGTGGTGTGAGAGTCTTTGAGAGAAAGCAAAGACTCCTCCGTCTTGTCACTGAACAATTTATTGTTTCTCAAATGGAGGGTCCTCCAGGGTGGTCAGAACCTCCTTCGGGAAGCCACTGGACTGGACCCAGGAGTCCCGGCGGGGAACGGCCCTGGATGCCAGGGAGCAGGATGTGGCATCAGCGGCATCAGCCACGGCCTGGAGAGCTACTTTAGCCACCGGCCTGTCCTCGTCCACAAGGTGTTGGAAATCCTGCTGTTTTTCTGGGGGTAGGAAGGCCTGAAAGTCCACCAGCTTAGAGTACAAAAGGAATCGTGCTTGGCCAGATTGGTCTGGTAACTGGCAATACGGAATTCGAGGCCAGCAGAAGAGTAAACCTTGCGGCCCAGCAGGTCCAACTTTTTGGCGGCCTGGTCAGGTGGCATGGAACGGAAATGCTGTTGGTGGGCGTGCTCGGTCACAGCTTGTACCACCAGCGAATAGGGGTGGGGGTGGGTGAAGAGAAAGTCCATGTCCTTCACAGGCACAAAGTAGCGGCGCTCTCTCCATTTCGGGGTAGGAGCACAATAGGCCAGGGTGCACCAAGTGGCTTGGGCTGGCTGCATGTGGGCTATGAGAATAGGGAGGGCAGTGCGGGAGGGTCCAGGGGGTTGCAGGATGTCCAAGAATTGGTTTTGTGGATCCTGGACATCTTCGACAGGCAGGTTGAGGGGTGTAGACATGCACTGAAGCAAGTCCTGGTACTGCATGTGATCAGAGCATCGTCAGGGAACAAAGAGGTGCCCATATTGACTGGAGGGGGCGATGGCGCTGCTGGCGTGGAAACGATCAGAGGCTCCTTGTACACAGAGGAAAGAGCAGTGAGCACTGAAGAAGGGCAGTGATGCAGACAGGGCAGCACGCCTGGGTCACGGTAGGAGTTCCATGCAGTCCAGTAGGGCGACACATAGGGGTCACCAGGCATTGGCAGTGCCCATGGGTAGCAGAACCACGGATCAGCTGGCAGAGCAGACAGCTGATGGTACAGTTGGTGCCGGTGTTCTGGGCTGTAAGACCGGGCAGGCGAGAAGGCAGTGTTCGGTTCTGAGGACCGTTCTGAGGACCACTCAGGGTCCGCAGACGGGTCCAGTAAGGGTGGGGCTGTCAGAGCCAGCAGTGCCAGCAGTATAGGGGGGTGAAGGCCGGGCGATCCGAGAGTTTGTGCAAAGGGTCCGGTGGAGAAAGGCAGAGTGGAACAGCAGGCTGGAGCAGGAGTAGCTCATCCACGGCAGACAGAAAGTGCCTGAAGGACCGGAGCGTGGAGGTGAGCCAGTATATAGCAGCCTGAGTTTAGCCGTCGGTGTAAGAGGGGACAGACAGCCCAATGTGCGTGGGTCCGGGCACGCAAGTTTGGACGATCCTGGTGGGGTAGAAGGAGCCAGAGATGACGGTGACAGATCAGTCACCGGGGCTGGAGGAGGCACTGCTGGGGCGCGGTGCTTGGACTTATGCTCCGTGCGAGACTTCCTCAGAGCAGGAGCGTCCAGATTGGTGCGTGACTTCTCACCCGATCTGGCACAGCTCGGGGAGGCAACACTGCGCTTGGAGACGGTCCCCGTCGGGGAGCTGCCTTTATGCCCATGAGCGTGCTTCTAGTGTGCACGGTGGGCTTTAGCCAAATGGAACAGTGCCACCAGTGCCAGGTAGGAAGGGCCCCAGGACGTCCTGGCCGCTGGATCCGATTGCACATGGGGGCACACAGCCTCCTCCATAAAGAATTTGCGGAAGCGAAGTTTTCTGGTTTCCCAGGTACGAGGTGGGAACGAGCGACAGATGGAGCAGCGGGTGGCGATATGAGTGTCACCAAGACAGCAGAGACAGTGTTGGTTCTCGTCTCTCATGGAGAAGGAGTGCGGGCAGAAAGCACAGTATTTAAAACCAGCTTGCCGGGGCATACTCCCGGGCCAGGAAGAAGCCCCCAGAGGTGAGAAAGTCCAATGGAAACCTAAGTAACTAGCAGCTAACTAATAAACGGACAACAAAGTACTAAGAACTACAGAAAAACTATATACAATTAACAGAGAGCAGTTCTCTTAGCGAGCTATGAACACTGGGGAACAGGGGTTCCGACTCTACCCGTGCGGCAGTAAGAGAGAACTGGAGCGGCGTCGACACGCACAGCCCCTTAAAGCCTCGGATCCGCCATGCAGTCAACACACTACACACGTGCAGGTCAACGGACCCTACTATGAACAGTTCCGGCTTCAGCACATGCACACGCACGTCTGAAATCCACGTAAGGACCATCACTCAAAGAAGAACTGGGAATTGAACCCAGGAGTGCTGATCCAGTGCCGTAAATAAGATCTGAATAATTAGCATTTGTTTCAAACCCAAAAGCGGTGGAGGATCCTTACGGTCTAAGGAGTGTCCTCAATTTGAGGAAGATGCCATGCAGCCGGAGCTCTGACTTGGCAGGAGTCACACGCTGAGGCCTTTCCAATCACCCAGCCTGCCCTCCAGGATAGAAGCGGCAATACACCCGTGCCAGGCTAATAATCCCCCCTAGCTCTTATATGGCGCTTTTCACTGTCATATCATCATCCCCATTTTACAGATGGGGACACTGAGGCCCAGAGAGGGAAGGGACTTGCCCAAGGTCACCCTGGAAACCAGCAGCAGAGCTGGGAATAAACCCCAGGTCTCCCTCCTCTTAGCCCAGCACTCTCCCCTTGCTAGGCCGCACGGTCTCCCACTGCCCTCCCACCACACCGACCCCCTTGTTGTGGGGGATGGTGGACTCCGGTCTCCAACAGGGCCCCACCCTACCGTTGCAGTTCCTTGCTGTCCTCCAGTAGGGCCTCCAGATGCGAGAAGCCAAACGCCCGGTAGAAGCAGTTGCCGTCGGGCCGCGTCTTTCGGATGTATGAGTATTTTTTGAGCAGGTCCTGTGCGGGGAGGGGGGGAAGGCAAAATTAGTCTCTCCTAGGGAAAGGGACTGGGAGGTTAGTGGCCGACAGTGCCACATAAATACTAAGCATTATTACACCTCCTGCTCCTGCCAAAGCCTGGTGGGGAAGGCTTAGAATTCAGCGGATGGGGAGCAGACAACTTAGAGAGGGGAGTCTGAGGGACAATGCTAAGGAGGGGCGACTGTGTGGCCAGGGAAGGCCAGGATTTTCAAGGGGTGGTGGTGGTGAACCTAGAGATAAACTGAGGAGCAGCCGGGGGGGGGGGGGGAGGGAGGGAGAGGCCAAGATTGAGGGGCTGGGACGGAGAGCTCGAGGGGAGGCTGGGGGACTATGGAGGGAGAGAGGTCTGGGATTTAGGTGTCAGGGTGAAGCAGGCTGGGGCCTGCAATTAGGAGATGGGGGAGCCAGGAGGAGCACGGGACCTAGGGAGATCAGACAGGGAGACTAAGGAGGAAAGGGCCTGGAATCGAGAGGCTTGGATTGGGGGGGAAGGTCCTAGAGCAGGGAGGGCCTGGCTGGTACCTACCTTGATCTTTTGTTGATAGATGTGATCATCCTCCGCGTACTCCTTGTACAGAACTGACAGCTCCAGTCTGTCCGACACCAGGGGGTTCTGGACGGCGATCTGGAAGGACAACGGGAGGTACTGTGACACTAGCAGGGGGGAAGCGGTGGCCATGGCTCCCAAACCTCGCTATGGAGGCACCTCGAGCTAACAGACACCCAGGGCCTGCAGAAGGAGACCTGGAGCTGGCTGCAGTGCCTCCTGGGAACTGTAGTCTGGCTACCTCATCCCCCCATCCCCCTCCATAGGCCAGGGGACCTCACTGAACTATATCTACCATGCTCTGCCTTCACCCTCTCGCCAAGCCACTGCCATGCCTCTTGGGAACTGTAGTCCAGGTGGCTCATGCACCTAATTCTCCACTATAACTAGGGCCCTACCGAATTCACAGTCCATTAATTTCATGATTTCAGCTATTTAAATCTGAAATTTTACGTTCAAATGTTGTAAATGTAAGGGTTCACACCCAAAAAGGAGTTGTGCGTGTGTGTGTGTGGGGGGGGGGGGTTGCAAGGTTATTATGGGGGCAGGGGGTTGCAGTACTGCTACCCTTACTTCTGCTCTGCTGCTGCCGGCAGCGCTGCCTTCAGAGCTGGGCAGCTGGAGAGCGGCAGCTGCTGGGCAGGAGCCCAGCTCTGAAGGCAGAACTGCCGCCAGCAGCAGCGCAGAAGTACGGATGGCCTGGTATGGTATTGCCACCCTTACTTCTGCGCTGCCGCCTGCAGAGCTGGGTGCCTGGCCAACAGATGCTGCTCTCCGGCCACTCAGCTCTGAAGGCAGTGCAGAAGTAAGGTTGGCAATACTACACTGCCCCCCAAAATAACCTTGTGACCCCCCCCGCCACTCCCTTTTGGGTCAGGACCTCCAATTTGAGAAACACTGGTCTCCCCACTGAAATCTGTATAGTATAGGGTAAAAGCACACAAAAGACCAGATTTCATGGGAGGAGAGACCAGATTTCACGGTCTGTGACGCATTTTTCATGGCTGTGAATTTGGTAGGGCCCTATCACCCAGACTTCCTGGTTGACACAGACCTCCCACAAGGGCCCACAGTCCCCCATCTAAGCAAGAGAATGCGACAGCATCACGGTGCGATGGTGCATCACGGGGGACGTAGTCCAGCTGGAAAGCCCAGCCATAGAGGAGAATGGGAGCACAAGGCACCTGAACTCCAACTCCCATGAGGCACTGCAGCAGCATTTCAGAATCAAAACATTTGGACATTCAGGTTGGGATTTTTTCACAGAAAAATCCCCCCCCACACACATTTTTCCCAGGGAAGAGGGAGTTACTTACCTGTCGCTGGAGGTTCTCGGAGATGTGTGGTCCCTATCTGTATTCCACTGAGGGTTACGCATGCGCCACGCGTCCGGAGCCAGAGATTTTGGAAGTAGTTGTGTCTGTTGGTCTGCGTGTGCCCCTTTGCCTCGCACCTCATGGTTTCACCCGAGACGATAAAGGGTGGGGCGGACCAACCGCCTCTCCAGTTCCTTCTGCACCGCAAATCAAACAGGTCCGCAGCAGAGGGGGAAGCAGGATGGGAAGTGGAATACAGATAGGGACCTGTGACAGGGTGCTGGGCAGGAACTCCTGAGCCAGCCCTCTGTCACACCAGCTCCAATTAAGGGAGGTAAATTGGAACTGGCTAGAGAAACCTGCACCTGATTGGCGAATGGGAAACAGCTGCCAGCCTAATTAGCCTGGGGCTACATACAGGCCCAGAGGAAGGAAGCAAGCAGGGAGCCAGAGAGTGGAAGGACAGCGGTAGCCCTTCCCTCCTGGGTGCAGAAGCGGAAAAGTCCGTAAGGCTGGAAACCCAAGCTGTATGTGGTGGGAAGGCGGTGGGAGCACATGCTATAAATAAACTGCACCGTTATTGCTGAGCTCCGGGGTCTCTGAGTGGTTTGTGAATGCAGCAGACAGGAGCAAAGGGGGCCCTGCTACACCCTACTACAGGACCACACCTCTCGAAGAACCCTCAGTTACAGGTAAGTAACCTCCCCTTCTTCTTTGAGTGATGGTCCCTATTGTATTCCACGGAGGGTGATTAACAAGCAGTACCTAATTCAGAAGAGGGTGCAAGGGAGGGGGGGAATGGCTGAACAGAGGACAGCCATGAAGAACAAGGCATCCATCACAGAATTTTGTATTGCGTAATGTACAGCAAAGGTATGTCATCCTCAATGCCACGTGGCCACCCTAAATATGTCTGAAAGCAGTACGTCATGAAGGGCAGCCACAGTCGATGCTGGAGCTCTTGCAGAATGGGCTGTCACCCCGAAGAGTGGGAGGCAGTCCCGATAACAGAGAGTAATGTACCCTGAAATCCACTGTGTGGAGATCGCCTGCCCCTTAAGTCTTTCAGCTATTGCAACAGTCTGGGGACTTCCGGAATGGTCTCGTCCTCGGCAGGTAATAGGCCGGGGCCTCGCGGACATCGAGTGAGCACAGGCACTGTTCCTCTGCTGAGGCGTATGGCTTCGGAAAGAAAGCAGGTAAGTGTATGGGTTGGTTGAGATGAAAGTAGGATACAACTTTTGGCAGAAACTTGGGATGCAGACGCACGGAAACTTTGTCCTTACGGAACGTGGTGAAAGGGGGTCTGCCATCATAGCCCCAGTGCGCCTATCCTTCTCGCAGAAGGAATAGCTACCAGGAAGATGACCTTCATGGAAAGGAGGGACAGGGAGCAGGAAGCTAGTGGTTCGAAGGGTGACTTCATTAATGTTGAGCGAACAAGGTTGAGGTCCCATTGGGGAGCTATAAGTTGAATGGGTGGGAAGATTCTGAGGAGGCCCTTCCAAAACATGGCAGTCAATGGATGTGTACATATGGACTGCCCTTCCACAGTAGGGTGGAAGCCACTGACAACTGCTATGTGGATCTTAATGGAATTGAGTAGGCAAAGCGCTTCCACTTGGCCTGATAGGAACGCCCTGTCGACTCCTTCCTTCTGCTCAAAGGGATGTCTTGTACTGCCGACAAACATTCCCATTCTAGCAAAGATGCCTACCCAAAAATTAAGCTCTGAGGTGAAACATCTTCAGAACAGGATGCCTGATCCTGCCGCCATTCTGTGAATGCAGTTCTGGGAAAGCTGGGAGGAGAAACGGAGGACGAGCTGACATGTGGAGGAGCTGTGGAAACCAGAGCTGGCGTGGCCAGAACAGGGCCATCTGAATAACCATTGCCTTCTCCCGCCTGATAACGTGGAGGACTCATGGCAGGAGTGTTAGAAGGGGAAACGCGCAAGTTATCTGGTCTGACCAGCAGAGGACAAGGTCATCACTCTGGGAATGGGCGCCAAGCCTCCCCCCATCCCCTGGAGCAGTACATGGTGCACTTGGTGTTGGCATGGAAGACAAAGAGATCCATGGTCAGAATCCCACATTGGCTGAAAATCATAGAATCGTAGGACTGGAAGGGACCTCAAGAGGTCATCTAGTCCAGTGCCCTGCACGCAAGGCAGGACTAAGTATTATCTAGACCAGTGCTTCTCACGCTATCTGATGTGGAGGACCGGCAATTTTTTTTTCCAATGTGCGCACAGACTGGCAGCCGATGGCTCGCGGACTGGCACCAGTCCGCGGACCACCACTTTGAGTAGCACTGATCTAGACCATCCCTGACAGGTGTTTGTCTAATCTGCTCTTAAAAATCTCCAATGACAGAGATTCCACAACTTCCCTAGGCAATTTATTCCAGTGCTTAACCATCCTGACAGTTAGGAAGTTTTTCCTAATGTCCAACCTTATCTGCCCTTGCTGCAATTAAAGCCCATTGCTTGTTGTCCAAACCTCAAAGATTAAGGAGAACAATTTTTCTCCGTCCTCCTTGTAACAACCTTTAATGTACTTGAAAATATTTATGTCCCCTCTCAGTCTTCTCTTCTCCAGACTTAACCAACCCAATTTTTTCAATCTTCCCTCATAGGTCATGTTTTCTAGACCTGTAATAATTTTTGTCGCTCTTCTCTGGACTCTCTCCAATTTGTCCACATCCTTCCTGAAATGTGGTGCCCAGAACTGGACACAATACTCCAGCTGAGGCCATATCAGTGCAGAGTAGAGAGGAAGAATTACTTCTCAAGTCTTGTTTACAACACTCCTGCTAATACATCCCAGAATGATGTTTGCTTTTTTTGCAACATATTACACTGCTGACTCCTGTTTAACTTGTGAACCACTACAGCTCCCAGATCCCTTTCTGCAGTACTTCTTCGTAGGCAGCCATTTCCCATTTTGTAGGTGTGCAACTGATTGTTCCTTCCAAAGTGGAGTACTTTGCATTTGTCCTTACTGAATTACATTCTATTTACTTCAGATCATTTCTCCAGTTTGTCCAGATCATTTTGAATTTTAATCCTATTCTCTAAAGCACTTGCAACCCCTCCCAGCTTGGTATCACCCACAAACTTTATAAATGTACTCTCTATGCCGTTATCTAAATCATTGATGAAGATATTGAACAGAACCGGACCCAGAACTGATCCCTGTGGAACCCCACTCGATATGCCCTTCCAGTCAGAACGTTGTTGACCACAGTGTCGTGAAGCTCCCATTTGTGATCGGCCATAAATGTCCTGCTGAGAGAGTCTACAATCATGTTCTGAGCCCCTGGAAGATAGGCTGCCGACAATAGGATCTTGTGGGCAATGTACCAATCCCATAAACAAACCGCTTCTGCAGAGAGTGTAGTCGACCTCATGACCTCTTGCTTGTTGATGTAATAAATAATGGTGATGTTGTCGGATATGATGAGAACACGATGGAAGTAAATGGATGGAAGAAATGCGCGACACACTTACCGTAATGCCCGAAGCGCCATGATGTTGATGTGTATTCTGGATTCCCAAGGGGTCTAGGTCCCTTGCATCATGTGCTCCCCGACGTGGGCACCCCCTCCGGAGAGTTATGCGTCCATGATGATTGTCATGTCCAACGAAGATGAGAGGAATGGCATCCCAGCGCAGACCTGTCTCAGGTACATCCACCACTGGAACAAGGAGAGCACCTTGGGAGGCACTAATACCACGGACTTTCTGTTGTATTCTGTCGGCGACTAGATTTTTTGGAGCCACAGCTGAAGTCAGCTAAATCGGAGGTGAGCCAAGGCGGTGATGTATGTGCAGGCTGCCACGTGGCCAAGGAGGGATAGGCAAGTCCTGACAGAACAGAAGGACCATTGACTACTTGGGTGATGAGTTCCTGTAGGGTCTGGAACCTGTCCACGGTAAGTAGGCTTGTGCCGAGACTGAGTCGATGGAGCCCCTATGAAATGCAGGGATTGCCTGGGAACCAAAGTTGGTTTTTCGACATTTACGCTTACCCCCCAGGGAAGAAAGTAGTCTGAGTGTGACGAAGTGGGACTGTTCTTAATGTTTCCTCTTAATACTGTAGGTGTGCCTCAGTTTCCCCTACGCATTTATTAAGTCTCTAGGTGGTGGGATAAGGGGGTGTAATTGTTGCAGAGCAAAGGGCCAGTGTATATAAATGGCCGACACTCTGTCTCTTGGCAACTGATGGCCTGGGCCCTTCACCCCTGCAAGGTTATAGCTAAAGATTGGAGAACAAAGGAATCAGATGACCTCCTGGCCCGGGAAAGGGACAAAGCCCAGAGGAGGAGGGGGTGGAGGGTGAGTCAGTTGGGGGCTGGCTGGGGATGTGGAGTGAAGTGCAGACTGGCTCACTGCCCCCCAAAATGGACCTGGCTGAGGGGTCCTGTTCTCTGTACCTACAAGCTCTGTTTTAGACTGTGTTCCTGTCATCTAATAAATCTTCTGTTTTACTGGCTGGCTGAGAGTCACGTCTGACTGCGAAGTTGGGGTGCAGGACCCTCTGGCTTCCCCAGGACCCCGCCTGGGCGGACTCACTGTGGGAAGCGCATGAAGTGGCAGAGGATGCTGAATGCTCCGAGGTCAGACCCAGGAAGGTAGAAGCCGTGTGAGCTTTTTGCCCTGCAGACAGTCTGCTCACAGAGAGGAGACTTCACCAGAGTCCTGACTGGCTTCGTAAGGAGCAGTTCCACAGCATTGCCCGAGAACTCCGTGACACCGAGTAACATGGAGGTTGAGGTTCAACCCTCGTCCCTGGATCGCGCTGCTACCAGCCAGTTATCGAAACAGGGAAATATAAGGACCTCGTGACACCAGTGGTGGGCCACTATGACAGAGAGAATTTTGGTGAAGACCTGTGAAGCAGTGGTGAGTCCAAACGGTAGGACTCCGTATTGGAAGTGTTAAGGGCCTACTGTGAATATCGAGAATCTCCCCATCTATGCAAAAATAGGTGCCCTGCATAACGAGAGCCATAAACCACATGCCTCTTTCTACAGATGATATGATGGCTGCTAAGGTGACCATACGGAACTTTGGCTTGCATATAAAGCAATTATGACGTCGGAGGTCCAGGATTGGTCTCCACCAATCTCGGGTACTAGAAAATAAGTGGAATAGAACCCGGTACCCTGATAGTCCGGAGGAACATGCTCTATCACTCCCCTTTGAAGTAGGGAGTTGACCTCTAGAGCGAGGATGCTGTAATGAGAGTGGTCCCTGAGGAGGGGCCAAGTCGGGGGTGAGGTAGTGTCATGAACTCAATCTTATAGCCATGTTGAATGACATCCAGGACGCACTTGTCCATTATTGTCGCACTGGTAAAAAATGTCCACCCAGCAGAAAAGGAAGGCAAGTGGCTGGACCTTATGGGTCACAAGGTCTTCTTGTGGGCTAGCCTCCAATTTCAGATCTTGAACTACCAGGCCTTATTGGCCAAATATGACTTTCTCAACTGAAAATAAAGTCCTTGAATTTACTGTAGTTGCCACCCAGAAGGGCCAGCCACTTGCCTGCCTTGTCCACCAGGGGGGCGCATGAGTGCTGCTGCCTGGCCTGCTCAATTGCCACTTGGATCCTGAGGGAATTGGGTGGGGGTGAGAGAACAGAAACTCAGACCCCTTAGCTGGCACCCTTGAGGGTAGGAGCATCAGTGTCTGGGGTATGCCAAATGGTATGAGCCAGCTGAAGAATGGTATCATTGATTGGTAGAGCAACCCTGGTCTGTACCGAGACCTGAATGTCGGTACCGAGGCCTGAAGGCTGTCCCGAAGCTGATGCTGTTTGTCCTATACTTCCCTCCAGTGGTATATGAAGAATCTGTGTAGGAGGTCCTGGAACTGGTGAAAATCATCTGGGGGTCGGGGGGAGCCAAGGTCACTGTTGTGTCTGGAGAAGACGACAGAAATCGTTCCTGTTCCGGCGGTACCAGACTGAACGGCTCATCCTCCAAAACCAGTTCCAAACATCTGCTCAAGGATGCCCAAAGCAGGGATGGGGTGAATCCTCTCTTGCTGAATGGGAAGGCTCTGAAGGTGGATATTGAGGCCAGGGTCCCCAGTATGGCCAAAGGATGGATCCAGCAGATGCTGCTGAGGGCCTCATGGCGCGGGATATCAGTGGTTTCTCTGCTGGGGTAGAGGAGGGTACTGCCACTAAGTTGGTAGACCCTTAGGGTACTTGTAGCGGTGTTAGGAGATGGACAGCCCCTGCACTCCACCCAAATCCTCCAACAAGGAAAACTCAGATCCTGGTTCGAATGCCGGTAACATCGGAACCGGTGGAACCATGTAAGCTGTAGGGGAACGGGTGGAAGCACAACTCAACTGAGATACGTCCTGGGTTGGAGATCGTACCTCCATAGGCTCAGACTGTAAAGGAAGGTGTGGAGACCTCATTTCTTCCAGAGCAAAGAGTTCATGAGGCCCAGGCACTGTCTCCAATCTCCCCGGTGTTAATGGCATGCGCTCCGCATCCGGAACTGGAGCTGGAGCAGAGGACTGTTTCGAAATTGATGGTTCTGTTGACTTAGAGGTGGCTGATTTGGAAGGTGTGCACAGTAACTGGCGGATCCACCAGTCTGTGAGATTTCTTGTCATGCTTGTGAGCCTTCGAATGCACCACTTCTCCGTGGCTGGAACTCGTGGAAGGCGCATTGCCCTTCTTGGGGCTGGAACAAGACTGACTGCCATGCTTATGCGCATGCTTTCTTGCCAACTAGGCTCCGGCATGGGGTCCGTAGTACTGGTACTGGCAGAACCGGACTCAATCTCTGCAGTTGGAGGCGCACCCCTGGGTTTCTCAGGATGATGTATGGGGCCGGGGAGGTTCCCTGGCCTGGATCCGACCGCGGCCTCATGGCAACTTCCATGATGTGCTTCTTGAGGCAGAGAGCCTGGCCTTCTTGGGTATGGCCTGGGAAGGACAGGCAGATACTGCACCTGGATGAAACGTGGGCTTCTCCCAAGCATCAGACCAGCACTGGTGCTCATCGCTGACCAAGAACAAACGTGGGCAGGAGACGCAGATCTTGAACCCTGGAGTCTTTGGCATAATCCAGTACCCGGATGTGGGTGCTGGATTGGGTGGGAGGGACTGGTAACAGATTCCCCAAAGACTCTTATATCCTAAGAATTACTACTAAATGCTAAACTGCAGTAAAAAAAAGAAAGACTAAAACTATGTACAATTCAAATCCTTTTTATTTTTAAGTGTGTCAGACACAAGAGGACACTAGTAGCTCTGACTTGGACCATGCGGCGGTGAGGAGGAACTGGAGACGCGGTCGGTCTGCCCTGCCCTTTGTCACCTTGGACGAAGCCATGAGGCAAGGTGAGGGCGCATGTGCAGAACTACAGACACGAATACTTTCAAGACCTCTGGGCGCACGACGCAAGCGTAAACCCGCCCCGGACTACAGCAGGAACCATCACTCAAAGAAGCAGCTGCTGCTTTTTGCAGAAAAATCTGCTGTCAGAACCCTGATTCTTTTTGGAAGAGCATTTTGATGGAAAATTTTCAACCAGTCCTCATGAGCCCCTCATACCATTACACAGTGCCCCCATGTTGCCTAGCACCCTTGGACCAGGAGCCCCAACACTGCCTCCTTTAGCCCCCAGGGGACCACCCCCCAGCCTGCCTCTTCCTCCCACCTCTGCCCCTGGAGGCCCTGACACACACACTCCCAGCACCATCTATTCCCACGCCACACCAAGCCTAAGTCCACCTCAAGAGTCTCAACCACCCCCTACTGCCCTCCCCTAGATAGGATCCCAGGCCCCAGGAGTCCTGACATCCGTACCCATGCTCCCAGTTTGCTGTTGAGCCAAAGGATGGAGCTGGGGTGAAGGACGGCTGCGTCCTCATAGATTAGCGGTGGGAGCAGTTTGCCCTCAGCTGAGCGGTTGCAGGTTAGGGGGAACATGACTGAGGCTACATGCAGCCCCTGTGGGAGAGATTTGAGGGGTTAGCACAGGGAGGGCAGCGGCCAGGTACCAAAACCCCAACATCCCAGAGGCTGGAGATGGAAAGTGAAACTATCAGAAACTGTGAAGGGAGAGCAAGGACACAAAGGCCCCACTGAGATCCACTCGCTGACCCATCTCGGATCTGGCAGACTACTTTTCCCTGCACCCAAAGACCCTCTGAAGCCTCACCTCCTGCTGGATGCGATCCTGCTGAGCCATGATGGCTTCATCGTATGCCAAACAGTTAACTCCTGGAAGAGAAAAAGAGATGGAATTAGATGCTTATCCCACGCCAGCTGCACCCCCGCCAGTTCAGACCCCCGTGGGCTCCAGTCTCAAATGTCACCCCCCACACCTTAGGGGTCACCATCCTGCCATAAAGATGAGTTCCCCAAGGTTCAGTCTCAATTGACCTTTGCTCCCATCACCCTTCCCCCATGCTGCAATGCCAACACTGCCCGAGACAGAACTCCATCCGCACAGCTGGAGGGGGAAGACTAGTCCTTCGGGTCAGGTCACTGGGCTGAGACTCA
Source organism: Lepidochelys olivacea (assembly GCF_965140295.1). Taxonomy (NCBI): domain Eukaryota; kingdom Metazoa; phylum Chordata; order Testudines; family Cheloniidae; genus Lepidochelys; species Lepidochelys olivacea. The sequence continues at coordinate 31,388,804 of NC_140417.1, forward strand.
GGAGATGTGGGTTCAGTTTCTGGCTCCATCATAGCATTTGAGCGAGTTCTTTCATCTCTGTGGGCCTCCAGCTTCTCCCTCTGCAAAATGGGCTAATGAGCCTTCCTCTGCTATTTAGGCTGTGAGCTCTTTGGGGACTCTCTCTCTTGCTAGATGTCTGTGCAGCAGCCAGCATGATGGTTCCCTGATCTCAGTCAGGGGAGGTGGGAGGGGTCCTGTCTAGCTCCCGGCCCAGTAGGTCCTCCTCCCTCAGTATTGGTTAGGGAAGCCGGCACAGCGCCTGGCTCAATGGAGTCCCCGATCTAGGTCAGAGATCAATTTGTGCATCGTATTGCCAAAATGAGCCATTTCCCTTCTAGGGTTAATTTTCGAGTTCGGCCAGCAAATATTCTCCCGGGAGAAGGTAGAGCAAACGGAATAACCCCAACACAAGGAAGACAACGCTGACCCGGAAGCTGAGACACCAAACAGGGCTTGCTTTACAGATTCCTTCTGTAACACAGATACTCTTCTTGTTCAGTAAGAAGTGTAGCTGTAACTAATCAATGCATCTTCTGTGTGCAGCTCCAGCCAGTGGCCTCGGCAGAGGTCAGAATTGGTCTTTTTAAGCTCAACTCATTACAGGCACAAGTAGCTCTTTAGCAGACAGAAACTGAAGCTATTGTTTGTAAATACCATTAGGCAAATCCATGATGCTTTTGCTACAACATGCATTGCAGATATTAAGGCGGCACCGTCAGCTTCTAAATGGCCACACTTCTGTCCACAAAAGTTGGCACAACTAGCAGCTAAGATTTGCGGGTCTTGTTGATGCACAAAAGTTGTGTTGCTTTAACTAAAGGAATTGATTTTTAACCGTCCCAGGGATTAAGCATTGTCACAAACTCCCCAGCCAAGCGATGGATTCTCCATCTCAACACCGGTGGCCTTTCTGAAAGAGGCTTGAGTCAGCTATAAGCAAATGGGCTAAATACAGGGGGAAGCGGGTGAAATGCCCGGGCCTGTTCTATACAGCTCAGACTAGAGGATCTCATGGTCCCTTCGGGCCTTGCACTCTATGAATCACTAACTACACCGGTATAGCTAGAGCAGCACAACCGCTAGTGTGGATGCAGTTATACCCACTATACAGGTGCTTTACACTTTATTCCTGGACAGAGGACTGGAGGGACCTCTTGGGTCATGGCCTCCAGGCCCTGCTAGCGCAGGCAGCCCCATCTGAAACGTATCCAGCTCCATCTTCAAACTAGTTGGGGTGTTTGCTCCCCACTGCTCCTATGGGGAGGCCGTTCCAGAACCTTCCTCCTCTGATGGGTGGAAACCTTCTTCCCATTGCCAGCCCCCATCGATTCCTGGCCAGTTAACCCCATCTGCTCTTGTGCCAACACTGTCCTTTAGCTTCAGTAGTTCTTCTCCCTCCCAGGGGTTAACCCCCCGGTGCATTCATGGAGTACAAACAGATCCTCCCTCAGCCTTCGTTTGGTCAGGTTAAACAACGGAACTGTAAAAATCACAGAAATTGCAGGGGGATTTGAGAGCAAAGCTGGATTAGAGCCCCTGGGCCTCAAGCAAATGATCCCCTGTCCTAGCCTGAAAATCTATGAATAATAAACCACAACAGTGTGATAGCTGAAATTATATCAACTCATTGAGCCACATACTTAGCTTGTGTAAATGGCCCTAGCTCAGCACAAGTCCCTAGAGCTATAGGTGGGGATCTGGCCCATTGAAACCACTCTCCCGTCCTCCCTCTACAATCTCCTCTATATCCAGCGACACGAAATCACCCCTCTTTTATGGGGAAACCAAGGAGTAATAATTTTGAGCAAGGCTTAGAACCCAGGAGTCCTACTGAGCTTCACCTCAAACAAATCTCCCAAAGACGACTAACTTTCGGGTGTAAACAGCCTCCTGTTTATCACTGCTACCCGTCTGCCATTCAGTGCTGTCTGGCTTAGTTCAAAGACAGAGACGAGCTTTGCCAGCTCTGCAGGAAGATGAGAAAGCAATTTGGGCCCGTTCCATTGCATACATCACTGGTAAACGGGAGTCCCCAAGTCTGACTCCCAGCCCAACGGCATGCATCCCTGCTAATGCAGTACAGATCCCCTCTCTTGCTCTGCAGAGGCCACATAACACAAGGTGGAAAGAACCACATGGGGTGCACATGTCCCCATTTTCCTCAGCCTACTGAGGAAGAACCGGGATACCCCACAACAAGAGTCTTCCCCAGAGCAGATCCAGACGGACCACAGCCCTATTTATCAACAGAACCATCTGGATAAGAGTCCAGAACTTTTCTTGTTGACGTGAACCGGAACTGACTCTACTGGGGACATCGCAACCAAAATAGCCTTTATTCTGCATCACAAACAGAATTTAAACTGTGTTTATCGGTAATACTCCAGGGGCAGGGACTGTTCTTAAAGGGGACAAAGCAGATTGGGAAGCTACTGGAGAGGGAGGGAGTCTGTTTTCTTCACTCCAAGCCACCCCAGATGCCCCTCATTATGCAGAGCCATCGCTTTTTCTAACAGTCCCCCTGCCACCTTCAAACAAACAATTAAGACATTATTTATTGCTTTCAGTTAGGGATGGCCCAAGCAAGGTTTTAAGTGAAACCATCTGGGATGCTTGATGGGAGTGGGGGGATGTGGGGTGCTGGATTTTGAGGAGGGAGGGGGTAATCAGAGGGTATTGGGAGCTGGGTTAAGGGAAGGACATGCTGATGTGAGCTTTAGGACTCCCTTGCAACAGGTGATTTGGTTTGGAGGTTCTTCCCCCCACATCAGGTTTCCTAATCCTCACCACATAGCAGTAAGAGACGTGTGACCAAGTGGAGGGAATGTCCTCAGGGGCCCAGAGTGGGATCCTGCCTCACAGGGAAGTCAGGGCTGGGGTGGGCACAGATCCTGCTGATGGGGTGTGGGGCAGGTTGATGTGGACTGCACATAGGTCAGAGTGTGGGGGCTAGGTCTCTAGGCCTCAGGGAACAGATGGTGGGAATCCTGTCCCCCATAGGGTGGTGGTGGGGATGCAGATCATGTCTCTCAGAGAGGTGCTGCAGGGGTTGGGGTGCATACAGCCAGTGAATGAGCAGAGTAGGATGTATATTAAAGTGTAACGAGTGGGGTGGGGATTCTCATTGCCAGAGCTGGGGAGGAATGTGTCTCCAGGGCCCCTGCTGATGGAGGAGCAGGGTAGGGCAGGCTATAGCATGCACTGCAGCAAGACTGGGGAATCCTGTATCACATGGGCAACCTCATCTCTAGGCCTGAGGGAACAGATGGGGCTGGATCCTGCTCCCAGGGATGCTGTGGGTACGATGGGCTGATTGCTACCATTGCAGGAGCTGGGCAGAATGGGTTGGTGCATATTGGGAAGGGGGCATTAGGCCTCAGGACACTTTGTGGAGAGTCCTGTCTTTGGGGTGCAAGGGACTCCCTGTATACTTGGAAGAGGAGGGAGTTGGAAGTAAAGGGGTGACCTTTTCCCTGGGGATTATGTGGGGGGGGCAAGTAGGTATGGGGGGGAAGAGGAGTTTCCCATTCCTGTTGGTTGTGGATGGGGACAGAGAGCAGCTTCCAGGAGACAGGGAGAAGGAGGCAGATCCTGTGCGTGTGGGGGGAGTGGTCTGAGATTTGGAATGAAGGGAGGCCCTTCCTGGAGAGGAAGGGGATCACGGCCCCAGGGGATGCGGGGAGGCAGATCCTGTGTGCATGTGAGGGTTGTGAGACTTAGGGTAAGGGGAGGAGTTTTCTGTGGTGAGAACTGTGGGGTGCAGCTCCTAAGAGGAGGCAGGTGTGTGATTTGGAGCAGGACAATCCTCTCCCACAGGGGGAAAGCATGTGTGGGATTTGGGGAAGAAACCATTTCCCTGAGGTTTGGGGTGAGGGGAGGAGCTCCCTGTGGGGGGAGGCAGGTCCTGGCCCTTGGGGGAAGGTTGGGGGGGGGGGTGATTCCTGTAGAAGAGGAGGGGAAGTGGGCAGATGAGCGAGTCTGGGGAAGGGACCTTTTCTCTGAAGTCTGGGGGAGCCAGTTCTGGGAAGGGGTGCTCTGGGGGGGGGGGGAGGAAGGAGTTTCCTATGGGGGATGCTAGCAAGGGAGGGAAGCAGAGCCAGGATCTGGGGGGCAGAAAAGGAGTTTCCTGTAGGGAGCTGGGCTCCAGGGGAGAGAAACCTGCCCTGGATTCGGGACGAACCTTATCTCTGCGGTCGGGGGCCTGGGGGAGGAACCTTTGCCTGGGGAGGGGAAGCCAGGCCTGGGGGAGAGGTAGAGCTGGGGCTCCTGTCTCTCTAAAGGGGTCCCCGCACCACCCTGTCCCTCCCTCTGTTATAGGGGCAAGGACGCATTCGGGCGGGGCGCTCCGGGGGCCCCTGTCCCTCCCCGCGGGGGGTGGCAGGGCCTTGCCTCGGGCTGCGGGTACTGCCGGGTCCAGGGGGTCCATCTCTCTCCGGGGGCCCGCCCCTCCCCCCTCAGTACCTTATGGGGGCTCCCCGGCCGCCCCTCCCCCCATTACCATCCGTGTCCCCCCCCAGCGGCTCCGGCTTCTGCAGAGGCTCCTCCGCCGCCATCTTTGAGCTGCAGCCCGCACCTAGCAAGCGCTTCCGGGGCACATCGGGCCCCAACGCCGGAAGTGCTTCCTCCGGCCCTAGCAACCGCCCCTAGCAACGTCCCCGCAGCAGCAACTAGACCCTCCCCCTCCCCCAGGCTAGGCCCCCCCAGTGATAGAGCTCGAACGAGGGGTGCGGGCACCATGGTAACAGGGATGACACCCCAAGCATCATAGGCGTGCATAGTGATGTCATTGTGTGACATCACAGCATCCCGCTCAAGCCACTCTTCTGTTCCATTGTGACATAATCATATGAAACCACAGTGACCCCATGCAACCTACCATTGATGTGCCATTGTGATGCCATCATGTAACATCAGGGGCCTCACATCAATCCACCATCTCCTGTCACTATGACACCCTCACATGACATCACAGCAGCTTCGCATCACCCCCATTCTCGTGCCTTTGTGATGTCATAGGGACCTTATGACAATGCACCCTCATGCCATCAAAATGCATCAAAATGCCATTACTGTATCATGACATCATCATTTAACATCACATTGGCCTCATACAAACCCACCTGCAACAGGCTGTGTTTCTATGACATCATGTCCGCCTTGCATTCACTGCCATTAGTGTGTCATTTCACTAGGATGTCATCACGTGACATCTAGCATCAACCCATTATCGCATCATTATGCAACATCTCAATAGGCTCCCTTGACGTGGCTGTCACATCCCTTTGTGAGGTCACTACATGTTATGAGGTCATGGTCTTTACCCCCACTGTCACTGTATCTTTCTCCCTTCAACCCATCATTCCATTACTGTGTGCCATCGCTTCAGCACCATGTGATGATGTCACAAGCACCCCACTACGTGACTGTGACGCTGGCTAGAGGTGCCAGCTTGTTGCCGGCACCCAGTGCCGAGAGGCTGAACAACAGCTTGAGTGGTTCGTTACCCGGTGTGCTACACTCAATAATCACAACGGGGTGGAAAAGCAGAAAAGTTTATTTGAAGCTTCAAATAGGTACAGGGAGATTTGAATCTCAAATCCTGTACACAGAGCAGGAAGTTACACAGGCTTTTATACATCCTTTTCCCCAGCATACTTATCCAATAGCAAGCTGCCCCAAGTATCCATATAGCTAGCCAATCCAGTTCCCAGCTAGTTCCCTGGTTCTCTGTATCATTTGTTAAACTATACATAAAGCTGCTTTATTCAGCATTGTTCTTCCATATCTGCCCTGTGTGGCCTTGCTTAGTTTCAGGCAGTCTGACTCTGCACCATATTGTTGCAGATTCTCAGCATAACTGCTGTGTGTGCCTCCAGGTGGGGGGGCCAAGGACACTTGGGCCTAATACGCAGAGCTACTGCGAGTGCCTCCAAGTGGGGAGGGGGCCAAGGACACCTGGGCCTAGTGCGAGGGGGCTTCATCGACACTTGTGGTCTTCCATCCCCTCGAGTTACCTAGTGGCCATGCCCCAGTGTCCCCAACAAGCTCATGCCAAGATCCCCATGTCTCCACTGAACACTGAGAAATACACGGCTGGAACCAGTCTGGGACACCTGTAGGACTGTATTATTAAAATGGGTATTAGAATTATAAGACTCTGTTTAGATTTTAGCAAAAGGCGTGAAGTCGTGGAAGGCATAAGATGCACTGTCCTAGGGTTGGGGGTTCCACAACCACTGTTCCCAAGAGAAGGAGGCGGGTGGTGGTGGTCGGGGACTCTCTCCTCAGGGGGACTGAGTCATCTATCTGCCGCCCGGATCGGGAAAACCGAGAAGTCTGCTGCTTGCCAGGAGCTAAGATTCGCGATGTGACAGACAGGCTACCGAGACTCATCAAGCCCTCGGATCGCTACCCCTTCCTGCTTCTCCACGTGGGCACCAATGATACTGCCAAGAATGACCTTGAGCGGATCACTGCAGACTACGTGGCTCTGGGAAGAAGAATAAAGGAGTTTGAGGCGCAAGTGGTGTTCTCGTCCATCCTCCCCGTGGAAGGGAAAGGCCTGGGTAGAGACCATCGAATCGTGGAAGTCAACAAATGGCTACACAGATGGTGCCAGAGAGAAGCCTTTGGATTCTTTGACCATGGGATGGTGTTCCAAGAAGAAGGAGTGCTAGGCAGTGACGGGCTCAACCTAAAGAAGAGAGGGAAGAGCATCTTCGCAAGCAGGCTGGCTAACCTAGCGAGGAGGGCTTTAAACTAGGTTCACCGGGGGAAGGAGACCAAAGCCCTGAGGTAAGTGGGGAAGTGGGATACCAGGAGGAAGCACGAGCAGGAGCGCATGAGAGGGGAGGGCTCCTGCCTCATACTGAGAAAGAGGGGCGATCAGCGGGTTATCTCAAGTGCCTTTACACAAATGCATGAACCCTGGGAAACAAGCAGGGAGAACTGGAAGTCCTGGCAAAGTCAAGGAATTATGATGTGATTGGAATAACAGAGACTTGGTGGGATAACTCACATGACTGGAGTACTGTCGTGGATGGATATAAGCTGTTCAGGAAGGACAGGCAGGGCAGAAAAGGTAGGGGAGTTGCACTGTATGTAAGAGAGCAGTATGATTGCTCAGAGCTCAAGTATGAAACTGCAGAAAAACCTGAGCGTCTCTGGATTAAGTTTAGAAGTGTGAGCAACAAGGGTGATGTCGTGGTGGGAGTCTACTATAGACCATCAGACCGGGGGATGAGATGAACGAGGCTTTCTTCCGGCAACTCGCAGAAGTTACTAGATCACACGCCCTGGTCCTCATGTGAGACTTCAATCACCCTGATATCTGCTGGGAGAGCAATACAGCGGTGCACAGACAATCCAGGAAGTTTTTGGAAAATGTAGGGGACAATTTCCTGGTGCAAGTGCTGGTGGAACCAACTAGGGGCAGAGCTCTTCTTGACTTGCTGCTCACAAACCGGGAAGAATTAGTAGGGGAAGCAAAAGTGGATGGGAACCTGGGAGGCAGTGACCATGAGATTGTCGAGTTCAGGATCCTGACACAAGGAAGAAAGGAAAGCAGCAGAATACGGACCCTGGACTTCAAAAAAGCAGACTTTGACTCCCTCAGGGAACTGATGGGTAAGATCCCCTGGGAGAATAACATGAGGGGGAAAGGAGTCCAGGAGAGCTGGCTGTATTTTAAAGAATCCTTATTGAGGTTACAGGGACAAATCATCCCGATGTGTAGAAAGAATAGTAAATATGGCAAAAAGAAAAGGAGTACTTGTGGCACCTTAGAGACTAACCAATTTATTTGAGCCTAAGCTTTCGTGAGCTACAGCTCACTTCATCGGATGCATACTGTGGAAAATACAGAAGATGTTTATATACATACAAACCATGAAAAAATGGGTGTTTTCCACTACAAAAGGTTTTCTCTCTCCCTACCCCACTCTCCTGCTGGTAAAAGCTTATCTAAAGTGATCACTCTCCTTACAATGTGTATGATAATCAAGGTGGGCCATTTCCAGCACAAATCCAGGGTTTAACAAGAACCGTCAGAGGAAGGTGGGGAGGGTAGGAAAAAACAAGGGGAAATAGGTTACCTTGCATAGTGACTTAGCCAACACCCATTTTTTCATGGTTTGTATGTATATAAACATCTTCTGTATTTTCCACAGTATGCATCCGATGAAGTGAGCTGTAGCTCACGAAAGCTTATGCTCAAATAAATTGGTTAGTCTCTAAGGTGCCACAAGTAATCCTTTTCTTTTTGAGAATACAGACTAACACGGCTGCTACTCTGAATCCTGTCATTATGCAAGGCACTGCATTTAACCATATGGAGTGGAAATCTATCAACTGCATGAAAAAACTTGTACAGATACAGACAGACATCATCTTCCTTTCCAAATGCAAACAGATGGACATCGTACCAAGAGGACTGAAGGTAAAAAATCCATTACAATCTACATACCACACAGACTATGCTGACAGCTTGTGCCACACGCTCTCAAAGAAACTGTGGAACCACCTGATCAACATCCTCCACAGCAAACAGGGAAAGATAAAGAATGAGCTCTCAAAAATGGATACTATCATAAAAAACCAACCTTCCACACAAACTTCCTTGTGGCTGGACTTTACTAAAACTAGACAAGCCATTTACAACACATGCTTTGCTTCTCTACAAAAGAAAAAGGACACTAAACTTTCTAAACTACTACATGCCACAAGGGGCCACAGCGATGGTTCCCTCAACCCACTCAGCAATATTGTTAACCTATCCAACTATACTCTTAGCCCAGCAGAAGCTGCTGTCCTATCTCGGGGCCTCTCCTTCTGCCCCTCCACCCCCACGAACATGATACAGTTCTGTGGTGACCTAGAATCCTATTTTCGACGTCTCCGACTCAAGGAATATTTCCAACACACCTCTGAACAACATACTAATCCACAGAGACCTCCCTACCAACACTACAAAAAGAAGGATTCTAGGTGGACTCCTCCTGAAGGTCGAGACAGCAGACTGGACTTCTACATAGAGTGCTTCCGCTAACGTGCACGGGCTGAAATTGTGGAAAAGCAGTATCACTTGCCCCACAACCTCAGCCGTGCAGAACACAATGCCATCCACAGTCTCAGAAACAACTCTGACATCATAATCAAAAAGGCTGACAAAGGAGGTGCTGTTGTCATCATGAATAGGTCGGAATATGAACAAGAGGCTGCTCGGCAGCTCTCCAACATCATTTTCTACAAGCCATTACCCTCTGATCCCACTGAGAGTTACCAAAAGAAACTACAGCATTTGCTCAAGAAACTCCCTGAAAAGCACAAGAACAAATCCACACAGACACACCCCTGGAACCCCGACCTCGGATATTCTATCTACTACCCAAGATCCATAAACCTGGAAATCCTGGGCGCCCCATCATCTCAGGCATTGGCACCCTAACTGCAGGATTGTCTGGCTATGTAGACTCCCTCCTCAGGCCCTACGCTACCAGCACTCCCAGCTACCTTCGAGACACCACTGACTTCCTGAGGAAACTACAATCCATTGGTGATCTTCCTGATAACACCATCCTGGCCACTATGGATGTAGAAGCCCTCTACACGAACATTCCACACAAAGATGGACTACAAGCCATCAAGAACACTATCCCCGATAATGTCACGGCTAACCTGGTGGCTGAACTTTGTGACTTTGTCCTTACCCATAACTATTTTACATTTGGGGACAATGTATACCTTCAAATCAGCGGCACTGCTATGGGTACCCGCATGGCCCCACAGTATGCCAACAATTTTATGGCTGACTTAGAACAACGCTTCCTCAGCTCTCATCCCCTAATGCCCCTACTGTACTTGGCTATATTGATGACATCTTCATCATCTGGACCCATGGAAAAGAAGTCCTTGAGGAATTCCACCATGATTTCAACAATTTCCATCCCACCATCAACCTCAGCCTGGTCCAGTCCACACAAGAGATCCACTTCCTAGACACTACAGTGCTAATAAACGATGGTCACATAAACACCACCCTATACCGGAAACCTACTGACCGCTATTCCTACCTACATGCCTCCAGCTTTCACCCTGAGCACACCACACGATCCATTGTCTACAGCCAAGGTCTGCGATACAACCGCATTTGCTCCAACCCCTCAGACAGAGACAAACACCTACAAGATCTCTATCAAGCATTCTTACAACTACAATACCCAACTGCGGAAGTGAAGAAACAGATTGATAGAGCCAGAAGAGTTTCCAGAAGTCACCTACTACAGGACAGGCCTAACAAAGAAAATAACAGAACGCCACTAGCCGTCACCTTCAGCCCCCAACTAAAACCCCTCCAATACATTATTAAGGATCTACAACCTATCCTGAAGGATGACCCAACACTCTCACAAATCTTGGGAGACAGGCCAGTCCTTGCCTACAAACAGTCCCCCAACCTGAAGCGAATACTCATGGCTGTTACTCTGAATCCAGTAAATATGGCAGGCGACCAGCTTGGCTTAACAGTGAAATCCTTGCTGATCTTAAATACAAAAAAGAAGCTGATGTAAGCAGAGTCAGGATGAGCTCCACCCTGACATCTGGTGGTGAGGTGTGGCAAGTTGTGGAAAAGAACTTCAGGGGCTGATCTCATTTGTATAGGCACACCCACCCCGCCTAGAATGAGGCCATAGCTGCCCAAACAGTCACTTTGGCTGCTGTGGGATCCCCAGTGTCTCTGTTATTGTGGCAGGAAGAATAAATTGCTATTACCCTGATTATGGGAATCAAGGACAGTGGAACTGCACTTGGCCTTTTGTTATGATGGAGATACTCACCATCAACTAAGTAGCACTCGCTAGGCAAGGGACATGGGTTCCAAAACTCTGTGGAGAGAGGCTTGAGATAGGCATTAGCACCTTGGGGGTGTGGGCCTGTAACACCAATTCTACCTCTGTTTCTCTTTACTGTGGAAAGTCAGAGCTAATTTTGGGTCTATTAAGAGTCTTGCTACAGGTGCTGTGCTGAATTCACTTTGGCCTTATGGTGTACCAGCACTAAGGCTCCTACTACTATGAGCTGACATCACTGAGCACTGTGACAAGTAGTGGGGAGCTAGAAGATCTAGAGTGCAGTGGTGCTGTTTGTGGATAGGCTGGTGGAGCATTCGTGAGACGTCGAGCTGAGCTGTGCAGAGCGGAGCTGTTCATGAGACAGCGGAGCGGAGCCCTGTGGGGCAGTCAGCTTCAGCTCATGTAAGGTGCCCCTTACCTTCTTCCCCCCCTCCCCCCCGGCACATTTTTAGCCAGACTGGGGAGTAACACTCTGCAGATGAACTTTTGAACTCTGGGGCTGGACTTTTTGGAATTTGGGTGATTTTTTGGATTACTGGACTCAAGAGACATTTGGGTTGTGGGACTCAAGAACCCGAGGGAAAGAATGTGGCCCAATTTGCTGCGGTGGGTCTTTGCTCATGGTTTGGTTAATGAACACTAGTTGTGGTGTTTTCCCAATTTAATGCTGATGTTGTTTATCTCATGTTATTAAAAATTCTCTGCTACACCAAGACCCTGTGCTTGCGAGAGGGGAAATATTGCCTCTTTGAGGCACCCAGGGGGTGTGTAGGACTTTCCTAGGTCACTGGGTGGGGGCTCGAGCCAGTTTTGCGTTTGCTTTGATGAAAGGGAACCTGTGTACTGAACCCAGCCCTTGCTGCTATCAACTTGGCCTGACAGAAGGGTTACACTTACAAGAAGTGGAAGATTGGACAAATGACTAGGGATGAGTATAAAAATATTGCTCAGGCATGCAGGAGTGAAATCAGGAAGGCCAAATCACACCTAGAGTTGCAGCTAGCAAGAGATGTTAAGAGTAACAAGAAGGGTTTCTTCAGGTATGTTAGCAATAAGAAGAAAGTCAAGGAAAGTGTGGGCCCCTTACTGAATGAGGGAGGCAACCTAGTGACAGAGGATGTGGAAAAAGCTAATGTACTCAATGCTTTGTTTGCCTCTGTCTTCACGAACAAGGTCAGCTCCCAGACTACTGCACTGGGCAGCACAGCATGGGGAGGAGGTGACCAGCCCTCTGTGGAGAAAGAAGTGGTTCAGGACTATTTAGAAAAGCTGGACGTGCACAAGTCCATGGGGCCGGATGCGCTGCATCCGAGAGTGCTAAAGGAGTTGGCAGATGTGATTGCAGAGCCATTGGCCATTATCTTTGAAAACTCATGGCGATCGGAGGAAGTCCCGGACGACTGGAAAAAGGCTAATGTAGTGCCCATCTTTAAAAAAGGGAAGGAGGAGGATCTGGGGAACTACAGGCCAGTCAGCCTCACCTCAGTCCCTGGAAAAATCATGGAGCAGGTCCTCAAGGAATCAATTCTGAAACACTTAGAGGGGAGGAAAGTGATCAGGAACAGTCAGCATGGATTCACCAAGGGCAAGTCATGCCTGACTAATCTAATTGCTTTCTATGACGAGATAACTGGTTCTGTGGATGAAGGGAAAGCAGTGGACGTGGTGTTCCTTGACTTTAGCAAAGCTTTTGACACTGTCTCCCACAGTATTCTTGCCAGCAAGTTAAAGAAGTATGGGCTGGATGAATGGGCTATAAGCTGGATAGAAAGCTGGCTAGATTGTCGGGCTCAACGGGTAGTGATCAATGGCTCCATATCTAGTTGGCAGCCGGTATCAAGTGGAGTGCCCCAAGGGTTGGTCCTGGGGCCGGTTTTGTTCAATATCTTCATTAATGATCTGGAGGATGGTGTGGATTGCACCCTCGGCAAGTTTGCAGATGACACTAAACTGGGAGGAGAGGTAGGATACAGAGGGACCTAGACAAATTGGAGGATTGGGTCAAAAGAAATCTGATGAGGTTCAACAAGGACAAGTGCAGAATCCTGCACTTAGGACGGAAGAATCCCAGGCACCGCTACAGACTAGGGACCGGATGGCTAGGCAGCAGTTCTGCAGAAAAGGACCTAGGGGTTACAATGGACGAGAAGCTGGACGTGAGTCAACAGTGTATCCTTGTTGCCAAGAAGGCCAATGGCATTTTGGGATGTATACGTAGGGGAATTGCCAGCAGTTCGAGGGACGTGATTGTTCCCCTCTATTCGACACTGGTGAGGCCTCATCTGGACTACTGTGTCCAGTTTTGGGCCCTGCACTACAGGAAGGATGTGGAAAAATTGGAAAGAGTCCAGCGGAGGGCAACAAAAATTATTAAGGGACTGGAACACATGACTTATGAGGAGAGGCTGAGGGAACTGGGGATGTTTAGTCTACGGAAGAGAAGAAAGAGGGGAGATTTGATAGTTGCTTTCAACTACCTGAAAGGGGGTTCCAAAGGGGATGGATCTAGACTGTTCTCAGTGGTAGCAGATGACAGAACAAGGAGTAATGGTCTCAAGTTGCAGTGGGGGAGGTTTAGGTTGGATATTAGGGAAAACTTTTTCACTAGGAGGGTGGTGAAACACTGGAATGCGTTACCTAGGGAGGTGGTGGAATCTCCTTCCTTAGAAGTTTTTAAGGTCAGGCTTGACAAAGCCCTGGCTGGGATGATTTAATTGGGGATTTGTCCTGCTTTGAGCAGGGGGTTGGACTAGATGACCTTCTGAGGTCCCTTCCAATCCTGATATTCTATGATTCTATGAAATGCTTGTGAGTGGCTGCATGCATTAATCTCACTCATTGCCACTGTATCCCGCACGGTAAGCTAATATTTAAGCATTTGTAGTTTAAGCCTGTGTAATTGCAAATCACCAGACAGGAGAGAGACATTTGATGGACTAGTGTGAAATGCTGGTGGCCACAGAAGGGGTTATGTCCTACGTGACAAGAAAGGCCCATCCATGCCAGCCAGACTAGAGTGGAACATTACAAGGGATCACAGACTTTGTTTACTCTCCTTCCCCGCATGAAGAAGAGACTTACAAGTGAACTCCTCCAATCCGCTGAGTTTGCAATTTAAAGTAGAGCAGGGGAAGGGAATAAAAAACCCTAACAAGGAGGAACTGGATTTTCATGCTACCTGGACTCTGGGGGCAAGAATTACAAGGCTTATGCAAAAGATCCCCAGTGCTTAGGCTGGGTTAGCCAAAGGACACACCAAGCTTGCTTATTGTATATGCTTCTATTACTTTTTTTAACCTTAAGATAGGAAAACATAGACACACACAAGTGAGTTCCAGCTTTCACCTTGTAAATAACTCTATTTCCTTTTCCTTTATAATAAATCTTTAGATAATTTATAATACAATTGGCTACAAGCATTGTCTTTGGTGTGAGGTCTAAGGTGAAATTGACCTAAGGTAAGTGACTGGTACTTTGGGATTGGGAGTAACTGGACTATTGCTGTGACCCTTGGTATAAGGGGCCATCTACCACAAAGGTGGCAAAACAGATTGGAATATGACTGTCTGTGACCCCCTGTTAAGGCTATTGTAGTGCCTGAGGATGCACACTTGATAATTGGTTGTTGCAATCTTAAATATAGAATCCACAGCCAATTTGGGGTTTGTGTCCTGGTTCTTAACAGTCTGCCCTGCGGTTAATACTCAAGCTCCTAGGCCACTGCAGGATAGCTTGACAGCTACATCACTTCCTCCTGTGTCATGTGACCTCTCACCATCCTGCCCTACCCCATGCAGGTGCAATTCCCCAGAACACTTTCACTTCATCAACTCCACACCCCCTGCCACATTCTGGTGTCACACCAGGACCCTCCCATGACCTGACCTCCCCTCTGTGCATTGCAAGGGTGCAAGCAATTTGCACTCTCATCTCATAGCTAAACTACCCAGCACTGATGCACTCGCTCAGGTTGGAAGATTCTACAATATCCTAGGATGTATCAGGAGAGAGATTTCCAGTTGAGACATGGAAGCATTAATGCCACTGGACAAGGCACTGGAGTAAGACCTCATCAGGAACACAGTATGCTGTTCTCATCACCCCTGTTCAAGAAAGATGAATCCAAACTGGCCCAGTGCAGAGAAGGGCTCTTAAGGTGATCAGGGGAAGGCAGAGCTGATCTTTTAAGAGCAAACTGAAAGTGCTGAGCTTGTTGAGCCTGTCCAGATGAAGGCTAAGAGGGGATCTAGTTGCTCACTATAAATACACCCGGAGGGGGAGAAGGGGGGCATGGTGGTTAATCCTGGGCAGGGAGATCAGTTACTGCAGCTAAAGGACAAAATTGGCACAAGAACAAATGCTGGCAAACTGGTCACAGATAAATTGAGGCTGGAGACAAGAAGAGGGTTTCTACCCATCAGAGGAGGGAGTGTCTGGAGCAGCCTCCCCATTGGAGCTGAGGCAGGAAAACAACCCTCATAGTTTGAGGATGCAACTGGATATGTTTCTGACCAGGATTCTATGATGGGGCTGCCTATGCTAGCAGGGCCTGGACTCGCTGATGCAGGAGGCCCCTGGCAATCCTATGTACAGAATTCCCTAGCCAGGGCCAGGAAGAGGCAGAAATTCCCAAGGAATTTTGTTCACTTAGGGCTGGATTGTCCCGGGGTAAAAAGGAGATCGGCACCATTCTCCCAGTCATTTTGGCTAGGGCATCTCATTTCCTTCAGCCGTCCCAGCCTCAAAACTTTGTCTACTTTAAATTGAGCAGCATAGCTCTTCCAGAAGAACTCCTCTATGGGGAGAGTATTCTGGAACAAAAGTGATTTAATTACAGAAGTGTGTGTCCACAAAGGGAGTTGGAGCACCGCTACACATTGAACTGAGGTCTCCATACATTCTGAGGCCAGAAGGGACCGCTGGGATCACCTAGCCTGACCTCCTGCATAACATGGGCTAGAGAAGTGCCTTGACTTAATTGCTGTTTGAATTAGAGCAGAATAAAAAAAAAATCCAACCGTGATTTCAAAAGTTGCCAAAACTGGGATCAAGTCGCCTCTTAACCTTCTCTTTGGTAAGCTAGATAGATTTTGCTCCACACTCCATTGACCTTTCAGTCCTTCAGGCAAGATTGCCATCACTTTCTCACAGGTAAAAAGATTCTGAGAGTGAGATCAATGGCCCAGCCTCATCAGGATACTTTGTGCAATCCTGGTCACCCCATTTCAAGAAGGAGATTACAGAATGAGGGTGGGGCATGGGGTTCAGAGAAGAGCAATGAGAAGGCTCCAGCATCTGGAAAAACTACACAGAGACACTAGGATTGTGATTGGATAAAAGCCTATACAATAATGCTGAGATCATTTTCTTAGCCCATTGCTTGAGCCACTTCACTACTCTCTTTGCATCCCTCCATTGGCTCCCTGTCTACATTGCAAACATGAGCCAACTGTCTCTCCTCTCAAAACCCTTCACAGCCTATCCCCACCTGACCTGTCACCTCTCATTTACTATCAAGGTGTCCTCTAGTCAGCTCACCCCACTGGCCCCCTTCACCACTTCTTATATTTTCAAACACCCTTGTCCTTTCCCCCAGGCTGCCCCTCACACTTAGGGAGAGCTCCCCATAAATGCCCAAAAGGGATCATCCTTGTTCTCGTTCAAACTTGCCTTTGCTGGGACACGACAACACATGATGTCGGTTAGGCTGCCCATTATGTCAACCAATAGCATCTCATTGTTTATTAGGCTTCCCTGGCTGTCCTTTCTTGTATTAGCCTTTGTTTGCCAGCTCTTTGGGTAAGGGACTGGCTTTTTGTTCTGCATTTGTACAGCACCTACCAGAATGGGGGCTCCTGGGAACTATGGTCGTACAAATAAATAATAGATACAGGGAGATTCTGTTGTCCCAATCTCTTAACAGAAGAAAAAGGCAACATTTGGGTTCCATTGATTGAGGGACATTCAAAAGTGAGCAAAGGAAACCAAGACTGCATGTTTTTCCAACAGATCTGCTCTCACTCAACCAGGAATTCATTCAGGGCAGTCCTCGGGCCTGTGCCATACCGGAGGTCAGATGAGATCACCACAACAACCCCTTCTAGCCTCAGTCTACATTGCTGTTTAGCTCAAGCCAGAGAGAATGGTGGGAACTCAATCCCCACCTCCCACAATCCCCTGAGGGGAGTGCTGCTGGTATCCCACAATGCACTTCCACAGTAGCCCAGGAGGCAGGGCTGTGGCCAGTAGCACACAAGCCCACTAGGATACCAACCTGCACCACCGCTAAAGGGTGTGAAAAATGGGGGCACTTATTTGGGGGGCAGGGGTAGAGTCCAGTCACCCTAGCTGCTGCCCATCTTCTCTCGCTACATGTTCCTAGTGGGAGGCCAGCCCTGACAAAAGCAGCCACATGTGCACACATATAGTGCCACAGCAAGGGCAGCTGCTGTACAGCACCCAGGAAGGTACCACTACTGCTGCCCAGTGGCCTAATTATTAGGCAATACCTCAGGGCAGAGCTGCCCTGACATTAGCTCTGTGGAAAGGCCTAAAGGTATCGCACAGTGTCAGTGGAGACAGGAGGAGTATTCCAGAATGACATAGGAAAAATACTCATAATAAAGCTAATAAAATCTCTTTAATCTTTCTTACAGCTTTCCTTGGAAAGGACACCATTCTAGTGAGTCAGGCCTTGCTGGATAAAGTTTTCAAGTCACCCAACTGCTTTTCAGAGCCTTTTCAAAACGCTGTGGAATTTAGGAACATAAGTGCCAAATTTCCAAAAGGTAGTTTGGGAGCCTAGGGGGTAGAGGGCTGGACTGGGACTCAGGAGACCTGCATTTTATCAGCTGCCACTGGCCTGCTGGGTCACCTTAGGAAGTCACATCCCCTCCCCGGGCCTCAGTTTCCCCATCGATAGATTAGGGAGTGCAATACCCGCTTCTTTTGTAAAGCATTTTGACATTTACAAGTGAGAAGTAGGATTCATAGGTTCAAAAAAGGCAGGAGGGGACTACCTAGTCAGAGTGCTTAACAGCCCACCGGACATGCTGGAATTAGTTCCTGGTTGAGCTAGAGCAGATCTTGGGGGTGGGAAGAGAACAAAACAAAAACCACATCCAATCACAATTTTTGTGTTAACAGCCATGAAAAAAACACACTAATAGACAGTTACAACATTTAGAAATATCATGAGCATTTAGGTCACAGCAATAGAATCCCAGCTGCACAAATGTCTGTTGCTTTTTATTTTTTTTAAATGGATTCTAGGCAGCATGGCTGTGGTAAAGAGGCTGAACACACACGTAGTACAACTTAGGGACTCAGACACCCATTACAAACCACCCTTCTTGGATTTTTCCCTTTTCAAGAGCTCATGATTTAAGCCATTCAAAAAATAAAAGAGGTGGGGCAGGGCTAGAACCAACTAACTATAGCTACTCTAAACAAACCCACCATTAGATCGCCCATACAGCATGTAGAGAAATTGTATTTTGAGTTGAAAACATCAGACCAGAATTCCAAGCTGCAAAACAGGTCTAGACATGGATGATTAGAGTTGGCCTTCACTTCAAAACTGGATTGTTTAGTTGTTTGGTTCCCCCTCTGCCCCCCATTCGATGGATCAGCTCAGACTTTAATGCCAAAGGGGATCACTGCCATGTTGTCTTACCTCTCCTGTAACGGTCCATACAACTTACCTGAATTAATTCCTGCTTAAACTAAAGAGGACCTTTCAGAAAAAGGCCCAAAAGCTTTCAGATTTCCAGTGATAGGGAATCCACCACAGCCCTTGGGGAGCTGTTCCAAACAGTTATTTACCCTCCTGTTAAAAATCTGCACCTTATCTTTTAGTCTGAATTTGTCACACGACAGCTTCCAGCCACTGACTCTTGTTAGACCTTTGTCTGCCAGAGTGACGAGCCCTCTATCAACATAGCTGGTCAAGAGTTCTCCAACAGAGCAACTGTTTGGCTGGAAAATGCCGATTTGAGTAAACTGAAGCATCTCACAGGAATGCATTGCCAGTTTCGCTGAAAGATAAAGGCTGAAATGAAGTGATTAGATCTATAATAGAAATAGGTAAGCTTAACATTATATACAAGATGAAGGGAAGTTCTTCAACTAGATCATTTACTTATTTCCTAAACAAAAATTCCATTGGTCATTTTGATTTTTGTCCTAAGTCAGGACAAAAGGAAGTTTCAATCTTCTCTACTGATGAAGCTTCTCTTTCCCATGGAGATACTTATCCACTGATCAAGTTACCCCTTCACCATTTCTTTCACAAGCTAAATATAAGTGCGCTCCTCCAGTCCAGCTTAGCACAGTTTCTAATAAAGATCCTACATTGTGGTAAAGACTTTTATTGAAGAGTTCAGTACAGGTTACATAAAACGTGCCTTTGCAGACAGCTTGGTGACAGACGATATAAAAGCTAGATGGGAGCAATGCTGGAGTTCAGATTCAAATGTAAAAGATGACAGACATTTAGATCCGCAGCCCTTTTGGGGGTTACAGCTTGTCCTAGTTCAGGCCCTGCCCTGCCATGAAACATCTCTTTAGGGTTCTAGTGTTTTGGATTCCCTACAAGGGTCCTCGACAGCTAAAACAGGAAACAGGAAAAGCACCACGGCATGGGGTATGGAGAGGGCTGTACACAACTGGGAGGCTAAAGAGAGCCCTGGGAGCGTCCAAATGCAGATTCTCTCCTTCCCAAACTCTTCTCAGATCAGCCAAGACAGACTGAGCAAGGGATATAGGCCAGTAGCACAATGGGTTCACTCTGCAGCCAGGGAAGATGGGTGTGGAGCAGAGCGTGGCAGGTTGGATAGTCTCTTCCACACACTGATCTGCACCGCTAGAGACAAAGGGATAGTTTCACCGTTGGGGCATCAGTTCAGGCACCAAGCCTGACACAGCCACCTCTCAGGATAGAGATCCTGTATCTGCTGCTTGTCCCTCCTAGCTCCCCTGATGTACACCCTTCTCAGGCAAGCTGCCATCTCACCCCCCTAGGGTGACCAGATGTCCTGATTTTATAGGGACAGTCCTGATTTTCTTATATAGGCTCCTATTATCCCCCACCCTGTCATGATTTTTCACATTTGCTGTCTGGTCACCCTAGAGTGACCAGAGAGCAACACTCCCCCCCCCCCCCCCGAGGCAGGAGGGGATAGTTGTGTATATAAAACAAAGCCCCTAATATTGGGATGGTCCCGATAATAGTGAGATATCTGGTCACCCTACATCCCACTCATTGACACAGCATCACTGCCACCCCAGCCTGCCCTTCACCACATGCTAGGAAGCCCCACAGCCCCTCCTTAGCCTGTGCAGAGGTGGACCATGCAGGCAAGGTATCCACCACAGTGAGCTGGAACTTACTATAGTAAACTCCAGCTAGCTGTGCATCCCAGGAATCCACCAAGAGATCCCCTCCCAGGACAGCTGCCAGGAATCCTCCCCACCCCACATCTTCAGTGGGGAGCCTCAATGGGCTGGCTGAGAACCAAGTTAAGTATTAGGGACCCTAACAAGGGCTTTTTGCCATGCACAGCTCTGCCTAGTCACTTGCATCCCCATACAGACAGGAGAGCTGCCAGCTCCCCCCTCCACATCAGCATCCCTGCAGTGTTGGGAGAGCAATACCAGTGTGACTCTTACATACAGGTCTATTCCAGCCCAGCCCCCAGAAGAGTGCCAGGCAGTATCTGACCATCACTCTGTGCTGTAAGCGTGCACCTCCAGCAGCACAGCACCCCCTAGTGCCAGGCACTGACTGGGAGCCCACAGTGGGAGCACACAGCACCTCCCACCGCACAGCGCCTCTTAGCATCACACAGGGGTCAGCACTGACTCAGGTGAAAACATCCCCTACTGAGCCCCCAGCAACACAGCACCCTCTAGGGGCACATTGGCACCACCACTGACTTCCAGGCACCATCCTGGCACATGGGTCAGGCAGGGCTTGCGCAGTCACCTACCCAAGGACCAACCCACCACAACTCCTGCTTAGCCCCTGGCCTCTGCCAGGAGCCACATCATGGAGCCCCAGACCTGAAGGGACCATTAAGTCATTTCAGACCAGACCAGCCACCCCGGTAAAGCAACACTTAGGCCCACAATTGAATTCAGACTTTAAGGCAGGAAAACCCAGATCCACTCAGGACTCCCATCTGCCCATTCCCAGGGCCCAGCTCAGCCATGGGGCTCACTTACTAGATGCAAACAGGAGTCTCTTGCCATTGTCCACAGCCCTCGCTGATCCACACTGCTCATCTGCTAGATGCTGGCAAGAGAAAGGACACGGGTGAGGCCCAACACCAGTGAGCTTATGGAGCTCACCCCTGGCTTCAGTCTGTTCTACACAGGATGTCCCATAGGGCTGTCAGCTCAGGGTGTGGGGTTTAGAAAAAGCCATATATATATATATATATATATAGCTATATCAGGACAAGTCCTAGGGCAGATGCAGTTAATATAGTATAAAGGTCTTACCCTGGAATAGCTTGTTCCCCTTCCTGGATGATAGGAAGTTATACCAGCATGAAGCACCTTTATAATCTGCATCCACACTAGGGGATGCCATGTGGCTAGAGCACTGGACTGAGACCCAGGACACCTGGATACTATTTCAGCTCTGCTGGGGGACCTTAGGCAAGTCACTTTGCCTTCTGGTGCCTCAATTTCCTCAGCTGTAAAATGGGGGAGGGGAACACCGACCTCCTTTGTGAGGCACTTTGAGATCTACTGATGAAGAGCACAAGAGGGTGGGGGTCAGAGTTTTAGGCAATACAGCAGTAGGGGCACACAGCATTTCAGTCACCACAGAAGAGCAAACCCAGGCTGCAGAGCCAGGACACTGCCCCAGGCTCCTTGTTAACCCCAGTGTTTCATCCCCAAAAGCCTGAGCCGCTGGCCCGAGAAGGGGCCAAGTTAGGCGGTATAGGAACTCTGCCCCCTTTGGTTAGCAGGAGATTTCAGAACAAGGAACGGACATGGGGGAATCTGCGTCTCAGGAACCCCCTGACCAAGAAGCCAGCTCAGCGTCATGACATAGAATCTACCTCAGGCTCTGTACAGCCCCCCCAGATTTCAAGCCAACTGCAGCATTAATGTGGATTTTAAGGTTGGGGGGGATGGTTCTGTGGCAGGCAGAAGAGCCTCACCTCAGGCCCCTTGCCAGCAGGGCAGGCGCTCCCAGCAGCCCCTGCAGGCTGTTCGAGATGGACCCAGTACTCAGAGTCCTGAGCCTCCTGAGTGGCTGGGTCCCATGGAGGTACCTCCTCCCTGCAGGCGCCCTGGGGGTAGAGACAGATGGGAGCAGGGTTAGTGGCAGCCTGGCACACCTCTCGAGGGGTGAAAGGTTCTCACCTCCTTACCCCGCCCTCCCACACAGCCAAAAGCACAGTACAGCCTCCTCCCCATCTCACACAGCTCAGCCCTCCTCCTAGTACAGAGGCCTCTGATCCTGCCCCCCAGAGCTCCCCACAGCCCTCCCACAAAAAACAAATTGATATCCCCAGACCAGTCCCTTCCCTTCCCCAGCTCAGCACAACCTGCTCCCCCCACCCAGCTATTTCTTGTGCTGCCACCAGCCCCCCCTTTAAAATCCTGACCATTCACTCCAGTGCCAACTGCTAGATCCATGACCCGCCCCCTGCCCTTAACCCCCCACCCCAGACAGCTTCCCACTAACTGTGTTCCCAGCACTGTTGCACCCAACCCCCCCCCCCCAACCACATACATCCCCATGGCTAGAACCTATCCCTCCACTACACTCCAGGACACCCCACAGCCAGACATGCTCCCCTGCTGCTCCAGGACTAGCAGGACCTCCCCCACCCCACAAATTCCCCTGCAGTGAATTCCTCCCCAGCTGTATCCAGCCAGGCATGGAATAGATACCCCGCCAGCTTGGCTGGGCTGCTCCAGAACTGCCATGCTGGCTTGGTCCGGCTCAGATCTCATCTCCTCTTCATCCATTATGGTGGTCCAGGAGGACAGGACCGGGGGCTCCTTGGACAAGCGTCTCTTGGGAGGAGCAGGGACCATTACACATGGGGGTCTCTTCAGAACCTTGCCCTTGGCAGCTTGCCATTCTGCCAGCTGGGCCCTGGAGGCAGAGTGGGTTGAGGGGTGAGAGCCCACCCAAACACTTTCCAGGAGGACATGTGGGGTTACAGTAAAACATCTCCCCAGACATAGGCCCCCTTAATCCCACCCCTCCATTTGAGATGCAAACCTCAAAAGAGCAGCACAGGACATTTGTTGGGGGAGGCTGCATCTCAGGAGCCCTGTGACCAAGATACTCTGAATTTGGGACAAGAGACCTATTCCACCCTGCAAAGCTGCACCCCAAATTTCAAGCCAATGGCACCACAAGATGGCCTCGGAGAGGACTGAAACATTGGTGGTTTTGCCATAGAGGTTGAAGATCTAGACTAGCCCCAAAGCACCTGATGCCCTAGTGCAAGCTGGGGGGCAGTCTACAGGAGTCCTCTGAATCCCACTGTTAGTTTAAGAGGTACATGGAGGAACTGGGCCCAGCGGGACTCAGTGGGAGGAAAATGCATTGGTCTGGGACTCAGGATATACCATCACTGCTTGGGTAAATAGCAGGGGGCCCCTTTGCAGCCAAACCTGCCCCTTTGGTGAGGCACCCCCCCACACACATTACCCCAGCCACTCCTGTGTTGGGCAGAAGGGCCTTGGTGCCAGGGCAGCATGAAGCAGGCAGCACCCCACTCACCTCCTGGCATTGATGGCTGGTTTGACCACAGCAAGCTTGTGCCTGCTGGTGGGTTTGGGCTTCTGGGCAGCAGGACTGGGCAGCTCAAACAGCATCACTGCCCTGGGAGAGGAGATGGGTCTCACTCTACTAAGAGCTGGCTTGGTCGGGGGCAGCAGGATCCTGCTGCCCTTGAGCTGGGTCTGGTCTGTGGTACGGCCTGTTCTCAGGGCAGTGCTAGCCTGCCAGGCCCCTGCAGAAGCCCTGCGGGAGGTGATGGTGTTGGGAGAGTGCACCACAGGCTGCCAAGCAATGCCCAGGCTGGCCTCCACAGGCAGGCTCTGGCGGAAAGAACAGGTCTTGGAGGGCACAAGCCTGCCCAGGTAATAGCCCAGAGGAGACTTCCTGGGCACCAAGCTGAAACTGAGGCTCAGCCGCTCAGCAATGCTCTGCTTCTCCTTCTGGCTCCTCAGGTGCTTCCTGAGAGATGCCGGCCTGTCCCTCAGCTCGCCAGCTCTGAACGGGGTGCTGGGATCTTCCCACCAGCCGCCAGCCATGGCCTTCGGTGGCGTGATCCTGGAAAAGGGGAAGCTGTAGCGGGCTGCAGCATCTCTCTGGGTCTGGAAAACAAGAGGGGGACCCATCTCAGAGCCCAGCTGTTCGCTTGGGGCCAATGTGAATGGGATGGCCCAGGATGGTGCATCAGCCACTGGGATAGAACCCAGGGCCTCTGGTTCTAAAGCAATGATACTTGAACTAAGGCTCACGAAAATCCCAGGTGACACTGGGCCAGCTGTGCATTAAGGAAAGAAATTCCCCATCGCCGCCAGCTGTGCCAGCTATCAGGTGAGACTGAAAAACCCAGCCACATCACACACCTGGGAAGCAAACTGCATGGACTGGTGCAGCTGCTGGAGTTATTTAGAACACAGACACCCACACCCCACTTGTCTCTCCATTAGAGTTCTCCAGGAGCTGGAAGTAGAAACTGGGCAAACAGATTGATTGTTCATGGGTAGTCCTGAACAAGTCAAAAATTAATTTGACCCAATCAAAAAAAAAGTCATCCCACTTTTGTTAAGTTTACCAAAAAGTAAAAAATTTGGGTCAAATAACTGATTTTCAGCTATTTCTACCTGTTCAGTTTTTTAAAAGAGTCAAGAAAATTCTGAAGTGAAAAAGTTGGGAGTGGGGGTTGGAATATTTTTGGGGATCCCCCTTCCCCAACCAAAACATAATTTGGCAAAGCAGTATGAATTTGCTAAACATTCTGGTTGCCAAATATGCATTTTTCCACCCAAGGTGTTTTGGCCAAAAAAACCCCAGAACAAAAGCTTCACCCCAACTCCCCTGTCGAGCAGCCTCCAGGCAAGCAAATGTCGCAGTGCTGCAGTGAGGCAAGCAAGAACAAACAGGATTTCATAACAGCATAGGGTTTGGAAGGGACCTTGACAGGTCAAGTCCAAACCCCCTGCCGAGGCTGGGCCAATAAACCTAAGCCATCCCTGACAGATGTTTATCCAACCTGGTCTTAAAACCCTCCCATGCAGGGGAGTCCACAGCCTCCCTTCGACACCTGTCCCAGAGCTTAACTGCCCTTAGAGTTAGAGCATCCTCTTGCAGCAGGCCACAGCCCAACAAATGCACCTGCCTCAGTTTCCCTTCTCAAGGACTCCACTTCAGGCTCTCTTGCTTCAATACCCTTCCTTGGGGGCAGTTTGTTATTGAACCCATAGTGCAAATCAGTCCATAAAGTCCCAAAACAGACCATTTCCCATAACTGGTGGATATCGTCCATAAAATCCTGCTCTTCCGAACAGGCACCCATACCAGCCTTGCTGCTGGAGTCCTTCCACAAGGAGCCCTGGTGTAGCAGAAGACATGGAAGCATGGTGTGAGTCTTCTTCTCTTGGTCTGCCAGGATGGTCACCCAAAGCCTTCCAGCTGGAGTGCAATCCTGCTCTTCCCACTGGGAACCCCCCAAGCCTCTCCATTAGGAGATCATCTCTGCCCCCACTCCCCCAGCCTTCTCATTAGTTCCCCAGGTCCAGTTTTCTGATGCCAAGTCATCAGCAGGTGAGCCCCCCAGCTTGGGCTCTCCAGTTTAGAGCCAGCAGGCAACTCCCTTGGCTGTGCCTCCTCCAGCCTCAGCCCTGCTCTTGTTTGGCAGGTCAGTCCACAAAGCCCTCTTGTTGCCCTCCTTGCCTTCAACCATCCCCAGGAAACACTTTCTGGCTTGGGCAGCACTCAACTGTCCCTGCTCCTGACTGTCTCAGTCTCACCAGGTATCCTGACTAACCCCAGGGTCCCTCTTGCACCTGAACGCCAATTCTCCAGTATCCCCTATGGTCCCAGGTGCTGCCCTGCCCTCTTAAATGGCCCTGTGGGAGCACCTTTTCTGGCCCACGGGAGCCAGATCTGTGACACTAACCTAAACGCCCAGTGCTGCAAATCCACCTTCTTGACCTGCTCTCTCGGTGGAGAGCAATTGATTCCATCCTCTTTATAACAACCTTGTACTCCTCTGAAGACTTGTGTCCCTCTCAGTCTGCTCTTCCCTAGGCTAAACCTAGTTTTTTCAACCTTTCCACATGGGACAGTTGTTCGAAGCCTTGAGCATTATTTTTGCAGCTCTGCTCCACATTCAAGTTTTCTTGAAGTGTGGCACCCAGAATGAGACGCAGGACTCCAGCTGAGGCCTCACCATGCCGAGTGAGCAGAATAATTACCTCTTGTGTTTTACATGTACCACTCGAGTTAATACACCCCAGCCTGACGCTGGGGCACAGGACCCTAGCACTGGCTGTTATAACTGTGTTCTGGCCTCACCAGTTTGTCACAGCATGCACACCACCCACTCCATCAGCAGCCTCTCCCACTATGGGCAGCCCAACCCCAGACAGTCCACTGGGCAACTTACCATTTCCCTCTGCAGCTTCCAAGACCGGTGACCAATACCCAGTCACGGCCACTGGCTTTGGGAAGAGAAGAGCCCATGTTAGTTTAAGCTATGGCCCTGAAGTTCCAGGAATACAACCATGGGGCTTGGAACAATCTCATTAGTTAGACCCTCACATGCATGGGGTCAGTGTTGGCTACCTTACACCTACAGCCACCTGATTTCACAGCCACTGAGCACTAGCAGTGATAGATTGGGTCAGGGTACAATGGGTCTGACCCCCGTCCCCAGATCCTACAAGCAACAACACCCAGCTTCTAGGAAACACAGAGGTGGGGCAGCTACTAAACTCTGGGAGTAGGGAAGGGGAGAGTGGCTGGAGGTACATGGGTGCTTGCCAGAGGGTGTAGGATAGTGGGACCAATGTTTGCAGAGAGATGCATACTAGGGGGATCAAGGGGAAAGGAGAAAAAAAAAAAAAAAAAAAAGAGAGAGACTCAAGCTTTGCATGAGCCTGGTGGGAGTGCACAGGCTTGGATAGGAAAGCAGGAGGAATCAGAGTTTGCAGTGGGTCAGCCCCAAGGGTCTCCAAACTGCTCTCCTAGAGCCCTCCAGGACCCATTAACCACTCAGGAAGGTTTTACCTCAGGCCTATTTAGATAGCACCACACAAGCCAAACTTTCCTCTGATGACTCTCTAGCATGCAGAAGGGAGGCACCAAGCACTTTGCATTAAGCAGGGCTCACAACACCCTGCATGATGCAGACAGAAGAGCAGACTAGCCTTAGGTGACACAGATTCTAAGGTAAGGCAACCCTTATGATTTATTCCTTCTCCTCTATGTTAGGAAAAGCTGCATTACACCCCAGCTAGCTACACTCTCTTTTGTAACAGCTAGGAGCCCACAAAGCAAAATAAGGATACAGTTAGTATGTTCCTTACAAGTCCAGATAAACATACACCCCCTCCCTCTTTGAGCCAATCATCTATGAACCAGAGCTGCAAAACCAGGGTACCTTAAACAAGTTCAAACAACCAACTAACCCAAACAGACTCCATTCCATACCTCTCATCCCCCTCAACTGCCTCAGTCACACCTGCCCCAAACTCCTGCTATTTCTCTTAACAATCCAGCCAATCAGCATCAGGATGGTATCCTTTGGTCAACAGGGATTTGAGGACCCACCCAGCTATCCCAACACCACATTGGCTGGGCAGCTAGCTCCACCCTTTGGGAAGGAGAGGTCTGGCAGGACAATTACACATTAGATAAAGGGGGCATGAAGTGTCCATCTCTCCCTGGTTTCTCTGGGGGATGTTTGGAATAATCCTGGTTTTCTATGTCTAGTCTTGGAGGGGGAAATGTAACTAAGGTTTCTTAGGTAGAATTAAAATGCTGATCTCTCTGGCCTAGCATATGAGTGGGCAAGCTTTCTGTGGGGCCATAGGCCCATCCACCCTGTTGCCCCTATCTCAAATCCCACTCCACCTCCAGGGGAAGCAGATAGAGCAGATCTGTGATTTAGAACATCTTTGGGTCTAAGTCTAGAAGGTGGCACCTTCTTCCAAATGGGCTGAGTTTTGGATGAGTTTCTGTAGATCTTTCAGTAACTAGGATGTTAGAAGGGGACTCAGGATGCCTGGGTTCTATTCCCAGCTCTGCCACTGAGCTGTGGGGTGACCCTTCCACTCTCACTCTTTGACTATTTCAACTGAAAACTCTCTGGGGCAGAGACTGTCTTTCACTGTGTGTCTCCAGCACCTGGCACAATGGGGCCCTGACCTTGACTGGTTCCTCCAGGATCCACTAGCTATGTGAAGGGTCCCATCTCCTTGCCAAAGGCAGCATGTTTCAGAGAGATCTCTAGCAAGGTGGAAAGCTTTGATCACTGCACTCTGCAACCTCTGAACTCAAGTAGCTGCAAAATAGGCATAAACCAGCTCTAGCTCCAGGATGAGGACTCCTGGGTTCCAATCCTGGCTCTTTACCCAACTCCCTCTGTAAGCAGCAGTGACACGCCCACATGCCTCAGATTTCTGTGTTAAACAGGGAGAACTTACCCAGTGTGAGGGGCCTTGCAAATTAAAGCCACATGAAGGCTAATTGGTTTGCTCCGGCCAGTCCCAGGGCATGGGACCCCAAATACATAAGCTCCCATCCCTTGGGGAAAATTATACCCCACATGGTGCTGCTAAGCAAGTGTACACCCTAAATAGCCCGGTGGGGTGCGGGGAATCTATTGCATTTCCCCATTTGGGTACTTAAAGAGTTAACCTCACCCACTGCTAAGCCTAGTTACAGGGTCTCTCATCTAAATTTCCTCCAGCCCCTTAAATCATCTCTGTACCATTCTCCTCTAACAACCTCTCCCGGGCACAGAGAAGCACTGCCTGCATCTAAGGGGACTCTAGCTGGCTCCTTGCTGTTCTAGTGCTGTGATCCGACTGCAAACAGCCACTGCAAGGAGGTGGAGTGTTACAGCACAAGGGCGAGGGGCATGGCTGCAGGATTAATTTCAGTCCTGGATCAGAACAAAGAAAACTGCCACTGTGGATCTGAACTGGAATATCAGTCTCTGTCTCTCCCTATTGGGAATAGGACAGCTAGCATGGGAAGAGAGAGTGGGGCCAGGCTGTTTCTGCCCCCTGCATGTTAAGCTAAAATGCTTTCCCTAGCCAAGCCAGCTGCAAGAATAACAACCCAGTAACACAATCACAGCTGCAGCTTGGTTGGTGCATTCAGGCCGCCTGCTTTGGCCCACTGCATTCAAATGAGGTGCATTTCCTTTGTGGTTGCAAATATAGTAGGGGTGCTGAGCATGTGCCCTGCAGGGAGCTGGGCATCTAGAAATCAAGCTGTTCTCAGCTGGCATTTCTGCCCTGCCCAGCCTAATGCCCTATTTGGTAGAGGGAAAAGCTGTTAATGCAAGAGGCAGCAACAGATGACCCCATGGCATCCTTCATGCTTAGCTGCCCTGCCACAGCCCAGGCATCCCACACACTAAGGGGCAGTGATAACTGGCTGGGTAGGACTGCCCTTGTTACTACTGGGATAACTACTGCTGGGTCATCCTGACAGCACAGCATATGAGGAGCCCAGGAGCTGCTTCTGGGGTGGAGCTGCTGTTCAGTACACAAGAGAAAGTCTCTGAGTGCAACTGAAACAGCACAAGGGAGAGGAACTTTGCCCCCAGGTTAATTCTCTGCTGCTACGGCAAAGCAGGGTATAGCAAAGCTGCCATCTCCACCATAGCATAGGCTGGGAGGTCCCATACAATTCCAACCTACCCCAGCATAGGGTATCCTAAAAGGAAAGAACAGCCCACTGTGCTCAGCCCCAGCCTATCAGGAAGAGGGGTGCACAGACAACACTCATTCTCTGGCAAGCCAGGAAGCCAGCACCCTAATCACAAGAGCAGCTCATTAAGAATTAAGTAGTCTCAAGGGGATCCTTCCTCCATACCCTTCTCCCTGCTTGAGGCTGCAGGAACTTGATCCCCCACCTCTGGCCCTTTTCATCTGATCCCTATCCCCAGCCAGCTTCAGCCTTTCCTGATTGGATTCTCCACTAGAGGTGGGTGTGAATAAGGGGAGTTCATCTTAAGGCTAAAAAGGGCTTCCATCTGCCCTAGTTCTAAGCCTGCTAGAGAGGGCAAGTTAAGAACTATAGAGTATCTGACTCCTGAGCTGGCCCAATGTTTTAAATACTGACACAGCAGGGGCGGGGGTAGAATTATCACCACTGCAAATACAGAGAACCAGGGTACAGAGAGGGGACACGACTATTCACAGAGCAGCACTAGCCCAGCTGGCCATAGAACCCAGGAGTCCTGCACTCCCAAACACAGCTCAACCGGCAGCTACAGGTGTTACTTGGAATTCTGCTGCTGTCTGTAACTATCAGGAGGTGCCTTCATCCCACACCAGTGAGCCTATGACTTGTCTGAGGGCTGCATTCCTCGCAAACCCCCTCCTTTCCCCAGGCAGAGTTCATACTCTGGGATTAAAGCACTGTCAGCCCCCCCCCCCCCCCCGCAGTAAACTGAACACCTAGGAACCAGGACAGGCAAGGACAAAAGCTCAAAGGGTCCATAAAAGTTATGGCCAATGCACAGATGGAGAAGGGTTGACAATCTAGCTGCATGCTGGGGCTGCTGTCCCCTTACCCATTTACACCTCGATGTAAAGCCCTGGGATAGCATGGCCCAGCAGGTACAATCCTGCCCTCCCCAAGAACACGTCAGAGTAGCTGGAACCATTTGATCTGGTGCAGGGCTTAGCCCCCAGGGTCAGCGCTCAGGGGGAAAAAAGGCAGAGTCCAAGCTCAGTGGCTGTAAGAGGGTTTATTGTAACAGAATTAAGTCACCCCGCCATGGCGGCAGCGGCGGCGACCCTGCTCCACAGGGAGCCATGGAATAAGTTACCAGCCCCAGGGGCCGGGTGTGGAATGTGGGGGCAGCGGAGTCCAGCCGGGCGGCCAGCGCACCGTGGGGTCTGGGCGGCCAGCGCGGATCAGACCCTGCCCGCTCACTCGCGCTTCTTGTAGCTCTCCATGTTGGCCAGGACCCAGCCCGAGGGGACCAGGAAGGCCACGGCGAAGGCTCCCATGGCGACGACGGTCTCCTGCGCGGGGGGGGAGAAGGCAGAGCTCAGGTGAGGCCACAGCAGCTAGGCCCTGTCCCCACCCCACCCCCCAGGCACCGCGAAGCCCCAGCCCGGGCGGGCTCCCCGGGGAGAGGCGATCCGATGCCGCAGCCTCCGCGCGGCAGAGCGGGGCCAGCCCCGAGGCCCTGGGAAGGGCGGTTCCGGACCCCCCCGCTCACCAGCGGCCCCACGCGGCTCTCCGGCGGGTACGAGTGCAGGCCGCGAGCGGGCGGCGCGAGCCGGGGGCGGAGCAGCGCGCGGAGCACGGGGGACACGGGCATAGCGGCACCAGCTCCCACACAGGCAAGATGGCGGCCAGGTCGGAAGTGACGGAGGAAAAAGGGCTGGCTATAAAGGCACGGGAACCGGAAGCGGCCTGAGTTGGCGTGATCATTTTGCGGGGTGACGTCACTTCAGGTGGGCGGAGTCACACGGGGAATAGCCCCGCCCAACAAATTGGTCCAAAACCCGCCAATGGCGTCGGATGTCTGAGTTCACGTCGTGGCTGAGCGTGGTTGTGGTATCCCCCATGTCAATCCAGGGCTAGGGCGATCCCCCCACTGTACGGCCCCCCGTATGGGGGTCAGGGCATTCCCATACATGCTTCAGCTCCCCCAGCCAGCGTCAGGGCATCCCCTGCACCACATGGCTCCTCCCCAGTCCCATGTGGGGACCAAGGTGTCCCCCAACCACAGGGACCCCCCATGTCAGCCAGGGGGACAAGGCACCCCCCACATGGACCTCCACCCCACTGGGTAACAGCAGGGTCAGGGACATTCCCCACATCCAACATAGTGCAGAGGCACAAAGCCCCATCACAGCACTGAGGGCCCCACACTGAACATGGGGCCCAGGATGCCCTTGTCCCACTGCATGGCGTCCCCACCACAGCACTGGGGGGCCCCTATGCCCAATGTTGCCCCCTGTGGCAGCCCACCACAGCACAACACCCCTCTCAGTACTGCAGGGTTCTCCACATCCAGTATGAGTCCCCAGGACATCGCCCACTGCATGGTGTCCCCATCCTATCCCCACAGGGGCCCTGGGGCTTCCTCCTCTGCACGCCGCCCCCTCTCCAAACTCACACCCACACTCTGCTCTCAGGGTGCTCCTGAAAATGTGCCCGATACTCCATCATACCCGGGGGCATAGGGCAGATGCCCTCTATATGTTGGCATAGGGCTCAGACCCCACAGCAGTCAGGTCAGTGCACCCTCACACTACCCAATGCTAAGGTCATGCTGTTACAGCAGAAAAGGCAGCTCCCCCATTACTTCATGAAGGTCCTGACTGTGGGGCTACTCCTCCACCTATGGCTCCTGGTGGACATGAGAGCGGCGGGGCGGACGAGAGAGACATACAGTAGTTGAGACTGGGCTGGGGCAGCCTTCTGGGTCTGGGAAGGTGGGGCGGGGGGGCATTGGAGCTGCGGCAAGCAGGCAGGGTGCAATACCGCTTACTGCCACTGGATGGGGGTTCTGGTCCTTGCAGCACATGTGTTGCAGTGAGCAGAGAGCGGAGGTGCACAGCAGAGTTCAGATTTCAGGAAAGCTATAGGGCAGCCCCAGAGCGGGAGAACAGGGAAAGAGGTGGAGAACTGCAGGAGTGGAGGCAGCACATACTTCCTGCAGCATGCGGTTTACGCCACCCCCAATGCTCTAGACTAGCCAGGAGCGCAGACCCTAGGGTTGGATTCTGGGTCATGGGCGCCTGGAGATATCAGAATTCAAGGCCTCTCCTAGCACTTCTCAGGGCACACTCCCATCCACATCCCATCTTCCTGCCACTCTGCTGCATCCTCACCTTCCTCCCAAGCTGAGGTGGGAGCCCATGGGCAGGTGGTTGGCCAGCTTCTGTCAGCTCTGATTGCACCATTGTTAAGTGTCCAGGCTCCCTGCTGCATCCTTTACCCTGCTCCCTGCCTGACCACACCCCGGCCCTGGCTCTGGCTCTGGCTCTGCAGCCAAGTGGGAGATTGCGTGGGACACCAAGGAGAACTTGGATTACGTGGCTTTGGACTTTGAGAATTAAATGGACCTGGCCTCCTCCTCCTCCTCTCTGAAGAGCCACAAGCTGCCTGATGACCAAGTCAGCATCATTGGGAATGAGTGCTTCTGCTACCTCTTCCAGCCCTCTTTCACTAGGCAGGGGGCTGGGCTGGGCTGCAGCTGGGTGCAAAGGGTGGCTGGAGATATAGCCATGGGCAGGGGTGAGCATTGTGCAATGCAAAGCCACGTAGACCTACCATAAATTGACCAAGTCTTCTGAGTTGGGCCATCCCTCCTGGGGGACTAGCTTCTCTGCTCCCAATTGCCAGGCTGGTGCTGCACAGAGCAACCTTCCTCTGTGGATCTCAGAGTGTTTTAACCAGTTCATGAAGGAGTCCTGGCTCCCAATCCCCTGCTCTAACCACTAGACCTCGCTGCCCTCCAGACCTTGAGATAGAACCCAGGAGATTTAGCTCCCAGCCCCTCCTGCTCTAACTCACTAGACTGCACTCCCCTCCCAGAGCTAGGATAGAACCCAGGAGTCCTGAGGGGTCAGGTAAAGAGGCACTACACTGAAGGGCATTTTCTAGCCAGGAGTCTGACTGACGCCATACACTGTCCCCTTTTCTGCTCACAGAACCCGTCCCTGCCTGCTCCCTGGTGTGGAAAATTCAGTATCTATGAGTGGGGATGGCTCTTCCTCAGCAGTGGAAGGGTCAAAGCCTTCTCAGATGCAGCCAGTAAAGACCTCTTGATAAGGAAACAAGACTAAGTGACCCCTTTCATACACTATGGAGAGCCAGGCATCTCATCCTTAAGGAGATTAAATGGGGCAGAAGGTACCTGTGATCTTCTATGGCCAAGGAGGTGCTGCTCCTTGAGAGCTGTAAATACCAGGAAGCAGAATGGATTTCAGCTAAGGGTGCTATGTCTTCTCCAAGTGGAGAGGCATGGGGTTGTGAGCCCTGGAGGCAGAACAGGTGCAATCTCTCAGTCCTTCTATAAACATGTTCCAATGGACTGTCCATCACCTGGAGATTTTATCTCCAGATTGTGTCTAGAAGGTAGGACGCCCTGGGTTCTAGCCCCGGCTCTGTGTGGGATCCCCAGACACAATCTATTCCAAGTAGGAGTTATGGGCTCAGTGGAGGAGTGACTGGGTGAAGTTCTCCAACCTGTGTGCTGCAGGTCAGATTACATGATCACCATGGTTCCTTCTGGCCATGAACATCTATGACCCCTACCTTGCAGAGACAATATCTAAGGGGTGAGATAGGAATGGAGTCACCCTATTCAGTCCTTGGCTTCCAGGCACCTATTGTATCATATGCAGGGCCTTGGGGCAACTAGCATGGGCCGGCTTGGAAAGGCTCCATGCCCAAATATTGCCCCACTGGTGCACAGATCAATTGATTTTCAGAAGGAACCATTCTGAGCATCTAGTCTGATCTCCTGCATGACATAGAGCAGAGATCCTAATGCAGTGATTCCTGCCTTCAGGCCACTGCCCATTATTTATTTATAATTTAATCTGTCTGCACAACAGCTAGCACAACAGGGTCCTGGGCCATGGCTGGGGCTCCTAGGTGCTACCACCATCCACACAATAAAAATAAAGTATTGTGGCAATGCTAACACTGGCTGGGAACTGGAATTTTCAGCCCACGGGAAATTCAGACATCTTGGAAAAAATGTAATTCCAAATTGGACTGAAAAGCTGAAATTTTGAAATTTCCTGTGAAATAAAAATTCCAAAAATTTAACTGATTTAGTTTTGACATTGATATTATATTAAAATGTTAAATATTACTTTTAATATATATTATATAATAATACATGTATAACTATAATATATTATCACTACAAAGCATTAAGATATGGAGTGGAGACTTCAGGAGCTCAGTCTGTTCAGTTTAAAGAGACGGTTGACGGGTGACTTGATCCCAGTCTGAAGTAGCTTCATGGGTAAGAGACATTTGATAACAGAGGGCTCTTCAGTTTACCTGACAACAGTCTGTCAGTATCCAATGTCTAGAAGTTGAGACTAGGCAAATTCACAGGAAATAAGTTGTATATTTTTGAGTGTAATTAACCACTGGAACAGCTTACCAAGGATCAGGGTGGATTCTCCATCATTGGCAATTTTTATATCAAGATGGAATGTTTTGCTAAAAGAACTGCTCTAGTTCCACCAGGAATTATTTCAGGGCCATCTTCTGGCCTGGGTTAGACAGGAGATTAGATGAGATAATCACAGTGGTCCCTTCTGGCCTTAAACATCTATGAATCTTAAGTCAACATGAAATGTACAAACCATTTCCTTGCAACAATGTCATTTAGTTTCAAATTTGATTTTGATATTCATTGAAATGTATTATATACTATATATTAAAATTAATAATATCAAAGTAAAAACTAAGTGAACCCAAACAACACTGTTATAATGAAACTCTTCAACTTTTTCCATTAAAAAATTCTGTTTGAAATAGATATGTTTAGATTTTGAGAAACCTGCGTGGTTGTTTCTTTTCTTTTAACAGGAAACTGTTCTGTCAAACTTTTTTGACCTGCTCTAGGTAGGGTTTAGGGTCCTCACCCATCAATCATGACCCCTGGGTTAGACACTATACAAACATGTGCTTCCTAAAGATTGCCCCACAGTGCTTTATCCCCCTTTCCTCTCAGGCATGGAGTCAGCTGGCATCCATGAAACCACCTACAACTCCATCATGAAATGCGACACTTACATCCATGAGGACCTGACTGCCAACATCATCTTGCCCAAGGGCACCACTATGTACTCGGGCATTATCAAGTGCATGCAGAAAGAAATCATGGCCCTAGTGCCTAGCACCATGAAGATCAAGGTAAAGGAGGTGGTAGGACTCAGGGACTTTAATGGGGAGATAGACCCACATTGGAGGATTATTATGCAGAAATTTATAGATCTTAAGGTCAAAAGGAATAATCTAATCTGACCTACTGCATAACACAAGGGTTACCAGGTGTCTGGTTTTTTACCAGAACACCCAGTCTAAAAGAGATCCTGGCGGCTCCGGTCAGCACCACTGACTGGGCCATTGACTGTCCAGTTGGTAGCACTGCACACACTGCCCCTGCCCGCTCCTACGTGAAGGGGCAGCCAGGGGGCTCTGCACGCTGCACCTGCCCCAAGCACTACCCCCACGGCTCCCATTGGCTGGGGACCACAGTCAGTGGGAGCTGTGGGGGCGGCACCTGAGAACAGGGCTTGGGGGGTGCGCAGAGCTGCCTGGCCGCACCTCTGCATAGGAGCCAGAGGTGGGGAATGCTGCTGCTTTCGGGAACTGCTTTTGGTAAGTACCACCCGGAGCCTGCACCCCGACCCCCTTCAGGGCCCCAACCCCCTGCACCAGCCCTGATCCCCCTGCCACCCTCCGAACCCCTCAATCCCAACCCAGAGCACCCTCCTGCACCCCAAACCCCTCATCTCTATCCCATCCCAGAGCTCACCCCCCCAACCAGAGCCCTCACTGCCCCCCCACATCCCAACCCCCTGCCCCAGCCCTGATCCCCCTCCCGCCCTCCAAACCCCTCGGTCCCAGCCTGGAGCACACTCCTACACCCCAAACTCCCCACCCCCAGCCAGAGCCCTCACACCCAGAGCCCCCTCTGCACTCCAAATCCCTCAGCCTCAGTCCAGAGCCCCCTCCTGCACCCCAAATCCCTCACACCCAGTCCCACACCAGAACTCACACCCCCAGCTGGAGCCCTCACCCCCTCTCGCATCCCAACCCACTGCCCCAGCCTGGAGCCCCCTCCCACACCCATAACACCTCATTTCTGGCCCCACCCTGGAGCCCACACCCCCAGCTGGAGCCCTCACCCGCTCCCGCACCCTAGCCCCTTGAACCAGCCCAGTGAAAATGAGTCAGTGAGTGAGGGTGGGGAAAGCGATCAACAGGGGGGGGGGGATGGAGTGAGTGGGGGCAGGCCCTTGGAGAAGGGATGGGGCATGGGCAGGGTCTCGGAGGAGGGGCAGGACAAGAGTGTTTGATTTTGTGCAAGTAGAAAGTTGGCAACCCTACATAACACAGGCCAGAGAATTTCACCCTCTTACCTCTGTATTGAGCCTAATAATTTCAGCTTGACTGAAACATCTTCCAGGAAGGCATCCAGCCATGCCTTCAACAGAGTATATCAACAGAAAGGGCTACTTTTCAGTGGCTATGCAAGTGTTGGTGCATCACCAGGGACACTTCACTGGTATCAACGTGGGCTGGCCAGGGAAAGTGCATGCTGCTCACATC
Organism: Lepidochelys olivacea; assembly: GCF_965140295.1. Lineage (NCBI taxonomy): Eukaryota > Metazoa > Chordata > Testudines > Cheloniidae > Lepidochelys > Lepidochelys olivacea. The sequence goes on from NC_140417.1 coordinate 31,426,232, forward strand.
TTTAAGAACACAGAATTGAACAGAAACCTGCAGGCAGGGACATTCTTTCCTGACCAGCGGATTACCACTGGTGCCGTTGAAAAACCAATAGTAATTCTGGGGAATCACTCAGCCTCTCTCTTGTTCCCTTGGCTCTTGAAGCTGTAACACTGGCCACCTTGACAGCTCTAAGGAAAGATTCACGGACAGGCTCAGCAGGGGTAGAATGACAGTTGAATGTGCTGTCATAAGGTTACAGGGACGCTGGCGGCATTTACTCACTAGACTCGATCTCAGTGAGAAAAATATCCCCATGGCTACAGCTGCCTGGTGTATCCTGCATGATATCTGTGAGGCAAACGGAGAAAATTTGCCACCAAAGTGGAGGGCAAAGATGGAGTGTCTATCTGCTGACTTTGAACAGCCAGCCATAGGAGCCATTAGAAGAGCTCAACGTGGAGCTATGTGGCTGAGGGAGGCTTTGAAAGGGTGCTTTAACAGTCTGCCACAATAATGTGCTATGCTGGACTGTGCTCTCCCTGGCCCTGAAGTTTTAGGGGGTTATGAGGAATTGTGTAGTGCTTGGTGTACAATGATAAATATCACCCTGTCTTTTAAAGAACCTATGAATTACGCAGTGCTTCCTGTGCATTTATAATTCTTACAATGTGGTTTGCACTGAACCTATGGTCCTGTTCAATTAAAATTAATGTGTGCTTTGAGGAGCATGAGGCATTCTGCTGTATATGTTATGAAATAAATAAAGATGAAATTATTTCCAAAAACTAAAAATGCATTGCGTAACAAACACAGTGCAAAGGATAATATGCAATTACAAACCAATACAGTGTAAACTTATAAAATAAATTAACAGAACGTCACAATTAGAATGCTAGAAAACGTGTGTGTCCATTTCAGTCCATCTCTACCAAATATACACCTGCCGTGCTCTCACAGGTCAGTGTATGTGAAACTGTAGTTCTTCTTACTGTCCCCCAGTGCAGCGTGGGAAGGGTAGGGATACGGCCCAGGATGCCACATGGAATGTTGGGAAGCATAGGGAGCTGTTACCAGAGAGTTCTCCAGGAACTGCGAAGGATGGCACGTCCATGATTGTTGGTCCTGTAGGTCAGCTAAAATCTGCAGCCTTTGTGTTTGCTGCCTTAGAAGCCCCCTTACATCTTGGTGCATCTCCATTTCGCTTTCCTTTTCCTGTTTGGACTCCTGGACTCTTTCCTTCTCCAGGCTGTCTGCTATATTCACCCTCCAGGCCATCTGTTCATTGTCCGATGTAGCACTGGATTGCAGGATCTCACTGAACATATCCTCCCTAGTCTGCTTCTTTCTTCTCCTCCTCAGGGTGAGGTATTCCACAGGTGTGGAGGAGGCACCCCTCAAAGCCACAACAGCAGCAGCTCTAGATACAACAGATATTTCATTGGATTTACAGTCACAATGGAAAGCTTCAGAACTCCCTTTCCTTACACCCATACAGGTTTTAAATCAGACACTCTTATTGACAATTCAGTTTTGGAGTGGCTCTGCACAGCACTGCTCAGCTACAGCTATGGTGAGTATGGCCCACGGGGGCGGTGGGGGTGAGGGAGAGGAGGGAATTGTTTGATTACATAAAACAAAAACCATTTGGCCTCTATTTCCACAAGTACAAGTACAGAGCAATGGCACTGTGGACTGGCACTGTTTTCCACCTGTGGTGGTGATTTTAGTTGACATCTGACTCCTGAGGGTGACAAAGGCACAGAAAGCAGAGCTGCTGCTGGCATCCCGAAGTTGCCTGGGCCCATATGCCACTAGCCTGTTGACTGCAATGGTGCCTGCCGAAGTCATCGTGGACTTGTGTGGGAAAGTGTCCTACCACAGAGGAAGAAATATGGCAGCCAACCCTAGAAACCCTCAGGAGAGGATTGCAGAGTACCTCTATGAAAGTTTCAATGAAATCTCTCAGGACACCCCTATGTACATAAACAAATGGCTCCACATGACCCTCCCTCCCACTTAAACCTAGAGGGGAATGAAAAGCAGACAACCACTCTATCTCTGTTGTATCATTACATCTTCTAGTATGAGCAAAATAATGAAAAGCAAATATCTGTGTCCTGCTATCTTAGGGTTGGGCCAGGTGCCATCTTCACATTTAAACTTTTTAAGGCAGAATTAATGCACACACTTACCCAAGCTTCCTTCCCTTGGATCAGGCTCATCTGTGTTCAGCTGGTGGGACTGGCTTGACTGCACCGCAGTGTTGAAAAGGCCCTGGCTTGTGGGATAGCTGGACTCCCACCCGCCACACGTCTCTTCTCCTCAATGTTCACAGCAGAGGTCTCGGTCTCCGGCTCCATTGAGATATCCACGGTGGTCTGTGGGGGCTGATGGGGTTCTCTGCTAAGTATGGCATGAAGCTCTTTGTAAAAACAGCAGGTCAGTGGCTTGGCACCAGCTCAACTGTTGGCCTCCCGGCCTTCGTGGTATGACTGATGCAGGTCATTCACTTTCACACAGCACTGCTGCTGACCCCTATGTACCCTTTCCCCTGTGAAATCTTCTCATAGATGTCCATGTTTCTATGGCTGATCCATAGCTGTTTACACACAGCCTCTTCTCTCCACAGGCCCAGGAGATCCAATGTCTACTCCAGGCAGGAGCACTTCTAGTGTGTAGCTGGCACCATCAATCAGGTAATTGCACACAACAGGGAGAGCTCCTAGATGTGCTTGCTAAACTGGGCAATCAGGAAAAGACATTTCAAAAATACACAGAGGTTTTAAAGTGGTGGTGGGGGAGCTTCTGGTTTCTGTGACCCCTAGACAGTTAAGTTCACAACTATGACCAAATCAGTCACTGTTGGGCACACATAGGCCATGCAGTGTCTACACTCGCACTGTATAGACCACAGCATATTGACCATGGCTCAACACCTTATGGGGAGGTCATGTTACCACATTGCAGCAATGGGGTGCTTACGTTGATGGGAAATAAAGTTGAGTGTAGACTCATGCATAAATAGGTTGACGCAAGGTGACTTACGTCAGCCTCACTTTGCAGTACAGACCAGGCATAGCAGATAAACACATGAGATCCAGTGACTGGAAGTTGAAGTTAGACAAATTTAACAATGAAATAGGACATGATTTCCTAGCAGTAAAGGTGATGAAATACTGGAAGCGCTCACCAGGGAGGTGGTGGACTCCATCACCTGGAGTCTTTCAAAGGGGATTACATCTCTTTCAAAACCGCCATGCTTTAATCTAGCTTCTGGGGAAAAAATCTACAGCCTCTGTGTACAATTCAGACTAGATGATCAGAGCTGTGCTTTCTGGCCTTAGAGTGCATGAATCTATACAGAAATTGCAAGCTCTCCAAGGGCTGCCATCTCCTTTGCACAGAAACTAGCACAACAGGGCTGGGCCATCCAGCTGTTACCACGAACAACACCTCTTCCTGTCTCCACCCCATTCAGTGTAAATAGGCTGACTGGATGGGTGGCTCCATCCTGGCGTCCCTCTCTACTTTCTAGCAGATGTGGATCAGCAAACAAGAGTATGATGAGGCGGGGCCGTCCGTTGTCCACAGGAAGTGCTTCTAAACGGCATTTTCCTGTCACAGCCAACAATTTCACCTTGCTGGGTGCTCAGGTGTCTCGGCCTATGCTCTCTCCATGACATTGTGCAGCTGGAGCCATCTGCCATACAAAGGAAATCAAAATCGAAGCAAACTCTCACTCCCACAGAGGGCAGGTAGAGATCAACACACAAGTGCTTAAATACCTGAAAGTTTCCACCGCACTTTCCCTAGCGCAACTTGTGCCTGGGGCAGGTCCGATTCCATCAGCACCACATCCCGCAGCTCCCACCATGTCTCCTTCCTGGTTGTCTTAATGGAACTTTTTTTATTCATTAGATTTCCCCCATAAAATGTTTATAGAAGGGCACTTTCCTATCCGCACATCGCATATGCTCACGGCTGCATTCTTTCTCCTGTCTAGATGCAGAGTTCAGTTCTATTCTGGGCAAGGCCTCCTTCCCGGTGCTCCTTGTGAGATCAGAGGCGGCAGCTGGATTTATCTTAGGTCAGGGGTGGGCAAACTTTTTGGCCCGAGGGCCACATCTGGGTGGGGAAATTGCATGCAGGGCCACGAATGTAGGGCTGGGACAGGAGGTTGGGGTGTGAGAGTGCGGGGTGGTGTGCAGGAAGGGGCTCAGGGCCAGGGGTTGGGGCACAGGAGGGGTGCAGGATGTATGAAAGGGCTCAGGGCAGGGGGTTGGGGTGCTGGAGGAGTGCGGGAAGGGGCTCAGGCAGGGGGTTGGGGTGCAGGAGGGGTGTGGGGTGTGGGGTGCGGCAGAGGGCTCAGGGCAGGGGTTTGGGGGCAGAGGGGGCTCAGGGCAGGGGATTGGGGTGCAGGAGGGGTGAGGGATGTGGCAGGGGGTTGGGTGCAGGAGGGGGCTCAGGGCAGGGGGTTGGGGTGCAGGATGTGGCAGGGGGCTCAGGGCAAAGGGTTAGGGTGCGGGGTGCAGGAGGGGTGTAGGGTGCAGGCTCCGGCATGGCGCCGCTTACCTGGAGCGGCTCTGGAATGGCAGTGGCGCTGCGCCGCTAACACAGGCTCCCTGCCTGCCCTGGCCCCGCGCCGCTCCTGGAAGCGGCCAGCACCACGTCCCTGCAGCTCCTGTGGGAGGAGGCGGCAGAGGGCTCCGCGTGCTGCCCTCGCCTGTGGGTACCTCCCCCGAAGCTCCCATTGGCCGGGAAAGGGAAACCGTGGCCAATGGGAGCTTCAGGTGTGGAATCCACAGGTGAGGGCAGTGCGTGGAGCCCTCTGCCCCTCCCCCAGGGGCCGCAGGGACTTGGTGCCAGCCACTTCCAGCAGCGGGCGGGGCCTGTGGGTGGCAATCCCATGGGCTGGATCCAAAGCCCTGAGGGGCCAGATCCAGCCCACAGGCCGTAGTTTGCCCACCCTGCCTTAGAGGCAAGGTTGCATGGCTGCTAGAAGACAGAAAACCCTTTTGAGGCAGCATTGTCCAAAACACTGCAAATCAGGATGCCTGGCTTCCTTTCTATAAACCTGCCATGTCCCTTTCCCTTTCTGCACCTCAGTTTCTCCTCCTGCCCTATGACTTTTTAAATGGTGAACTCTTCAGGGCAAAGAACTGACCTGTTCACAGATTGTTTGTACTGCAATAGGGCCTACTCTGTGTCTATACAGACATAAAACAGTGCATGCCATGCAAATAGTGACTGGTGAACAGCGCAAATGTGACATATGAATTGGTTGCGGGGGATCTATTTCCTACTGTACCCCGAGTCTACGAAGGGGTTAAAAGAATTGAGAAATATAAAACAGAGGAAATAACTTATTTTGTGTGTCAAGTATAATAACCAGCAAACAAGCAGCTTTGCTTATGACTCACGCAATTTAGCTCCCATTCAACTGCCTGGGAAAGCAGGGACATTCTATTAAACTAATCCTCATCCCCCTAGAAAGGGGAAAGACTCCACTGCTGTACCTCAAATGCCTGCAAAGAGCACTGGTAAGTGTACCCATAATTAGAAGGTGCCCCTTTAACAATGAAGGTGATTAACCATTGGAACAAACTCCCAAGGGAAAGTGGTGGATTCTTCTTCTCTTGCCATCTTCAGATCAAGACTGGATGCTTTGCTGGAAAACAGGCTTTAACCATAGGTGAGTTATTAGGCTTATTACAGGGGTAACTGGCTGAAGTTCTGTTGCCTGCACTATACAGGAGCTCAGACTAGATGATCTAATGGGCTCTTCTGGCCTTACCAAAAAAATCTAGATGATTTACTAATCTTTCTACCTGTAATTGCAAAGAGGAAATTTTAGCTTCAACATAGCTGAGACAAAGATAAAAAATTGCCTTTGTAAAGGTAGGCAAACAGCTTTTAAAAAGTCCCTCCAGTCTACAACTACTTTGGTCGAATACTAATTCCCATCACCCTCCTCAGACTCCACTAAGCAAAGGGGTAAGAGTCTCCTTTTGATATACTTTGTGCATCCTACACCACTTTCTGTCCAGTCCGTTTCACTCGGTGCCACAGTATAATCAGTCAGTTTCATCTTTTTGTGGCTGGTCTTTCACACACAAACTGGGGAGGAAAACAAAAAGCTGTTTTAAGAAAATATGAAATGAAACCTGAAACTACTCTGAAATTAAAAACTTAGTGTGTGTCCCTCTGAAGAAAAAATATTATGTGATTTGGGCTGACGTCACTTAGTAAAAATGTGGCAGAACAGAATCCAGGAGTCCTGGCTCCCAGCCTCACTTTGCTCCAACCACTATACCCCATTCCCCACCCACAGCAAGGAATAGAACCCAGGTGTCCTAACCCCCACGCATCTGCTTTAACCACTAGACCCCATTCTTCTCTCACAGAGGGGAACAGAAGCACATCCTGTCCACCACATTTAACTATTCAAAACCACACCATCTCCTAAAGGTGGTGATGGAACACAAGAGAGCTGATTCCCAGGGGCCCTGTTCTAACACACTAGACCCCACTCCTCTCCCAGAGACAGGTACAGCAACAAAGAATCCTGACTCCCACCCACCTTCCTTCCCCCAATCCACTCGGGAATCAAATCCTAACTCTCTACTGCTACATGCTTTGCTGCCTCGCCCCTGCTGCAGAAAAAACACCAGACATTGAACAAACTGTTTTTATTTGTAACATACAAATAAAACCAATGCAAAAAGATTAGCTTTTTCCCTTTGATTCCAGTGAGAATAGTTACTAGTTAAAAAAACCAACAATATCAGAAGTGAGGTTTTATTTTAAATTTTCCTTTAGAAACGGAAAGGGGAAAAAACCAAATAAAATGACCTTACACATGCACACGCACGCAGAAGTCCCAACACATGATCAACTTAAAAAGTGACAAGAGAGAGACAAGGCTTAGGAAAAAAACGTAACATGCCCCGACCTCAGTAAAAATGATACAGTACAAACAGGTCAGCTATGTCTGTCAAACTAGACTTGGCATTTATTAGGGGAGGATATCCTACCTCAAAAGGTACCAAGAAGACAAACAAAAGTATAGATCAACTTGCTAAGTCAAAGAATATATTCATTAAAGAGAAGAGAGAAAGGAATTTTCTGAGGAGCCCTTTTTGTTTAGCCACAGTTAGAATAATCTGGGGGAGGGGAGGAAAAGAGGGGGTAAGAGAGAGTCCCTAATGTAAAAAGGGGATGAGGGAAGAATTTTCCTTTAAAACAAACAAACAAAAAAAAACCCTGGGTTTGTTTTAGAACCTTCCACCCCTTCCAAGAAGATCTGTCTGTATGTTCACAATGAAGAGAATGAGCTGGTAAAGAGATGGACAAAGTACAGTCACACACACCAATCTGCTTTGGGATCTAACCGGTGACTCCATTTACGATAGGCAGAAGACAGCGAGGAAAGCAAGGAGAGTGCCCAGAGGAGAAATTACTATTTTAGTTTTTTAAGCAGACCTAACTGCAGCTAGCTATAAAATTCACCCACTATCACACATGCCACAGAGAGTTATTGGGCTGACTGACATAAAAGGAGACCAAGTCCAGGGGAAAAAATGGCAAGGGAGTCATTAAAAAAAACCCAACAGAATCTTTATATTGGTTGGAATTCACTGCCTGGCAGAGAGCTACCCAGATTCAGCAAAGCTTCCCTATCTGGCAAAGCACCTGAGCATATGCTTAGTGTGAAGCAGGGGCTTCAGACCTGTTGGCTTGAGTCCCTGTTTAAACAAGTGCTTTGGCTGAGTTGGGTTAGTGAGATGGAGAGGTAAGTTTCAGAATCCAGTCTGAGGAGGAAAAGCCACTACCTGGGGATCACAGGGATAGACTGAAGGAGGATTTCATATGTGGAGAAAGGGGGAAATTAAACAACACAACCACCCACTATAAACATGCTGCTTTCCCCCAAACTTGGCATGTGGCTATCAGACACAGCCCTCAGAGCTAAGGAGTCAAAACGGGGTGTTTAGAGGGTCAAGCGTGCAGTCTACACAGTGCTAGATTTCTCAAAACAAATCTGGTTGGGACACAGATGCCAAAACTACAGGCCAAGAGTTGTCGGGTCTTAAACCTGACCTGCTTAAATTTCCCTTAAATTTAATGCAGTTTGACTCCCTCAAAATGCTTCCGTGTTCTTTGATACTAATTAAAGCAACCCGATGTCAGCAGAATGATGCGTGTGTCACTGAAAGACAAATACTGGGCGCCATGGGGTTAAAACCACCCTAGGACTTAGCTAATAAACCGAGCAGGGAGATAGTCATTTTGGGAAATTGGTGAATTACTGTCGTTTTCTCAGACATAACAGAGGGGAATAGTACTAGATGCTCCACATCCACGTGCCATGCAAATGCAGCCTGCTGTGTAGCTACAACCGGTGCCAAAGTAATCCTCTGCTCATTGCACATGTGGTGCCAAGGCTATGCTGAAGGGTGGGAGGAAGAGGGCTAACGCTGACTGCTGATGCAACTTGTTAGAAAGAAGAGGAAGGGATTCTCACCTGGCTAAAGGGGAATGCCATTCTGGCTGGGATTTTAGCCTGCCTGGCGAATAGGCAGTGAGTGGGAGCAAACAAAAGCTGACTTGCTGTTTACAGGGTCCTCCTCATTTAAGGGATCATGATGATTTTGATGCAGGAACAGATGCTCCCTGGTTGCAAGCAGTCCTGCCTCAGCCCTCAGAAACACAGAGCAGAGGGGTAGCATTTAAGCAGGGGGTGGCAAAAGGAGCCGCAATCACAGCTGGCTACTTAGAAGAGGATGTGAGCCCATCCCTGCTATACAGAGCTGGAGGAGGCGGCAGCAGCAGTAGGGGCCTGGGGCTTTCATGTATAAAGGAGAGGAGATGCAGCACCATCTGTCATGTGTCCACATGCCAGGAGAAATCAGACACGAGAGGGGAACACTCTTGGAGGCTGAGGCAACATTAGGCACGACAGCCATAAGCATTAGCCAGACTGAACTGGTCAAAGCAGGAAGATCCAATCCAAAGTGATAGTGCTGCTTAGGCTGAGTGCAGGGCCACATGCCTCTGACCTCCAGCGAAGCAGGAGACATAATGGCCATTAAGAAAGCATCTCCCATCAGTTTAACGACCCAGTGCATACTAAGCAATGCCAGCAAATGACACTGGAAATTGCTGACCCGGAAGAGAAGTCCCAAAAATCCCTCATGAATGGGTGGGAAGTTGCAAGTCATTGTGGATCCCCTACATTGCAGCCTGTAGGTTAACGGCTCTGCATTTGTGTTTGAAAGGTGTTAAGAGTTCAGCTTTAAACCCTGAATTCTCCATGCAGCTGTAGGAATCTTCTCTGCAGGTCAGCAGCTAGCCCCTTTTCGGCTAGTCCTTAGCCACAGCTAAGGGAGGAAAGCATGCACTGGTCGATAACATTTTGTACAGTGACTAGTTTATTTTTGGTTCTACCCACCTTGAGATGCCTCAGAGACATCAGTGCCCTCTGAAAACCAGGCCTCTTTTAAGATGTCAAGTTAGGAATATAAATATGGATGCAGCCAAAATCACCAGTCCCTTGAAAAACCCTGGCCTCCATGCCCAGCAATTCTGAAGAGTGAATATCAGTAGCAAAACAGCAGCATGATTTATCCCATTGCTGTCCCAATCTCCCTTAAAAATGAGCATCTTTGTCCTCAAAGACCCGAAATTGCAGGGTTGTGTGGGCCAAAGTTTAAAGCATCTTTCTCTCAAAGTGCAAGTTGGCAGGGGTGGAAGGAGGCAAATGGTTAGGAGGAGAGAAGAATATCTCAAGTAAAAAGCCATCCCTGTAAAAACAAACAGGTTATTCCCTGTCCCTAAACAACATGCCTTTGTAGAAGAGCTATGGCTGGGATTTCACAGGTGTCTTTCAGAATTATGGGTCCAATTCCCATTCCAAATGGGGTGTCTGACTCCCTGAAAAATCAAGCCCATATTACGTTTCCACGCAGCAAGCCCAGTTACCAGTGGTTCTCAGAGCTAGAAAGTAGTTAGCTCAACTAGACGCATTTCACAACTCCAACAGGGACCTCTCCCACCTCAGAAAGAGACTAAATTGCAGCAGAGTTCAGATTGTCTCTCTCTATGGCAGGTACAGCAAAGCACTTCTGCATCCAAACCCTGGGCTGGCAGTGAAGTGCTGGGGCTGCCACAGGGCATGGGAGGCTGGGAATAATGGAGTCTAAAAGGACAGATGAAGGGGAAGCTCCATCCTGCAGAGAGCAGAAACAGAGGAGCCCATACTGGACCAACTGGGAGAGGGGATGGCCATAAAGAACGGCAACACTTAACAACGAATGCATCAGATCTAGCTGTGGAAGGTCTCTGCAACTGGGTGTGCATGGTGCAACATGGATAGAGGTCCTACCCCCTAGCAGGTGCAATACTTAGTGCAAGATAGATTGATGTTCTACCCCCACACTCAGCATGTGCAATGCAGGTAGAGTTCATTACTCCCCCATAGGTGCAACACCTGGTATGACACAGACAGAGGTCCTACTCCCCCAGGCAGAGGTTGGAACAGGTATAGGTATGAACCCCCCCGTAGGTGAAATGCAGATAAAGGTTCCACCCACAACAGGGCCACCTGATAAAGATGGAGACAGAGGTCCTTACCACAACGGCTGCTCTGAGACAAAGGAGATTTAAAGAGTCCCATTGACTCCAGTTAGGCCCCACCAGGATCCCCAGAGAGGGCTTGGATGCCAACACACCTCACTGAGGCGAAAGGGGGAGCATGCCCTCTTGCTCCCTGGCTCAGAATGGAATGCCATGCTCTGAGGAAGGACAAAAGGCATCTACTGCAATGAGGAACTTGTCACTGTTCCTACTGACAGTTTGGATTTGGTAAAAATAGAGGCTGGAACTCAAGCAATGAGTCACTGGCCTGTTCTGGGGGTATGGGAGATGAAGGACTGTCCACCCCACGGGGTGGGGGGACTTCTGTGAGCAGCTTAAGAATAAAAAGGAGTCACAGACTCCATGACAGTTTCCTATCCTTTAGAAGAAAAAGTTACAGAGAGGCCTTAAAAAAAATAATCGCAAGATCCAGAATGTTCCTACCGCTGGCTGTTTTCTACAACCTCCCTCTTTTATGAGGCTAACAGACCATGGCTAGCCCTACATTATAGATCCTAACCTGGTTCTCAACATGTTTCCAGCAGAGCGCTAAGCTATGTGACTTGTTCCAGCCAGCACTGGTGTGGTGTCTGCCCCTCTCCACCCTCCCCTCCATGAACTATACTCAACCAGAAAGACTTTGTGCTTCCCTAGCGCCCGCCACCCAAGGATCTCAAAGCGTTTACAGACATTAGCTGGGTCAGTAGAATCCCGGTGTTACATATGGGGAAACTGAAGCATGGCGAGGGGAAATGACTTGAGCTGAATGTCTGCAGTAGAATACGGAAGCTCTCAGTTTAGCCCATGCTCTTACAGTCAAGTGTAGGGCAGCCACTGCAGAGAGATTAGAGCCATTACATGAGATCTGACTATTATTGATCACACACAGTCAATACAATCAAGTAAGCCCATTACAGTTGCTAGCTCCCTCAGCCTTATAGAGCTCCCAGGTCTGCTCTGCTTCAGTGGTAAGCACACTCTAGCTAGAACACAAGACAGCAACAGGGCTGTGGCGTGCCAACTTCAGACTGAGAACCATTGCACTTCTGCACTCAATCCCTGACTGCCACATGTAACTGCCAGGCCACATGCATTTCAGCTGAGCCAGAAATGTTCCCAATGCGCTGATCTTACAATCCACTTCTATTTCTTTTTAGTACTTGGTACCAACTGCAGGGAAGCAAAAACACTAAATAGCCTCTCCTTGCCCTAGCAAAAAAAGTGAAAGTTTTGCTCACAAAATTGTTGGGGATATTTTTTTCATCCAGCTTTAAGATTCCAAAAATTACAGGTTGTAATTTACATTTTAAAGCCAGGAAGAGCTGGAAATTGCCCATCAAAACTTGAGCTGGCCTTCTGCATTTCCTCTGCAGAAGCCATCACCATAAAGGTGTTACAGGTGATACATGGAACCTTGAACTTGGGACCCATGAGGGCTGGGTGAAGCATAAAGAAATTCTCAAAGGTTCTAAGATGTGCCTGTGTTATTTGGCTCAGAATCTGGTATTTCCATTGTAACTGGTTCTAAAGCTCCACAGAGCACCGTGGGAAAGAACAATGCTAATCCCTAGATGGTGTAGGCAGGGAGTAAGATGTGGGTAATAAAGCTGTGTCATCGCTCTTGCTCCAAACCTCTTACATCACGCAGGTCAGTGGGAGGGGTGTCAAGTGAGAGAGAGGCTACTGGCTCACTGTCCTCATTGCATGCCCTGTGCTATCGCTGCTTCCTTAACCTATGCTTTTAAGTTGCTTTCACTTAGCGTCCTCAGACTCACACCTTTGGAGCTTCCTGTTTGAGGTCAGAGCACTAGGTCCAAGCGCTGGACAGGTCTTTGACTTCTAGTGCCTCCTGCACAGAGGAGAGCAATTTCATACGCACTCCAGAACGTGGTCTAAGTCTCTTGACTTAAGAGGCAGGCGGTGACCTATCTTAAGGAGTATGTGAGGATGGGGATGGCAGGGAAGGAAGATGAAGGGGTGCGTTTGCGAGGACTACACAAAGAGGCGGTTCAGATTCAGTGGCAGCAGCCTCCGCAGTGGCTGCCCGAGTGAGAGTGCTGGCTCTCACCAAATTTAGTTCTTCGGCTGAGGATCTCATAGGAGCAGTCATCCCCGCAGCAGCCAGACATGCTGGGAGAGGTGTCATCAATTTCAAATCTGCAGAGGTACAAAACAATAGAGAGAGAAGCTACTTCCTGATGCCTACAAACTTAGGAAACTCATCATGTTAGAGACTGCTTAATACTAGTCACCTTCACTTAGCCTTAGGGATCTTGCCCTGACCCCTGCCAATGGTGCACAGGTTGGGTTATCCACACCCCTAGACAGTTCTCCCATTGTACTGTTCTTTGCGTTAGCCTCAATTTACAAAAAGGAATTAGAGTAACAGATTTCTCCCTAATCCTGTATTTTGATGGGTTGTAAAGGTGAGGTTCTGCATACACAGTCCCCTGGTACAGTCTACTCCCAATTATCCGAATACCATGGGAACACAGATTTTATTTGAATAATTGGAAGTTTAGATAATCAAGAGGCAGGAGCCACTCAGCAGCAGGGTAGCCTCCCACACAGCTGAGAGCTCCTCCTCCTCCTCACAGTCCTGACAGCAGAGCTGCACAGGGCTCCTTGCAGAGATCATGTGCCGGGGGCCCTGTGGCCGTGCAGGAAGCCCCCTGCAGCTCTGCTGTCACAGCCCTTCTCAATCACTCTAGTGACAACGGGGCTGCAGGGGGCTCCCTGTGCTGCCACAGGAGCCATTCAGCAGGAAGGTGGCCTCCCCGGGGCTGGCGGCTCGTCCTCCTCACAGTCCTGGCCAGGGGTCTGTGCTCTCTTATATGAGCCTCCGCATTATCCAAATCCCTTCCTTGTCCCCCAGCATGGCACACATATTGAGAATGAAAGCTGACAGAGAATTGGAAAGCATTGTTGTTAAATCTGAAGTGATAACAAACACATCACCCAAAGAGGTGTGTTTGAGTGTGGGTACTTCCCATTTCAGTTGGTAAATGTGTTTCTCCCCCCCTTACTTTTTGCTCTAGGCAAGAATTAGCTATGAGGCCCAAGAACCACTCTAAAGACAATATAGTTTTAGATAGCATGGTCCAATGGACAGGGCACAGGACCGGGGGTGGGAAGAGATGGGTTCTGTTCTCAAGTCACTTTCCCTCTCTGTGCATCTGTAAAACAGAGGTAGTGTAGTGATGATTAAGTATGAGCTTTGTGGATGAAATGTGCTAGACAGTTAGTAGCTAAAACAACCCTCCTCTGTACCTATAGTTAAGAGACAATAACAAGAAAGCTCAACTGACAAGGGAACAAGCGTTGGCTATAGTTAATGCAATTCAGTTCCAATGGAGCTACCTCTGTGTCACTTGGGGTGGACGGTATCTTGCAAGAAAGGCTGCTAGTAAGCAAGGGAAGCAGAGAGACTTGAAAACCCACCTCTCTATGCTGCCTTTAAGTAGAGAGCAGATGGCCAGGTCCTCGTGCACCCGTCCTTATCACCACCACCCATTCCCATCCATCCTAGTCTACTGTCCCCACGGCCTCTCCCCTTTAGCGTAACGTTGCCATAGCACTGAAAGACAGTTGTGTGAACAACGTGTTACAAACGGAAATGACGGAGCAGTCAGTGTACTACCATATTAAATAAATAACAGGCTGCCCCCCACCCCCCTCCCCGCATGGAGAGCAGGAAAGCAAGAGTTAGGGTAAATTCCTTACTGTAACGCTTCTCTGAAGAATTGATAGGCCCCATGATTGTGTTTAAATACTGTTAGCATGACTTTCTTCATCTGTGTGCTGAAAGGCAAGAGAGAGGCCCAGCAGTCAGCGTCAAAGGAATAATACAAAAGGAATCGAAGAAATACTGACACCTAATGATCCTGGGGGAAGCCGCGAGACTCCGGGGAGCCGCTCGGCCCCCTACAGGGAGCTCAGGGCACAGCCCATCTGAGAGTGGGGAGCCGGGCGGGCACAGCTGACCTGGGAGTGAGGAGCCAAGTGGACGCAGCCCAGCTGGGAGCCCAGGCAGCAACTGGGCTGCGGGAGCTGTGACCTGGGGGACAGCATGGTTCTGAGCAGGGTGGGCGCAGCCCGGTTGGGAGCAGAGGCCCACGGGTCAGCTGGGCTCTAACTGGAGCCCTCCACCCACCCTGGGGTGACAGCCCAGCTTTCTTGTCAATTTCATGGCTCCACCCTGGAGCCCTGAAGTTGACAAGAATGAGAGCCAACAGCTGATATAAGTAACACAGCATCTACACCTACATAAGTCATATGCATCTCTTGGAGGCGGAGTTACTATGTCAGTGTAGTAGGGCACTTACGTCAGCAGCAATAAGGCTGTAGTGTGTACACTGACATAATTAGATTGATGTAAGCTGCCTTACATCAACCGAATGCTGTAGTGTAGACCAAGTCTTAGTCACTTTCAATCCTGTTTGTCTGTCAGTGCCACTTCCAGGTTCCCAGCACTCGGCACCATTCTGTTGAGTTCAGATTGGGATTCAAATGCTGAAAAGCACATTTCAGGGCCTGACTCTATACACACTTATATGCATGCTGAACTTTACAGGTGCAAGTTCTCCTGTTGACTTCAACAGGACAACTCAAAGACAAGACATGCCTAAGACATGGTCTACACTTAAAAGTTTTAGTGATATAACTGTCTGTTATATTCACCATTCAACTATAAGAGGAGAGAGCCAAAACTACAATATTCACATTTTATTCCTTCTTTCACATACACTGTTCTTTCTCATCAAGCACTTCTTGAAAGTAGTTGACGTTCCTATGCATAATCATAGGGGAGCGCACCATCTGGAGGAGCTACTTATCATAACAGGCTGGGGTGTGATTTTCACCACGATACCAGTACAACCCCTAATGCGGATGCAGTTATAGCAGTATAAAGGTGTCTTAAACCAATATGGCTTTTTACCTTGCTCAGACAGGAATAGCTGTACTGGTATAAGCCCTTTTAAACAAATGTAACTGCATCCACACTAGGAGGGTTGTACCACTTTAACTACATTGGTATAGTTAAAGCAGTACAACTTGTGTAGATAGCCAAGGCATTATATGTCTGCAGGACATGGGCCTCAGACTACAAATGTTATTTATACAGATGCACACACTAGGACAACACACAATTTGTTCATTGAATCTTTTTTCCTACTATTTGGTTTCACAAAATTTTTAACAATGAGGGTGATTAACTTTAGATCACTTTACCAAGGGAAGTGGTGGATTCTCCATCTCTTGATGGATTCAAGATTAGCTGCCTTTCTTGAAGATGCTTTAGTCAAACAAGTTATTGGGCTCAACGCAGGGGTAACTGATTGAAATGCTCCAGCCTGTGCTATACAGCAGGTCAGATTGGATAATCTAATGGTCCTTTCTGGCCTTGAAATCTATCAAAAAGTTTTATTCTTAGATTCAAAGAAATTAAAATCCAAATTTTAGTCCAAGCTAACCAGAACTGACCCTTTGGACATGTGCCATTTGAAGCATGGCCGTATTAAAGATATGATATTTCCTTATGTTTAGCAACTCTGACTCCAAAGAGACAGAGAGCACTTGGTGGGGTAAAAGTTTTCTTTTACTATTTTATGCTCCTGTGAGCCCTGAAAGAGGGGGCCTAGCTGTGAGAGAGGAATTAGAGTCTATGTCTGCTGATGCATCTTCCATCGAATTGTTAGCGACAGTCCAATTGCAGAATGCTTATCACTTGTGAGGAGGTAGAAATTGCAGAGGACCCAGTTTGACTGTCAGATCCCAGAGTCTGGTTACAATACTGGCAGTATGTGGGGGAGAATCTCTCATCAACTGAGCAATTCTGATCAGGAGTCAGACAGACAGACAGACATACTATGAGCTCAGCGATCCCTGGGGAAAAAACACATACTGTGGAAAAAAAAGTTACAGGACAGCAACCCTGTAAGTTTAGGGGTGAGTATGTGAGAAGACGGTTGCCCAACAGTCTTTGCTTTTCCACAGTGTACTAGTTGCTTTTACTGTGTGATGTTATGATTATATAGAGTAATAGAGTTTAAGCCACATCTAGCCTGACCTCCTGTATAGCACAGGCCAGAGAATTTCACCCAGTTATCCCTGTATTGAGCAAAATATCTTGTTTGACTAAAGCATCTTCCAGAAAGGCAGCCAGTCTGGATTTGCAGACATCAAGAGAGAGAATCCACCACTTCCCTTAGGAGTTTGTTCCAATGGTTAATCACTTTCACTATTTAGCAATTGGTGGCTTATTTCTAACTAGAATGTGTCTGGCTATAATTTCCAACTATTGGTTCTTGTTCTGCCTTTCTCCACTAGGTTAAAGGAACCTTTGGTACTTCAAAAGTTCCCCTTGATCTTCTTTTTGATAAACTAAACAAATTGATTCACACTTTAAACTGAAGGCTATGAAACTGAAAATTATTTCAAAACAGACTTTACATGCCATGTAGAACTGCAACTCACCTGTTTGCCATGAGCTGCAGAATCTGTATGAGGAACTTGCCAAGACCTTTCCTTCTGACTTTGCTTTCCAGCTGCACTTCATAGCTGGGAGGAAAGTGGGAGGGGAGAGGAAACAAATACCTTACAACATGAAGTTTCAAGATCTTATACATGCAACATCCTGAAATCCATGCAGCCAGAAAATTTGCAGGCATCACACAAGGGCTTACACACACCCATGATATACTTGTATTGCTCAACTTCTTCATGTCTTTATTCTGCAGACACTAGCAGATGCAAAACACCGCAACTTGCCTCAACACACAGAAAAAATGCCCCATTTAATTCAGGATCCAGTTCACAATTACCCTCAATGGACTCATTCCAGTCAATCTTTGAATCCCAGTCCCACCATTGTTGGGGTGAGACCCTTGTGTATAAGAGAGACCAGCCTTTCCGTAACCCTCTGCTTCATTGACTCTCCATCTCATTAAGTATCTCAGCCAGAAGTTTCTCTCTAATGTTAAACCAGCCTTGCAGCCCACCATGCAGCAAGCAGGCATCAGCCATGTTCTGTAGAGGAGTGTTTGAGGCACACAGAGGGGAAGGTCAGCAAATCAGTAGCAAAAACAGGATTAGAACCCAGATTAGAACACAATACCCAGTCCTGTGTCTAAATCCAGTGATACTCAGACCTCAGTGGTTCAGGAGCCAAATTAGCAATCAACATTACCCAAAAGAGCCACAGTAGTGTGAATTCATTGTTTCATTTACTATAGTGTTACAGATCCATATTTAAACAGTATGATGGAGGGACTATTTAGGTTTTTATATACATATATATAATTTTCAAAGTAAAATGACTGAGCAAGTATTACTTTATCAACTACAACTGATTATTAACACAGTAAAAGCCTCCTGATTGGTTAATAACTTAGATTGATAAATTATTAAATCACACAGTGTTTTAATATCATGTGTTTCACGAGCCTCAGTCTGACTATCACTGGTCTAAGCCCTAAATCACACTGCTTGAGGGGGCAAAAGCAAGAGAGAACCATTCCCTGGTCAGCAACATCACCCTTTCCTCTTAGGAAAGAGCTTGACATGACAATTATGGCCTATAGATGAGGGTGAATCCAAGAGAGGCACATTCTGCTCATGGAGCAAACAAAGGAATGCAGCAAAGGGGTGGCAGTGTAATCTAGTTGACAGGGGACTGGACTGGAATTCAGGTAGACAGAGATCTACTTCTGGCTCTGCCACTGACATGCTGTGTCAAAACACTTCCCTGCTCTCTCTCTGTGTAGGAGAGATGGGCAGAAGGCAATGCTTATTCCTCAAACAAAGGGAGCAGGTACTAGGACACATACCAGTACAGGACTTCGTCCCCGCACTCCACGTCAAACCGGAAGTGCGAGAACGCCACAGGGACAGAGCTATCTTCCCAAGCAATCAGGTACCAAGCTCGGTCATCTGTCATCTCTTCTCGCTTCTCCCGGTCTTTCCAACCCCACTCACTCTGCTCATACCTGCAGGGAGGGAGAAGAGGAACAAGGGCAGCTCAATGCTCCTTCTGCAGAAAGCATGATGGTCCCAGCACTCTGGTCCCCTTGCTTCCTGCATAAACTGTTCTCAGGATTTCTCTTCCATTTACAGAGATCCAGATGAGAAAATTCATAGGCCAGAAGATTCATAGGCCAGAGGAACCATTATAATCATCTAGGGCACATCTAGACAAATGCTTACTGCAAGACAAGCTGGGGTGTAAATATACAGCACTCCAGAGGGCCACAACCTAAATGTCCGGGTGGACCCTGCTACTGCACACTAAAAAGTTTCCAAGCGCACTTTGACCTGCTGCTGTTTCAAACTGAATTATGCAAAGCGCATTAGGGAACTTTTAGTGTACAGCAGCATGGTCCATATGGACAGTTAAGGTGCAGCATTCTGGAGTGCTATAGATTTACACCCCAGCTTGCCTTGTTCATCTAGGCATGCCCCTAGCCATAATAAAGAGCAGAGAATCTCACCCATGGATTCACACATCCAGCAAAGTTGAGAATGTGTCATTTTTAGTAAGAGACGTGTGATCTTGATTTGAAGACTCCAACTGATGGAGAATCCACAGTATCCCTAAATAATTTGTTTTGATGGTTAAATCACCCTCCCTGTTAAAAATCTGCACTTTATTTCTATCCTGAATTTGTCTAGCTTCAGTTCCCAGACACTAGATCTCATTCTGCCATCATCAACTGGATTCAAGGGCCCTTTTCTATCGGCTCCCCCTGTAGGTATTTTTAGACAGTGATCAAGAATGAGGAGATACTTTCGCCATATCCCTGTCATTGGGGGTCCCACTATTCCCTACAGATTCAGCAATACTCTGGGGCTAGGTAGTATTCTGGTTCAACCTAAAGTACAGAACCCACAGCAGGATTTTGATAGATCCACAGGTTTTAAAGGCCAGAAGGGAGCATTAGATCATCTAGTATGCCATCCAGTATAACACAGGTCAGAGAATAAAATTTGCTTTAGAATCATAGAAATGTAGGACTGGAACAGACCTCGATAGGTCATCTAGTCCAGTCAGAACTCTGTCTAGAATGAAAGAGGGGACACATTCCCCCATGCAAGGCTGATCACATTAACTATCCCTAGTAGCACAATACTCCAAGCACAGCCTGTGGGACCTGTGGCTATTCTACAATGGCCTAGGCAACCATCTGCCAGGACGTGTGCATTCTGGAAGGGGGCAGCACTTCTTCACAATATTCCCAGCGCCTGGTGCATGGTTCTCACTGGTAGCCTTGCAGTTGCGGGAGGTTTTACTTCCTGGCAGCCACAGATACTGGAGTCCTCAGAAATCATGTAGCACCAACTTGCCCCAAGGACAGGGTCCCCCACTCTGGCCTGGACTTACAGAGTTTGCATATTTGTTTTGGTTAGTTCGAAAGCCCAGTCGACTGTAGCCTGGTTCATGCCCGACACCCTCTTACACTCGATGGAGACGTTTAAACTGTGAAAAGAGAGATGGGAAAGCAGCACTTAGCACCAGGCAAGCCATGCACCATGATACCCAGGAATTTCAGCTTGCTTTTAAGCTGGCTGGTCAGATTGTACCAGGGACCTCCACAGCTCAAAGCACGGGCTGTTACAGCTTGAGCTAAACAACCAAAGCTCCCTAGCTAGGCCTGTAGCAAACTCCTCTCCTGCGCAGATCAGGCACACAGAGGGATCTGTCATACACACTCACCAGTGGGTCACACTTACTGTGCAGAGAAGCCTAGTCAGCCACAGATGATGAAGAGGGGATTTGTATTCTGACCTCAGCACTTACGTGCAAGCAAAAGAGGTTTCTGTTGAATTTATGTATCTAAAGCACCCAGCACTGTACTATCCCGGCACCAGGAATTCAGCCTAGCATTATGGGTATGAAGAAAAGATAGACAAAGGCTAGCCTTGTGCTGGGACTCAGGAGACTGGAGGTCAATTGTCAGCTCTGTGGCAGACTCCCTGTGAGACCTTGGGCAAGCCACTGAACCTCTCTGGGCCTCAGTTCCTCCAGCCGTAACATGGGGAGAATAATCTTTCCTTTGGCTATTTAGATTGGAAACCCTTTGGGGTAGGGATTGTCTCTGATGAGGCCCATGCAGTGCTCAGCACAATACTGACCCCACCCTTCAGCTGTGGCCTTTTGTGGATAACACACTACTAGTATTTAAAGTTCCAACACTTCCGCTGCCCAGTTGAATCTACTTCTCCCCACAACTGAAACCAAGTTCTCTCTCTCGCTCTATGCTGAAACCTCATCTTTCAGAGAAAATAAGGGGCATTAGCAGACAGGACAAATACTTAGTATTAATATTTTACTTCACAACCCGTCCTAGCATCAACACTGGCTTTATCTTCCTCTCACTACCTCAAAGTTGCTCAACAAGCTTTATTTTAATTAGCTACATTATGGATCTAAAACACACCCCCACACACCCTGCAACTGGGATGGGGGAACGTTGTGCCAGGTGCTGCACAGGTCCATGGTGAGAGAGCCTCTGCCCTGAAGAACTCACAGTATAAACAAGCAAAGTGTGGGAGGGAAAACTGACGCATGGAGAGACGAAGGGACTTTCCTGAGGTCAGACAACAGGCTAGTAACAGAGTTGGGATTAAAGTTCAGGTGTCCTGGGTCCCAGTGCATTGCCCTAGCCACTGGACCACAGTGTTGTGAAGGACTAAGTAAGGAGCATTTGCTCACCCATTCCTGTCGTATTTCTTGAACACTGGGAAGGCTTCTAAGGGGTCTCCAAGCTACAGGGGAAAAAAAGAGAAATCACACCCTAGAAAATGAGATGTTAATGCACATGAAGCAGTCAAACTACAGTGATGTTGGGTGAATAGAGGGTGTCCGCCTCCGCTCATGATTCTCCTCCTTTCATAGCTTTAAGACTCTGTTTTTACCTTGCTTCCTGAAGTGCTCTGGAGAAGGATCGCTAGCCCCCTTGTCTATATAACGAGGCACAGATGCCTTGGAGGGGGAAGAGGGGAGGAGCTTTCAGCTGTTTAGAAAAAACAAGAGAGGAACTTTGTTCTTTCAATAGGTCTATCTATGTTCAATAACAACAGCTGAGCTGCCCCAGCACCTGAGAAGCATTATTGTGCACCCCAAATCAACACTCCAACAAACCGTATTCCTTAACCCTCGCTTATTTCAAAAGCAGTCAGACTGGCTGATCAGACCACAATTACAAAAGGAGCTCCCTTCCCGTGACAGGGGAAAGCTGGGGGTATTAGAATAGTAGAGTAGGCTGCAGAAAGTTGGAAGGAGCGGGTATTTCGCACAGATTGTTTGGATTCTCTTTATGCACGGCAATCAGAGATGAATGAGTGAGGGGTCAGCGCCATGGCAAGGATCAGAGCAGTAGCTTATTCTGCAGCTAGAACAGTAACTCATGGGCTGACTTTACAGGGTGCAACTAATTTTCTAGACCGTTAGCTGAGTTTAAAAGCCAAGCTGGAAAGCATTTCTGAGAACCAAGGGCACCATAGTACAGGCACAGGTCAGGCAGTCAGCAAGTGGCATATGGCACATCTTGGTCTCCTTCTTTGCTTGCAGAATACTAGTGTCTCTCACAACCACATTCATGTTTAGAGACACAGCATTCCCCTCACTACGTGCTACAGTAACTACTGCTGCTCTTGCACATTAGCTTCCTTGTAGCCTTTGACTACATTCTTCATGATGGCTTAATTGCTTGGTTCCATACACAGCCTTACTGGAGGCTGGACTCTATCATTCTACAGTCAAAACCAAGTATAAACAAGAAAAATCCACTGTCTTTCTATATCTCTTATTTAAGGCCTGGTCTACACCTAAAAATTGGATCGACCTAACTACATCATTCAGGACTGGGAAAACTTTCATGCCTTGTGGGACATAGTTAGGTAGACCTAACCCACGCTGTAGAAATGGCTAAATCGACAGAATAATTCATAGAATACCAGGCTTGGAAGGGACCTCAGGAGGTCATCTAGTCCAACCCCCTGCTCAAAGCAGGACCAATCCCCATCTAAATCATCCCAGTCAGGGCTTTGTCAAGCCTGACCTTAAAAACCTGTAAGGAAGGAGATTCCACTACCTCCCTTGGTAACGCATTCCAGTGCTTTACCACACTCCTAGTGAAAAAGTTTTTCCTAATATCTAACCTAAACCTCCCCCAATGCAACTTGAGACCATTACTCCTCGTTCTGTAATCTGGTACCACTGAGAACAGTCTAGATCCATCCTCTTTGGAACCCCCTGTCAGGTAGTTGAAAGCAGTTATCAAATCCCCCCTCATTCTTCTCTTCTGCAGACTAAATAATCCCAGCTCCCTCAGCCTCTCCTCATAAGGCATGTACTCCAGCCCCCTAATCATTTTTGTTGCCCTCCACTGGACTCTTTCCAATTTTTCCACATCCTTCATGTAGTGTGGGGCCCAAAACTGGACACAGTGCTCCAGATGAGACCTCACCGATGCCGAATAGAGGGGAACGATCTTGTCCCTCGATCTGCTGGCAATGTTCCTACTTATACAGCCCAAAATGCCATTAGCCTTCTTGACAACAAGGGCACACTGTTGACTCATATCCAGCTTCTCGTCCACTGTAACCCCTACATCAGGGGTGGGCAAACTTTTTGGGCCGAGGCCCACATCTGGGTGGGGAAATTGTATGCAGGGCTGGGGCAGGGGGTTGGGGTGCGGGAGGGAGTGCGGTGTGCGGGAGCGAGTGCGGTGTGCGGGAATGGGCTCAGGGCAAGGAATTGGGGCAAAGGAGGGGTGTATGAGGGGGCTCAGGGAAGGGGGTTGGGATGCAGGATGGGTGTGGAGTGCAGGAGGGGTGTGGACTGCAGGAGGGAGCTCAGAGCAGGGGTTGGGGTGCAGGAGGGGTGCAGCAGGGGTCTCAGGGCAGGGAGTTGGGGTGCAGCAGGGACCTCAGGGCAGGGAACTGGGGTGCAGGAGAGGTGCAAGGTGCAAGCAGGAGGCTCAAGGCAGGGAGTTGGGGGGCAGGGTGCAGGAGGGGTTTGGGCTCCAGCCCGGCGCCACTTACCTAAAGCAGCTCCTGGGTGGCAGCGGCACACACCAGGGCCAGGGCAGGTTCCCTGCATGCCTACCCTGGCCCCATGCTGCACCACTCTGGGAAGCGGCCATCACCATGTCCCTGCATGGCCCTTGGTTCCCCATTCCCGGCCAATGGGAGCTGCAGGGGGTGGTGCCTGGAGGCAAGGGCAACGCACGGAGACCTCTGCCCACCCTGGGTCGCAGGGACGTGGTGCCAGCCGCTTCTGAGAGCGGCACTGGGCCTGCAGCACCACAGAGGCAATCAGCCAGGCCATAGTTTGCCCACCTCGCCCTAGGTCCTTTTCTGCAGAACTGCTGCCTAGTCACTCAGTCCCTAGTCTGCAGCAGTGCATGGGACTTTTCCGTCCTAAGTGCAGGACTCTGCACTTGTCCTTGTTGAACCTCATCAGATTTCTTTTGGCCCAATCCTCTAATTTGTCTAGGGCCCTCTGTATCCTATCCCTCCCCTCCAGCGTATCTACCTATCCTCCCAGTTTAGTGTCATCTGCAAACTTGCTGAGGGTGCAATCCACACCATCCTCCAGATCATTAATGAAGATATTGAACAAAACTGGCCCCAGGACCAACCCTTGGGGCACTCTGCTTGATACCGGCTGCCAACTAGACATGGCGCCATTGATCACTACCCGTTGAGCCTGATGATCTAGCCAATTTTCTATCCACCTTATAGGCCATTCATCCAGCCCATACTTCTTTAACTTGCTGGCAAGAATACTGTGGGAGACAGTGTCAAAAGCTTTGCTAAAGTCAAGGAATAACATGTCCACTGCTTTCCCCTCATCCACAGAGCCAGTTATCTCGTCATAGAAGGCAATTAGATTAGTCAGGCATGACTTGCCCTTGATGAATCCATGCTGACTGTTCCTGATCACTTTCCTCTCCTCTAAGTGCTTCAGAATTGATTCCTTGAGGACCTGCTCCATGATTTTTCCAGGGACTGAGGTGAGGCTGACTGGCCTGTAGTTCCCCGGATCCTCCTCCTTCCCTTTTTTAAAGATGGGCACTACATTAGCCTTTTTCCAGTCATCTGGGACGTCCCTCGATCGCCATGAGTTTTCAAAGATAATGGCTAATGGCTCTGCACGCACATCCGCCAATTCCTTTAGCACCCTCGGATGCAGCGCATCTGGCCCCATGGACTTGTGCTCATTCAGCTTTTCTAAATAGTTCTGAACCACTTCTTTCTCCACAGAAAATGGTCACCTCCTCCCCATACTGTGCTGCGCAGTGCAGTAGTCTGGGAGCTGACCTTGTTCGTGAAGACAGAGGCAAACAAAGCATTGAGTACATTAGCTTTTTCCACATCCTCTGTCACTAGGTTTTCTCCCCCATTTAGTAAGGGGCCTGTACTTTCCTGGACCTTCCTCTTGTTGCTAACATACCTGAAGAAACCCTTCTTGTTACTCTTAACATCCCTTGCTAGCTGCAACTCCAAGTGTGATCTGGCCTTCCTGATTTCACTCCTGCATCCCTGAGCAATATTTTTATACTCCTCCCTGGTCATTTGTCCCATCTTCCACTTCTTGTAAGCTTCTTTTTTGTGTTTAAGATCAGCAAGGATTTCACTGTTAAGCCAAGCTGGTCGCCTTCCATCAACCAAACTCTTCCATCAACCAAGCTATTGCCTCTTGGACAGGTGGATTAACTAAACTGATGGGAAAAACCCCTTCTGTTGATGTAGGAAGAGTCTACGCTACAGCGGCATAGTTGTAGCTGTACTGCTGAAATGTAGACATATCCTTAGGAACTTACATGGTGCCCATTACCACAGTATCTGGGTACCTCACAATCTGTAATATATTTATCGTCACAACACCCATCAGGCAGGGCAGTGTTACCTTCATTTTACAGGTGGTGAAACCGAGGAATAGAGTAATTTACCTGAAGTCTCAGAGGAAGCCTGCAACACAGTAGGGAATTGAACAAATTTCCTATATCCCTGGCTAACACCATAAGCACTAGACCAGCGGTCTCCAACCTTTTTACGCCCAAGATCACTTTTTCAATTTAAGGGCAACCCAGGATCTACCCAGCCCCTTCCCCAAAGCCCTGCCCCACTCACTCCATTCCTGTCCCCCTCTCCATCATTCACTCTCCCCCACCCTCACTCACTTTCACTGGGCTGGGGTAGGGGTTCAGGAGGGGGTGCGGGCTCTGGGCTGGGGCCGAGAGGTTTGGAGTGTGGGAGGGGGCTCTGGGCTGAGCTTGGGGCAGGGGGTTGAGGAGGAGGGGGTGAGGAGTGAAAGCTCTGGGAGGGCGTTTGGGTGCAGGAGGGGCTCCGGATAGGGAAGAGTGTTGGGATGCAGGAGGGGGTACAGGGTGCTGGCTCTGGGAAGGGGGGGTCAGGGCTGGGGCAGTGTTGGGGTACAGGAGGGGGTGGGGTGCTGGCTTTGGGAGAGGGTCAGGGCTGGGGCTTGAGGTGCAAGAGGGAGTTTGGGGTGCTGGCTCCAGGAGAGGTCTCAGGACTGGGGTGCGGCTTCCTGCTGGGCAGAATTTACGTCTGGTGGCTCCTGGTTGGTGGTGCAGTGTGGCTGCCGCTAAGGCAGGCTCCCTGCCTACCCCGGCCCCACGCCACTCTTGGAAGGGGCCAATGCACCCCTGCGGCACCAGGGGGTGGGCGCGGGCAACACCTGACTCCACTTGCTGGCTATCTTTGCAAGCACCATCCCCCGCAGCTCCGATTGGCCACAGCTCCCCGTTCCTGGCCAATGGGAGCTGCGGGGGCGGTGCTTGCTGGCAGGAGCAGCACATAGAGGGAGACCCCGTCCCTCTGCCCCCAGGAACATGCTGGCTTCTTCTCTTCCAGGAGCGGCGTGGGGCCATGGCAGGCAGGGAGCCTGTCTTAGCGGCAGCCCTGCTGTGCCACCAGAGATTGCGATCGACTGGGAGATCCTCTAGGATCAAAACAGAACAAAAAATAGTGCATCTACCTGAAACTAAAGGGGAATTCAGGGTAGGCAGATAGGCAATTACACTGACAGCCATCTGTGTAAGAGACAAGATAGAAGGACTGTAATTACCCTTCTGTGTTTCATTTAACACTGATCTTTGAAAATATACACTGAGGCATACTTGTTGTATACTTGTATACTTCAAGCAATGGAAAAGGGGATTCTGCCTATAAGTGGGACTGTAAAAAGGAACATTAGTAACCACTTATGGTATGTCTACATTGCACTCAGAGGTGTGACTGCAGCATGCATAGACATACCCAAGCTAGCATTAATCTAGCTAGTTCAGGTACCAACAGTGAGGCCATAGCAGAATGGACTTTAGTGCAGGACAGCTGGCCGAGTGCATAGCCAGGAGCCCAGGTGGGCTTGTACACCCCACATTGAAGCTTGTGTTGTCATGACTTCACTGCTATCGGTACCTGCGTTAGCTAACTCAGATGAGCCTACACACGCTGCGATCACACACACCAACTGTAGTATGGACATAGTCTAAGTTCAAGTGTGCTACATGATATGCTGACAGTTTCTTGCAAAATAATGCCAGCTACACAGGGGTTCTCATCCCTGTTCATGACCTGTGTTGACAGCTGGGTTTCTCTGGGACAATGTGGCTTGAAAAGCGCATAGAGCGCTCCTGATCGTGGGAGTTCAGCTGAGGAATGAGTGTCCATAGAAGATTAAAAAGTGTGATCTGCAGTCTGACCACTTTCAGGGATCCTCCTCCGAGAAAAAGCACGTTTGATCTTCTCCATAACTGGCACTGTAAAGGGGTTCTTTACTCACTGCTGGGGTGTCTCCTTGTGGCTGCATCTGGAGAATGGAACTCCCTGGTCTGATACCTCCCTGGTTTCATACTCCCACCATCTATCTTTCATGCTGTGTCCCCTCTCACACTCCAGGATTTGGGGTACTCTCGCTCTTCATGATTCAGGGTGTTGTCTCTTTGTGGCTTGGCCCTTCGGCCAGGTCACTATGTGGTTTCCCCCTTCTGGGGCATCAAAGTCTCTCCATGTGAAATGTCTCAGGCAGTCTTCCAATTCACTGCCCAGACTGTGCCACTTCTCCAGTGGCTGGTAGGGGAACCGAGGCCCACCCACTAGTCTGGGCTCTAGCTCAGGGACGCTCAACTCAGTGGCCAAGGTCTGCACTGTTCCAAACCTGACTGCTGTTTCCCGGAGCCTTTTCCTACTCCCCCTCTATCAGGCTTCCTTCTCCACCACCTTTCTGGTTAAGTCCTTTCCTCAGGGACAGAATCCCAGGGCTTCTACTCTCCCCATGGATTTTCTCCTTTTCCTTCTCTAAGACCAGAGAATGACTGCAGGCTCCCATATCACAGTCTCCTTCTGCCCTCACTGGCCTTATACCAGCTCTGCCTGCTCCCTGGGCTCCATCCTCAATCAGGGATTGCCTATCAAGACTAATCCTCCTTCAGGAGTGGCCTATCACATTAATTGGCTCCTTCTGAGCCTTGTTAACCCTTTCCAGGCTAGTCTGGGGTGAACCAAATCACTGGCAGGAGGAAAATTAAGATACATAAATGTCTTTCTATGGTAGGTGTCCCCCACATCACCATAGTATTTGAGTGCTTCACAATCTTTCATACATTTATCTTCACAACTCCCCTCTACTATTATCCCCATTTTACAAATGGGCAATGGAAGCATAGAGACTAAAGCTATGTCTATATTGCGCACCTTACCATGGTGAGGCTGTGTAATTGCAGCCGTGCCACTGTAAGGTGCGCTGTGTAGCCACTCCTTTTCGCTGGGAGAGAGCTCTCCCAGTAACAAAATAGAACCACCTCCAACGAGGGGCGGTAGCTTTGTTGCCACGAGCGTGGCTCCTGCTGACGAAGTACTGTCCACATCGGTGCTTTTTGTTGTTAAAACTTTTGTTGTCCAGGGGGTGTTTTTTCACATCGCTGACTGACAAAAGTTTTAACGATGAAAGTATCAGTGTAGACAAAGCCTAAGTGACTTGCTCAAGATCACAAGCAGGGAGTTGAACCCTGATCTCCCAGGTTACTTTCCTAACCCCTAGACCGGGGTAGTCAATTATTTTTTGTCAAAGTCCATATTTCTTGGTCAAGATATAGTCAAGGTCCAGACTCCAGAGAAATATTTTTCACAGCATAATGACGGTAATGATAATAGTAAGTAAATACAAAGATTTTGCAGTCCATTCAAGTGTCTCCCGGTCCAGATTTGGCCCGCAGGCTGCCTATTGACTGCCCCTGCCCTAGACCATCTTTCCTCTCCTCCTTCTTTGGTTAAGGAGAGAAGAGCAGAAGACTCCATGAAGTCCGACAGGCACCTCACCCTACAGATTTAATTTACCATTGGAAGTGCATAGATATGGCAATGAGAGCTATAGAAAACTACTAGAGAGCAACTGCCCTGGAGATTCCATCTATCCATAGAATGTAGGAGTGGCACAGTGTATTCTCTTCCATAAAAACGCTCAGATAGAATACTTTTCATCCATAGATATCAAAACGCTTTACAAAGATCAGTATCATCATCCCCATTTTACAGATGTAGAAACTGATGCACAGAGCTTGGACACAACTTGTCCAAGGTCACACAGCATGCCAGTGGCCAAGCTGTGCCCAAGTTTCCCAAGTGCCAGTGCTCTATCTACTAGACAACACTGCCTCTCCGCCCTGCATAACCCTACAAGGACCCCTCACTCCTGATGTGTAGGGACCCTCTGTAGAAAGGTGGCATTTCAATCTCCAGTCTTTCAATGCCTAGTCTCTGAGAAAACTGCCAACACTGGTGTCAGCGTTGATGGTGGCTTTTGTAACAGGGATCCATCAACTCATTTCACACGTATCATGGAACGGCCACCAGACTGTAGTGACTTTTAGGACACAACAAGCTGGAGGTGTAAAGCTCCTTATCCCCGAATATTAATCCTCTGAGCTATTCAATTGCCCAAACATATGTGGGAGATTGGGTCTCTACCATCAGTCTCTGTGTACCCCATTAAACATCTCAGGGCCAGCTAGTCCTCATATGATGAGAAGGTGGAGTTAACGCTTGTTTGAGGGGGGGAGCAGAGGAGACACTTACTTTATTGGCTGCTTCTACCTTAGCACAAACAGCATCCATGGCAGCCCGTTCCTCCAGTCGCTTCTGTTTCTTCTCCTTGGCTTTACTTGACTTTCTCTGAAATAGAATGATTCAGGGTTACAGCAGGACAACCCTCACCTTGTCTTGAACTCAAGGGCACTACCTATAATGGGCATAAAACTGAGGGGTGGTGGCAATCTTCCAGTCTGGCCCAAAGGAACTACATATCTCAGCATGCAATGGTCCAAGAGTCATTTGCTTTGATCAAGATAGACTAGCGCACTTGGAGACCTGTAGTCTCCACAGGGCATTAAAGGACAGCTGCACGCAATACTGCAGAACGAAGCCCAGTGGCTGCTGTCTGCCCATCCCTACGTCATGCCAAGTTTCATGACTGAAACAGATCAGATATTGTTCAGCAATACCGTTCTAGTTACTGCAACACAGACCACAGAAATTCAGACTTGGGACTTTAAAAAGCCATTTTATAGCTGCTTCCAATGAAAACTGTTTTATACCAAGGTGGGTTGTTGAGGTTTTTTTTGGTTGAACTATCAATGCAAATATTTTATATTAGTTTTATTTTAAAATACTGCCCACAAATGGTTGAGCAGAAACACTCTTTTCACTAGCAGAGACCCACAGGCATGAAAAACCATAATCTAAGGATCAGATTCATGAAACACAACCAGTTTGATTTTAGGAATTTATCAAATAATTCCACCCTGTATCCCGAAAGCAAAAGAAATTGCTTGTTTACTCTAAAAAGGAGTACTTGTGGCACCTTAGAGACTGACAAATTTATTTGAGCATAAGCTTTTGTGAGCTACAGCTCACTTCACTGAATGCATCCAATGAAGTGAGCTGTAGTTCACGAAAGCTTATGCTCAAATAAATTTGTTAGTCTCTAAGGTGCCACAAGTACTCCTTTTCTTTTGCGAATACAGACTAACATGGCTGCTATTCTGAGACTTGTTTACTCTAATGTAACTCATTTAGACTTCATTCATATCCATGTTTAAAGTTTTCCTTTTTTTAAAATTAAAAAATACTATCTTTTAATATTTATGAAACATGTGCCAGGCACTGCTGGAGACTTTCAGGGACAGCACTACATTGGGATAAGATTTGGGAAATGCCACTCTTTAAAGGGAAGCCCTGCACACACCTCTACAGAAGCATATTTATTGAATAGATTTTCAGTACAAGATGAGAAAGGCAAACAATGACATCTGGCGGAAGATGAGCTATGCAATTAGCACAGCTGTTGCTGTACAGTCTGTTGGATTTGTGGTTGCTTCACAGCCTCGGAATTGCTGCACATGCAGCCCTGCATCCTGGCCAGCATTTGCTTTGGAGCTGATCATCCAGATGAAGAAACTGCTTTATGAGACATGAAACACTTGTTCCCCATAGCACTGGTGATTTGTAGAGCAGATCAATACTGGGAATCTAACTCAGGTCACCATTTAGGGATCACAATAGTAATTTTACTCTGCTCCACTACTCACCCTACTGCAATCATGCTTGGAAATGCTGCCGTAAGTCATTTGTTTTCTGCAGTGCTGAAAGTTTAGCTGGGTCTGCAAGTCACTAAATACTGGTGAGTGTGAGCCAGTACTATGCTTAACCGTAATGCGCACATAAAAAAATAAACCACCCAAGTTCAAATCAGGACACCAGTTCTCCTGACATGTGTCTGGCAAACATGTTCAGTCTGCACATGAACCAAGGGGAAGTGAGGCAGGAAAGCTGCCAGGCAGCAAGCTACATAAACACATGGCAGCAGAGCGTCTCGTGAACCTCCTTTGCACAGACCAGACTGAAAGTTGCTTTCCTGAAATTGCTTGTTTAACCCAAAACCCTGATGTTGAGAAAATTCCTACTCCCTTGCATGCACAACTTTATGCTGCCTGACACCAGAGAAAGCAGATATGAGTACTTTCCTTGGGGATGCGGAAAAAGACTTTGATTGGGATGAGTTCCCTTTCACCCATGATTGAGTCAAAACTCCTCCCACTGAATTGAGAGCATGGGCTCATGGCAGATTCATGTCCTGATTAGCAAACTTCAGCACTTATTTCACTTAATAGCTATCCATTCTGACTGGGGCCAGTTGGGGCAAGATTGCCAGTAGTTTAAAAGATCATTATGGCAAGAGGTAAGTTCACCCTTAACTATCCCTTATTTTAGTACTGAAGTTACACTGGACTGCACTATAACTTGCATTCTCCACTCTCGCATTTGGAGATAATCCGTATTCTAATGCAGAGAGGTAACTTTTAAAGCTGTGTGTCTGTGAGAGAGAGAAAGTGCAGTTTGGCATAGTCAATCTTCTGTCTGTTCCCAGAATACGGATAGCAGCAGGCAAGCTTCCCACATGGTTTCCAGCCATCATGGTACTAGGAGAAAGAGGGAAATGGCTTAATTAATCTTCAGCCTCTCAGCAAAGAGGCCAAGCACCAATGCCGGAGGTCGTTTCTATAACATGAACATTTGCTCACTGGGGACCAGACTGAGATCAGCAAATAATTACAGAGGGGCCACCAAAAGGCCATCGGATGGGAATGACTTTTAGTTGCTCCTGACCCAAGGCCAGATGGGAATTGATGACCTAGAAGTAAGACTCATTTCCAATCTCCTGAGCCATCCGGTTAGTGGAGCACAAGGGAGAGATTTCCCTTTGGCCAGCCATAAATGCTTATTGGGACAAAACACAGGAAAAATAAACACCTGTCTGACACTAAAGAAAAGCAGGGTGGTGCCAAAAAACACATGGCACCAATTGCGGAGGAAATAGCTCATCCATGGAAGTATTCAACTCCAGTGTGATCTACCACAGCTTCAGGAAGACCTAGGACAAGCTTTGACGAGCAAAATCCAGCTTCAATGTTACACAGATGGTTTGGGCCAGCTAGAATCCTGTCTGTTGCTGGACCAGATTAAGGTCACACATCAGTATCATGTATCTAGCAGTAGCCACTATCTGATGCTTCCAGAAGGCACCAAGCATAATTATACAAGGCATCTATGCAATACTTGAACTTGAAGTGATCTAAACAAGGAAACAACACAGCACTGCTCTTTGAATCATGTCACCTAGAAATCAGGGATCTGCAAGCAAAGTCTTACCCCAATTTTTGATACTTCGCAGATAGGAACATCTACAGCAGGGATGATGCACTATGACTGAAAACCCTGCAAATGCTGAAGTGGTCTAAACTCACAGGATAGTGCTTGGGGTGGGTGGAGTTAACCTAGCTTGTTTCTTCAAGAATTACCTATATTTAAAACCTTAAACTTTCCCAAAGTTGCTTCTACAATCAGCCCTGCTGTTGAAGTTAATTGGCGTTCTATAGTCAGAACCAAACATACTTTTTCAACACAATTTTAGAATAAAGATTGAATACCTTTTCACCTCAGAAACCATTTACCACTCAGAGCAGTTATTTATTTGGAGAGGTGGGGAAGGAAGAGACACTACCACACTTCAAAAATGCAGCCAAAAGAAAAACAAACTGCCCAGGATTTTCTGTTTAAGCACTTCCTCTTCTCCCCTCCCAAACCCAGGGATAGAACCCCATAGTCCTGACTCCCCGCCCCACTATCCTAACACACTGCACCCTACACCCCTTCCAAAACTGGGAATAGAAACCAGGCATCCTGACTCCCTGCTTTAACTCATGGGCCACACTTCTCCTAGAGCTAGGAATACAACTCAGTAGTCAGACCTGACTCCATGCCATGCTCTAGCATTTAGAACACACATGAAAAATTAGTCAACATGGCTCACACGCAGAAGCCTCTTCTTCGAATTAAATAACTCTGCAGTCTATTTTTAAGACAGCCACACCACTATAACAACAAGAGGCCAATGAAAATAAAGACTCCAATGGGCTTCATAAAGTGTATTTTGAGAGGTTTCAATTGCTGAGAGTTGGGGGATGTATGTGTTTTTAAATAGACTCTGAGTCCCAATGTACAACTAGGTGCAGGGAGAGAGTCAGAATTTAAAATGCTGAACAGATTCCTTGGTTATAGCACCAAAAACCACCTCTCCTCATGGGACCAACACCCACAAAAGTCCTCATTCCACCACAGATGTTGAAGCATGAGCCTCTCACCTAAAATAGAGCTATCTTCACCATACATGTGGTTGCGTCCCAAGGAGAGAAAAATCAAAGCATTTCAGTTCAGAAATGTATCTGGAGCAAACTGTTTCTGAGAGCTTGCTCTCGGGGCTATGTTACCTGAGCTAATATGTTATTCCCCTTCAGTACTGCACTTCTGAAGTGGAGAGCGAGCAGAAAGAACTACATTATCTGGTTGTAAATAAAGAGATTGATGCGCTAAAACTTTACACCTGGATCTCATTCAAACACAAAAACCTGATGCCACTTTTGGGGCAGAATATACAAGAGCAACCTGACAAGGAAAGGTATTCTTAAAGCACAGAAATCCAATAATAAATAAACTGGTATTTTTTGAGCTTGCTCCAAAAAATATCCTCCCATTTGCATTAATATTTTTAGACTCAGTGTAACCCTCTCCATTAGGGTTGTGATTTTTTTGTTTACACAGGTACAAGTGCAGCGTGGACACAATTATACTGCAACAAATGTGCCTTATACCAGTATAGCTTATTTCCCTTCCCATATGGCAACACTCTCTACCGTAGAAACATGTTTGTATTGGTCTAATTACACCTACAATAAGGGGTTGTACTGCTTTAATATACTGGTACAGTTAAAGTGGCATAATGTGAGTGTAGACAAATCTTTAGTAGCAGGTCTGAAGAGAATTTGTTGTGGCTCACAATGCTTTGCATTTCTTTAGCCCATTTCAATAGTGGCATTCAAAGCACTTTCCAACTCCTCACTGCTGTGAAGTAGGAATTTTCCCCATTACATAGATGGGGAAACTAAGGCACACAGAGGAGAAGTGATAGGACTCAATATCACACAGCAAGTAACTAGTTCCTGGTTTCCCTTCTATTCTAACCACTACACCCAGCTCCCATCCCAGAGCTGCAAATAGGATCCACTCTAACCATCTCGACACCACTCTCCTCCAAGAGTTAGAACCCAGCAGTCCACACACCCAGCACACACCCTTAGACGTCATGCCATCCATTGAGAGAACTGACATTAGTGCAGTGTAGCCAGGATCTCTCACACATTTACTGATAGATGTTCTTTAGATTGTATGTTCATCATATGTACAGCCCAGGCATGTGTGCATGCATGCGTGCACACACAAACACACGATGGCCACCTTGTACTTTGGGGTAGGTTCGGTGTTTGGGAGCAGGGCTTGAATATGATGATAAATTGGAGGGAAGAATTACAACCCCCAGAACCCTTTACAGAGAGGTAAATGCACAGTCCATGGCCTGCTCCCATCAGAGGGGAATCCAGACCCGCACTCCATGACCTCCTCCCATCCTCAAGGGGGATGTAGATCATCACCCCCTCCCTTCTATGTCTCTTCACACCTATTCACCATTTATCCACAACTTCCCCCTTATCCCTCTGAGGCCCTCTCCCTGTTCCCACAGCTCCCCGCAAGGTCTCCCCATTTGCATGGGGCTGCCCAGCTCCCACTTTCACTGATCTCCCATCTCTGGTCCCTAGATCTGCAGACTCCGCAACTTTCTGCTCTCCCCGCACATTGACCTCTCCTCCCCAGATCCCCTCCATGGACTATGCCCAGTTTCTCCCTCAGGTCTTCCACCCATGTTGACCCCCTCCAGGTCCTACCCTCTCTCCCTGGACTACCTTAATAGACTCATCCCAGCTCCCCATCCCAAAAACCCAACCTACCTCCTCCCCGTCCCTGACTCCGCCCAGTCACACTCCAACCTCTTCTCCGGACCCCTCAATTACCCCCTCCCAGACCCGCCTCCAGCTCCCACCTCACAGGACCCCCCCCCATAGCCTCCCAACTCCCCCCTGGACCTTCCCTCAGCCCCTTCTCACCGGCCTCCCCCCACATGCACCCCCATGGACACTCCGTCATGTGTGTTCCCCCAGAGACACCCTCCCCCTTCATGATCCGCCAATTCCTCCAGCCCTGATTCCGCAACGACCCCCCTCAGTGACACCCATGGACTTCCCTCACACCCTCCATGGACCCCCAACCCCTCACAACCCCTCCATAGATACTCCCCCCAGGACCACCTGCACCTTTCCTTCCTCACAGAACCCTCATGGATCCCCAGGCCTGACCCCAGGCCTCTCCCCTCCCTCTCCGGCCTGGTCCCTCCGCGGGGCTGGGGGACCCTGACCTCACTCACCCCCATGGCGGCGACAAGCGGGACCCCACCGACTCCTCACAAATCCGCGGGAGGGGGGACCCACCGGGGGGAGGGGGCGAAGGGGGAACAGAAAACGGTCGGTAGGCACACACTACGCCTGCGTGGGGGCCGCGGACGGAGAAGGAAGGGGCAAGGGGGCAGTGAGGAATGCTCTGCGCAGGCGCGGAGCCAAGGGACTACGGGGAAAGGGAGGGACATGTTGCGCAAGAGCGGAACCGCGCACAACTCGCCCGCGCGCGAGGGAGAGATTCTTGCGCATGCGCAAAAGCGGGGGGGGGGTGGCTTAACGGTCGAGCCCGCGTCCAACGGTCGGCGCGAGGACAGCGATCCTCTGATTGGCTAGTGGCCGTCGCGTGAGAGCCCAGCACCCCTCCACATTAGTGGGTGCGCCAAGAGAGACCGCTCCCGCTGCCTAAGCCTCCCCCCCCCTCTCTGGCTATGTCCCCACCCTATGGGGTGAATGAACCCTCCTCTCTGTTCCCCATCCTATATTTGCTCCCTCCCCAATATCTCCCCTCCCTGTGCTGCCTCCTTGTAACCCCTGACCTCGCCCCAACTCCCCCACATCCTGCCCCTCCCTGCACCCCCTGACCCCGACTGAACACCCCCTGTGCTCTGACAGGACACCCCTGCTCCCCCTCTCTGTGCCCTGCCCAATGCCCCCATGTCTCCTGGCCCACCAGTGCTCCTACGTCCCTGCCCCATGCCCCTGACCCTGATCCAGTTCTCCCTGCATGCTTTGATCCAAACCAAATACTCCCCACACTCCTGATGCTGATGCTCCCTGCCCCTCCTTGTATCCCAACCCAACAGTCCTTGTAACTGAGACCCAATGCCCCATTGACCCCAGCCCAACATCTGCTCCCGCTCCCTGTGCCACTTGACTCCAACCCAACACTTCCTGTGGCCCCAGACCCAATGTCCCCAAGACCCTGACACAATGCCCCTTTGACTCCTTCCTATGACACCTCACCCCAAACCAATGCCCCTGGCCCCATCTCAACACCCTTTCCCTACACCCCCCCCTCACTCCTACTATGTCCAATGCTATTCAACATTTCCATCAATGACCTGGAACAAGTAAATATAAAACCACTACTGATAACATTTGCAAATGACACAAAGATTGTTGGAGTAGTATGATGAGTGGAACGAGGAGGACAGTCCTATACAGCAATCTGGATTGCTTGGTAAGCTGGGACCCTTCCAACAAAATGTATTTTAATACAGCCAAATGCAAAGTTATACATCTAGGAAAAAGTAATGCAGGCCATCCCTACAGAGTAGGGGACTGTATCCTGGAAAGCAGTGACTTTGAAAACGATGTAGGGGTCACAGTGAACAAACAACTCAACATGAGCTCTCAGTCTGATGCTGGAGTAAAAAAAGGGCCAATAGGATGCAATCCTTGGATGTATAAAACGGGAGTAGTGAGCAGGAGCAGGGAGATGGTTTTACCTCTATATACAGCATTGGTGACATTGGAGTATTACATCTAGTTTGGGGGTCAAATTTTTAAAAGGATGTTGAAAAACTGGAGAGGGTGCTGAAAGGAACCACAAAAATGATTCAAAGTCTGGAGAAAATGCCATATAGGGGAGATTTATGGAGCTCAATCTATTTAGCTTCTCAAAAAGAAGATTGAGAGGTAACTTGAATACAATGTATAAGCACTTTCAGGAAGAGAATATCCCAGGTATTAAAGGGCTCTTTAGGCTAGTGAAGAAAAGCAGAGTAAGAACCAATGTCTGGAAGTTAAAGTTAGACACATTCCAACTAGAAATAAGGCACCAATGTTTCACAGTGGGGATGGGTGAGGAGGGCAAACTCCTGAGGGCAGTGGGGGATTCTCCATCGTTTGATGTTTCCAAATCCAGACTGGCTGTCTTTCTGGAAGATGCTTTAGTCAACAACAAATTATTGGGTTCAGTACAGGGGTAACTTGATGAAATTTAATGTTCTGTTATGTACAGGAAGTCAGACTAATGTTCCCTTCTGGGTTAAAACTATGAATCTATGAATCCTCATGCCCCGTCCCTGGATCTCCTCTCCCAACCTGATGCCCCCACCCGATGCCCTCATTTCCCCTCCTTATGCCCCCAGCAACCTATGCCTCCTTTCTATGCCCCTTCCCCAAAGCCCCATGTCCCTTTCTGACAACCTGAGGCCCCCTCCTGCAAACCTAACATCCCCATGTCCCTCGCCATGCTCCCTCTCTGCACATCATGCCCTCACTTCCTAAATGCATCTCTTACACCCCCTTTGTATGTGCCCCCTTATGCCCACTGTCCCCCATCCATATGCCCTCATGCTCCCTCCATATTTTACCACCTCATGCCTATGCCGCTCATCCCCTTCTACTTTGCCTCCTTATGTCCCTGCCCATAGGCAAGCAGGAAAAGGGGATGAGAGTGGAGTGTGTATGATGAAGGGGTAAGGGGAGTGTGTAGTGTGAGGAGAGGTAAAGGGGAGGGTACCTGGAGGGAAGGAGAAGCAGGGGAAAGGAGGGCACATAGGTGCAGGAACAAGAGATGTAGGGGGTGCTGCAGCACCCCCAGTTTTGCATGGGGTCCCAACTGCCGGCCAGCTGCCGGCCCCACACCCAGGGACTCCGCTGCTAGTCTCTGTTGCCAGCCCCAGGTCCTGGCTGCTGCCCCCGTGCCCAGGGGCTCTGCTGCTGGCCTTGGTCCTGGCCCTGCGCCTGGGGACTCCGCTGCCAGCCCCACACACAGGGTTCCAGCTGCTGGCCCTGCACATGAGGTCCTGGCTGCCGGCCCCGCACCCAGGACTCTGCTCCTGGCTCCGCACCCAGGGTCCAGGCTGCCAGCTCCGCAGCTGGGGCTCTGCTCCTGGCCTTGGCCCTGGTCCAGGGCTCCACACCCACCGCTGGCCCAGGGCTCCACATCCTCCCCCAGCCCACCTCGGCCCCCTTACCCTATCCAAGGCCCCTCCTGAAGCCACAGCCCTGCTCCCGGCCCCAGCTGTAGGGAGTGGTGAGAGGTGCAGACGGGCAAGGGGCAATGCACCCCCACTCTAAAAACTGTTTAAGCGCCACTGGGAGGGCAGGCGGGGATGGGAGGGGAGGGCATAGGGGAAGAGGGAAGTGGCGGGTGGGTAGAAGGAGAAGGCACAGGGAGAAAAGAGAGGACCAGGAAAGTGGGTGGGAGAGAGGAGGGAAGACAGGGACGGGTTGTAAAGGAGGGTGATGGATAAAGCAGGGAGGTTGTAGAGGAGGGCAGGAGATGAATTGGGGAGTGGGCCTAGCTGATGATGGACTGACACCCCGCAGGGTTTGGAAGGCCTCTCAGTTGCTGTTCTTACTCCTGGCAATGGCTCAGCTCCTAAGCATCAGCTTCACAGTTCCTAGCGTCCCCAGTTGTACTAATCCCCATGTGTCCAAAGACTTAAAATCCTCTGGTGCTTGGCATTTGCCTCAGTGCCCCCTGAACTCATTACCATGCTCCACCCAAAAGGCAGTGGCATCTTAGGAGTGTTCTGTGTGTAGAAATTCTGCAGCACTGTGGAGTGAAAGGTGCAGCGTAGCTGCAAATGACTAAAAGGCAGACATGGGACTGAGAATTAGGAACTCTGTGTCTGATCCCAAATGGGTGGCAAACTCAGGCGGGTCATTTTGCCTCTCTGTGCTTCAGTTTCCCCATTCATAATTCCAAAGGGGCTAGATTATATTACTCATCTTGCTATCTAAACGTAGAGCAGGGTTCAAAATGACCCTATTAGAATCGCAACAAAAATAATTAATAACCTTGCTTGTCAGCTGCCATTTACTGCAGACTGCAACACCCTCTTCATCCATTTCTCCAGGATAGGGACTTTTTGGGGTAGGGTAGGAGTGGGGAGACAATTTTTGTAATTGCCCTCAGGCAAGTAGATTTTGTGCTTGGGCTACTGAATTTTCATTACCCTCTTTTTGGCAACAGGTTTGAGGTCAGATGAGAATAATTGTCTAATGATCTAAAATTTACTTAGATTGGAGCAGGCACCGTCCTTTTGTTCTACACTACTGCAATACAAATAATTAGTAATAATAATTGTGATGAATCAATTGTCGATCTGGGCTCAAGCAGACACCAGAGGGCGCCAGCATTGCAGAGTCCCTTCATCAAGTCTGTGGAGATGGCAAGGGGGAGGACTGAGAGCCATCCTACTTGGGAGCAGCAAGTGGTGAATTCATGGAAGTGGGTCGGGAGAGGACTGGTAGGGAGCACATAACAAGGCCGTTACCCCATGAATGCCTGGCTTGGCTGGGTCATATGATCCTAGGCTCAGGTTGTGCTACCAGACCCAGTGTCACCTTTAGAAGAAATGCTCCCAGCTGAAAAGAGCCATTTCACAGTGGCTGAGCTGAGGGGAAATGGAATCACTAAGCATGGAGGGCCAACCCTAGACCTCACTGGCTGCCCACAGGCTGCTCTGAGAAGGTCTTGTCAAACCTCCTTCTCCATAGCACTATCCCCATTTCTTAAGAGAGGGAAACTGAGGCACAGAGAAGCAGTTTGACCATAGTAGCACACACCAGACTTTCCAGACCCATGTCCTTTCTGTCTATGTGAGTGAATTCACTTTACCCTAACTCTGAGAAATGCTCATGGGAGCCTAGTGAGACTGGTTGTTTACCAGGCAGCAAGCCACAGGGCTCTGGTTCCCAAAGTATCAATGCAAATCCCAGGCTGAGGGGAGCAAGGGCCAAGGGAGGATTCCAGGGCACAGCATGAGAGATGACTCCTCAATCCCACTCCAGAGGCTCTTGCTGTCCCAGCCCTGGGGTTCTTATGCACACACTGAGCTCTGTAGATGCCCCTCCATCCTGATTGGAAATCCGCCACCATCCACTGTTCCAGTTCTGGGTCCCTCCTGAGCAGGAAAGATTGTGCTGGGTCATAAAGCATAGTCTGTGGCCTTGACTCTCCCCTCTCTTTCTGCTTTGCAAACACAGTACCATTTAGCTGCAGGGGTTAAAAGTGGGGGATACTCTGAACAACATCCTCCCCAAACTCTCATCCCTGCATCACACACCCCACATACCCAAGCAGCCTCTCCCATCTCCTCCATCCAGCCTGGCTTTTGAGAGGGTCTGAGTTTGCTACCCAGGAATTGCATCCATCCTCTTGCGAGTAGAGGTGGGGGCGGGAGCAGGGGGGCCATGCAGGGCTAGATCGCCTTTCCTCAGCTCTGCACGCAGCCAGCTCATGTATCCTGTCTCCGGGGAAAGGACGAGGGTGGTGGGAGGGGGGTGCGCTTTGCCACGTTGGCTCCTTTCCTGGCCTGCTGGAGACGGCAAGTTCCAATATCCTTGTTCCGGAGTGGGGAGACCCTGAAGCCCAGATGAAAATGCCCCTGCCCCAGTTAAAAGCAGGAGCCTGAAGTATGAGGGGGAGCAGCTAATCTTAGACAGGGCAATACACCCCCAACACACACATACAAAACCATTGCTCTGCCCTCTCCCCCCGAGTGCTGCAACTGCACCAGGAAGCTCACTGCCCCACACCCAAAGAGCTCCCCATCTTACCCCCCATTTCTCTGTCCCCAGTCTTCAGTTAAACTAACCCCAGGGAGCACACTGGCTCCCTGCCTTAAAATCATCCCCATTTTAACACCCCCACACACACTGTTCTGCCCCTCATTGCTGCGTCTGCACCAACCCCAGGGAACACACTGCCACCTCTGCACTAGGAACCCCCCTTTTATCATCCATATTGCTCTGCCCACCAAAATTGCGTGTGCCCCAGGCATGAGAAGCCTGTTGCCCCTTCTGTGCTGAGATTTCCACCATCTAGCCCCTCGTACCCCATTGCCCAGACCCAGGAAGCGCACTGCCCCCTCTGCACTAAAATTCCCCCATCTGACCTGCCTTCCCATAGCAGCTCCCGGTGTGTCTGGATTTGGGGGCCTAGTGTTGGGGATTCATTTCACTCCCTTTCACATGGCACTGCTCATAAACCCTGTATCCTTCCTGCCAGCCTTAACTGGGGAAAGGGAGGGTTGCTGAGGGGGCAGCCTGGCTCATTCCCCTCCCAGTCTGGTAGAGCGGATAGCATCATGGCTTGGCACAGAGTGACAGGATCAGCTGCCACTGCTGAAGGTGTAACCCCTGGAGCGGTGGACATGGGGCTCTGGGCTCTCATCACCCGTGTGTGTGACATGTGACCACAGGATGCCCTGTGTCTGAGTGATGTGCGCATGCATAGCACTATGTGTGCCCATTATTTGCCGTGTGGGCAGAATGCCCATCTATGCTTTTATCCCTAGGCCTCAGCCTAGTGGTACCCAGCATGAGGGTGTGTGCATATTTGTTCCAGTTAGCTCCTTCCCAGTCATACCAATGCCTCATTCAAGCAGATCTGGGGTGTAGCGAGAGACCCCTTCTGACCCCTCTCCCCTCCCGCTCGGATCAGAACAATGGTAGGCCTAGCACCCTCCCTCCATCTCTGGGGCAGCTCAAGGTAGGATGAGGCAGGAGGAGAAAGGGGGAAAAAGGTCGGTGTCTCTTTAAGACCATCAGGTTGCAGGGAGCAGATGGCATCTGCTTCCACTCCTTGTTCTTTGTGTGGCTGCACAAAAGAGGGAGTCTGTCTCTCCTGATCTTACCCCCGCCCTCCACCATGGAGGGGGGGTATTAAGATGTATGGGATTGAGGGGAAATTTACTGCAAAAAGTAAACTTGGATTTGCCACACCATGTGCACTGGAGGATGGAGCAGCTCAGGGCATTTGTTGCACAGGCTCCTTCCCCTTTATTAGTGGTGGTGGGAATACAATTCCATACAAGGTCCCCATAAATCCCATCTAGTCCCCCCAAATCCCATCCGGACACCACATAAATCCCCCCCACACCCCAGAATTCCATCCATGGTCCCGCATAAATCCCTTCCATCCCCAATATCCTATACAGAGCCTCCCATCCACCTCCCAAAAAATCCCATCCAGTGCCCCCAAATCCCATAGTCTCCCATAAATCCCATCATGCCTCCC
Organism: Lepidochelys olivacea; assembly: GCF_965140295.1. Lineage (NCBI taxonomy): Eukaryota > Metazoa > Chordata > Testudines > Cheloniidae > Lepidochelys > Lepidochelys olivacea. The sequence goes on from NC_140417.1 coordinate 31,469,255, forward strand.
ACTAAAATACAACTAGAGCCCCCTATAAATCCCATTCAGACCTCAATCCCATAGAGTCCCCCAAAATCCCATAGAGCCCCCTAAAATCCCATCTAGAGTCCCCCACAAATCCCATCCAGTCCAGCCCCTAAAATTCCATCCACCCCCCGCCCCACCCCGTCCAAATCTCTCCCCTAAAAGCCCATCCAACTCCCCCACCCCCACCACCTCCAAGCAGATGCTTCTGGGAGCCAGCCTCCTGGTGCAGCCATTGTCTGTGCAGGCCTTACTGGCACTGCACAGCACAGATGTAATTTCCCCCTCCCCCTGCCGACTCAACACACATTTCTGACTGGGGGTGGAGTGGGTGCTGAGGTCACAATTTGCTTGGCGGCAGAAGCTGAGAGCTTGGGGTACACATGTTTGTGGGAGCTGCAGGAGGAAGGAGTGAGCAAGGCTGGGGGGATAACACTGGAAACACCAAGTAGTGGATTGGATAAAGTTGTCAAACAATAGCCTTAAAGTGGGGGAAAGATATGTGTGTTGAGCTGTGTGAGTGGGCTGTGTGTTGGGGTGCGAGTGTATATTGGAGAGGGAGCATTGGGGAGGTAAGTGAGTGTATGGTGGGGTGTGGGTGTTTTTACCTGTTGGGGGTGGGGTGGATGTGTATGGATGTGGGGGAGGTACATGTCAGCCTGCAGAAGGTTGTGGGAGTGTTTGACTGTATTTTGAAGCCTGAGTGCATGCGTGATTGCAAGAAGCATATGTGTAAAGTGGCTGTGCATCTGTGGGAAGGAGAGGAGTGTGTGATGGGGGTGGGAGACAGCATCCGTGTGGTGTGATTGTGTGCGTGTGGAGTAGCATTATGGTTGTGTGTCGGGGGGTGAGGGGCAGGAAATATATGATGCCATTGTGTATATAGTTGTGAGGGGGGGTCTGATGGGTTTGGGGAAGAGGCAGCATGTGGTATCAGTGTGTGTGTTTGGGAGGGGGAGAGGTGGCAGTGTGTGGTGCTGATTTGAGTGTATGGAGGCTGTGTGTGGTGCTGTGTGTTTGTGTTTGGGGGTGGCAGTGTGTGGTGTGTGTGTATGTTTGGGACGTTAGTGTGTGGTGCTGCGTGTGTGTGATGGGAGGTGGCAGTGTGTGGTACTTCATGTGTGTGTGTTGGGAAGAGGCGTGTGTGTGTTGGGAAGAGGCAGTGTGTGGTGCTGTGTGTGTGTATATTGGGAGGTGGTAATGTGTGGTGCTGCGTGTGTGTGTTAGGAGGTGGTAGTGTTTGGTGCTGCGTGTGTGTGTGTTGGAAGGTAGTGTGAGAGTGTGTGGTGCTCCATGTGTGTGGGTATGTGTGTTGCATGGTGGCAGTTTGTGGTGCTGCGTGTATGTATTGGGGATGGCAATGTGTTGCTGTGTGTGTTGGTGGGTGGCAGTGTGTTGCTGTTTGTGTGTTTGTGGGTGGCAGTGTGTGTCTGTGTATGTTTGAGGGTTGCAGTGTGTGGTGCTGCATGTGTGGGGGTGGCAGTGTGTGATGTGTGTGTTGGATGGTGGCAGTGTGCAGTGCTGTGTGTGTTGGAAGGCAGCACATGTGATGTTGTGTGAGTTTGGGGGTGGCAGCACGTGGTGCCGCATGTTTGTGTGTGTTGGAGGGTGGCAGTGTGTGATGCTGTGTGTGTATAGTGGCTGCATATTTGGGGCAGGGGCAGGCTGTTATGTGTCTGCTGGGAAGAGTGAGGCAGAGGCAGTGTGTGGAGCCTCTGTGTGTGTGTATACACATGACCCCAGTCAGGCCCCCCTCCCTGCTGCTCCAGGCTGGTTGCAGCGCTGCCCCAGCCGCTCCCAGGAGGGAGGCATGGCATCCTTTCATCTGCAGCAGGATGGAGAGTGGCTGGAGCTGGATAGAGCTCTCCTCTCGCTGGCCCTGCATCATCCCCCCGCCCTTTGGCTTTGATGATCAGCCTCTTCATGATGAAACACCCAGACCTGGGAATTCAGAGCTTGAGCTGTGTATTGCACATACGAACACAAAAGCATGCATACATGCATGCAAACACAACATACACAGGCATGCATGTACACATAATCCACATTAATGCACAAATACAAACACGAATGTACATGCACATGCATACACAAACATGCACACATGCACGTGCAATGAGTCTGAATCCCCAACTGCAAATGGCCCTGGGGAAGTAGCGTGCATGCTGGGAGGAGCAGGGATTTTGCAGCAGGAACTTCATTCTCCCCAGCCTATGGGTGCCTCATCCCACAACTGCAGCTGGAGGGCGGGTGGATGAAGCAAGCGCTCCTGCTGACGGTGGCAGGCAGGCCCCAGTGGCCTCATGCTCGGCAGGCGGGCGGGGGGGCCAGGCTGCCCTCATTGGTGGCTGCTAAATTTAGGAGCCTGATTATAGTTTGGGGTTTGGAAAGGAGAGAGGAAAATTCCCATCGAATAGACACAGGGCGTGAGTGCACGTGCGAGACAGAGACACATGCAGTGTGAGTGTGTGAGACACATGCACACAGTGTCACACTCAGAGTCACATACACAGGCAGTTACACAGGCAGCCTCACACACACAATCATACACAAAATCTCTGTCAGTCTCTCTCTCTTATACACAATTTCAGTCTCATATACACAGCATCTCTCTCCCACCCACACACACAGTCCCTCTCTGTCAAGGGCCAGCTGGCTCAGCAACCCTGCAGAGGGAATCCACCCCCAACTCTGGTGACCCTGCCCATCCCCCTTGTGCTCCTGCTGACTCCCTGTGACAGGTGCTGTGTGTTAAGTGGGTTGGGAGCAAGGGAACCAGACTTCCAGCGCAGGGGAGGTCCTGGGGGGGATCCCCATGGATGGTCCTCTGGGAGGGGCAGTATAGTGCTTGAGCTTCCCAAAAAAGCCCAGGGGGCACTAACTCAGGGGCTGGTGTGAGGGGGATATCTCAGCCCATCCCACCGCTGCCATGGGAACAAAGTGTGGGCCTGTATCTCACACTCAGACTCCCCAGCAGCATCTCCTTGGCACACCCCCCATTTCTCCTCTGCAAAAAGAGTGGGCGGCCAGAGCTCCCAGCTGCTGCATTCTCCATCCTGCCCTGACATTGAGCATCTGAAAATAACTCCTTCCATCTTTGGAACATCCCCCAGGGGAGAGGGGGTCTGAGCCCTGTGCTACCAGATGGGGAGGGGAAAGGGGCCCTGATTCTGGTCTCCTGGCAAGAGAAGAATTGGGCTCAATGCCAACCTGATGTCTCTGCTGAGACATTTAGCCTCCTACTCCCACTCCTGGAGCATCATTCAAAGTGTGTGTGTGTGTGGGGGGGGAGTAGCAGCACACATCTAGCAAGGAGTCAGCGGTTACACCACACATGGAAAGAGGACAGGGTGGCCTTTCACTCATGTTTGCTGCTGCTGTTCTGCCTACATTAGCACTGGGGTTCCCCACCACTCCTGCACAGTGCCAGTAGCACCGGCTGCGTGGGGGGAGCTCCCCCATACCCATGCTCCCCTGGAGTTCCCCACCATCCCTGTACCAGCTTCCCCCCAGCCTACTGCTCCCATTGTGTCTCTTCCCGCCCCCCACCTCCTGCCACCCACCAGTGGTGTGTTTACAGACTCCCTCCTGCAGCCCAGCCGTTTCTCCAGGCCTGTCTCAGTGGTGGAGAGGGAGGGCCAGGCGAGCAGGTGTCTGCTCAGACAATGGCGCCGCTTTGTTGGGCTGCAGGGGGAGGGGGTGGGGAAAGGAGAAGGAGAAAGAGAAAAAAAAAAAGGTCAGCAGAGAGCTTCCCTTACACTGGGGGATGGAGCCTGGGCTGCATCTTCCAGCTGACAACAGTGTGGAGGCTGCCAGGGGTTGTGGGGGCATGTAATGGGGGGAGTTTGTGGCACTGGGGCAGTGATTAGAATACTGCCAGGATGTGAGCATTTGAGATGTAGGGGTGTCTGTGGGGAAAGAGGGAGGAATAGATGGATGGGACGGGGAGATGGATGGATAAAGGACGTGTATGGGGAGATGGGGGGGGGGTGTATGGAGATGGAGGAATTCAGAGGCATGTGGAAGCAGACAGACACTTGTACATGGGGTGGTGGCCAGGGGCAGGGGGTTGCCAAAGCTATAAGCAACTAGAAACAGGGTCTCATAATGGGAAGTATTGGGTAAACTTCTCTACCAGCTCTGCCTGTACTACTTAGATAGATAGATGGATGGATAGTTTAGAGGGGTATATATGGGGATGGATAGTGTTCGCTCCACTGTTGCTGTTGTCTCTAAACACAATACTAGCTGGGCGGGCCAGGGTCCCTACAACATCAGGGGGAACCAGGGACTGGGATCCCCTTCTGCTCACCCCACCCGGCCAGGGCCTGGAGATGGCTGCTACAGTGGAAGCTATGCAGTCTGCCAAATCCCTGGGCATTGTGTATGTTCCTGTTCCCATCCCCAACCCGTTCTGTGCCGCTTGAGCCAGGTGGTTTGCTGGTGGTCTGCAGAAATCAACCCCCCACTTCCTCCCTCAATCACATCCAACATCGTTAGCCCTTGAACAGACCCATCAATACAACACAAGCTAGTTGGACCTAAACATCCCATGGCCTGGTTCTCAGCCACAGCCCAGAGAGACATGCTCAGGGGACAGTGGATATGAAACACCAGCAGCACAGAATGGCAGTGCTGGGCACTTGCTTTGCACAAGATGAAGTGGGCCCACTGTATTTGTGTTTGTGTGTGCTAGTTGTGTGTGATATATGTGAGCTGATTGAACTGGTTTTGTGCACGTGTTGATTGTGTTTGCTGCTTGTGTGAGTTGGTTGTGTGCACACGAGTGTTGGTGGGTTTTGTGCACTGATTGCATGTATTCAGCATAGTCCTATTCCTGATCTGAGGTTCTGCTATGTGGTGTAAATCTGGAGTAACCAATTTACATCAAAGTAACCCAAATAAATACCTGACTCCTGCATTCCAATCCAGCTAATCAGCTGGGAAACAAGCAAATCTCCAGTCAGCTCCCAGAGGGCCTCCCCCCATACCTACCCAACCCCCAGCAATACCAGCACTGTGAAGGGACAAACAGCCTATGCTAGAGAGTAGCTCAGCACCCAACCTACTAGATGATCACAGAGTCTAGGGATAAACAGCTTCTTCTCTCACCCCCTGCTACTTTCCCTCGTACTGGAGAGGGATCTGGTCTGCTTTTTTGCACCTCAGAACTTTATGCAAAAGTGGGGGAAGGTTTAAAACCAGCTGGCAAAATCCAGCTATTAGCAAAAATGTGCCTTAAAATTTCCATTGGATTATTAACCCCTTCGATCCCTTCCTGAGGTTGGGGGTGTGAGTAGGACGTGAGTTTATTCTTAATATTGTTAGCATGGGCCAAACAATGTATTTTTCCCTAATCTCATTCTCAGGAATGGCTGAACTGTTTTTGCTGAGATTTGCCAAAAAAGTTCTTCCTGAGGCAGACACCCAGCATGGAAAATTTCAGGCTGAATGGTTAAAGTTTGGCAAAGTTATAAGCAACTGAAAACAGGCTCTAATAATGGGAAGTGTTGGGTAAGTATGAGCTCTGCCTATACTACTTAGATAGATTTGAGTTTTACTTGAGGATGTCCACTTCTCCTTTATTTAAAGTGCCATTGAACAGCTGCTAGGGTATATTTTACACCCCCCCCCACCCCCATGTGTTCCCTGGGGTGGCTATCCAGTGACAGGAGGGCTAGAAAGGTAAAAAGAAAAAAAAATCGAAGGAAGCATTAATTTACTTGACATAAACATAAGAAAACAATGGTAATACTGTGCTAATAAATATATTACAAGGGATTCTCCTAGAAGTGATAGGCTGAGAGAATAGATGTTATAGACCTATATCTAGCTATCCATCTGTTCCTATACACACCCCTCTATCTACCTACCTACCATCCATCCCCATACATACACCTCTATCTATTGATCCATCTATCCATAAATATCCATCTATCACCCCACATACCTCTCCATTTATCCATCTCTGTCTCTCCCCATATATACTCCTTTATCTAATCTGTCTCTCTGTATACATATTTAAATCTATGTATGCATATCTATTCTATTCATCTATCCATTTATCTATATTCATTCACATACGCTAAGCACATCTGGTCCAAGAAGGCATACAGTGCAATAGGCAGAAAGGGGAGGGTGTGTACTGGGTGGGGAGAAATATACCCATTGAAAAAGCTAGGTCCTCTAGCCTGCTGGGGTGGGGGCTGTCTCCACAGGTGCTGGAATTAGGGGTGCTGGGGATGCTGCACCCCTTGACTTGAAGTGGCTTCCATTCTATTCAGGGTTTACAGTTTGGTTCAGTGGCTCTTAGGACCCCTACTATAGAAATGATTCCAGCACCCCTGGGTGTCTCTGTCTCTGAACAGCCCTCCATTTCTCTCATTTTCTCTCTTTCATCCCTTCTGCAGGGAGAGTGGCATTTTAAAAGACAACATAAAGACCCACCCAGCAGCTCCTCTCATTCAGTACATCCCCCTCCTTACATACACATCTGGGCTCAACTCTCTCTCCCCCTCCTTCTGCCTGCCTCTTGCCCCTGCCTGCCCCCCTCTGGCCAGATGTGCATCCAGGCGGAGGGGTTCAGCTGGGAGGTGCTGAGGCCAGGGGAGCTGGAACTACTTTTCCCCAGCAGCAGCAAGCAGCAGGAGCCGACCGAGGAAGCTCCAGTCTGACTCTCATTGTGTGTGTGTGTGTGAGGAGAGACGGAGGCAGGCACCGGAGCTCCTGTAAAACCTCCTGCCCACGCAACTTTCCCACCAGGGTTCCCCCCTCCACCACACACACTGAGTCAACCCCCCTCTTCTTGCAGCATCCCCAGCCCCTGGAATCAGGACCCCCTACCCCATTTCCACCCCTTACTCCTGGAGGTCACTTTTATTTTTGTGCACAAGTTGCTACATCTTTGGAGGAAGAAAGAAGCCATAGAAGGAAACTGGGGTCAGATCGTCCCCAGGGGAGAGTTGGGGGGAAATCCCTAATTTTTAACCCAACTCCCTCCCCGTTTTTTGCATTTGGTAGGTTATTTTTTGCGGGGGGAGAAGCATCTGGAATTTCAGGTGTTGGGAGCAAAGGGGTTTGTTGGAAAGTCGTCCCCCCCCCTCATTTCAGGGGAGTTTGGGAAACTTTTGAATGGGAGGAAAGATTTCAATCTGGGAAAAGGAACCCTGAAATCCTCCTCCCTTTGCAGGGAATTTTGGGGATCCCTCCACCCTGGGATCCGCCCCCCATGGATTTTTCTGGGGTTGTAAGTTTCGCCCCTTCGCTGTTTTAATTTTGGATTGTTTCAAGTCGCCACCGACCAGCGCGCGCGTGTCCTCCACCCTGAACCAGAGCTAAAGGGGGGGATTCCTGTGGTGGAGGGGGCCGCAAAGCAGAGGGAGCTGGGGGGGCAATGCCTTCCGTGATGGAAAAATCCGGCCCAGCCTCCGGGATCCTGTCGAGGAGCCGGGCGAAATCGGCCACCAATGGCAATCATCAGACCTCGGAGGATGAGAGCAGCGAAGAAGAGCATTCGCATGGTAAGTGCCAGACTGGGGGCACAGCTATTGTGCAAGGGGCAGGGAGCCAGCTACGGTCCACTCCACACACGGATCACGCGTGCGTGTCCCGGAACGGGAGCCGAGGATGATTCACTTGCTACACGCATGTGGACTGGGGGGTCGTGACACGCCACGAGCGTGGACTTGGTGGGGGCTCACGCCACGCGTGCGGTCGAGGGGGGGTCGTGGTGCGCCACGCGTGTAGACGGGGAGGTCACGCCACGCTTGCAGACCGCATCTTCCCGTGGAGGAGAAAAACTCCGCTGGAGTGAGAGGCCCTAAGGGTCAGGGATAGGGAGCTGGCGACAACTTCCCAGGTCTGGTGAAGTGACAGCGTGTGGCCCGGTTCCCCCAGAATCGGGAAGCGCGCGGGGAGGGAGGATGCTATCTCCCTAGTGACTTGAATTAACCCCACTTTCTAAGGCGTCTCAGGATCCCCTCCTCACCTGGCGTCCAACAGGGAGACGTGGTGACCGCCATGGCTCCTGGGGTTAGCTGGGGCGGCCCGGGACTAGAATACAGTGTAGAATACAACAATGCTGGAATATTATTTCTCCTGCAATCCTAGCTGGGGCCCGATCCCTGGGAGCGGCGGGGGGGGACGACACACAGAACAACACTGGGGTGTTGGGGGGGCAACCCCTTCCCAAACTTAGCCCCAGGGTGAGCAAAGGGGCGCTCCCGGCTGAACAAAGAGCTGGGGCATCACTGGAAGGTTGCTTTTCCTAACAGATTCGACCCCATTGTCCCCTGGCGCCCTCGTGTGTGCCTGCTGCCTCCCAGCGTCAGCCGGCTTTGTTAGCCCCCCTCCCCCCGCCGCACACCAGCGCCAGCAAGGGATGTGCTGGGGGGCTCCGAGGAGATTAGAGCGGCCGATTCCTCCCACCGGCCATGTGGAATCCGTTCGGGGAATGTGTGGGGGGGGACAGTTACGCCCCTTTGCTGCTGGCTCTGGGGAGGCACAAGCAACCCAGGAGTACGGGGTGGGGAGTCAACAGGGTGGAGTGCTAGTCTGCTGTTTGAACACCCTCCCTTGCCAGCCCTGTTAGCCCATCACTAAGGAAAGGGGGGGGGGGTCTCACCTCCGAGACCTCTCATGTTCTTCCTCCAAGTGTGCAGAGGTGGTGGTGTCCCACCGCCCCCAGCTGGTCAAGATACTGGGAAATTCTGCCAAAGACACCCCCCTCCTACCCAGCGAGAGCGCCTGTCACAACTGCGCTGCAGCCAGCCACCACCCCCTGCCGGGGGTGGGGTGCATCCTGGAGGGTGGGGGTTATATAGTGTTCAGGAAGGGGGTAACTACCTGGGTGGTACCCATCAACAGCTGGGAGCCCTTCCCATTCTAGCTTGCCTGTGGGTGTGGGATCCTCCTAGGAGCAGACCTCCCCCCACCACGTCCTCTCCCCATTCCCCCCTCCCTTGCGTGTGTTTCTTGGGCCCCGTGCCGGAAAGTGAAAGCAGGGCAGCTCCTTGGCAGGCGCTGGCTAAATGCTTCCAGATCAGGCTGCAGCTGTGACAAGTCAGGCTTCCTGGGAAAGAGAGCCAGGGGTGGGGTGGGAAGTAGAGAGGGGAATGGGATAGTGTAGCCCCCCACCCCCCGTGGACCAGTGCGTCTAGGGCTAGATTGCTTGTCCAACTCTGATATGCAGCTGCGCGGGGGGGGGGGGGGGCAGGGGCCGCGAGGGCTGTTTCTATACAGGGATCCCTGGCCTGGTGCTGGGATGCAGCCATCTCTGGGGAGGGCTGTCTGGGCTGATTAACAGCTAAACAAAGCTACACTGTAGTTTGGGAAGTGAAGGAGAAGCTGTACTTATTTGACCGAGTATTTAGGAAGAATGGTATTACCAGAGCTAGGAATTAATACTGCATAAGGGCCAGCACTGACTGGGAGGGTAGAGACCCCTAATGAGCCCCATCTCACTTCATGCAGCACAGCGCCCCCTAGTGCTTAACTGGGGCACTGGGGTCAGCACTGACTGAAGGGGAGAGCACCCCCTACTGAGCCCCCTGCCCAGCTCCCTGCAGCATAGCACCCCCTAGTGCTGCACTGGGATCTGCACTGACTGGAGGGGAGAGTACCCCCTACTGAGCCATCACTTCCTGCAGCATCTTGGGGGGGCCTCCCAACTAATCCATGTCACATCTCAGCCCTGTTCTATGGGAGCTTGGAACTCACAGGAAAGTCCAAGATTTCCCTCCCTTAGGGGAGGGCAGCTAGGGGTTGAGGGACTAACGCCTGGGTTCTCTCCTTCAACTGCAGCTGCTCCCTCACACCTGCCCCTCTCCTTCCCTTGTAGACAGCATGATTCGGGTGGGGGCTGATTACCAAGCTGTGATCCCTGAGTGCAAGCCAGGTAAGGGTACTGATGCTGTCTGGATTCCTGGGGAGGGGCAGAGACAGCAGGGGGCACCACTCTTTAGAAATCCTAACTCCAGTCTCCCAGGATCAATGGCTGTACCCACCCAGCCTCACTCAGTGAGGGCTTGATGGGGGGAGCAGAGAGAGGAGTGAGGGGTTGGTCTGTCTGCAGGCAGCCTTCCCCCCCTCACATGTTGAGGGAGCCCCCTCCCCCAAGACAGTGCCTGGGTGGGGTTGAGTGGGATTGAATGGGGGTGCTGGGCTTTATTAAGGTCCAAAAGGGCAGAGGAGCAGAGGGGAAAAGTGTACTCGCTTCCTCCATGCATGGTGCCTGCCCTCCCAATGCCCCACCTCCCCCATTACCAGGAGCAGAGCAACATACTCTGGGCCTGACTGTGCCCATAGTCTCTCCTCCCCACACTTGTGCATTGGCACAGCAAGAAGCTTTTCCTGGCATAGAGCTACAGCTGCCTCCGCTGCCAGCTGGGCTGCTGGGGGGCTCAGTACAGTTGCTTTTCTCTCACTGTGGCTGTCGGTTGGGGTTGAGGGGCATCATCAGAGCTGTGCGGTGGGCGGAGCATAACGGGGCTGTGGGTCAGGATTGAGGGGCACTGGCAGAGCTGTGGGGTCTTGGTTCCTGCTGCCCTCTTCATTTTGTGGGGTGAATCCTAGAGCGGAGCAGGGGCTTGGGGGCTGTGATGTGTGGGGCCCAGGAGTGTCTGGCAGGGGGAGCTCTGTGCTGACCCTTTGTCTCCTGTCTGTCTGATGCAGAAAGCCCCGCTCGCTACAGCAACAAGGAGCTGAAGGGGATGCTGGTCTGGTCGCCCAACCACTGCGTGTCAGATGCCAAATGTGAGCAGCCCCTAGCCCCTATCATTAGCACATGGGCACCACAGCCAAGGCACCTGCTGGCTGTGGCTGTTCCCCCCTCCCGCTGCCCTGACTGGGCAAGGCACCAGCCCAGCAACCCCTTTCTCCCTCCTCTGGCACAGCAATGCCCCCTTCCCCTGCCAATCAATGCCCCAATCCAGCTCAGCACATGGCCCTCTTTTCCTCCCTGCCCAAGCGTAGCTCACTGCCTCTTTCCCCTGGCCCAGTGCACTGCCCATCTCTCCCATCTCCCACAGCCCCCTCGTTTGCCAGCCCAGCATGCTACCTCCTCCCCTCCCCAACCTCTATCCCCCCGGGCCCACCCAGCAACCTCCACAGCACAGAGGGCTGCGCCCTCCCCCACCCAGCAATCCCCTTTGTCCCCCAAGCCCAGAATGCCTTTCCTAGCCCAGTGCACAGCTGCCCCCAGCAAACCCCTCCCCCCACGCCCAGTGTGCTGCCCCCCTTTCCCATGGGCAGCAAATCTCTCTCCCCCTTTCCTTGGCCTAGCAATCCCCTCTGCCCCACCCAGCATACTGCCCCCTTACTCCTCCCCTGGCCCCCACATGCTGCTCCTCCCCTCTGCTTTCCCCCACAGATGCTCTAGATGAGTCATTTCTAACTCTTCGGCTCCTGCTCCAGTGGGGTTTAGGACCTGGGGGAGATGGCCATGGCTTGCCCCCCTCCTTCTAGAGATATTCACTGCCCAGGACCCTGCTTCCCCATCCTGCAGGGCAGGGCAGGGCAGGGTTGGGATCAGAGAAATGGAGTGGGGAGGGTCCACTCTGGGGATCAACTTCTTGCACTGCAGGGGTACAGGGGGAGTGTGGGCTTAGACAGAATGTCCCTTGGGTGAGACGGGGCAGGGGGGCTGGATGGTTCTCACACTTGCTGATCTCAGACCCAACACAGAGAGACAAATATCCAGCCCCACAGCATCAGACACCCCCCTTGCATGCACACCCCTCAGGTACCAGAGACACCACCCTGCGTGCACCCCTCGTGTATCACAGGTGCACCCCGCATGCATAACCGCACATCAGACACCCCATTCGTGCACACCCCTGTGTATCAGACACCCACCCGACATGCATGCCCCCACATCAGACACACCCACCGTGCATGCACATCCCTTCCAGGCATGTCCCCACATGCACGCACCCTCCCCCCCCCCGGCCCTCTCTGGCACAGCTGTGCACACATGACTGGTATCAGACCCCTCCCACACATAGACTCAGTGTTAGACACTTGCCCTCCCCGCACATACACATTCAGTATCACACCAACCCCTGCCCAATACACACTTGGCATCAGACACCCCCTGCCATGCATGTGCTGTGCTGTCTCAGGACAATCTGCACAGTGGATGTGATACGTCTGGTGGTGGGAATTGGGAGGGAAGGGAAGGGTCCTGCAGGAAGTTGTCCTGATGACTTGTCTCATCTCTTCTCTCCTGCCCAGTGGACAAATACATTGCAATGGCCAAGGACAAGCATGGCTACAACATTGAGCAGGTAGATTGCCCCCACCCCGCACACTGCATGGGGCAGCCGTGTGGGGGTAGATCCCACAGAATTTGGGCCTTTTGATTCTTGTGTCCCCCAGGTCCCAGGGATACAACCCCATCTTACCTCACCATGCCCCGGGATGCCTGACCTGGCCTCCCCCCAACAACCCCCCCAGGATTCTACCCCGTCCTTGGGATACTTAACCGTCTTGCCCCCATCTCACCCACCCTCCATTGCCCTGGGGACGCTGACCACTCCTGCCCTGTCTCATCATCTTCCCCCACCTTAGGGACACATCTCCCCTACCCTACCTCCAGGACACAGCAAACCTCACCCTAGCTCATCTCCCTCATTCCATCCTGGGGATCCCCATCATCCCCATCTCATTGTCCCCTCCCCACCCTGCGGATGCTGCTGCCCCTCTCACCCCCCATATCACCCCAGGCCCTGGGGATGCTGCTGTGGCACAAGCATGATGTGGAGAAGTCTCTGGCTGACCTGGCCAACTTCACGCCCTTTCCAGACGAGTGGACGGTGGAGGACAAGGTGCTATTCGAGCAGGCGTTCAGCTTCCATGGCAAGAGCTTCGCGCGCATCCAGCAGATGGTATGTGCCTATTACGCCCCCTCAGCCAGCAGATGGTGCTTGCAACTCACCCCTTGCAAACAAGCAGATGGTACATTCCACTGCACTCCTCTCCCCCATACAACCAGCACATGGTACCTACAATCTCCTTGCAGCTGGCACATGGTACCTGCCCCCTGTCGCACAACCAGCAGATGGCACCTGACATGCCTGCTCCCCCCAGCCAACAGATGGTACCTGCCATCCCTCCTGTAGCCAACAGAATTGGCATATGCTACAATTGCCCCCCCAGCCATCACATAGTATGTTCCATGCATCCCCACCCAGCAGCCAGCAAAGATGGTACATGCCACCAACCACCACCTGGCAGCTAGCAAAGATAGCTTGTGCCACCCCCTACTCCCATAGCCAGTGGATGGTATGTGCCCCGCTCCCTCCGCTGCAGCTAATAGATAGTATATGGCACCCTCTCTTTCCTCCACAGTGACCAAATGGCATTTGCCACTGTCTCTCCCCCTGCAGCCAGCAGGTGGTATGTGCTAATGACTGCACTGCCCCCCCTCTCCACACCCAGCTGATGGTATATGCCACCATGTCCCCATCTCCCCCTGCAGCCAACCTATGTGATATATGCCAACCACCCTACCTTGTGTGATGGTGCTACCTCACCCCAAAGGGACCTGGCATGGGGGTGGGGACTTCCTGTACCCTCCATAGCTGGGAGCCCACCTTCCTTCCCATGGGGATCCTGGCAGGCTTCTCCTTCCTCTCCCCCTCCTACTTTTTCCCCATGCATCCCATCTCTCCTTCCCCCTGCATCTCCGCCCCTGCCCCCCCCCACATCCCCTCTCTCCCTCCAGTCTCTTCCCCCCACCAGCATCTGCTCTCCCCCTCATACCTCTGGCATCCCATCCCTCACCCCATCACTCCCCCCCAGCATCTCTTCCCACCCCTCGCCCACGCCCACTGCATCCCATCCCTCCCTCCTCCTGCATCTCCTCCCACTCCTGCCCCCCCGCATCCCATCTCTGCCTCCAGTCTCTGCCCTCATACCCCTGGTATCCCATCTCTTCCTCCCCATGCATCTCCCCCTTCCCCACATTCCCATCCCTCCCTCCAGTCTCCCCTGCAGCAGGCATCTCCTTCCACCCCTCCCACACCCAGCATCCCATCCCTCTCTTGAGTCTGTCCCCTCAACAAGCATCTCCTCCTGCTCTCTCCCCTTCCTTGTCATCCCATCCCTCCCTGGACCATTCAATCTCCCCAAGCACCTCACCACTCCATTCCCAGATATCGTATTCCCCCCACTCACCCCCCTGCCAAGCGCCTCAACCTCCCCACTCCCCCCAAGGCATCTGACCCCCCTCCCTTATCTGTCCCCAGCTCCCCGACAAGCTGATCCCCAGCCTGGTGAAGTATTACTACTCCTGGAAGAAGACAAGGAGCCGCACGAGTGTCATGGACCGACAGGCCCGCCGGCTGCTCAGCAAGAAGGAGAGAGATGACAGGTGAGGTATGGGACGGGGGAGGTACAGGGGTGGGCAGGGTGGGGATTCTGGGTGAGGGAAGCAGGGCAGGCTAGATGGCCATGGAGGGGGTGGAGGACAGATGGTGGGGACAGGGGGTTTGTGGTGAGGTTGTGGAGGGTAGGGGCTGGGGAGTCTGGTTGGGGGGCAGCCTGGGGTTCTTGGTACCATCCCCTCTAACCCATGCCATGCTCCCCGCCAGTAACGACGAGATGGAGGAGGGACGGGCAGCCAGCGAGGGGGAGTTTGATGCCATGGACCCCAAGAAGGAGGTGAGGGGTTGGGGGTGGGATGGCTCACAGGCAGGTGGGTGGGGGAGGGCACATCCCCACTTGCTTGGGCTCTGTGCTTTGAGGGGTGGGAGAGGGGACCCTGGGCTGCAGTGGATCATTAGAGGGCACTGTGCTCCAGGGGTCAGCAGGAGGTCAGTAGGGGGCACTGTGCCATGGGATGGTGTGGGGGGTGCTGTGCTGTAGGGGGTGTTGTGGGAGGAGCCAGTCCATGGCACTGTGCTGCAGCAGGGATCCCTAGGGGGCGCTGTATTCAGACCAGCTCCATTCCCTGCCCAGCCAAGCTACCAGAAGCTGCCGAGCAGCCGGCCGGGCCCAGGATCGGGCTCAGGGCCTGTGAGGAAGGAGGCGCAGCTGTCGCAGTATCGGCACCACCCACTGCGCTCACGCCGGCGCCCCCCCAAGGGCATGTACCTGAGCCAGGATGACATCGCTGGTATATCGGCCAGCCCTGACGTGGGCACCCTGGCACTGCGCCACCTCGACTCACAGCTCGTCTCCCTCAAGCGCCAGGTAACCCCAACCCCCCATCACACCTGCCAACCCCCCAGCCCTGCCATGGGCACCCTGGTGCTGCGCCACCTCGACTCACAGATCGTCTCCCTCAAGTGCCAGGTAACCCTGACCCCCCATCAGCCTATCAACCCCCCAGCCCTGATCTGGGCACCCTGGTGCTGCACCACCTCGAACTGCAGTTTGTCTTCATCAAGCACCAGGTAACCCCTGACCCCCTTTGCCCCCAGCTCTCGCTGACAGGCCCCTTCTCTCCCCATCCACCCAGGTCCAGTGCATCAAGCAGATCAACAGCAGCATGAAGCAGGCCCTGGAGGGTGGGATTGACAAGCTGCGGCCCCCCGAGGTGAGATGAGGGGCACCGACCCCCATGTAGGGGGAGAAGGAACAAGCCCCTGTTGGGGGAGGTGAGGTGCTGGGCCCAGCTCCCATGGGGCACAAGGGTTGGGGAGAGGAAGTGCGAGCCCAGTACCAGCCCCATGGGAGGGTGAGGGAAGGGGTGGGACCAGCCACAAGGGGAAGGGCAGGTCTGAGTCCTAGCCTGATGCTCTCCACTCTCCCGCCAGGGGAACGGCAAGTTCAACTCACGCTGGACAACAGATGAGCAGCTGCTGGCTGTGCAGGGTGAGCTGGGGCTGGGGGAGGAGGCTCCAGGGAGGGAGCGTGGGGGCGGGGTGTAGACACCCCTCCCAATCCCGGCTGCCCCCTGGGTATCTAAGTGACACCAGCCTGGGGATGTAGCTGGTGCCCCCTCATGTGGATAGCTGCCCCTGGACTCCTCCCAGCATGCTGGGGCCCTGCCTCCCCTGGGTAGCTGATCCCCTCCCCTCTCTCCAGCCATCCGCAGGTATGGTAAGGATTTCCAGGCCGTGGCTGGGGTGATCGGCAACAAGACGCTGGCCCAGGTGAAAACCTTCTTCGTCAGCTACCGGCGCCGCTTCAACCTGGAGGAGGTGCTGCAGGAGTGGGAGGCTGAGCAGGGGGGATCCCCAAGGGGCCGCTCCCCGCCCCATGACACCAAGAGCTCCAGTGTCTCACTGGCCAGCAGTGAGGACGACGATGAGGTGAGGAAGGGGTGAGACCCCTGACTTGTACCCACAGACCCCTCCAATCCCAGCCTAGCTGGTGCCCCTCAATCTAAACAGCAACCCCCTGCCATCCCAGCCATTCATTCTACCACACGCAGCTCCCACCTCTGCCATTTCCCTCAGTCTGACCAACGGCCCTCTGCCCTGCCAGCCCCGGGCACCCCACACACTCAGCTGAGCCCCGGCAGTCTGACCCACAGCCCCCTGCCCTGCCAGCCCTGGGTGCCCCACATCCAGCCAAGGCCCATCAGTCTGACCCACAGCCCCCTCCCCTGCCAGTCCCAGGCACCCTGCATGGCTCCCCACTCACTCTGCTCTCTCCTTGCAGGTGCAGATCACAGCCGTGTCCCGCTCTGCCCAGCAGCAGCCGCAGCCCCCAGCGTCCAGTGCAGCAGCTCTGCCCTCTGCCTCCCCCCGCCTGCCACCCACCACGCTGTCGCAGCCTCCCCCCTTGCTGCGGCCCACGCTGCCCACAGCACCCACGCTGCACCGCCAGCCACCCCCCCTCCAGCAGGGTCGCTTCCTGCAGCCCAGACTGTCGCCCAACCAGCCACCCCCGCCACTCATCCGGCCTGCTGCCTCCCGCAACCATGGGCGGGGGCCCCAGCACCCCTCCTCACTGGTGGGCATGGCTCTGGAGCCCCCTCCCCCATCCTCCAGCTCCCTCTGAGTTGGGGGGGAGGAGGACAGCTGAAGTCCCCTGCTTCCTTAGTGCCCTGGATCCTGCTTGGTTAAGGGGTCAGGGCCTTCATCTACCCGATAGTGACACACTAGGGGTCGCTCTAGGACCCCCCCCAGGGGAGGGGAGAGACTGAAGAACTTGCATTGGCTGAACCCAACCCCTCTGGGGGGCAGAGGACGCCCCAGGGTGGTCCAGTTGGTCTCTAGGCAAAATCGAGGAAGGGGCATGGGTACCAATGCCAGCTGTGGGGGTAGTGGGGGGGAGGGGTTTTTTTTTTTTTACTTGTAGAGGGATCAGTTCAATGGAGTGGCAGCCCCCTGCTGGTGAGCTGTGCCCTGTGCAGGACAGGGACCCCTCCTCACCCCCAGGAGCCTCAGCAAGGGGTGGGGAGGGGCTCCCTCCTGTGGCTGAATGAGCTGGGGGATGTATCTCCTGAGGGGGGGATGGGCACGGGAATGTTCTCCTGGCACTGGGGTGGGGGGAGCTGACACTGGCCCCCGGCTGGCAGAGCAGTTGCTGGGGGGGGGTGGGTTGTGTGTTGAAGGGCAGTAGCACAAAGCCCCCCCCAAATGGGGCACAGCTCCCTCACTTTGAGGGGCAGCACGGGCTCCCAGGGGGGACCTGAGTGCTGGGTTCCAGGTAAGGGGGTAACCAGCGATAACACTGGGTGAGGCCGCTGCGGGAGAGCTGGGGGGAGCAGCATTGAAGGGGCCTTGGAAGAAGCACAGAGCTGGGGAGTGGGATCAGGCATTCCCCCTCCTCCATCTAGAGGAGAGCAGCTCAGTAGGCACCTGCACAGCTATGGAGACCCCCCCTTGCTTGGTGCATGCTGCTCTGCTGGGGGAAGGGGGGCTTGGGGCAATGGGGCATTTGTAGGTAGGGCTAGTAGCTGCAGCCCCAGGGGTGGGGTGGGGGAAGGTAGGAGCTGGGGGCAGGGAAGGCGGTTACGGTGGTTACGTTGATGTTGCATTTTGAATAAAAGTATTTTACTAGATGTGTCCCGAGTCCGTCCAAGTGCTGCCCCCCCATCTCCCTCAGCCACCCTCCTGGCCCCCCCATTCCACCCCAGACCGCCAAACATCAGCTGCCCCAATTCCTGCCCTGTGGAGGCGTCATGGACTCCCTGGAGCCTCCCACCCCCCATTGCCTGGGGCAGGAAGGGCCTGTGCTTGGCCAATGGGCACACCTGGCTCTTGGGCTAGAGGTGAGCTGAGCCCACAACTCAGCGGGGGCACTTTCCCCCAGTGCCCAGGGCCAATGTCCCGCCCAAGCCTGGCCAAGGCAGAGACTGATGTGGGAGCCCCAGCAAGGATTTAGCCCCAAGCTTAGGCAAAGCTCTGGGAACAGCAGTCAGCTCCTCGGCCCTGGGCGGGCTGGGTCTGGCCCCTCCCTGCTGGATGCAGCAGGGGCCCAGACTAGCAGAGAAGGCAGGTGAGGAACCAGCTTCTGCTGGGGGAGATACAAGCTCTGCTCTTCCCATCTGGAGCTCGGAAGGCTTGGCTGGCTCCCCCAACCCCCAGAGCTGGTCCAATACGAGCTATTGCCTCACCCACCTTGCCACTGGGCTGGGGTATTAGAGTGGCTGCCCCTTGCAGCAGCCAGGCAGGTGGGGCCAAGGGCAGGATGGGAACCCATCAGCAGTTAGGGCCAAGAAAGGTGCATTCACTGTAGTGGGGACAGTCCCAGGGGCCAACACCCCTGGAGCTGCTAGGCTAGAACCTGCTGCCGTGGATTCCTGGTGCTGGGATGGGCCTGTACAACCAGCCCCTTGAGCCTGGGTGCCCAGGACAGGGGCCCTGCCAGTGCTAGGACACAGCCCAGGGTGAGGCTTGTGGCTCTAGGATCGTCCAGCTGGGGGCCTCCGCTGGGCTGGGCTGGCCTGCAGCACCAAGGAGCCTGTGACTCCTGCACCTCTACAGCTCACTGTCAGGGTGCCTGGAAGAGGGGCAGTGTTGAGGCCCAACCCAGCGTGTTTGGCTGAGCAAACCCTGGGCCCTCCACTAGCTGCAGAGCTCGGAGCAGGGCTGATGAACCCAGAACAGCCACATGAGGGGAGCCAAGACTCCCCCTAAAACCAGTATTGCTACAGCACCTTCCAGCCCAAGCTCAGGCCAAACCTCCACCCCCAGTTCTGGGGGGCTGTTTATATAGAGGATCCCTCACCTGCTGCTGCATTGCAGTTGCCTCTGGGGTAGTGCCCAGAGAGCCCCAGTTGTGCAGCTCCTTTGGGGTTGGGGAGGGCCAGCAGGAGCTGAAGGAGGGACATGGGGGGCAGAGGAATACAAAACAGGAGGCCGCAGTGGCTCTTTCTAGAAAGTTTTAATCTAGAACCTGGAAAACTACATCGAATCACAGCTCCGCTCCAGGGCCCCAGCGGGGCCAAAGCCCTCCAGGAGGGGACAGTGGCAGGGCCCACCCCACCCCACCTGCAAGAAGGGGGCAGCATAGAGCCCATTCCCTGACCCACCAGCAGGGGGCAGCCTCAGGGGCAGAGCAGATTTTTTTTTTGTTTTTTATTTAAAAAAAAAAAAAAAAGGCATTTTCTGATCAGAATAAAACAAAACAAAACAAAAAAAAACCACTCACAAAACCGAGGTATCAGTACAGATATATACAGGCTGGGAGGGGCCAGAGATCGGGGGGGGGGAAGGGGGAGGAACAGCCCTCGGGGCAGGGAAGTACATTATTTAGCATCACAAGTGTGGCTATGATGGATGGAGAAGCCTGGCGGGGGGGTAATGTTAGTGCAGCCAGTGTAAAGGGGGCTGGGGGGGGGAAGCATGGGAAATCCTACAGCCAGTGTTGCGGAGCGGGTAATGGAGCCAGTGCTAGGCCCTGAAACACTGGCTGAGGGGGCCCTGCTAAGCCAGGGCCAGCTGTGATTGGAGGGGGATGTTAGACCCTCTTCCCCCCCCTCCCCACCACACAGCTGCTGCCTTCCCCCTGCCTATTCTTGGCTTCAAGTACCTGTGGGGGCACCCCCCCTATAATGCCTAACAAGAAAACAGGGGAGCAGCTCTGGGCTCAACCAGGACCGCAGCCATGGGGGCAAGGCCTCCCCTTCCCCCACCACTACTGGGGCAGAGGGGGAGCCAGAGCCAAGAACCAATGGCTGGAGAGTGGGAGGAGCCCCTGTTCCGAGGCCAGATAACAGCCCTGCCCCCCCCAGGGAATCATGTGGCATTTCCAAACAGCCCCCCCCCCACTGACAGGATCATCCAAAGTCCAGCATGGGGGACCCTGCAGCTCCGTGGCTCCCACAACTCCTTGGCCCTGGCACAGGAAACAGGACAGGGGCCAGGGCCAGGCACATGGGCTGGGGGAAGGTGTCACTCTAACTCCCCATTGCTAGATAGAACCCAGGAGTCCTGACTCTCCCCCTCCCCGGAACTTTAGGCCCCTTCCACTGCTCAGGGTAGGCCCCCAGCAGTGCCCACTGCTGCTAGGGAACAAAGTGGGGGGGTCCCCACCCCCATCACTCAGCCAGTCTCAGGGGGCAGAGGGCACAGCGAAAGCCCTGGTGGGCACAGAGGGGGAAGCTGAGCTGCAGCTGGCAGATCCAGAGAAGGGCCCTCGCTGAGAGCTCAGGGCTCCCTCCTGACACCTGACAGCCCCTCCAATGCCCCCCGGGGACCCAGCTGTGCCCAATGCGGGCCAGGGCACCCTGCTCCAGGGCTGGCGGGGGGAGGGGGTGGAGCCAGCCCTAGAGCTGGGGGGAAGAACACCAAAGCTGCAGTGCAGGTTAAAAACATTCTCTTTATTGTGTCTAAGACAGGGACTCAGCTCAGGGCACAGCCCCCCGGGGGAAGAGGCCTCAGACCCCTCCAGCCTGACGCCCCCACCCCTGTCCTGGGGGACATCACCCTGGGACCGGGGAGATTTGGTATGAACTATCCCCAATTGCAAGATGCACATGGTGTGTGTGTGTGTGTGGGGGGGGGGAAATGCATCCATCTGCACCCTCCATCCAAGCAAGGGATAGGCAGTGGGGGAGAGGAGGCTGCAGCTAAGAACCTCCCCACCCCGATCGGGTCTCTGACATGGCACAGCTGGGGTCCCATTTGAAGGCTGGGAGAGCTACTGTCAGACCAAGGGGGACGGGGTGAGCTGGTGGAGGGAGCCTGTCAACCAAGTACTCCAGGCTGGGGGGGAAGGGGAACTCACAGCGCAGCCGCAGCACCCCTCCCGCATTGCCCCCTCAGTGTGAGCAGATCTGGGGAGGGGCTTGTCCGCCTGGGCCCAATCACCCCCACTCAGGGCAGGGGCTCAGCCTGGGAGCTCTCATGCTACAGCCGGCTGGGGGAGAGGCTGCCAACAACCCCACCCCCATATTAATGCCCAATGGAGACACCCGCAGGAAGGTGGGGCCTGGCTTTCCCAGCTTCCTGCTGCTGCCCCCCCAGCCTGTGGGAGCTGCCCTCAGTGCCCAGCACAGCAGGCCCAGCCCCAAGCAACCTGCCCCGTGGGGAAAGGGCAAGTCAGCATGTGCAGGAGGCTGGGTGAAAGGCATTGTGGGAAAGGGGGAGAGGTGAGGGGTGAAAGGCATTGTGGGAAAGGGGGGGGGCAGACTTCTCTGGCTTTTGAAGCACTTCTCTTTTTGGTAAGAGCTCCCGGCCAGCATGGCAGGCATATGAGGGGCAGTACCACGATTTGCTGGAGCCTGCATGCTGGCAGCAGCGGGGGGCAATGCTGCCCCCCAGCCCTCCCCCCGCCACTGTCTCTGCTGCCGCCCCCACCAGGGTATCAAAAAATAAACATTTCTCCAATTAATTACAATCCTGCGAGGGGAGGAGTGTGCGGTTCTGGGCCCCCCCCATGCGCTCTGGGGGTGCGTGTCTGCACGGGAGGCAGCTGTGCCCCCCTCCTCTGGTGCATGGCCAGGGGGCATCTCGGCACAGCAGTGGGGGAGAGAAGGCATGTTTCTGCACCCCCTGTCCTGGTGCACGGCTGTGGGTCCTTGCAAGGTGGGCAGAAGCGTCTCCAATGCCCCTCCCAGGCACACAGCTCGAGAGAGGAGGGTCTGCGTCTCAGTGCCCCCTGGCACACCGCCATGGGGAGATCCTGCAGCTCAGGATCTCCTCGTCCCAGCCCAGGGCACGTGGGGTGCAGCACAGCAGGGGGCTGGTTAAAGCTTGAGCTCGTTGGCCACCTTGGAGGCAATGTTCTTGAAGGCCATGGACGTGCCCGTTATCCGTTTGAAGCGCACGCCGTTGAGCGACAGCCGCGGCAGCTTGCACACCTCCATCTCCCACTGCACAAAGGAGTCGTGGCCGGGTGCCCCGTGCATACACAGCAGCATGTACTTCTCCTGCAGCTCGCACTGGCAGCTGTTGGCGTCCAGCACCTTGCGGATCTCCTTCATCATCTCGTTGGGCTCCATGGAGCTCGTTGTCTTCATGCTCCAGGTGAAGCGCAGCGAGCGAGGCTTGGCTTCTCGGTTCTCATCCCGCTCCTTGTCCCCGCTCACCATGTGAGGTCTGCAAGGGGGAGACAGCGTCAGTGTGGCAAGGGCACTCCACCCCAACTGCCCAACCCCCAACCTGACAGCTGGAGGAGACAGAGGCGGCATTAAGGACAGATGGACAGACAGGAGCAAGGGCTGAGACAGAGGGTGCACTCCAGCCAGGGGCCCCCAGAGAACATCCAGCCAGCCGGGGACCCTAGAAGAAAGTGAGCCCCAAGCCATGGTTCCCCCCAATGAGAACCAGACAGGCAAAGCAAGGCTGAGCCGTGCACCCCCCCCCCCCCGGTTGCCCACTCCAGATCCCATGGCTGGGGGGTCCCAGGGAGCAGGGAGGCGGCTCCGTTCTCACCTGAGGGTCTCCACTCGGTCTTTGCTCTCTGGCTCATGCGGGTTCCTCAAAAAACAGAGCGGGAGAGTTTAGTTTGGAGGGGGACGGGGAGCGAGAAAGCTGATGGCCGCACCCCACAGCTGCGGAGCGAAAATGCTGATGGCCCCACCCCTGGGGGCAGCCCCCCTCAATTGCAGGGGGACAGGAGGGGAGTCCCCCTGCCTCAGCATGGGCATTGGCATGAGACAGCTCCCTGCATGCCCTGCTCCAGTGTCCTCACACTTGGCAGAGGGGGAGCAGTGCATGCTGGGAAAGGGTGCTGTGGAGAAAGGGTTGCTGGGAGCCCTGCTGCACTGGGAGGACTCCCAATACTAGAGCACAAGGGAGACCCCAAAGGCAGGGGAGGCTGCAGCAGACAGGGTATGACTTCGAACGCCATTGCCTCCTCTCCCCTTCAGGAAAGAAAGGAGCTAGGGCCATGCTGGGGGTGAGCCTGGCGCAGGGTGTTGTATTATTGCTGGGCATCATTCAGCAGCCCCAGGACAAGCTGTCACTTGGCAGCAGTGCTCACCTCCTGTCCCCAGGCAGGGACTGGGCCAGGCTGGCATGAGTACCAGGCATTCACTGGCAGCGCCCACCCTCTGCACCACAGAGCTTGGGCCAGTGTGAGAATGGCACAGTGAGTTATGGACCTGAGAAAAGAGCTCAGGAGGAGTCTTGGAACCAGCCCCCGCATGCTCCTCCCAGAGCTGGGGACAGAACCCAGGAGTCCTGGCTCCCAGGCCTCCCATGCTCCTGCTGGAGTTAGGGACAGAACCCAGGAGTCCTGGCTTTCAGCCCCCCAATCCCGCCCTGAGCTGAGGATAGAACCAATGAGTCCTGGCTCCAAGCCCAACCAAAGCCCTCCTGGAGCTGGGGATAAAACCCAGGAGTCCTGGCTCCCAGCCCCTCCTGCTCTAATGCACTAGGCCCCACTCACCCCCCAGAGCCAGAGTCCATTCAGAAGCAGATCCGGGGGCAGGGACAGGTTTGCCATCTGCTCTTCCCAATAATGAAGGGACAGAACCGGCTCAGAGCCAGGACACTACCAACCCCCCGCTCCTTTCCCCCCAGATGTGCTTGGAGGAGAGCCGACTAGAGACCCCCTTCTCCATGGCCTTTTGGGGTGCCCCCCTCTGTCACATGATGCTGCTGATCACTGTCCTCTGAGTCCACCTGCTGCGCAGCCCCTGGGCCAAGGACACAGCCTCCCAGAAGCAGGGAGAGGGGCAGGCTCCAGCTAGCAGCCAGGCAGGGGTGGGGGTGGAGGGGGGCTGGGTTGGGGGAACCCCCCCACTTTCCATCCAACTCCCACCCTGCATGCAGGAACCAGAACCCCGGAGCCCTGATCTGCAGCAAGCCCTGGCTCGGCTAAGGCAGCCCGAGTCCTGCCTTGCACCAACCACCCTGCCCCACTAAGGGCATCAGCGCTGCTCCCCCTTTCACCACTGCCCCACCCTTGCTTCCCCTAGGGACGGCCCCCAGCCCACACAGCCTCATGCCCACTGTCACCCAGGGCACGACGGCCCAGCCCAAGCCCAGCCCCTGTCACCCAGGGACCAGTAGCACAAGTCCCAGGGGATGGGCGCCCCCGCATGGCCAGGGTCAGAGGTCAGAGCAGCCACCTAATCCCTGTATCAGCCATCTCCTGCTGGAGACCTGCTGCTCAACTCCTCGGGGGAGGGATCCCTAGGATGACACCCAGCCTGGGGCACAAACAATGCCAGGGCCCTGATCCCAGCTCTGATAGCTAGAGAGGAAATGGCACAGAAGGGGGCACAGGAGTGGGGGCAGACAGACAACATAAATCCACAGCCAAATCCCAACCCTTCCCCCCTGCACAGCAGCCTGAAGCCCAGCTGCTTGGCACAGCCTGCGCTGCCTGGCTGGCTCCCTTTGCTGGTTACAGGGCAGTTACGGGCGCAGTCATGCAGGGAGCCATGCAGCACAGCGCAGCCGCCTCCTCCCCACAGACTCTCGGCCAAGAGCAGCTAGAGTCCAGGGCTCTGCCCCAGCCCTGCCTAGGCCCCTCCATCCCAACCCCCCATTCCCGCAGCCTGCTTGTGCCCCTCCATCCCAACCCACAGCCTCAGCCCTGCCCCCAAATCCTGACCCACAGCTCTCTGCTATTCAGCCCTGCCCCCACAGCTCTGCCAGGAGTCCTGACTCCTAGCTCCCTCTGCTCTGCCCACTGTCCTGAAGCTGCCGCCAGGGCACAGGGCCTATCCTTTCTATTTTCTCATGGGAGCGACCACTGTGAGGGAGGAAAGGTCCTTGTGGAGCTCGTTTCCTGGTGGGGCCAAGGCGGAGGCCCCATGCCTGGCTTTCCTCATAGGGAGTGGTGACAGTCCAGGCCATAGGTGGGTGGCTTGGCTGGTGAAGAGCCTGGCCATGTTTGCCAGCTGCTGTAGGGGGCACCCTGCCAACCCTCTGGATCGGAGAATGAAGCATGGAGGGGGTGCTGCTTCAAGAGCAGCCAAGCGCCCCTTGAAGCAGCCCCTTACCCTGGCAGCCCCCCTAGACCATATTCCCAGCAGGTTAGCAGCCATGGCGAGCACCCCACGAAGCCCCACTCCTAGTGCCACATGCACGGGGAGAGGGTTAGTCTGGGGGGTGGGTCCAGTTAGAGATCAGAGCCTCAGCACTGCTCACCAGGGAGAGGCAGGGCCCCCTTAAAGGGACAGTGCAGCCTATCAGGCCCCATGCCACCCATGCTAGGCTATGACTGAGATGGCAGGGACTCTTCCCCCAGCCTCATGGATGCAGGGGGAATTGGAAGACTCAGAGCCAGGTGTAGGGGGGGATGCCCACAGTGGTGACCCCTCCTGAGCAGGCTGCCCTCAGGGGAGGGGATTCTAGCCAGCCCACTAGGCAAGAGGGGGCCAATAAGCCCATTGTCCCTTTAAGTTGCTGTCGGGGCGCCAGCCCTGACCCCAGCAGACGGGGTGGGACGGGGTTAGTATGGGATGGATAGGACAAATCCAGAGAGATGCCTACCTTCTGGCAAACCTGAAAGACACATTTCTACAAAAACACAAACAGAGAAGAGAAGGGAGAATGTTGGGTGCATCACTGCAAGACCCCAGCCCATGGGGAAAGGAGACACATGGGGATGAGATGGTGCCACGCCATGGGGCAGGGCAGCACTGCCCCTACACACCCACCCACAGCACAAGACTTTCAGCCACACCTAACCACTAGGCCCCACTCCCCGCAGAGCTGGGAATAGAATCCAGGAACCCTGTCCCACAACCCACTGAACCCCACTCCCCTCCCAGAGTGAGGAACAGAAGCAAGCAGCTTGTGCTGGGTGGAGCGGGGGTTAGTACCTAAGCAGAAGGAGGGGGGAGCTGCCACCATGAAGGGGAATGTTGGTTTCCGGGGACTCATGGCTCCTCTCCCAGGTTCCTGGAAGCAGCCAACCCTCACCCCAGCAAGCAACAGCAGGAGGGATCAGGGCAGAGGCTGGGCCTGAGGACAGGCCTGTCCAGCTGTGAAGCTCAGAGCACTTGACTAAACTCCCCCCAGAAATCAGCCCCATTTTACTGGGGGGAATCTGCCACTCAGACACAGCAGAAGAGTCACCCAAGGCGTCACTGGAGACAGAGCTGGGAACAGAACCCCGGAGTTTTGGCTCCCAGGCCCCTCCCCCCACTCTAAGCCCATAAATGCCACCCCCTCCCCGAGCTGGGAATAGAACCCCAGAGTCCTGGCTCCCAGTCCCCTCCCCCCATGCTCTAACCCACTAGAACATACCAACTCCATGCATTTCACAAGCCCCCAGCCTTTGTGGTCTCCATTGACCCCCTGGGGCCCAGCAGCAGTCTTACAGCTGCCCTGTGAGTTCTGGAGGAGACCCTGGCAGCCCTGGGGCAGGGGTTAGAAGACACTCCCCTGTATGAACAGGCCCTGGGCCACCCCAGCCCAATCCTCAGCATGGTCCTGTGCTCAGGGGCAGCTTGCCTGGCTGCTGGCCTTAGAGAGACATTTCTTCCCTTCACTTGGCATCTACTCAAAGTGCCCCCTTGTACTGGCAACGTGCCCCCACTTTGTGCTCACTGCCCAAAAAGGCTCGTTTCCCACTTCTGTATCCCGTGCTTTTTGCCCTGCCCTCCAGTTCTGCTGGTGCCCCTCAAACCTGATCTACAGCCCCCTGCTGTTCAAGCCCAGGACTCCCCCCACAGCTCTGCAAGTGTCCCTCAACCCCAACCAGCAGCCCCCATTATCCCAGCCCTGCCCCCGCAAACACAGCTCTGCAGTGCCCCCCAGTCACACCCTGGAGCTCCCTGCCATGGGCACACGGTGGTTTTGCGATACAGGACTTTACACAGATGTCAAGGGCCACCCAAGCCAGATCAGAGCTGCACAACACAGACAGCAGCAGACGACAGCGCAGAGGGGCTATGAGCCAGCTGGGAGCCCAGGGGTGCCAACCCCAGTACGTGGCACAGCACAATACACAGCTTGCTCTCAAGTGCCCTTGCCAGGGATGCGCACAGGGCTCACTGCTGCCTGCCAGCCCAGGATGCTCTATGCCTCTCCCTGGCCTGGGGATGCAGGTATTCTAAGAGCAGGCGAGCCAACAACAGCAAAACGCCTTCCTCTCCCCCCGGCATAGCACAGACAAACGCAGGCCCCCCCGCTCTCACCTGCGCGAAAACTTGGAGGTGAACTTGCTGAAGATGCTGCCGGAGGCGCCCCTGCGCCCCTGGCTGTTCCCAGAGGGTGAGGCAGGTGGTACGTTGTAGGGGAGGTTCTGCTGGTCCCGGACCTGCCGGAGCTGCCCGGCATGGAAGGTACTGCGGCTGGAGATGCCCCGCGGGAAGTTGGTGCGTTCTGGGATGGCACTGCTGATGTTGTGGGCAGAGGGTGAAGCCACCGGGACCCTCTGGGGGGCAGTGCTGTTGTGGGGGCAGAGATCCAGTCAGGGGGCAGTGCTGGGAGACATGCCCAGCCCCCCGAGGCTTCCAGTCTTCAGGGGGCACTGATTGCCAGCATCTACTCACTTCCTGACACAAGTGCCACCCTGGTGCCAACCATACACTGGGCACCTACTCCTCTGGGGACCAGATGAATCCAAGAGACTGATGGTGGGGTAACCTGGGGCCAGATCAGAGCTGGCGCCCGCTGGAGAGGAATGGACCTGTACCCCACTCCCCACGCCCCTAAGCAAGCCAGTTCCCCCCACCCTGGGCCAGATCAGAGCTGGTGCTCCCTGGAGAGGAATGGACCTGTACCCCACTCCCCATGCCCCTAAGCAAGCCAGTTCCCCCGACCCTGGGCCAGATCAGAGCTGGTGCCCACTGGAGAGGAATGACCACATATCCCATTCCCTGGCCCCCATGCCAGACAGTCCCTCAGCCAACCTACACAGCACTTAAACACCCGTGGCTGGCCTGTGTCTGCCGACTCAGGCTTGCAGGGCTCTGGAACTTGAGCCTGGACGTCTGCGCTGCTGTTTTACAGCCCTGCAGCCTGAGTCAGCGGACACAGGCCAGCCGCAGGTGTTTAATTACAGTGTAGACATACCCTTAGTAACAATATTAAGTGAAGCAGACACAGGCAGCTACAAAAGCCAGGTCAGTCAAGATCCTGCCCCCCACCTCGGCCTCTCCCTGCGCAGCGTCACTCCTTAGTGCCTGGGAGGAGAGGGGAAACAGGGCACTCTTGCATGCATGCAGGAGTGGAGGTGCCAAGGAGGCCAGTTGTTCCAGGGTCTCCATCTCTGGTTGCACAAGGCCTCAGTGGGGACCGTTCCCCGCCAGCTAGATGTGCAGCAGATGGTTATCTCCAGCAGCTGACCCCTGAGGCTCCCCTTGTGGCTGGAGACCACAGATCAGCTGGGACACAGAGAGCTAGTGTGTGTGGGGACCCTAGGGAACGGCTAGCAGGGGCTATGTGGAGGGAACGTTAACCCAGGGCTGAGACTCCAGCCCTGCACAGGCTTCCCCCAGTTCTGGCCTCGGGATCATGGGATTAGCCATCGCCTCCCTGAGTGGCTGGGTGGGTCCCTGGGCAGCACTGGCTGCAGGGATCACCCGGGCCACCCACCATGGACAAAGATGGGGGTTGCCACCTCTGCTGGGCCCCATGGCCCAACACCCTCTTGCTCACTCACTTGCAGGCCCAGTGGCCCAGCGAGGACTGAGCAGGAAGTGAGCGAGGAGCGGACACTAGGGGGCACCCTGCCTGCCTACTTGCCTGGGTCTCTGGGCCTCACAGTTATTTTCAGTGGGGGGCAGCGTGGGCTTGTTGGGGTGCACCGAGGCAGACATGGATTTCTGGTGCTGGCGCGGGCGCGCGGAGCCCACGGCGGCGGAAGCAGAAGCCGTGGAAGCCCTGGACCCCGGAGTGGTTAAACTAGGAAACAAAAGCAGGGGAGAAGCACAGATTTAAAGGGAGGGGAGGGGAAGGGGACGTGAGGCTGTATCCAGAGCTGCACCTGCTCTCAGGGTCTATAGGACTCTCCCACCTACCCTCCTCCACAGTGCTGGGACCTGAGGGGTGACTGGGTTGTTCTCCGGGTCCCAGGTCTGGCACTGCCATGTGGCCAAGCAGCATCAACTGCATTTGGCCCACTAGCCACCAGCCCGAGAACCAAGCTTAGCTGGCCCCAGGATCAGGGAACGACTCTTGCTCTGTGCACCCTAAAAGGAAAGCCCCACCCCATGAGCCAGCCAGCAACTCCTGCCCTGGGGCCTGAGTGGAGCCAGTGCCCCCTTGAAGGGAAAGGCACCAGATCCCATTCCCCACCACTCTGAGTGAGCCGGTCCCCTGCCCTGCGGCTAGACTGGAGCCAATGCCCTCTAGAAAAGAAAGGCCTCAATATCTCAGTCCCCTAGACCTGCTATGGCCCCCTTGCCACATTCCCTACAGAGATTTGGGGGTGGGGGCACCCCAGTTTAGAATCTTACAACTTTTCAGGAAGACGTAAGCCCACTCAGGAAGGGAAATATCCAGCCCCCGTGCTGCCCTAGAGATACAGCCCCATGTTGGCAGAGACAGATCAGGGAGCAAGATATACAATATACAGCCCAGTATATGTGTATATGGGGAGGGAGGGACACACACTCAGATGCAGAATGGGCAAGGGGCGGGTGCTGATGAAGGTGAGGGGTAAAATAAACGAGATGGGCAGTGGGGTGCAGGTGGGCATGGAGCCTCTCCCCCCACTGGGGCCCTGCAGCAGTGGGGGATGCTGGGTGCACAATGAACAGGAGCGGAGATGGAGCATCAGCAATGGGAAGGGATGGGGGTGTCCTTCTCCAGATGGGGAACCTTTTGCCGCTCCTCAGTCTGAGCTCAGTAGGGTCTAGAAGCAGCCGGGCACCCAAAGCCCAGTCACCTGGCACTGGAGGGGAACAGCGGGATGTGCAGAGCCCAGTCACCAGGCACTGGGGGACGGGGGACAGCAGGGTGCATAGAGCCCAGTCCCCAGGCACTGCAGGGGAGGGGACAGGGGATGCACAGAGCCCAGTCAGCAGGTATGGGGAAGGGAGAGGGGAACCAGGCACGTGGAGCCCAGAGGCTGTGGGAGTGGGCAGGGTACTGGCCTAGGACTTCCACAGCTGAACGCACAGAGGGCAGCATGGTATGAGCCAAACCCTGGGGTGGGGGTCTGGCATGACCCCCTTGCCTACTGCCCCTCCCACGCTTGCTACATCTATGAGGGTGGCAAAATGAGCAGCAGTCCCCAGGGAACATCGAGTTAGCTCCCTTGGGCACTGGAAGGGGAGAGCTGCCAGCTCCCGCATTGCCGTGCCAGGGTCCCTGCTGCCCAGGCAGGAAGCCCCCTCCACTGCTCCTCAGCGCTGGATGCAGTGCGCTCTCTGAAGTGGGGCACTGTGCAGAGATTGTGGTGTTGCCGAGCCCCAGGGCCCCAGTGTGGCACAGATGGGAGACAGATGCCCTGGCGGACTCCCAGCATGGCACTCCAAGGCCCCCAGGGATGGGATGTCCCCCATCTAGCCTCCTATCCGGGACTGCCCGGGGAGCCCTACCTGTCCTTGCCATTCTGTATGGAGTTCTGGCCCAGGCTGGTCCGCTCCAGCATGGGGGAATTCCGGCTCCGGTTGGTGCTGGTGGAGAGGACACTGTTCTGTTGGGGGGGACAGACATGGAGTGAATGGGAGGGCGTCTGACACTTGCTACCCCTCACCTCATCCCAGGCCCATCCTGCACAGGGGGAAACTGAGGCACAGAGGTGAAGTGACTCACTCAACTTCCCAGAGCAAGTCTGCAATCAAGCCAGGAATAGAACGCAGGAGTCCTGGCTCCCAGCTCCCCCTGCCCCCAACCCATTAGGCCCCCCCTCCCCAGAGCCAGGAACACGACCCAGGAGTCCTGACCGTGGATGGGGTGGGCGTGCTCTTCTTCCTCTCGAGCCCGGTCAGTGGGCTGGCGGGCACTTTGACGGTGCTGCTGGCCTTGCGCCCAGCCTCACGCTCCTCCTCGGGGCGCTTGTTCTCTGCGTTGTTGCTCTGGGTCTTCTTGGAGTATGAAGTGGAGGTGGGGATGGCAGGGACTGCAATGACAGCGACGGGCCTGCGGGCTGAGCATGGGCAGCACCAGATGGACCCCCAGCCCCTGCTGTCTGGCCAGCCAGGGGCCATGGGTCCCCCATGTCCCCACCACCACCCAGGCTGGCCAGGAACCATCCCATTTCAGTACGGTCTCCTGTCTCCCTACCATTGCCACCCAGCCAGGGCCCCAAGCTCTGCTTCAGTGCCCCCACCCAGCATCACTACCTGGCTGGGAACCATTCCCCTCCACTGCCACCTGCCCCACTTGGCTCTGGCTCTTCCCCATCACCACAGGTGCCAGGCTGGCTGCCCTGGACACCCCTGTGCCAGGAGACCAGAGTAGCTTGGTGTTCCTGCTTGCTGATGGATTCCAGCTCCTGCTGCTGAAAGGGGGCTGTGCTGTCACGCGGCCCTGGGACCATGGCCTCAGGGAGGAGGCCAGGGAGAAAGACTGCAGACCCAAGGGGGAGTGGCACCCCAGTGGGGAAACCGCTGCCAGCCATGGCTGAGAGCAGGGCCCCCTTTCTCTAGCCCTTCCTACTAGCAGAGCTCACAGCATCAGCCTCACTGTTTGTTTTCAAAAGGGCTGCCCTGGGTCACATTGCTAGTCCACAGCAGAGCTGTGGACAGAACCCAGGAGACTCCCAGCCTTCCTCACTGTAACCACTAGACCCATCCCGTAGAGCTAACTGCCAGACTAGCCAGCAGCTTTGTTGTTTTCCCCGGCTCTGAGAGGCTCCAGGTGGCCAGTGGGGCGCTACCTGGGGGGTACTCACCCTGGTCGCTGAAGCGTCGCTGCTTGGGGTTGGCCGAGACGCTGCGCTGTACCTTGTGTGAGGGGGAGGGGGCGCTACTGTTGGCCAGCTCGGCCTGAGGCCTCGGCTTCAGCGTGATGTTGTCATTGTCCAGCTGGAAGTACAGGAGACAGGCCGGGGTTTCCAGAGAGCTCCAGGGAACGGCAGGGAGCTGGGCAGGGCACGGGTACTGCACCAGCCTTCACTGCCAAAAGCCTGCATTGGCAACAGGCTGGCACCACGGGGATGGCCAGTTCCAGGGCCTCAACCCAATCACTACCCAGAAAGATCACTGTGGAATCACAAGGGTGTTAGAAAACAGCCCCTACCAGAGTCCAGGGCTGGGACGGCCAGGGAGCAGCTGACAGAGCTGTGTGATTTTTACTGGAGCCCACCTCCCCACAGTACCCACCTCTGAGTTCTTGTATCCCAGCAGCAGGTATGTGGCCATGACCTCGTTATACTTCTGCCCGACCAGCGAGTCCTGGATCTCCTCCCGTGTGTACCCCATGGAGATCATCAGCTCTGTGGAGAGAGAAACATGCCGTGGTGGGGAGTCCCCCAAGCACAGCCCCACACCCTGCCGGACACAGGGGGCACCGCTGCTGAGCACAGGGAGAGGGGTGCCCTGGGGCCGAGACAGCCCACAGCCCCAGTCCAACTGTGCACAGCACTGGGTGACTGACTGTGTAGGTCCCCACTAAGGTGCCTGGGTGATGGGCAGCTGGGGAGGGAGCAGGTCCAGGTGTTTGGCTTGGCTTGTTCTAGCTCCCAGGTGCCACTGAGTAGCTCAGTGCTTTCCATGGCAAAGCTCAAAGCACCTGCTGGCACCAACTGCCCCCTAGCAGCAGGTACTGGGGGGATGACGACACTTTGCAGGGGTCAAACAGGCACAGTAGTTTGATCCAGTGGGGAACAGCCCCTGTGACAGAGCTGGGATTGAACCCATGCGTCCCGGCTCTCAGCCCCCACTCTCCTCCCAGAGCTGGGAACGGAACACAGGCATCCTGATTCTCAGCTCCCTCTAGTCACGAGAGCCCACTGCCTCTTCAGCAGAGCTCCTTGCACCCCGTAGTTATCTCCCGCCCCACTGTGGAGGGGGGAGCCGTGTACACGGGGCGGGGATGGAGAGCACCAAGGGGCCGAGGCACCGGCAGCACCACTGGCTTGTCTGCTCTCTCCAAGCTGCCATGCCCCCAGGCACTCTGGTGCCGTACCTGTCCGCCGTGGGTCCTTGTAGTCAGGGAGGGGCTCCATGTAGGGCTTTAGCTCGTCGTCCTCATGCCCCACATTCATCCAGCGGTCTTTCATGATTTGCTGCAGTGGAGAGGGGGAGTCAGCAGAGGGATGGGGAGGGGGCACCCAGGGATGCAACACTCACCTCAACCCCCACTGTGCAGCCATTGAAGGAGCCCGCCTCCCCCCAGGTGAGTCAGCACTCAGTGGGCCCAGTACTGAGAGGGATTTGGGCCTTCCTCAGGAGCATCAAGGTGCAGGCCACTGCTGGAGAGAGGATCCTAGGCCAGAGAGGCCAGTGGGTCTGATGGGGGGGGGAAGGGAGGGATACTGGACTGCACAGGCCCATGGGTCTGACCCAGAGTGGCAGGAACTGGGGGGATGCCAGGCTGGCTGGGCCCATGTGTCTGATCTATGGTGGGTAGGGTGGGCAGCTATACTGAGCTGGCTGGGCCCATCGGGAGGAGAGGGAGGGATATATTGAGCTGGCTGGGCCCCATGGACCTGACCCAGAGTGGCAGGGACTGGGGGGATACCAGGCTATCTGGGTCCCATTGGCCTGGTGACAGAGGTGAATGCTGGGTTGGCTGGGCCCATTGGTTTGATGGAGTGAATGCTGGGCTAGATGGGCCCACTGGTCTGACTGGGGGGCAGCTGCTGTTGAAGATGAGCACTGAGGGAGGCAGGCAGGCTCCTAGGCCATTGCTCCAGCCCCATTCTGCCTCAGTGGGCTGCCTGGGGAGCCGGGAGCCTTCCCCAGAACAAGATAGGGCAGTGGGCCCCGAGTGCAGCCTTCGGAGGGGTCTTCGCCCCTGTGCTAGCTCCAGGCTGGGGAAGGGGCATAGCAGAAAGATGAGAGTGCCCTGCTCTAGAGGGGGGTGGGGTAGGCCTGGCAGCAGGAACTCCCTCCTCGTACCAGAGTGCCAGGCCCTCCCACCCTCTCCATAGACTGTTCCCCACAGAGCGGGCCCCACAGCACTGAGGAGACAACTCCCAGCTCCGGTACCAAGCCAGACCCACTCCTCTGGATGCCACGGCAGGGCCTGTGTCTGGTCTGAGAACAGTCCAACTAGCGCAGTGAGAACAGCCAGCTGTGGCAGAGGAGACTCTGCTGGGATGCACTGGCAGGACCCTCCTGCCCCCCAATCACCTCTAAAGTGCCTCTCTTGCTAGGGTTGAGAATGAGGAATTTCTTCAGCAGGTTCTCACAGTCCGTGGACATGTAGAAGGGGATCCGGTACTTGCCCCGCAAGACCCGTTCCCGCAGTTCCTGGGGGGAAAGGAAGGGTTAGCAGGAGGGCCGGAGGTGGGTGCACGGAGACACATGTGAGCACACACAGATGATGTCCACACACACAAACACAAAAAGGATATGTGATTATCCTCATTAGGCAGATGGGGAAAAAAACCAACAACTTACCAGGGTCAGACAAGTCAGAGAACCAAGAACAGAACCCATGACTCCTAGCTCTGAGCCCCCCCCGACTCTAACCACCAGACACTTCGCCCCTACCAGAACAGGGAACAGAACCCAGGAATCGCAGCCCCCTGCTCTACCCACTCCTGTCGTAGATCTAGGAACGGAACCAGGAGTCCTGGCTCCCACCCCTACTCGGGGTGCGCACGATGTGTATGCAGGCTCCCAGCATGCCCAGCGCTCCCTCAGTGTATGTCGGGGGGACAGGTGCCAGGGGCTGAATAGGCCTGTCCCATGCACCATGGGGGAACTGCCAGTGGCAGAGGTGGGGGTGCCGTGCCCACTCACCTTGAGGTTCTGCCCATCGAAGGGCAATGAGCCGCTGACCAGAGTGTACAGGATGACGCCCAGGCTCCAAACGTCCACCTCGGGGCCGTCGTACTTTTTACCCTGGAAGAGCTCGGGCGCAGCATAGGGAGGGCTCCCACAGAACGTGTCCAGCTTGTTCCCGAACGTGAACTCATTGCTGAAGCCAAAGTCGGCGATTTTAATGTTCATGTCGGCATCGAGCAGCAGATTCTCGGCCTGCAGGGTACGAGCAACATGGCAGGGGGGTCACTGCTGCCTGGGCATCCCTCGCAGGGTAGGGAGGAAGGACAGCCAATGGGGCTTTGAGTTGGGATGGAAAGGCATTGACAAAACTGAGGGCGAGCCCAACAGCCAGTTGAGGGGAAGGGATCAATGGAGTGGGATTGGCACCTTGAGGGGCAGGAGCAATCTGAACAGGGGCTCTAGCAGCACCATGCCCTGCTGAGGGTGTCTCTTACCTTCAAGTCTCTATGTACAATGAACTTCTGGTGACAGTACTGCACAGCAGACACTATCTGGAAGGGAAGAGAAGGACAAGATGCAGGGGGGTCTTCACGACAGAGCTGCCCGTGCAGGGAAGGGGATGCAATCATGCTTCACTATCCACCTATGTCCCCCTCAGCCTCGCTGTACAGCTCAAAAGGACAGCTGAGCCCAGCTCCCGCACCTCATGGTATCGGAGCACACTGGCACCACTACAGACTGAGATGTGAGCGCCCCCTACACAGCCGCCAAAATTTCCTGTCGCATCCCAGAGCTTCACAAGGCTAAAGCCAGCTTTGGTCAGACTCTCCTCGGCAGCCTTGGGCATAGCTGGGGATGGCGGGACTGTTATCTCAGGTGGCCTTTAGCTCAGAGGCCTGTGTGCTAACGCCCACACAATGCCCAGCACCCCTACACCAGGGGTCAGGGCCCGTGTCACCGGGAGCAGAACTAACCTGTCGAAATTTTGCCCTGGCTTCTTTCTCTTTCATTCTTCCATGGGCTACTAAGTAGTCGAACACCTCACCTGCAGGGAGTGACAGACACATTACACGGAGAAGGGTGTGGGCCTGAGCCCCCCAGAAGCCTTTGCTCTGGCTGAGGGCAGGAGGGTGTTATGGGTCCCCCCCCACCTACCCCCACTGGCGTACTCCATGACGAGGTACAGCGTCTTCTCCGTCTCTATGACTTCAAATAATTTAACTGCAAGACACAAAGCAGGGGGAAGTGGGCACCCTGTGTAGCTCCAGGCTCTGAGCCCCGCCTGTGCTGGCCCGAGCTGGGGGCTGTGGCAGGCCGGCTGCATCATTGGTGCTCCCCCTGCTGGTGATGGCAGGAGGCTCTCGGGGCCAAACCTGGTGCAGCCACCAACCCACTCACATTAACTGGAGTTGTGCCCACTTGAGCATCCAGTGCTGGCATTAGCAGTCGTGCCCGGATCAGCGCTGGGAGCTCTCCACGTGCCCGCGAACTGCAACCCAGAACTGCAACCCAGAACTGCCAAGAGCATGAAATCCAGCTCACCAGGGCTTGGGTATGTGGCTCTCCAGCCCTGAGGGTATAAGCTGTCTGGGGGATTTCACCCTCACCAGCTAGAGCCTGCATTCCCCACTGGGGTGGGCGGGAGCTTGCCCCTGGACATCCCAGCCATCCCTCTCCCAGCACACGAGTGAGCGTGGGATGGGGACAAGCTGTGTGCACAGTCTCACCTATGTTGGGATGATTCAAAACCTTCATTATTCGCACTTCTCGGAAGAGCTGGAATAAAGCAGAGACAAGAGCATGCAGCTGGGGTTAAACAGCAAGGGGGGCCCAATAGTACGAGGCCAGTGTATCCCAAAGGCCCAGACCCCTACTACAGGGATCACTGCACAGAACCAGGACCCTTGAGACCAGGCTGGAGTGGGGTGGCCAGCCCATATAGCCACCAACCCCATAGACCCATCTGCCTGTCAAAAGCTGAGGATCTTGCAGCACTGTCATAGGAAGCAAAACTGATTTGCCCAAGGCCACACAGGCAGAGAAGGAACTGGAACCCAGGAGTCCTGCCTCCCTTCCCCAGTCCCAGGTTTCAGCTCCCAGAGGAGGCTGCTGCACTGCAGAAGGGTCTGAAAGCTATCTTGGAAACGGGAAGCAGAGGGACAATGCCCCCCAACAGGGCTGCTGAGCGGCTTAGCGTGTGTTTGGACAACACAGCAATTTCATTAAGTGGGAGAGCGTTACCCCTCCCCTGGGGTCAGGTCCCAATCCCCACTAGATTACAGATCTTGTTACTGTAATCCATTAATTAACAAAGCAATCCACTTGTGTGTAACCAGCCGGGGTAATTGGACACCGAGACTGAGCATCCTGCCACCTTGACTGGGCTAGGTGGATGCACCCACAAGAGAAGAGACACCAGAGCACCTCACACAATTATGCTAATAATCCCTAGCTCTTCTATAGCGCTGCCCAGACGTAGAGCTCAAAGCGCTTTACAAAGACGGTCAGTATCACTATCCCTATTTTACAGATGGGGAAACTGAGGCACAGAGGTCACAGCAGAGCTGGGACTAGAACCCAGAAGTTCTGAGTTACAGGTTAGTGATGTAGCCACCAGGTCAAACTGAGCTGCTGCTCGGTGTACCATCAAGGGTTCAAGGGGAAACCGGTTGGGCAATGCTCCAGGGACTGAGAGTTGGAGCATGCGTGGCTCTGAAGGGTTGGCTCCTCTGTATCCTGTCTTGAGCCAGGGCATTGCTACCTTTTGCTGATGGTGGGGTGGGGCTTGAGGAGTTGTGTCTGTCTGGGAGCCCCATGGCAGATATCCCTTGGAGGGAAGGGGCTGGAGTTGCCCCCTTGCCTTGCGCAACCCACAGGGACAGCACTGCCATGCTGGCATCTGCCCGACTCCTGATCCAGGTGGGTGGGGCCACAGAGGAAGCACTGGCACAGGCCCCAAGCTGAGGCCAGACAGCGAGGCCCCCTGGGTGCTGGGATTTGCCTGGATGTCTCAGGGTTTGGAGGGGACTATGCTTTAGATGCTGCCAGACCATGGGGTATGCTTGGGCTGAATGCCCAGCCTGGCAGGCGAGCGGGAATGGTTGGGATGTGGGGCTGTGTCCCCCCTTCCACACACAGCTTCCCACCACCTCCTCAGCTCTGTCTTGGGCTGACCCCCCTTCTCCACTTAGCTATCCCCACCCCGTAGCTCTGCCCGTGGGCTGAGCCCTCGTCCACACATGGGCCCCAGCGCTGTTCTCCCAGCTATCTCTCCTGTAACGATGCCAAGTGTCTGACTAACACTTGCCTCATTACCAAGGCAACGAGCCACAGACAACCCAGAGCTTTCTCCTCCTTCCCTTCACCTCACGTCTTGGCTTGCAGGGACGCCCACTCGGCATCTTCCATGCCCCTGCTCGCTCAGCCTCCGTGTGTGGGGGGAAGGAAGGGGGGGGATCTTTTCCTTTCCAGGAGGGTCTGTGAGTTGGGCTAATTTGAGGTCAGTCTCTGGATTCTCAGCCCTTTGCTCAACTTCCTGCGTGACACAGCTGAGTGGATGCGGCCCACTTGCAGCCCATGGGAAAGCAGACACCGTTGCCCCTTCCTCCCCTGCCTCAGGGGCCCTGCTGCCAGCTACAAACCCTCCCGAACAGGGGAGCTGCTTCCCAGCACACAGCGTGTGGTCCTACATGGCGCAGGAGAACACTGAGCTGGCGCCTCCGACATTGGCAAGGAGGGCCCAGGGCAGGGCTCTAGGCACATTGGCCGTGGGTCAGTGACAGCTACTGCAGGGACTGTGCTCTGGCCACTGGAGCAGTCAGGGCGCCTGTGAACAGCTTCACGCTCTGGAAAGGAAGTAGAAGCCAGAGGAGAGAGCAGGGGACTGATGAATTTTGTGTATGTACCTCAGTTTCCCT
The DNA here is from genome assembly GCF_965140295.1 of Lepidochelys olivacea. Classification (NCBI taxonomy): domain Eukaryota; kingdom Metazoa; phylum Chordata; order Testudines; family Cheloniidae; genus Lepidochelys; species Lepidochelys olivacea. The sequence goes on from NC_140417.1 coordinate 31,508,282, forward strand.
ATCGAGAGGGGGATGGGGGGGGGGAAGATACCTACCTGCCAGGGAAGATCCCTGAGGGTTTCGGGATGCCATGCTGAGTGCTACCCTGCTCCTGGGCACAAGCCTGGCCGCATTTACCCAGGTCCTGCTACTGTGGGCACGCGCCTTGGGGCCTGGGCACAAAGTGGGGCCCCATCCCAGGCACGGTTTCTGCATCGCGGCTTCCCTTTGGGAATTGGCGGGAACGTGACAGAGTGATTTCCAGGAGAAGCCTCCCCCCGGCAGCGCAGACGCAGCCCACCCCCTTTTCTGCGTCCCAAAACCACAGCAATTAAATGGTCTATGGGCTCACTAATGACCGTACATGGGAGAGAGCTATAAATACCTCCCCAGCAAACATCTGGAGACTGAGCCAAACTGAAAACTGGCAGCCAGATGTTCAGACGCCATGGCTGCTTGCACAGAGCCAGTCACTCTGGATGCCGGACTAATGTTAGCTCAGGATTCACCTGATCCACAAATGCCCCACACTGGCGGGAGCTTGGCCAGGTGTGAAACCCAGGAGCTGTCCACTTGGGTTCTTGCCTGGCCAGGATGCAGTGACATGTATCTCCCACCTTGCCCTGAGGAATCCTCAACAGCTTCCCAGATGGTCCACTGAGCAGAGAACACACTGCTCCCAGAGACTGGAGCTTGCTCCCAGCTAGCCCGGGACACAGGTGAGCTAGAACACACTACTCCCAGAGATCGGTGCTCGCTCCCGGCTAGCCCGGGACACAGGTGGGCTAGAACACACTGCTCCCTGCTCCCCAGAGAGCTGCGCTCGCTCCCGGCTAATCTGGGCCACAAGTGAGCCAGTGCTCACTAGATCTTGGTCACCCACTGTGCTACAGTCTAAGACAGCAGCAAGCCTCTCTGTAGGCATTATTCCCCAACTTCCTGCTCTAGGAAGGGGCTCTATTGAGGCTTTACAGCAAAAGGCTTTTCCTCCAGCAACCATCTGTCAGCCCCATCTCCATCTGGGGCTGGGGTACAGCCAAGGACTTAGGGATAGCTTGGGCCAAACAGCACAGAGAGAAACAGGAGGGGATCAGCTCTGCTCTCCACTCATGGCTACAGGGATGCCTCCACCAGCCACTTCAGAGACTCTCAGTGGATGCAGTGGTGCAAACCTCATCGGGACTAGTCAGTGAGGGCACCCCTTCTGTGCTGGCTCACAAGCCTGGACAGAGCCTTCCAGCAGGACAAGGCACGTCTCTCTTCAGAGCTCCAGAGAAAAGCAGTCAGGGCACCAAAAGCTGCATGCACACCCACGGGTGCATGCCCTGATACTGCACCAGAAGCCCGATGCTTTACCCACTATGCTACAATGCCCTTCCCACAGGAGAGTTCCCCTCTGTCCTTGGCACATCCCATAAGCCACTGCTCAACACACAGCTGCTCCCCAGGGTCAGGCATTAGGGCTTTGTGCTTAGATTGTAACCTCTCTGGGGTAGGGAACTGTGTCCATCATGCGTTTGTACGGTGCCTGGCGCAGTAGGGCTCTGATCTACCAGAGTCCCCTACAGGACACCATAGTAAACAATAAGGCAGTGAGCAGCTGGGCTGGTGAGAAACCCCCAGGAAAGAGAGCTTCAGCATCCTCTCCAGCCTCAGCCCCACCTCAACATGGCCAAGGCTGGGCCCAGTGCACTAAACTGCCTTGTGACTTGGCAGCTCACAGGGCAGGGAGGGGCTAAACGCAGCGCTGGTGCCCATGCAGGAGGCCCAGGGCTGAGCTCATCCTCACCCACTAGACACCCCCTTCCAGGATGTGCCAAAAGCAGAGCCCAAAGCCTACGAGCTGGAGAGGCTGATTCTGGAGGTGGGCAGAGCTCTGTGCTGGTTGCCGGGGATGCGACGGTTGCTATGGCTGGCTTTAGAATTGGGGGGAGGGATTCCTCTGCAGAGTGCTCTGGCTTCCTGGGGGAAGGCGCAACATGCTTATGCCTTGAGCTGGAGAAGCTAGGGACCAACATTCATAGGGGCAGGAGCTGGCGGGGATCACTCCTCCACAGATGGCCAGGTGCATTATAGGGCAGCACACAGATCACCAGGGCCACAGGCCCTGGTCTCACATGGCAGGAGGGCGGCTGGAAAGCTCCTGAGCACACATCTCCCAGCTCCCTTTATTCAAGTCTGGCTGGAGGGGAAGCCTCTGTTGTACCTAGGGCTGGCATTCCTCTGGCAACAGTGCCCATCCAGTGAGGGGCTCCACATCCTCCACTCCAGCGGGACCCAGCCCATTGTAGGGGGCTTGGTATAACCAGAGGTGGTGCTGGGAAGTGGAATGAAGGCCTGATGAAGATATGGGAGACCTACATCTCGGCAGGGAGGGACACACCAGGGGGTAGTGAGGACCACTGAGGCAAGGTCGCTCCAGGAGATGCATCCTGACATGGGGAGAATGGGATACAAGAGGCCACATGGTCCAGGCCCCGCGCCTGTCCCTCCCTGGGTGCTAACATGACCTGCAAGCTACAGCAGCTGCCAGCTCAGCCGCTTTGCTCAGGTTCTGTTGACAAGACTGCGTCAACAGCTGCCAAGCCATGCAGGGCAGCTGGTGTCAGGCTCTGAGTCAAACAGGACCCGGAGTAGTCTGGGCACAAAGTGCTGCACCTCCTGCACGGCCTTCTGGTGACCCATGCGGACGGGGGATTGGTGACAGCCTTGGCCATTTTGAGACCGACTCCTGCAGGAGCTGGGGGTTATCTGCCGAGCGGGCAAGAGGAGCAGTCACACCCCAGAGCATGCTGAAGGGATCAGCTGGCGTGGGCTCCCTGCCCCACTTGCTTCCCACAAGCAGAACTGTATTCCTTTTTTTTTTTTTTGGGGGGGGGGGGGGTGTGGAATGGGCACAAGGTCAAGCTCCCAGGGCGGGATATTCTGTGCCCATGGGCATTCACCCCCCCACACACCACTCTAGGGACCCCACTTATGACTCATCATGACCCCCTGGTGCCAGGCCAAGGCTGACTGACCTCCAGCCCTCAGCAGGATGGAGCATTGGGCACCCCATTGCTTAGCTTTGACCTCATGGGGCACAGCTCTGTAGTGTCACTCAGCCAGTACTTCAGGAAGGTAGGCAACATGTAGTCTCTCCCATTCTACTTAGGCAGAGCTGGGAGTAAAACCCAGGAGTCCTGGCTCCCAGCCACCTCCCTGTAACCCACTAGAACCCACTCCCCTCCCAGAGCTGGGGACAGAACCCAGAGCCCTAGCTCCCAAATCCAATAGCTAGAGCAGAAGTACAACACGCCTTGCCAGTTATGCTGGCAAACTGAATCCTTGGAACTCGGTTTTGCTATCCCAGAGGCCCCCACACTCCCAATCCCCTATACAGGCAGGTGGTTGGACAGTGCAGGGCTCAGAACACAGCATGAGCAGCTGGGCAGAGATGTTACTCTGTTTAATTGTGGAGCATCACCATGACAGTGAAGGGGGTACTAGGGGGAAGGCAATACTTAGAGCACCTCCTGCTGTCAGGGTGCTATGCCCACAGTCTGAACATCCAGAGGCAGGGCCCTTACCTTCTGCAGGCTTGATGAGTTGAGCTGCGTCTTATCAATGATTTTCACAGCCACCTGGATGGGGAGAGAGGGGAGCTCAGTTATCTCTCCTGTAGCGTTGGACAAGCTGGAGCAGAACATGCCCGAGGGAGAATCCTAGGCAGGTGCAAACAAGGATGGAGGCCCCGACAACCCTCAGGCTGGCTGTTTGCTGCTGCCTCTGCTGCCCCGGTTAACGACAATGCGTCTCTGTTCCATCAAGCCCCCCAGCAGGCCCAGCACAGGCATGGCAGCAGGCCAGCAGGCAATTTACAGCCTTGGGAAAACTCAGATTTTAGGGCAGTGTGTGTCAGACAGACTGTGGGGGCCGTTCTTCATCCTGGCTCAAGGACTTGAACCAATCGGGTATGAAGCAGTGACTCTGTGTCACACAAACACGTGGCAGGTTCCTGGAGTCGGGTAGGGAACCTGCAGTAAATTGTGTTCAACTTCGATCCCTTTGAGAGAGCCTGCTGGCTAATCTCAGAGGTGGCAGACAGGAGCACATCAGCAGGTTCTGGGAGCAGCATGCGGCAGAGCACTCCAGAGAGGCCAACGATCTGGGCTGGGATTAGCCGGCTTAACCCAGTAACCCACAACAGGGGGATGGCACTCAGTGATGACGGTGGGGAAGGTATTTCCACCTTCCCTCAGGCACCCAAGCTTGGCTCTCACTGCTTGACAAGCCCTTGCTACCCCACCTGACACTCCTGTCAAGGCTTTATCCACATACACACTCCCCAGTTTGTATTCATCCCCTGCGTGAAGCCTTAGATCCATTTGGAAATGGCTGAAGCTAGATCAATCTAAAGCAACCTGGTGCATACATAAGCACTGAGACAGGACCCCTCCAAGACCAGGTAGGACCAGGAAAGGCAAGACACACAGCAGAGTTTCAGCAGGTATCACCCTCGGTCATGATGCTAATCTGGAGCCCACTGGGCCTTGGCAGAGGACAGATGTTGCTCAAACACTTCCTCATGGGCATTAAGCCCTAGGCTGAAAAAGCCTTTACAGCAAACACACCACTGGTTACGAGCTGGCCTGCGCAAGCCACTGGCTATAGCAGCCCCACTGGAAGCCAGCATGTCAGGTAAATACAAGTCTCGCAAAGGAGAGCTATAGCTCCCTGAGCCCCATTGAACTACGATCCAGGGAAAGGATGGCCAGCTGCCACTTCAGCCAACCAGGACCCCCTGGGTAATGCAATTCCCCTTTCCCTCCAGAGGCTCAGTCAGCAATGGGAGGCCAGCAAACCTGCCCCAACACCAACACTTCATCCTCCCTTGGATCCTAAACCCTCTGCTGCATGCACAGCAGGGAGGAATAGCTTGCTGCCTCCTCTCCCCATTCCCCTCAGAGCCAGGGACACACACAATAGCAGAGCCCCAGTGCAGCTATAAAAGCCTGGCTAGCCTAGCAGCACCACAGCCCGCAACCCTGCCAGGCCCCTTTAACTCTTCCCCAAGGTCAGAGTTCAGTGGAGACACTGAAAGGGCTGGAGGGGTTAGGTGGAGAGCCAACAGGCTAAGCCAGGGCTGGACCGGGCCAACAGGTGTTTGATCATGGGTGTTGAAGGCCATTATGGCAAAGGAAGAGAGGGTCAAATGATGGGTTGGATGTGAGGGAGTTAAAACAAACCAAAGAAGAAGCTAAGACCTGTTGGGAGCCCGATCTGTTGGGCTGTGAAACTTTCCCAGGGGATGTAGCGGGAGCCCCATGAGTCAGGACACTTAGACAAGGCACTGGGGACGATCCTGCACTGACTGCCAGGGATGGATGTGGCTCACTAGGGAGATCCCAGCTAGGTGTCACAGCACTGACCTGTGCTGACCTGGATCAATCCCTCCCACCTGTCTGGACAGGGGTTAATGCTGGGGGGGCAGCATGTGCTGAAGTAGGACAGAGGGAGGACTCTTCAGAGCCTGGGGAGTTGCCATGAACGCATTCAGCCCCACATCTTCCTGGCTTCTGTGCTTGCACTTGGGCCCATCCATCAGGATGAGAAAACCCCTCCTCTTCCTGCAGCCCCCTCCTTCAGGGTATTTCTCCTCCCCCCCTCAGTGGAAGCCCCTTACTGCCCCTCACACAGACCCTACTGCAGTAGCTGGAGGGGGCGGGTAAGTTAGGCTGGTGCTAACTGAGCTCCAAATCCAGTGCTCTGGGCTGCAGCATAGGCAGGGGCAGGCTGCAAACACAGATGCCTTCCAAGAGCAGCCGTGGTGTTTCAGCAGTGACAATGCTACAAGAGCTGTTGGGAAACAGGCGCTGGCTTCAGGCTGGAGATAACCGGCTTCTTCAGCCTGTGCAAACAGCAGGACCCATGTGAACAAACCGGTATTTCCACACTGCCACCAAGGCTTATTTACAGCCTACAGAGCTGGGAGGCGGGGAAAAAGACACTCACCCAACGGACTCTGAGCCCATGGGAAACTGAATCGAGCTGTACCACTTCTCTGGTATTTCACGGGGGGGGGTGGGGGTGGGGGTGGAGGGGGGTGTCTGAAGGGGAAAATGCCCCCATCTGACTGGCTGCCCTTCCCGCCATCCCGAAGAGACAGCCCAGTAGAGCTGCTGTATGAGGGGCAGGGGGAAGCAGAACCACCCATGAGCTGCTGGGTTCTGTTTGCTCCCTATCCTGGGAAAAACATGGTGGGATGGGGCCTGCTCTGTTCCTGTGAAAAATACATGTGTGCCCCACGAACGAACACCCACATGCCTCCCCAAAGAAGAGGGAACAATGGCACCTGCCCTGGCTCCTGGTGTGGAGCGCTGCCTGGCTGAGCTGCCCATAGGGGCGGGGCCCCAGCCTCTCAAGGAGCCAAGAGAAGGTCTCGATCACTCCCCAGTTTGTTCGCCCCACTCTGCCCCCAGGGCCCTTCCCGAGACTAGGCAGCCCCTTGAGAGGTGCAGCTGGTGGGGGGGGGGGGGGAATGCTGCAGGAGAAGCAGGGCTTAGTCACCCCCCACCCAGCCTGTATGGCCTGTCCTGGAGGGGTGGGATGGGAAAGCCAGGCAGACACAAGGCTGGTTTCTTCCACCCACCTGCAGAGCAGAGCAGGGTTCTAGCACATTCCCACAAGCACACAAGGCTCTAAGGCAGTGGCATAAACCTGCCTGGCCCCTGGCTAGGATTCAGGGCTGCCTCTGTAATGGCCCAAGTGGCTGCAGCAGAGCCACGTGCTGGGGTGCATCTGTTGCCATCTGCTCCGGAGAGTGGGAGCCTGGGCCGGGTGCCTGGCAGCTTGGCAACGAATGGTACTTGGCATTTCTGAGCACACACGCTTGCTCCGGGTTGGAGGCCTCACAGGCTCGCAAAGTGCTCCAAGCAGGAGGGAGCACAACATGGTGGTTCAAGTGCAGGGCTGAGAGGGTATGTCTACACTGCCATGAGCCACCCTTGGCTGGCCTATGCCAGCTGACTTAGCTCGGGCTAACAAGCTGATTAAAAGCAGTGTAGATGTTCAGCCTCCGAGCTCTGGTACCCTCCCATTCCATAGAGAGCCCAGCCTGAGACTGAATGTCTACACTGCAATTAAACAGCCCCTTAGCCTGAGCCCTGCAAGGGCCAGCTGCAGGTTTTTAACTGCAGTGTAGACATACCAGAGAGTCAGGAGACCCGGGTTCTGCCTCCCCTGGTGCTTCAGCTTACCCATTTGTCAGAGGGGGCAACCCCCCCCCGGCGCCTGCCCAGATGTGGTGCAGTCTCTGCTCGGCAGCACATCAGACCCTGAAGAAAGGCCAAGGAGGCTTTTACATAGAAGGAAATGGAAGCAGAGATGGAAGGGATTTGCCCAGGGTCACACAGTAGCAAGACCAGATACTGAGATTCCCCTTGGCTCTAGCCACTAGGCTTGGGGTCACAACAAAATAGTCAGCAGAAGGGATCAAGTCTTAGAGAGATTGTCATATGGACACTCCATCGTCACAAGGTACATCCCTCTCCCCATCAAGCCCCAGCCCCTGGCAGCAACGCCGCCCCGGCCTAGGAACATCTGCCCTGGCCTCTATCCTGTATCCCAGCCTATGGGCTTGGCCCCACACCCTTTCCATTCACATGCTGCTCCCCCTCCTTCCTGCCAGATAGGTCTCACCTCTTTCCCCGTCAGGACATGGCGTGCCAACTTGACCTTGGCGAAGTTGCCCTTGCCGATGGTCTTGAGCAAGCGGTAGTTCCCTATGTGCGGCTGCTCATCGGTGGAGGTGGCAGAGTTGCGGCCCCGCAGCATGTTGGACTTGCTGCTGGGCTTGGACTCCGTGTGGCCCAGCGCCGGCTGTGGAGACAAACACACAACAACTTAGGCTGAGGGAAGCCACCGAAGGGTCGTGCCCTTCCCCAGTATTGAACTGAGGCTCAGTGTCCCCACCCGGCGTGCCCTGCGGGGCCCACTCTGGTATCTAGCTTCTCACCCTGACTGGCAGGATAGAGCCCTCAGGAGACGGGTTAAACCTTTTTGGGCCCTGTCTATGCTCCAGCGAGCATTGCCCAGCCCCTTCTTCACTGCAGGGGCGGGGATCAGCCACCACTGCCCAGCCTCCCTGGGTCTGAACCCCAATTCCACTGGCCTCGTCTCCACTCCATGCACATGTCAGGCTATGCCATGATGCATTGGGAGGGGGTTCCCTTCCTGATCTCTACCGGGAAGCCAGTGCCCTGAAGCATGAGATAGGAAAACCCTCGCCCCAGCATGCGTTAACTAGGAAGTGCCCTGAAATTCATTCAGGCCCTTTTAAATGGGATATGCTGTGGGATTCAGCATAGGAGGGGCTGAAAGCCAAGCCCAAATGCAAGGTCACCAGGGATCATGAAGAACAACATGCTACTAACCCCTCACCCACTTGCACACACAGAGACCACAGAAAACACACCAGTTAATCTGGTTGGCTGGCAGTAGCCCCAACATGCCTGGAGCGCAGGCTCAGCCCACACTTGCCCGAGAGGAAAGGAATCAACAGATTTCATTGCCACTACAGCCCACCGAGGATTTGGCTGGGGCTGGTGTATGCAACAGCCCCACTGCTGCCCTCTATGTAGCCCCTTGCGGGAAAGCATTTCACGCTGCTTTGTAGAGGAGCAGGAGCCAGATGGAAAGACCAGCGTTCTCCTGCAGTCATGGGACACAGATGGGGTAGGGACACCCCTCCACTACCTAGAACAACCCTGCAAACCCACAAGTGCAGTCCTCCACCCCATAATGAGGGAGGCGCCAGAGTCCCACCACCCATACTGCTGTGCTATTTGAGGAGGGCTCAATCTTGGGTGAAGTGGGAGGGATTCTCTGGTCTGTGTTATACAGGAGGTCAGACCACTTAATCTAACAGGCCCTTCCAACTTTAAGAGCTCTGCATCCCGCAAACTCTTTACACTGGGGATCCTGGCACCAGCCCCATATCAGTAATGCACAATGCTGAGTGTGGATTCCTGGGTAACGCTCTACCCAGGAAGGAAAAACAAACCCAACCCGCAGTGGGCTACCTTCCTTCCTTACACCAGGGGAGGAGACAGCTTAACCCAGCACATTTAAGACTCACCACAGATCAGTGGCTAAAGATATCAAGTGTATATCTCGGTGGGATAGATTCTGCCACTACCCTCCTAGACAAATGATCCAGTAATAGCTTCTGCCTCCATTAAGCCTCAGAGCCCCCCCAGGGTATTTCCATTTTGCAGGTCGGGGATACTGAGGCACAAATACATCTGTGCAATAACCAGCATTGTGTGTGAAATTTTAGCTCCAGCACCTGTCTCAGAGTTGGTATGAACATTGTCTCCACTTTACAAAGGGGAATGGAGGCAGAAAAGGGTCAGGTGATTTGCCCAAGGTCACACAGCAGGACAGTGACTGAGCTAGGAACGGAACCCAGGAGTCTGGACTTCCAGCTTTCCTTGCTCTAACCCAATCAGCCCCACTTCCCTCCCAGAGCTGGGTATAGAACCCAGGAGTCCGGACTCCCAGTCCTCCACTCGAATGAGGAGGGCCTAGGTTCCATCTCGGGCTCCGACTCCCACCCTCCACAATCCAGACACATTTCAGAGTAACAGCCGTGTTAGTCTGTATTCGCAAAAAGAAAAGGAGGACTTGTGGCACCTTAGAGACTAACCAATTTATTTGAGCATGAGCTTTCGTGATGAAGTGAGCTGTAGCTCACGAAAGCTCATGCTCAAATAAATTAGTTAGTCTCTAAGGTGCCACAAGTCCTCCTTTTCTTTTTGTGAATCCAGACACAGGAATCATTAAATTGCACCCTCTGTGTTTCCAGGGAAAATAGAGAAGGGAACAGAGCTGGGGAGATGAATGTGAGAAGAGGTTCAAGTCCAGCACTGCTCCCATCCACTCCCCAAGCCAACAGCCACACCTGTTCCCTTACTGCGGGTGTCTAGCCAGACACTCATGTAACATAAGTACAAAGGAGGAAGAGATCAGAGGAAGTTGCCAAGAAAGCTGAAGTTAAAGGCATGCCTGTGCCAAAAGTTAACTTAACCCTTTGGAGGTCAGGCAGGTGCAGTGCCTGGCAGGGCTGCCCTTGCTCTCTATAAATCAATTATAGGGCTCCCCTGAGAGTTCATTTCCTCTCCACATTCATGGCAATAGGATCCCCCCTAGACAACTCAGGAGGGGAGTGGCAAAGCCTGACACTTCCACAGGCTCTTTATGACACAGTCTGGGAGCTACCAGCTCAGACACAGGCAACCTGGCTAGCACTTCCCAAAGCAATGAGCATGTTTTGGGGTTACACAATGAAGTGTTTTCCAGTAAAGGCCGCCAAAGGTTTCCCAGACACTGGAATTGCAGACCACACAGTACTGGACTCCCTCCCCCTTCACTAGAAACTCACAGAGGATTAGGCACATGCACTGCTAGGAGTTCAGACATGACCTCCCCCAGCATCACACAGAGTCAGATACATGGCTGGATTATGGCGGCTAGGGGCACTGGATAGAAAATGAAGACACTAGGTTGTCTATTCTTGGCTCTCCCACTGACCTGATGTACTAGTCCCATCCGTTCTGTGCCTCAGTTCCCCTTCTCATCCTTTGTCTATTCTGACAGTGAGCTCTCTGGGACAGGGACTGCCAGTACTGTGTTGAACGTAACATAAGAAAACATAAGAACGGCCATATTGGATCAGACCAATGGCCCACCTAGCCCAGTACCCTGTCTTCTGACAGTGGCCAATGCCAGGTGCTTCAGAAGGAACAAACAGAACAGGGTAATCATCAGCTGATCCATCCCCTGTTGTCCACTTCCAGCTTCTGGTAGTTAGAGGCTTAGGACACCCAGAGTGTGGAGTTGCATCCCCGACCATCTTGGCTAATAGTGATTGATGGACTGGTCCTGCATGAGCTTACCTAATTCTTTTTTGAATCCTGTTTTTGTTTTGGCCTCCACAACATCCCCTGGCAATGAGTTCCACTGATGGACTGTACATTGTGTGAAGAAGTACTTCCTTTTGTTTGTTTTTAATTTGCTGTCTATTAATTTCATGTGGCGACCCCTGGTTCTTGTGTTATGGGAAGGGGTAAACAACACTTCCTTATTTACTTTCTCCACACCAGTCATGATTTTATAGACCTCGATCATATTCCCCTTTAGTTGTCTCTTTTCCAAGCTGAACAGACCTAGTCTTTTTAATCTCTCCTCAAACTGAAGTGGTTCTGTCACCCCAATCATTTTTGCCTTTCTCTGTAACTTCTCCAATTCTGATATATCTTTTTTGAGATGGGGCAACCAGAGCTGCACGCAGTATTCAAGGTGTGGGCGTACCATGGATTTATATAGCGGCATTCCTTTCTTAGTGGTTCTTTACATTCTGGTAGCTTTTTTGATTGCTGCTGCACATTGAGCAGATGTTTTCAGAGAACTCGCTACAATGACTCCAAGATCTTTCTTGAGTGGTAACAGCTAATTTAGACCCCATCATTTTGTATGTACAGTTGGGATTATGTTTTCCAATGTGTATTACTTTGCATTTATCAACATTGAATTTCATCTGTCATTTTGCTGCCCAGTCACTCAGTTTCCTGAGATCCCTTTGTAACTCTTTGCAGTCTGCTTTAGACTTAACTATCTGGAGAAATTTTGTATGATCTGCAAATTTTGCCACTTCGCTGTTTACCCCTTTTTCCAGATCATTTATGAATATGTTGAATAGGACTGGTTCCACTACAGATCCCTGGGGGACACCGCTATTTATCTCTCTCCATTGTGAAAATTGACCATTTATTCCTTCATTTCCTGTCTTTTAACCAATTACCGATCCAGGAGAGGACCTTCCCTCTTATCCCATGACTGTTTACTTTGCTTAAGAGTTTTGGTAACGGACCTTGTCAAAGGCTTTCTGAAAGTCCAAGTTCACTGTATCCACTGGATCACCCGTGTCCACATGCTTGTTGACCCCTTCTAAGAATTCTGAGAGATTGGTAAGGCATGATTTTCCTTTACAAAAGCTGTGTTGACTCTGTTGTATTTGTGCAGTCGCTGAGGCATTGCTGTAATGCAAATTCAAAGCAAAGCCCTGCTAAGGATAAGTGGGGGCCATTGCGACTCAGGAATACTGGCCTGAGGTGGGGGAGTTTCAGGCTACATTTTGAGAAAGTCTGAAGTAAGGCTGTGAATCCAGTCACCACGATTCTGAAGGGTCAGTTCAGTAGAAGCAGTTTCTATCTAGGGATATCCCAGTGTTTAGAGCTCTAGCCAGCAAAGCACTCCTTGTGTGAACCCCATTTATACCAACAGAGTTGCACTTTCATCAGTCTATCTAGCTTATTCCAGTCCCCCTCCCCACCCTGTGAAACAGTTCTGGTTAAGCCCTATTTGCCAGCACAGCTCTGTGGTTGGGACTTGCACCTCTTCACACCCCTGACCAACAGAGCTATGCCAGCAGCAGCTCCTAGTGTAGTTTTGGCCTCAGGAGACCCAGGTTCAAGTTACTGCTCTGCCACAGACTCCCGGGATGACTCTGGGCAAGTCACTTAGAGTGAAGATTTCAGAAGCACCTGAAGTCCCGTTTCCAAAGTGGCCCCTAAGTGCAAGGCCTATTCTACACACAGGTTTTGTGCTGGTGTAACAGTGTCAGTCGGGGCGTGTGTGATTAGCAATATAATTCTACCAGTACAAGCCCTGGTGTGGATGCAGTTACGTAGATACAAAGGCGCCTTTACACCAGGGTAGATTATTTCTCTTCCTGTATGGAAACAGCTGCACTGGTATAAAGCACCTTTATAGTGCTAGAACTGTCTCTATGTAATGTATTTATATGGCCTCCATCACCACAGTACTGGGTGCCTCACGATCGAATGCATTTCCCTCCCAATCCTCCTGTGAGGCAGGACAGTGCTGTTATCTCCACGGTACAGATGGGGAACTGAGGCACAGAGAGACGTAGCGACCTGCCCAAAGATCACCCAGGAAGTCTGTGGCAGAGCAGGGAACTGAACCCAGGTGTCAAGTCCTATGCCAGTGCCCTATTCATTGGGCCATCCTGCCTCCCGAAGTGCAGAGCAGTCACAAAGGGAACCACCCTGTCGACCTTCCGATTCACCTTATCCAACAGGCCTCGTGATTCCATCACCTCCACCAGCAGGGCTGTTCAGCTCTAACAAGAGCGGGATAGTTAAACCACTTCAAGTTGTGTATAGAAAAAGCCTTCGGGCAAAAATATTCACAAGCACCTAAATCCCATTTTCAAAAGTAACTGGCACAGGTAGGAGCCTAACACTGTGTCTACACTGTGTCACAGTGAGGGCTATAGGGTGTGAATCGCAGAACACACCAGAGCATCTCACAGTAACGGCCCTGCATGGATGCAGGTGGTGTGAATTAAAAGGTATCCAGTTCATGTTAAGGTTGACCTCTTTCAGACAGCACTACATTACCGTGAACTAGACACCTTTTCATTTGCGCCAGCAGTGTCCACACAGGGCAATTAGTACGAGAGGCTCGGGTACGCTCTGCGATTCACACCCTGCAGCCCAGTGCAGACAAGCCCTAAGTCTATCTGGAAGTCAATAAGTTTTAGGAGCCAGTGTTCCTGAGACCATCTTGAAAAGGGAAGTAAGCACTTTTGAACACTTTACCTATGGGCTTTGTGCCCCGATTCGCCACCTGTAAAATGGGATAAGAGCACTGGCCTGCCCAGCAAGAGTATTGGGAAGAGCTTGGAGTCCAGGTAAGTGCCTTAGACAGACAGATCTATGTTGTTATAAGCTCCTGTCTTAGGGGAACTTACTGGCAACTGCATCGACATGGCTTGATCTTGCATCCTAGTTGGGACATGCAAGGGTGTTGTTTGTATTTCAGTAGGACCTACAGACAACAAGGAATTGGCACTTCTAGCAGTCACCTGGATTTTGGGAAGGGGAAGAAGGCACTGTAGTGTCTCAATTGTCAGACTGGCATCTGTTGTAGAAAAGGCAATGGTAGGAGAAGCCTTTGCCTGGAGCAGCACAGAGAACCCTGGCAGGGAAGGGAGGGGGTATGTGGGCAATGTGCCGGAGCCGATGCTGCCACGATACGCTTTCATTGTGCTGCCTATAGGATTGCTAGCTATGAGCCCAGGCGAAACCCTCCCGGAATCCCCTCAATCAGCAGGGCTAAGGGTATTCCTCCAGCTGGTCCATCTGGAATAGCTCAGCTCCTCAACCCCACAGAGCAGATCGCAAACAAGCACTACTGCTAGTGGCAATCCCCAGCCAGCCCCAAGATCAGGCTCCTGCAAGAGACAGAACTCATCTAACCCAGGAAGCAGCTGCTGTTTAATTAGCCAGGCAAAGGTTTGCAAACAGACACACACAGGGCCCACCAGCTGCAGAGTTCCCTCCAACCTTCCCTCACCTGAGGTGCAGAAGGAGGCTGCTCCAGACACCCCCGTGGCAGGGAACGGATCCTGCTCCGGGGGGAAGAGCACAGCTTGTTGAGTAGCTTGGAAGAAACACTGCAAGCCCAAAGGGGTTGGCAATACGATCTGAAGTCCTCAGCACTAACAAGTGGGCCCAAGGGGCCCACCCACAGAGCCGCCCCACTGCAGGGGGGAGGAGCACAGTCAGCAGGAGTAACCTCTACGCACACTCTCCACAGTTACTGGTATTGCAGGCGTGCCTAGGAGCCCCAGTCATGGACAGGATCCCACTGTGCATTGTGCTATACAGACACAGCACAAAGACACAGTCCCTGCCCCACACGGCTTTCAGACTCAGTATAAGGGGCAATTACTTTAATTTCATCATTCAGGCCTGTATCTCTGTAGTATGTGAGTGCCTCACAATCATTTATGGACTCACTCCTCCGGTGGGATAGGGAAGGGTTACCCCCATTTTACCTGTGGGGAAAACTGAGGCAACAAGGCACCGTAGCTCTTTGGTGCAGGGACCATCTTTCTGTTGTGTGTTTGTACAGCACCTAGGATAATGGGGGTCCCAGTCTGCGACAGGAGCTCCTTGGCCACTATGGTAATACAAAGAAATACAGGGAGTCTGTGGCTGAACCAAGAATGGAACGCAGCTGTCCTGAGCTTTAGTCCAGCCCCCTACCCACTAGACTACCGTTCCTACCCCACAGTGGGGAGGAGGGGAGTGAGATTCTTCTCAAGTTCAGAAGAATCAGCTGAGGTGAAGTTTGCTTTGCGTATAGAGTTGCTTCTGGACTTAAAAAAAATTACCACGTTAGGCCTCCTCCAAATGATACCCAAGGGCAGTCAGGCTTGTTTCAGCTCTGCATCTGCTGGGGATGTTTTCCTCAGCTGCCACTCCCCAGAACAAATCACCAGCCAGCAACACCAAGCTCAGTGCAGCAGGGTCAGGCTAGGATACAAGCCCCCAAAACACCTCTTTGGCCACACAATACTGCCCACTAGCGATCTAGCGCTCAAAGTTTTCGGAGAGAGCAGAAATGCAGCTGTTTGTCTACAGGGACACCCAAATCAGGGGAGGTAAGATACAGATGGAAATGAGGGTCCCCTTTGCCCCCAAGGTGTTTGGAAGCCAGGTACCACTCTGTGCCCCCATTCGACCCAGGGATGCTGGCTCCACAGTGTGAAAACATAGGCTGAGAACATTTGTTTAGACAGCACACACACCCTTCCCTCTGGGTTCCTGCACTGTTCGGGTCTGGCTCTTCAAGGACATTGTGGGCCTTGGCTCTCCAGGCTCCGCCTCGGCAGGTGAGCCACTATGCTAACAAGGAGCTGCTGCATTGCTCATCTATAATTCATGCCCTGACAAGGAAGGAGGGAGGGGGAATACCAAGCAGAGGGAAAGCCAAAGAGAACCTTAACCCCTCTGTGCCAGGCGAGGATGTGCTTTCACTAGGCATGGACAGCGGGTGCTCAACCATCACCTGCACAGGCTGTAGGGTCTCAAGATTGGCCACACCAGGTCAGTTATTTGGGTGGACAAATGCAGGGGGCTGTGGGTGACTTTCCCCATCCCATTACTCGGCACAAGGCATCAGCACAGCGTTCAGGAACAAAGCCCTGCCTGAGATGCTGTCTTCCCAAAGAGGCGTAAGATTGTGCGCAGATCAGGACTGCCAATCGTGGAAGATTGTATGCCACTTTCTACGAGGACAGGGGTGTTAAGTCAACCTGAACCCAGCTCTACCTCCTGAACTCCCCTGCAGTTTGCTGGGAACAGCGTCCCTCTTCCCCATCATGAATCTGTTGTACAGCACTGCTGGGAACCGTTACAACAGCTGCTGCATTACACCTCAGAGGTTGGCACAGAGTTAAAACGGCCTGAGGAATGACGATGAGTGTCCAGAATTTAAAATACAATGAAAGCGTCCCTACTGCCTCACGGGCTCTACCCTGCTAGCCTCAGCCACCCTTCATTGTCCTTATTAGTTCCCCTCTAGCACACACAGACAAACACCCCTCATCGTGACATGACATCTACTATCATGGATCACTTTGCTTATATGCTGCATCCCTTTCCCCCCAACTCTTTGGCTTGTCTTCAGGCCGCATGCTCTTTGGGACAGAAACCATCGCAGCTGTGTGTACAATGCCTAGCACAATGGGGCTACGCCAAGCATGGGGAAAAGACTGCCTGCCAATCTGAAAAATCAAGGAAGAGAGAGTCACCTCTCTTCCTACAGATTCAGAGATTTTCAGGCCTGAATGCACCACTGTGATCATCCAGTCCGACCTCCTGCATAGCTTAGGGAAGAGATGTTCAGTTGATACTTTCTGCATGGAGCCCATTATCTTCTTGCTTGAGCTGAGCATGCCTGGGTGTGATGCACAGGGGAGTGGCCTTTGGATCTATTTATAAGAAATGTTCCAACTCCTGTCTATGAGCACTCAGATACACACAGTTCCCCAAAGCCAGTGAGCTTGGATATTCGAGCACCAAAGTGAAATGGAGCCAAGGAGAGGTCAGCTGGGATCAGACCCAAACCTGGTCCCAAGCTCTGTTGAACGTTTCAGCCAATGGCGCAAGAACCTAATAGTAGGTGTTAGGGGAAGACCTGGCCCCTGGAAAAGTCCCCAATGGTTAGAGGTTAGCTTAAGCCCTGAAGCACGAGAAGGTTCATCTCTGTTCTAAAACTTTTCCCTTTTCAGCATTTGCTACTATAACCCAGGATATTCCTATTCTCCAGGATAAATGGGAATCGTGGCAGAAGCAAGAGCCACATCTCTTCCATCTCCAAATCCAACAAACAGAAGAATCTATCTTTCTCCACTCCACGCAGATTCCAGCTTCCCAAGGTCAGGCCAGCCGCAGGAGTCCTTGGCATCAGAGCCCCGTGTGACAAACTAACAGCAAAGCATGCCATGAACCCATGCCTCACAGAGGTGACTCCGCAGAGGCAGCTTGTTCTAGCTATTCCATGAAGCTGGCCTTTTAGGAAAAACAGAGGTACTGTGCTCCTTGCTTGCCTACCCTCTGCTCTGCAAGGGCGTTCTTTAAGCCTCCATGCGTTCATCACAGCCTTTAGCGTGGGAAGCTAATGGGAAGGAGAGACCAGTTTAATACAAGGCACAGCAAAAATAATCCACCCAGCAGGCCTCTAGGTCTGAACAGGAGGTTTGAGCTGTCCGCATTACAAGTTCAAGAGCAAAACAGCTCTATGTTTAAACTGGGGCCCATGACAAACAAGATTCTCCTGCCTGCTGCAGCCTTGAGAACTGCACCCCAACCATGGCAAGATTCCCCTGTCCACTGTCTAACGCTTCCCCTCTGGCATATGGGATCATTTCCTGCGCTGGGACAGATTGTAACAAGGAGAGAACTACCCCACTCCCACCTCCAAACCCAGACTATGTGCTCCCAATTCTGGGCAGTAGCTGAATTCATGTTCTCTTTGCTGGGATGTCCCTGCCTCACAAGTCTCCTCCTATCTGACATGACCCCAGAGCCAAGGTGTTTCATGCCTGGAGTAACATTGCCTGGGTAAGGAGCCATGCTGGGTTTGGAGTTGCTCGAGTGCTGTTACTGATCCCCAGAT
This sequence comes from Lepidochelys olivacea, assembly GCF_965140295.1. NCBI lineage: Eukaryota > Metazoa > Chordata > Testudines > Cheloniidae > Lepidochelys > Lepidochelys olivacea. The sequence continues at coordinate 31,526,294 of NC_140417.1, forward strand.
CAGCCCCTGTCTGCAAACAGTCTAAATCTAAGCTGCTCTTCTGGGAGCTTGCTGGGAAGCTGTTTGCCAAGAACAGCTTAACATTCTCGCTATGACTCCCCTTGGCCCCCAGGTCTCTCCGCAGGAGGCCAGCACCATTTACTTCTTCAAACAGGCTCACAGCACTGCTCCTTCCCTGAGTCTCCATTTTACCTTCCAGCTGACCCTGTGCTGCACTCTAAGAAACACACCAAGCTCCTGTTGTAACTCCAGACACATCTAATTAAACTACTGGCTGTGGAAAAGCTCCCATTTCAGCAAGCTTGTTTTACAGTGAAATGAGTGCTGGTCTATTTGATTTCCTTGTAGGTAAGAGGAAGTCCTGGCCCCTCTGCCCTGATTCTGAAAGGGCCTATTCTACCCCCTCTGCAGAGGGGTCAGCAGCAGGGCCAGTTCTCCTGGGGCATCTGGGACATGGAATCCCCTCCCATAAGGATCAAGGGCCTGATTCATTTTCCATGGGGCAAACAGTCAAACAGTAACCTGCTGCAGCTGCTGAGCAGAGCTTGAACTATCAACACCTTTGCTGCTTTCGTTGCTCCATGAGGAAGAAGTTGTGGGAGGCAGTGTTACCTAATGGATAGAACACCACTCTGGGACTCAGGAGGTCTATTCCTGGCTTAGCCGCTGGCCTGCTGGATGATTCTGGGGCAAGTCACTGCCCCTCCCTATCCCTCAGCTTCCCATCAGTCAGTAATGACCCTGATGTCCTTTGTAAAGCGCTTTGAGATCTACTGATGAAAAAGAACTATAGAAGAGCTAGGGATGATTATTTTTAAAGATCTCAGAGGAGCTGCCCATCTCTTTGAGATCCCCTTCCCTCTTCATAGGGATGTATGTAGATTCCATTAGCCAATCAGGTTGCCTATAGCAGCCTCCTGTGAGAGGTTTCACTGGGGTCATCTAGCTAGAGGATGCTCAGTCAGGAAAGTTCTCACACTCAGTCATGGCACTGACTAGTGACAGATCCCTTGAAATGCCACATGCCGGAGCAGCTGAGATCCTGCAGGATGTATGTGCTACTATTTGCAGAGCGTGTTAAAAACATCCCAAGTTCAGCTATGGAACCAAGCACAGAAGGGAGAGGAAACAGGAGTCGTCATAACAAATGATAAAAATTTGGGGAGGGATATTAAACCTCATGCTTCAGGGCTTGAGCTGATCTCTGTTGGTCTATTATAGACCAGGCTGAGCCATACATATATGGGGGAAGATTACCCCACATCTCCCCATGGTGGATTTCTTACACCATCCTCTGAAGCAGCTGGTGTTGGCCGCTGTTAGTCAGGATAATGGGCTAGATGGACTTTGGGTTTGATCCAGACTGGCAATTCCCAATTCCTGTGCCTTAGTGCTCTGGTATTTGTTCTTCTAGCAGGTGGCCCAATAGACAGCTGCTAGCAATAATATCTTAGATTTCAATAATAAAAAAAAAAAAATCACACACCACTGAAACACAGCCACCTCTGAGATGAGGCATGGTAGCTGTTTATTACTAAGCAGTTTTGGACAAAAAGATATTGAGTTACAATTAGATATCAGCTAGAGAGGCAGATTAAAATAACGCAAACTGGGGATTGGCCAGGATACTGGGATTACCACCCAAACTCCTTGCAATACAGATCATGGATGTCTGTGGTCAGCACCTCAGTTTTAGGCCTTATTTGAAAGGTGGCATCACTAGTAACACAGCCTCTCCAGCACTGGGCTGGATCCTCATTGGATGGGAGGCCAATCCCTATGGAAGAGCTAATACGACTTCCTTCATTGGACACCTCCCAGAAATAGAAGTGAGATATGAGAGCCACAAAGGGCCATTACCTCAATAGTCCATGTGCCCATAAAGAATTTTCCACAAAAAGTCTGGTTAAAGCTTAGTATTTGGGGGAAGCATGGACAAAGTGACTTTGGAAGGCAGAGGGGATTCATAGATTCCATAGCTCCATCCACTGTATGTTGTGACCCTTAGTAGTTACCGATCACTAGCTGGCTAAAAAATACTGTCTCATCATTTCCTTGTACTCCCCCATTGGCCTCCCTGTATCCCCTTGTCACCTTTCCTCTTCTGCTTAGATTGGAAGCTCTTTGGAGCAAGGACCGTCCCTTTGTTCTGTGTTTGTACAGTGCCTAGCACAATGGTACATAACTGGAGCTCCTGGTGCTACTGCAGTACACATAATTATCCAACCTAATCTGCACTGTTTCAGCAATCAGTTTGCAGTGGGATCACTCGGGGAGCTGAACTCACTCAATTATACAGGATCAAAGATGTCATATAGAGTAGCAGCCAGTAACCAGCCAACCAACTTCCATCTCCTCGAAGCCCACCAGGCAGGCCCCTTTGGAAGTGGTTCAGAGAGCTAGTTTCCACAGCAACAGCTCTCTTCTTAGGGAGGCACATGGCATGTCAGCAAGCGCAGGGCAGGGAGAGCACAACAGGGTGTTTGGAAGGAGGGGAGCCTGGCCGCTGAACCAGTGGCAGACACACTGCAAAGTGGCTCATCATCAGGGTTGAGATTCTGATGCCGCCCACATGGGATGAAAGGCTCTAAAGCAGTGGTGGGCAAACTACAGCCCATGGGCTGGATCCGGCCTATTTTAAGCTGGCCGCGCTCCGGGGCACTGGGTCAGGGGCTGCACCATGCGGCTCGGCTCCGCTCCAGCAGGGGCACTGGGTCAGGGGCCGCACCGTGTGGCTCGGCCCTGCTCTGGCGCTTCAGCAAAACAGGGGCACAGGGTTGGGGCCACACCACGCGGCATGTCCCCACTCCGGCTCCTCCGTGCTCCAATGGCCCCCTCCGGTGCTCCAATGGGAGCTTCAGGGGCAGTGCCTGAAGATGGGGCAGCGTGCAGAGCCACCTGGCTGTACTTCCGCGTAGGAGCTGGAGACGGGATATGCCACTGCTTCCGGGAGCCGCTTTAGGTAAGCGCTGCTCGGAGCCTTCACCCCTGAGCCTCTCCCCATGTCCCAACCCCCTTCCCCAGCCCTGATCCCCCTCCCGCTCTCCAAACCCCTTAATCCCAGCCCAGAGCACCCTCCTACACCCCAAACTCCTCATCCTCATCCCCATCCCCACTCCCCCTCACACACCCCAACCCCAATTTTGTGAGCATTCATGGCCCGCCATACAATCTCTATTCCCCAATGTGGCCCTCGGGCCAAAAAGTTTGCCCACTCCTGTCCTAAAGCAAGTTACCTGACACGACACCACATCCACAAAGCAGGAGGACATGCAAGCCTCTGCCCCCGGCATGTAATGGAGAGAAGCAGTGAGCTACAGAGAGCACGGAAGAGCTTCCCCTAAAAAGTAACCTCAGATATAGAAAGGTGTGCACGTAACTGGTAAAGCAGGAGGGATACAGCCAGGATTCCTGGATTCTGTTTTCAACTCTGGGAGAAGAGCTGGGTCCGGTAGTTGGCGCTAGGGAGGCTGGGACCCAGGACTAGGAACGCTCATTCCCAGCTTTCCTCTACAACCTGCAGTTTGACTTGCACAAGGACACTTCATCTTCCTATGGCTGAATCTCCACCACCACACCTCCCGCACTGGGGCAGAGGCTGCTTAAGGGACCCCTTTGCCTTTCTATAGTGCTTTTCCCCTGAGAATCTCCAAAGTATAAGACTGCTACCATTTCTGAAGGAGATTCTAGGCTGTGGCTGCCTGGGAGCAAGGAAAGCAAACATCCCTTATCTCCACGTAGCTTTCATTCCCCTGCCCTACCCCAGTTTATCGGAGCTATACAGTCAGAGGTGCTTGCTCTCCATTTCACAGCAAGAAGAGTTTACCATCAGTCTCTGTGAGAGGTGTACGTTTTAAAATCAAGGTCTTCAATGGCTCTATGCACTCTTGGAGTCTGACACTAGAGCTGCCAGGAAGTAGTTGCTGACTGGAAATGCATGCTGGGTAACTGTATGCAAACGATAATCCTGAACTTCCAGGGTTTCTGCACAGCTTTTATAACCAGAGCTGCAGGCCCTGGGCAAGCATCCGCCCCAGGGTGTGGCAGCGTGGAACGCTGGGCACTGAATGGGGAAAGCCGTGCTGTTATTCTGGCTGGACAAGCAGAGCATGAGAAAGGCCACCAGGGCACCCCGGTCCACAAGCTCAGCCACTAGGGGATTGGGGCTATCTCCAAGTGCTTGCTAAGATGTTAAGGAAAAGCTTGTTTGTTAAGTCTCATTGTTCCTTGATGCACAGAGGTTTGGGGAATACCCTCCCACATAAATTCCCTATCTGGGGTCATTTCCCAAAAGCCAGAGGCTGAAATCCCGGTGCCTGGCACAGCACTGCTCTGGCTTCGGTGAGCCACTACCTGTGACCTGGGGCTGCAGAGGAAGTGCAACTCCCAACACTCCTGGGAGGCGGGCACACCTAATTAAGCACTGACTTGGCCTGGGAGGGAGGCAGACAGCTGTGTGGCCGCTGAACAAGCTCAGACCCGACTGAGACGACACACGCAGGGGTAGGTATCGCATGTATGGCCTGTTTCAGAGGAAGGCAACGTACCAACCTACTGCACGGGCTATAGAGAGAGGACACCCGTGATTCTTCAGCAGGCTTCGGCTCTGAAGCCAACGGCTGAACTCTAAGGCTCCCAACAAACCCAACCCCCCTGCCTCCCCAAACCCAAGACCCAGCTCTTTGATCATCTCTCTCCCGTTCGTCTCAGGATCACGTCCTGAACACTTACTCCAGCCATGGGCCTTGTGTACATGCTCCCTCTGCTCATCAAAAGCAGTCTTCTCCCCCTCCCTTCACACAATCTCAGCAACGCTGGCGTAAGCGCCTTCTCTGTAGCGTCTGTAGTCTGGAAGGGCAGACGCTGTATCTCATTGGCTCTCCATTCCGGACCCCAAATGGAAATGTCTCTCCCCCCTCATTTATATCACTTCAGCCAGCTGGGAAGAGAGGGGAAATAACTCCAACTTATTCCTAGTGTGTCTGTGGGAAGAGGCACCCCACGGAACAGACCTGTCTCATCTCTCCTCGTTAGCCTCTGCAATCCCTCTTCTGAAGCGGTGAAGCAATGTAGTAACAAACAGCAGCAGCCGAAGTGAAACTCTTCAGAAGGAGCAAAGTACAGGAACAGCCCAGGCAAGCCACTTCCCCCACCAACCGGCAATGGGACTCCGCCTTCGATACCTGAGCAAGCCACACCTTTCGCAATCTCCCTGATTGCTAACCCAGAGCCCGGCCTGTTTTGCAATTCATCAGTTTCAGGCTAACTCCACAACTTCCCTAAGCAGCACCACAGGTAGCAGAAGCACTGGGATTACCGAGAGCTTCAGGGTGTTGTCTGGATCGGAGTCCCAAGATCCATTAAGGGAGGAAGGCAAACTTCTACCATAACCCACTAGCACTTCTTCCCATTGGGCCAAGTGGGAGGAGAACTGTCCTTAGGCTGGGGGAAGGACGGAGTTACAGCAACGCAGGATTCTTCCCCCACAGGAAGCTGCCTGCCCCACCCTTGGTTGCAATGGGCAGGGCTCTTCAGTCAGTGAGTGTGAGGAGGAAATGCTCAGCCTGAAAAAGAGAGTATGAAGTTAATGCTTTACCTGCACCAGGTGGCCTGCAAGCCCCTAAGCAAGATGAACAGATCAGGGGCAGCTCTTACTACAGAGTTCAAAAGGGAACCAAATGCTGCCAAATGAGAGCAGTGTGGGGGCAGGGGGAGATTAGGGTAGAATGCAGCGATGGGCCACCTCCACCTCCCTTAGTGGGTGGCTCCTAGCCCATCACATCCGTGTGCACACGCCCTTTTTGTGAAATCCTTGTACAGCGGCCAAGCCACAGGCTGGGGAACACAGAGGCAAGATGGTTAAGTCAACACAATGCACCCGGGCTGCCACAGTATCTGAGGGGAGTGGGGAGGAGAGCTCCTCACTGGCCACGAGGAAGTCAAGAGCTAGGTTACAGCATTACTCAGTTACGGCTCTCAGCTCACAACCAACAGCCCCAAGCCCTTGGCACAGCAGCCCCATCCCATCAACAACCTGATGTTACAAGGAAGGCGGCTCAAAATTCAGTAATTCCCTAGCTTGGTGGGTTTATTTTCTGGTGAAGCATGCAGTATGTAAGGGCTGTGGGAGAACAGTTAGAGCAAGGGGCTGGGAGCCAGAACTCCTGGGTTCCTTCTCCAGCTCCAGGAGGGGGAGGGGGACCTACCAGTTAAAGCAAGGGGCTGAAAGCCAGGACACCCAGGTTCTTTCCCCAGCTCTGGGAGCAGGGTCTAGTGGGTTAGAGCAGGAGAGCTGGGAGCCAGGACTCCGGGAGTCCTGGATCTATTATCACAAGCCTTAGCCTAGGGCAGAGGTGGGCAAACTACAGCCCGAGGGACCCTCCTGCCCAGCCGGCTAGCCCCAGGCCCCTCCCCTGCTGTTCCCTCTCCCCTGCAGCCTCAGCGCACCACGCCGCAACGCTCTGGGCAGCCGGGCAGAGCAGTTGTCGAGCCGCGGCCTGAGCCGGTGCTCTGGGCGGTGCGGCTGTAGTGCCGCCAGCCACCGGTGCTCCAGGCAGCGCGGTAAGGGGGCGGGGAGCAGGGGGGGTTGGACAGAGGGCAGGGGAGTTGGGGGGGAGTGGTGGTCAGGGATGTGGATAGGGGTCGGGGTGGTCAGAATGCAGGGAACAGGGGGTTGGATGGGGCAGAGATCCCAGGGGGCAAGTTAGGAATGGGGGGGGGTTGGATTGGGTGGCAGGAGGGGGGTCAGGGAGTGGGGGATGGGGTAGAAGTCCCAGGGGAGCCGTCGTGGGCGAGAAGCCGGGGGGGTGGGGGGGGTGGGGCCACGCCTGGCTGTTTGGGGAAACACAACCTCCCCTAACCAGCCCTCCATACAATTTTGGAAACCCGATGTGGCCCTCAAGCCAAAAAGTTTGTGGTAGGCACTGTACAAAAAAAACAAAGGGATTCTGGTCCATGACTGGGGTTGCTACAATACAAACCATCACCATCAACAGCCTCTAACAATGTCAGTTAAACAATATTCTCCTCATTAAAGCCCTTAAAGAATTGGGGAGAATAAACTCCCACCCTGTCCCACACAATCTTAACTTTAACCTTCCAGCACTCCACAGTTAAGTGATTTAACAGACAACAGGATAAAGCTACAGGACCAGCCTTTGCTCATTCACACTGGTGCAATTAGGAGTCACTCCAACTTCAATAGTTAAAACTGTAATCAGGTTTCTAGAGACCAAATGGAGGAGACAGCCTAGAATCTTCACCTGTCCACACCTCAGACACATACGAATACAAGCGTGTCCTCAGAAAACTTCTTGGCAAGAACACAGGCGTCTGACTAACAGTAGCAGGATGGTGGGAGCCCCAAGAAGCCCCAGTCATGGATGGGACCCCAAGGTGCCAGGCGCTGTACAGACACAACAAGAAGATGCTCCTTGCTCTGAAGAGCTTCTAACAGTTACAGTCAGACTATGGTGGGGGAATCAGAACTACAACAAACAGCACTGAATACGCACATCAGAGTTAAGACTGTACCAACACTACAGCGTGTGGAGTAAATCGCATTCCTTTCCCTGGATGGCAGCCATGAGGGAAAGACACCAAGTATCATTCCCAGCACAGGGAAAGACGCACAGAATGTTTTAATGTCCACTCTTTTTGCAATTAAACACTGAGAAAAGTCAAAGACAATTTCAGAGACAACAAGACACAAAAGTTCCTTTCCACCCCCAAACAGGCACAGAATCCCCGTGGCACAGTCTCACCACTGCACATACGTGACTCACAAGCCCTCTTGAAACCTGCCTCTCATACCTGCTGCCAACTTAACTTCTCCAGCAGCGCCCTCTCAGTTCCTTGCATTTACGCATGAGAGGCTTTGATAGAAGAGCTGATTCAAGCTGCCAAGGGGTTAACCTTTGAACATGACAGATAGCAGATGCGGCATCTATACACAGCACTAATGTGAGAGGGTGACACTGATGGCAGGAGCCATGGAGCCAGAGGCACTGTCGGAATTACTTGCATCTTCAAGTATATTATGTTCCTTCAGTTGCCTTTCTGCTTCACCAATAGGTGATTTCAACAGGGAGTTGTTGAATAGCAGGAGAGTATGGGCTCTATACTGTCCTAGATCCATACACAGCACTTAGGCTAATAGGAAGCCTGCATGCAATATGCAGAACCTCCCGTCCTGGTGTGGAGAGAAACCTAGACAAAAGCCTTCTGGGGAATGGGAGGGTGACTGAAGAAATACTGGAGAATCTAATCAAGTAGTGCAGCTGGGATTCAGGGCTCCTGGGCTCTAACCCCTGCTCTGGAAGGAGAGTGGGATCCAGTGGGTTAGAAGAAGGGAGGCTGGGATTCAGGGCTCCTGGGCTCTAACCCCAGCTTAGGGAGACCTAGCAGTTCTAGTAAGGCACTGGAAGCACCAGGACTCCTAGGTTCTTTTCTCAACTGCTTGTGAGACTTTAGGCAAGTCTCTTCATCTTTTTGTTCTTATTTCTCCATACAAGGCTAAAGCTTTAGAGTTTGAGGTTTGGAGATGGGGCAGTCCCGCCCTCCCTCCCTCCCCACCCTTCTATTAGATCAAGGACTGCTTCATACAGCAGCAGCACTGGCTGTCACTGAGGCACTACCTCCCACGGTGAGGTGTGCACGTGTGCACAACAGTGAGGCAGACATTGAACCCAGTGCATTCCTGGCAGGTCAACGCTGACACAACTGCTTGTAGCTGAAGGAAGCAGCTCCCTTGCATCACAACTGTCTGCACCACACCTCAGCTGGGGATACATACAGCCCTTCAGTCATCTGCAATTGATGCATCATGCTAGTAGCAGCAGGGTTAGGAGGGGTGGGAAGGGTTGTCTGTAAAGACCTCCTCCGCTTACCCCTACCCCTTGATGTAGGAGTCAGCTGGAATCCATTTCTTCCCAGACAAGGCCCTTCCTAATGTGTGGTTTGGGAAATGCAGGCATTGCCCCTTCCCTCTACCTCTGCATTCCATTCACACACCCTTTGAATGCCAAGCCTGAAATTTCCACATGCAATCAGCTTCCTAGGTCCCTTGAAGTAAAGTAGGTAATTCATCTCCGACAGACATTTTGTGCTACAGGTGGTGTCAGGAAGAAAGGGGTGGAGGGGAAATAAAAGCACAAAGCTCACCAGAAGCCGCCAGCCCAATGCCTTCCAAGGGTACCTTCCACTCACTTGACCCATGTGAGAAAGCAAGACAAATGTGCTTCCATGTTGAGAATATGGAGGGTGGGAACTGCAAGTGGGGGTGGGGGAAAGATTCCTCTTCCCCATCCCCTACCACAGTCATCTCCTGCTCCTCCAAGGCCACCACTAAATTAGCAGCAGCTGGAGATAACAAAAGGCTGTTGTTTAAGCCCTAACGGAAGCTCTGCCAATTGGGTAGAGGCTAGATAGACAGAGGACTCCAAGCCAAGGGCACTTCTGAGGCAAACACTGAACAGCCTCTATTGTGCTGTTTTATTTTGGACACCTTGCACCAAGGACAGATGGTGGGCCCACCGCCCCTTACAAACCTAAGACTCCTTGCAAAGACCTAACAAACCCTGTTCTATAGCCCCTTCCAGCCAAGAAAAGCCACTTCTGGTGGCTGGCACACAACTGGTCCACGTTGTGTAGCTGGGAAGGGAGCACTGCAATGAGTCCCACTAATGTGGCAGCCCAGAGGATCTGGTGTCCATAAAGACCAGCCAGCAGCTCTGTCCAGAAGCCTCATGCTGGAACTCTTGTCCCGGAAGGAGAGAGGGTTGATATTTGAACCTGTGGAGGTGGGCAGGGCTCATACATAAGGCTACGTTTTAGTCACGGGTATTTTTAGTAAAAGTCACGGACAGGTCATGGGCAGTAAACAAAAATTCATGGCCCGTGACCTGTCCACGACTTTTACTAAAAACACTGGTGACTAAACTGGGGTGGGGTGAGGGGGGGGCAGCCTGGAAGCCCCTCGGGTCCTGGGGGAGGGCAGCCTGGGTGCTGGAAGAGCAGGTGGCGGTGAGCAGCCTGGGACCTCTGCTGGTGCTGGAGTGGGGGTGGCACTTACTTGGGGGCAGTTCCCACTGGCGGTGCCTGCAGGCGGAGGCAGCACACAGAGCTGCCTGGCCACGGCTCTGCCTAGCAGCTGAGTGAGGGGGATGTCCCCGCTTCCAGGGAGACCCCCAAGAAAGCGCTGCCCAGAGCCCGCCTCACCCTGTCCCAAGCCCCAATCCTCTGCCCCCTCCCACACCCAACTCTGCTGCTGGGGGGTGGGAGTGGGCATGGTGGCCTGAGACTACCGCAGCAGCGGCCGGTGTACCTGGCACAGGGGCTGCCTGAGCTGCCCCAGAGACAGGTGCACCAGCCGCTGGAAAAAATCAGAGGTCACAGAATCCGTGACTTCCATGACAAACTCGCAGCCCAACTCATGCACAGAATCCTCCCAGCCCTGCTGCCTTTTCCTGGAGCCTGGACCTTGACTACAAGGAGGTTTCCACTGCAATATGTACAGACCTATTTAATTCTACAATCTTTGGGTGGCACAAGCCATTCCCAGGACTACTGTGGAATAGCACAGGGCAGGGATTCTCAACCTTCACTGCACTGCGACCCCCTTCTGACAATAAAAATTACTACACAACCCCAGATGGGCGGACTGAAGCCTGAGCACACCCGAGCCCACTGACCTTGGCAGGGTGGGGGGCAAAGCTGAAGCCCAAGGGCTTCTACCACGGAGGGAACGGGGAGAGAAATGGGAATGGGGCGTCTGTAGCCTGAGTCCCAACACTCAGGGCTGAAGCCATCAGGCTTCGGCCTTGGTTGGTGGGACTCGGGCTTCGGCCCCAGCAAATCTAAGCCAGCCCTGGCGACCCCATGTTGTGACCCACTTTGGGGTCTTGACCCAGTTTGAGAACCGCTAGCATAGGGTGTTAAACTACTCAGCAGCACAGCCTGGTAACAAATGTAGCAAAACTATCACACAGACTACAATTGGCTATTCACCCCCTCCATGCCCACCTGGCATACCCTCTCCTCCAGCCCATTAGACTTTCCCATAGCTTCCCAGAGAGATTAACAAAGAGCAATCTTCCCCAAGGTAAGGCCATGTTTTCCACCCCCCTATGTGGACTTCAGAATGTTTAGTAAGCGCTGTCCCCCTGAGGAACAGCAGCATGGCCACCTCCAATTAATACGCTCAATCAGTGCTCCATTAGACTTGCAAATGTGCCCAATAAAACTAATATGTTGCTCCTTGGGCTTTAATTATAGTAACCAGGGATTTGCAGCCACTGAAAGTCTCTTAGCATCATTTGCTCAACCACCACCTTTTATCTTCTTCTGCCCCTCCTCCAAACTCTTCCACCTGGTACTTGGAGCAGAAAAACTCAGTCCTCTTGCACACGCTTTGAGTCAAACAGGTGGCAGCTCCGATTAGGGTGGGATTTAAGAGCCAAACAGGCCAGCCTGACTGTCCCTGCGCTCTTAAGCCAAAGGAGCAGCCAAGGCATCTGGTCAGACAGAGAACAGCTGCTCGCAACCCGACCCCAGCCATGGCTAGGATGTCAAGCACAACCTCCCAAGGAGACGCACATCAATCTGATTTCAAGTAAATCCTGCATGTCATGAAGGTGGTGAACCACAAAGCAAGCAGGCCTGGGTCATTCTGGTTTGCAGACAAGGGACCTTCACCGAGGAAGATTTCTTGGCACAGCTTACTAATTGTTTGACCACTGCTTTTGGGGTCGTCAAGAAAAGACATGAGACGCAAACAACAGTGTACAACTGAATTCAGTCCAGCCTCACAAAAGGCTGGTGCTAGGAGGCAGTATAGCTTAGTGGGTAGGGCACTGGGCTGGGACTTGGAGACCTGGGTTCAATCCCTGTCTCTGGGAACTGAACCCAGGCCCGGTGTCTCTGGCCTGCTGGGTGACCTTGGGCACATCCCCTCACTGTAACTCCGTTTGCCCCCCTGTAAAATGGGGATAATTATACCTATCTCCTTTGTAAAGTGCTTTGAGATCTACGAATGAAAAGCACTATGTAAAAATTAGGTACTACTACTACTTTGGAACACCCCATCAAATATCAGGACTTCAGATGTCCTAGACTTCAGTTCTTGGAAGCAAAGTACACAGTGTATCTGTTACAATCCCAGTTTCCACACAAATGAATATTCACAAAAGGTACTGTATGCAGGTTTGGCAGAATTCAATTTTTTAAAATAGTTTTAACAGATAACATGGATGTTCTAAACATTTTTTAAATTTTTATCAATTTACATTTTCACAATTGCAGGAAATTATGTGGAGGCACAATTATTTAATGACAATTGAAGTTGAGATTAAAAAACAAACTTTTATTGCCATTAAAACAAACTATCAACATCACCTGTCAAAATATACAAAGTAAATATCCTTAAATCAAACTCTAGTAAGTTCTCAAGCAGCATCTTTCTTACGCTGTCTACCTGTAACTTTCTATTATCATGGATGGAAATATTTTTGCATCGGTTTGTGTACACATGGCAAAATTAATATTTACAGGTAAAAACCTCATCCTTCCAAGCCAACTTACCTGCACTACTCCTTCCCTCTGACCTCCCCATTCCCATAGGCTCTGAGCACCTCAAGCTTCAATGTATTCATCCTCCCATCACCCCTGCTTGGAAGCCCTATGAGCCCCATTTTACACATGGACAACTGAGGCACAGACATTAAGGACAAAATTTTCTAAACCACCGAAGAGGGATGCAGGAGCCCAACTCCCATTTTCAGAAGTGACTCAAACACTAGAAGGCTCCCGCTGACTGAAGCTCCTAAGTGCTTGAGTCACTTTTGATAATGGCACTTAGTGAAAATTTCAAAAGTACACAAATTATTTAGGCGCTTGAGTGACTTGCCCAAGGTCACACAATGAATCTGTGGCAGAGCAGGGACTTGACCCAGGATTTCCCAAATTCCAGGCCAGTGCCCTAAACACTGGGCAATCCTTCCTGCTGCAATCCTTGGAAGCGACATCCAAAATGTACGCTTTGCCAACACTCCAATTTCCACCATCCTAGCTATTCATCCTTCTAGGAATGCACTGGAAGTCTGCACACAACCTACCTACAGCAGGTTTCAGAGTAACAGCTGTGTTAGTCTGTATTTGCAAAAAGAAAAGGAGTACTTGTGGCACCTTAGAGACTAACCAATTTATTTGAGCATGAGCTTTCGTGAGCTACAATAAATTGGTTAGTCTCTAAGGTGCCACAAGTACTCCTTTTCTTTCTACCTACAGCAAACACTCTAATGTAACTTCATCAATAGCCGAGGGAGAGCAAACAAGGCTCAGACAACAGAGAACAAACAATTCCAGTTGAGTTTGAGAGGGGACAGGAGAGAGCTGAGGAAACAAAGAAATTGGGAAAGGTCATTCCAGGTGACCAGAACTGCAGAGGAGGCTCTCCCACTGACAGCCAAGAGAGCATTGGAAAGGGTAAAAGAACCAAGTACTAGAAAACCCAATGTGAGAAGGGTGGCCTTTGAATGGTCTTATCCTGACCGGGGTCCTACAGCATTACTTTGTTTATTCTTCTATTTGAAGCTATTACTGCCAAACAGGAGATAAGAGAATTTTCCCTCTGCCAGGCCAAAGTGCAGGCTGGACCACAGACAGGTTGGAAAACACTGAGTTTAGTCATATCAGCTGTTTTGCAGGATCTACTGAAGAGCCAAGTGCAAACCAGCTGGCTGGCACCCACTGCCCTTAGATGAGACTCTCAGGCCCCATCTAGTCCACAACTGCTCCTTCAGTGCAGCTCGAAGTCTCTACACAGCCTAGCTTTAAATGTCCCAAGCAATGGGGCTTCAGCCTCTTCCCCAGGAGATACGTCAGTGCCTAGACTTGAGACTCCCAGGGGAAGCCCCAACAGCCATTGCAATCTACACTTATGATCTCCTCCGCTTCCGGAATTCTTCACAACTATGGATTTTTTGCTCCCAGGAGCGGGTGTTTAAAGCAGAGACAGAACCCAAGTGTCACCACAGAACAAGGCACCAGATGCCACATTTCTCCAGATGTCGCTTTACTGCGGACTGACATAAACAGGCCAAGGGCTCCGATTCATTCAAGGTCTGAATCTCTGACATTAAAATCTACTCAACAGCGTCTTCTCTCAGAACACTCAATGACAGCTCGCAACGTGATGCTGTGGAAAAGAGCTAGTGAGAGTCTTGGACATATGAAGTGGGGAGCAGCAAGTAGGAGCAGAGAGGCAATTTCATCTCTGTATACGTCATTGGCAAGACTGTATCCAGTTCTAGTGTCCAAATTTTAGAATGGGTGTTGAAAAATTGGAGAGGGTGCAGAAAAAGAATCAAAAAATGATGTGAAGGTGGGAGAAAATGCCTTACAGTGAGATGCCTAAGCTAAGACTGAGCTCTTTATCCAAAAGATTGAGAAGTGACTTGATCACAGTGTACAAGTACCTCTGCAGGGAGAAAAATACTAAGTACAAAAGGGCAGAAAAAGGCATAACAAGAACCAATGGGCTGGAAGCTGAAGCCAGATCCATTCAGATTAGAAATAAAGCACCTTTTAACACTGCAGGTGATTGACCATTGAAAAGACTCCCAAGGAAAGTGGTGGATTCTCCATCTCAAATAAAGTCTGGATGCCTTTTTGAAAGATGCTTCAGCTTAACTCAAGCTGCTGGGCTCAATACAGGGATTTGGGGGGGGGGGGAACTCTTCAGCCTGTGAAAAACAGGAGGTCAGAATGGATGATTTAATGGTCCCTATTGGCCTTAAACTCTGTGGATCTGTTAAGTTTATCTGAGGCTTTGTTTACCTCCAAGACACCTGGGCTAACATCCTTTTAGTGAAGGGCTACCAAAGAATACCGGGGGGGGGGGGGGGGGGATGTCTACACTGGCACTTCCTCAGCAAAACTTTTGTCGTTCAGGGGTGTTAAAAAACAAACACACACACACACACACACCCCCGAACAACAAAAGTTTTACCGACAAAAAGCGCCGGTTTGAACAGCGCTTTGTCGGCAGGAGCGCTCTCCTACCGAAAAACAGCAGCTACACTGCGTGACTTTTAGCAGCATGTCTGTAGTGGGACAGCCATGTCACTAAAAGCCTCGTAGTGTAGCCATAAACTTCGTCTCATTAGTTAACTTTGGTTCATTGACCACTGGTAGCCTGATGGAAAGCTGGATAGGTGGCGGGTCATACAGGATATATTTCCACATTCAAGAAAGCTAAAAACACATTCCTAACGTTGCTTTTCTAAATCAGGAACCGCTGTAACTACCACAGGGATGTTCTTTGAACCCCTCCCACTGGTGAAGGGGACCAGGCACTCCTGAGCAGGAGGGGAAGCATCTATTACGATGTGGCCCACATCCTGACAAAGTTAACTCACTCTTATTTGAATTGAGCACCAGACACCGGCAATAATGAGCACAGAGAGGTTTGTAAATCATTCTGTTCCAGCTGCCATCCAAGATGATGCATGCAGACTCTCCAGCAACCTGCCTTACCCTGTTTTCACCTTGAAGCCCAAACCAAAATAGGAATACACTGCCCATGCTAGATGTACAAGACAAGGAAGACATCTGGATCACTGGACGGCAGCATTTGGTGAGAGGCTTTAAAAATACAGCTGCCCATGATCAGCTTATTCTGAGGTAGCAGTCACACATACATCATGCTTTAAGGGACATTATCAACTTAATGATGCTACTGCTTGGAAATGTTTACCCTTCTTTTAGCTGGAACTGAGATGACTGACTGACTACTTTTGTTTACTTTGTGAATTTCACAGCCCTTGGCATATGCTCTGCTTCACCATTAGCTGGAGGTAGCCATTTCCTTTAGGGTGGGTCTTTCAAAAGGTAGTGAGAGAATTGGGGGTGGGGGTTCAAGTAGGAAAAAGTAACTGCAAAAAAAAAATCAAACATTGGGAAGAAGATTCAAGGGCGAGTATTGCAACTGGAACCGTCTTAAACTGCCTGGATTTCAAGTTAGTGCCCCTTTTATGTGCACATATGCCTTAGATTAGTTCCTAAACCTCAAAAAAGGATGAGATATTTAATGGATAATGAAAAACTATAGTCATGAGAGACAAAGTAAGAAACATTTGTAGAGTAATATAAATCCTCATGCTTCAGAGTAGAAACCGACTGCTGACTGACAGGGGTTTAGGAGAAAAGTTCTGTTTGGAGCAGCTTATTTCATAACTGTCCACTGCAGGGTTTCTTGTTCATACCTCCAAATTTCATCCATGGATCTCAACACTTTACAGAAGTCAGTATTGTTATCCCCATTTTACAGATGGGGTAACTGAGGCACAGAGAGGCAAAGTGATTGCCCAGAGTACCCGTCAGGCCTGTGGTAGATCTGGGAATAGAACTCAGGTCACAGTCCAGCACTCTCTCCGCTAGACATAGACAGAACCACTGTCTGGAATGTTGTACATTCCTCCACTAGTCAGACAAACTAAACGTCAACTCAGTGCTGGTCTATACGAGAAAGTGTAACCCAAGGTGATAATTTAAACAGATTGCATTAAACCAGTGAAAATTTCTTGTGGATATTTCAATTTAGGTTTAAAAGGTGGCTTTTTGGAGGTTTAGCTTCAGATGACTGGGAACAGATTTAGGAGAAACACTTCCAAAAACATGGAAGTGACCTAAGAGCCTCCATCCTGTCAAGAGCCAGGACCCCCCAAAGAACTCCACTGCACTTTTGAGACTGGAACTTGGGCACTTTGAAAACCTGACCCTCAAGCTAACCCAAAAGAAGCCACTTTTAAATCAAATTCAGCAGGTCCACACAGAGGCCTGCACCAGATTGAAAATAAATTTAGCGAAATGCAGCTTACCCCTTAAGTTTCACTCCTATTCCAGGACAAGGAGACAGTTGTAGGGGATAACAATTCAGCATAGCAAACTAATGTTTAAACATATTGTAAGCTGTTTGGGGTACGAGTTCTCTCTTATCTGTATAAAGCCTAGCACAGTGGAGTCCTGGTTCACAACTGGGCTCACGGGTGCTACCGTAATATAAATAAAGACATAAACAAGGCAAAGATTGGGACCAGAGAATCATGGCATGAAGCCAACACTCCTCTTCCTGGGTTCGGTTTTGGGTTGGAGGGAAGACATTTCCGAGAGTCAGTTACCACTTCCTGCATTAAAGTGATCAGGTTATGCCACCTGCTTCAGGCTCCTCACAGTAGGACAAGTGTGACTAGCCCTGACTAGCATCCCTGGGAAGATTACACACAGTGACAGCAATGAGTGCAAAGCTTAGGACTGTCAAACTGAAATACCTCTCTCGCTTGACTGGTTGCTCTCAGAGCTGTTCCCTCACTGACTCAGCACGAGGAGGAGGCCAGGCCACGACATGGCTTCCCTGGAGGCTGAATTAGACACCACTGCTCCAAGGCAAGATCCAGAGCACTCTCAACGGGGTGTTGCTCGCACATTATCTTCTTCGCTCTTTTCCAGGAAGTCTGGATCTGATGCTTGAACAGTCAGTGGAATAGCCCAGGCTAACTTGCCATAGAGGTCTCTGTTACCACAGTAATGCAATACGCAGTCAGTCACTCCGGCAGAGAGATCAGCTCAGGATACCTCTTCATTAAAGTGTTACCTTGGGCTCTCACCCAAGGATTCCTCCCACTCCCACCACCGGTCTACACATAAATCCTTCGCACCCAAGCTTAGTGTGCTTTCAAATGGGGCTGGCTGGCCCATCCTGGTCTATAGGCTAAAACCCAAGTGAGGCTTCCACTCAGGCTGGTAAACTGTCCATGTTGCAATGAGGATGCAGACTAACTCACTTAAGTGCTGATCACTGTACAGTGTCTTTCCCACAATTCCCCCCACATGGCCAGGACAGACTTCTCCCACAATTCACTGAGGAAGAATCAGAGTGGCTCAAGCTCATCACAGCACAAAGAAACATGGCATATGCCCCCAGAAGTCCTAGTCACACATGGAGAAGTGCAGCACCACTGTGGACTGAATAAGTTGGGTTGGGCTCTGCAGGGTGGCTGCTCGCACGCAGGCTAGGTTAACATGGGTGCTCAGACTCTAGTGCCCATCACCCATGTTAACTCGGCAGTGAAGTTATACCCCTCAGGGAGATTAGAGGTGAGGCTTCCTGTCTCATTATAGTTCAAATCCAGCTAGTGACGAATCACAAGTGAAGCTAGTTGGGTGGTCTGCAGAAAAGGCTCTACTGGTCTCATCCAGTTCCTATCATGACGAGTGAGTGTGTGTGAGAGAGCAAGAGAAAGACACACACAGAGTCCACTGGTATAACTGGTCCTTCTCTAACAGAGGCTGCCAGTAAATGCCAAGGAGCCTCATGACACCACCACAAGGAACGCATTAACCTCTCCAAACCTCAGGGTACAATGGGGACTTGCTTGAGGTCAGTCAGCCAGCAGGAGAACCCTGCCACTAAGTAACAACCCCCCAGGATTAAGCTTCCAACCCCCTTGTGCTGCTGTTCCCTTCCCCTGCCAACCTGGTTACTGCAATAAGTATCCATCTCCTTATTACACCACCTTCCCTTGCATCCCTTGCTCCATGCACAGGTCCAAAAAAAGAGTTATTAAAAGAGATAAAGACATTACTTCTGGCAGGAGAGGGGCACAAATAGAGTTTATGCCTCAGTTAAAAATCACACGCTACAATAAAAGGAGAAAATAGTCTGAGAGCGAAGAGTAACTGAATTTAGAAGAAACCTCAAGCCAGCTTTTCTGGGACAGCAACCACTCTTGCAGACCAGCTGTATTATGCAGAAATAATCAAAAGTGAGGAATAGCCTTGCATGTTGTACGATAGGTTCTAGGAATTCTAATGTAATTACTTCCAGGAGAATGGCCTGAAAAATCATCTACTGGGACAGCTGCAATTGTCTCTATTCCCAACGTGACTCTGCTACATATAGGCTGGTGCTTTGAAACATGTGAAGCACCATATTCGAGGTACAATTCCATTTGTTCCGGAGCAGTGCGGGAGGGAATGGGCTTTAACGGAAACCTCATTCGAAATCCCAATATACCCTTCAGTTATAAGAACCTACCACTGCCAACTTCCAATTATTAGCATGTATATTGCAGTAGCACCTAGAAACTTCCGTCAGGATGGGTCCCATTGTGCCAGGTGCTGCACAAACAAAGAAACTGACAGGCCCTGCCCAAAGATCTTAAAGTCTAGGAGACAAAACATACTAAGTGGATGAGACAAATGAACAGGATGGGGTAGGGGAGACTAATGAAGGAGGCACAACTTTCAGCCAATTGGGAGCCGGGATCACCATTCAGTTACTGGTGAAACCAAGTGGGCAGAGTTTTCATAGTTGCGTGGGAGTGTGTAAGCAGTACATGGGTCCAATTTGTGCCATGCATGTTTCAGATTAAATGCCAACCCCAGCTTGCAAAGAAAGAAAGGAACAAACATCTATTATGGTATTTGTATGGCCTCCGTTGCCGTAGCACCTGACAATCGTCAGGGCATTCATCCCGACACCACAGGGAGACAGAGAAGTGCTAGTTCAGTGGCTCTCAAACTTTTATACTGGTGACCCTTTCAAAGAGCAAACCTCTGAGTGTGACCCCCAGCCGTATAAATTAAAAACACTTAATATATTTAACACTATTATAAATGCTGGATGCAAAGTGGGGTTTGGGGTGGAGGCTGACAGCTCGCAACCCCCCATGTAATAACCTCACAACCCCCTGAGGGGTCCTGACCCCCAATTTGAGAACCCCAGTACTACTGCTTGCTAAGATTCTAGGCACTACTACAATATAATAATCCATTCAGTGTTACAGGAGGAAACTGAGGCACAGAGATTAAGTGACTGCCCAAGGGTCGGCAGCGGAGCAGGGAACTGAATCCAGGTCTCCCAACCCCCTAGCTACTGGGCCATCCTTCCATTCCAACATTGTACAAAGTACAGAGTGTTGACTGTGCAGCTGGCACATAAGGCAGTTAGCCTATCAAAGATCTCCACGTGAGCTTACCTGACTGTTGATGGTAAGTATTTCATAGAGTTTAAATCCAGAAGAGACCATTAAAACCATATAATGTGACTTCCTGATTACCACAAGCCAAAGAATTTCACCCAGTTATTCCTGTGTTGAGCCCTAGTAACCATAAGCGGTGGGTATAATATGCCAGGCAGCCATCGCCACCAGATGCTGGTTTTGGCGGTTTGCACGGGCGATTTGGGGGGAAGTTTTTGTTTATTATTATGCCCCATTATGGTTCCCGGGCAGCTGAGGCGGCGGTATGTGCTATTCAGATTCCCGGGTTCATCAATAATCTCCCTGGACTCCAGGGAGATTACTGATGAACCCAGGAAGCTGAGTAACACATACCGCCTCCTCAGCTGTCCTGGAATCTGCATGGCTCATATAAAAAGCTCAGGTTCTTCAGGAACAGACAAGAGCTTTTCCTGCAGGGTGCCTTGGGGTCTCAGGACGGGAGGCGCAGGGCGGCTGGGGCTCTTCTGGCTATTGGGGGAGAAGTGGGGGCGGCCTGGGACTCTGGGCTCCAGCCACAGAAGAGGGAGGCCTTGGGTGGTAGGGACAGGGCTGGGGGGCTAGCCTCCCCAACGGTGGGATGGGGGGTTCCACCCATCACCCAGGCAAGTAACGGGTTAGACTAAAGCATTTCAGTTCTCAGGAGATTAAACTGTTATGTGCCAAAGGCATGAACAGGGGACCTCAAGGGGTCACCAATATCTGAGCCCCCTGCAATGGCAGGGAATCGATTAGGTGAGACATGCCCAGATGATCCTAGCAGGTCTGAAGAGGCCAGGAAGCATCTCTCATATTGTCTCCATTGCTATGAAAACGGCCGGTCTGACCCAGCAGCGCCCAGGACAGATCTGAAGGGGAGGATGCCGGTCATGTTAAGGCTAAGCAGGTTCCAGGTGCACCATTGAAGATGGCATGGAGAAGTGAGTGCAACAAGGATGAAGAGTGAGTGGTTAGGTGTCAGAAGCTAGGAAAACTGTGGGAAAATAAAAGGAGATCAGATGGAGACTGGAGGAAAACCATGTAGCACCACCAGGACTAGGAACTGACACTTGCTGTGGAAGGCAAAAAGCAGTTAGTGGAGACATTCCGAACACCATGCTACTATCATTATTGGTAATACAGGAGCACCTAGGAGCCCTATTGTCTTCGGCACTCTACAAAAAGATCAAAAAGACATTCCCTGGGCCAAAGAGTTTATAATCCAAGTACACCTGATTCAACAGCAGCTCTGAGGGCAGGAAAAGAAAAAATCTACACTATCCAAAAGCACCCAAACTCTTGGGTTCCCTTGGAGAGAGACATGGCCTAAACACAGGCCTAGAAGACAGGAATTCCTATATTCCTATCCCAGGTCAAACACCAACTGTTTCCCCAGACCCATGGGTGAGTCATGAAGGCTGCATGCCTTAGCATTACCATCCGAACAATGGGGATAACGGTAGGCACGCCAAGGATTAGATCATGTTTACACAAGGTGGAAGAGGAGGAATGTTGGATGAGAGCTAAGCAGCACAAGACTTGCCTTTGAAAACTCCTGACGCCAATTCTCTCCTTTTAAAACTCTAACAGCTGGCACCATAGCTCTGCAGAACACACAGCTTGACATCTCAGTGAGATGGACAGACACCCTCCCTCCAAGCGGCAGGGGGCAGTCAGTCAAGCCCAGAGGAGGTTACACATGAGAGTTTATGCTGCTAGCTTAGCACTGTGCAGCAGTGACATTTCAGACTCTGATGCAAGAGCTACTTTTGGATAGCAGCAAGCGTTCTCGCCATTGTTTACAGTACTATTGCAAGGGGCACATCTCTATATTTTTATTCAATGTTTGCCATAAGGGCTTATCAGATGCCTCAAGTCAATGAAATGATAAATAACTTCTTCCAGACAAGCACATTCCACCCAGCAAGCCAGTGGGCTGGTTAGCAGCCTAGAACTGCTGATAACAGCACTGTGGAAGAACCAACCTTAGCAACAGTGCCCTGGATGCAAGTGCTCAGCTCTTAACATCAGGGAGAGTGGCTAGTGATCAGAACACAGGGACTATGGATAGGACTTCTGGGTCTAAAGACTCCCTGTGTGATCTCGAGCAAGGTACCCCCCCCTTCCCCTTTGTGTGTCTGGTGCTCAATCTGTAAGGTGGAGGGAGATGATCACCCCACCGCACAATATGGGGAATCCTCAGGTAAAAGGCACTACAGATGTTTAGCATTACTAGGCTGGGTTAGCTGCAGGCTGTGTCTGTTACAGTGTAGACCCTGGTCATTACCCTACTCCCAAGTTGAGACATTTTCGTAGGTGACTCCATTTCATTCTGAAGAGCTGTCACATGAAACTTTGCAATGACAACATAACTAACACTTTGGCCTTCTCCATAAAGGATCATACAGTGCCTTACGACAGACGTCCCTCTGAGGAACAGAGGTATCCTGCCCATTTTACAAACAAGGAAACAACGAGAAAGAAAGGAGAATTCACATAGGAACAGAACCCAAGTATCCTAACTTCCAGAGCCTTCCTCTAACCATTAGACATGCTCATTCCCCACGCCACATAGAAACCCAGAAAATAACCCTGAAAGCAAAAAGAAATGGAGTTGGGGGATATTTAAAACAGACACTGGGGTGAGCTTTGCTTCTACTGCCTTGAATGGGCAGCTGCAGCAAAATGCCTGCAGCACTGAGCCATAGAGACGGTGGGAAACCTCTTGTTGTGAGCATGTCAAGCAACAAAACTGCCCATTGTTACTATGTGCTGTGGCAGATTTGATTTATTGTGACAGGCGTGTCCAAGAATAACCCATTATCCCCATAGCTGGCTACTGCATCTATATGGACCAGGCACTTCCTGCACAAAGGGGGTTTTCAGCCTGCTCCTTGAGGTGCACAGACAGGTAAGCAGCAGAACAGTAACACAGCTGCATTAACACCATTTCCTCGCCTACCTTAAAATCAGTGTCTGCCAAGGTAAAGAGACAAACCTAAGGAAGGCCTAGAGCCAGGTTTGTGAGGAAAACCTCAGGGGAGGCAGAGAGGAAGGCACAGAATTGAAATACTACAGCAGGCCACAGGTCTGCAATGGGGCCGGGCGGGGGGCAGCCTCCATCAAGAATGGAGGCCTGAAGGAGGGGGAAGACAAAGCTAAAATGTGAAGTTAACACCAGCTACAGCTCATCCTTTTCCAAACTGAAGTGCATTATTCATCTGAGAAATAGCTAAATACAGAAAACTAAAAATTAATTTTATACAGCATTCCTCACAGCATTTGGAGTATGTTCTGCTGCAGCACGTATGTCTCTTGCTCTCTTACTATGGGAAGGCTTCAAGCTTCCTCCAGTAAAGCTACCTTCCACCTCTCTTGTTCTTTTCTCCCTCTTCTACTCCAGGCTTATTCTCCGTTAAAGTTAAGCCACAATTCTCTGCTGTGCCCACAGACTGTTTGTAATCCAAGTATATTTTGCTTCACTCTTAGTCTCTATCTAGGTGAGAGAGACCAACAAGGGGTGAGGGGGTGGGGGAGAGACAGAGAGAGAAGTGAGGGAACACACTGGGCCCTGCCTGCTGGCACTCTGAGGGGCCTGAGTCTAGTCAGGTTTGCTTGCTGACAGCTGGCGCTGCCTCAAAACACATGCACTCTTCTAAAGCCTTTGTGCCACATTTTTTTATATAATTTTATTTCTTCCTCTCATTCCATCAGCAAGGGATTAACAAGGTTCAGGGATGATTCCAGTGGCCTGGAAATGGTAAAAGAGTTATATATGGGCCTATAAAATAAATCCTCCGTACTTGAGCATTCCATTGAAAAAAACCCACCTTTTACCTAAAAAAGAATCTGTATGAATACAAGGTTAATTAAACCCATCTCAGGGCTCGCAGCCCTAGACTCACAGCTTGAAAAACCTGAGGGTGCGGGGAAGAGAATATGTAGAAGGCACCTTAATTGGGAATATCCTGCCCTAAATTGTTTGCAGTGGTGTTGTAGCTGCGTTGGTCACAGGATATTAGAGAGACAAGGTGGGTGAGGCAATATGTTTTATTGGACCAACTTCTGCCGGTTCTTCTTCAGGTCTGTGTAGCTCAAAGGCTTGTCTCTCTCACCAGCAGAAGTTGTTCCAACAAAAGATATTACCTCACCCACCATGTCTATCACAAGTACCCAGATATGCAAATCTGAGGTTGATGAACTCAGGAACAACTGCCTCTAATCTGAAGGCATGACCAGAGGAATAGTCCCACCGATACACAGGACCCTAACCTCTACACCTTTTAAAGCCAAAACAAGGGCACCAGATCAGTGTGTGAGCCCAGGAAGATCAGTTACCATTTTACAGGCAATAACTGGGGAGCACTTAAGAGTAACAGTCAGGAGATAACTGCAATGATTTGCAGTTTTGGGGGAGGGGACAGAGGTGTGAAGTGAACGGTTAATATGGGAAATCTTCAAATATTTCCCTGAAACCAGAGACAAGTGGAATCATAGCTGGAGCCATGCCTACACTACAGACTCTGCCAGCAAGCTCTGTTGGTCAGGGGCATGATCCCTGACTGACATAGCTGTGCCAGCAGAAGACCCTAGTGTAGGCATTGCTATATTGGCAAAATTGTGCTTTTATTGGTCTAGCTTGTTTCACATAGGAGGGATGGAATAAGCTACACCAGAAAAAGCGTTAAGGGTCTAGTGCTTCTATTACAGATAAGGCCTTAGATTTTACAGAGTTGTAACACTGGAGCCTAACTCATTATGGTAATGGGAGGGAGTGCTGCCTGGTGGTTAGAGTGAAGAACTAGGAATGAGCTCCTGGATTCTATTACTGACACCACCACTAACTCTCAGCATCCCTTTGCCCTGCTATACAATGGCAATAGTGCCCTGCAGGCGAGCTATGGGACCTCATTTGTCAATGTTTGCCAAGTGGTCCACGGTCTGACAAAAGGACTAGAAAATGGATTACCCCCTTCAGAACTGAGAACTCAGACTTGCAGTTCTTTAAATCCAAATATTCCAGTTTGTGTCCAATGCTGAGCTCTCCCTAGGGAAGTATGAGTAAACCTGCGCTTGGAGATCTATTTGGTCCCTGGTGCAGTAACACTGTTGCTGCTTTCTATTTGCATTTGCAGCCTCTGGACATCTCCCGCTGTTCTGTTTGTGTGTTCACTGCAACAACAGCTTCAAAGGGATTTTTCCTGTACCTCCAAAATATCACCCCTGGGGGCTGGTAACTGTGCAACCAACCATTCACTATCATATACACTGTTTCAGGTTGTTGGGCCCAGACTAGTTCAGAACTGGAGTTAAGTTCTCCATGGTCCAGCCCTGTGGTTTTATTGTTGCTTAATATATCTCACACTTTGAGATCACACACCATACACATGAGAAATATCAAAATAAAGGGCAATTTTGGCACTTACGTATCTCTGAAGACGGGCGCTCAGGCAGTTCCTCTGACAGACTTTCCAGCTGAAGAGTTTAAACTACTGACACTCTTTTCTGGTAAAACAGATTTACAGACAATCAATGCTTAAGCCTCACGACTAGTGCTGCACCACAACAGCAACTTCCACACTGTACCATTGTTACAAGGAGCTCTTGATTAATATTAATTCAGCCTCAACGTCCCTGAGGAATGTTATGCCCATTTTACAAACGTTTCAACTGGGTCAGAGAGAGAGAGAGAGAGAGAGAGAGAGAATATAGAACAGACTTGCCTGACATCACATAGTGAGGCAACAGCACAGCTGGGAATAAAATCCAGGAGATCTGATTCTCAGTCTTCCTTCCCCCACCCCTGGTTCTAATCCACTATCCCACACTCCTCTTACAGAATTGGAAATAGAACCCAGAAGTCCTGACTCCCAGCCCAACCCTCTTACTCTAACTGGCTGGAAGTCAAAGCCAGACAAATTCAAATTAGAAACAAGGCAGAAGAATTCAGCCATGAGAGTCATTCATTGAAACAAACTCCCAAGGGAACTGATGCATTCTCCATCTCTTGACTTCTTTAATCCAGACTAGATGCCTCTCTGGAACATGCTTTAGTCAAACAGAAGTTACTGGGCTCCATACAGGAGTAACTGGGTGAAATTCTCTGACCTGTGGTGCACAGGAGATCAGACTACATGATGTAATGAACCCTTCTGGCCTTAAACTTGAGGAATCTAACCAGTAGAGTCCACTTCCTTCCTAGGGCAGGAATGGAGCACAGGAGCCTTGACTCTCAGTCCTCCCTATTTAACCACTAGCCCACATTCCTTCAGTGGGAAATTTCACACAGGTTCAAGAGGTTTTAAAGGAACCTTAGGATACTATGGGGGAATCCAGGCAGAACCCTTCCACTGTGGTAAAGAGCAGAGAAAAAGCTGCCATTGAAGCAGACTGTTAGTGAGATTTTAGAGCCAATGAGATATGCATAGGAATAATAGAATCCACTTAGAAACCCAATGCGAATGTTTTGTGATATGTGATTTAGTACAGCCCTAATCCACCTGCTGGTCTGGGACAGATACCTAACAGTGACAGCATAACTTCCCTGTGGAGCAACAATGGCCATACTAAGTATAAGCTAAACTTATTTCAACCAGAACTGAGAACTGTAACCAATCCACTGATTTTTCACAGTAGGGACTCTGGATATAGACGAGTGACATTTGCAGAGGGGAGCAAAGCTAGTAAACATGTCAACACTGAGGTGGCTAAACAAGGATTTAGCCATTAATCTGGCTCAGGCCAAAGTGAGTTCAACTCTAGCTGGGAGTGTGTTGGGTTTGTCAGTTTCTGGTGTGAAAAGCTTCAGCATTGAGGGGGCTGGGGGAGGGAAGCTATTCCACAGTTGCTATTATTTGGCTAGGCAGCAATATGGACGCACACTGGACATCTCTAGCCATTAGAGAACATGGCTGTAGCTAACAGTTGTTCTCTCAACGTGAGCAAGTCCAGAATTTTACAGCCATACCAGGTTCTAAATCCAAAAGACCCTTGTTTGTTTAAACCCTTCGCACCCCATTTCAAACCTCGCCCAAGGACTCCTATTTGTATAATCCCCAAAGGAGCGTGTCTCATCTGTACTAGTGTATGTCACCCAGAATTACTTTAGAATCCTATATGAGTACTGCCCCAGGCACTGCACAGAAACAGTGAGACACAATCCCTGCCCTGAAGTGCTTACAATCCAAATAGACAATGCAGTCAAAGGGCGGGGAAGGGAAACAGAGGCACAGAGAAGCAAAATTACTTGTCCATGGTCACATGGCAATTCAATGGTAGAACTTGGAATAAAAGACAGGTCTCCATCTCCTAGTCCAGTGCTCTTGCCTCTGGACCAAACTGCCTCCCCACTCTATATCATGACTGCTGTGACACTTGTCTGACATGCACCATCTTACACAAATCTTGTCAATTCTCCACGTTACTGGGCTCTCTGCAGGAGTAACTGGATGATATCAGGCCTGTGTTATATAGGAGAGTGCATCTCAAGCTATCTGATGGGGGGGGACCGGCAATTTTTTTTCCCCCCCAATGTGCACGCAGACTGGTAGCCGATGGCTCGCAGACCGGCACCGGTCCGCAGACCATCACTTTGAGTAGCACTGATATAGGAGATCAGACTAGATAATCTCCTGGTCCCTTCTAGCCTTAGCATCTAAACATGGATTCCTAGATTTTCTGGCACAGTGGTCACCAACCCGTCAATCGTGATTGACTGGTCAATCCTGGAGCCTCTGCCAGTCGATCGCGATCTCCAGGCCACTAAAAGTCCAGCGGCGCAGCCAGGCTGCCTGCCTGCCATGGCCCCACATCGCTCTCAGAAGCAGTTGGCTGCTGGCACGTCTCTGTGGCCCCTGGGGGTGAAGGGGAGGTGATTCCCGGACAATGGGAGCTGCAGGGGTGGTGTTTGAGGGCACACGGAGACCCACTGCCCCCCTCCCCGCCACGGGCTGCTGAGATGTGCTAGCAGCCAGCCGCTTCTGTAGCAGTGTGGGGCCATGGCAGGCAGCCTGCTTGAGCCCAACTGCGCCGCTGGCCAGAAGCTGCCTGTGGTAAGCGCCTCCTGGCTAGAGCCTACACCTCACACCCCCTCCTACACCCCAACCCCCTGCCCCAGCCTGGAGCCCCCTCCTACACCCAAACTCCCTCCCAGACCCCTCACCTCCTCCTGCAGCCCAATTCCCTGCACCAGCCCCCCTTCCAGAGCCCACATCCCTCACTTCTGCACCCTAACCTCCTGCCCCAGGCTCAGCCAATGCACATCCCACAGTTGAGAATGTTACACTGATTTGTGACAATCCCTGAAGGGTTTTGGATCTAAACACCACAAATGACACTAATAAAAAGTAAAATTCATGAAATGTCCAGTGGATTCTATGAAATTAAGTGCAGTGTGACCATATGACCCCTGCATCCAAACTCCCTCCCAGAGCTTGCACCCCCCCACTTCTGCACCCCAACCCCCTGCCCCAGGCTCAGCCCAGAGCCCCCCCCACTCTCCGAACCCCTCAGCCCCAGCCAAGAGCCTGCACCCCCTCCCACCCCCCAACCCCCTCCTCCAGCCCAGTGAAAGTGAGTGTGGGTGGAGGAGAGCGAGCGACGGACGGAGGGGGAACAGAGTGAGCGGGGCAGGGCCTCGGGGAAGGGGTGGGGTAGATCCTGGGTTGATCTTAAATTGAGAAAGTGATCTTGTACAGAAAAAGGTTGAAGAACATTGCTTTGGCATACAGTCTCTAGATGGTCCATGGTTCCTGCTCTAGAATTAGCAACATGAGACAGGCACCTGCCCATGATCCAGCTGCAGGGTACAGAATGCTCCTCAGAGTAGAGTTTACCTGCAGGAGGGACAGATTAAGTGGAGACAAACAGTCTGAAATCTTTGTTGACTCACCCCACATGCTCAGCTCCTCTCTTGATAGAGCTTTGGCTGCGTTGGTCTTCCACGGTGCGGGCAAAGCGAAAACTCCCCATTTATGCAACACCCTCTTCCCAACCTTTGCACTTACTTCACCTTCCCTCCCACTTGGATCAAAAGGGAAATGAAGGCTTTGAAGAAGGCTGCATTCCAGCATTTCCGTGACAGACAAGTGCTCACCCAATATCACCTGGAATGAACCCACAAGACAAGCCTTCAGAGGCAACTACTCGAACCACACAGGGTTTATATGACCAGCCTGGAAATATTTTATCCATGTCCCATCATAGGCCGTGCAAAAAACACCATCCTTGGAACTACCCAAGCCCCTTACTTGTAAAATTCAGCTCTTATTTCATCCAGAGGACTCCAAGAGCTTTACAAAGGAAAGTATGTATGATGGCCCTCAGTTTACAGACAGGGAAATTGAGGTATAAAGAAGAAAGGGAGTCCCATATGTCTTCCCTATTCACTGTACTGAGCCAGCTCTGCCCTCATTCACCTAAACACATGGTTAAATGCTAAAGAAAATGCAGAGCTACACCATGGAGTGCCCAGCATGACGGACTCTGGTTGGTCCCTAGGCACTACAATAAACATGGTTACTAACAGCTAGCTACCATGTGGTATTAACTGGAAGAGATACTCTGGGTAAATCCCCAGCTGATCCAATCCAAGATATACACGGAGTATGATTTAGTGGTCAGCACACCACAGTAATGGAAGTCTGGACACCTGGGTTCCACCCTCAGCTCTGCCACCAATTCACTGCAATACCTTGAGACTTCTCTCTGTGCCTATAAATCTGTGAGGGAGGTCAGTGAAGTTGCTATGCTGGAGCATAGGGAGCACTGTAAATTGCTTGTTCAAGGGCGCTACAGATGTGTTGAGTATTACTTATGGGGTGCTGTTCAGTATACATGGTGCTTTATGGACACAGGTCTCTGCCCCTCATTAATAAGAGATGCTATCTGGCAACCATGTAAAGGCCGGAAGTATTTGGGCATAGGCACATGCTGATTAGTTAGAGCCACAGTGATAATTAGAACTGTGTACATTGGTACTCTAGGGCTAGCCCAGTTCCTTTGTTAATCTGGGGAGATACCAGTTGTAGTCAACAACTAACTGGTGAGGAGGCCAAGGAATGAAGGACAACTGCATATGCACCACTTAGTTGGCTGCAGACTGTGTGCCAGCAATATGGGAACAGGCAGCCTGCCAAGCCTGCAGCTCTCACTCTTGGATATTCACAAACAGACGCGGCAGAGGCATGGCAGCAAGAGAGAAATGTCAGTGTCACTTCTCACATAAGTCCACCTGAACATGGAGTCCCCAGTAGGCTGGTTGGGCAGCAAGTAAGAATCAGACATACCCTTGGTTCAAGATTACCCATTCCTCCACAGGCTAGAGAGAGGCAAGTATATCCTACTCTTGATGTGTAGGCTCAGTTTGTGCCAATAGCATTTCTCTTCTTGACAGCAGCTTGTAAGATACCAAACGTGGTGGCCCCTGGAAATAAAACTTCCCACTGCTGCTTATGTATATAGCACCTGCTCTCCTGGAGGAAGGAAGTTTTGTGGCCTTACGAGGTGTGAACTCTGTGTAACCATCCGAAACTGCTTTGCTGCAGACGCTACTGTTGCACACATATTAAGACCAAGGAGTGTGTAGTCTTTTACAAACTTTAATGAAGTTTCTCGGCACTCTGGAAAGCCCAGAGCCTAGTAACCATATTGCCAATGGGTAAGCTAAGGCAGAGACGTGAAGCGACTCATTCAGCCTTACTCAGCAATGCAATGGAAGAGCTGGGGTGGGACTCTGCTGTCACCTCAGCACAAGAGTCCCAGAGCTGAGGCTAGAACCCAGGCATCCTGAGTCCCAGTCCCACCTTCTTCTAAGCTCTAGACCTTGTTCCCTCCCTTCAGAGTTGGGGATAGAACCCAGGCATCCTGACTCCCAGCTTCAACCATTAAGCTGCGCAGCCTCTGTTTGATGCAAGAACAAATCCATTTAAAAAACCAATGAAGTGATAACTGAAGTAAAAATGCAGAGCCAGCACTGCTCTCCTTAGATTGCAGCTCCTTGCTGTTTCCCTGGAAGGGATTCTGCATGAGTGTCTTTGGTGCACTGCAGACCAGACACCTAGAACAGTTTCTTAAGCATTACACTTGTCCTTAATGTGAAGTCAAGCAGAGGGCCAGAAGACAGACGGGTAGGATCACAGCACACAGATAACTATAAAGTGGCAGGAAGGGAATTTGGACTTTTTTAAAAACAACCTGAAATCTCAGTTCATGTTCCCCACTGTCAATGGCTCGGAAAAAAGGCATTCCACCTTGTAGCACAGTGTAGCACTCCTAATCACGCAACCAGAACAACTGCACCTGCATCTCCTGCTGCCCTAATAACCAACCATTTGGGGAAGCGTCCAGTGTTTTCCCATATACCAGTCACCTATTAGCTGAGGCACGCACCTGCTCACAGAAAACCAGTGCTGCAGCATAAGCAGTGCTAGAAAGAATGTGGAGCCCAGGAGGAGAAAGGGGAGCACAGAGTTGATCGAAGACAGCTCCAACCATACTGAAGTGTCCATGATCCCCTCCACACTTTCTCTTGGTACATTTTCCACATATAACCCCTCACCCCCTACTTCTCCCCCACAAAAGCCGTCAATGGATCTTCCAGCCTCATCACTTCAGCTACACTCTGCAACACTCCTACTAAGATAGCTTAACTCACCAGCTGATTGTTGTATCTCAAACTCCAACACCAACCGCATGGCTGGGAGATAACAGCGCTCACATGAACCCACGCAGGCACATTGTACTCAACTTGTTTACAGGCAAAAGGATTAAAAACCTTGGTGGGGGGGGGAGGAGAAGAGTGTTGGGAGGAGGGGAGACAAAGGAAAGTCAAATCCCACCATACAAGCCATTGGAAGCTTTAGCAAGGAAATACCAAGAGGGCCCCCTACTAAGAGATCTTTCCAAAGCATAAAGCAGATACCTATCACCAGCACTTACTAGTATGCCAGATGCTGCTTAAGACCAAGTGACCTTGGAGTTATTGCTAAGTTTTCACAGCTCCTTGTGCTAACAAAGCAAGGTTACTGGGAAGCAAAACATTCTTCAGCGATAACTTGAGTGAAAAAAGCAGCACTGGCCAAGCGTCAAAGGAAACAAAGCAGATATTTGTGCTGGCTAAAGTGACAAAGCCTGAGCTCCCTCAACTCCCATGGAAGGCAGAGGGACTTGCTGGTGCTCAGCACCTCTGCAAACCCAGGTCAGCATGCGAACCAAATGCCAGGAACTGCTTCCAATCACTATGGGGCATGGAGGCTGATACTACGCCAAAAGGGCCCCTGAGCAGTTAGAGCTTGATATTTAGACTGCAAGCTCTCCAGAACAGGGACGGTCTCTCCTTACGTGTCTCGATGGCACCTGGTAAAATAGGGCTCAATCTTAGTACTAGGGTAGCACCTCCAAGCCCCAACTGAGATCAGGGTCCCATATTATGATGTGCACTTTATTAATATTATGGTAGCATCTAAAGGCCCTAACTACTATGAATGCAGACACCTTAATGGGTATCTGCAATCAAGGCCCTCAGGGCAGTACTGCAGTACACAATAATTGGGGCCCCTAACCTCTGTTGAAGCTTCTAGGGAATATCATAGAACTATTACTACTAATGTGCACACCATAATGGGGGCCCTGATCTCGGTTGAGGCCTCTAGTCTCTACCAAAATAAACATAAGGAACAAACATAAAAATGCTGCGTTGTTGTAGCTGTGCTGGTCCCAGAATACAGGAGAGAAGGCGCGCGCACACACCCCTCTCTGGAACATGTTTACTGAGTCTCCTTTCAGAAGCAACGTGGCCTAACACAGGAGTGAGCAAACTACGGCCTGCGGGCTGGATCTAGCCTGTCAGGGCTTTGGATCTGGCCCACAGGATTGCCAGCCCTGTGGTGCCGCGGGCCCCGCACTGCTGCTGGAAGCGGCCAGCACCACGTCTCTGTGGCCTCTGGGGAAAGGGTGTCATCCTACAGAATGAGCATTCAAGGCGATATAGAAGGCCAAACCAGCCTTCCTAGGATCCTGCCTTTTGACTCAAACATAACATTCACAGCATTAAGCCATCTCCCAAGTTTTGCACTGTTGCAAGTGTGTGGATTATTCACCACCACCAAAATAACAAGGGGCCACACTCAGTTCTGCTGGTCAGACTACGGCATATATATCAATAAAAACAGCTGGAGATATAAAAAGCACCATTACTGTTGAGACTGCACATGCTCCTTGCTCAAAGACTCCCATTTGGCACCCTAATTCCAATACCCCTGAAGCTTTTCCCCTTGCAGCTCCTTTTATTATATCGTGATTTGAAGATTTCTTGGCTCCTAAGAACAAAAGGAGAGATGAGGGTGTGCTGTTTGTACTGGGCTAATTAGAGTCTTTAATGTCATTCTGGTCAATTAGATCCCAGAGCAAAGGGGGGTGGCAGGGAGATGGAGCTGGAATGAACAAAGACAACTGAAAAATGCTTACGCCAGGAAAGAAATAACTGGTTTAAAGAAACTCAGTGTCTCATCAGGGGTTCTAAGAATAATTCTGACACACCCAGCCTACACAAAAGCTAGGGTGTTAGTTACAGTCTTGTTACTGAGAAATCCCAGCTTATTTCAGAGACAAAAAGGCAACACACCTTGCTGCTCCTATCACTTCTCAGGAGGAGCCAGAATAGGTGCAACAGCTGCAGTCTGCAAACACCCAGCTAGATCCAAAAAAGCACTACAACCCTGAGATGGCAATTAACTACTAATCCCACATACTCACTAGCCCATTAATCTTCTTCCATATCGAGGCAGTCATCAGGAGCTGTTAGACAAGCTACCTCCCAATTCTCATGGCTGGTAACTCTGGTTTGTCCCAACTCCGGTTTGTCCCAACTCCATACAAGAACTGAAAGCTACTTCCCTATGCTGAGGCACCGCCCCTTCCTCCCCACCATGACATGGAGGAGAGGCAGGTTTACTCTTAAAAAAAAAAAAAAAGGAACTTCCTGCAGCTGGGCAGCACAGAGCAAAAGCAGCTGCACCGTGAGAAACCTGGAAGCTGTGAAAATTAAACACACAGGGGAAAAACACACCCCATGATGGTGCTCTCTCCCCACCAGAAGAGGGCTGGCATCCTTCCATGAACTTAAGATATTACTACCGCCACAAAAATTATCAAGGAGGCGCTGTGATCAGGGCTGGGGCAGAACAGGAGGAAAGGGGGGACTTTGATCACAGGAGTGGGACTCAAAGATGGGTTGAGGAAGCACTGCAACTTAAGTGGTGCGAGAAAGTATTCCATGGTATCCTTGAGCAGCTAATGACCTAGCTTTCTAGAAGTGAAGAGCAATAAAAAGGGTGGACGCTCAGCACTTCTCTGAAAATCAGGCCACTCTAAAGCATCTTAAATTGGACACCCAAAATCACTAGTCACTTTGGCAAAATGTCAGCCAACAAATTCTGACAGCTGAAAACCAAACAAGGTCACAGTTGGAATGGTTATTTGGTGTTGGCAGCGTTCCCAGGGTTGTACACCACAGTTCCAGCCCCAAACAACTTAATCTCTAATTCTGTATTTCTTTGGGTCCCCTTGGTTAACACCAGCCTCCCCCATCACCCCTTTAGTTCACATGATCTTAGGTCTTATCTTCAGCAACTGCCATCAGCATAATTTCTTCCCATTTCATTCTCCCTCTTAGCTGAGAGTTCTGCCTAAAGTGCTTTCCCCACTTCTGCCTTTAGTTCTAACCTTCAAAGGGTTTTGAGGAAGACAGTTTATCTGGGAGACATCACAGAAAGAAGCTTTTACAATATCAATCCCCAACCTGGAACAGTCATTTTAAGACTTCAAAAGCAGTTCTGGTCTTTGTTTTCAGACACAGAGAATTTCAAGAGAAGTGGCAATGGTTTCATTACAGGCTCCTCCAACCCATCCGCAATGACTGAGTGAGTGGCTCCCAAATACTTGCCCTTGCACATTCTTATCTGGGGCACGCATTACCCAGAAAGGATGTGCGTGTGCAGAGTTTGCTTTCTCTTCCCAGCCACGCCCCTTTACTGAGCCAAAGGCCGTAATCTGAACAGAGATTATCTCGTCTGGTTCTAGACAGTGTTCCCCGGAGATCTGCCAAAACAGCTGGTTGCAAACTAATATCCTGCTCATTTGACCTCTTGGTTTAATTCCACAAGCTGCTGTTAAAAGCCAAACATTTGCAAGTGGCTCCAAATTCACCCTCCCTGAAGGCCGTGACACTAGCATTTTATATAGGATGCTACACTTCTCAACGATGGGGCACTAGGCTCAAAAGCAACACTGAATCATGGTGCTCCACGGAGTCCGCTTGATTTGTTCGAAAGCAGTAAACTATCCCCTCCCACCCCCATCACAGACTCTTGGGCTGGGCCAATACAGCTCCCTTACACATGCTAGTACAAGATAGTCTAGATAGGTCTTTTCCATTCCTATGGTAGCCTCCTTTATACACACCCTACAGCCCATTAATACTCAAAGAAACTTGCCAACCCCTTTGACTGCTATGTCCTGTCTCATAACACTATGTTCTAAAGTGACTTTCACCAGAACATCTCAGATCACCTTTAGTCATTAAGCAAACCTCACCCACACCCCAAGAAGTAGGAATTAGCTCCATTTATAACATAAATTGATTCATGAACAGATTAAGTGGCTTGTTCCTATGGCTGATGGAAGGATGGTGCAGTGGTTAGGGACTTGAGACCCGGCTTCAATTCAATGTGCACCACAGATTTCCTGTGGGATTTGTCAGCAGGCAAGTCACTTAGTTTCTCTGCGCCTCACTTCCCCATTTGCACAATGGGGATAATAGCATTGTCATGCCTCACACAAAGGTTATGAAGATAAATACACAATAATGGGGGCCATGTAAGTACCCAAAATAGAGTGAAAGATACATGAGGCCAGTGGTATGACAGGGAATAGAACCCAGGAATCCTGATTCATTCATTGCTTGCTCCAGTTACAAGGTTCCAGCTATATGACAACCCCCTTGGAACATGCCTCAGTCTCAGCCATGAGATCTGACCAGCCCCTTGGTGAGTCAAAGAGGGCACAGCACATTTCAAATGAAAACCCTCTTGGAGACTGTGCATGCCCAGAGCCATATAGATTTAGTTTTATTGGCTGATCTTCAAAGCTACCATGTAACCTGAGACTGAACTTTGTGTTCTCCTCCCCTCTTCATCTCCTTTACAAAAACATGCTGAGGACACTTCTGCAGAGGGCTTAGCCTTCCTATTCTATTTCTGCCTCTCAGCAGGGAATGGCAATTTTAAAAGGTGTTCAGAAGGGCTGAACATCCGACACCTTTATGACAATGTGTCATCCCCCTACAATGGGATCCTGAATCAATTGTTCCTTCCCCTCCCCCTCCCCCCTGGAGCTTGGGAACAGGAATAGGGAGGTAAAGTACATTCAGTATTTTAAAGATAGGTTTTAAATTGAATCGTCACAAGAAACATTTGATTTGTGCCACTCTTTATGAAGAAGGTCTAGATGGTTTTGTCCCTTTAAAGAAAAAAAGCCTGTAAAATTGTTATTTACATTGTGGTAGTGCCAAGAGGCCCCAGCCAAGACTGGGGGTCCTCCCCATCATGCCAGGCACTGCACAGACCCCCCCAAATAAGAATGACCCCATCATCATGCTGAGCACTGCCCAGGCACATAGAAAGAGACAGCTCCTGCCCCCAAGAGCTTACCATCTAAACAAAAGGAAGGATTATTTTTCCTCCATTTGACAGATGGGGAAACAGAGGTGCAGAGTGATGCGACTTTCTCAAGATCATACCAGGAATCTGTGGCACAGCAAGGAATTAAACTCAGATCTCAAGTGCTATTAATTATTAATATCTGTATGGCAGTAGTGCTTAGGAGCCCCACTCATGGACCAGGATGACGTGTCGATGGCCTGTGCAGGGCCTAGCCCAATGCCTTCTGCAAGGCCATCCTTCTGGAAGTATCAAGTCTGATGTTTTCATTTAAAGACTCAGTGAGCGGAAGGGGCTGTCTCATGCATTTAGGGTGCTCTTTCAGTCTTTAAGGGGTAAAGAGAAGAAGGATGGTCCTGTGGTTAGGCCCTAGTCTAGCACTTGGAGGTCTCCATGGGTGACTGTCAGCAAGTCATATATATTATAGTCTGTGTGCCTTCCTATTCTATTTCTATATAACGGGGATAACAGTGCACTGCTCTACCTTACTGGGGAGGCTATGAGGATAAATACAGTAAAGATGGTGAGGTACTCAGCTGCTACAGTTTACACTTGAAGCAAGAGGAATAGAATTCGTGTATCTTTTCTACCAAGTGTTTTAATGAATCACTCTCAAAAAACCCCAACACAAACAGGAGTTCTAAAAATTAAAGAAACATTTTCTTCTCAACGGTAGTAGGGTTGATGCTTCCCCAGGATTACAGCCTCACAATATGATGAGTTCTATAGCCAGCCATGGAGTCTTTTAGGCCAGAGATTTCAATATCAAAAGCAAATGGAAATTAGACCTTTCAGGCTATTTTTGTAAACCATGAAGCAACAAATAAAGGACACAAATATAATTCCTTCACCCAGCCCTCCTTCTAGGTTACTTTTCAAACTGATTTTTGTGTCAACTCTTACGCCTGCCCTCCTTAGGGCGTCGGTGTTCACTGCACTTTGTCCAGGTGAGAGGCAATGGGTCACAGACGAACTAGGATGGGTGCAAGCAATCACGCTGCAGCACCATACCCCAGCTACTCTGTGCTACTGGTGCTTCATTTCCTCGTGTGTTGCCAGGACTTCTGGGGGCATATCCCATAGTTCTCTATGCTGCAGCAACCTGAGCTGCTCTGATTCTTTCCCAGTGAATCAACAGAGAATCTGTCTGTCCTTCTGGGCAGACACGAGGAACTCTGGGAAGGCATGGGATGACTATGTGAATTAGCAGGTTACCAGCCCAAGTGAAAGCGGAACCTGGGCTCTAACCTGGATTATAACCACAGCCAGGAGTAGCCCAGGCTGAAAGCTCCACTGGGGTTCTTGTCTAAACCGAAGCAAGAGGAATGAGTGTGGATGGCAGGGGGCTTGGGGCAACCCCTGGAAAAGAGCCCAGTAATTGCAGCAAAGATAAACCCAAGGAGAGGATCACAAAGCACTTTACAAATGTTGGTTAATTAAATCTCTCAACATCCTGGGAGTGGCTAAATAGGATAAGCATATTTAAAACAAGTAAACAAGCAGCACTGGGAGGTTTGGTGAGTAACCACTTGTCCACATTCCCATCCACACAACAATTTAGCCCAGCTCAAGTAGCTACAAGATTACTAACCCAGATGCCCCTCCCCCAAAAGTCATACAGCAGAAGTTTAACTCTGTACAGCTGCAGATGAAAATGGTGAAGAAAGGAAGGAACTGACTAAGCACTCAATAACGTGGGAAGTTTCAACCTACTTGCCCAAGGTGGTAAATGAGACCAGGCTTAAAACGTGAGCAGACCAGCCAGACAGGTACTTTCAAAACACAAAAAGAACAGGAGTACTTGTGGCACCTTAGAGACTAACAAATTTATTAGAGCATAAGCTTTCGTGGGCTACAGCCCACTTCATCGGATGCATAGAATGGAACATATAGTAAGAAGATATATATATACACACACACACACTTATAGAGAAGGTGGAAGTTGCTATTCAAACTGTAAGAGGCTAATTAATTAAGATGAGCTATTATCAGCAGGAGAAAAAAAACTTTTGTAGTGATAAATCAAGATGGCCCATTTAGACAGTTGACAAGAAGGTGTGAGGATACTTAACTTAGGGAAATAGATTCAAAACACAGGCAATCAGAACAAATCTCAGCTGACTGGGGAAACAAAAACCTTTCTGGAAACAGATGGGACCTGGCAACATTACGTTCAGCTCCTTGGGAGAATCGACTGAGGGGGCATTTGGATTTCTGAACAATTCTTCCTCTCCTCAGCAGACAGCCTATGGAGGTGGCTTCCGGAAACTCATAATGATCGTTTTAGTTTCATAACTTGTGATTGAGTAACCAAACTGACAAGATGTTCAAAAGGAGAGTTTTATAAAATCCCAGTATACTAGTGCATCTGTTTGAGGGTCTCATTGAATTATACAAGGGAGCAGCTCATTCATTTTATTTTAGACCTAGTCTACACTACACAGTTAGGTCGACATAAGGTAGCTTACGTCAACCTAATTATGTCAGTGTACACACTACAGCCTTGTCCTGCCAATGTCAGTGCCCTAATACACAGCCATAACTCCACCTCCATGGGAGAGGCATAGCATTTATGTTGGTGTAGTTAGGGTGATGCAATGTCTATGTAGAATCGGCTGTTGGCTGTCTTGTCCCCACTCCCAGCCAGGCTGTTACCCGGAGACTCCCCGCACAGGGAGGCAAGAAGCCTGGGCAGCTGTTTCACTCACACACACATCCCCCCCACACACACCCACTCCCAGAGTGGGGAGCATCCTGACTCTTAGCAGCCCCCACCCCCCTTCAGTCAGTGGAAGCACTCCTGGTGAGGACGCGCACCACCGACAGAAGGAGGGTGGTGTGGACATCAGCCACTGCAGTGGCTGTAACTCTCTGCTGCAGTTTCCACGGTATGCATCCGATGAAGTGAGCTGTAGCTCACGAAAGCTCATGCTCAAATAAATTGGTTAGTCTCTAAGGTGCCACAAGTACTCCTTTTCTTCTTTCAACCTAATATAGGTCGACTTAGGGCTGTAGTGCAGACATGCCCATAGATACTTATCTGGCATCCATCACAGTAGTAGCTGAGAGCCTCAAAATCTTTAAAGCATTTATCATCCTCAAACAAATCGCCATGAGGTAAGGCAGTGCTATAATCCCCATTTTACAGATAGGAAACTAAGGCACAGAGAGACTATGCAATGTTGCCCAAGGTCACACAGGAAATCTGGGCTGGGAGCACTCTACCTCTCATTTGCCCTTCGTGCAATGGTCTGCTGCAATACAGACTCTCTCCAAGACATGCAAGGAGGGAGGACTTAGCTCAAAAATGATTTTGGGCAGCACATCTAGAGACTAGATCTGCACTCACAGTGGGGAAGTTGTACCAGTATAACTAGACCAGAACAGTTAAGCGATGCAACTTGTGTTGAGACAAGGCCTAAATGCAGTAACTCCATAACCCCAACTTTGCCATTTCCTTCACCATCTTTTTTTTTTTTGCTTTATCTCAACCATTTCCAGCTTTATACTAGGAACTCTCTCTTCCCTAGTCTCTATAGTCTAGGGCTTATTTAAGGATTTTTAAAGTTATTCCTCCAGAGTTATCCAGAATTCCCTATGGGATGCTGGCCTCAGGATGTATTCCTTTCAAAAGATTTATCCTCCGGGTGTTTGTAACTGTGCCCATGGTGGCTCCTCCACTCACCTCCAGTCTAAATGAAGGCCAAAATAATCTGGACCCATCGCCTTCCTCCCCTTAAAAAAAAAAAAAAAACCACAATACTCAAGAGAAAGCCTGAGGAGCAAAGTGAGGTTTCCATGTGATCATTCCAGTACTGGCCAAGAGGCTGCCTCAGTGGAAGACTGGAAACCCTTCTTTCCCCTCCCCCCTCCACATTTCCATAAGGCACCTGCTCAACTAAGCAGTATTACAGGGAGATGGGGAGAGGAGGACAGTTTCCTGCCTCTCCCAAGAGGACAGAGTGCAAACCCTCTTAAACACACTTGTATGTAAATTAAGAGCCTTTTGACTGTAGTGCCCTGGGCCTCCCTCCATCCCTCCTGGGTCTGGGCAAGCTGCATAATCCTTTTGTAAATACTCTTTCAATTTGCTTTTGACCCTACAATTCTTTCAGGCATCTGCCTTTTTGTTGTTGTTGGTCAATCAATTCCAACACAATATCCCACTGTTCTAACAAACAATTGATTCCATCCAGTACAGCAACTAAAAGCAGTTTGCTCTCCATTTAGATGAGCCCTGGGCCGGCTGTTTCCAACCCAGGATATCCCCATCGGGAAATCTGGACTGGGGGACCCAAAATATTAATTGCTTAAATTCTGGAGGTACAATCCACTGCAATCTCAATTTGCTACAGTGTTTGCTTCCTCCTCTGAACATTCTACATTGTTGTTGCATGCTGTTCCATCATCACTCTGGAAATGGCTGCATTGTATGGGGTTAATGGCGAGGAATTGTGAAGTGAAATATTACACAAATATACACACACACCCCCTTTATTTCATCTGGTTGTGGTGAAGTTTAGTATATTAGCAAGATCCCTTTTAATCCAAGCATCTCAAGTACTATTACCAGCACGGGATGAAGACTGGACCAGAACCCCAAAATACTTGTGTTTTAATCCCAACTGTGACACAGGCTCCATCAGTGGAGTAGGCAAATCATGCCACCTCTAAGCCGCAGTTTCCCATCTGTAAAACAGAGTGTCTACCTACTACATTACAAGAAGTAGGAGGACATTTGAAAAGCTAAGTGCATGGCGTAGGGCTGACCCATTGGAAACATTCTAAGATATTTTGACAAAAAAGTTTTCTGCAAAACGTGTGTGCTTTCAATGGAAAATTTTGATTTTTGGGGGGGAGGTGGGGTCAAAAACTGAACTGCCTAAACACCGAAATATTTTATTCTGAAATGCTACTGTGATGCCTCCTGGGAGTCATAGTTCAGATGCCTCATTCCCCCATTCTCCTCTATGGGCCAGGCTCCCTATCTGGGCTACATCTTCATGTTGCCCCACAGCCACGACTCCCATGATGCACGCCTTCCTCTCACCAAAAAGGGAAGGTAATGCATCATGAGAGATCTATAGAGGAGCATGAGGAATCCAAACTATAACTCTGACAAGGCAACATGATGACATTACAGAATCAAAATATGCAGTTTTTATTTCTTGCCAAAATCTTGAAATTTTCAGAAGAACAAAATTTTCCAACCAGCCCTGATATGAAGTATTATGCCCTGGATTTGTCTCAGCCTCCATGATTTTTTTGCAAGCACCATATGTTCGCTCCAATTACATCAGACAAAAAAAATCAGGAAATCAGGTATCCTTCCATCTGTGCTAAGCAGTAATAAATCCTCACTCTCTTCAGCGGCTCCTCTGTCCCCAGGTGCTTTGAGAGCAAATGATTTGTTCTAATCTTGCAACTGTAATTCTCAAAACAACAGACAATTCTGGAAATGAGACTAGTTTCTCTACAAGGCTTTTTGGATTTTGAGAACATAGCTCCAACCAATGGAGGTTTTCAGCAGCTCATTTTCCATGAGACAAGAGACACAGTGAGGACTGATTTTTATATTCTGCCTTTTCTCCCCAAAATCCCCAAAGCACTCAACAACTTTTTAAAGAAGTGGATGACAAGGTACATACACAGGAAGCATTTCACCAAGGAGCATGAAAGGTGTTGTTCAAAGAGCAAAGATTGTCACTCACTGTGAGTCTGTACAATGGCTAGCACTGGGCCTGTATCTTTCTTGGGGCACCTAGGTGCTACTGTCCTATAAATTAATAATAAAGCTGTCAATTAAATGTACCCACCTTTGGTGTGTCATGCTGCAGCTGTTTACAGCAATGCTACCAACCATTTAGGACTGGAAAGGAGGATAACCACACCATTCCAAGGGGAGTCTATCTATGGGGTTTTATACTGCTGCCTATCACCATATTATCTGAGCACCTTCCATGAATTTAAGGTAATAAATTATAATTATCCAACCAAAACAATTGCCAAGTCACTGGGACTATAGGCTCCTCCTTTGGGAGAAAGCCATGAGATTCCAAGAGTCATACAGTGTGCCTATCCAAGTACTAGCCACATGGAACACATTCATAGAAACATCTTGAATTA
Source organism: Lepidochelys olivacea (assembly GCF_965140295.1). Classification (NCBI taxonomy): domain Eukaryota; kingdom Metazoa; phylum Chordata; order Testudines; family Cheloniidae; genus Lepidochelys; species Lepidochelys olivacea. The sequence goes on from NC_140417.1 coordinate 31,569,171, forward strand.
AAATCAAGTTGACATTGGGTCAGCAAAAAACATCAAAAATTTGAGGGCACAAGTGCTCCAGACCTCACATTTTTAAAGTGTCACAAGAAGAGCATCAATGAGTTAACACAACATGGAGTCCTAAGCAACTAAGAAATGCACAGACTGCGGTTTGTTTTTTCAAATGAGCCATGCAGCACTGAAACCATACAAGCATTGTTTTTCTACTAGGCTAACTGCACAGAAAGCTGATAAATATTATCTGGACAAAATTACAAGCAAAGGGGGGTATTCCATAATTTAAATATCTACAAGAACAGAGGAATCTATTCAGAGCCTAAATGGTTTATTTAAAAAAAATGCCTAATGAAACTTTAACATCTAGTATTTGACACTTCATCATTAAGGGATTGGTTTTACAGCTTGTATTCAGTTGGATATTGGCAGAATGCCTTATCTGCTGTAATTCACAAGCATTTTTTTCAATGTTTCAAATAGGGGTGGGTTTAAAAAACATGTTTAACAGTATTTCTTATTTTTAAGGATTATTCAAAGAGGTGAAAAAAAGAGGCTTTTATGCCAAAAAACTACTGTGGTAACAAGGCAAAGGCACAGCTTACCATATGGTTTAAACTACATGGGACTGAACTTAATTTAGAATGTAATTGCTTTCTGCAATAAATGAAATATGAATTATTGGGACACGAGTTCACTGAAGCATGTGTCCAAAACAGTCTTACCCCAATCTACTTGTCAAACACCGAGTCAGACCAAAACAAAGGGCTGTCACCTAATCAATTAGCATCCATCCCTTTCCAAGGGCAAGATCAGAGTAATTAAGTCAAAGATTTTCCTCCCAAGAAATTCATGCAGTACTGAAGTGCTAAACCACCAAAGGCAACCCATTAAAGATGTTGTTTTCATTAGCAAGAATAGCACAGCAACCTGCATTCTACAGATAATACAGCAAAATGAGCTAGTCTTTCCCAAGAACTACCTTGCCTTAGAGAAACATCTGAATTTAGCAGCTGGTTCCCTCACTGGTGTCTCAAGGGGCATCTTAGAAATTAGAAAATCCACTTCAAATATGAAGAAAACAAAACATATGAAGAAATAATTCTTAAGGAATCGCTGATTGCCAACTTCTGAAATCAGCCAGAGACCTGCTTCTGTCAGAGGCTGATTTCTAAAGGCCTAGCCATGCTACAAAGCAACTAAGCCAGGGCCTCCTGTATCAACTGACCCCTTAACCATGCTCCATAACTGGGCTAAAGCCTAAGAGAGAGATGAAACCCCGGCTTCACTGTGAAATCCAACTGTGTCAGAATCAAGTTCCATGACTCAATTATTATTACAGAAGTGCCCAGAAGCCTCTATCAGGACCACATTGCGCTAGGAGCAGTACAAACATCTAGCTAAGCTCTTTAAACAAAGGGTGTGTCTACACTGCCCATGTTAGAGCGCAGCCGCAGCAGCGCTGTGACATGGGCAGCATAGTCACGCTTTATCGCCGGGGGAGAGCTTTCCCGGCAATAAAAAAAAAAACACCCGAACAAGTGGTGGTAGCTTTACCTCCCAGCGATAAAGCGCTGTCTATACTGGCACTTTTCAGTGCTAAAACTTGTGTCACTCAGGGTGTGTTTTTTCACACCCCTGAACGACTAAAGGTTTAGCACTGAAAGTGGCACTGTAGACACAGCCAAGGACTACTTCAGTGTAAGGGCTTGTATACACCACGCAGTTTTGAGCGACAAGGCTGTGTTGACATAGCCTTGTCACTAAAAGTCAACATGTGTAAAGGTTCTGTTGGTACTTTCTCGGCACTTTTGCCGACAAAATACTTCCAGTCCGACGAGTGGCATTAGCTTTGGTCGGCAGGATAGCACTTCTGCCGACAAAGCCACATTCACACTGCCACTTTTGTCAGCAAAACTTTTGTCTTTCATGGGTACTTTAAAAAGTCCCGTCCCCCCCCCTCGCAAAAGACAAAAGTTAAATACCCATGAAAGACAAAAGTTTTGTCAACAAACTCACAGTGTAGACAAGCCCTAAGTGTACTTTAGTGTGGACTGGCCCCTGCAGGTAACTTACAAGCCCCAAAATATTCTAGAAAGCCCAAGTGCTTACTTGTGCTGTTAGGGAAGAAGCCCAAAATCGACACAGTAAAAACACAGAGCTAAAGGCCTGGTCTACATTGGGAAATTAGGTCGGTATAACTAAGTCACTCAGGGATGTCAAAAAGCCACACCCCTAAGTCACACAGTTAAACCAACCTAACCCCCGGTGTAGATAATGCTAGATGGACAACAGAATACTGCTGTCAACCGAGGTACCACCTCTTGATGAGGTGGATTACCTACGCCAACGGGAGAACCCCTCCCATCAGCATGGGTAGCATCTTCACTGAAGTGCTGCAGTGGCCTCGTTGTAGACAAGCCCTAACACTGCAAGGACATTATCTTTTAATCAGTATGTACAATACAATATGTAATTTGAAGCGAAAGCTAAGAAACATCCTCTTTCAACATAGTATTTCTTCTTCCGCACACAGTAGCTTGACAAATCTAGTATTTTGACCATAAGAAATTATACTAAAACCCCAAATGTCTTTTTCTTCAGCTTTCTGAAAGCAGCCTACACAGACTTTTTTTACCCAGAGCTGACACTACACTACATAAGGACTCTACTATACTATACAAGGTCACCTCAACTAAATAAAATTGGATTACAAGGCAAGATGTCACACACTCTTACATTCACATTTTCCGTGTAGTGGCCAAATGTAGCCAGATAATGCACTGGCACACCTCATCTCTTCTCCATATTAGGGTTTTGTCATCACTATAAAAAGGGTTTGTCCTTAACTCGTGTAAGTAAAATACATGTGAAGACAAGACAGTCTGTAGTTTTAATATGAGTTAGCAGGTTAGGGTAAAGATATGGGGGACACCAGGTTGACCCCAACCTGCTCACTCACATTAAAAACCACGAACTGTCTTGAAGTCACTAGAATTTTACCCCATGTTAGCTAATACAAGTTAAGGACAAATCCTTTGGGGGAAGGAGGGGCCTAAAGAAGATACACCCTAGATGGGAACTTAGTTTAGGTTAGACATAAAATTTACATTTTTATTTTAAAAAGTTTTTAAAATAGTTCTACTCTTAAAGCAATTCAGTTAACACAGGTGCCTTCCCACCAGCATCACAAACCCAATCACAGCATCCTCATACTGTACCAGAGCCAGAAAGTGAAAACTGGCAGTAAGAAGTGAAAATGACTCATCTGTTTTAATTGTCCAACATGTGTTAAGTGCAAAAAGTAAACAGCATGGATGGTAAAAAAAGTAAATTAGCTTAACAGTGAAATAATTTTTTAAAAAAAAATTTAAGTAGAGCAGGAAACAATTTTGTAAACATCGATTCTGATTAAAAACAGGTCACTCAAAGTGCGTGTTCAGAACTGCTAAAGTTTCTGTCACAAACCAGAACTCTGATCCTACAACCAGATCCATGGGCCCATAGGCACTCCCTGCAGGATTGGGGCCACTGATTTGGTTTTCATTCCAGTAGGAATCTGCACTAATTCCTGCTTGTTCTAACTCTGTCAACTGTTGAATTTAATGAACACTGCAGAATCCTAAGAAACATAAGCTAGATGGAGCATGTTTAGCAGCTAATGAATAAAGGATACACTCCCCAAAACTCTCCAGTCTAATGAGGCACCGTCTACACAGTGTTTGTATCCCTCTAGGGTGAGATTTTTACCCCAATCTAATTACACCAGTACAAGCCCTAGTGTGGATGCATCCTTTCCAGCATGGGAATAGCGACACCAAAATAAAGGCAACTCATACTGGTATAACGACATACATACTGCAGGGAAGGGGTTGTTGTATTGATTTAACTATCCCAGTGTAGGTCAGGTAGTACAGCTTGTATACAGACAAGCCGTTAGTAAGCACAGCTCCAAGCCCACCTCACAAAAGTCACAAGCCAAAGCACCAGAAGTTCTCTGAACCTGAACTCCAGTGGGTGTTTGTCATTCAGAGCAGAGTCAAATGCAAGCACTCAGAGTTTTAAAAAGAGAACAAAAGACAGATGGGAATAAAAATGGGCAGCTTCCAAAGGAGGCCTCTGGAATCCAGATAAACCATGTCATGTGCGACCAAGCACAGACCAGACAGAAGTCAGGGTACTGGATTTGTCATGCAGAAAAAACAGCTAGAGGGCCAACAGACATTTCTAACTTGGGCCCCAGTCGCCATTTATCTCAAGTGCACAGAGTGCCAGGGAGAGGTTTCGTGCACCATGGACATTTTCAGCATTAGGTGGTGATAGGAAAAGTCTCTCATGATTCCTAGTTTGTAGTGTACTTACAGGAACTGGGGCAGGGGTGCGTGTGTCAATTCCCTTTACTGTTTCCAGATTAAAGGAATATTTGACATTTCTATAGCACCTTTTATCTGAGAATTTCAAGTGCTTTACAAACATTAACCAATTCTCAACTGCACCAAGAGGAAGCCAAGGATAGGTCCCACTTTAAGGGCAGAGAATGGAGAGAGGGGTGAAGCATCTTCCAAGGTCAGACAGCAAGATGGAAATAGAACCTAGGAGTCCTGGCTCCGCCCCTTCTTCTAGCCTTGGGAAAACACTCCAAGACCATTTAGGAACAGTCTGCAAAACAGCAAACACTCAAAAGGATCAGCCCAGAATATTGCTGACAGAGCAGCATTTGGACTCTGTATCATTAGTGGCACTTAGAAACCCCAACCAAAAACTGGAGCATCCTCTCCCGACTGTGCCAGGCACCAAATGTACAGAGAGACAGTCTCTACCCCAAAGAGATTACAATCCAAATAGACAATGGACAAGAGGAACAGAGGCACCCTGCAAGTCAATAGCCGAGCTGGGTAAAGAACCCAAGCTCTCCTGATTGTCAGTCCAGTATCCTATACATTATTATTAATAATAATATCTGGTTCTTATACAGCATTGTTCATCAGCAGATCTTAGTGAGCTTCACAAAGGAGGCAAGTATCACTATTCCCACTTTACAGATGGAAAAACAGGGAAGTGAGCTGCCCAGTGTCATCCAGCAGGATAATGGCAGAGCTAGGAATAGAACCCAGGTCTCCTGAGTCCCAGTCTAGTGCTCTATCTACTAGGTCACACTGTCTTTCAAGCTGCGTAACCTGAAGCTTCAGCCCTAGTTGGGTTCTCTGCCTCCTGCTCTTAATACAATGATTAAAACAAGGGACTAGGAGCAAATTTCTATTCCCAGCTTGGTCAATGATTTGCCCATGGTTACAGTGCAAGTCATTTGCTCTGTGCCCCATTTGGGAAGTAGGACTAATACTGATCTACCACGTGTGAGAAAGCTGAGACGGTTAATGCTTGGAAAGTGCTTTTCAGTTCTCAGATAGAAAGTGCTTGACTATGTCCACCTTGCATTTCTAAACATAGCCCACCCCCCAGCTCTTCACTTCATTGCTTGGGCACTGGCAGCACAGCTCTGAGAATGAACTTTGTAAGCAAACTAAGAATGAACACAAAACATTACTTGTACATGGATCCAACATAGCTCATTCGTATGATTGTGTCTCATGCTTCATTTTCCAACAACAGTGGTAGATTGGTTAAGGCAACAGATATTTAGAATCCAGAGGACTCTCCACAACACACTGTTACAGTATTTAAGCTCAGATGAATAGTACCTGTGAAATACTCAGGTGCTGCTGTTATGAACGGATTGGATTGCGGGGCAGAAATAGGTTGTTAAACAGCAGTTTTAAAAACTAAGGGCAGGTCTATACTACAGCCAGAATCCACGCCCTGAGATCGATCCGCTGGCGGTCGATTTAGTGGGTCTAGTGAAGACCCGCCAAATTGACAGCAGATCGCTCTCCAGTTGACCCTTGTACTCTACCCCCAAAGAGAAGAGTAAGGTAAGTCAACGGGAGAGTGTCTCCCATCGACCCCCTGCGGTGCAGACCCCACAGTAACTCGACCTAAGGTATGCCGACTATAGCTACGTTATTCACGTAGCTGGAGTTGTGTAGCGTAGGTCAATTTACCACGCAAGCGTAGACATAGCCTAAGTACTCCCTATCACAGGTGTGAACATTCATCTATGATTAGCATTGTGGTAGGGCCTAAGGGTCCCAGTTATGGACCAAGACCCACTGTGCCAGGCGCTGTGCAAACACAGGAGAGAGATGGTTCCTGCCCCAAACAGCTTACCATCTCTATTGGCCAGCAGGACACAGAAATATGAATCCTCGACATACCAGCCAAGAAAGGAATCAGAAAAGTTAATACAGCCAAACCTCGCAATAACGCGCCCCGTGATAACACGAATTCAGATATAACGCGATCATAAATTGGCTCCCCTTTAAGGCCATAATACTGTTCACGTTTTGCCAGAACACTTTTTTTTTTTAAACGAGATTTATAAATAAACCGTGTTCTTCCGGTCTTATAGAATAAAGTGATTCATGGTCATCGCACTTAGTTCTTGGGTTGTACATGAGTATGGTGTTTGCCTATGAACTTGTTATTCATTTCCTATATTTTTAAAAATATTTTACTGTTATGGATACGCCAATTTGCAAACAAGTCATTTTCTGCCCAAGAGAAATTGTACATCCTGGATAAACTAAAGAAGGGCAAACAACAAACTCAGCTTGCTAGAGATCTAGGAATTAGTGAGTCCATTCTACAAGAGTGGAAAAAAGAAGAAAAGCTCCATAGCCAACCCTGCATTCTTGAAGGGGAAACTGGTTTACAGCGTAAAAAGGTCAAGTTTGCTAATGACAAAAGCCTAGATTCAACCTTGTACAAATGGTTTGTCCGGGCTCGCTCAGAAGGAGTTCCCATTTCTGGCCCTATTCTGAAAGCTCAAGCAGAGAAATTTGATCGCCTTATCAATGGAAATGAATCCAAATTTAAGGCGAGTAATGGCTGGCTGGACAGATTCAAGAAAAGGCACACTATAAACCAAGTTCTTGTGCCTGGGGAAAATCTGCTCTGCTGATAAAGAGGCTCCCGACTCCTACCCAACTGACCTTAAAAAGTTGCTGGAGGAAGGTTGCTACACAGCCGATCAAGTTTACAACTGCGACGAAACTGGTTTATGCTTTAAAATGTTACCCAATCGTAACCTCGCAACCAGGGCTGATAGTCACAAACGAGAAGGTTTTAAGCAGAGGAAGCAACGAGTCACTCTCTTGTTTTGCGTCAACAAGTCTGGCAGTCACAAAGTCAGACCTCTGATCGGAAAAGCAAGGTCTCCCAGATGTTTTCATCATGTTAATATGAAGGCCCTTCCCTTTGAATACACCAACAGCAAGAATGCATGGATGAATAGTTCCATATTTGAAGACCAGTTCCATAAAACTTTCGTACCAGCCGTTCAGGCTCATTTGCGAAAACTCAAGCAGGAGCAAAAAGCTCTCTTCTTGCTGATAACTGCCCGGCCCATCCCGCAGTGGAAAATCTTGTCAGTTGTGACAGCAAGATTAAAGTCTCTTATCTCCCAAAGAACAATGTGTCAGAAATCCTGCCAGTGGACCAAGGCATCATATTGGTATTTAAGCAAAACTATCATCGTGAAACGATCAAGCGGATGGTAGCAGATAACTTCTCCATCGACACATCACCAGCGTCACTCAACTTGAAAGAAGTCTTTCACCTTGGCGGGAAAGCCTGGGATGCTATCTCTGCACTTTGCATTGAACAATGCTGGATAAAGGGTCTTCGTCCAGCTTTTCCATCATCTACACATGATGATGGTAACAATGACAAGCCTGAATTTACAAGATTCACTGAAGATGACGTACGTTTAGCCGAAGAAGCACTCAGAGAATATGAGCACAGTCATCATGATATCCTCAACCGGTTTTCAGCAGATGACATCTGCCCCATATAGGAACACATCTCAGATGACGAAATTGTTGCAAATGTCAGCAAGAAGAATGAAGCTGCACCACCAGAGCCCGAAACCAGTGGCGCTAATGACGACGATGATGATGATGGCACCTCAACTCCCCCACCAAAAGTGTCCAAGGCAGTAAAGCACCTAGAAGCCAGTTTGAGGTGGCTGGAAACTCAAGATGTGGACAGCGTCAAAATCCTCCAACTCAGAAGCATTCTTGACTTTGCTAGAACAGTCCGCAGCAAATAAGCAGACCACACTAGATAGCTTTTTTAAGAAGTGATGAAATTTAAAATTATGGAATCATGCAACCAGATTGACTTTGCACTCTGCACAATGATTAGTATAGTCAATTTCACATGTTTCTTTCATGTACATGTAATTAAATTACTACTTTTGGGTTTAAAACACACTGGGATAACTGTTTTTTTTTTTTTTTTTACAAAACAAACTGACCAGCTTGAAATAGTAAATTTTCTTAACCCTGCTATAAAGTGACCCCTGCATTTATCACGAATGAATTTTTTGGACTCCAATTATCGTGTTATAGAGGGGTTTCACTGTATTTGTATCAAAATAGCATCTAGCTGTCCCAATCTAGATCAAGACTCCAAAGTGATAGGTGATGTATGTACAGAGAGTATGGGGCAGCAAGGGCTAAGCTTATATCTAAATCAACAAGACAAAAGAATTACTACTCACATTTTATAGATGGGGAATGGAGACACCCAGAGATAGATGAACTCAAAAACATGCAGGGGGCCTGGGACAGAGGCAGGAATTGAACCCAGATCCCCTGAGTCTCAGTGCCATGCCTTAACCACAGTCCCATTCTTCTCTCTATGGCTTAGTTTAGACCAGTGGCTCTCAAACTTTTGTACAGGTGACCCCTTTCACATAGCAAGCCTCTGAATGCAATCCCCCCTTATAAATTAAACACACTTTTTAATATATTTAACACCATTACAAATGCTGGAGGTAAAGCAGGGTTTGGGGTTGAGGCTGACAACTCGCAACCCCCCACATAATAACGTCCCGACCCCCAGTTTGAGAACCCCTCCAGCAAAGGTCTAACTTCACACCAAGCTCTGAAAACTAACAAATTTAGGCTCTGATCAAATAATGCCATAGCCAAGAAGGTAACAAATGCATGCCTAGGGACTTGCCAATGGAAGGATCTCAGCTGAACCATGATGGTAGGTGGCAAGACCTGCCCAAATAAAAAGGAAGACACCTAATATTTAGCTGGAATTAGCTCATGTAACTTAGATCTAACCTGGCAAAGTCTGTTACCTTGCATGCCTTCAAACACCCATCTCCTGGTGAGACATGAAGCCCACTAGTGTCCCCCTCAGCTGGCAACAAAGCAAGAAAGAGCCATTTTGACAAACTACTAGAAAGCATCACACACTGAAGAGGGGACAGCGATGCCAGGGTCTTGTCTATAATGGGGTAGTGTCCAGCCCTTCCCTCTGGAAGGCCTGCCGCCACCACTTCTGTTCCACCAGCCAGAAACCCAGTGACTGGGAAAATAGAATCCAACAGTACCTGCAGTCACTGCACTATTTCTACTAATCTCCCAAAGTTCAAAAGTGCCCCCTTCGCTGGGATGGGAATTATCACCAGAAATAAGTTAAAGGGACAACACCACATACTGAAGGCCTGAGCATAGAAAAGTGTCTTACCTACATCCGAAAGTCTTAACCATACAATCTTTGTGTAGATGTTCTTATTCCCGCATCAGAGCGCCTTTTATTGTTTTAGCTTATGTTACTTGGGAAGGGGTTTAAGATGTACTGAAAAAAGCCATTCTTCCACCAAAATAAGGGGAAGGGAAAAGTTATACCACTTTAACCGGTGTAACTTTCCCAACCAGACATGGCTAGAGAGAACTCTCTCCCCTCTGTGATTTTCTGGATAAATTCCATCCCATTATTCTTACTAACACCCTCTTGTACCACCTATGATATGCTTTGGTCAAATATAAGTTATTCAGCTCAAAACAGGGGTACCAGAATGAGCTTTTCTGACCTATTTTAAGTAGAAGGTCAGCCTAGCTAATCCCTTTTGACCTTTAAGGGTATGGCTTGAGACTTAGTATAGGCTCTTCTCTGGAAGTCACCCCAATCATCCCGCATACACAAAACCCTCTCTCTTGAGGTTAGTGGTGCTTTCAGCCTGGACTAGCTGGCCCAGCTACAGATGTTGGTTAAAGCCCAGGTTCCCTTTTCATTCAGATTGGTAACTTGCCCACTTTGCAGTGAGGACACAAGCTAAGTCACTCAAATGCTGGTAATCCAATGCCTTCCCTCAGTTGGCCCATGTGCCCAGGAGGACAGACTAGTTCTAGGAAAGAATCTAGAGCGACTCAGCTCACTGCAGCACAAAGAACCATGGGATACGCCCCCAGAAGTCCTAATGACAAATACAAGAAAGTGTAGCACCAGTGAGAACACAGTGAGGAGGATAGGGCTTTGCAGTGGCTGATCACACCATGGCTAGTCTAATGCAGGTGTTCAGAGCTAGATGCCAATCACCCATGCTAACTGCAGTGAAGATATACTCTGATCTATGAATCTCAAATAACTCCTCCCTCCCTTTTGGCATTTACACCTAATACATATACTCCTCATCAGCTCCAAGATCCATCCTTCCATCCCCACAACTGGATCTCTTGGTCAAGCCCTTATGTCCTATCTCAACTACTGCAGAAACTGACACACTCATCGTCCCTTACCAGCCAATACAAAGAGGCAGCTGCTAAAGTTATCTCCCTTGTCTGTCAATTTGGTCACATCACTCCCCTCGCTGAATCCCTCCACTGGCTTTTGTTACAGTAACCCCAGCACATAGCTCATACATAGCACTTATCAGCACATCTCAAAGCATTTTACAAAAGAGGCAAGAATCATTATCCCCATTTTACAGATGAGAGGAGAAGTAACTTGCTCACGGTCACCAAGCAGGCCAGTGGCAGAGCCAGGAACAGAAGTCATGTTTCCTGAGTTCCAGACCAGCGCTCTATCCACTAGGCCACACTGGATCCATTGGTACTTGGTCACCTCCTTTAAGGTTTATGCAACTTAGCCCTTCCCTAGTTGAGATTCACATCCCCCTCCACCTGCAAACATTCCTACTCTTATGTGCCCCCCAAAGTCATCTCAGTGGCCCCTAAGCATGGCTTAACATTCCAGAACATGTCCACAGGAGCTAAACCCCCTTCACTTCTAAGTTCCTCTTAAAAGACTTAAGTCTATTATGCTGACTATAACGGATCTTGATGATGCATATATAAAATTCCCTTCTTTTGTTCTCCTTCCCAAACCTTTATCAGCCCTTAGACTCTGAGTGACTCTAATAGGGACTGACCACTCTTGTATGTCTGAAAGTACTTAAACCAGTGGTAGTCAATAGGCCAGGGGTCAGCAGCCTTTCAGAAGTGGTGTGCCGAATCTTCATTTTTTACACTAATTTAAGGTTTCGAGTGCCAGTAATACATTTTAACATTTTTAGAAGGTCTCTTTCTATAAGACTGTAATATATAACTAAGCTATTATTGTATGTAAAGTAAATAAGGTTTTTAAAATGTTTAAGAAGCTTCATATAAAATTAAATTAAAATGCAGAGCCCCCCAGACCGTTGGCCAGGACCCGGGCAGCGTGAGTGCCACTGAAAATCAGCTCATGTGCTGCCTTTGGCACGCATGCCATAGGTTGCCTACCCCTGCAATAGTGCCGCGAGCCAAATCCAGACCACCAGATGCTTTTGAATGGACCCCAAAATCTTTTTTTTTTTTTTAATTATTTCCTCCAGAATCTGGACCTTGACAAAAAATAACTGACTACTATTTACTTAGAGATGCCATGGAATCTCCATTACTTGAAGTCTTTAAACAGGATTGGCTGTTTTTCTAAAAGCTATGCTCTAACTCAAACAAAAGTTATGGGCTGGATGCAAGAATCACTGGGTATGGTTCTATGGCCTGTGTTATGCAGGACATCATATTAGGTTATCATAGCGATCCCTTCCGGCCTTTAAATCTATGACTTACTAGGGAAGCTGAAATTCACAAGACTCTAGGCCTTTAAATTTTGATTTGGGACTTCAACCATCTGAAGTCTGGTCACTCAAAAGAACAAGTGCTCTTGAGAGCCTTCTATTCCTCTTCAGACTCTCAGACGGTGCCAGACGGTGGATAGTATCACAAAGAATGAGAATTTTATACCCTCACTATCACTTCTCCAAACTATACACACTAATGTTAAGCATTACTGAGCAAAGATTTAATTGGTTCTACAGCCAGAAACGCACGAGTCCCATTCAAACTGGCATCATACAGGACAGCACATTTCCCCACAGAAAAGAACAGTGAGAGCTTAGGTAGCAGTCTAATCTTCAAAGTGCTTTACAATCATTAACTAATTAAGAATGTAAGACTCCACAGCAAGACAGGTATATATAATCGCCCTTTTACAGATGGGGAGGCAAGGAATCGACTTGCTCAAGGCCACAGAGTGAATAAATCTGTGATGGAGCTGGGATTAGAATTCAGACCACTGGAGCAAAAAAATCATGCGGGCAGATGATGAATAAAGAATACAAGGAGGAATCTAGAACACTTTCTAATTCTACAGTACTTCCCAAGAGGATCTCCAAATTGCTTAAGAGTTCCTCCCTTTTTAGGTTAGTTTACCACCATTTTACAGAGTGGTGGACTGAAATTGACTTAGGTTTCTTCCTTTCTCTTCTCAAACCAAAGACCAAACAGCCAATCCTTGATAGAGCCAGGAACATGACCCAGGAGTCCTGACTCCCAGTCCCCAGCCTGGACCACTTGATAACACTCACAAGCAGCCAGAAAAGACAGCACAAGGTTTGGATGTAGAGCAATGGTTCTCAAACTTTTGTACTGGTGACTCCATTCACATAGCAAGCCTCTGAATGCGACCCCCCCCTTATAAATTAAAAAGTGTTTTTAATATATTTAACACCATTATAAATGCTGGAGGCAAAGTGGAGTTTAGGGTGGAGACTGGCAGCTTGTGACCCGCCATGTAATAACCTCACAACCCCCTGAGGGGTCCCAAACCCCAGTTTGAGAACCCCTGATGTACACTTCCCTGAAAAATGCATTCCCAGCAAATCTGTAAAACTTGCGGTTAATTTACTTAGAGACGCCGTGGAATCTCCATTACTTGAAGTCTTTAAATCAGGATTGGCTGTCTTTCTAAAAGCTATGCTCTAGCTCAAACAAAAGTTATGGGCTGGATGCAAGAATCACAGGGTACAGTTCTATGGCCTGTGTTGTGCAGGACATCATATTAGGTTATCATAGTGACCCCTTCCGGCCTTTAAATCCATGACTTACTAGGGAAGCTAAAATTCACAAGACTCTAGGCCTTTAAATTTTGATTTGGGACTTCAACCATCTGAGGTCTGGGTCACTCAAAAGAACAAGTGCTCTTGAGGGCCTTCTATTCCTCTTCAGACCCTCAGACAGTGCCAGGCAGGGTAAAGAGACAGGCTACAGAGAAGTTGTTGAGATAATCTCTGCCAGCCAGAACAGTTCCTCTGAAGGGAAGGGAGCTACTGAAAACATTTAGCAAACAAACCCACCTGGCTATGGGGAAGAGACTGGCAATGTGCTTTTAGACCTTAAAATAGCAACAGTGTTCATTCTCAGACTTCCACTGGGGACTACAGCAGTAGCTGCTCAGAGCAGCAGTTGTTCCCGAGACAGGAAGGGAGTTATTTCTATCAGAACACAAGTCTTTAGCCTAGCTAGTTTAACAAGTCAATTCAAAAATCTCTTCTTTAAAGACACTGAACTTTAGCCAACTACCTGGGTGAAAGCAGCTCTTGTGGACATGGAGGTTCACAGCAGTCATCCTGCTCCATAGCAAGTACAGAACTGTGGAATGGGCACACAAGGAAAGCAACTGAATCTCCAGTGGTTGGAAACTAGGACAGGGCAGAGCACTGGAGTATATATTTCAGAGATCGATCCCGTCACTGGTATCTCAAGGTGGTGGAGGAGGGATATGGTCCATGTACTCTAATAGGGCTTTTCTGTCTCAAAATGGAATGGATGTATTGCTTCATACTCGGTGGAACTGGCTTTTTATTGCTAACAATCTGCAGAACAAACCCTTCCTACTCAATGCAAAGTTTCACTAATATGATCAGCAAGAACTCCATGGCCACAAGGATGAAGCTGCAGCAAGTATGAGTACAAGGGCCAGTTGCAGAAAGGACCAGCACAATGGGGAAATATGGGCCACTGACTGAGGTACCAGCCTAGGACTTGTGAGACCTCAGTTCAAGTACTCTGCTCTACCACAAACTTCCTGTGTGACCCTGGGCAAATCAGTTAGTGTCCGTGCTTCAGTTTCCCCATTTGTACTGCAGGGATAATAGTGCTATCTTCACGATAGCAGGACAAATACAGTAAAGATGGTGAAGCACTCAAATATTAGGGGGCCAGGTAAGTACTCGAGAGTGATTTTGGAGTTTCTTGGTTCAGTGGTCGTTTGCAAGGCAAGTTGCTTTAGTTTGAATTCCTGCTAGTGCAGCCTCTTTTAGACACAGCCAGTCACTGACTGCAGAGCTCTGACACCAATGAGGCAAACCTTAACAGAAAGCTTCATAATTGTACCACACCATAAGGCACACCACACTAGCCCAATTGTCTATATTGCCCAAGCTAGAAACCCAGACTCTTATTTCCACATGAGCCCCAGTCAATTGCAATTGCTCCAGCAATTTACAACTACAGAGTTGTTGCGTCTTCCGAGAATAGCCTTATGACACAGATAATACCCAGCTCTTATCTAATGCTTTTCATCAGCAGATCTCAAAGCACTTCACAAAGTTGGGATGTATCATCATCCTCATTTTACAGCTGGGGAAACCGAGGCACAGAAAGGGCAAGAGACTTGCCTGAGGTCACCCCGCAGGCCAGGGGAAGAACCAGGAAGAGGAGCCAGGTCTCCTGAGTCCTAGTCCAGTGCTCTACCCAAACTACCTAATAAGACAGGAGGGATGACATTTTCCATTACATCACAGCTACGCCAGGAACAGTACTCCTCTTCTGTGTCCCTGTGCTTGCACCTCAAGCAGACTACCAACTGAAGCTGTGCCTGTGTTTTGATAGATTTATGAAGGCCAAAGAAATTGCCAGACCAGATCATACCCAAGGTCCATCTATCCCAGTATCCCGTCTTCAACAGCAGCTAGCACCAGATGCTTCAGAGAAAGGTATGAGAACCAGACAGTGGACAGATGTAGGTTAACCTGTCCCCCACATAGGTTTCATCCTAGTCTATGACAAAGATTGAAACGTAAGGTTTAATATTCCTTAAACCAGAATTTTTTCCAATTAACTGTTACACCCTGGATATTCTTGAGATCCATTTAAATATCCAGTCTCTTTTGGTAGTGGCCTCAATGACTTCTTGTGACAGCAGAGACCAAGGCTCAAACGAATACTAAAGCCAAAAGAAGCAGGTGCTGATGGAAGCTTAAATCCATTTTGTTAGTGTTCAGGTTATTTCATAATTGCAGAAACTACTGTATGTTTGATCTTTTTCCTAGACATACAATTCAGGGGGCACACATGCACGCACACACAGAGCAGCCACTGGAAAACAAACTGGGAAAGTAACAGAACGTCCCATACAAATGACAGCCCCATTCTCAGAGCAAAGGAAGTTTAAGATGGATAATGTACAGCAGAGGCTTACTAAACAAAAAGAGCACATGTAAACAGAATAGCCAGCCAGCCAATTCAGGTAGATCAATTCAAAGTACATTTAGACATGACAGTTCCTTCCCGCAATACGAGTCAGCTATTGCACAACCTGGTGCTGTTTGCAAGTGTTTGGCTTTCTGATAAATATGAAATGCAGCACTCCAGAAACAAGCTACTAATGCTTGGAAGTTCAGTTGCTTCGAAGACTGAGCTTTTGACCAAAAGCATCTCATACCAAGCCAGTAGTTTTGGCTCTCTCTCAACTGTTAAAGTTACCAAGGGAAGAAGGCAGAATTAAATGAAACACAGAGCTAAGCATCAGCCATGGGGGAACTTCATGAAAACACAATGCCATTAGAGAGATGCTTTCCACGGGAACATCGGAATGACTAGCTTAATTTGCTATTCAAGGCACTTACATTTAAGAAACACCTAGCCTTTTTTAGCTTCCATACAGCCAAACATGTACAACCCACCACCCCCACCTAACAAATGTATCCAGATATTTTGAGTTTCATTTTAGATTGAGAAATAAAAAAGGACTACCAATGTGCTTATCTGACATTAATCAGAATCTGAGTCACAGATGAGGCGATATAGAGCAACTTTCTCAGCTTAGTGTAACCAGAAGGTTAACAGAAAGGATTGGGACTCATGGGTTCTATTCCCAGCTTTTCCACTCACTTGCTACAATGATCTGTCTTCCTGTGTGAGGCTGTGGTAATTAGAGGGTTTGGGTGGTATTTCTGGTATGTTTGCTCCCTATACTTGGAATATGTTACTGCTCTTAATCTAAATCAAACGGTCTCAAACTTATTTTTAAAGGGGGGAGGGAATGGACCATACCATTTTTGTCTCATGGGCATCACACAGCTCTCCTTCCCAGTCTCAAATATCCCTGCAACTCTACAGCAACTGTGGACATGGAAGAGTCATGTTAGGGAAATATTTAACATGCTCTTATCTTCTTTCAGCAAGAAGAGGGAGCTCCGTGCAAAGCACTGATTCTCACAGACTGCTAGTGAGCATGCCATGGGACACAGCTGAGGAACCAGTGTTCTGAGCCAAGTCAAATAGAACTTGATATTACAGAGATAGACAACTTATAAATGCTTGTCAGAATATTGTACAAGCCAGATAACATCTTTACGCTTTATCGTTTCATTATAGTAGCACACAGAGGCCACAACTGAGATCAGAGGGTATTGTCCTTAGTGTTGTGCAGACAGTGGGGAAACTGAGGCACAGAAATGATGTGACTTGCCCAGTGTCAGAGAGCTGGCAGAAAGGAAGGATGGTCCAGTGTTTATGGTGCTAGCCTGGGACCCAAGAGACCTGGGTTCAACTCCCTGCTCTGTTACTGACATGCCCAAGGTCACACAGGGACTTCTCAGTCTCTGTGCCTCATCTTTCCATCTGTCAAATGAGGATACCTCCCTCCCTTAAAGGAGTGTTGTGAGAATAAGTACAGTCAAGACTGTGAGGTGCTCAGATACTATAGTAACAGGTTTCAGAGTAGCAGCCGTGTTAGTCTGTATTCGCAAAAAGAAAAGGAGTACTTGTGGCACCTTAGAGACTAACCAATTTATTTGAGCATAAGTTTTCGTGAGCTACAGCTGAAGTGAGCTGTAGCTCACGAAAGCTTATGCTCAAATAAATTGGTTAGTCTCTAAGGTGCCACAAGTACTCCTTTTCTTTATAGTAACAGGGGCCATATAAGCATCTTACACAGCCTGTGGCAGAACCAGCAATCAAACCCAGATCTCTAGAGTCCCAGCCCACAAAGCAATCCTGTCTCTGCTTCAGTTCAGCCATCTGCAAAAGACTATAGTGGTACATCCCTTCCTCACAGGCATGTCACATGGCTTAACTAACTAGTGTCTGTAAAACAGAGACATGGCACTGGGAAAAGGCAGGGTATTTGTTAGGTGCTGCTCCCACGTTCTTCACCATTGGCTTTATTTGTAGTCATTGCTGTTACAGGAAGTTCCCATCTACCAAGCACAAATCACCATTGAGCACTAACTGGTACAGGGACATCAGACCTTACCAAGACCAGCCTAACCAGTTTGGCAAGCATTACCCTATCTCTAGCCTCCAAGTAGGGAAGAAAGGGTGATTTAATAGCCCAGAATAAAGCTCTGCAGCTGGGACTCCCCCATCATGTGACTGTTAAGCCACAGGATGATATTTTACCCATTACACTTCTTCATAAAACAAGGAAACAGAACAGACAGTTTGGGTTCATAAGGAAGTTTCATTTGTTTCTGTCCCCAGGAATTTATCACATGAAATGTCAGGGATAATAAGGGGAGAGAAAAAATAGCAATACTGTATTAGAAAAATGCCAGCAGAAAAAGACATCTGCAGATATAGCTCCCAGCAGGAATTAAGAAACTCAGGACTGGAAAAGACAGTAGGAAAAATATCAGTTTTGTTTGACACATGTGCTAGACATACTGCCTACTACAAAGACTCCTGGGTTCTATGCCTTACTTGGCTACTGACTCTTTGGTTGCCTCTTAGGCTGTGTCTACACTAAAATGAAGTGAGCTGTAACTCATGAAAGCTTATGCTCAATAAATTTGTTAGTCTCTAAGGTGCCACAAGTCCTCTTTTTCTTTTTGCAGATACAGACTAACATGGCTGCTACTCTGAAAACTAAAATACTGGTATAGTTTAGTGTGGGTACAGTTATATCACCATAAAGATGCCTTATTCCCCTTCCAGTATAGGAAGAGCTATATCAGTATAAGACATCTTTATAGTATTATAACCCACATTAGCATTTCCACCAGTTTAACTGTCAGAAAAAAGTTACACCACTAAAGATACGTCTACACTGCCCACGTTACAGTGCAGCCGTGCTGCCGTGGCAGCATTGTGACGTGGGCATTGTGGACACACTTTATCGCCAGGGCGGAGCTCTCCCGGCAATAAAAAAAACGACCCCGAACTCCGCTCCCGGCAATAAAGCGCTGTCTATACTGGCACTTTTCAGAGCTAAAACTTTTGTCACTCGGGGGGGGGGGGGGGGTTTCACACCCCTGAAGGACTACACTTTTAGCGCTGAAAGTGACAGTGTAGACACAACCTAACTAACAGTAAGTGAAAACTCTTTGGAGTAGAGCCCTGTGCGGATACAAAATGTGTGTTCGCATCGATCCACAAACATGGTCTGCAGAAAGCCCCAGATATAAAGCGGATATCCGCAGATTTGCAGGGCTCTACTTTGGCGTAAGAGCCTGTCTTCCTCCATGACTGTGAAACACCTAGCATGCTTTGGGGCCATACATCAACAGGAGTCTGGGCTGCAGTTAACTTCACAATTTATGCTCACCTCACACCATGGGAAATCACCATAGCTTGGACCTCCTAACAAAGAAAAAAACAACAACAACACACAGAGCATCAGCATGCCTTAGAACCCATACACTGCCTCCTTTGCTGGGAAGTAGCAGTTAGGCTTTCCCACTCATAAGAACCAGGCAGTACCAATCACAATATTTCCACTTAGCTCATCATCAGCCTCACAGTGGCATTTTTAATACCTCCTTGCAGCTAATATAATCCTGAAAGCTGAACTTCCCCAGTTGGGAAGCCAACCTGAAGAATAAATCTTAAGGCAGAGAGAAGTGGGAAGTACATCACATAAGGAGGTTGCTCTGGGTCTCAGAAGCTGGACTTCTGCTCCAGTTGAGAACTCTGCTCTCAGCTATGCTGCACCATTAGCACGTGGCAAAAGGCGCAGAAGGAACATGTTTAAGCAGTAAAACATCACGGATAGGACCAGAGTGCTCATTCAAGTAACAGGCAATAAAGCCAAAGACTTCACAATTTTCTGCATCCACCACACTATACAGCTACATATTTAAAAATATCATTAATTTCCAACTGATGTAGGTATACGTGTAAAATGCACTTCCTGGGAGATTACTGAAATCCCTGCAATAGGGCGGCATCCTCTGCCAGTGGGTGCATTTGGGAGGGTTAAGAGATGTATATGATTTCACCAAGTAGGATGTGAAAACAGCCTTGTCAAACAACCCCTGTTTATCTGAAATGTTTCTGGGACAGCAAAAGCATTTGGATAATTGAGAGAATTAGCCAATTCCCGTGAGGGTGGACAGAGACCCTGAGAAAAGGGAGTTTTATGTTAGAGGAAACAGTGTAATACTGAGCTGTACACGTAGAAGTTTTTACTTCGAGAATGAAATAGACGTGAGTTTTGATGGTCCAGATGCCTGAAATATTTATCCACAATGTTCTAGATAACAGAAATTACAACACTTCCTGTTTTTAACCTCAAAATAGTTGACTCTACCTTGAAAGCAAGAGGCGCTCAAGCTAAATTTTCCACCTAAAACAGTTTTTCAGACAAGGCCCACCTCAGTTTTGATCATGAAAAGACACCACAACAAAACAAAGTAAACTTTGGCGAAGCGTTGCTTTTCAGTTTAGATGATCAGAGAACTAAGGGTGTAAATGGTACATGTAAGTCTTGCAGGTCAGGACTTAGCTGAGTTGGAAGAGTTGCATGGAAAAGGATTCCATACAAACCCCCTACCCTGCCTTTGATGCTGTTATCTTAAAAGCACAAGATGACTCCAAAGTTAAAAAAGCAGCAAGAGATGGAGATGCACTATAGTTTGCCTTCCTTGGTTTCAGTTCTCTGACACTTCTCCACAACTCCCTCTTAACACTGCCACAGAGATAAATTCTTATTTTATTGATAATTCAGATTCCTGCCAACTCTCCAGTCCTCCAGTTTTAACGGAAGCAGATGACTGAAATCTTGGCTCTGAATTATGTTCTGCTTTTGCCTTTCTTTATTATGCACCAAAATAGTCTACTTGCAAACCCCCCCTCCCCCAAGAAAACAGGGAAGGACATAGCTAAAGAAGCCTAGATAATTAAGAGACAGTCCAAAGTGTCAGAGTCAGAGATCTGCATTCTCATTATCCAACCATACACACAGGGATAAGGGAAGCAGAAGCTTTATTTTTGTGCTTCAGCAATTTAAAGTTGAGGCAGCTGAAGAGAGATCATGGAAACAGCTTTAGATCAATCATGCTTAAATGTCAGCCAAATTTAGTTATTTTGAATAAATTGTTAAGCACACAAGATGAAATGAATGTTATGAGACCAGTTAATAGAAACAGAGGGAGCCTCTCCCCATTTTGCAGTCGCATTCCTGCTCATTTAAAGGCACCTACGAAAAAAAGTCTAAATTTAAGGAGCACCAGGGCACGCAGTGAGACCACATCCAACTTCATGCCTGTTGTAACTCCACTGACATAAGGCATGGATTAGCGATCAAATGGTCCAGCTAGGGCCCTCTTGGCCACACAATGCACAAGTGTATGTACAGTACACAAATCCACACCTCCCTGCACTTTATTAGCGGAGGGGACACAACCACATAGCGGTCTCTGGACTGGGAGGGAAACCCGCTTTTGAAATACCTTTTCTTTTGACAAGGGGAAGGGGAAGACTAAGTAGCACATGGCTGCTACAGAGCATCAACCACTGAGAATGAATCAGACTTCATGGAGTGAAGGCTGTTATTAGGATAGAAGTCCAAGATCTTTCAGACTGCAAGGTTCACCCCTTGCCAGGCTTATCTAATGCAGAATGTGTGTGCAGGTAGTTATCCTACCCATTAAACCAGTTAGCAAGTCACACAGGATCTTGTCCTGCAATGATTCTCAGCACCTCACGGGAACCAGCCCAGAAGAACAACAGCACCCCACCTCTCCCTTAATGGATCACGTTCAAACAGATCCTCTTCTTGTTTAAAAAAAGAGTCAGGTATAACACAAAGCAATGAATAAATTACCTTCTGCTATTACACAACCTGCCTCAACTGTACTCTTGAAAGAGTGTTCACTCTGCCCAAGAATACTCTTTACAAATAAGGTCCAAAAACACCTTTTGATTTCCCTTATGCAGTTAAACAGAACACTTGGAGGGATCCTGGCTGCACAGCCAGCCCCTTCTTCTCTCCACAAATCAACTCCAAAAAAAATCACTGATTGTGAGAAGCTCCCATCTACAGCAGGTCTCAACTCACAAAGGCCAGGGGAAAAAAAAGAGGTTAGATTGTGTATTTCCTAGGAGCTGTTTCCTAAATTCATCCTGGGGAGGCAATTTGCTCACTAGTTGTCACTTCTCTCACACACACCCATGAAAGAGCAAACCACCACCACCTCCCAAAGCATCTTGAGCTGCATCAAATGAATGAGGCACTGGAGATAGAGGTAACCCCTTGGGTCTGAGACCTAATAAGGGCATAGGGAGATACTGAGTGAGCATGAGAAACCCAAGGAAGGACTAGATGTGATACTGAACAGCAGAGAAGGCAAGGAGATTCAGAGCAGGGGGCCATTTCCCTTGCCCAGCCAAAGCCCACATCATTCATCATGGATCGATGAGGCAATTAATATGTGGAAGAGGAAGAAGAGATGGAAATGCTCCCTGCTCCAAACTGCTCATGCACCCCATAGGGGATAGATCAATCCACTGCCCTCTCCTTCCCATTTCAGGGAGATTGTGTTGAGGGTGGAACATTAAGGGGGCACAGAGCCACTCCTACATCATCACTCATTGGCCTTTGGGTATAAAAACTAGAGAGAGCGCTCTCTCATTCCTGCAGCATGCCTCTCTTTCGCCATGGGAGTGTTACAGGGTTCTACAAGTGTCCCTGCACCCACTCTACGGTGGGGGGGATTAGGAAGATACACAGAGGTCTATAGATCTGTGCACAGTCTCTCCCTTACCTGTCTCCATATCTCATTCACCAAGGAGCAGTTAGTGATGAAGTACTGGGGGGCATGGGTACACATACAGGGGTTATCTCTGACCTGCACCACCTCCCTTCCGTTCACCATGGAACGGTAGAGTATGGGAGGCATAAAGGGAGCTACTGGGTGGGGGTATGTATGCACATATAGGGGATTCTGTAGGAGTCTCCTGTCTTCCTGTTCCACACCCCCCAGCACAGAGAGGACCAGGTGGATACGTAAGCACCCAAGAAGGGTGCATAGCGATCTATGGAGAAGAGGCAGGCTCCCACCCCTCACTTTACCATACAAAACATGAGGTAGGGATCTATAGGGGATGGGGTATTACCCACTCCATAGCCCCATAGTCACTGCGTGCTCGATGTACCCCATACGGTGCAAGGAACCCCTCTCCTGCCCCCCCAGCATGCCCTCCCCTCAGCAAAACATGGAATCCCGCCCGCCCGTGGGGTAGGAACCCCCCAGCCCCCTACCTGCTCCGTGTCTCTCTCATTCACGGTGGGGAGGGGGCTTCGGCCGCTGCTCGACATCTTGCCCCCCCCTTGGCCAGCGGCTCCTGGGGCTCCGGCAGTTCCTGGGGCTCAGGCCGGGGCTCTCCTCACACCGCTGGGGGGCGGCCAGGCCACCACCATGGGGGAGCCCCAGGGGGAACTCAGGGAGCAGGAGGGCGCCGAAGCTCGGACATGGGTTTCCGCGGGGCCGCGGTGAGGGAAGCCCGGCCCGACAGCTCAGGCGAACCCGGGGACGAGGCGCGGGGACCAGGCCGCGCCGCCGGCAACCAGGCGTGCGCGTAGGCGAAGGCTGCGCGGAGCCGGGGCTAAGGAGATCCGGAGGCCGAATGCCCCCGGCCAAGCCGCCTTCTCCGCCCCGAGATCCGGCTCCCCTCAGCGCATCTCACACTCACACAGCAGCAGCTCCCAACATGGCCGCCGCCGCCGCCGGCCTTCGGCCATTTCCGCCCCCTTCCGGAAACATCCGAGCCGCCCGCCAGAGCCAGTTTCCGCCGGTTCCGGAAACACCAGCCCCCCACCACCACCTGCGGTCGCCTCACGGAAACACTCGACTCGCCCTCCCTCACTATCGCCTGCTCCCGCCTCCTTCCGGAAATATCCGAGACAGCGGGCAACGCCCCTTTCACGGTCGGTCATTTCCGCCTCCTTCCGGAGAAACCCGAAGTTCACCTTCAGGGCAGCGATCGGACATTTCCGGACGATCGCCCGAGAGTTCCCGAAGGCTGAAGAGTAGCAGTTTCCGGAAAACTCCCCGCCCCCGCTGACGCACCGCTCGGCAATTTCCGGAAATTAACGAAAATAGCCGAAGAGGCTCGGTTCTTTCCGCCTTCCCTAGGCGAGCTGGGGGACGAAAGCCGGCGGAGCCGCCCAGCTTCGGCTATTCCCGCCACTTTCCGTAAATAGGGTCTGAGTTTGCATCTGAAGGGGTTCATTCTCCGGTGAGGAGGAGGGTAGCAGGGCTTGGGGGGGGAGAGAATAAATCACCCAGCCGGGTACCTGGATGTGAAAATTTGCACACATAGATGCACACCTGATTGTGCAAATATGTATGCATGTACACACCTGGTTGTGCAAACATCCACAAGTGTGCGTGTACACCTGGGCACATCTACATAGGCACGCATGGTAGGGCTGCAACAACTCCAAACGCCAGCGCTCAGCCATCAATGTGCGTGCACGTCATCGTATCATAGGACTGGAAGGGACCTTGAGAGGTCAGCTAGTCCAGTCCCCCACACTCAAAGCAGGACTAAGTATTATCTAGACCATCCCTGACAGGTGTTTGTCCAACCTCCTCTTAAAACTCCCCAATGATGGAGATTCCACTAGGTAGGCAACTTATTCCAGCGCTTTGCACCCCCACCTGCGCCCCCTGGAGACACAAGGCTCACCTGCACACACTCCCTCCCGGCCCCACGCACACCCCTGCGTCTCTTCCTTCATACACCTACAAGCAGCTCTGGTGGAAACACAGGGTCCCCTTCCCCTCCCAGGGTCCTCCTCCGTGCATGGGGTCGCTGGTGCTAACCCCCTCTCCCCCCCCCCCTCCCCCAGCGCACAGGGCCGATCGGAAGCCTTATTTTTTTCATATGACCAGATTCCGCCTTCTCTGCTGCTGGTACTGCTGCCAGAGTCTGATTACCCGGCTACCTGGGCTGGTACAACTACAGCTTGGGACTGAAGCGCGCCAGCAGCGGCACCTGCTGGTCAGAGGTAGACCTGCAGTTGGTGGGCCCGCAGCTCAGGGCCAGGGGCAAAGGCTGGTGCACTCGGGACGCCGCTGGCGCTTGGGGGCGCTCAGAACCCCACTCAGCGTCCTCCAGATGCTATGGGAGCACGCTGCTGTCGACGACGTCCAGCGCCCCCGTTAGCCCAGGCTGGAGTGTGCGAGCACCTGGAATTAGTTGGGGGGGGGAGACACAACTGCACATGCATCTATCCCCAGCTGTATGCATCAAACCACAGCTACATGCACATAGTCATGTGCAAACACACATCTGCTTGCACAGCCATGTGCACACGCTCAGGCGCTCCTACCCTGAGTCACAGCTGCCTACACACACCTGTGCGTCTCGACATGCAAGCACATCCACACGATTTCCCAGAGTCCCAGTCGCATGCACATACCCACACCTGCACGCGCACACGTGTGCAACAGCCCTTCACCCACACACACACACGAGAGCAGCGGTTCTCAAACTGTAGGTTGCGACTCCATTTTAATGGGGTCACCAGAGCTGGCTTAGACTTGCTGGGGCCCAGGTCCAAAGCCAAAACCCAAGCGCCACCGCCCGAGGCTGAAGCCAAAGCCTGAGGGTTTTAGCCCTGTGTGATGAGACTCAGGTTACAGGCCCCCTTCCCTGGGGCATCCGTTTTGTGTCCTCCCCCACCCCTTGCCCAGGTCAGTGGGGCTCAGGTGTGCTCAGGCTTCGGTTCCCCCTCCTGGGGTCAAGTAGTAATTTTTATTGTCAGAAGGGGGTCACAATGCAATGAAGTTTGAGAACCCCTGCACTAGAGGATGCTCATATATCACGTGGCCAACATTAACACAACCAACACAGACTGGCTGATGCTTGCATTTGTGGATCATTCCAAAATCTGGGTCTCTGTTGGTCTCCCTCCCACACAAACTAAATACCCTGTAAAGAGGGTAGATTTCAACCAGAGTAGTAGTGCATAGGGAGCTAACAAGGAAGCAAGTCGAGCCCTTAGTAGGGTGCAGCACCAGGTGGATTATCAAAACTGTTGTGTTCAAAACACGCCATGACACATTCCACACCACAGCAAAGCTACATGCTGCCTATCCACTTAGCAGCTTGGCACACAGCACCTAATCAGCAATGGGGGACTGCTGTTTGGGGCCCGCTCCCCGGGGATCCCTACCCAGATGTAATGGGTAACACACCAAGCATCCAATGAAGTGAGCTGTAGCTCACGAAAGCTTATGCTCAAATAAATGTGTTAGTCTCTAAGGTGCCACAAGTCCTCCTTTTCTTTTTTACACCAAGCAAAGTTTTCAACTTCCAGTTGAGGGTCCCAGGCATGAACAGAGCTTCATGCCACATCTGAATGTCAGCCCAGAATCATACAGAGTGGGGAACTATTCTATGCAGCTTTATTGTTGTTCTGTGTATCTCAGGATCATGTCGACCAAAATCAGGGACCCCATTGTCCCAGAGGATGCACAGACCCCAACTGAAATCACAGTTCCATAGTAAAGGCAGCCTGGGCTTAAAATCTAAACAGACAAAGGTTGGGAGGAGATATGTAGGCCCAAAGAGGGGAGGATTCTTGCCCAAGGTTAGTGTCAGAGCTGGGAAAAGCACCCTGAGTCCCAGCCCAGTGCTCTACCCACTGGGACGCACTATTCTCCATGGCTGTGGTTTGCAAGCCTATAGGCAAAGGGACACAGGCACAGCCAGGGCTTGGACCCAAGAGTCCTGGCTCCCAGCAGCCCGTCTTTAATTGCAGCTAGGGCTCGTTGAGCCAGACTGACCTATTGGAAGGGGGTTACATTCTATCTTTCCTCCCAAAACTCCTGAGTCCTGGGGCTGGTGCCAGGGACAAGGAATGCCTGACAGCAGCCAGCTTGGTGCATGGGGTGGTGCAGAAAATTACCTCCCCCCACCCCCTGCAGCTTCCAAGGCAGCAGGGAATATGCAATATGGGGGCAGGAGACCAATCCACTCACCCTGCCAGCAGGGGGCAGTGTTACTCTCCAATAGCAACACCTAGCAAGATTTTAAGGGAACTGAGGAAATGCAGGTTACAAAGGCACCAACCCCCATTTACTGGGGGGTCAGTTGCAGGGTGGCCAGCCCGTGGCAAGCAGTGCCCACTGGCTCTATGGCCACCTGACAGGTTGGGGCTTGCTCAGGAACAAGGGGCAGGGCCCAGGAGTGACTGGAGTGGGTGATTTATGGCAGGGCAGCAGAGAGAATTGTCCCTGTGCAGAGATGCTGCCCCGATCTGTGCCCCACTGCTGCTGCAAGGCATGGAGCACACAGCCTCCTGACATCCCTGCTCACATGGGCGGGGTGCCCCACATAGCTGGGGGCACACAGTTTCCCAGGCACCCTCTAACCAGTCAGTTGGCAATGGCAGTTCTTACTGGCAACTGGAGCCTGGAGTTGGGGACAGGGGACAGGTTAGGGGAGAAAAGAGGCATGGGTTGCCTTGGAGGGGGCACATTGGTGCCCGGGTCCATGGCAGTGCCTGGAGGAGGGGACGCAGCATGCTCCAGTGGCTCCAATGCTGGCCCGGGAATCCAGGCTGTGGGAGGGGTGTGGAGTCTAGTGAGTTTGAGCAGGGAGGCTGCAGGGCCTGGCACAAAGGGCCTTGGGGTGGGGGGTCTGTGTGGCATTATGGTAACACAGGTGCCAAGTAGCAGAACCATGGCTGATTGGGGAAGGTGGGAAGATTTCTGTGCCAGAGACCGGAGGGTGGAACTAAAAACCCAGTCGGTTGTCAGCAAACAGCATGTGTGTGACTGGCAAGCTGGTCCCAGCAAGGCTGGACTGGAAATGCAAGAGGAGGATAATGGGGACGGAGGAAGCTGACCACAGGCGAGGGGTGCAGCAGAAAGCAGCCTAAAGGCTGGGGGGCAGCAGAAAGCTGCCCACGTGATGGGGGAGACAGAAGGCAGCCCACAGGGGGAGGGGGGAGGACCTAGAGGGGAGTGCAAGGCATTTCACAGGCTAGGGGCCAATTGGGGGGGAGCAGAAGGCAGCACATAGCCTTGGGGGCAGCAGAAGGCAGCCCGCAGACTGTGGGGAGGAGAGGGGAGTGGAAGGATCCTGTAGGGTGGGGTGAGGAGGGGGGATTGTAAGGAAGCCTGTAGGCTGTGGGGAGAAGGGGGACTGTGCGTCAGGATTCCCTCCCCCAGCTCTGCCTTAGAATAGTAGTTTCTACCTATAAAGCCCCATGGAGGACAGGAGGAAGGTGCTGGGGGGGGGGGCAGACACATGATCAGGTGGTGAAGGCAGATCTCTGCCTTCACTGTCTTGTCCCCACCACCCAGCAACCCTGACTGCTGGACTGAGTGCCTGGGTTGCGGGGCCAGGGACTCAGCTCTTCCAGCTGCAGAAGGGAGTCCTGAGTACCAGCAGTGGAGAGGGGGTTCTGGGCACCGAGGGGTGGGGGGCTCTGCAGGGACGATGTGGAGGAGCCCTGCCCACAGTGGAGAACCAGAACAAATCAATGGCTAAAGCCAAGGGAGGAACAAGACACCCCACCACCAGCTGGCATGGCCCTGGGGGTCATTGGAGGCACCCCACACACTGCCCCCCAGCAAAAGGGGCCCTGCCTGGGGTTGGGAGGGCCCTAAGGCCTGTTCCATCCCTTGGCATCTCTGCTGGGGCTACCATGGGCTCCTTCATAGCCCCCAGCCCCCCGAGTCTTCCAGTCCTGTGCCCCCCAGACCCCTTCCCCTCCAACCCCCTCTGAGCCCCTCAGTCCTGTATCCCCTGGACCCCTTACTCTCAACTGCACCTGAGCCCTCCAGTCGTGTGCCCCCCAGATTCTGCACAATCCTGTGCTCCCAGACCACTTTCCTCTGAGCCTCTTACCCCCACAGTGCCTCTGCATCCCAAGCCCCTCCCCTCCCAAGGAGGTGGGGGATGCAGCCCCTGTGGCCAAGGCGAGCTTTGGCCAAGGGCACGATGCCCATCATACACATAGCTGGTTGGATATACGGGGTGGGTCAGGCTGAGGAACCCTTGTAGCACCCACAAGGGGGGCTGCTTCCAACAACAGGACTTGTTTAACAGCAGGGGGAAGCTGCATGGGCCGGGGGGAGGGGGGGCGTTGGTGGGTGGGACCATGTATAGGATGGGTGGGGCATGCTGAGATACGTGACAACATGCCTGTGATCGAATATGCATGGAGGATGTTGACATACACTGGGGATGTGCAACAGACATGAGCACATACATGGGGTTTCTAACATATATGACAACATGCATGGGTATTAACACACTTGGGTGATGCTAACATGCATGTCAACAAAAATGAATTATGCTCACATGAATGGTGGGTGCTAATACATGTGACAACATATATGAATATGCTATCATGGAGGGAGGGTGCTAACATATGTGACAATATCCATGGGAACTAATATACCCGGAGGATGTTAATATGCATGACAACATACATGAAGTATAACATGTATGGGAGACTAACTTGCATGGAGCTGCTACCATCATAACCCAGTGCTAATGTGCATGGGTGCTAACATGAATGACTACATATATGGAATGCTAGCATGCATGACCATATGCATGGGGGATACTAACATATCCGAGATTGCTAGTAGCCACGACAACATGCATGGAGACAGTAATACACATGGTGTTCTTCACATGCATGACAGTAGGCGTGGGGGTGATAAGTCAGACACTATGCAAGTATAGTCTTTCCCCCTTAGCTTCATACCTATGCCATGGCTGAGATGCAGCCACCACTGGGGAGGCATAGCACAGGATTCAGGTCAGGGACAGCACGCTAGAATCTTTTCCTGCAAAGCATTCTGGATAATGACATATGTAAATGGTTAACCCTGCTGTACTCAGGGGGAGCTTTGGGCAGGTGGTCTCTGGGGCCAGGTGGGTATGCCCTAGTCAAATTAATAGGGTTATGGGATGGCAGGGGTTAAGCCCTGTGTACTGGCCTGACTCCAGCTTGGATCTTTCTATTGCCACCCACCTCCGCAATTCTTCCTCACCGTGTACCCTTAGGTGTTAAGCAGTCTCTGTGACCCACCCCAGAGGTGGCTGCATCTCAGCTCCAGGTGAGGGATTCATCTACAAACAGCCTTCGTGCCCCACTCCAGAGGCAGCTGCATCTCAGCACTAGGCGAGGTGTCCCTGTATCAAAAGCCCTCAGCTCTGCCCCAGAGGTGGCTGCATTTAAATGCCTCCCCTTGTGTTGTTACTCTGAATCCCATCCCCCCCACGCTGCCTGCTTTAAATCCTGCAGCTGGCACATCCCAGGCTAATGGGTCTTCACAGGGAGTGGTGCTGATGGGTCCCCCGGAGGCAGTTCAGCTGATCACCACCAACACGGTGTCTGTCGATACCCATTAGAGGGCAGGGTGGCAATAGCACTGTGTCCCAGCTGCAAGGCAGCACCTGACTCAAGGCTGGCGTGGGGGGAGCTATCCAGCTGCATGCACCCTCTTCCTTGCATTGCAACCTCTGCAGACACCAACTACTGTACGATAAGCCTCCTGCCCCACCCTGTGCCAGCCTGTGTGCACATGCCCTGTCCATGTGCTTCAGAAGCAAAGATGCAAGGTAAGAAAGGGCGTTAGCACCCACTGTGAGCTGGTGTGTGCCTTAGCACCTGACATGCCAGCTCCCTGCCCCCCCTGCAGGCACCCACCCTGCTATCTCCTCAGACTCCCCATGTGTACTTGGTGCCAGCTGGATCATTCCCCCTAAGGGTCTTGAAGGAAACTCCCACCAGCACACCTGCAGCACTGGCCCGTCAAACAGGTGCATTATGGGGTTTGAGGGACCTAGGTGGGCCCAGTGGTCTGTTCCAGGGTGGAGGAGAGGGAGGGATACCAGCTGGATGGGCCCATTGGTCTGATCTGGGGTGGCAGAGAAAGCGAAGGATACCAGGCTGGGCCCATAAATCTAATTGGGAGTAGATGGGTCACCAATCTAGCTGTATCTACGCCCAGGGCAGGAGTGGATTAGAACCAGGGAAGGGCTGACTGGAAGGGAAGGATATGAGAGCAGCACATCAGAGGTTGGGAGACAGCAGTGCCTTGGGGGGGTGGGATGCTGTCATAGATGGGGAGGCAGCACTATCATGGGTAGGGTGCTGTGGGTGAGGGGGCAGTTGTGCCATGGGGGAGGCAGTGCTGTGATGTAGGGAGCCAGTGGTGTCACATAGGGAGGGGGACAATGCTCATGCTCTCGGCCTAGCACAGGGGACAGTATTGATTTTTCTGCTGGGCCTGTTCTGCCTGCAGGGAGATCTGTGGCGTCAGAGATCGACCGGGTAGCGCGTGGGTGGGGCAAGTTGCTTGTCTCAGCAATCTCCGTCCATGCTCGGGGCAAGATGCGGGGGGGCGGGGGGGGGGGCTCCAACAGATACCTGCAGGGCTGACCCGTCCCCCTATCCTCCTCCCCAGGATTCTCTAAAGTAGCACAACCCCTGCAGCATCCCAGTGGGCGCCTCCCAGAAAATGCTGCCCCCCGTCCGTCCGTCTAAGTTGATCCCCTGCATCCCATTCCCTGCCCCCTGAGCCAGCCAATTCCCTCATCCTTTGGCTGGATCAGAGCCAGCACCCCCTAGAAGGAAAAGACCCCAGATCCCAATACCCACCCTGCTGGGTCATTAAAAATAAGCTTAGACAACCACTGCTGGCCCCAGTAACAAAGCAGAGCTTACAAGCAAGTTACACAGTGCATGTGAGAAAATAAGTGGGGAGAGAAGGGGGTTGAGAGTCAGGACTCCTGGGTTCTGTTTTCAGCTGTGGGAGGGAATTGGGGTCTCATGGTTAGGAGAGGGGGAATTGTGTCTGTATGTTACTCTGCTCCAGCCTTGGGAATAGAACCCAGGAGTCTTGACTCTCAACCTCCCCCCGCCGCACTTTAACCCACTTAGACCC
This sequence comes from Lepidochelys olivacea, assembly GCF_965140295.1. Lineage (NCBI taxonomy): Eukaryota > Metazoa > Chordata > Testudines > Cheloniidae > Lepidochelys > Lepidochelys olivacea. The sequence continues at coordinate 31,600,771 of NC_140417.1, forward strand.
CACTCTCTGCTGAATAGCAATCCCAGAGTGCTGACTCCCAGCCACCCACTCTAACCCACTCAACCCAAATCCCCCCTGGAGATAGAACCCAGGAGTCCCGATTCCTAGTGGCAGGAGAGACAATCTGATAGAAAGAGAGACAGAGACCCCAGACGTGTTATAATGGTTAGTTCCATTCTCCCCCCGCCTTTCCTGTTTAGCTGTGACAATGGAACAGTCCCAAGAGAATCCCCCTCCCCCCCCCCGCCCACTGCAAAATTATGAAAGAGATTTACAACTCAGCACAGAGTGACCCATTCTGATTGGCTGCTGATGACATAATTCCTGGGACCCCAGGAGTGGGATCTCTGTGGATGAACCCAGCTGGGTAGTGCACAGTGGGTCTGGCCCTGCATCTCTAGGGAGCACCCCCACCACCTGCACACTGCTGGGGCAGCCCCAGACACACAACCACACAGACCCAGCACTGGGCTATAGGGTTGGGGCATCAGCCTGGCCCAGGGTGAGACTGCGTGTCTGTCTGATTGTACATATACACTCATGTTTACATGCACACCCACCCGGCACACACACACATAACTCATGCCCACATACCCACGTGCTTAAATGCGCACATACCCTACACAAATATACACGCATATTAGGGAAATCTTTCTAACGCTAGGTCTAGCTCTGGAATAGGCTTCCAGGGGTAAGGTCAGCGGCAGGGATTCCACCCCTTTACCCTCCCCATCCAAGCAATAGGCCCCATTCTGCTCTCCCTCCACCCAGGGGCATGATTCTGGAGTCCTTGAGGCACTTCCGGATTTGCACCTAACCACAGGATCTGGTCCTGGCTCTTTGAACCCAGCAAGGCGTCCCAGAGGGCATATATAGTGCCTGGTTCACTGCTTTCCTCCTTGAAATCCCCAAGGAGCCAGAGCTAGGAAAGCCCATTTAGCTCATGGGCATGACCGGACTGTGCTCAACCCTGGTGACTCATAGCTTTGGAAAGGCCCGATGGGAGGGTGCACCGGCTCCCACGCCAGCGGCAGTGGCAGCGGGAAAGAGGATGCAAGGCAAGCAGTCCTGCAGCGTGACTGCTCCTGAATGAGGGATTCAAAGAGCCAGAGCCCCCAAATGCTGCCGCATGCCAGCTCTACCAACAGGGCTAGTCCAGATGGGCCAGACTGTGGGGTTCAGTATGGGAGTAGCTTGAGGTCCACCCTAGGGATTTGTGGGATGGGTCCAGAAAGGGGTTCTGTCTACTACGCACACACATACATATAAATAAAGGAACACTGTCTCACGTTCTAGTTCCCATTGACTCCAGTGGAGCTGTGCCTAATTTACACCAGCTGGGGATCTGGCCTCTGATGTTGTGGTACCTGAGTCACCCCCACCCCATTACCTCACCAACAAATGGGCAGGGACCTGGAGCTGTTGGCTCCAGCTCAAGAAGTTTCTCATTGAGCCAGTTGGGCATGTCTCTTCCCATGCTGTGTGTGTTACCCATGATTAACATGCTATGTGGTCCCCCCCGCCCTCCCGAGATGCTGGTGGAAGGGAACCCACAGCATTCAAAACAAAGGCACTGAGATGCAAAGGCAAAGCTGCCTCTACCAACCCTCCGGAGCATGCTATGGTGTTAGCGTGAGAGGCAGAGTGGCCTGCGGGGCTTGGGATCTGTTGGACGTGTACAGTGGGTGTGGCTTGCATGGATTTGGGATTCAGTGGATGTGGAAAATGAGCATGATGTATTATCACGTGTTAATTAATTAATACATCTGTCACACATCTGCACTCTTACATGCTTAACACATGCAGACAAATATGCACACATACATATCCCGAGCATGCATGCATGGCCCTGTGCTTGCCCTATGCACATGTGCAGACACTGAATTCCCCAGGCATATACATGTCTGTTGACACATGACACCACATGCACACACACCCTCTTGACATTTCTCTGCACTTCTCACCACATGTACATTGAATACCTCCACTTGTCCAAACACACAGATTCCTCCCATTCCTGTGCCTGGATTCACCTTCCCCCTACACCTTTGCCTGTCCACACACACAGAAACATGCTCTCACACACCAGGTTCAGATGTGGGCAAAGCACAGAGAGCTCTTCTGGCAGAAGGCATCACACGTGTGAGCATTGGAGACACATACCAGGGCTCGCCCACGAGGCCCACTGCACCCCACCCTCCCACTCAGCACCTCAGGGTGGCGAGGGAGATTTGTTTTGAACCAATGGCTGCAAAGGGTTCAATACTGGAGCCAGGTCCAAAGCTGGGGTGGGTTTCAGGGGACATGACCCTGTTCTGTTTAATTTCTTGCTCACCTGATTCCTACCGTTCTTGGGAATCCCAGACATAAACAGCACCTCCTGCTGCACTAATGAGTAGAGGGGATGAACAGACAGAAGGCTCCTAGCAGTGGAGGGACAGACATTATGCTAATTTAGTGACTCCCCCCAGGATCTCAAAACACTTTGCAAAATTCATGTAAGCCACCCTTCCCCCACACACTTTGTAATGCAGCGTTTATAGCACAGGACTCCTGAGTTCTCCTCCCAGCCCTGCTGCAGACATACAGTATGACACTGAGCGCAAGGCCTTTCCCTCCCACACTGCCTCAGTTTCCCCAACTGTAAATCAGAGGAAGGGAGGGAGGGAGAGTGATAGTTATAATATTGCAAAAAGAAAAGGAGTACTTGTGGCACCTTAGAGACTAACCAATTTATTTGCGCATGAGCTTTCGTGAGCTACAGCTCACTTCATCGGATGCATACCGAACGGTATGCATCCGATGAAGTGAGCTGTAGCTCACGAAAGCTCATGCTCAAATAAATTGGTTAGTCTCTGAGGTGCCACAAGTACTCCTTTTCTTTTTGCAAAGACAGACTAACACGGCTGTTACTCTGAAACCAGTTATAATATTGAAACAAAATGTGTTGCAATGGGAAGTGCTGCAGTAAGGAAAAGTTGGTGGTGAGGTGGGTGGACAGATGGATGGACAGACAGATACCAGGATAGATGTGTATGGGGATGGATGGATAACTAGATGTGTGCAGGAATGGATGGGTAGCTGGATAATAGGATGTGTATGGGCACTGATAGGTAGATAAATAGATGTGGGGGGTTGGATGAATGGAGATCTGGTTAGATGAATCTGCATGGGGATGAATGGATAAATAGACTTGGATGGATGGATGGATCTAGGGTCCTATGGGGTTAGGTAGATTCGTTGCTTCTATGGGGGTCAATGGATGGATGGATGGATCCAAATCTCTGTGGGGTTAGGGAGAGTGGTCGCTCTCTATGGGGGTGGATGGATCTGGGTCTCTATGGGGTTAGGTAGATCAGTCGGTCTCTATGGAGTTAGGTAGAGCGGTCCGTGTGTTTCTCCAGCGCCCTCCCCCGTGGACAGACAAACACACAGACAGACAGACAGATCCAAGGGGGTCTCCTTCCTTCCTTTCACAATGAAGCCAAGCTTGGGTCACGTGCCCTTGTGCCTCACCATCCCGGAGATCCGGGCTCGCTCTCATTGGCTAAAGATGATGTCACCCCCTTAGCCCCTCCTCGTCTCCCTGCTCCCTCCTCCCATCAAAGCAAAGCTTCAGCACCAGATAGGGGTGGGGGTGGGGGGAGTAAATAGACAACCCGGGAGGTGGATCCTGCCTGGCCATTGGGGGGACGCAGGGGCTGGCTTCCAAGGACCCCCCTAACCTCTACGCACATGGGCATGAGCCACAGCATAGGGATCTGATGCAGGTAAGAGGGTGGCTGGGTATCCTGTACCCCCTCACCCCTGGGGACCTGGGGGGCTCTGATTGGCACTCAGTGGTGCTAGGGGCTTGGCATGGGGGCTGCCTCTCCCCGGGGGATTTGTTTTGGGAAGGGGAACGTTCTGGGCAAAGGGGGGGCCAACATCTGGCTGGCTCAAGGGGGCCGGGGTGCGAACATGTGGGGGGAAGGGCGCAGCGCTTTGTGGGCAAGGGTGCAAAGATTTGGAGGTAGGGATAAAGGCGAGCGCGCGCGCGCGTGGGGGGGGGGAACATCCCCGAAAGTGGTGACCCCGCAGCGTAGGGGTTCCTAGCATGGTAGCAGCTTGGGGGTGTATTGTAAAACAGCTGGTGGGGGGCACACATCTGGAGCGGGGGCGCCGGGCGCTAATGAAGGAAGCTGGGGCCGGGGACCGGTCGGCACCAGGGAAAGGTTAAGCTGTCAAAGGTGGTGACTGGCAGGCGGGGGGTGAGGGGGATCCTGCTGTCTGAACCGAGGGGACACGGGAGGCAGGGGTGCGGGGAACGGGGATACCCAGCAGAGCTTGTGGTGGCTGGCAGCACGGCTTGTTAGGGCAGAGCTTTGGGGCGCGTAGGAGGGGAAGGCTGGAGCCGCGATCATGGGTGACAGACGGGCTCCCACTCCAGGCAGGGAATGCCAGGCAAGGGGGAAGATATAGAACCGTGATGCCAGGCTGGAGGGGGTGATGCCAGGCTGGAGGGGGTGATGCCATGTTGGGGAGACGGGGCAATGCCAGGCTGGAGGGCAAAGCAAGATTGCAGGGGTGGGTGGGTGGGTGCAATGTCAGACCGCGGGGGGGGGCGGTGAATGGATGTGGGGTGATGCCAGGCTGTGGGGGCCATGGCAGACTGGGGAGATGGGGAGTGATGCCAGGCTGGGGGGATGGGTGGCAATCCAGGCTGGGGGTGCAGGACAAGTGTGATGTCAGGCCTTGGAGGGGGCTGAGTGGGATCCTGCAGCTGCAGGTGGTAACTGGGTTCATGGCTCAGCACCATGGTGGGAGTGGGGGTATTGTCAGTCTGGCCAGCTGTGACCTTACCTTACAGGGAGCTGGGAGGCCCGTGGGACCTTGTGCCCACTCTGTGGTCAGCGTTGCAGTGACACAAGGGGTTATTTTTGGGTTGTGATACCATATTCAGGGGCTCAGGGGGGAAGTTACTGGTGGCACTCCTGGGGCTGGCCAATGAGCTCCTGGGCTTTACACCCCCACCCCCACATGCATGTGCATAACCATGAAAATGACTACTAGAGGAACATGCATAATTGCACTCACCTATGCTGTGACACACACACATGCAGACGCACACGCCCATGCTCAGGTATTCAAAAATAGACACCCACCATAACCTGCAAAGCTTGCACAGACACACACAAAAACAGACACACAACATGCAAAGCTTGCACACACCCCCTCACCAACCACAACACATCCTTACCACAATACACCCTCCACAACATGCCAAAGCTTGCAAAGTGCATGCACCCACCAGAATACACATTCACCACAACATGCACAAGTGCACAAACACAGACTTGCATAACCCATCATGCCAAAGCTTGCACACAAATGCACACTCGCATTGGTGCATGCTCGCACCACAGCACACAGAAAAAGTGCACACACAACATACAAAAGCTTTCATAGGTACATATCCCACAGTGCACACTCCCTCTCCCCCATGATGTGCCCATGCAACCCGCTCAGCATATGTATACACACATGGCTGTCCTGACACACACAGGTACCCAATCACCTCATGCTCCTGTTAATTACCTCTCCATCAGAGACAGACAGCTGCCCACCAAAGAGCCACTTGCTCCCAGCACTGGGATTATTTCTCAGCTTGGAATGGGGCAAAATGTGAGAGAGGGTACACCAGCCCTGGGATGGGGGCTGCAGCTCTGCTATGGGTGTGTGTGCAGGGAGATGGGAGGGCAGGGCTGGGAGTAAGGGAGCAGGAGGAGTGGCATGGGGACAGGAGCTGGGGGTGGGTGTCTAGGGACAGGAGGAGACTGTAGCAGGAAGGTGGGGTGGGGGGCATAGGGGCAGGAGCAGCCGCACAGTATTGCCCTTGTCCCTTCCACCACCCCCAGCTAGACAAGCAGTCTGGACCCTAGCCAATCAGAATTTCTGCAGATGGAAGAACAGCCCTCTCCCCAATCAGTCAGAATCCACGGGGAATCTTTACTGCTGATTGGCTGGCAATGGGTATCACATACTGGGAGATGGGGTGGCCAAGGATACAGCCCCCTGTCTCCAAGAGCTGGGGGTGCTTTGGTTCATGGGGCTAGGGCTGCCCCCTGCTGTCAGAGATGGGGATAGCTGTCTAAACAGTCCTCTGCCCTCCCACCTCCCACTTCTGGGGCCAGCTGGTGAGCTCACCCCTGGGTGGTAACCTGAGGAAGCACAAGAGCCCCTGTCGGGCGCTGCCAGCCCCTGAGCTCAGCTGGGTATTTTTAGAGGTGCCGTGATTTTGCTTTTCAGGGAGGGACTAAACATGTTGCCCCAGGGACCTGGACTCGCCAGCTAAAGAGCAGAGCGTGTGGGCATGCATTGGGGTGAGTGTGCACCAGTTCGTGTGCTCTGATGTAGGTGTGCCTATGCATGCACTGAGGTGGGTGTGCTCCAGTATGAGTGTGTGCACGGATGAAGTGTGCCCTGGTGTGAGCAGGCACTAATGTGAGCATGCTTATGTCCATGAGTACAAATGTGAGTGTGCATGGGGGCAACTGGTGGGGGTGCATGTGAGTTTGACTTCACATAGGCATGTGCGTGCATGGAGATGAGTGTGCATAGAAATGTGCATCTGTGCATGTGTGTGTCTGAGTGCATTTGCCAGAAAGCATGTGTGAGCGTGCATCTGTGCACACATGTGGCTGAGTGTGCAGGAGTGTGTGAGCCCATAGGCCTATGTATAGCTGCGACTGTGCATGGCTTTCCCCTTATGTGGATGCACGTGGCTGTCCTTAAGAGTAGCTGAGCCCAGGCCCTGAAGCCCTCGTTAGCCCCTGATCTGCCGGGGAAGGATCCCAGGCTAGAGGGGCACAGACACTTCTCTCTAGTGAGGGGGAATCCCCCGCCCTAGTTCTGCAGTTCTGTCCCTCACATTCCCCCTGCTGCCAGAGGTGCTGATGGGAGTAGCCAGCCCCCCCCATCACCTCGTTTTAGAGCAGAGCTGCTGTCTTGGGGGAGCATGGGGAGCGAGTGCTCCGGGGCTGGCCAGATGGGGACAGGGGAATGTGACAGAAGGTGGGGGTTGTGCGGAAAGCAGAGACCATCACAGGTGTGGGGGGGCTAGGGGGATGGGGCATGGACCCTCACTGGGAGACAGAGAGAGGAGTGGGGGGAGGTCAAAGAGTCGCTATGGGGGCAGGAAATGGGGGGAGGGCTGGGTGAAGATGGGGGGATGGAGTGCTGGTGTGGGGTAGGCTGGGTCGAGGGACACAGTGTTGTAATTTCCCACATGATCCCTTCATGGTCCCAGCCAGATACGCTTCGCAGAGGAGCCCTGCACCCTGGCCAGGTGGGTGATGTGGGGCTGCTGGTAGCCGGAGCCCCCCCAAGGCATGTAGGGGGTGTTAATCTCTGCCAGAGCCGAGAACAGAGATGAATTGGCCTCTTTGAATCTGACTCAGCCTCAGGGGAGCAGGGGGTGCTTGGAACTGATAAGGCACCAAAATGTGGGAGGGGGGAATCTGCAACTAGGAGCTTGGATCAGGCGGGCCTGCCCAGCTGCTCCCCTGCCCCATTGCTATGTTTTCCCGCTCCCAGCACTGGGATGCAGGCACCTCTGGGGGGAGGGGGACTATTTAACAGCAAAGCCAATAGGGAACCAGGACTCTAGGGCTCCACCCCCTGACCCCTGGCTGCAGTGACTGGACCTCACCTGAAATATCAGAGCCACAGTGTGAAGGGTTAAAAAGCTTTTGGGAGGGTGTGAAATGAGTTTGCTGGGTCTCAGCCCTGGTGCCCATAGCATGGGGGTGCGTGCAGGGAGGCACAGCTTGGCTGGCATGTGGGGAGGATCGCTAATGTGGGGACCACCCCTCTGTGCCCCCTTAGTATCCGACACCCCCCTGACCCTCTCTCCCTCCTCTCTGCAGGTCACCCTTCCCAATGCCTCCCTCACCGCTGGAAGACCGCCTCTCCCTCCTCCAGCGCCCCAAGACCTTGGCTTTGCGCCTCAATCACAGCTTCCCTGCCGACAAGCAGCTCCTGTCGCCCCGGACACGGAGACCCCCGAGCCACCCACCCCCTAAGGACCGAACTGGGGCTGCCCCACCCTATCAGGAGCCCCAGGCCTGTCTCCCGCTCCCCCACTCCCACACCATCGACATCAAGCTGACGGTGGGGGCTGGGCAGAGCCGGGCGCGCGAGCGCAACCTCTCCCTGCAGCTCGACCTCCAGCAGGGCGGCAGCAGGTCCTGCGGGGGGCCAGAGCTCCAGGTGCTGCTGCCTCAAGCCAAGCTCAAGAAGCGCTGCTTTAAGGAAAACTCGCGGCCGGCCAGGGGGGAGACCCCGTCACCTGCTTCCTCCCGCCTCTCCAGCCCTGGTGCGGGCACCATGCACCCCTTGAAAGGCAGCTGCCGGGGCTGCTGGCGCTTGATGCGCTGCGACGACACCAGCCCCAAGCCGGGGCTGCGCTCCCTGGGGTGCCTGTCGTGCCGCTCCAGCCTGGCCTCCCTCAGCTGCTCCCCGCCCTCAGTCAAGAAGCTGGGGTGCTTGCCCTGCACCCCGTCAGCCCTCAAGTCCCTGGCCTGCCTGGCATGCAACCCCTCGGTCAAGTCGGTCAGCTCCTCCTGCAGCTTTTGCAGCAGCGACCCCATCGTGGCCTATGACCCCACAGCCCAGGGCTCACCCCCCTCCAGCTATGACGAGGACGACTACAGCGTGCGAACCATCTGGCCCGAGGAGCTGGCCAAGAAGATGAGCCGTTCCCACACCCAGCAGCAGGGGGCGCCCCTGATCCTGGATTGCCGCAACCTGGTGCAGTACACCAAGAGCCAGCTGCAGGGCGCCATGCACTTCAGTGTTTCAGACGCGGCCGGCAGGCGGCGCCTCCAGCAGGGCAAACTGGCCGTGCTGGACTTCATGGCCTCCAAAGACCCCCACGACTCCCTGCAGCGCCTCTGGCCCAAGGAGCAGCAGAACGGCTGCTGTGCCACAGCGGGGGAGACCCCGGCCCCTCCCGAGCCCCCCAAAACCCTGCCCGCCCAGAACCTCCACCTGGTGCTGGACTCGCTCAACAAGGAGGTGCAGGGCAGGAGAGGTAGGTGGGCATGAGGGCGACGGTGCTATCAAGAGGGCGGGAGGTGGTAGGCTGTGGTGGGCAGGCCACAGGTGGCTGGATGGGGGGGGGGGAGGATGGACAGAGGGTGGGTGCACAGAGGGGAGAAGAGAGAACCTGTCTTCTCAAGGACACCTGTCCTGGCTGAGACCTGACAGGGTTTCTCTCAGAGATTCCTAGGGCTGGGGAGAGATTTCCACCCCCCCAGCCAAGACCCCCTGCAGTGCACCCCTCACCCCCAGGACTCACCCCTCCCAGTGCACCCTCCCCTCTCCCAGGCTTGATCCCCAGACCCCTTGCAGTCCCAGACCCTCCAGCTCCTGCACAGCGCACCCAGCCTTC